>NC_092877.1:293373449-294838449 GCF_028372415.1 Notamacropus eugenii | reverse complement strand
AGTTACTGCATATGATTGTGATGAAATACTATTATGCTATAAGAATGATGAGCAGATTGTTTCAGAAAACCAAGGAAGATTTATATGAATTGATGAAAAGAGAAGTGAGCAGGACCAGGAGAGCATTGTTCACAGTAACATTAATATCATAATGATGATCTCATCTGAAAGACTTACCTACTCTGATCAATACAATGATTTAAGACAATTCCAAGGACATAAAATGAAAACTACTATCCACCTCCAGATAGAGATGATCTCTGAATGCAGATTGAGACATGCTTTTTTCCATGTTCTTTGTAATTCTTTTTCTTGATTTTTTTCAGTATGGCTAGTATGTTTTGCATGATTTCACATGCAAAATTGATATCACATTACTTGCCTTCTCAGTGGGCGAGGGAGAGGAAGGATTGAGGAGAGAATTTGGAACTCAAAATTTTTAAAAATGAATGTTAAAAACAAAAGTAAATTTACCCTTGAATGCAGTAATCATGTCACCTCCAGTATGGACTTCCCCTGTTTATGTTTGATCAGGTCCATGTACCCTTCACAACTTGATTTTCTTGAGTGACATTGCCATTATTTCAAAGAGCACATCCATTACTGAGAAAGTAAAGTCTAAATATCATGGCACCATTAGTGAGAATAGACTACCACAGAAATGTTGGCAAATCAATTTCATTTCACATCTGTTTGCTATCCTTCCAGTTTCGTATGAAAATGGGCACAAGGTAGGAAATGTAGGTTGAGATCCAGAAAAATGCTTCGAGAATGACTTGTCCTAGCTATATCTCCTGCCAAGCATTCTGCAGGCTTCTTCCTCCCCCTCTGCCCCCAACGCAATGCCTCTTCATTGTTTTGTGAGGCAAAGACACTCTTCAGTTTCATGTTCTTCTATACTATGTTGTGAAGTAGTTGTTACCTTTTATCAGTACTGCCCTTGCTTACTATGTTTCTCAGTTTAGTAAGGAAATTAAACACCTGCTGATTGAGGTGGTTCTTGGACTCTTGTAATGGCTTGTTCATTCATGGATTAAACTCTTCTAAGGAATGGAGATAGAGTCAATGTTTTTACTTTTGTCCATTTCCAGTTTTTGTTTTGCAGTAAATAGCGTATTTAAATAGGTTGGATTGGGGCTGCTAGAAATGCACATAGTGTTTTCTTCTCAGCTTTATTTTTTTTTTTTTTGCTACTTCAGTATTTGCTTTAGTTTTTGTTTTAACCAGTTAATGGACAAGACATCACCCTTGTGATGTCATAGGTCCTCTTCAAGAACAAAGGATAAACAATAACAGTAATAAAAACAACCAGTTGATGATCTGACTGCAAATAAACCTACAATCTCTTCAGAATCAGCTACAGCTAACAACTAGTATTTCCTACTCATTGGAGTGTGGAGACTCTTATTGATTTGCCCTATTATTCTCAAAATTTCTCTAGTTCTTTGTCCTCTGTAACAGATGTTCATGCATAATCTGCATAATTAATCAATTATGCAATCACACGTAATTACATTCATGGTGGTATGTTTGCTCATGATGTGAACAACGCAATGTGAGATGACCAAGTGCCCTATGAAATGATATTTCTTGTTGCCTTTGGACACACAATAAAACCACTTCTGCCCACTTTTTAATTTATTTCTCCAACGCAAGCTTATGAGTCATCCTTCTATTTAGCTGTTAACTTTTTATGTTTTCAGGTTTTATTTATAGTGAGAATGGCAATTTAACTATGATGAAGTTTCCCCCAATGGTATCCATTCCTTGATCATTTGACACAGATCATATATCAAAAGTTCCACTAGTTAAATTCATGTTTGCAGGGCGAAGAACTTTGGATGCCTCATTTTTATATTATTTTATGCTACATTATTTTACTGTTATTATTATTATTATTTATTATTATTCTGCCACCATTGTGGAAGTGGAAGGGAATTGCATAGGAGGGCATTCTGATTTTCCTAAAGTGCAGATGTGATCATGTCATATACCCCTCCCCTCCTTTTCCCTACTCAATAAACTTCATTGGTTCTCAGTTGCCTCTAGGATCAAACACAAAATGCTCTGTTTGGCATTCATAGTCTTTCATGACCTATTCCCCTCCTACCTTTGCGTTCTTCTTATACCTTACCCCTCTTTAATCCAGTGACACTGGCATCCTGGCTGTCCCCCATGCCTAGAACCCTCTCACTCCTCCCCATTCTGTCTACTGACCTCCCTGGCTTCCTTTAAGTCTCAACTAAAATCTCACCTTCACAAGAAGCCTTCTCTAAATATTCTTTTTTAAATTTATTTATTTAACTTTTAACATTCATTTTCACAAAATTTTTGGGTTCCAAATTTTTGCCCCATTTCTCCCCTCCCTGCACCCCCAAACGCCAAGCATTCTAATCGCCTGTACCACCAATCTGCCCTTTCTTCTAACAACCCTCCCTTCCCTTGTCCCCATCTTCTCTTTTGTCCTGTAGGGCCAGATAACTTTCTATACCCCATTACCTGTATTTCTTATTTACTAGTAGCAAGAACAATACTCGACAGTGGTTCCTAAAACTTTGACTTCCAACTTCTCTTCATCCCTCCCTCCCTACCCATTCCCTTTGGGAAGACAGGCAATTCAATATAGGCCATATTTGTGTAGTTTTGCAAATGACTTCCATAATAGTCGTGTTGTATAAGACTAACTATATTTCTCTCCATCCTATCCTGCCCCCCCCTCCCAATTGCTTCTATTCTCTCTTTGGATCCTGTCCCTTCCCAAGAGTGTTGACTTCAAATTTCTCCCTCCTCCCACTGCCCTCCCTTCCATCATCCCCCCCCCCCCTCGCTTATCCCCTTCTCGCCCACTTTCCTGTGTTGTAAGGTAGGTTTTCATACCAAAATGAGTGTGCATTTTATTCCTTCTTTTAGTTGAATGTGATGAGAGTAAGCTTCATGTTTTTCTCTCACCTCCCCTCTTTTTCCTCCACTGAAAAGTCTTTTGCTTGCCTCTTTTATGAGGGATAATTTGCCCCATTCCATTACTCCCTTTCTCCTCCCAATATATTTCTCTCTCACTGCTTACTTTCATTTTTTTAAGATATGATCCCATCCTATTCAATTCACTCTGTGCTGTGTGTGTGTGTGTGTGTGTGTATGTATGTAATCCCACCCAGTACCCAGATACTGAATAGTTTCAAGAGTTACAAATATTGTCTTTCCATGTAGGAATGTAAACAGTTCAACTTTAGTAAGTCCCTTATGACTTCTCTTTGCTGTTTCCCTTTACATGATTCTCTTGATTCTTGTGTTTGAAAGTCAAATTTTCTTTTCAGCCCTGGTCTTTTCATCAAGAATGCATGAAAGTCCTCTATTTCATTGAAAGACCATTTTTTCCCCTGAAGTATTATACTCAGTTTCGCTGGGTAGGTGATCGTTGGTCTTAGTCCTAGTTCTTTTGACTTCTGGAATATCATATTCCATGCCCTTCGATCCCTTAATGTAGAAGCTGCTAGATCTTGTGTTATCCTGATTGTATTTCCACAATACTTGAATTCTTTCTTTCTAGCTGCTTGCAATATTTTCTCCTTGATCTGGGAACTCTGGAATTTGGCCACAATGTTTCTAGGAGTTTCTCTTTTTGGATCTCTTTCAGGTGGTGATCAGTGGATTTCTTGAATACTTATTTTGCCCTCTGGTTCTAGAATCTCAGGGCAGTTTTCCTTGACAATTTCATGAAAGATGATGTCTAGGCTCTTTTTTGATCATGGCTTTCAGGTAGGCCCATAATTTTTAATTTGTCTCTCCTGGATCTATTCTCCAGGTCAGTTGTTTTTCCAATGAGATAGTTCACATTATCTTCCATTTTTTCATTCTTTTGGTTTTGTTTTGTGATTTCTTGGTTTCTCATAAAGTCATTGGCCTCCATCTGTTCCATTCTAATTTTGAAAGAACTATTTTCTCCAGTGAGCTTTTGGACCTCCTTTTCTATTTGGCTAATTCTGCTTTTGAAAGCATTCTTCTCTTCATTGGCTTTTTGAACCTCTTTTGCCAATTGAGTTGGCCTATTTTTCAAGGTGTTATTTTCTTCAGCATTTTTTTGGGTCTCCTTTAGCAAGGTGTTGACCTGCTTTTCATGCTTTTCTTGCATCTCTATCATTTCTCTTCCCAGTTTTTCCTCCACCTCTCTAACTTGATTTTCAAAATCCTTTTTGAGCTCTTCCATGGCCTGAGCCCATTGAATATTTATTTTGGATGTTTGGGATACAGAAACCTTGACTTCTACGTCTTTCCCTGATGGTAAGCATTGTTCTTCCTCATCTGAAAGGATGGGAGGAGATATCTGTTCACCAAGAAAGTAACCTTCTATGGTCTTATTTTTTTTCCCTTTTTTGGGCATTTTCCCAACCAGTTACTTGACTTTTGGGTCCTTTGTCAAGAGTAGGGTATACTCTGGGAATCTGTGAGATCTCAGTTCCTCCAAGGTGACATGATCAAGCATGTACTGGTCTGGATGGAGAGAGGGATTTTTATGCCCAGAATTTTAGCAGTTACCTTTCCACCACCCCTGACCTCCAGTTCTGCCAAGTCAGCACTGGGAGCTGATTTTCAGATAAGCTGGATGGGTAGGGCCACCATTCAGTGTGAGACAAAGACCAGCTTGTCCAGGGCCTCCACCCAGGGCTGAGGTAAGACTCAGCTCTTCAGTGCCCCCAGGGGTTTTTATGCTCCAACAATGGAGGGTCTGTATGGGCTGCTGTGCAGCCTCTATGGCCTCTGCCTGCTGCCGGAGCTATGGGAAGGCCCTTCTCCCTTCCTGGCCAGCTGAAAAAACCAATCACTGACCTTTGGCACCTGTGGGTTGAGGGATCTGAGGACCTGCTGCTGAGACTGGAGATTCTGCTCCCCAGGTGTTCTCCTCCCAGAGTCTCGTTGCTCCAAGGCTGGTCTAGGTTCCATGCTCAGCTCCCCCATGTCCAGAGCAACCAATATTTCCTTGGGCCTTTCAGGTCACCGTAGGCTGGAAATCTCCTCCACTCTGCTGTTCTTCACTTCTGCTGCTCCAAAATTTGAGAGTCCCTTTCTATAGGTACTTTATGGGCTGTGGGGGTAGACCCTGCATAAGTGTGTCTTTCTAGTCCACCATCTTGGATCTGCCTCTCTAAATATTCTTAATTCCAATATTTCCTCTTTTAATTATCTCCTGTTTATACTGTACATAACTTACTTCATATATATTTGTGTGCATGTTATCTTCCTCATTAGACTGTGAGTCCGTTGAGAGCAGGGACTGTCTTTTGCCTCTTTTTGTATCCCCAGTACTTAACACAGTGCCTACCATATAGTAGGAACTTAATAAATGTCAATTGATTGATTTTGATTGATTAATTGATTGGCCATAGCAACCTATGAAATGGAAAAATACAAAATGCTTCTCAGTCCTAGGAAACCTCTTTCTGTTTTTAAAGAAACAGTGGCAAAATGGAGAAAAAGGGGAGAGAAGGAACTCCAAAATGGATCCATTTTTAGATTGTCAATTTACTTTACTGTTGTTACCTTAATATGAGATCCTAGACCAATGACAAATGAGTAGACAGAATCCTGGAGGAACTGAATCTTATGAATCTCTTTTGCTTATAAGTGGAACCAGAAGAAAGAAGTTATAGCAAATGGGAGATAGTGCTTAGGTTCTCTGAGAAGGAAGTAAAGGACCTGGTAGAACTGATTCTATCACATGCCCAAAAGCAACAGGAAGCAGCCTTTCCGAGGGTGTTTGATCATCTTCTACTGCAGTGCTCAGTCTAAGGAGTGAAAAAGGTCACCTTGAAAATAGTTGTGGTTTATGCATAAATATTTGTGGTTGAGGTTGAAGCTGTAGAGAAATTCTACAAAGAATTAGACAGCATAGTGAATAGAGTGCTGGCTGGGGAGTCAAGGAGGACCTGAATTCAAATGTGACCTCAGATCCTGACAGTTACTTCTGACTACTGATTTATTAGAGCAATGATAAAAATTAGTGCAAAACTGGAAGAATGAAAATGATAAAAAAAGATGCACAATCAAAATAACTCAAATCTGAACCATTCAAATGAGTATGATATGAGAAATGAGTAATGGGTGGAAGAAATGAGATAGGTGCAGATAGCAATACTTGATACAAAAATTTAAATGATACAAATCAGAAACTAAGACAAGGATACCAGAAGAACCTGAAAGCTCCTTAGTCATAAAACTGTTGATATGCTTTGCCAAAAGGCAATAGTAATTCTATAAACTCATTTGCAAAAATCTTTCAAAGAAGCACGATGAAAGATTATAAGCAATATTGCCTCATAACATAAGGAAAAACATTATAGGGTAAAACAAGTTTAAAGGAAGCTAAAGAAGAGATCCAACTAAATGACATTTCTTAAGTCAATTAAAGAAAAATCTAAGGAAGAATAAAAAGGGAAAATGACAAAGATCTGTAAAGTTTTAAAAAATATATTTTTTGACATCACCGTCATTTCAGTTTTGCTTCTTTCCAGATAGAATCTTCCCCATGACAGAAAAAAGCAATGAAGTAATAAAATTGGGTGTTAAGAGCACGTCCGACAATGTATACAATATTTTGCCCAAGTACTTCTCTGATGCTCAGTACCTTGAGCTACAAGGCAGGAGGTTTGCTTCCTCATTTGCTCTCTGGGACCATCATTGGGTTTTTAAATATGCACAGTTTGAGTTTCTCTTAGTGATCTCTTCATATATACCGTTGCAGTCATGCATCATGTTCTTCTGCTTCTGCCTGTCTTTCTCACCTTCATTCCATACAAATTTCCCTGTCTTTCTCCAAATTCCTCATATCCATAATCTTACTGTGCAACATTCCATTATGTTCATATACTATTGTTTTTTAAGCCATTTCCTCCAATTGATAAGTACCCTCTTTGGTTTTAGTTCTTTGTTCCCACATAGTGATATTTTGAATATTTTGATATAAATTAGAAATTTGTTTCCATTTTTAATATTTGTGACATATTAAGTGGGTATGCTGGGTCACAAAGTATGAACAGTTTAACCACTTTTCTTAGATAATTTCAGACTGATATCCAAAATAGTTGGCCCACTTCACATCTCCTTGAGCGTATGAGTATGTCTGTCTTCTCATAACCCCTCCAACATTGTTTCTACCTTTTGTCATCTTTGCCAATTTATATTCTGTGAGGTGAAACCTCAGAGTTGTTTTGATTGCCTTACTTTACTGGTGGTTTGGAAAATGTTTTAATGTGGTTATTTATAGTTTGTAATTCTTTTTTGGAAATTGTTCATAACCTTTGATCACTCTTCTATTGGGAAATGGCTCTAGGTTAGGGATTCTTCACCTTTTTTGTGTTACAGATCCCTTTGGTAGTAAGTATGGTGAAAATTTTGAACATCTCTAGGAATAATGTGTTTAAATATGTAAAATAAAATGCATAGGCTTACAAAGAAAAATAACAGTTCATATTGAAACACAGTTTCATAATGTTAAAAAGAAGTTCCCAGGCCGTAAGATAAAAATTCACACTTTTAAGAGTTAGATTTTTTAAAACAATCAGTTCCCCTTGTATTTTGGATATTTTTGCAAACTTTGTGTTGCACAGTAATTGATGTATATTGTTTACACTTTTATCTGTAATATTGATGAAAATATTTTCCCTGCTTTTCTTCTAAGTTTATCTGCATTGATTTTGTTTATGCTAAAGTCTTATATGTTGTCAAAATTGTTAATTGTCTCTTTTATGAGGTTCTCTATCCCTTGTCTAGTTAATAATTTTCCCTCTAGCCATAATTGTGGAAGCTACCAGATCTCTTCTAATTTTAAAATCATTTGACCTTTTATATTTAAGTCAAATATATATTTTAAGCTCATTGTGGCTTACATTGTAAGATGTTGGTCTGAATTTAATTTCTGATAAACCACTTTCTAGTTACCCCAGCACTTCTTCTCAAAAACAAAGTCTTTTCCCTAATAATTTATGTTCTTGTGTTTTTCAAACATTAAGCAATTGTTTTATAAAAAAAACTTTTTTCAGTATTGAGGACATAAAGGCCACCACCATTGGACTCAACCTCAAAGGCCAGGATGTGCATATGGAAGAGGTAGAAATGGCTTGATAAAAACCGAAAAGAGTGGGAGAAAAGCTAGATTAGACTTGCTATACATGGAGTGGAACTAGGCTAACAAAATTGCGAGGGTATTGAAGCATACATTTATGTGTTATCTGAAGGAAGGGGAAAGCTATAGTCTTGTGTGGGGGAGTCAGTCTTACTGATACTGATAAAAGGTAACTGAGAAAATATCAACTATTGACCTACATGCCTACTTTCCTGTCTAGCATTGCTTTTTGTAAGAATCATCTACACATGCAGCAGTTGTTTTCAATGAGGGCATTAGCAGGGAAGAGGTACAAATTTTATTACACATATCTCACATGCCTTCCTATTTCAAAATTTCTCCAAAGATGAAGCAAATACAACATCCCACAGTACTTATTATTTGTAGATATTTTTTAATCATTAATTCTGTGAAGCAAAATAAGAGACACATAGAGTCCTTTTTGAACAAGGTATCTCCCATCCACACATCAAAATAATTGATGATACTTTGAAAAGGATAACAGAGATAACCTTATAGGATTACCTTCTATTCATAAATATCAGGCAAAGTTTAACCGAAGGTGTTTACCTCTGTCACAGAAGAGATCCAATGTGGAATCTTCATTTGAGAAGGATTCCCTGTGATGAATTTATGGGAGGACATAGACAAGAGTTAAATGGGAGATTGAACAGATTACCCAAAATCGTCAGGTCATATACATCCACTGGAGAATGGGAATCATTGGTTGCCCCTCCAAAAATCATCACTTAGTGGCTGATCTTCTGGTGAGCAGCATCTCCACAATGGGCTAGGCTGATCCTTGGAGAGCAAACATCCTATGTTGCCATACCCATTCCTGTTTGGGCGAAATTAGAAGCTAGGGTCACCTCTGTGACATAAAGAGACATTTGAGTAGAAATTTCTATGAAAGATTCAGGGAGAATATCAGGAAGGATATGTATATTTGTCCTTCATTGCCAAAGAAGACCATGCCATCAGAGAAATGATGACATGACTTGCACTTGACTTTGTTTGGAGTGAGGGAGGGCTGTTCAGGTCACCAGCCTCACTTCTCCTCCAGATCCATCTGAATCCAGTGACCAGATATTCTTCAGGATGACTGGAGATGACCCAGGATGAGGCAATTGGGGTTAAGTGACTTGCCCAAGGTCACACAGCTAGTGAGTGTCAAGTGTCTGAGGTGAGATTTGAACTCAGGTCCTCCTGACTCCTGTACTGGTGCTCTATCCACTGTTATCACCTAGCTGCCCCTAAGAAGGAAATATAGATCTACTGTATATGCCTTTGTCTCCTATACCTTTGTCCTGACTCTTTTGTCTTTGCCTTCTCTTTTGTACTTCACCTTCTTCCCTGAACCCCCACTGACTTTAAGACTTTTCCCCAAAGCTCAGTATTTTGCCTTCTCTATGTTTATTTTAAATCTCAAGAGTCTCATCAGCTCTTATGGTTTTAGTTAGGGACTGGGATCAGACTTATTATTTCATTGGTGTGTAGAACTCTCTGGGGAGGAAACTCTACCAATATAGGTAGGCATCTTCTCTGTAAATTAGAAAGTTGGCTAGACTAGAGCAATTAGGCAGTTTGCCAATATATGTTGGAGGTGGGATTTGAACACAGGTCTTCCTGACTTTGAGGCCAACTCTCTTTCCAAAATGTCATATTGCCTTTCATATTTTAGTCATCACCTGTAGATAGGCAACTTCCAAATTTATATCCAACTTGCACATTTCCTTCTCCAGAATTCCTCATTTTCCTTTCTAATCATAGAATCATTTCCACTTAGATGTCCCAGAAATATTTAAAACCATTTAAAGCTTGAAGCAATGGAATTCCAGAGCTCCTGAGAAAATTACACGTAGGCACAAATTCCACATATTTCCTTAGTATTGCAAGACCCAGATAGACTTTGAATCTACATATCCCATCACTGTAAGTTTTGAATCAAAAATAAAAAACCCCTGATGAGATGAAATATTTGACACATTTTTATTAGAGCATTTTCTAGGAGTAATTTCCATTTTGAGGTCTCACAGATTGTGTTATTAGCAAATTAAGGGAAAAGGGGAAAAAAAGCTCAAGACGACATCTTTGATGGATAAATCAACAGCTTCAGGGAGCAGAGTGATTCATTCAGGGATGTAAGAAAATATACCCTGACTTCAGTTGTGCTTTCACCAAGAAAGGCTGAGTCCCCAGCAAATTGCCAGGCTAAGACATGATAAAAGTGAATACATAACCTTCCCAAGGTGGAGATGATCATACTTAAGCTTTCTTTAAAAAGAGATTTCATATGCTTATCATTAGGGAGAGAATAAGAGGTATCCAAACTTTTAGTCATTTCATTGGCACACCTTTGTAGATTAGCTAGCATATACAGATTTTGTAGTAAATGAGACCCCTTTCCCCCCATCCTTCATCACCCTCAACTAGTTACTGAGCACACAGAAGAAACACAAGAAGAAAAGGTGTGTTGCTCTTTTTATAAATGTAACTGGCTGGTTAACACTGTTAATCAGCATTGAACGAGCCTACAACAGTTTTGACAAGTTACTATGTGCTTGCAGGTTGGTCTAGGCCTGATTGATAATTCAGTCAGCCAGTGAGGGAGAACCTGGAAAATCTAGATGATTTGTTGTTGCTGTGTAGTTATTTCCATGAACAGAGTTCATCAGATATTTTGTATGAGGATTTATCCTCCAAACTACAAAATAAGGTGATTTGCTTGGATCACATGACTCACTAATGATAGATCCAAGACTAGAACCTAGAACGACTGACTCCCAGGCCAGAACCTTTTTCTTTTCCTGTTTCACCTTTCTTTCCATCTTAAGGTACCGAGTTGTCTAAATTTACAGCAATTTCTCTGAAATGCTTGCTAAGTATTACCATTGTTTGCTCTGAAAGCCGGCCTTAAGAAAAGACTGAATTTCCTTCATAACTGCAGACTATTTCATCCTTTCTTGGAGATTAATCTCTCCTCTGCAGTAACCTATAGGAATCTTGATATGTCTAAGTAGGTAATTTAGGGTTGTTTTCTAGCCAATCTAAAATGGAGGGGAGACCGTAACAATGGAAAAGGGGTTGTCTCTGGAGTCAGAAAATTTTCATTTATACTCCTGCCTCTTGATGTTTCCTTCTAATGGGATCTTGGCAAGTCATTTAACCTCCCGGAACCTCAGTTTCCTAATCTGTAAAAAGATAGGATTGGATTAGATGACCTCCAAGGTTCCTCCCAGCTCTATTGGCTGCCTAAAATGAGGAAAGTTCTCATGACTGCTCTACTCAAGGTTTGCAATTTACCTTTATTATTATACAATTTTTTTGTCCTTGAATAGGGAAAAAGTTGTTTATATTTTTCTGTTTCATAGCTGTCTGGCACAAAGTACAAACAAAAGAAAAATTTCTTATTGGTTGCTCTAATTCATGGTGACATTCGGCTGATGACATTAGCCTTAGGACAGTACAAAACCTCCTACATGAAATCCACAGCAACGGAAAAGGGACAGATTTCACCTTTCATATTCAAAGAACCAAGTGGATTCAAATGGCAGAATGCCCAGACTTTGACATGGAATTGAATAGGTAGTTCTCAAATTATGTTTGTATCAGTATGTTCCTCTTGGCCAGCTACTATTGATGGATAATGAGCAGTAGAAGATCTGTGATCAGGCTGTATTACATTTGGGAAAATGAATTATATTGTTCAATGTCCTGAAAGGCTGTATCCTTAAAGTTAATGTAACTCATGGTGCACTGTGACTTTAGAAAAACCCCACAGAAAAATGAAAAGATGTTTTATAATTTTAAAGAGGCAGGAGCTCATTACCAATAGAAACTTAGGAACATAGACTTAGAGACAGAGGGAACCTCATGGGTCATTTAGTCCAACTTGCCTTCATTTTACAGATGAGGAAACTGGGGCTCATGGAGTTAAAGTGACTTTCTGAAGGGCATACAGGTGACATCTATATGACAAGTGGAAGAAAAGATGCCATCAACTCCATCCATAACCAGGAAAGAAGGTGACCTGGGCAAGGAGAAAGAATGAAGGTCACCAGATCAACAAAAATGCCATATATATATATGTACATATATATATGTATACACATATGTATATGTATGTATGTATGTAAACTCTCTGACTTACTCTATAGATCCTTCAGGAAGGACTGATAGGAAAACATGATAAAGACTTGCATGGGAGGAGAAGTAGAAGGATGTTGATTTGCATTAAGGAAGACATTACTCATACCAGAAATCATGGATACACCCAAGTATCAAAGTTTTATTTTTGACATTTCAGTATGTCATATCTAAGTTGATTTACTAATTTTCTTCAATTTACACATGTCTGCTATTTATAACAAGTCCTGACTGCCGGTGCTTAAGAGGGTAAAGAAGAGGTTCTACTCAATTTTATCACACTATCAGAGCTTACCTATGAATGATAATTGTTCTTCAAGGCTAAGGATGCATTTATTTTTCTTACTGAATTAGATATTTTCTTCTTGACTTATACTTGACTTTCATGGAATTGTAAGGGAACAGAAGAGATAAAATGGTCTTGCTCATTTCTTTCTATCTGGGGAGTTATGATTGTCTCCAATTAAGTCTTGAAGAGGGTAACATAGAAGATCAAAGGGAAATAGGACCTTTGTCTCATCTTGTAGTGTCCCAGCTTAATCCACTACATCAAATAACTTATCAAACTCATTGTTAATGAGTTAAGTGTTTGTTTTTCATATAGTCTGTGCTACCCTAAAGTATTCAAGTTAAACACACAGTCTCTGCCTAGGGGCAGTTTACAAGGCAATGGAGATGACTTGCATCATACCATAGCACACTTCCTTACCTGGGGTCCAAAACAAAGCAGACCTGGAAGGAATTAGGGTGTAGTCTTTACCTGTTTTAAGGACGTGTGTCATCCTCCGCAACAAATGATTGCTACAGTGTGCCCACATCCTGTTAGTGTGCAGAAGGTCAAAGGTAATATCAATACCAGTTTTCCCAAAGCTTACATAAATGTCCATTTGTGAATTAGGCTCTTCCCAATGAACTGTCGGGAGAAAGGTTTGGCCTCACCATTGTAGGTAAATTCCCACAATTGTGGTTCCTCTACAGAAAGCAATCTAGGAATGCTTCACTCTAAGAATACATTTATATGTATTTATATACACACGTATACATATATACACACATATGCATATTTGTATATATAGCTGTGTGTGTAGGGAGACAGAAGCAGACAGACAGACAGACAGACAGACACACACACACACACACACACACACACACACACACAGAGGGGAGGCAGCGGCAAGTGACCTGGAATCAGGAAGGCTCATCTTTGTGAGTTCAAATCTGACCTCAGACAATTACTAGCTATGTGACTCTGGGCAAGTCACTTAACCTTCTTTGCCTCAGTTTCCTCATTTGTAAAGTGAGCTAGAGAAGGAAATGCAAACCACTTCAGTATCTTTCCCAAGGAAACCCCAAATTGGGGTCACAAAGAGTTGGACATGACTGAAAATGACTGAACAACAGTTGTATGTGTGTACGTATATATAGATGTATATGTATATCCACATATATGCCAAATGAACATTTGCTCAGTATTTATCCCATTCATTGAACAAATGTTTAATAATAATTAATAATAATAGTAACTGACATTTATACAGCACTTTAAGGTTTGCAAAATACCTTCCCTATATAACCTCATTTGATCCTCACACAACCCCGTGATGGCGTTTAATGCAGATATTACTCTCTCATTTTACAAATGAGGAAAGCAGTGTTCGTTGAGGTTAGGTCACTTGATCAGGGTCACATTGTGAGAACTGGAGAGAGATTCTCTGCCAGGTCTTCCTGACTCCAAGGTCAGTAATCTTTCTGCTATGCCATACTGCCTTCTAAAGTGCCAGGTACTGTATCAACTATGGCACTAATAAGAATCATTTACTGAGTCATGTGTGCCAGGTTCTCATGCTCTTTTGTCTTAACACTCTCAGGCTGCTACTAACTACTAAGCAAGTAAATTTAAACATTAGAAATGCATTCACAGGGGAGGGCAAATCCCTGTGGGGCTTCGGAATTGTTATTGCCTTGAAAGTTCTACATAAGAGGATGATCTAAGGAGGAAACAGCCTTTGTAGTTGTGGTTTGTGTCATTTCAATAATTATTGTCTGTAGAGACTGTAAATTTCTTGAGAGTCTTTGTTGGATCTGGAACCCTCACACCCAGCACAGTGCCCTATGCAAGGGAGGGTTTTAGCAGATGTTGTCTTCAATTGAACTGATCCCTCTGTATTCCCATGGCAGTAAATGGCAACTTGTGTCTTTTACAGCAAGTTCCTTATCTCTGATATTTCTCATCTGCATTGCAATGGAGACTTTCCTAGTTTATTTATGTTTAGGGTGTGGGTGATTTTTAAAAATGATCTCCCATCACAGTGCCATGCCTAGTAAGAGATAGACCACTTGACTTCTCACTCTTTACGACCATGCAACCTCGTCTTTCTCCTCTCATTTTCCTCCCTCCTGTTTCTGGTGTTGCTGCCATTCTGTCCTCCAAACTGTACCAGCAGATGCCATGCCTGGCATCTTGGATGTGTTCTTCTTGGGTTCTAATCTTTATCAGGCCATTTTCCAGATTGCTGCTGTTCAAGTAGAGTCCCATCTCTGGGCTGTTCCTCCAATACTGTGTCTTTCTCCTCTGTCCTTTCTTTGAGAATTATAACCAAATCACTAAGATTAGGAAATGATGGGTTAATGGACTGCTCTAAAGTTCCACTTACTGTATTTGTGACTTCCCAGGTCATAACTCCCTTTTTGGGCTCCCTTCTCCCTTCCCTCGTATGTGTTGACTTTCCTATTAGAATGTAAGCATCTCATGAGTAGGAAATATGGTGGCATACCCAGAGGAACTAGCCTTAGGTTTCTCTTGGTTCTAGGTATCTGGATTACTTCCTTTACTCTCTTTGTATCTGCCCTCCTGAAGTCACTACTCATTCACCGGTCTGAGAAGCATCTCCTAAAGGAAGTGTCCTTAACATGTTTTGTATCATGGATCCCATTGGCAGTCTGGTGATACTGCTCAGAATGTTTTTACATAACTGAAGGCAAGGCTAAACTTCAGTTAGAGGTTAGTGAAAAGATGTCATTTCTCTCATCCAAGTCCAAAGACCCCTTGAAATCTATTCATGGAACCTGGGTTAAGAAACCTTTCCTTAAAGTGAAGAGCTCAGGATCATGTTTCTCTCATTATGCTACAAAGGAGTTAACTGTGAGTCTGAGTAGGTGGCATGGCTTTGTGAGCTGGGGGAAATCCAGTCATGAAAGGAAGAGAAATTGGCTGCTAATTTATGCATTACTCTTTTAGCATTTTATAAGCTGAAATATTCTGGAGTCATTAGACTCTAACGCTCTCTCTGCATGGTTCTGGGCAGTCATGAACCCTAGTCAGAAACAATTCTGCCCAACCTAGGCAGGAGTTTGAGCAAGAGGAAACAGGATGTAGTGGATACCAAAGGTAATTAGATGTCCCATGGAGTAAATGCTAATAAAGTAGGTGAATTGAAAACATTGCTGCTACTGATTGGCTGGGGAGTATTCCATTTGCCTGGATAAATATTTTGTAGCAGTTACTGGGGCGAAAACCAACTTCCTGTAAGGAGTTGATTAAAAATAACAGAGGCTCCAGTAAGCTGAGTGTTCTATGGTATGTAATTATTTCCCAACAATGGATAGTAACTCAATTTCATTCAAAGGAGAGGCTAAGAAAATAATTCTCATTGGTCAAGAGGCATGTCAGCCCATATAAATATTGCACCAGAGATTCAGGAATAAGAACCATTGATTCTCTTTGTACCCCAAACTCAATGACATGCAGTAAATTAATTTTTAAAAATCTATGAAATAATCACTTAAAATATTTTCTTTCACAATTGAAATGGTTAATTTGTATGGCTCCGGTTAACAGATGCTTGATTCCTTTGGCCCCAAATCAATTATGCAAAGTCTGACCCTTTTAGACTTTCTCCCAGACAGAAGCCTTCTCTTTCCCTTTCGCATTTCTTGTTTTTCATTTCTTTGTCCCCTCTCCCTTGTGTTCTCCAAATGACTTTCTCTTTCTGAGGCTCAGCCAGTTCTAATTAATGTGATTCTCAAAGTCAAATTAAGCAAACGTTTATTAAAACTCTGTGTGCAGAACACTTTTCAGAGACATGTAACAATAAGATATAGTCCACATGGAGTTTCCAGTCTAGTAGAGGAATAGACATATACACAAATAATCATAATGTAAAGTAGAACATGGAAAGATGAAAAGCACAGAGAAGTATGAAGTTGGAGGAAGCAAAGATTATTTCTCAATTCTAAGAGAAGACATCAAGACAGGGAAGGCATTTGTACTGGATCTTGAGAGATGAGTGGGTTTTCAAGAAGTGTTTGTGTGTGGAGGGTATATGAGAAGGCTTATGGGTTTCACAGGTTTAGAATATGAAGCAAAGGGATGGTGGTAGTAAA
Organism: Notamacropus eugenii; assembly: GCF_028372415.1. Taxonomy (NCBI): domain Eukaryota; kingdom Metazoa; phylum Chordata; class Mammalia; order Diprotodontia; family Macropodidae; genus Notamacropus; species Notamacropus eugenii. Next base: position 294,821,804 of record NC_092877.1, on the reverse strand, counting down.
GGATCAGCTGTATACAGAAGATAGCAAGTCCAGTCTGGAGCATAAAGAATATGACTTTTTTACTACTCTGTTTCCTTCTACCTGGAATAGCCCCCACAAACCACATCTGCAGTGTGTCTAGCAATAAGTCAAGTACACTTTGGAATTTTTATCTTGGGGCTGATCTGTCTTGATTGGTGAGTGAATAAATATAGAAGCAGATGAATGCAAACTCTCTCCCTCCACTCCATTTCTTTGACAAATTTTATAACAAAAAAAAAATCTATTTTTTTCTCCCTCACACAGACCTCACCTTTCATTGGGAAAAAAATTTTTTTTAAATCTTCCAATAAACACGCACAATCAAGCAAAATAAATTTCCACATTGGCCACATCAAAAAAAATATGTCTCATTTCACACCCTGAGTCTATCAGCTTTCTGTCAGGAGATGAGTTGGTCCTAAAGAATCATGACATTTACTGATCAGAATTCCTAAACTTCTACAGTTGTCTTTATGATTTTACCATGTGAAGAGTTCTCTTGGTTCTGTTTATTTCTCTTCATATATATTTCCCCAGGTTTCTCTGAAACATCCCTTTTGTCATTTCTTACAGAATAAGAGAATCTCATTCCATTTGCTCAGAATAATTTGTGCAATCATTCCCCAACAGATGGGGACTCTGTTCACATCCAGTTAGAATCCACTGCCACTGCTATATAATTCCTTTGGGTTCACATGGGTCCTTTTTTTCTCTTTTTCCTAATAATATTGTTGGGTAAAAGAATATGGACAGGTTTAGTGACTTTTAGAGTATAGTTTCAAATTGTGTACTAAATTTTTATAGTTTTCAGTCTGCTTTCCAGAATGGCTGACCCTATTCACAGCTCCAATGGTGCATTAGTGTTCTTGTTTTCCCACACCTCATTTCTGGACATGGTATTATTATAGTAAGTATAGTATTATAGTAAATTAATACTACCTTAACTTCAGTAAAGGATATGAATCAACTCATCGCCCTCATGATTCTCCAAACCAAAATTCCCTTCTCTGGTTACCACTCCCATATGTGTTGTCTTCTCTTATTCATATATAAATTCCTTGGGGACAAAGACTATATCACTTTTGTATTTGCACTTAACATGGTAACAGCTTAATAAAAAAAAAACCCCAAAACTTAATGGTGCCATATTATAGAGGTTGGACTTTATGTGGTAAGCTATAGGCAGCTTCTTGAATATTCCTAATACCAGTCATTCTATATCTTTTGATTACCAAACTCTATTTCCAGAGGAAATGTTAGGCCCAGCAAAGCCTCAGCCTTAGTTCCTCTTGCATTTAAGGAATAAGGCTGCTTCTCCACATAATTTCTTCATTCATCTAGATTTCCTCTTCCAAATTAGCCATTTAGTTCCATGTTGTTTCTTTAGTAAAGAACCTCTCCCCTCACATCATTCAGATCCCTTCCCCTACTGGCTCCTTCACTCCTGATTCAGATGAAAACATGGTCCTTCTCTCTTGGAAGGCAAACCTCTCTACTAGATTCTATTGCATCCTGTCTTCTCCACAAGTTTACTCCTTCTGTCTTCCCTGCTTTCTCCCTGATCTTCAACCTCTCCTGTTTACAGATTGTTTCTCTACTGCCTACAAACTTGTCCATGTCTCTTCCACCCTCAGAAAACTCCTCAATTGGTCTGTCCATCCTATTATCCTGTATCTGTCCTCTCTTTTGTGGCCGAACTTTTTGAGAACTCCTCAGTCAATACCTTAATTTCCTTTCCTCTTACTCTCAACTCTTTTCAGTCTGACTGCCAGTGTCATCATTCTGCTGAAACTGCCATCTCTTAAGTTGCCAAAGATCACTTCATTGTCACATCTAATTACAATTTTTTCAATCCTTGTTCTTCTTGACCTTGTTTCAGCCTTTGACACTGTTCATCACATTCTTTTTAATGTTCTCTTTTGTATAAGCTTTTGTGACCCTCCTTTCTTCTGGTTTTCTTCCCATCTGTTTTACTATTCCTTCTCAGTCTCTTTTGCTAGATATTAGTCCAGGTTATACCAGCTCACCAGTAGTGCACCTCGAGGCTTTATACTGGATCTTCTTCTATTCTCCCTATACTATTTCACTTGACAATCTCATCAGCTCCCATAGATTCACTAATCTCTATGCAAAACTATTTATCCAGCCCTAACCTTTCTCTTGACTTCTAGTCTCAAATTTCCAACTACTTATTAGATATCTTAAACTGGATGTCCCACAGATATCTTAAATTCAGCATTTTCAAAACTGAACTCATCATCATTGACTAAAAGTCCTCCCTTCTTTCTAACTTCACCATTACTATTGAGGGCACCACTACCCTCCCAGTTACCCAGCTTTACAACTTAGGTGTCACATTTGACATAGGACTTGCTTTCCACCCCCATACCCAATGTACCAAGTCCTGTCAATTCTACCTTCATTACATCTCTTGTATATGTCCCCTGGTTTCCCTTAACACTGCCATCACCTTGATACAGTTCCTCATGATTTCATACCTAGATATTGCAAGAGTCTGATGGTTGGTTCTTGCCTCATTTCTCCTCACTCCAGTCCATCTGCCACTCGGCTATCAAAGTGGTCTTCCTAAAACATAGGTCTGATGATGTGCCTTTACCCTACTCAAGAAACTGCAATGGCTCCCTATTACTTCCAGGATCAAATATAAAATCCTCTGTTTGGTTTTGGCTCCTTCCTGCCTTTCTAGTCTTCTTATTCCATTTCCATGAAATCTACAATCCAGTGATACCAGCTTCCTTGCTTTTCCTTGCATAAGACACTCCACCTCTTGACTAGGGGCATTTTCACTGACTGTCCCCTATGCCTAGAATTATCTCCTTTGTTTCCAGCTCATGGAAGAGGAGCTTCCCTGGTTTCCTTCTAGTCTCAGCTAAAATCCCATCTTTTGCCTGTAGCCTTTCTTAGTCACCCTTAATGCCAATGCCTTCCCTCTTCCCAAGTTATCCTGCATATATATCTTGTTTGTACAGATGGGGAAGGGATTTGCCTGGGGTCTAACTCTGTAGTAGGGTTAGAATACAGGTTCTTCCAATTTAAGTTCCTATACAGAACCCACTGTGCCATCTCTGCCAGTCCAGCACCTACAGTGTCAGTACTTTCCCAGTGTGACTGCACCTGAGGTTAAAGGGTGATCTGTGCTAACCAAGGCCCTTCCTACTCTTTCTGTCATAGCTAAAAGAATTCCCAGTCAAGGCTCTACTAATGCTTACTTTGTACCAATCACTTCCAAAGAAGTTTATCTAATAAGAGACGAAAAAACATTCCCATCCTATGAAGTTTATAACTTAAACATTAAGACTCAACAATTAATTTATTAAAATTGAATCTCTTTATTGTGGTGTAATAAAATAATGAATTTGGAATCAGAGGACTCTATTTGAATTCTGTCTCTGCTACTTGTAACCTTGGACAAAGCTCTGATTGCTACTCTGGGGCTCAGTTTGGAGTAGATGGTCTCCAAGGACCTTACAATATCTAGATTCCATTGCCAGCTCATCTCGAAGGTCCCTTTCACCACTGTCTATGAAACTTGTAGCATCTATGAGCAAAACCTTTCCATGTGGACTGCGTCAATATGACCCAGAGAAGTGAGTTCCACAGTTCTGATATGTTGTTTTACATCTAGTGATGAATCATCCAAAGTCCAGGAGATTTTTATCAGCTTCCCCACAAGTAGTGGGATAAACTGTATCATCTAATATAAATTGGCAAGGTCAAATCATGCAGGATTTGTGGGGTTGTTTTATTTTCTTAAAAGAAATATTTACAAAAAAAAGGAAATATTTACAGAAAAATTAATGTCAATTTCTTACTGTTGTAGCCAAATTAAAATGGCCATATTTTTTCTGAAATGAAAGTTAGGGATTCCTTTTGTTGGCCTTTTGTTGAATTATTTTTAAATTTATTGAATTGTTTATTGAAAATACAGTCTCTTCTAGGAATCTGGTTATCTCAGAAAATCTTGGACTTAGAGGTTCCATGTAGGCATCACAATGGCTCTTCATAGCAATATAAATTGCTTATAGTTCTTTTCCAGGGTAGAAAATCCACTTTACAGACCTTAATTAACGCAATTAGGTGGACATGGGGGAGGCAGGAAAACAAGAGAAGGCAGAGTTGTTAGCCTCATTTTGCAAATGGGAAAACTAAATCCCTGCAGAAATCAGTAGCAGGATTGTGAACAGAACCTTAATTTTCTCACTCCTACCTGAGCACAATTTTCTTAGATCATATGTGAATATCTCCCCACTCTATCAAGTCCTGCTTGAATTTTTCAACACCTCAAGTTGTGTGAAAGTGAAATTTCCCTTGCTGTCTTTCTAGGTTCACACATTTCTTTGAAAGTGTTTTCATGAGGCCCTAAGCTTTTAGGGTTAGAAAGTGTCATGCATAATAATCAACCCAACGAAAATAGGAGAGAAAAAAGAAAGAGGAAGCCACAATCTTCTAGTTTGAACTAGGGTACCTTTGAAGCTGAACTACGTGGTCTCTATTGTATGGTGAGTGGCAGTGGAGAACACTGGATTTCGAGCCAAAAGACATGCTTTCAGAACCTCCTCTGACACTGACTACCTTTGTGGCCTGGGGCAAATCACTAAAATTCTCTGAGTTTCAGATCCCTCACCTCCACAACAAACACCCTGCCTCCTCCACCTTCACCCAGCCACTTTTTTTTGCCATGTTTAACTTGTTACTTGAACCCTGGCTGACTCCATCTTCCATTTTCTGCCCTCCTACTCCTGCTCTTGAGTAGCACTGTGAAAAGTTTCTAAATTGCTCCATATATTTATGCTACATAACTTCAGCTGTACCCTCATGACCTCTCAGCTACTGTTTCACTCTACACTTATTGATTCCCTGTTTCAATCCCTCCTAGTGATTGTTCAAAATATTTCTGACTCTCTTATGCCTCCAACTTCCCACCCAAATCCCTGACTGTCCAGCAGTCTTCCTGTTTTATTGTGAAGAGCAAGACTCAGGGGCAGGAGTGCCCTCAGCTTCCCTCCTCCACTGTTCAAAAGGTTGTAATATCTTTGGTCATTCTAGGCCATCTTTTCTGTTGTTGTTTCTCTTTCATTCTGGAAGAGGACTATGACAGCAGGGAGATGACACCATGACGTGCAAGGAATTTAAGTGAGGCAGGGCTGTGCAAAGTCACCAGCCTCACTCTGTCTTCCAGAGTCATCTGGGTCTGGTCAAAAGACATAGACTGGGACTAGAGACAACCCAGGGGCAGTGGGAGACCTTGGTCTTTTTAATCTGTGGTCTTCAACAGGGCTCAGTTTGACTGAAATGAGGTAGAGAATGGTCTCTTACTTAGTGAAAAAAATCTCTACATCTCTCTGTCGGTCTGTCTATTTATCTACCTGTCTATCTTGGAAGGAAAGACCTTCAGGGTTTCTGGCCAAAACAGAAAGAATTACTATCTACATTAAGTCTGAACCAATCAGGACCCAAACAGTGTCCAAGTGGGGGACCCTTTCTCCTGGCCAGGGTTAATCCCTTTACTTATGCCCCTGATTCCATTTCCTTTTTACTCCTCTAGGGCCTTGTTCCAAGAAGAATCTCATTTTTCATGCATATTCAAAGTCTTCTCTACAAGTACTTTCTTTTCTGCCTGTAGCAGGGACTCAACCTTGTGTGTGTGTGTGTGTGTGATGGACCCCTTTGGCAATCTGATGAAGCCTATGTATTACTTCCCAGAAAAAAATGTTTTTAAATGCATAAAATAAAACACAGAGGCTTAAAAGGAAACAAATTATTGGTAAAGATAGTTATCAAAACAGGAAAAAAGTTGACCAACACGAGGCTAAGAATCCTCAGTCCTAAAAAATGGTTTTTTTTTTAGGAGCTTTTTCAGCTTCATTAAATTATGCTTCTATCTCTTCCCTCCATTCTACTATTACACTTCTTGAAAAGGTGGTCTCAGGGGTGGAGCCAAGATGACAGAGTAGAAGCACACACATACTCTAACTCTTCCCCCACACCCCATAAAATGCCTGTAAAAAATGACTCTCAACAAATTCTAGAGCAGCAGAAGTCACAGAACGACAGAGTGAAGGAGATTTCCAGCAAAAGGTAACCTGGAAGGCCAACAGGAAAGGTCTATCCCATGGGATGCTGAGTGGAGCAGAGCCCAGCTCTGGCCACAGGGCACCAGGAGGAACAGGACAGGAACAGGTCTCTGGGGCAGAATTCCCAGCAGGGAAGATCTCAGATCCCTCAACCCACAAGCACCAACGAAAGCTTCAAAGGTCAGGAAGAGGGCTTTCCCAAATTCCTAATCACCAAATCCAATGGCCTTTACTTTCAGGCTCCTTGAACTCCCTTCAGAAGTTGACATGGTTCATCGCTCTCGCTGGATGTTCTTTTACTCTGGCTCTTTCTCATTGTCTCCAGCACAGTCACACCATTTTTATTCTCTGACTTTGCCCATATTCTTCCTGTCCTTCCACTGTGGAAGTTTTCATTCTCCCACTTTTGCATCAGACATTGGCTCCTAAATTAGGCAGTTATAGAACCCAGTAATAGCTAATAAAACACAGTAGGCACCCACAGCTGCTTCTGGACAGGTGCAACTGTGAAGATTGTTCCCTTTCCTGAATACCACACCCCTCTCCTTTATCACAACATGGCTACAGCAGGTGCCTTAGGTGTGACACAGGGATCTGGGAACGAAAACCCTGCCTCCCCACCTTTTCCTTTTAGATGGAAGAGAGTGACTCACACAGGATGGGTTTAATCCAAAAGGTACCCTTCTTTTCTTCTGACGCACTCTCATTTCCTTGCTCTCCTCATCTCCCAGATTTAAAACTTGCTTCTCAACTCCTCTTACTCCACATGGCTCATCAATTGCCAAATCTTGTCATTTGTCTCTCTACAACATCTCTTGAATCTATTCTCTTCTCTCTACTTGCACAATCCGATGGCCTTCATCACCTCTCTTCTGGAATCATCCTCCTAATTGGCCTCCAGAATGCAAGTATTTCCCCTCTCCAGTCTTTCCTCCACCATAGCTGCCAAAGTGACTTTCCTAAAGGGCAGGCCTGCCCACATCACCCCCAAACAGTGATGTGCTAGAGCTCCAGTTGGCTCAGTGTGAGCATTTACACTCCATCAATAAAGATTTATTAAGCATCCACTATGGGCCATGCTGGGGATACAAAAAGAGGCAAAAGACAGTCCCTGCCCTCAAGGAGCTTATGTTCTAATGACTTCATAAATGGCCAAATGTTATAAATCAGGGTTTGATTTATTGCTTTGTTTATTACCTAAACTGAAGTGATGGAAAATTAATAATGCAGATTCAACTTAAAAGTTTGTCCTCTGTGTGTGTGTATGTTTGTTTTCAGAGAACCTATTGTTAAACTTTTGTTTATTTTTATTAGTCTATGTTATGGAAATGCTTATTTATTCCATAAATTAAAAACAAAGTAAATAAAATTTTAAAAAATACAGCTATAAAATTATTTAAAACATTCTCAACTATAACTATAAAATTATTTAAAAATTTTTTACAATATAAAAATCATTAATATACTTCTGGATTGATAGCACAAAACAGGTTCAGACCCCCTTGTCTAAACGGAGTCCTCCTTTACATTCTGTTGCTTCTGCTCTTGATGTGACCCTTTCCAAAGGACTCTATCTCCTGGTGACAAAAAAATAAAAAATAAGCAAAACCCCCAAAGTTCTTGGTGAAATGCTATTCCTGCCAAGTACAAAGACAGAAGAGCTAATGATCTAACCTCCTGGGCACTGATGGGCTGCTTGGTGCTCTCGATGGTTTTAATTAAACATTGTATTGGTCTTGTTTACTCTTTGGGCACAATTAGACCCTGGCCTGAATTTCCATAGGCATTTGTGTGAGGTAGTGGAAAAAGTGAAGGACTTCAGACTCAAGAGACTTTGGGTTTAGATTCTTGCTATGACAATAATTGAATGGCCATGGGGAAAGTCCTTCCACCTCTCACTTTTCATGTCTATGAAATGGGGATGTTTATACCTGTAGCACTCAACCCCACAGAGTTGTTGAGAGGCTCCATGGAGATAATAATATATTGCCAGCTTTAAAATGTTATAAATGTTCATTATTACTAGTGTAAACTTGAGCAAGTCTCTAAGCCTGTTTCTTCATTTCTAAATTTCCTCCTGTCATGGTAATTAATTAATAAAACAAACAAGAAGAAATTTATATGATAACTTTATTATATATTTAAAAGGAAAAGAAAGCTACTCGTTACAGATTTGTAGTTTCATGGTGCAATTGTCTTTTCGTTGCACTATGTTGTGGAAATGCTTGTTTTATTTCATAAATTAAAAAGAAAACACATAAAAATTTTAAAAAAGCGTTAATGTCAACCAGCGGCCACAACTCCAAACGACTTGAGTAGTAACTTATTTTATTATATGAGAAAGTAAAAAGACATGGCATGCTATATTAGGGTACAATGTATACACACACACACACACACACACACACACAGAGACACACACCTCACCCAGGGGTATTTTAGAGACAGCTTAATCTGCTGGAGCAGACTGTTAAATTTTCAGTGCGAATCTTTACACTTTGGAAATCAGCAAATACTATAAATCAGGGCTCGATTTCTTGTTTTGTTGATAGTCTAGACTTTAAAAAGTAATGGAGAAAATGTTAATAATGCACAAGTTAGAAGTGTGTCCTACATACTTTAAAAACATTTTTTTGAGAGCTGATTGTTAATCATTTACCTGCACACTGCTGAAAACAAATATAAAACAGACACAAAGCAAGGTATATCAGCAGGTGGGAGAGTGGGGGTGGGACTGGGGGTGGAAGGAGGACCAGAACCTGTCGTACTCACCTCAAAGTGTTTATGGCGAGGACACAACAAGATAATGGATGTAGAGTACGCTACAATTCCTAACGTTATACAAAATGTCAGATATTATTAATATGAGATCCAGCAAGTCAAACTCTATGAGCCTCAGATTCTCTATCTACAAAACAGGGTTATGACTATTTGCCCTTTCTACCTGCTAGGGTTTTGAGGAAAGTGTTTTATAAATAAATTCTGGAGTATCCCAGAAATGTGAGCTACTAATAGCATCTTTGGGGGCCTGCCAGAAGAAATAGGTGGGTACTGATTATTTCAAGGCAAACTGGGGCTTTTAAACCAAATGGGCCCCTTAATGATTACAGGGCTCCCTCCCCAGCTGGTATTCTAATGCACTTTTTTGCTGAGCAATCGACGACTATTTCTTAGGGTGGGAAAATGTGCAAGACAGGTTCTTGTTTTGTTCTGTTTTGTTCTGTTTTCCATCTGGAACAAAAGACCCACAAAGATGCTATCCACTTACAAGGCAATCACCAGAAAACCTGAATCATTGATAAGGTGGGTTACTAAGCAACCAAAGACAGTCTCCAGTAATCATGGTCTTCCACGTGGAAACCAATTGGCTGTAGTAGTTCCAGAAGCTGCTGGTTCTGATAAATGGCAAATTCTTTTTTACCTGGTTATGCTCCTGGTGCAGTTTGGTCAATATACTTGGTTATAGTGTACTCATAGAACTTTCACATCATTCCTAAACTAGCTTTAACATGAAGAGTAAGAAACTTGCTCAGAAAGGGGGAAAATTCTGGAGATTTAAATAAAATTATTAAATAAAATTATTATTATTATTAAAACAAATAATAAAAAATGGAGGATTTTTTTTTTAATTACCGGATGGTAAAATCTTGATAAAGAACTAGTTCTTAGAAAATGATATCTCCCATTATGACAAAATAAAGATCAAAGAATAAATAAGGTAGGATCAAAATTGCAAGAGAAAAAAAAGTGTTCTGAGTTGTGGCTGTTCCCATAGCTCCTACTGAGTCTGGATTATTAGGGTCTCCATTTGAATGCACTCAGACAACAAACCCTCTCAGAGCTGGTCCTGCCTTGTCTACCTAGTGGGGGAGGAATGTCAGTCAGACCTGCTGAGATCTGAACATTTGAACCTGAGATTTCAGGGCAAAGGTGTTTCGAGCTGATCCTGGGACCTGACACGTCCCTTCTCTCTCTCTCTCTCTCTCTCTCTCTCTCTCTCTCTCTCTCTCTCTCTCTCTCTCTCTCTCTCTCTCTCTCTCTCTCTCTGTCTTCAATGTTGCTAGCATGTCATTAGTCAGGGCTGTGTGTGGGAAATTTTCTATTGAAACAGAGAAGAAACTTTCCACTTGAGTTAAAGAACTCTGGGCCAGTTCTCTTAGGTGCAGTTGATAGAGACACCATAGCTTCAGAGAGATTCATTTATTCATCCAAGAAGCCCTTTATTTAGTATTTATTTATATACTCGAGGCATTAGATTAAGGGCAGAGGCAGAGTGGAATATTTATTTTTTTAAAAGGCAAGTTTTTTGGTCCTCTTCGATCTTACCATCTTTCAGGGAAAATAAGGCATGTCTGCATTCAAACAACCATAACACAATAATAAAAAAAAATAGCTTTCATAAAGCACTTTCCTAACAATAACCTGGTATGGTAGTACTACAGAATCTATTTTACAGATCAAAAAACTGATTCAGAGAAAGGCTTGTCCTTGGCCACATGGCCTACTAGAGCCAAGACTCAAACCCAAGTCTTACAACTCCAAGGGCGTCCTTATTGACTACTAAGTAAAGTTGAGATTCCTCTTCTTGGATTCTGGAATTTAGGGGCGTATCCAACTTGGCACCACTCAGCATTTCCAGTCTTATTTTGTGTTACTTCCCTCCATGTACTTCAAGATCTAGCTACCAGCTGAACTGGACAACTTCCTTCTCACCTATCTGCTCCCATATCCCCTTCTTTGCTTCTTATTTATTTGTTGTTTTGTGTGCCTGGAAATTCTCTTCTCCCTCTTTGACTGTTGAACTGCTGCTACCCATCTTTTAAAGTTTAAATTAATGGATATCTCCTTTTGGAAGCTTTCTTTGATATCCTGGATTTCCTCCTCCTAAACAGACATGACCTTTCCCTCAGACTTAATCTAGTGGGAGAGAGGATTAGATTTATTCTTTTAGGACAGAAATAATAGTAAGAGGGTGAAAGTTATAAAGAGACACTTTTTTCTGGTACTTTTGCAATATTTTATATCGTAGTTATCTGTGTTTATACCTCATTCCTCTCCTATGATAGCTCTATCATAGAGTTATAAGCTCTCCGAGTCCAAGATCCTTGTCTTATCATGGTCTGATAATATGGGAAATGTTGGTGGATTGCAAGCTAAATATGGATCCATTTTATATGGAGGCCCCTCAAATTAAACCTTCCAAGGAAAGGAGGGAACAGTCTCCCTGTCATATTCTGCCCTAGTCAGATTACTTATGGAGTGTTACATTTAATTTTCGGCAAAACATTTTAAGAAGGATATCGATAAGCTTGAGAGGGTCCAGATAAGTCTAACCAGCATGGTGAAGGGTCTTAAGTTCATGCCATATGAAGATGGGTTGATAGAACTGGGAGTGTTTAACCTGGAAAAGGGAATGCTGGGCATTCTAGGTTTCTTTAAGCATTTGGAGGGTTATCTAGTGAAAGAGGGAATTAGGTTGATTTTCTTTGGCCTTAGAGGACAGAAATAAGAGCAAGGGAGTGAAAGTTATCAAAGCATTTAGGTTTCCTAACAATTAGAGCTGTTAAAAAGTAGAATGGGATGTCTTAGAAGGTACAGAATTGGATTTGTCCTCCCTGAAAGTCTTCAAGCCAATGATCAATCAGTCAAGCAATAAACATTTATTAAAAACTTGCTATGAGTCAGACAATGTGTTGAGTGCTGTTCAAATGCCTACTTGTTGATTATAGTTAAGAAGGGATTCTTTTAGGGGCATGAGTTGGGCTAGGTGACTAATAGGATCCCTTCGAACTCTGAGACTCCAAGATTTCTGTGATCCAAACTTGATATCTCCCCTAGTAGAATGCTTTGCACACAATAGGCAATGTTTGTTCAATGTGCAGTGCTCATATTGCCAAGGCACATGCTTCTCCAACAGAAATAAAATAGGATGAGTGTCAAAGAGTAATGATGGAAAATATACTTTAAAATATGGAATATAACTCCAAATGGCTAAAGCTTAAAATGCTGTTTGTCAAGGCTACCTTGGGACAGAATATCACAAGGGCTGCATGTTGATTCACTGCAAGTTGCTGAATCCCAGCATTCCTTTATCTTTTCAAATGTCACAACCACCAATGTTCCAGATATGGAATGAAGAGAACAGTGTACTTAGTTTAGAGCCTAGTTCATATCCCATTGTGTTGACTATTTTATTGAAAAAGTTAGACAGGCTAGGATGGATTTGCGGGGGAACTGTTGGAAACTCTAATCCTGAAAAGAAAATGAAAAAAGATTTCTGTTTTTCTTCCCTAGCAACCCTGAGCCTCAGAACAACTCTAAGGGAAGTGTGTGCGTGTGTGTGTATGTTTAAAAGAATATTCTCAGTCTAAATACATAAAAATTCTTGGCTGACAAGTCTCACCACAGCTATTGTTTCTTTAGCTCCTACTTGCTGTGTCTGGTACAAAAAGCCAAATGCCACAAGGAAATGGACTAGAGACAGAACAGAGGGAAGGAATGAAAGAAGTCAAAAAGAGACCCACAGCTGTCTGGGATGCTCAGGTGAAGACAGAGTTAAGTGAGCTGAGGGTACCATATCCTAAGTAGTTTTGGAATGGCTTCCATATGGGCTTAGCTTTGCAACATGCATATCAACCCTTCATACGGAATGCATATGGAAGCCAGGGTTGTCTGGCTCCAACCAAACCCAGAAAGGACATTTTTTTTTTTAAGTCCAACTCCTTTGGCTTGAAAAAGGCTGCTTGGCTTTATGAGGCTGTCCTGCTCACTAGAGTTCTTTCTCCTTGGGGATGGTGGAGGTAGAAGGACAACTTTTTCACAAGGACTCCCAGCTTGGAGAGTGGATAGTGGTGGTGGTGGTGGGGATTGGGAGCAGGTAGATCAGTCACTCGGGGACTGGAAAGGAAGGAAGAGCTAGGACCAGAAGCTCAGTCTGCTGTGCTTCACTGCCCACTTAGAGAGTAAATCTGTTAAGTACCTCTCCTCTCCTGAAAGGGAAAGCTAAGAACCAATTGATTTTCTTCCCTCCAGAGACACCTGTGGGACCTACAGCAAAGTGAACTTCAGGAAAGATGTTACAAAGAGCCCACATTCGGATCAGCTGCCAGCATGGCTGCTTCTTTTCTGTTTCTCCCTGTCCTTCCTCATTTCTCTTTTTCTGGAGTAGCATGTGAGTTCACGTTGGCCAAGGACTGATTAGAAAAAAAAAGGCTCAATTCATATAAATTTTTGGAAGTCCCCTTTCTTGAATTCTTCCAGCATGATAATATTCCATTACCCTCACATACGATTTTTTATTCAGCCATTCAGCTGATCAGCCAATTGTTGTCTGTTCTTTGTTCTTGAGGAGACCCATGACATCAGGAAGGTGATGCCATGACTTTCAAGTGAATTGGATTTAAACGAGGGAGGGCTGTGCAAAGACACCAGCCTCATTCTCTTAGGTGGCCTCTAGCCATCTGGGTCCAGTAGACAGATACCGATCAGGGGAACTGGACATGGCCCCACCTGCAGTGAGAGACCTTGGTCTTTTTAAACTAAAGTATTTTCCAGGTCTCAGTTTAACTGAGGCAATATCTATTCGGTGATTAAGGCTTGTCAAGTACTTACTGTGTGCTAAGCTCTGGGGATACCAAAAAAAAACAGTTCCCCTTCTTGTCAAGGAGCTCACAATCTAACAAGAAAGGAAACGAGCAAAAAAAAAATGTTCAAATAAGCTAGAGACAGAAAATAATTGAGAGGGAAGGCACTAAAATTAAGAGGGCCTGGGAAAGGTTTCCTATAAATGATGGGATTTTAGAAAGTCAGGAGGTGGAGATGCAGAGAGCATTCCAGGCATGGAAGATAGCTACAGAAAATGCCCTGAGCCAAGAAATAGAGTGTCTTGTACATGGAAAAGCCAGGAGGCCAGTGTCACTGGATTGAAGAAAATGGAAGGAAAGTATAAAAAGACTAGAAAGAAAGCAGGGTTGGGAGGGGATGTAAGTTATGAAGGGCTGTGAACATGAAGTGGAAAATTTTGCATTTGATCCTGGAGGCAATAGGGAAGCACTGGAAATTTACTGAGGGGGGTGACACGGTCAGATTTGTGATTGAGGAAAATTATGTTTATGGCTGATTGGAGAATATATTGGAGTGGAAAGAGACCAGGCAGGCACACCCACCAGCAGACTGTTATAGTAGTCTGCGTGTGAGGGGTTTGCATTAGGTGGCGGTAGTATTGGGAGACAAGGGGGTATATTTGAGAAATATTGTCAAGGTAAAATCAACAAGCCTTCTCAATACATTGGACATGTGAGGGAGGGGTAAAGCGAATGAGGAATTGAGAACAAAGCATAGGTTTTGAGCCTGAGAACTGGGAGGATGGTGTTTTCTTTGATAGTAACATGGAAGTTTGGACAGGTTGGAGGTTGGGGGAAGGGCAGGTTTAGGGGAAAAGATAAGTTCCGTTTGGGTCATGTTGAGTGTAAGAAGTCTACCAGTCATCCATCTCAAGATGTCTGAAAGAGAGTTGGAGATGCCAGATAGTTCCCATGATGATCTCCTTCTTTGTTATGCCAAAAAAGAACTTGACTATCCATACTTGTTGAGAAAGTCCATTATTTTTCCCCAGTGGGTAGGGAAGGAAAACAAATGCTTGTTAATTAAAAAAAACAAGATAAAATGAAAGTTACATTAAACAAATACAGAGGCTCCTTTATCTGCGCAAAGGGTGCTATCATGCTTTGGTCAAATCAAATCATAGCATCATAGATGTGGCATTGGAAGGGTCTTTGATTGTCATCTCCCCTGCTGATTTGACAGATGAGGAAACTGAGTCCCAGGGAAGTTAAGAAACTTCCCCGAGGTCACAGAAATAGTCAATATCAGACTGGATTTGAACTCAGGTGCTCTGATTTCCAAATCAGTGTTCTTTTCACTTTTCACTATATTTACCTTAGACATTTTCCTTTCCTAATCTCACACTGGAATGGGACAAACAATGTTCTAAAAGACAGGAGGAATTTTCTATATCTGGGGCAAGAGGCATAAAGTATGCTCTTTGTTGAGTGGGAGTTGGGTGGGTAGACAAAGACCCTATGAGAAATTATCCTTGCTCACACTTTCTTTCCTGCTCATGGATTACAAGAGCTCTTAGGTCTCTCTCTATTCAGCACCCTGAATAGAGTTGCCTGGGTTGCCTATCCTTGTAAGAAATAGCTCTGCAAGTCAATAACCATTTCCAGAAAAGGAACAGATCTTTGAGGTATTGTGTGGTTCCATCTTCTTCTAGCTCATCCTGCTGTTCCTCATGGTCCTCTTCCCATTGCAGGCCCAGCCTCCTGGATACTGCCATGTTGCCAGTGGGGAAGACCATACCTGACAAACAACGGGCCCTGTCCCCCTCTCCTGGAGGAGGTGGGCTGGCCCCCTGCCTCTCTATTACATAGATAAGAGGCCTTTAGCTGGACTTCCCTCTGATAGCTCCCAATCTAGAGAAACTAATAGGGTCCAATTTGGATTTAGCATGCAAGTTCGCAAATGCTTCTCTGATCCCAAGGCACTCCTCATCCAGTGTTTCTGAGCCCCTGTGTACAGAGCAACAGCTTTCCCAGGCAGGACTCCTTGCCTCTTCTGGAGCAGAGTTTCATTTCACACTGGGTAAATACTTAGTGTTCAGATGAAGAAGTCCTTTGGCCAATCCCACACAATAACTCTGAGTGCTACTTCCTGCATCAGCCTGGAAACTCTGACAGGTGACTTGCAGGATACACCATCTTGTTCCCTTCCTGTCCCCACA
Organism: Notamacropus eugenii; assembly: GCF_028372415.1. Taxonomy (NCBI): domain Eukaryota; kingdom Metazoa; phylum Chordata; class Mammalia; order Diprotodontia; family Macropodidae; genus Notamacropus; species Notamacropus eugenii. The sequence goes on along the minus strand of NC_092877.1, from coordinate 294,805,907 downwards.
CACACTTCTAACTTAGACAGGAGAACCCACCATTGGGCTAAGAATCCAGGCTTATCTTCCCAGCAGGAGTCACAGCCTCAATTCATTGATATTGAAAGCCTCAGGATTGGTTACTGCTGCTTCCATTCTCCTCGGAATACTTTGCTGGTCTAAAGAGTATATTTAAAGGAATGGGATTCAGGGAAGAGGGTGGGGGCATATATTGGCATAAAAGATACATGAGTCTTGGACCTACACTTGTCATGAGTTGGGCAACTCTGGACTATGGCCCAGAAGGGATTAAAGTTGACCCCAAGGGAAATGCAAGTGTTCAGCTCTCAAAAACAAAATAGATGTCTGTTGAATATCTGTTTCTATCTATGGAAAGGAGAGAAAAAATAGGAGGAAAAGGAAGAGGGGAAAGGAGAAGAAAGTCTTTTAAATCTTTCAAATTAGTTTCTAAATCCTTCCCCAGTGGCTGGCTCCTTTTTTTCCAGCATTCCTCAGGGTTCTTGGTACTCCCTTTTGGTCAGGTGTACCTCTCCACTGCAATGTATGATAAAGAAGTTAGAATGCAAAAATTATTAGTGATGATATTTCTTTTTAGATTTTTTTTCAAAATTATTAATTTATTTGTTTTCAGTTTTCAATATTCACTTCCATAAGTTTTAAATTTTCTCCCTCTCCCTCCCCCAAATGGCATGCAATCTTACACGGTCTTTACACATCCATTCCTATTAAATGCATTTATACACCAGTCATGTTAACAAGAAGAATTATAACGAATGGGAGAAACCATGAGAAAAAGAAAACAAAACACAACGAAACATAACAAAAGAGAAAAGAGTATGTTTCTTTCTGTGTTCCAACTCCATAGTTCTTTCTCCAGATGTGGATGGCATTTTGCATAGCAATGGTATTTCTATATCATGCGCTGCCATCTTTGGGCTATTAAGGGCCTCTTGAAATTTTGAAACACTTTCTGCCCAATCATCTCCCTTCCTTCTTCAGTCTCTCCCCCGCAGTTATCAGCTCCACCTATCACCATGCAAGTAGGACCATATAGAGTCACAGATCTAAAGCTAGAAAGTCATCTAATACAACTCCTCCATTTTACAGATGAGAAACCTGAAGCCCAGGGAGGTGGTGACTAAAGGTCACAATTGCTTAAGGTCAATAGGATAGTATGTGGCAGAGTAGGAATTCAGAGCCAATACCTGCTTTTCGTTGGAGACAAAAGCACTTGCGACATTTGCAAGGGGATAATTTTAAAATGTGGCTTTGAGGACCCACATTTCAAAGCAATAGTAATTAATTGTTCTGAAAATAACCTTGTTTCTCCAGGTATTGAGGGGAAGCACATTTCATTACCCAGCAGTTCTTCTTCTAAAGTTTTCTTACTTCTCTCATTTGACCTCATGGTAAGAGTGATGTTTCTCCCCAGTGAGGAAGGAGAGAGAAGAGAGAGAAGAAACAGGGTAAGAGTTATGGGAGTTAAGAGGCCAGCTATTTAAAATTTTTCAATTTCCTTAAAGGACATTTTTTTTTTTTTATCATCAGGAAAAGTGTTTGGAAGAGAAACTCCAAAGGGAAGGGGGTGGGGGTGGGATTGTGATTATTAATAAAGACAGCCATATTTTGAAATGTAGGTGTGAATTCTAGACTATAAACTTGTGAGGGCTGGGACAGTATTTGAGTGAATTTTTATTTCTCCTCTAGCGCCTAGAATAGTGCTTTGCACTCTCAAAGAACAAAGAAGTGACCTAATAATTATTTATTGAATGAATAAATGACACAATATCTTGCAAGCATTTTGAATCTCAGCAATAAATTGGCCAAAAGCTTTGGGGTCGGTCAGTCACTGTTTATTAACCTCATTGTGTGTCTGCATGTATTAGGCCTGCCACAGATAGGGCAATGATTGGACACAACGATTGGAGTTATTTGTGATAGGAATGAAACTGACTTGTGTCGATGCTTACTGAGAATCATAGATGGGGGAAGAAGACTTTAATACGTTGTTTCCATAGTTACCAACCTTAAGAGAGACTGCCTGTTGTCTGGAAAAACACTAGGCTAAGACTAGGACAAGGAATCAGCAAATCAATTCTTATCTGGGCTTTGGCATTTACTTTAAACTTTGAACTGTGTTCTCTCTTTGCACCCCAGTTTCTTCAGCTTTACAATGGAGATAATCAAGTTTGTCTACCTACAAGTTGTTGTGTGGACCAAGTAGGAAACTGTATAACCATCCATCTATCTATCCATCCATCCATCCACCATTAAGCATTTTTATTGGCATCTTCTATTTATCAGGCACTTTGTAGGCAGTGGAGATACAAAAACAAAGCAAAATAAAGCCTGCCCTCAGGGAGCTTATATTCTAATGGTAGAGAAAACATGCACATATTACATATAGGCAAATACACACATATGTATATAGGTATTTGCAGTATGCAAATCATGATTAGCTTGATAGGAAAAGCCTCATGTAGAGGTTGCCTCACAGCCGAGCCTTGAAGGAAACTTGGTCTTTCCAAGAGGTAGAAGTAGGGAAGGAGGGTGTTCCAGGCTTGGAAGTTATGGAGAAAGGAGATGGAGGGTTGAGTGTGAACAGCAACAAGAAGGTCAGCTGGCATGGAAATTATTATTTAAATGCAGAAGATCATTTTTATTAAGAAACCAGGTCAATTGAACCAGCGCATTCCTCAAAAGCTAGCATTTATTTAGCACCTTAGGTTTGCAAAGCACATGGGGCTGAGGCTAACTCAGAGAAACCTTAGGCAAGCCAATTCTCCACTGTAGGTTCCTATTTTTCCACCCACAGGATGGGCGAGAAGGCCATGTGGTGGACAGGATCATATTTGCAAAGTCCTTTAAGCTCCTTAAAAGAAAAAAAAGCTATTGACACAAACGATTGTTGTCATTTTCTTTCTTTTTTTTTTTTTGGTTTGTTTTGTTCAGGATCTGTGATTTCATCAATATAAGGAATCTCTGATGAAGAAACTTCATCTATCAATTTCGTTGTTCAGTTATGTCTCACTCTTTGTGACCCCGTTTGGGATTTTCTTGGCAAAGAAGCTAACAGGAGGAGTTAGTCATTTCCTTTTCTAGGTCATTTTGCAGATGAGGAAACTGAGGCCAACAGGTTAAAGTAACTTTCCCAGGGTCGCACAGTTAGTGAATTTCTGAGGCTGGATTTGTACTCAGGTCCTTCTGACTCCAAGCCCTATTCACCGTACCACCTACCTGGAGAATTTCCAAAGCTAACTTCAGAGAGGGCTACCTGAGGTCCTAAGAGGTTGAATGACGTCCAGGATCACATAACCAGTGCGTTTCAGAGACGATATTCGAATCGAGTTTATCTTAATTCCAAGACAGACCTTTTAATTATACCTCTCAGTCATTTATTATTGTTATAGAAAAGGGAAAGAAGCATTAAAGGACAGAAGATGAATAAATGTTGGACTGATTTTCAGAAACCTGATGAAAGTGGATTTTTGACAGAATTATAAAACAGCAGAGATCTTTTGTGAGGGCTTAGCAAGTAAATTGGATAGACCAACCTGACTGATAGAAGAGGAGAATCCTGTAGAAATAGTCTGTCTGACATCTATCCCATTCTTTTTTGCCCAAATCGTTTATAATATTCTCATAGATGAGATAGAAAGATATGGGTTAGAAGGCTCTATAGTGAGGTACACTGAGAAATAGTTGAATGATGGACCAAAAACATGGTAGCTAAAGAATTGCTGTCAGTGGAAAGAAACTCTCTATTAGAAAACTAAAGGGCTGATATTTTAGATGGTGCAGTGGATAGAGCAGTAGACCTGGAATCAGGAAGACTAGAGTTCAAATCCAGCCTCAGACACATCCTAAGGTGTGACCCTGGGCAAATCACTTAATTTATTATATCTGCCTCAGTTTCCTCACCTGTAAACTGAGGGTGATAACAGCACCTTCCTCTCATGGTTGTTGTGAGAACTAAAAAAAAATACTTTTTATAAAGTACTTAGCTTAGTGCCTGATACACAGTTGGGTACTTAATAAATTCTTGTTTCCTTCCTTCCACAATACTGTTTTGTTCACTAATTTTTTTGATGTCTCAGATAAAAGCATAGGAGGTATACTTATTATTTGTGAATGACAGAAAGTTTGCTAGAAGAGGTAGCACATTTGTTAACAAAGTCAAGATCTAAAAAGATCCTTGCAAGCTGGAATGACGAATTGAGGTGAAGAAGGTAACATCTATTAGAAAAAAAATGTTTAAATCCTACACTTGGGTCCAAAAACTCAAGTGCATAAATACTAGACTGGAGAACAAGTGATTAGCTGACTTTGTGGGGGGGAGGGGAAGCAACTCTCTATATTTATAGATACAGCGATTCAAAATGAATGAACAGTATGAACCAACAGACTGTGTGACTTGTCCTTCGTTCTTGAAGAGGACCATGGCACCAGGGAGATGATGACATGGCTTGTAATTGACTTTAATTTAAGTGAGAGAGGGTTGTGCCAGGTCACCAGCCTCACTTTCCCCTCCAGTGGCCAGATATCTATCAGGATGACTAGAGATGGCCCAGGATGCAATGGGAGGCAATGGTTCTTTTAAGCTAAGGTCTTTTCAAGTTACATCCTATGGGGAAAGAGGAAGATATTAGCCTTGCTTAGTTCTGTCCTGGCTAGAGTATGTCTGGAGTAGTGTGTCCAGTTCTGGGTACCATCTTTTAGATGTTGAAACAACATCACCTGAAAGTGACCAGGATAGTGAGACAACTGGAGACCATGCCATGTAAGAACTAGTTGAAAGAACTGGTGATAAATAGCTGAGATAACACTATGTATAAGAGGAACATGAAATCTGGGTTTCAGCATTTAAAAGGTAGTCTTGTGAAGGAGGTATTAGATTTGTTTGGTTTGAGGGGGTGGGGAAGGAGGCAGGAGCAAAACTAGGAACAATGTCAGAATTTGTTCAGCTTCCTATAAAACAAAATATCCTAATAATAAAAGTTTCCCAAATACTGGCATGACCTAACCCAAGAGGTAGTGAGTGCCCCATTCCTGGAGATCTTCAAGCAGGGATGGTCAGCAATGTTCCAGAGAGGATCCCTGATTAGATAGTGGTTGGCGTCAGAGTTCCCTTTGGACCTGGAGACTCTGTGGTTGTTGGAGTATTACTATTATACTTCACTTATCATTCAATATCAGTCCTCCTGGAGACACTCCTTTATAGATGATAAATGAAGGGACACTGAGGCTTTTGGGAAAAAAGAAAGTGTTTTAGAACTTTTGGACGAGTCCGGCAGCGTTCAGTCTACAGCTTGCCTCTGATTACTATCAATAAACAAATGCTTTACTGTTTATTGAATGAAGAGATAAACTCTCTCCTTCTGTGAGGCTTGCTCACTGCTGACAGGCTCTGTCAGTGCTCCCAGGGCAGTATGCCAGCAGGAAAGATGTGAATGCATAGGCTGCCCCACTGTTCTCAGAGGAAGATTTGAAATGTGTTGTGGTGTTCCCTCCCTCCCTGCCTGCCTCCCTCCTTCCCTTCTCTCTCTTTCTCTCTCTCTCTCTCTGTCTCTCTCTGTCTCTCTCCTCCTTGCCTTTCTTTGTGTATGTGTGTGTGTGTGTGTGTGTGTGTGTGTGTGTGTGTGTGTGTGTACAACGATAGTCAGGGAACCTGATGGATAGATAGTTTGATGGAAAGAGAAATTATAAAGCGCAATCATCTTTTGAAGACTTCTTTTCCATCCTTTGTGAAGATCAATCAATAAGCGTTTACTAAAGCACCTTCTACCTGAAAGCTTCAGAAAGGGCTGAGGATTAGTTGATATGGTGTTTGCTGTCTGACAACTTCAGAAGAAATGTCAGGAGCAGAACAGAGGTCTGAACACAACGTCTGTAGATCTGACCAAGGCCTTTGACACTGTTAGTCGTGAGGGCTTATGGAAAATTATGTCAAAATTTTATTGCCCAGAGAAGTTTATCAGTATTGTATGTCAATTTCTTGATGTCATGTTTGTCTGGATTTTGGACAGTAGCCAATGCTCTCGTGCCTTCTCAGTCACCAATGGAGTGAAACAGAGCTGTGTGCTTGCCCCCATGCTTTTTAGCATGATGTTTTCAGCCACATTGGTCAATTATCATACTGACGGTAAGTTCTTCAATTTTAAAAGGCTACAAGCCAAGACCAAAGTGGAAGGAGTGTTGGTGCATGATTTTCTGTTTGCAGATGATTGTGTACTCAATGTAGCCTCTGAAGCTGAGATGCAACAAAGTATGGATCAGTTCTCTGCTGCTTGTGCTAATTTTGGCCTAACTTTTAACACCAAGAAAACACAGGTGCTCCATCAGCCACCACTATACCATCCACACATGGAACCATGTGTTACAGCAAATGGAAAAGTTTTGAATGTTGCAGAAAAGTTCACTTACCTTGGTAGTGTACTTTCCAGGGATGTACACATTGATAATGAGGTTGATACACCTATTGCCAGAGTTAGCTCAGTGTTTGGGAGGCTCCAAAGAAAAGTTTGGGAGAGAAGAAGTATTAGACTGACTACCAAACTGAAGGTTTACAGAGCTGTTGCACTGACCTCATTGATGCCTGTGAAACATGAATAGTCTACCAGTGCCATGCTGAATCACTTCCATTTGAATTGTCTTAGGCGGAATCACCTGGCAGGATAAGGTACCAGACACTGAAGTCCTTACTCGAACTAAACTCCAAGCATTCAAACTATGTTTCAGAGAGTGCAGCTCTGATGGGTTGGCCACATTGTTTGAATACAAAACACATGCTTGCCAAAAAGACTATTTTATGGAGAACTTGCATGGGGCAGGCAATCATGTGGTGGTCAGAAAAAGCAATACAAGGGCATTCTCAAGGTTTCTCTCAAGAACTTTGGAATTGATTGTGTGACATGGGAGACACTGGGACAGGACCACTCAGCATGGTGTGCCCACATCAGAAAAGGTGCTGTGCTCTATGAGCAAAGCAGAATTGAAACAGCACAAAGAAAACGTAAGATGCATAGATTTACAGTATCCACCCCAAATGTTCACACGGACTATCTGTGCCCAATTTGTGGTAGAGCATTCTGAGCTCGTCTTGGTCTGATTAGCCACAGTTGGCCACACTGAAACTTGACTTTATCATAATGAAGTCATTTTGGTCCTCTTTGAGAACAAAGAACAGCTACCAACCAACCAAAGCACCTACTATGTGTGTCTAGTGCTTTGGTTAACCCTAGAGATAGAAAGACATGACATAGTCCTTGTCATCAAAGGAAGTTATGCTCATCTGGGGGAAGCAACACATAAGTACACCAGAATGTGCAGAATACAATAAACATGCAAATACAATAAATACAAGACAGTTTAAAGAGATGTTGTGGTTGTTTAGTTGTTTTTCCAGTCGTGGTGGTAGTCACATTCCATTTGGATTCTTGCATCGGGGAAAGCCAATGCAAAGTCACTGAGACAGGAAAAGAAGGAAGGCTAGGTCCACTGGACCTTTCAATGTGGGAAGAGGAGTGATGCATAATAAAGCTGAAAATGTAGGCTGGAGCTGGGTTGTAAAAGACTTAGGGAGCCATAGGAGTTTATTGACTAGGGGAGTGATGTGGTCAGACCTGTACTTCAGGAAAATCATTTTAACAATTATGTGTAGGATGGATTGAAGAAGGGAGAGATTTAAATCAGGGAGACCACTTAGGAGGCCATTACAACAGTCCATTCAGTAAGTCATGAAGGCCTGAAATATTGAAGTAGACTGTGAATGGAGAGAAAGGGTCAGATGTGAAAGATGCTTTGGAAACAGACGTGACAAGATTTGGCATTGAGTATGTGGGATGAGGACAGGTGAGAAGTCAAAGATAATGTTGAGACTGGAACATAGGAGAATGGAACAGTGGTGCCCTTAATAGGAAGAGAGAAGTTTGGGAAAAGGGTGTGTTTAGGGGGAAAGATAATGAGCTCTGTTTCAGACACGTTGAGTTTAAAATGCCTATGAGAAATCCAGTTTGAAATGTGTAAAAGCACAATTGGTGATGTGCAACTAGAGCTTAGGAGAGAAGTTGAGGCTGGATGTAAAGATCTATGATTTATATATTAAATAATAATTAAGTACATATAATATAATAAATTAATTAATCTCTAATTAAGCCCATATGAATTGGTAAGGTCACCAAGTGAAAGAATATAAAGAGGTACAGTAGACAGAGTGCTGGACTTCAACTAAAGAAGGTTTAAGTTTGAATCCTGAATCAGACCCTTAAATAGTTGTGTGACCCTGGGCAAGTCATTTCACCCTGAGTTCTTTCCTCATTTGTACCAAGAGGATAATAACAGCATATACTCCACAAGGTTGTTGTGAGGGTCAGATGAAATAAGATTTGTGAAACGTCTTGCAAATCTTAAAGTGCTATTTAAATGTGAGCTATCTTCGTCGTGGTCATCATCATCATCATTGAAGAACATGATCTGGAAATGCCTTAGAGGCTATCTAATCTAACTCCCCCCTCATTTCAGGCAGAAATGAGGCTTAACAAATTAACTTGACCAAGGTCAAATAGTGACTGGCTGAGCTGGAATTTGGACCCAGGTTCTCTGACTTCAAATCTACCTCACTTTCTTTTCTTTTCCCTCACTTTATAGTATTTTTTTCTGATTACATGTAAAGATAGTTTTCCACATTCACTTTTACAAGATTTTGAGTTTCAAGCTTTTTTCTCCCTTTTCCCTCCCCTTCTCCCTCTCCAAGACAGCAAACAACATGTATTCTTTACATGTGTAATCATATTAAACATATTTTCACATTAGTCACATTGTGAAAGTAGAATCAGAACAAAAGGGAAAAATCACAAGAAAGAAAAAAAACAAGAATGCAAAAAGAGACAATAGAATGCTTCTGTCTGCATTCAGGCTCCGTAGTTCTTTCTCTGGATGTGGACAGCATTTTGTGTCATAAGTCATTTGGAGTTGTCTTAGATCATTGCATTTCTGAGAAGAGCTAAGTCTATCAAAGCCGATCATCTCTGCCCCACTTCCCATTGTACTACAATGCCTCCCTCAGTATTTCCCTTCAGGTCTAACAAATGGAGAAATGAAAGCAATCAATTAGCAAATAATTATGTTGTAGGAACTTAGTGGGAATCTATAAGATCACAGATTTTGAGCTGGGAAGGCTCTTTGGAGATCATCTAATCTAACACTCAGTGCCAATCTAATGAGTCTAACTCTAATCTAACATCTAATCATGCAACACTTGTTTTACAGGTGAGGAAACTGAGGCCCAGAGAATTTGAGTACTTTCCCCTATACATAAGTACCTAAGATTATAGGATTTAGAGTTGGAAAATTTCTTTGTGATCAGCTAGTTGTCCAACCAGAAGCTGTGAAATTGAATAAACTACCTAGACTCAGATGGCATATACTTAATTAATTGTAGATCCAACACCATTATGTGGATCTGTGGACTCCCAGTCCAATGTGCACAGGTTCTTCAGACTGTAGGCTTTTTGAGGTATATTTTTAGTTGTGTCCTGTCTCTCTGCTCTATTTCCCACTTGAGTTAGGGTCGGTTTATCTCGTTCCTCTCTCTCCTTTCCCTTTGAACGTTTCTCCCTTTGGGGTGCAATGTCTGGGCTCTGTTTGCTTCTGTTCTTCTGACTTCTGCTGCCCTGCTGCCCTGTGTTCCAGGCCTAGCTTCCCCCATTGCCTCCAACTCACTTATTCTGGATTCCAAGAAGACTTGATATTGCTTCAGGGTCAGCCTGAAAACAGTCAAGACCCCAAAGGATTGGCTGCCTTGGAGCTGAAAGACAGCCTTCTCCTTGTGTCCTGCACACCCAGAGGCAGCAAGAACTCACATTGGCAGCTTTTATGTGAGGTGGCACCTGGGTATACTTTTTATGGACCATAGTCCTTTGTATTCTCATCTACCCTAGGAGATATTGACCCAGAATTTCTCTAATACAGGTGCTCTTAACCTTTTTTCAGGTCCTGGATGCCTTTGGCAATGTGGTGAAGTCTATAGACCCTTCTCAGAATAATGTTGTTAATGCACAAAATAAAACAAATAGAATTATAATGTAAACCAGTGATAGCAATAGTAATTATTTTTATGATGATGATGATAACTAATGTTGTATAGTACTGTCTGTGTGCCAGGCACTTTGCTAATACCTTTACAATTAGCATCTTATTTGATCTACACAATGTCCCCGAGAGGTAGGTGCTGTTATTAACCCCATTTTGCAAATGAGGAAACTGATGGAACTAAAATTTTAATTCTTTCCTATTTGTGTTCATGGGGTCCCTGAGGCCTGTCCAGGGATCCCAGGTTAAGAATCTCTTGTCTAACACTCTAACGGTATATGTTCTTGGTCTGAGACTGAGAAGACCCTATCTAGCATTAGAATATATGGCACCTCCACTGTCCTTTCTGAGTAGTATTGATGTTGGAAAGAAAAATAATAATGAATGGCCCTCTCTGGTGGAGAGGGGGAGGTTACAAGGAAGAAAAAAATAAATTTACAAGATAATTTAGTTGTATATTTAAAAGGAATAGAAAGTTATTCGTAGTAGATTTGCAGTTTCATGTGCAAGCATCTTTCTAAAAAAATTATATTATGTTAGGAAATGATTGTTTTATTTCATAAATTAAAAACAAAATAAAATTTAAAAATTATAATAGCAAATAAAAAAGAACAAGAATGACAAAGCAGTTTATTGACTGACTGACTGATTTATCAAGAGGTATCTTGTAGAGAAAGTAGAGATCTGGGCTTGGAGTCAGCAAGACTCTAGTTTACATCTTGCCTCCTCCACATATTACCTGTGTGACCCTGGAATAGTCACTTAACTTCTCGATGCCCTAGGCAGCTCCCTAAAATTAAAAGTTGTTGAGAAGGTGTCAGACTCTTGGTGGAAGGAGATTCTTCCCAGTGCAATGCAACCTCCACGTGTGTAACCCAGTGCAGCCCCCAAGCAACAGTACCAGTAACATAGTTATATAACAGTTTATACAATGTTTTCCTCACAACAATCCTATGAGAAGGTTATCAAAGGTGTGTTCAAAAAGGAGAGATCTCCAGGTTTCTGAGGGTCAGAGTTTTCCACCAGCTGCCATCAGTGAATGCTTCAATGCTCACTGTCATGGGATTGACCAGTTGGGTTGGTGTGAAGTACAGGGGCCAAGGTTAAGAATGATCTGTACCAGAGAGATAGAAGAGGGAGGAAAGGACCATTATTCTCCAGGCAGCTACATGGCATGAACTTCATCCATGAAGGTTTGAGATCATGTAGAAATCTGTGCAAATACTGAGAGACTTTGAAAGGTTGAATGTGACCATGTAGTCCAAGCTCTTCATGTGGGGTACCTCACCTTTAGTGTCCTGGAGGATCTGTCCAACTAGGGAGGAAACTTTTCCCCTTCTTCATGTGTGAGCAGACCAGAAATAAAACCTGCCTATGTTCAAGTTCATGTTGGAACTGCCAAGCAGAACATTTAGAAAGACCGGGCTCTGAATGGCCTGTCCCAATCCCTGGTTATACTCACATGCAAAGATACATCACATATAAGACACATACAAAGTAAATATGAAGTAACCTTGGAGGGAAGGCATTAGAAGCTGGACCAAGAAGGATACATGGAGGATAGTCCTCTTACAGAAAGGTGACATTTGAGCTGAGTTTTGAAGGAAGTCAGGGATTCTAAGAAGTGGAGATAAGGAGAGAGAACATTTTAAGCATGGGAGACAGGTAGGTCAGAGATGGAGCATTCTGTGTGAGAAACAGCATACTTAAATCCATAGTATGAGTGGATCATAAATTATGTGTAAATAAGTAATGTATAAGAAGAATGGAGAGCCAGGTAGGGACAAGCATGAAGAACTATAAATGCTGAATAGAGGAGGAGTTATAGTTTCTTCTTGAGGTAATAAGGAGTCACCGGATTGAGTAGAGGGATGACAAAGTTATACTTGCACTTTAGGAAAGTCATTTTGGTGACTGTGTAGAGAATTGAGTAGTGCAGAAACAGCTGAGGCAGGGAAACCAATTAGAAGACTACTGCAGCCTTCCAGGTGAAAGACGATTAGGTCTGAATTAAGAGATTGGTTGAGTAAAGAGAAGGGGAATAAATGAAAGATATTGCAAAGGTAGATTTGACAACTGATTGAATATGTGAGGTGAATAAGGATGAGGAGTCATAGATGACATAATTGATTCACTCATTAATCGATTCACAGTCCCACACACATCGGCTGCTCTGAGGTTGGCAACCTAGGTGACTGAAAGGATGATCACACCTTACACAAAAATAGCAAAGTTCAGAAGATGGGTAGGTTTGGGGGACATGTGTTTGAGATGTCACTTCAAAATGTCTGATAGGCAATTTATGATGCTGGCCTAGAGTTTAGAAGACAGATTAAGACTGAATAAATAGATCTGGGAGTCATTTGCTTTGAGATGACAATGGCACCTGATGATATGATCACCAAATGGAGAAAAGAGAAAGTATAGAGAAAAAGGGAGAGGTTGCATAGGAGAGAATTGGGGTATACTCACAGCCAGATTCCATGACATGGATGAAGATTCAGTAAAAGAGTCTTGCTGACTTGAGACTGAAGAGTAGGCAGAGGAAGACCAGAAGAGAGAAATGTCATGGAAACCCAAAGAGGAGAGTTCCTAAGAGGAGAGGGGGATCAATCATGTGAAATGCTGCAGACAAGGAAAGAAGGATGAGAAATGAGAAAAAGCCTTTAGATTTGGAAATGAAGAAATCATAGGTAGCTTTTGAGCTGTGAGGAGGTCCAAAGTCAGATTTCAGAAGGTTTAGAACATAATGAGACGAGCAGAAGAGGCAGCAAGTATAAATGGAGTCTAAGAATTTTAGCTGAGAAGAAGAGAGGAGATGAGGGATGGTAATGAGCAGCATGGTAGGGCCTGATGAGGGCTCTTTTAAGGATGAGGAGAGATTTGAAAACACTGGTTGGCATCAAAGGGGGAAGCAGTAGATAGGGAGAGATTGAATATTAGAAAATGAAGATAATAGCAGGGCCAGTCTTCTGGAGAAGAGAGATCGATATCAAAAGTACATATCGAGAAGTTGGCCTTTGGCAGAAAGGACCCTCTCTTCCTCAGACATGAGAGAGAAGGAGATAGTATGACATGGTACCAAGAATGATGGGAACTAAGGAGAAGGGGAAAAGAGGAAGCTTTGACTATGTCACCTTTTTTTTAATGTGAAGTATGGAATGAAGTCCTCAGCTGAGGACAATGAGGAGGAGAGTGATAAGGGAGGGGAGCTTGATAAAAGAGTAGGTTTGGAACAGCTGTTGTTGTACATGGGATAATGAATCAATTATGGAAAAGTAGAAGGATTGCCTTGCTTCAGTGAGGGTCCAGTTCTGATTAAATAATGTAAAATTTTAGTGGACCCAATCAGTTCAATTTCATGAATTCTTTTAGTTCTCTCCTTTAGTATGGGACTGGAAGTGAGAAAAGACATGGTGGAAGTAATCCAAAGTTGGAGTTTGGCAAGACATGAGCAGGGATCGGATTTGGGCTCAAGGGATTTCAAAGCAGAGAAGGTAGAAAGGAAATGATTCAGCAAGGGGTTGAGTTTTAGAAGGGAGGAGAGTATGGCAAAAGCAGCAGTGATGGCCAAGGGTGGATGAGTTAAAAGTCATTGAGAGGAAGAAGAAAACCTGGTAAATGTAATTCACGTGGGAAAATCTCCCAGCAGAGCTCAACCTTCATGCAACACCTGGAGTAAGAGGAGCAGGGTTTGATCATTGCATATTACCTTTGTGCCATTAGGCACAAACTGGGCTTCAGTTTCCTCATCTGTAAAACAAATACATTGGACTATATGACCTTTTAAAAAAATAATATTTTATTTTTTTCCCCAATTACGTATAAGAACAATTTTACATTCTTTTTTTTTCAAATTTTGAATTTCAATTTTTCTTCTTCCCCTCCCTGCCTCATTGAGAAGGCAAGCAATTGGACATGTGTTGCCACGCAAAACATATCTTCATGTAAAGTCTATGTGACTTTCAAAGCCCTTTCCTGCTCTTGGTCTCTGGTCTCTCTGTTCTCCCGTCCCCAGCACTGCTGTAACTTTTTCTCAGGAAGTGGTCGTCAAAGAGAAAGTCAGCTGAATGATAGAGGATGTGGGTGCTCTGGACCCATTCTATTCCAGCAGGCACATTCCCAATTCTTAGCTTTGAACCACTTAACATCTGGTCTTCAATGTCCTGTTGTTTTTATGGATAAATAATAATAGTGAATGATATTTACATTTTAATGGTGTACAAAGTGCTTTATGCCCATTATCTCATTTGATCTTTGTAACAAATCCTACGATGTAAGGTTTTTTCTTGGACGAGACCTGTAATTTTATTGGTACAGAGAATTCCCTAGAGAGGAAACTCTCTCTACCATTGCAGATCAGAACCTGCTCTGCAACTTGACATCTTAGCCAGTTGCTTGTGGGCCCAAGAGGTTAAGTGACTTGCCAAGGGTCACAAAGTCAGTACATATCAGATGAGGGTCTTGAACCCAGGCCTTTCTGATTCAAAGGTTTGCTTACATTGATGATGCCATACCACCTCTCAATTACAAGTATTATTATTACACTTATGAAGAAAAGAGATTAAATGACTTGTACAGTCAAATGACTAGAAGGTGACAGAGTCTCTTAGAAGACAGAGGTGTGCTTGTTTGAGGTTCCCAGGGGCTGCATCTCCTGGACTTGTGTAGTCATCCCCCTCCCATAAAGCACAAAATATTGGCGGATGGAGGTAATCTCACTTTCCTAGCTCTGACTTGACTGTTTTTAGGTGGATTTTGCTCCTGTTTTATTGCCTTTAACTTGGACTTTCTTGGCATTTTAACTGGCCATGGCCTTGTTTGAAGGAGGAAGAGGAGAAAGAGGAGTAGGAAAACTTCTTTGGAGTTTGTTACACTTGTCATAGATGGCACACAGAGTCTAGATTTTCATGGCCTTCTCAGAGTGTCTTGTGCTATACAGGATGGGGCCCCAGGAGTATTGCCAAGCAAGCAAGTCTTTCACAGATAAATTTTACATAAAATGCATGCACATTTTTTTACCAGATTTTTTTGGGGAGGGGGGGGAAGATAAAGAGTATTTTCCAGATAGAGGTTTGCTTTTTTTTTTTATCTCAAAGAAAAATGGAGGGTAATTCCATCATGAGCATTGTTGTCTTTAGTCTACTTCTTTTGCTCTGCATCTGTCCATACAAATATTCCCTGAATATAACTCGGAATTCCTCACACTTGTCATTTCTTAGTGCATGATAATAGTATTCCTTTATACTCCTATCCCATAGGTCTTGTTTGTTTGCTTTGTCATGTAGCTTTTTTGTCCTTATTCAGTCATCCCAATACAACAGGTAAGTAAATGGAGAATCACAGGAGTCGGGTGACTTACCCAAACTTCTGAGGGTAGAAGATAGGATTTGGGTCCACATTTTCTGGCAGCAACACCAAAGAGAACTCTTCCCTCTCTCTCTGAAGCACTTCACCAAAAATGGCTGCTCTGGGTTTTAATGCCCATCTAACCCCTATATGGATAATCCAGTAGATAGAGAATGCTTTGATTTCAGCAATGAAGTACAGAAATGGTTCCACAGGTCTTATTATCAGCCCCTATAATCTGATCTCTTCTAATCTCTGAGGTCTTATTTAGCTTTTTATAATTAAACATAAATAACTGTAGTATGAAACACTTGGTTGATATGAGCTAATTATTTTTCTGATTTTCTTTTCTTATGTTGACCATTGACCCCTTTGGTAAGACAAGGGCATGGATGGTTCCATGTAGTCCCACCTAAAAACTGAATTGGATGCTTGTCTATCCCTCCTCACCCTACCATCCTTCTGTATGACCTTTGGTGTGACTGAGACATACACTATAATTCCTGCCTTCGCCTTCCTCGGGCTTGTGATCAGTCTGTAGTGCATCATGATGCACATACCCATCTGGATTGCTTGACTGTAAATGTGTTGTAGAAAATCCTGCCTACCTACCTGTTCGAAAAGACTTCAAGGTTCATATTTAGAGGCAAATTCTGCCGTCAGTTTCTGCAGGTCCTGCGCCTCTGAATATCCCCAGTCATGAAAAAGTGAGGCTGCCAACATACGTTCAAGTGCTCAGAGACTGACACCTGGCTGCTTGGCCTCATCTTTCATTTTACATATTTTTAAAACACATTTTATTATTGTCTTTGGTCTTTCCACTAGTTGTGTCCCTTTCTTCCTGTCCTCCTTTGTGACAAATAAAAAACAACGAAGGAAAAATGTCCAGAACCTGGGTCATCGCTCTCCCAACCCTGTTTTCTGTTGATCTCCAACTTTTGCTTGCAGGATCACCATATTTTCTCTGTTCCTTGTACACCTGGTGGCTCTAGCCAATTCAATCGTCACAGCTCACCTGCACTGCAGTTATACTCTGTATTCTTAAGGCTTGCTTGCTTTCACTAACTGAGTTTTGTCTCATCTACATCACGGCTTAGGTGCCATTCATCCTCTTTTATATGTATAACTGGTGGAAATGAAAGCTAATAGATTTGTGTTTAGTCAGTTTTATTCCTTCTATGTTCATTTATTAAGAAGTAATAGAATTTGTTAAGAAATAGGGTAGAGAAAATGAGAGGACAGTTCTTTCCCACATGCAGGGCTTGTAATGTAGGTCAGAGAAGGTAGCAATATAAGAATATAAGGAGATTTTTTTTTAAATGGAGATAGTCAATGTTGGAGGGGCTGTGGGAAGACAGGTGCACTAATAAACTGCTGGTAGAGCTGTGAATTGTTCCAAGTGATCTGGAAAACATTTTGGAATTATGTGGGAAGAGTCACTAAATTATTTATACTTTGACCCAGGGATCCTACTACTTGCTTTCTACCCCAAAGAAGTCAAAGACAAAAAACAAAAACAAAAACAAACCAAAAACATATACACCAAAATATTCCTAGTAGAGTTTTTGTGGGTGGTAGCAAAAAAAAAAAAAAAAAAAAAGGAAACAAAGCAGCTGCCTATTGGCTAAGGGCATGGTTAAACAAATTATGATATATGAATGTAGTGGACCCTTATTGTATGGTATTAAATGAAGAGCTCAGCAGAACATGAGAAGACATATGAATGGATGCTGAGCAAAGAAAACAGAACCAGAACGATCTACACAAAACTACAATAATGTAAATTCAAATAACATTAAAATTATTCAATTCAGATTAAATGAGTTTATTAAGATATTGAATTCAGATGAATTGATTTAATATACAAAATGCGCTTTGTAAACCTTAAAATAGCCATTTAAATGTTAGGCAACAAGATGTTGTGGCTAGAGCACTCTATTTGGAGTCAGGAAAACCTGAGTTCAAATCTAGCTTCAGACACATACTAATTGTGTGGCCTTGGGCAAGTCACTTAATCATTCTCTGCCTCAGTTTCCTCATTTGTAAGATGGGGATAATAATAGCACCTCCTTCCCAGGTTGCTGCTTTGCAAACTTTAAAGTGTTACATAGCTATCATCATTATCTATCTAGAAATGTAATGACCCATTTTCCTCGATGAGGACAGGTAATGAAACAGTTTTCCCTTCTTGGTAGAGAAGTGGCCTACTGTGGGCACCGAATGTTGAAAAAGCAATCAGACTCAGTCATCGTGTTGGTTGTATTTACTTAAATATTTTCCTCTGTTGTCGGGAGAGGTTCGATGAATGTGGGAGGTGGGCGTGTAGGAAACTGAGAAGTGTCTGTGGTTTAAAAAATAAGGGGCATAATAAAACAAATAAACAAAAAGAATATAGGTAAGTTAAAGAGCATATTGGAAGTGTGACTACAGAGTAATGAGATTTTGAAAAACCTCAACAAAGTAGAACTTTGACAAATGAGCTTTGTGACACGATTGTCATCACTTGAATCATTTTGGGAGCCTCTTTTTTATAATGACATTTAGAGTCTGTGTGAACCAGCCACGAGAATAAACCTCAGGACTTCATGGGCACAGCTCATTTTTTAAGCCTAAAATAGTTCAAGCCCCCCACCTCATTCACCAGACTTGGCTCCAAATGCCCTGTGACTGTTTCCATGACTCGTCTTCTCTCAAATGACCAAGATTTTCCATTATTGACTATGCCATAGGATCTGCACATCTGCTAAAAAAATCAGTCAGGTTACTTGTCACATCTTGTTTATGCTGAGGAATACAAACACAAAAGAAACGAATGCAAGTTCTGTTTAATCAGAAAGGGCTTTTTGGAGGAGGAGCTATTACAAGTGAAGTTTGGAAGCATGGGATAGTGGAAAGAACGCTGGCTCAGGATTTAGTGGTACGGTCTTCAAAGTCAGCCTGGGACACTGACTATCTATGTGACCTTAAACAAGAAACTTAAATTTTCTGGGACTTAGTTCCCTAATATGTAAAATGAAAGGCTTGGATTAGATCACTTCTGTGGTCCTTTTCATCTTTTGTGGGGGTATTTAAATTTATTATTTCTTTATTTTTAACATTAATTTAAATTTTTTTAGAGTTCCAAATTCTCTTACTCCCTCCAGCCCATTCCCCAGTCATTTAGAAGAATTATCAATTTTACATGTGAAATTATGCAAGCCATATCCTTATGAAATATATTACCCCCCAAAAGCAAGAAAAATAAAGCAAAAGAATTTCTTCAGTTTGCACTCAGAGTTCATCAGATCTCTAGAGATGACAGCATTTTTTATCATGAATCCTTTGGAGTTTTCTTGGACCATTGTATTGATTAAAGTAGCTGAATCTTTCACATGTTACAATATTTTTACTGTGCACAGTGTTCTCCTGGTTCTACTCACTTCCTTTTGTATCAGTTCATATAAGTCTTCATAGCTTTTTCTGAAACCATCCTGCTTATCATTTCGTACAGCGCAACGGTATTCCATCACAATCCTATACCATTACTTGTTCAGTTGCTCCCCAATTGATGGACATTCCCTTAATTTCCAGTTCTTTACCACCACAGAAAGAGGAGCTATCCATATTTTTCCCTTTTCCCTTTTCTTTGATTTTTTGGGATACAGACCTTCCTTTCATCTCACAATCTGTAAGCCTATGAATTGTTGAATAGTCCAGTCCATGATCTTGACCTCTCTTCTATTCTGGGCCAATGATGTGTCCTAATGGAAAGGGCATTTTATAATAATCAAAAAATACTGGATTCAAATCCTGATTTGGCAGCTTGGGTAAATTATTTAGTTTAGTTGGGCCTTAATTTTATGCTCTGTAATATTAAAGGGATTGGATGATATCTAAGGTGCTCCTACCTCTTAGATTCAACCAGAACTGATGGCACATTTATCAACACCTCTGCAAAGTGATTGACATTTCTTGAATCTCATCTTTTCTCTCAAGATCACAGTGATCAATGTATAGCATCTCCTGAATAACTGTCACGGGAACTTTTGGTGATGTTAATGGATTGAACTGAAAAAAAAAATTCCTCTGGCTTGGTGTTGTGTCAGTTAAAACTATGTAGAACTGATTGAAAAACTGGCATCCACAAAGCAAAGAATCCCATTATCTTAGAGTCTGAGGCATCTAGCTCAGCCCTCTCAGTTTATAGACACTTTTTTGTTGTTGTTGAGTCATTTCAGTCCTATCTCTCTTCAAGACCCCATTTGGGGTTTTCTCAGTAGAGATACTAGAGTGGTTTACCATTTCCTTCTCCAGCTCATTTTACAGATGAGGACCTAAAGCAAACAGGGTTAAGTGACTTTCCCAGGGTCACAAAGTTAGTAAGTGCCTGAGGCCAGATTTGAACTCATGAAGACGAGGCTTCAGGTCCAAGAGCTGTGTCACCTACCTGCCTACAGAAGTTCAATAATTTGTCTAAGCTCACAAAGTTGGTTAGTGGCAGAGCTGGGACATGAACATTGGTCTCCTAATGGAGACCAGATGGAATACCCAACCAAGAACTGTGTAATCTTATTCTGGAAGAGAACCAGGATCCCAATTTCAAATGGGTGGATGACCACCTGTCACCCATATGTCGAATGGCATATTCATGTTTCTGGTCAGAAGCTGGACTGGATGATTTCTGAAATTTCTTCTGACTCTGGGATTCTAGGATTCTGAACCCATTGCTTATGGCAACTGGATCATCTAGGGTACTGTCATCAAGATGGGATATATATGATCATGGAATAACCTTGAGATGATAATGACTGGCAGTTATAATCACACTTTAAGGTTTGTGAAGCAATTTACATAGATTGTCTGATTTGAGCCTCAGAATAATCCTGTGAGACAGACTTTACAGATGTTATTGTCCCCATTTTACAGATGAGAAAACTGAGGTGGTGAGCAGTTAATTGACTTGCTCATATTCCCACAGCTAGTAGTTACTATTGACAGAATTTGAACCCAGGTCCTTCTGACTCTAAGTCCTGCCCTCTATGTCCTACACTACAGTAGTTCTCCTCGTTAACTTTTTAATCATGAACCCTGGCTGCTATACTTCAGGACAGATAGTGTCTGGGATTATTGATGGTATTGAATGCCATTGTGATGTCAATAAATTAAGTCCTAAGGTCTTGGATATGACCCATAGCAAATTTGACATTCATCCTACCATGCTATAGTCCCAAGGCATGGAATAATTCTGAGCATGCTCAGTTAATGATACTGTGAGTCCCCAGTCAAGGAAGACTGGCCCAGGATGTCAACATCAGTGAAGAACAGGGAGACACTGTGGTGGTTGCATAATTCAGCCTTCTCCCTTTCCTCCTGGAAGGTGATGATGTCTGTGACATGCTAAGGCATTGCCTTTGCAGTCCCCTATTAAAGGAAAATCCCAAATAGGGCATGTTCTGATCCTAGTGAAATCAGTCATTAGTACATGCAGGTATCAGATGACAGACCTTAGTTTGTTATCTGTTTACAGGATGAGGGAAGGGGGAAGCAAAGCAGATTTTTCTATGGCAAGTTCCTTGTGGAGGGGCATTCAGAATGGGGTGCTTTTCATAACACCTTGTAACCTGATCTGCTCTGGACCAGTGGTATGCATGACTTGTAATGTGTATTTTAATCAAGTCCAATCTGCTTAAAAAATTACCATGTGCAGAGATGAGTAACAGGTATTGAGTTAAGCCTCTGTCTCTAAGTGTTAGAAAACTGAACTTTTTGTAACCTGTATTTTTCCCCCTTTTTCTGAAGATTAAACAAGTCACTTATGTAACTTCAAGGAAATGAAATGACCAGGAAAGTGCAGTAAACTCGTATTCTGTTTCAGGGTTTGGGAACCTGTAGTATCCAGTCACTTGCTTGGGCATCGTATTTATTGGCCAATGAGATCAGAGGAACAAAATCACCGATATCAACAGTGTTCTAGATGCCCATCCCAAGTATGGATTTGATGATGCTTTGGGGGATGGAATGAGAAATTATTAACTCCAGAAAACCTGACTAGGTAATGGCTAAATCCTTCCTTGTTAGTAGGGCCAAGATGTCCCCAGTCTTTATTCCTTGGTCTTCTAGTCTCATCATTTCTATGGCTGAAAACTGGGTTGCCACACTCTTGAGAGATTCGCTTGGTATCATGCTGGATTGCCCAAACCTTCCTTCCTTCCTCATCATCAAGGTGATAGCACTTAGCATAGCGCCTAATAAATGTTTGTTGAATGATCTCTGTTCTCTTCTTTTGGTCTGACCAGTCATGTTGTGCTACCAGGCTTGAAAATCAATAGAATTTGTCATCACCTCCTGAAGAGTAAAGAGTTAGGTCTATGTTCGCTTCATGACCTGTGATTGGTTTTCCCTGGCCAAATGTGCTCACTTGGCACCTAAGTGGTACAGCAGACAGAGAACTGCACCTGGAGTCAGGAAGACCTGAGTTCAAATTTACCCTCAGACACCTGGCAAATCGACTACCTTCTGTCTGCCTCAGTTTAAAAGTCTGAGGGTCAAATGAGGTGATATTTGTAAAAGGGCTTAGCAATTTGCCTAGTATATAGTTGGTGCTTAATGAATGCTTACTTCCTTGAGAATAAACTGGGGTATTGCAACCATTCTAGGCACAAGCATTTTATTGAGGGAATTTCACTTGTTTTCCCCCTAAAAAAATTCTCATAAAGTCAATGAATTGAATATTGAGGTCTTACAGATGACCTACAGCAAGGGCTACAGTCAGTCTACCACGTGGGAGTCCAAGACCATGGAACAATTCTGAACATGCTCAGTCAATAGCACTATGAGTCCCTCTCTGACCCAGTAGCCACAAAGAACATTGTGACATGCACCCCAAGTGGGGGCAAATCAAACCAGCAGATGGCCCCTTCCGGAATAAAACATGGCAATCAGATTCCTCTGACCATTTGGATTGGGGCATCAGAGACAGCGAAAAGAATTGAAAAAACTTCAGTGGCCTGAGAATCAAGGCTCAGGACTGTAGGGCCCCCAGCAGTGTGGCCACAAAGTAGCCACATGGCAGATGGCAGCGCTTCTCGGACTTTCTGTACTTAGTTCCTGTGAGACCTTGGGACACAGACACAGTATCTTTTCCTGGTAGAAGGGCGGGGCTGGCTTATCAGGGTCTGGCTCCCCTTGGGACTTTCTTGACTCACCTCCTTTTAAAGGCATTTTATTGTTTTCTTCTGAAGGGTTTGTTGGAATTTTGCTGATGTCAGGTGTGTGAGCTGCTTCCCATATATGGAAAGCAGGGCAGGCTTAGCCATTCTGTTGGGGTAGGCCTTGCCAAGGGCAGGGATCCAAGCTCCAGGGGCAAGGATAAGACTCTACTGCTTTAGCTTTTTCTGGTTCCTTAAGAAGGATTAAGCCTCAAGGCAGCCAAACTATGCAGAGGCATAATGGCTTTCCAACCAGAGTTTTAGGGCTGTTCAATTTTGCAGAATAGAGCCGGGGTGCCCAGTAAACAACTTTTGATCAATCTCCTTAGTGGTTTTTTAACTCAGAGTGCATTCACTTTAATCGTTCTTGGCTCAGACTCCCGAAGGTTAATTTCCTGACATCTGAGAAGCTTTGTTAAAGTGTATGTAACTTCCTGCCTTTTATGTAATAGCATGTACACTGATGGAATGATGAAATGATCCAAGATATCTTGGAGGGGATGGGGAGTGGGGAGAGGCACTTTAGAAGTACTCCATAACTTATCTCAACGCACCACACACTGGTGTTTTATTATTACAATATTAACACAATCAAAGTCTTCTTACGTAAGAAGTAAAAAAGGGTTGGGGCGGAGGTTGGAGTTATTGAAGGACTGGGTGGGTTATTATCGCATTAGGCATATGCTGGGAGCAGAGGGGTCATTTTCTGGTTTTGCTACTTGGTAGACTAGTTAAGGAGTGACTGCTAGGCCCAAGGACACTCTCTCTCCTTAAGCGGCCCCATTGCTCTGAACCTGAGCATTCCATCTGGATCCTGTTCAGTCCTGGGGAATCCAGCCTCTAGGCTCCATTTTCTCATGCTCTTTGGCTCACTCAAATCCCCGCCCCTATTTAAAGTTTAAGTTTAGGTTAGAATCCTGAGTTTCCTCAGAATGGAGAGAGTAAAAAGACGTATGTGATGCCCAATGTCAAATCAGGTACGAGAGGGATTTGCTTTTTATCCGCAAAAGCAGTATTAAAATACAAAAGTTCTCACAAGTGCACATGGACAATAATAGCTTAAAATGGGCATGGTAACTTCATTTATAAATAATATTGTACTTTCTCCGGGATCACAAGCAGTTTGTGTATTGCCAATTAGGCACTTCTGTTTCTTTACTTTGTCTCTTGTTATCCAAACAACTCCTTGTATTCTTCAGTGGGTAAAATGAGCCAGGCTTGGGCCAGTCCTCTTATTGGTGGTTGTTTTCCCTGCCAGTGCTAGTACATCATAGACACTTAACAAATGTTTATCCACTAACCAATGCAGAAGCTTCCTCTGGCACCAGCCAGCTCCACTCAGTAGATCTAGGACCTCCAGGATTCATGAAGTCACCTCTAACCCTGGACATGTTCACCTTGAGGTTGATGTTTGGTCACATACTTAAAAAAGGATAAACAGAGTGGAAAAGATAACCACAGGAAAAAAGATTTGTTTGGGACTAGCAGCTGGGCCATGGGAAAAAATACAACCCATTCCCCAAGCCTCTTATAAGGAATCTAGATAAAAAGCACCCTGCTTGATGTAGGAGGGTAGGAGTAGCAGAATGAGCTAGAAACTCTCTTTTCTTTTCTCTAACAAAGAAAGCAATTTACCCTGCACTGGGTCTGTCATAGGAGGAGAAAGTGAAGACTTTCCATTCAGGGTTTTCCATGTCATATTAAATTGCCCACTCCTCATAGTGCTGGGTCAGTTTATTATGGTCAGGAGCAGCTAGGAAGATCCTAAATGCTGAATTGTACATGCAGTCAGCATGAAGCAGGCAGAGAATATTTGTACATGCCCTATATTTGTAGTTATCAAAGCCTGTGGTGGCTCCCCAGTCACTGGCTACCTGTTCCTTGAGCTTCCTTTCCCAACTCTGCAAACATTGTCCCATTCATCATCCCAACAGCATCTGCAATCCTAGACTCTCTAGAATAGAGGTGGTGATTCCCTTGGTGTTTGGGGCTGGGCCTGAATGCATGCAAGTGCCCTGGTAATTTGTTTGCTATTGGAACAAAATGAGACACTTGTAGGTCACTCAGTAATTAACTAAAAGAGATTCATTTGGTCAGAGCATGAGAAGGATATTCAACAAAGGCAGGCATTCAGGATGTCTGGAGCTATGCACCTTCCATATGTCACTCTTTGTGATTCACCAGCCAAACCTTTTAGGGACCTCAACCCCTGACCCACCTACAGCCAGATCCTGGAAGTTCTTAGAAGCGAGGAAGTGACACTAACAGTCTGAGCCCTTACTCTCCTGAGTGTCGAGGAACATCTCAATACCTTTTAAGGAAAAACTAGCCCAAATTGCTTGGTGGGGTAGGGATTAAGATATTGCTTCTTCCACAAATATTCTTTCAACATTACCCCAAAGTTAGAACTCTCAGGAAAACCTATCTGGGAAATTCTCTATTCCCTCTTTCCCTGTCCCTCCTTCCCCTCCCCTCAACCCCTCAAGTGCATGTGGCCCTCTCCTTGTCCTTCATTTTAAATTTCTATCTCCTGGCTTGCCAATGTTATTCAGTTTTTCTGTCTGTCCTTGATGCAATATGTCCACTGGTACCAGTATTCCAAGTTTTTTTGATGGCAGGATCTATTTCATTTGTTTTAGTATCCCTGGCGCTAGGCACAGTACTTGGCCCATAGTAGGCACTTAATATACTCTTGTCTGTCAGCTTCTGTGGGTCAGGAATGGGATCATTTGACCATCTGAGTATAGTGTCCATTGAAAAGGGAGGAAGCAGGAGCTTAATAAGTGTTTTGGACCAGTACCTGCTCCTGCAAAGCTTATCTATATACCTGTGCTGCCTTAAGGCTCAAATAACAATTTAGGCGCCAGCTATGCAAGTATAAAGTGGTAAGGGAAGGATCAGACAACTGTCACAACAAACCAAACCCTTTTAGTCATGTACTGAACCCATTAAGGGGAGGTGTGGCTCAGAAATTCCTCTCTTCATTTCTCCAACACTCAGTTAACTACCTCTTTGTTCCCTAGGTTTCCTGCCTAGATCATTGATTTTCTTCAAGTACACTCAAGCCTTGACTGACCAGGGAAAATCCTAGTTGTTGTCCAGTTGTTTTCCAGTTGTGTCCAACTCTTCATGGCCCCTTTTGGGGTTTTCTTGGCAAAGATACTAGAGTGGTTTGTCACTTCCTTTTCCAGCTCACTATACAGATGAGAAACTGAGGCAAACAGGGTTAAGTGACTTGCCCAGGGTCTCTCAGATAGTGTCTCAAGTCTTCCTTACTCCAGGCCTAGTGCTCTATCTGCTGTGCCACCAACTGTCTGGATCATAGGATGCAGGACATCAGTTACATGGCATCCCATTGGCTTTGTGATCTGTTACTATAATGCAAGGACATGTGTCATTTTGTGTAAGAGGGGCACCAGAGAAACAAATGAGGAATAGAGGCATAGAGATAGAAGAGGGACAGGAAGAAGAATATCTCCTCTTTTAGCTCAGCCTGAGCCTGAAATGTTGATGAATCTTCTATTGAGTGTTCACAGGTCCCATCTGCACTGATGACATGTGCAAGACTTTATCCCAAACGGGTTTCTGAAATTGTTATTGGTCATATATAACTTGATGGAGAACGTTTCCATCTAGATCACAGGTGTTTCTAAATGCCTTACACAAAGAAAAGATTAAAAAAATTACTCATCCCACTGTGGCATGGTTTTGAGAGAGCAGAAGGAAACCTGCTACTATAATTATTGTAATAACCTTGTTCGGTCTATATGGAGATTCTGTCTTGATTCGGTGAAACCTAGGCAGATCCTGTCTCCCTACAAAGGTATTTGGTAGAAAGATTTTTGGCTGCCAGCTTAGAACAGTGGTAGCAAAGCATAGATATTTTGGGCCAGGACTACCAGTGATTCTAGCTCGGGGTTATAATGCAATGAGGTATCTGTGGACCATACAATATAATGAAAATGACTTAACCAATAACAAAAGATAAAACATAATATAATTCCTAAGGTTAAAAAGATAATATTTCAGATAAAATAGCTACTCCTTTTCACCTCCATATACATCACAACAACTAGCCATGCTGGTTGAAGAAAGACTTTCTGTTAGGCAGTGGAATCTTTGCCAAAACCCCCATCATAAACTCCTCGTAGGCTAAGACTTTTATGCTTCAGGTGGCTAGGAAGCTAGATCAATAATCTTCCCTATAAAGTCTCTCTCATGCTATTAAAGGACAAGCAGCTTGACTTTCACAAACACCCCTACTCTCTCCACCCCCAACCCCAGGGCTTCCTCCACAAGACAGCTGTAAACTTAATGGGGTAAGACACAAGTAACAGTCATTTGAGAAGGAGCCTTTTTTATACCTGAAATTAATATGGCATAATAGTTTGGAAAAAGATATTTTGATGAAGTCCTTTATCAGAGAAAACATTTCTCACATTAAGAAATACATACACTACATTTTGAGAATCAACTGGGTCTAGTGGAAAGAGTGTTAGATTTAGAGTTAGAGGACCTGAGTTTGAATCTTTTCTGTAATGCTTAATCTGCATGGTTTTGAATATGATACCTTACATTTTGGAGCCTCAGTTTCTTCATCTGTAAAATGAGAAGTTTGGACAATATGGTTTGGGAAATATGGCTTCTTATGGATCAACTTCAGTGTTCTCTAATTCATTCTTGAACTGTCTGGGGCTCTAGATGAGACTAGGTGGGTCCTGGAGAAAACTCTTTTCTGCTCCTCCAATCTTCACTGAACCTTGGTAGCAGAGGGGGCCCAAGGCCCTTAGGACTTAGACAACTAGGAGATGAAGAGGGAGAAGACAGACAGACAGAGAGAAAGAGAGAGAGAGACAGACAGACAGACAGACAGACAGACATAATGGTTGAATCCCATCTTGAGGCTATGGAGAAGACCCACCGATGGGGACCCTGCACAGGTATCCAATGCAGGAATGAATTTCCCCCTTCTGTGTAGGAGTCTCTTAACAGTCATATAATCAGGGCTCACTGAGTAAAAAATTCCATTTCTGGATCCATGGTCTTATTTCAGATAGGTGGTAAGGATCATTGTTTCCATTTTAACACTTTTTGCCTTCCAGCCCATTTCTAGCACTACCTATCTATTTCCCCAGGGTAAGTAGGAACATAATGAGAACATGTGTAAATGCTCTGAACTCCTGAAAAGGAAAGTGCTAAGTAAACATAGAGTATTTTTATGTGTACATATAAAATATATCTTCCCTGGCTAGATGGGCTGTATTTACAGGGCTAACAAAATAGGCTTACTTGGAATACCAAAGATCCTGGGGGACCTGAGAGGTACAGAAATGGTGAGTGTGTTTGGGAATGCCAGCCAAGGGAGACATACCTTCCAGTTCTAACTTTTATTGTGCTCCCGCTGTTGACTCTTAACTTATTTCTACTCTCTCTTCATTGCCCCATCTTAATATTGCTACTGGAGCACACAACCCAAGGTCTGAGAGTCAGTGTAACCCTGGGCAAGCCTCAGTGCCCTCTTCTGAAAAATGGATACAGTAATAGTACCTACCTCCCAGGGTTGTTGTGAAGGCCCAAGGAAGTAGCCTATGTACAGTGCTGTCTAAATATGGGCTATTATAATTATGCACCGTAGGACAGTGCCAGACTTAGAGGCAGAAGTCCTGGGTTTAAATTCCAGCTTGCTAGCTGTGTGATGTTGGACAACTCCCTAGCCCTACTTAGGCTCAGTTTTCTCATCTATATAAGAGGGATAATACTTATACTACCTATCTTAAAGAGATATGAGGAAAGCACATTGTAAACTATAAAACCCTATATAAATCTGAGCTATTATCATAATGGTGTGTGTGACATATTACATCCTGGCTTTATAGCAGGCCCTTCCCTATTCTAGTCTATACTCTCAGAGCTAAACGGGAAGAGGTAGGGCAAGGGTGGGAATCTGGGAATTCAGAATGACTCATTATTCTGGGGAGGTAGGGGTGCCTTGATTGATTCATTCATTCAACAAATATTTATTGAGGGTCTATTTCAGCAAGGCACTGAGCTATGCTGTGTGGTGTCTTAGAGAGAAATTTGGACTCCAGTCAGAAGAGCTAGGTTTAATTCTTATCTCTGCCAGTAATTACCATATTTCACCGAATAATCATCACTACCACATAATCATAGCATTCTGTTTTTTCAGTCTAAAAAGTGGTTTTTAAATGTTCATTCATAATTGGTACATGGTATAATTCTGTTCCTCATGCAGCTTAAAAGGTAAACAGAGCCCCAGTGTATTCACCGGTGGCATGTGGATACGCATTTATCTCTTGCCCAGTGCGACCTATGAGCCTAGAATTCTCAGCCCACATGCGTTGTCAGTATATTTCCAATTTGTTTATAACACTGCGATGCTAACGGTATTGCATTCATCCTTCGTTGCAGAAGAAGATCATGCCATCAGAGAAACGATGACATGACTTGCACTTGATTTTGTATTATCTCTCAACTGAATGAAGAGCCCTAGATGCAAAGGAAATGGGAGGGCAGTCAAAGCTGCCATAAGTCACAGGATATAGTAAGACTTGCATTTTTCCAATTTTAAAGTATATTCACGAGTATTCTGGGCACCTTAATCTTGCACCAAGGATAGTTAAGAAATAAGTGATTTTTAAGTAATACTGGCACAAATTTTTAAAAAGAGTTTCACATAACGGTCTCATCCCACTTTTGGGGAGAAGTTTGCCCTAAAATCTGCGATGATTATGTGGTGAAATACCCTAGCTAAGTAATTGTGGGCAAATCACTTCATTTCTCTAAACTTCAATTTTTTCATCACAGAATTGTTCTGAGGAATACACTTTGTAAAATGTAAAGTTCTTTATCCAGGTGTGTTATGCTTTGTGGATATATAGAGATATCACTGTGGGATGTGGTAGCATTATGACCTCTACAGTAAATCAACCTATGTATACCCACTATTTTAAATACTTTTTTATTATTAGTCTAATCTTAGGACACCACTTCTGGGGCTACAGGCACTGGGAGTAATGGATCAAGGCATACGGTTTAAACCTTGTTTAGTTTTGAGGGACTCTGCCTTTAAGGAAAGAAGTTAGCATCCTTGTTTTCACAAGTCTCCTACCTTAGCACCCAGAAGAAAAATTCCTTAAAACCTAGATTATAGTCTATGGGTGAGGACAACGGGGAGAAGGAGTTCAATACAAGTAAGGTACAGTAATTTATTCTTACACACACACACACACACACACACACACACACACACACACACACACACACACACATACACACACACACACACAAATAGTAGACGCAGAATGTTTATGAGCACACAATAATGGTATGAACTAAACAGAAGTTAGTAATAATGTCTTCCTCATAGGGTAATGAGAAGAGTTTTGTTCTCAGTCAGAAGACCTGGCTTTGAATTCAAGCTTTAGTGCTTACTCATTGTGTGATATTAGGCAAGCTACATAATCTTTCTGAGGCTCAGTTTTCTCATCTATAAAATGGGAATAATACTTGAAACTACTATGACAATCTGGAAAGCTGATACATCAGAACACAATGTGGTTTGCAGTACTACTTAGTACAATTTTACATTTCACCTCCAGCTCAGTACTATCCTTATAACTCTGTTAGTATAACAACCAGTCTTAAGCCAGTCCTCTACTCTCTAAGAGTGTTGGAATAATTGTCAGATTTCTCTGCTGCCTCCATTTTGCTGTGACAATAAGATCCAGAATCTCTGGACCTTCCGCACCCTTGAAGTCACCTCCAAACTTCTATATTCCATTTTAGAATAGCTGCATATCATCTAAAATCAGGAGAAAATGAACACAAAAGGGTTTGCAAAGGCAGCTAGGGACACTGTGCAAGTTTTTCTACTAATGGTTCCCATGCCATCTAAGGTAGGTCATCATGATGCCAAGATAGAGATGAACCCTGTGCTTGCCCCACCCTTATCAGAGTTACTTGATATCACCTGGAGAGTTTCAGAGAAGATACAGAATGAAGCTCTTTTTTTTAATTGGCCAGAGATCTGTCTTCTGATTCCTGTCACAGGAAGAGGAAATGATTAAGGGACCACAGAAGCTTTACCACATCAACCAAATACCAAAATCTTTCAGGACTGGGCCACAACATGGAATGGAAACCATGTCCTTGGAGTCCCTGGAAGTTTCCAGTGGGCCTCTGGGAACAAACTCTCTGGGATGGCTCCTACAAATCAATTTGTTTCCCACTCTGCTAGCTTTCATTTTTTAAAATCACCTTTATTTTTGCAGGTCGTGTGACCTTAAACAAGTCCCTTAACTTCTAATTTTTCTAGGCAGCTATTTAAATTATAAATTGGACTTGAGTTGATGATTCAAATCAATGAAGGGAGCTGCCATATTGAGAATTCCTTACATCAGTAAAATTACAGGTCCAGACTCTGCTCCATGAAAAACAAACAAACAAAAAATACCCATGTGGTATTTTTTGAGTATATCCGTTCCATTCCCCTGTCTGATAGCCCATCCCTTTTAACAAAGAATAAAACAGAAAGAGGAAGAAAATGGGGGCTGAGCAAAATTATGCAACACACCAACTGGTCTTGAAACAATTCAGTGTTCCACTCCCATAGTCCCTTACTTCTGCAAAGGAGGAAGAGAAGTACATTTTCTCAGCTTTTCTCCCAGCCTAAATTTGGCCCCTAGGATGACATGGCATTTAGTTTCAGTTTTTTCTTCTTTCTAGTTCTACATTGCTGTTGTCATCATCTATGTTCTTACCACAGCGCTATAGTCATTGCATATGTTGTTTTCCTGACTCTGTTTTCTTCTCTCTGCATTTGTTTATGTCTTTTCATGTTTTTTTCTCTAAAATTATTCATCTTCTGTGAGAAAATTGGAACACTAATGCATTGTTGGTGGAGTTGTGAACTGATCCAACCATTCTGGAGAGCAATTTGGAACTTTGCTCAAAGGGATACTATAAAACTGTGTATAGCCTTTGATCCAGCAATACCACTTTTAGGTCTGTATCCCAAAGAGATCATAAAAAGGTGGAAAAGGACCCACATGTACAAAAGTATTTATAACAACTCTTTTTTTGTGATGAACAAGAATTGGAAATTGAGGGAATGCCCATCAATTGAGGAATGGCTGAACAAGTTGTGGTATATGAATGTAATGGAATACTATTGTGCTATAAAAAATGATAAGAAGGCAGACTTCAGAAAAACCTGGAACAACTTAAATGAACTGATGCTGAGTGAAGTGAGCAGACCCAGGAGAACACTGTACACAGTAATAGCAACACTGTGATGACTAACTTTGACAGACTTAGCTCTTCTCAGTAATGCAAGGATCTAAGACAACTCCAAAAGACTCATGATGGAAAATGCCATCCACATCCAGAGAAAGAACTTGGGAGTCTGAATGCAGATGGAAGCAGACTATTTGCTAATTGTTCCAATTCTTCTTTACAACATGACTAATGTGAAAATATTTAACATAAATGTATATGTAGAGCCTATATCAGATGGCACACTCTCTTAGGGAAGAAAAAGGGAAGGGAGGGGGAGAAAATTAAATTAAATTAGAACTCCAAATCTTATGAAACTGAATGCTGAAAACTAAAAATTAATTAATGAAAAATAAAATTCTCATCTTTATTATTTCTTACAGCACAGTAATATCCCATTATATTCATTCACTATTTGTTTTTGTTGTTCAGTCATTTTTTTCAGTCATGTCTGACTCTTTCTGACTCCATATATGCCCCTTGGAAAAGTACAAAGTGCTACTGTTGAATATAGCTCATTTAGTCCTTTGGGGGTAAATTGAGCATATATTACTGTCCCAACTGGACAGATTAAAAGTGACTTTCTTGAAATTACAATTTTTGTGTAACAAGTAATACTGGGGTTTAAGTCCAAGCTGCTTATTTGTAAGAACAGAGATCTCCTCAGCATGCCATGGTGGCATTCACATATGCATTAGTAGAGCTTTGTTAATCTGATACCAGTGTTTTTCAAAATGAGGTCTAATTAAAAGCAACCACCTTCATCAGATTAAATACCCTATTAATATATTCAAAAACATTTCATTCCGTATTGTTTATTTGATGAGTTTTGTTGAGATGGTTGTTTATCATAAAAGCAATTTAAAATGAATACAAGCCAATTATTTCATCTATCATGTTCTCAGAGTTGAAATAGGACCTCAAGAGTCCTTCTAGCTATACCCATACCTGAACAAGATGTTCTTCTACACAGGAGTGTGCTGGTAAATGTTTAACAACTGAGTCTCTGGGGAAAAAATGTATGAACAACACATTTTAAAGTTTAATCTGCATTATTATGATTTTCTCTATTACTTTCTTTAGTCTAGGCAATAAACAAAATGAAAAAATCAAGCCCTGCTTTGGAATGTTTGAGGATTTCTGAGGTGTAGATGCTTACACTAAAAATTTAATACCTGGCTCTCTTGAGCTAGTACAAGCTTATTGTGGCTGGTTGTCTGTTCAATATAGTGGTCATCAGGCTTTTGCTTAAAGACCTCTAATGAAAGGTGATTCAATTCTTTCTGGAGCAGTTCCTCCCTTTTTCGAAGAATTACAAATGTTAGGAAATTTTTCCTGACATCAAGGTTAAATTTTGTTTCTTTGCAATGACTACACATTGCAACCAGTTCTGTCCTCTGAGATCAATAAAGCAGGTCTAATTCCCCAGCTAGGGTGTACAATGGTTAGGGAACTAGACCTGAACCCAAGAAATGTTGAGTTGAAATCCTGACTTGAACTCTTACTAAGTGGGTGATCCTAGATGAGTTATTTAATCTCTGTCTGCCTCAGTTTCCTCATCTGTAAAATAGAGATGAAAATAGCAGGATCATTGTGGAGGTCAAATGAGATTAATTTATGTAAAGCACTTGGTACATGCTCATTTCATCCCTCCCCTTGTTATGGCATGTTCCATGATTCCAAGTTCTTTTTATTTCAAATGAATTCATTTTATTCTCATATATGTAAAGGATATTTTCGTGGGTAGACTTAATTTTCCATAATACTTATGACTAAAAGATCCTCACGCATAGGGAAAAATTATTTGGAACTTCACAGAAAGTTGCTCAAGCACTCATATCTCCAAGCTCAAACAGTTTAAAAAGAAAGGTATTGGATGACCGAAATGTCTGTGGTGGAGAAAGATATGAAATGACTCCTAGGGACTGTCTATTTGGACACGGTATTCTAAAACCCAGCTTCTCATTTGTGTCTCGGAAAGTTAGCCCTCTTTTGACCAGTGTGCTGAGAGAAATCAATACTCCCAAGTGCTGTACCAAGAAAAGTCAGTACTCGCTAAACTTTTGTGCCAAGATTGAAAGTGAAATGATTAAGTAGGTAACTTCAGAGTCTGATCTTTAACACCAGTGGCATGGATTTATGAATATGTCACTCCTGCTATGTTGGGAAAACTGAAAGATTAATTTGGAAGTTGACTAGCAATTCCCTAGAGGTTTGAGACATGCTGTCCATTTGGCATGAGTGTAGTGAACATTTAGTACCTAATTAAATTCTCTTATTAACCTGACTCTTGTTTCACTAAATGCTTTTTTACTCTGAACTCATGTGTCATCTGGTACTGTACGGCACAGAGATACATTGATGGGGACCTGGAGCTATGGATTTGAATAGATGTTGATTTAAACAGTGTTCTGAACCTGGGTGAAAGGGGAGCTATGTATGTAACTTATACTATATCTTGGTGGAGGCATGATAGTGTTTTGAAATGGCCCTGGCTAAAGTTAGCTGATTCTTTCACCTGAAATGCGATGTTGCACATTATCATCATCTCCGTGTTTTATTCATCTTTTCAGAGAGCTTTATGAAGGCAAGGACTTTGAAAATTTCTTTTTTTATCTAGCTCTAAGTCTCAAAGAATGTTCTGCACATTTTAGGTACCTAACAAGTGTTTATTGAATAGAATGAACGAATGACTCTTATCTTAGTAACTATGTTACATATGTGTGTTTGAGAAAAATTCCTCCTTAGGACCAGCCTGCCAAAGCACACGGACATGAGTGGAGAGCAGGTGAAAAGATGATGTTGTACCTGCCATAAGGCTAGTTCTTGGAAAACTCCTTGATGTTGTTTTTAGCTGTGGAGTATTAGTCACCCATAAAACACTGCCAGGAGCCTCCCTGGGTTGGCTTAAGTCAGCCTGTGTATGAAGATTGTTTTGGAAGCTGTACTTCATTAAAATAGCAATTCCCAGTTTGCCTCAGGTGTTGAGTTTAGCCTCATGGTTCGCTGGTTATTTTAGGAAAACATGAGCATTCCGGCCTGCTATTTCCCCCTTTCACAGTTTAAAGGGCCTCACTCATTTTTTCCCTGTGGTTTCCACGAATCCAAGAACAAATTGCTGATAATGGTACTACCTCCCTTTGGCTCGTGCTCAAAAGAACCATATTTAAACTCTGGGTGGATTTAAGTTTCCACAAAATGCATTCCTTTCTAGGGTGGCCTTTAAGGACCAAGTGAGAATATGAGTCCTGGGCCCATTGAAGAAGAGAGACAAACAGCAGATGTAGACGTAGAAGATCCCTGGTAACCTTAGGATCTCTTACCTTAGAGAATTACCAAAGATCAGGCTAAAACTCACAAATTGGACTTCTGGTCAACCTTTCATTTCTTTTCCTATCCTAGAGGCTAACCATGATGATCATTGATGAAGTAGAGAGCAGGTTTGCTTTATAGGTCAGATCTCACTTGATTATACTCACCCTACTTTTGGGGCTAGATGACTAATGTCTACTAACTTAAGAAAGGGAGAAAGAAGAGGTAGAGTAGTGGAGTATTGGGAGTCCAAAGGTCTGTTTTCTAGTCCCGTCTTGGACCATAACTCCTTCTGGCATCTTGGGCAGGGCCTATAGCCTCTCTGGGCCTCAGCTTTATTAACTATTCAACAAGTTGTTAATAGTAATGAAAACAATAACAATACCAAGTATTTACATAGCTCTTTAAGGATTACAAAACACTTTATATAAAATCTCCTCCAATCCTCACAACAACCTTGAAAATAGGTGCTATTTTTGTTGTGGTTTGCCTTTAAATTTAGAAATTTGTTCTATTTCCTCTACAAGCTTTATTTTAAAAAACAGGAAAAGACAATCTCCAACAAAAAACTAAATAAAATAAAATGGCAAAATGTGACAATATCCAAAATTGGAGGCCCTTTTGCTTTTCAAAAGCAAAAACTCTGAAAACTCAGCCTACCAATTGAAAGAACCCTATCAAGATTAAAAAAATATGAATGGGGAAATGATGTCATTTCACAAACAGAATTTTATGTCATTGAAGGAACCTTTCTGGGGCGTAACTGTCATTACAAGCAAATGGGTGGTGGGGTGGGTGGCTGGAACAAGACAGGAAAAAATGAAATTCCGGTGTTCTAAATCAACGAGTTACATCAGTATAAGCTCACTGTGTCCTGGCACGCATCAGGAGTTCATTTTCTGGACCGCCTAAGAGCTCTAATCTTGATTCATTTCAGCAGAGACCACAGCAGCAGGAAAAAGTGTGGCATTAAAAATGCAGGTGCTATTATTATCCTCATTTTACAAAGGAGGGAACTGAGGCAGACAGAGGTTAAGTAGTGAGTCCAGGATAGTGTCCAAAGCTGAATTTGAAGTCAGGTCTCCCAGACTTCAGGATCGGTGCTCTATCTACTCTAAGAGTCTAGCTTTTGAGGGCTAGATAATTACTAAGGTCCCATCTGACTTTTCACGATTCACTGAGTCTGAGGATATGCCATCACTGTCTATAAAGGACAAAGTGATCATGGCTTAGAAGCCGCTGGAATGAATTGAGACTGAAGTGGAGAAAACAGAAGCATTGGGAAACATAATAAGGAGGGAACATTACCACAGAATGAAGGCTCTAATCTGTAATGGAGATTTCACTGACAGGTCAAGAAAGGTATTTATCACACCACACAGGGCTAATAGTGAAATGGCAAGTCAGCAAATGAAGATCTCAGGAAAGCGAGAGGCATTTACTGTTAGTAGTAACTGTTACAGTAGTAACTGAATAATTCAGCCACAATGATAAAGCGGAGAGCCAGGGGAATGAGAAATGGAAAGGAGGGTGGGGGGAGGATGTAGAGGCTTTCTTAGCCCACAACAGGAAAAAATAGAAAGTCAACAAGATGGAATTTTCTGATAACAGGACAATGAGTAGAGCAAAGTCTTGGCCACAGAGTGGTCAGTTTGTAGATGAGTGATGGGTCGCTATGTGATGGAAGAGAATGAGGACAAAAGCTGGTGATGAGAAATGGGACTCCT
Source organism: Notamacropus eugenii (assembly GCF_028372415.1). Taxonomy (NCBI): domain Eukaryota; kingdom Metazoa; phylum Chordata; class Mammalia; order Diprotodontia; family Macropodidae; genus Notamacropus; species Notamacropus eugenii. The sequence goes on along the minus strand of NC_092877.1, from coordinate 294,768,958 downwards.
AGATGGATCTTGGAGGTCATTAAGTTCAATGCCATTTTACAGGGGAGGAAACAGAGATAAGGTAATTTGCCCAGGTTCACACAGCTAGTAAGTATTGAAGGCAGGATTCGAACTCAGGTCTCTCTCCTTTTGAGACTGGCTCTGTATTGTGGCCCTGGCTGCTGCCAAGACAGTCAGAGACAAGACAAAGGCTATAAAATGAATTGTGGCATGTTAAGGCCATGTTAAGGAAGTCATTTAGTCTAATCCCCTAAACCATAGGCTCAGATGTACTAAAGCACTTACCCTGGGTCACATAGCTAATTAGTGTGTAGAGTAAGATCAGCACCACAGACCCATCATTTTATTGTAAAGGAAAACTGGGGCCAGGATTCAAATCCTCACTTCTGATACCAAAGCCCTTAACCTCCAGCCTCAGCTTCCTCATATCTAAAAAGAAGGGGTTGGCCCAGATGACCTAGAAGGTCTCTTCTAGTCCATAAGCTGTGATTTTATGATTTGCAGGTGCACTGCAGGCTAACTAAGAATCATAGCTAGCATTTATTAGATTCTTTAAATTCTTTTTCTCTTCCTTCCTTCCTTCCTTCCTTCCTTCCTTCCTTCCTTCCTTCCTTCCTTCCTTCCTTCCTTCCTTCCTTCCTTCCTTCCTTCTTCCTTTCTCCCCTTCCCAAACTGATATAATATGTGAACAATTCTTGTACCCATATCTCTATGTGTAACCCCCCCCACACACACACATGACTTAATTCTGTTGAACAGTGTGTCCTTAGGTGTGCCTGGATGGGTTGGCTTTCTTCTCTACTCCTATCCTAGTCTTGCAAAGATTCTTTTTGGTTCTTGCCTCAGAACATGGCCAAACCCATACGACTTTGCATTAGCTTCTAGCATAAAATCAGAGCCTCAAGATACAGAATCTTCAGCACTGAAGTTGTTGCTGTAGTCAAGTAGCAGACAATTTGAGAGGCTTAATGACATTTACACACATAAACAGATAATATTTCTCTGTTGAATTCTGTACCTGAGCATTACTGGCCACATAGCATTGTTTTGAAATAGATTTAAGATTTTAATTGATGTGTGTTTTACTGCAAATAATTTGTGTTTACAGAATTTTTTTGGTAGATATATTCTTTATTCTCTGCATCTTGGGGAACAAAATGTTACAGTTTCATCCATACAGTTAGCCAAATGGCACAGTGGGATAGGATACTGAACTTGGAGTCAAGAAGGCTTGAGTTCAAGTCTTGCCTTAGACACTTAATAATATAACTAAAACATACAATTCTTCATATCTTTCAGGCACTGTGCTATACATTTTACAATTATTATCTCATTTGACCCTCACAACAACCCTGGGAGGTAGGTGCTATTATTAGCCCCATTTAATAGATGAGGAAACTGAGACAAATAAGTTAAGTGACTTGCCCAGGGTCACACAGGCTAGTAAGTATCAAAAGCTGGATTTGAACTCAGATCTCCCTGACTCCAGGCCCAATGTTTTATTTACTGTGCCACCTAGCTGGTGGAGGAATTAAGGTACCCCCATGAAGGTACTTGTTGGTCAAACTTTTGTTCTTATGTTGATGATGTCTCCCTGTAGAAGGTGCAAAGATCCTCATGGTTCCCACGGAATGAGGGAATGATTGGAAACGCTTTTATGAAGTACTTATTCTGTGCCAGGCCCAGTGCTGAGTACTGGAAATAGAAATACTAAAATGGAAACAGTTCCCTGGAGAGACAGCACATATAGTGCAATGGGGGGCTTGAGTATGTTTTGATCAGAAGAGTCTTGGGGTGGTAAGATGATCCATCTTAGCAGGAGTTACTACTGGTGGTGGTGAGGGGCTAGGACAGATGACAAGAGGCTGTCAGGGATGGAAATAAAGCCTGGTGGCTCTCCACTAAGTTTTCACTTCCTCAGTTCCCATTCCAGGTGGGGAATTGGGGTGAGACTATATGGAGTGGGGAAATTTCTCCAGAGCCTAGGGCATAGACTCGGGAGGTCAGTGGGGAGAAGTAGGCCAGCCCAGGTGCCTGGGGGCGGTCAGCTAGATGGGATGTAATCCTAAGCAAGATCTGGGACCATTAAGGGCGATTTGAAGCACTGCTTGCCATGTGGCTTCCATCTGATGTTCCCTTTCCCCCACCTCCCCATTCCTTATGAATGGATATTTCTAAGCATGAGGTACAACAAAGGGGAAAAATATAGATAAAAAGAGGATGAGGCAAGATCTTAATGAACTTGTTTTGCTCTGGAAGATGTTTCCTTAACAAAATGTAGAATTCCCTTAATAAGATTAATGGTGTGATAAGTGTGAGCTTGCCTGGTCCTAGGTACTCCGCTATGCCCTTTCTGATGCAACATAGATGATGATGGATGTCAGATTCCTGAGCTGTCTGCACCTTTGAGGTTTGGCCTTGAACAGGAAGGAGGGTGAAAAGCTGGAGAGAATTTAAGTTGGAAGTCAGACCGAGAATAGCCCATGGGACTGACACACTCTTGGCTGTGGCCTCCCCACGGAACCAGGGGTTCCACCAAGGTTGAGTAATGTAGGTAACAGCAGAGCTGGAGGGAGCTCCTCATCCAAGTTCAAGAATTTAGGTCAAGTTTAGGAATTCGAGCTGGCAGCAATGCCAGACTGAAGAGGAGGAGTCATAGAAAAATGCCTGGTTCCCAAGTGGGAGGCAGAACCCAAAGACAAAGTCACCCTCTCATGGAAGTGCTGGATACTTCTTATGGCAGGACTCCAAATTTTGCTCCCCAGAATCCCTATTCCTCAGTATGTGAATTGAGGTGCCCTAAGAAGACTTCAGTCCTAACAATATTTTCCTTATTATTTCTCACTTAGAAGTAATAACTTCTTAAACTGCTTTTTAATTTTTTTTTACATTAACATAGATTTCCAGAGTATTCTACTCCCTCCCCTTCCCAGAGGGCATTGTATGTGAGTGTTTAAAAACATATTTTAGGCTTAAAATATATTTTAATCTATTTCATTAAACATTCCCCAATGACATTTAAATATTTTTAACATTCATTTAAAAAAATTGTCTCCCACCCTCCTGTTCCTTTCTTATCCCTTGAGAAGGCAAGCGATATGATAAGGGTATTTCTTTAAAGGAATAAAAGAAGGGAAAGGAAGAGGAAAAAAATCAACACAACTGATACACTGAAGTCCAGATGTGTGTAATGTACAATACCTGTGAACAGGTGGCTTGGGAGAATCCTTTTATAGCTCTTCTTTCAAGCTATGCTTGTTTTTTTTTTTTTTATATAATTTTGCAACATAATGTTACAATAGCATTGTGTGACGATCAACTGTGATTGACTTAGTTCTTCTCAACCATAAAATGATCCAAGATAATCCCAAAGGACTCATATGGAACATGCTATCCACACCCAGAGAAAGAGCTTTTGGAATCTGAATGCATGTCGAAGCATATTACTTTCACTTTATTTTTTTCTGTATTTTTTCCTTTTGGTTTGTTTCTTCTTTCACAACTGTGACTAACATGGAAATATGTTTTACATGATTGCACATATATAACCTATATCAAATTGCTTGCCATTTTGGGAAGAGAGAAGGAAGGGAAGGAGGAAAAAAATTTGGAACTCAAAATTCTGTAAAAACTAACGCTAAAAAATTGTCTTTACGTATAATTGAAAAAAATACCATTTAAAAAGTGATGCTGCGACAAATAACTTCTTAATTCATCTTCTTGTTCCTAGTCTTTCAGTTCTACAATCCTTTCTTCATTCTTTCTAAAACACAGATCTGATCACATCCACTCCCTGATAAAAAAAAAAAAATCTACGGTGGCTTCCTAGTGCTTGCAAGATAAAATACAGCTTCCTACACTGATCCATTCAATCGTAGATTCAGAATTGTAGGAGACTTGAGAGCGCTTCCAGCGGCCCATTCCATTGGCTTGGCCCCAGCCAGCTTCCAGACATCCTCTCACCAGATACCTTGAAGTTCCCTTTCCCCCTTTAAAACTCCAGAACCGTGATGCTATTGCTCAGTCCTGTCTTACTTTTTGTGTCTCCATTTGGGGTTTTCTTTGCAAGAGATATTGGAGTGGTTTGCCATTTCCTTCTCCAGCCCATTTTACAGATGAGGAAACTGAGGCAAACAGAGTAAAATGACTTACCCAGGATCACACAGCTAGTAAGTATCTGAGGCCAGATTTGAACTTAGGAAAATGAGTCTTCCTGCGTTGAGGTCCCGCACTATCTCCACTGCATCACCTAACTGTCCTATGTATAAGCTTTAGTCTATAAATTATTAGGATAGGGACTGTGATTTCACTGACGTAGAGACATCTCAAAAGGGGAAATCTTCCTCTGTGATTGGCACATTCTCCATTAAGGGCACTGAGAGGGTCAGTGGCTTGTCTAACGGCACACACAGCCATTACATGTTGGAGGTGAGATTTGAACTCAGGTCTGCTTAGCCAGCCTTCTCTATTTACTACTTAAAGCTGCCTCTTACAAAGTATGGCCTATTGATAAAGGCTTACCCTCTCTTTTGCCGCTTTCCAGTGCCTTCCTGCCTACTTTATTATTGTTTACGACCCAGACAGAATCTTTACTTCATTTGCAATGACGATAACAGTACCTTATATTTTCATATGGAGAAGTAAATGCAAACCATTCCAGTATCTTTGCTAAGAAAACCCCAAATGGGGTCATGAAGTGATGGACGACTGAAAAATGACTGAACAGCAAATATTTTCATAGCAGTTTATAGTTTATAAAATATGTTCACATAGGCTATCTCATGTGGTCCTTACCACCTCATCTTTTCCTCTTGATCCAGTTGTGGTTCCATCTTTTTTCTATAGTTTGCCACTAAACTTCTTAAAAAAGTTGTCTATATCTAAGGCTCATTTCTCCATCAACAACTCTCTTCTCAATCCCTTGAAGTTGGGCTTATGCTCCTACAACTTGACTGAAACTGCTCTCTCAAATGTCAGCTATGGCCTCAAGATGCTCTTATATAAACACACACATATGTATGCACACTTGTATACAGATGTGTATATATGCACACGTATGCATATATGTGCAGATATGCATACATTTATATATGTATATATCATACATACATATATTGTGTACATGTGTATATATGTATATGCATGTATATATGTATATAGTTCTCATTCTCATCTTCTTAAACTTTTGACACTGCTGATCTAAAGCCTAGGTCTGATCATGTAACCCCCTGCCGAGTGAGCCCCTGTGATTCCCTATTACTCTCAACATCAAATATAAAGCTCTCTGTTAGGCAAAAAACCTCCCCATGGATATTTACACATGTATTATAGTCATTTGTGAAACTGTCTCTCCAGTACCTCTAATAACCATCTATATCATTTTCTCCTACTTGATTTGAAATTCCATAATCTTGTCTCATTCAAACGTTGTCGCTCTCAGCACCTAGTAGAGTTTGGAGTGGAGCAGATCTTAATAAATATGTATTGAGCTGAACTGAATAATAACCACAAGGTAGGAAAAGCAGGTATTTGTCTCCACTTTGTGAATTAAGAAACTGCATCTTAGGCAAGTTATATGAGTTGGAGTCTTCTCTCTCCATTACTTCTTGAGTTCATTCATTTCAGTTCAATTTAAGTCAAGTCAACCCAGGATATATAACAGAGTCAGGATTAGAATACTGACCTTCTGATTCCCAGTTGTGTGCTTTTTTGGATTTTCTTCCATCTGGGTTATCCGAGTTGTTTCTCTTATCCATTCTTTTTTTCCTTCCTGAGATTCTCTCTTTTCTGCTTCTCTAGGTCCTTCATTAAGCAAGCCTAAATTCAGGAACAAGGGAGAGAAGGCAGGCATGAGAGAGGAAGGGAAAAGGAGGAGGGAAAGGAAAAGGGAAGGAAGTAATGGGGGAAGGAGGAAAGGAGGAAGAAAGGAAGGAAAATCTAGTGTCTTTTCTCAGCTTCTCTGTTTCTGTTCTTGATAATATCATCCTCCCAGTCACCCAGGTTGGAAATCTTAGAATCATCCTTGACTTGTCCTTCTCCATCATCCCTCACATTCAATCAGTTGCCAAGTCCTATCAGTTCTCTTCCCTCCATAGGTCTCATATTTTTGCTCTCCTCTCCACTTAAATAGTCACCACCCTAGTCTTAGGTGCCATCTTTTTTTTTTTAAGTTGAACTCTTGCAATAGCATTTTTACTTGCATCTTTGGTTTCACGTTCTCCCCTTTCCACCCCATCCATCCATCCATCCATCCATCCATCCATCCATCCATCCATCCATCCACCCATCCAGCTGCTAAAATAATCTACCTCGTCACCATTTTGACTATATCACTTCTCTTCTCAAAAACTATCAGTGGCTTCCTGTTACCTATAAGACAAAATACAAACTTCTTTTCCTGGCTTTTAAGAATCTCCACAATCTGACTCCAATTTACCCATTTTTCATTGCACTATTGTCCACTTTTCTGATCTTATCCCATTCTCTTATACCCTCATGCATTCATACAGACATCCTCCCTATTTTGAAACATGCTCTTTCCACATTTTTGGAAATCCTTTTCTTTCTTCAAGATGGAAGTCAGGAGTCACCTTTATGAAACCTTCCCTGACTCTCCCTCCCCACCCCAAAGGTAAAAGCAGTTTCTCCTCCTCCTATTTTGTTATAATATTCTGTCTGAATTTCTCCTTTGTCGTCAGCACATATTACTTTGTGTTGTATGTATTTGTGTTCCTGTCATATCCTCCTTATTAGATTTTAATTTCTTTCAGGACAGAGGCTGTCATTTTTTGTTTGTTTGCTTACATCTCCAGTACCTTGAACAGTGTTCTGCTCAGAGTAGGTGAACTTAATTTGTTGAACTTAATTGAATGAAAAGAAAGAAGGGGAAGAGGAAAAGAAGAGAAATCAAGTAAAGGACAAGAGGGAAGGAAGGGAAAAAAAGTAAGTAGGAAGGAGGGATGGATGGAAGGAAGGCAAGAGGTGAGAAGAAAAAAGGGAGAAAGGAAGCAGGCAAGTGGGAAGCAATGGAAGAAAGGAGAGAGAAGGGAAAGAAAAACAGAGGGGGAAGGAAACAAGAGCACCCTTAGCTCTATACCATTCCAACACTACCCTATCACCCCCCCTCATCTGACTTCTAAGATTACTCCAAATTTACCCCTCCTTGCTCTCTCAGGGCTGTGATAGGTGACTGATTAGCTAATCTGATAAACTAATTTTCAGGAGAGTATTGAGTGTTATCCTTCATGCTTAATATATTCTCATTAGGGGCTTTGGTGGTATAACCCATTGGAGTGATTGGTGGTGAGGATTTTAGGCATCGAGGGAAGATATTTTGGTTTGCTGCTTTGTGTGACGGGAAGAAGAAAGGAAGGAAGGAAGAATGGAAGAAAGGAAGGAAGGAAGGAAGGAAGGAAGGAAGGAAGGAAGGAAGGAAGGAAGGAAGAAAAACAGAGGGAAGGAGGGAGGGAGGGAAAATATAAATGGAGGCAAAAACATAGCTTGGCAGTAATGTTGGCCTGATACTCACCATTGTGGGGTAAAATAACTAAGAAATGATCAGTCTGTGTTATGCCAACCAAAATACTATATTAACTAAATGGCAACAAATCAGTGAGTGGGAGAGACAAGAGTAGGAACAGAATGTGGGTGGTGGAGAAAACAAGAATGCAACTTGAACTTTGAAAGGAAAGTGAAAGCAGAGGACTTCAAAGAGGATTGATTGCCACATCCTAGAAGGCTGGGTGTGGGGCACAAGAGTCATCAAATCTGAGAGGCTGTCACAAAGAAAAGTGATCAGACTTCTCTTTGATCCCTGAAGGCAAATGAATGACCAGCTAGGGAAAGTTACAAGGAGACAGATTTGAGTTCAACATAAGTAAATATTTCCTAACAATCCGAGTTGTCCAAGAGTAGATTGGGTTTCCTCAAAGGTCAGAATATTCCCTTGAAGACATGGGGGCATTAAGAGGATCAGTGAATAATCACTTAATAGGGATGTTATAAATGGAAAAGGGAAATTGGATAGAGGTTGGACTCAATGATTTCTCAAGGGTCCTTCCTTCCAACCCTAAAACTACTCTTCAGATTGATTGAATGCCCCATTTTTATCAGATGGCATTTCTTGAGTCTTTGCTATATAAATGGCCTTGCTTCAATCATTATAAGATCTGTAGCAGAGAAAGGCGATGGGACCAGAGAAATTCTAGAGATCAAAGAAGGGGATAAACCAGGGCACACACAATAGTATTGTACCATGCAAGATCAGTTCTAGGGAAAATAGTAAAGTAGAAGGAGCTCATTTTAGTTCCCCTTCTCCCCAATTTTTTTACACCCTTCTTCCTGCTGTTTATCCCTTTCCTTAGTCAAGCAGTAGTCTTATGCTGGCCTATGCTTTTTATTGCCACCTTTCCCCAAATCAATGCCCCAGGCTCCGGCCCATTCTCAGTTTGTCCTATCATTTCTCCCCCATCCCCTACTCCCCCGTGTCTAATCCAAATTTACCCAATTCTGTGCTCCCTGAAGCTCAGATAGGTGACTGATTGTCTGATAAACTGATTTTCAAGAGAGTATTAATTTATGATAATGTTTAATTTAATACTTAATGTATTCTCATAGGGGCCTTTGGTGTCATTAACCATTAGATCGAATAGTAGGTAGGATTTTAGACATCCAGGGAACAAATTTTGGTTTAACTGCTTGGTGTGATAGAAAGGACATTGGACATGGAATTTAAAGGCCTAAATCTGAGTTCAAGTTCAAATACCAACTTTGAAACCTAATATCCACGCAGACCTCTAATTAAGATTGTATTCACCTGGAAGTTAAGAGAAGGTGGGTGAGAATTTGACTTCAGGTGCATTCACCGTGGAGAGTTAAGCAACCGGTTCTCCAGAATGTTGAGCCTTACCTCTGTCTGAGTGTTGGTAAGAGAAGTTCTCCCCACCCCCACTCCAGCCCAGGATCAGGGCAAGACAGGGGATTTGGGTACAGTTATACCCAAATTGTGTGTGTGCACAATCGAGGATCACAAGCTGAGACCACCCCCAGCCCCGGAGGTTGGTCTTTTGGGAAAAGCTCATTCACTTTGTAAACAGTTAACGCTCTGCTAATAATCATTTAAGCTCCGTGGAGCCTCAGTATCCTCATCTGTAAAATGGGGATAATCATAATACATAAACTTTCATTGCCTGCCTGTCTTAGGTTGTTATGAGGAAAGCATGTGTAAACCTCTTTTTTATGGCTCCTGTTATTGTTATTGATTATTGATTACCACTCAAGCATGCTGCAGGCAAGAAAATGTGCCACATCCAAAAAGGTATTGCTGGTCATCCTTAAAGCCTGCTGTCTCTGGTCCACGTACATCTCTCATACTTAAATTCAAACTGTCTATAGGGTTTTGTTGTTCTTGACTGGTTTCCCATAATACTTATAACAGACCATTACCATTCAAGAAACCTTGACTTGGTGGTGAAGTGGATAGAGCATCAACCCTGGAATCTAAAGGATCTGAGTTCAAATCCTACCTATTATCTCTGTGACCCTGGGCAAGTCACTTAATCCTGACTGCCTCAAAAAAAAAAGCCAAAAAACCCTGGTTTTCAAACTTTAAAAATATGAAGTAATTTGCCTAATGTTCCATGATGAATATATGACTTTAAGTAGCATTAGCTCTTGAAGTTGCATGTCTGTGTGCGTGCGTGCGTGTGTGCGTGCGTGTGTGTGTGTGTGTGTGTGTGTGTGTGTGTGTTTTCCTAGAGGACTTCAGGTCAGCTCTAGTCAACTGGGGTTCAATAAAAGGAGATTGTCACGGGTAAACGATTCTCAAACTAACTGGAGTGATGACATATGTTTGCATTACTTTCCAACACCCCTCAATTTCCAAAAGTGCTACATTCTACTTAAAATTAAATAGATTTTTTTTTTCTTCATCAAGCTCTCCTCCTAATTCTTCTAACTTTCCCTGCTAAATCACAGCAGTCCTCTCACTCTGGAAATTCATTCTGCCCCTGGGGTCCCTTCCCCCTTTTAAGAATCTCCATTTTAAGGAAGTGCCCTGGACAGTCATGTCTTTATTCACTCCAGACTTTCCAGACTTTCTCTCTCATATCCTCTTCTCTCCCCCAAATCAAGCTTCCTTTTAGGTGTTATCTTGCTCCATTAGAATGTACGTTTCTTGAAAGCAGGTATGGTTTTTCTTTTTGCTTGTATTTTAAATGCTTAGTATAATATCTTAGTATAAGCATTTAATAAGTGCTTGTTAACCAGACTTGAGTTTCAAAACATCTTTGGGTACTGAAAAGCCTAGGGTTGGTAGTCACCGCCATGCACAGGTAAAGCTGGAAAGAAAATGCTAATTTCTTGTTTTATTCAATAATTTCAGTCTCCTTATTCACCACATCTTCCTCTACAAGTTAGGAAAGCAATTGACCTGAACCTCCTTTCCATCCCTTTCCCTCCCCCTCCCAGATGAGAGTCACTACAGAATCACAGACCATCCCTGAAGCCATTGAGTCCAATCTGTAGAGCTGCACAGGAATTCTCCCTAGAATGTCTACAACAAAAAATCAGTCAATATCTGTTTGGAGATGGCCAAAGAGAGTCTACTATCTCCTGAGGCAGCCCATTAACCTTCTTTGCCCTTCCAGAAAAGGGATTAATTCTTAAGTAAGCCTAATAGGTTTGGTAATGGAGGAAAAAAAATGCACTTTCTTCTCCAACTTCTTTGCCTTAGGAGCCCCTTGGACCAGGATAATCTAGGATCCCATATTCCCCCATCCCACATGTACATCCACAAATCCTTCCCCTTTCTTGAAATGGCTGGTCACAATAGGGTTACCACTTTAGTCTTTTGGGAAGTGAAGTGTGTCTTTTCCACAGGAATTCCAAGAGGAGGGGAAAAGGTGAAGGATTTGAACTTACTTAGCTGCTAGAAAAGACCCAAGAAAGGGGTCAACATTTTTCTTCATCCCTCCCTTCTATTGATTTTTTTCAAAGTCGAATATGAAATTTATAGCAGTGAACGTTCTCTGCAGAAGGCATCTGATCATACAGCCAACAAAGTAAATGGTTTAGAAACAGACTTGAAGAACGCCAAAGAACTGTTTCCAGGATAAAGAAGGAAAGCTCCCAAGCACTTTTGTGGGATGAGGGAGAGGAGTAGTTGCAGGCTAATGGAAGCATAGGTGCCTGGGGAGGCAGGAAACATCTTTTAAAAATTACATTTCACGTAAATATTAACGACACTGATGTTGAGCCACTGGAAAAGAAAATACAATTGGCTCACATTACACTTTCCTATTTTCTCTTCCCAGGGTTCACGTCCTTTGCTTCCAAGAATCATTATTTGAGAAGCACGGACAAAAAAAAAAAGCCAAAGGATAAAACTCTTAGTATGTTTGAAATGCTTAAAAAAAAACCCCACCAGGAGGAAGGGGAAGTAATTGGTTTGTGGAGCCATCATATTTACAGTGTAGAGTGGGAGAACCCTAGCCAGCGTCCCTCCCTTCCTCATCATGGCTTGAGAATAGGTAAAATCAAGTGCAGTTCATTAACTCTGATGAATTAAGACTCCTGCACTCACATATTTTATAGAGAAAAAATACCCAAACCTTTCTCCCCTTGGTATGCACAGAAGTAGCACGCCCACGGGACCTATAAATTTCCAAATTATGACGTCAACCAGGTGAACATAAAAAAAAGGAGCATTCAACCCAGTCCTAAGGATTGTTTTCAAAAGAGTCTCCCCCCGCCCCCTATTTCCATAGCAAGCAGCTAACGTGGCTCCCGCTGGGCTTTCGAGCTGTGGGCTGAAGGCTTGGCAGGCGAGCTCTCTGTTGGCCCCGGGTCCAAGCTCTCACTAGACGCAGCCCTGCTAGGACAAAATGAATCCCTACTTGATTTCGAGGGAGGGCACAGTCCTGCGGAAAAGAAAGCAGGATCCAAGGATGCAGGGAGGGAGAGACAAGGGAAGGAAGATGTTTTCAGATGAGATTTGAAAGGAGATAGGGAGTTGATGAGGCAGAGAAATACAGGGAAGACTGTTCCAGATGACAGCAGTCTTGGCAGAATATCATGTAGACATCGATGTCTGCCTCTAGAAAGGGAGCCAAGGTTAAAGGAACAGAGGCTCCAAAGATGTGGCAGCGTGTTTCCCAGCTCAGCATTGTCTTGTTCCTGTTACTTTCCAATGTTCAGAGCAGGAGCTTTTGACATTTTATTTTGTCGGGGACCTCAGTGGCACTTTTGTGAAACATTTATGGGCCCTTTCTCAGAATAGCCTTTTATTGTCTACATCTATAATCGAAGGAGATGTTAAATTTCAAGTAGAAGTTAGTGAAAATAAAGATGTAATTTTTTCCCCATCCAAGTTCACAGACCCACTGAAATCTATCCATGGACCGACCCATTGTGTGGGGGGAGGGGGCACGGGAAAAAGGGGTGTCTCTGGACCCCAAGTTAAGAAAGCCTGGTCCAAGAGATTAAAAAGATTTCATAAGGAATAATGCTTTATAATTAGAGGCGGGTGTCTTCCTTGCCTAGGGAAGTGAAAGAGTTAAAGAATTCTGCAGTCCCCTCTCCCCACACACAGAAAGCATGGCGTAGGCATTTAGAACACAGATACTCTGTTTGTTTAGGTGTTTGTACAGCTGCCTGTCTGTTAGAGGTCTTGTATAAGAATAATAATAAATCACATTTCTCTAGCATTTTAAAGTTCATAGAGTGTGAGTCTCGTTTTTTAACACCAATATTTTCCCAGTGCTGCATCAAGGAGGCAAGTCCCAGGAGAATCATAATTGGAGGGAACCCATGGAAGGGACAAATAGGTTGTGACATATTCCCAAAGGTTTGTGGGTAAGAAGTAGTACAAGGTACTTCATCAAGGCATTTACCTGTAGTGAAAAAGGTGCTGTCTTTAGACACAGAGACCCTAGTGCTTAGGACCAGTGTGAACCTGAATGACTGAGGCACTTCTTGCCTCAGTATTCTCATATGTAAAATTGAGAAATAGAACTCTTTAAGTTCAGTGGTCACTAAGGTCCTTCCAGCTATAAATCTATGGTTCTCTGATCTAATCTTTGATCAGGAAAAGAGATAGGCAGGTCATTTATCAAGGGTAAGGGAACAACAGAGCACAGAATGGCTCGAGTGTTGCATGAGTACCCACAAAATATTAAAAAGACCTATAGGAAGCCCCCTAGCACATCGATTACATTCTCTTTAGAAAGACTAATGGACAAACACTGCAAGGATGAGAAGGTACCAGTGGACACATTTATTTATCCATGGAATGACTGGTTATACTGAGAAAAATCATAGGATCATAGATTGGATGCTGAAAGGGATCTCAGAGATTATTTAGTCTAATATCTTCTTATAGATAAGAAAACTGAAACCCAGAGAGTTGAAAGTCCCTTTACCTAAGGTCACATACATAGTAAGTATCAGATGAGGGATGTGAACCCAGGTTCTCTGACTCCAGAGGCAGTGTGTTTTCTACTGGGTAGAGAACATGTAAACATTAATAATCTCATAAACTATAATACCCATTTTAAAGATGAATAAACTGGATCTTAGGGTAAATGTCTGCCCATTTTCACATAGCCAGTCAGAGTCTGAGTTTGGGTACTTCCATGTCTGTTCCCTCATTTTCTGCATTTATTTGAAGTGTTTAGTCCAATCATTTGTTGGTCCTTAAGGCGATGCTCCTTGTGTTCACAAGTTCTATCCTCAAGCAGCAGAACCTTTATGAAGGAAGAGGTCTCAGCACAGGGCTGTTAAAGAGAAAAGACTCAAGCTGCCCAGTAAGTCATATAGTACAAGAAAAGAGCAGAGCTGATGATTCCAAAACCTGTGAGAGCTCCCCTGCTGTCTTTTCTTTCTTGATTTTAATTTCTGTGGTTTTATTTTGCTTCATTTCCAAATATACCCTTCTTCTTTTCCCTATACTGCGAGCCATCTTTGCTAACAAAGAATGAAATGGCCAGATGTGGTGACACAAGCCTGTGATCCCTGATACTGGTGGAGCTGGGACTGTTGGGTGTCTTGAATACTGGAGTTCTGGGCTACAGGAGGGCATCCTCACTGAGTCTGCTGCTAACATGGTGAGTGCTTCAAAAGTGGGTCGTGGTGGTAAGGAGGGATGCTTAAGGAGGGGAGAATTAGCCCAGGTAGGAAAAATAGAACTGATAGTCAATAAATAGTAAGGTCTTACTACATGCCAGGCATTGTGCTAAGTAATAGGGATACAAAGAAAGGAAAAACAGAGCCAAGGAACTTATAGTCTAGGAGGGGAGACAATATGCAAACAACTACATACAAGCAAGACATAGAAATTGGAGAAAATCTTTAGGAGAGAAACACTAGCTTTCTGTAGAAGCTGGGGATCTTAGTTGGGTTGGGATTTAAAAGAAGTCTGGTAGACCAGTAGGTCCAAGCCTTAGTGCCAATCAGTAGAGGGTAGAGTCGGTGAGTGGCTTGTGTACTTCCTGTCTTGAGTAGGGGGAAAAAATAATTTTTTTTTAAAAGAAAAAGAAAAATTTTATTTCAAACATGCACATTCAAAGAAAACAAATTTCTTTATTGGTCATGTCCAAAAAAAAGTCTTGCCTCTCCAACTGCCTGTTAGATATCTCAAACGGAATGCCCTAGGCATCTCAAAGTCACTATACCAAAAACTGAACCGTGGGGAAAAAATAATTAAAATAAAGGACAAAAAAGCAAATCAGCCAAATTAACAAAGAGTGCCTCTTAAATTGTGTCTGAAAACATTATTTACTTGTCCCTCCTTCTCCTGTGGGACCTTAGAATGTTTTAGAAACATATTGGAAAAGAGGATATGCCATCCCAGGGGGAAGGGTGGAGAATATAAAATGGATGAATTCTGGTTAGCAATGTTTGCTAAGACTTATTCAAAATCCATGTGAAGTCACTCCGAAGTTTAATAATTTTTTTTTCCTAGTCAGGGAGGCTCTGTCACTTAACAACAGCCCTACAACCCTGGGCAAATTTCTGCATCTGTGAAATGAGGCAGGAAGCCTCTAAAGTGCCCTTGAATTCAATTCAATTCAGCTCAACAAACATTTATGAAGCTTACTGAGGAGTTGTTCAAGGCAATTATTTAAGGTATTGGTTCTGGCTCTGTAGATCCAAAGATGTTTTTACCAGGGTGTGGCTACTGTACAAGCTACAGTTTCTTGAGCAAAGGTGAGAACTAGGTGATGAGCAAAGGTGGATGAACAACCCTGAAAAGGGTTCAGCAAGCCCTCTTACCAGAGGTGCTAAGTCCTGCAAGATAGCCCCTAGGGTAATCCTGGAAGGAAGATGAGGATTTCTAGATACTTCAAACCAACAGGTGCATAATAGTAACTCACATTTTACAGCTCAGTAGGATTTATAAAGCATATTCCTCACAACTAGTAGACCATGCAAGTGTTATTATTAGGCAATGAGGTGAGTGACTTGCCCAGGGTCACACATCTACTAAGGGTCTGAGGCTAGTTTTGAACTCAGGTCCTCCTGACTCCAGGGCCAATACTCTATGCACTACACCACCTAGCTGCCCCAAATACTATTATTGTTTTACAGACGAGTAAAATGAATACATTTTATGGATGAGTACACTGAGGCACATTGGAGTTAAGCGACTTGCTCAGGGTCATGTTAGCTCACTAAGTGTGTGGAGTGAGATTCAAACCTACTCACCCTAATTCTAAGTCAAATCTTTTTTTTCAGCTACATCACTCTGGTGTTCTTGTCACCAAATATTTCCTAGTTAATTAATGTGTGTACTGTGTGAGAGGCTCTATAGTGGTCCTTCCAAGGGAGGTTCGAAGGACCTTATTGGACAAGACCTCCCCCAGCCACTGGCAGAACCAAACACAGACCCTCAAACCCTAGTATCATGTAGATAGATACACAATTAATTCTAGTCTAGATTGTATATGTATTAGAGGGATCCCACTTTGTTCGGAAGGCTAGTTGGACTCTTCATTAAACCTAGCAAAAAGCCTCTATCCAGCATCTGTTTCCCTGAGATAAGATGCTAGACCCAATGTGCCTAACGGCAACTCTTCCTGTTTATACACTGAGCAAGTAGCTCAGGCTTTCCCTGAAACTGTGAAACTGGGTGAAGCTTGTCTTCTGCCTGGTTTTCCAGGGATAGCATTCCCTCTCCTCCCCACCTCTGCCCTAGATAATACCCAGCATCTTTATGCTGGCCCATACTCCTAGCTTTGGTCTGTTAAGAGCCCTTGGATTCCAACTTCTCCTTCACATCAAAATTTACCAGACTTATGTCCATTTATTTCTTTCTCTCACCAAGACAAGGGGTAGCAGCAGTAAGATATTATTAACCCTTAAAGAACTACTCCAATACTGAGAATTCTCCCTATTATGTCAGTCAAGGCAGAGATATTTTGGGTGAAAGAGCTCTGGTGAACCTCTTCAAATCCCTTCAGGTACGAGGCCATCTACCTGTCAAGACAATATATATTGCACATTGACTTACATAAGGAAAAATAAATCCTAAAGTAACACCTTAGTGGGTAAGATGAAATCATTCCCTTATATATAAGCAAAGAGTAAATGCCTTTATGTGGGAAGTAAAGGGGAGCGAGAATTTTCTAATCCAGTTAAGTCATCAACCACCATCTATTTATTCTTAATAGATTCATGGATAGCCCCTACTGTGTGCTTAATCAGAAAGGCAAAAATAGTCCCTGCCCTCACAGAACTCACAATCTAACAGGAATAGACAAAAGTAAGCAAACTATTTCCAAATAAGCTATCTTAGCTCTGCCCTTTGGAGCCAAGTAGAATAATACTAATGCCTTTTCCATGTGATACCCCTTTAAGTACCTAAAGACAGCTATCATGTTTCCCTCAAAGTCTTTTCTCCAAGTTACACCATCCTAGTTCTTCCCACAATCCTCATATGGCCTGAACTTCAGATTTTTCATCATCCTAGCCATACTTCTCCACATGTTCTTTAGTTTATTATTGATTTTCCTAAAATCCAGCATCTAAAAATGGCCACCATACTCTAGATATGCCCTAATGAAGGCAGAGTAGTACAAAATCATCTTATTTTGTCTTACTTTCTTAATGTATTCAGCATTATTTGCTAATGTAATGACACTAGCAATAATCTGAGTCAATGTCTTTACTTTTATCCATTTTCCAATTTTTAAAGTCAACATTTTCTTTTAATAAGTCAGCAGGTCAGGTTAGAGCTGTTTTTCCTGCACGCAGTTTCTTCTCACTTGTATCCTTTCTCCTAATTTGGTGCTAATTTTGCCCTTTCCTTTAAACAAACAATAATCTAATGGGATGGCATGTATTCTGCTGATTTCTTAACCAACTCCCACATCAGTCCCATAGCACTCCTCCTCAAAAGCCTACTCTTATTTTCCATATGGTGTGCCCTTAAGCTATGGAGAACTATTCCAGGAACAGCAGAAGAGTGTAAATTTGTGTAGGTTCTGTCATACAAGAGATGTTTTGAGTAAGTTCCTAGTGACCAAGTCATCTACTCTCTGATGACCACTTTAATTAAGTATGTGGAGAAGCTTCTTAAAAGTAGGTGGCTGCTAGGTGATTCATTCTTTGGTCATGGCAACCCAATGAAACAAACAAAAAAGAAATACACAGTGACTTTCAGTTGGTACAACCTTCCTCTACTTTCAAAGTGGCAGGGGTGGACCAACAGAAAATGGGAGCAGAGGGTGCTAAGAATCACCACTTAAAGACCACTTATAGACTTAACTGAGATATTAAGTAATATAACAATATATTTAAAGAACAACCAGGTGTGACATACTTTTCTAAAACTCATTGAATTGAAATACTATTGGAACAACTGAGTTGCAGTATCATGAATTTTCTCATGATAAACAAAACCAGAAGATAAAAGGAAGTTGTGTTAAATGGAAAGGACAGGATCATAGGATTTTCATGGAGTAGAAATGTATGATCAGAAAGGAAGGTGAATAGTAGGGAGGGATAAAACTACTTCCTGGATATTCATGTAATAAATGGACAATTAGGTAGCACAGTGGATAGAACACCAGACAGGGAGTCAGGGAGACCTGAGTTCAAATCCACCCTCAGACACTTATTGTGTTACCCTAGGAAGTCATTTACCTCTCCCAACCTCAGTTCCATCTTCTGTAAAATAGGAATAACAATAGGACCTATTTTCTAAGGTTGTTGTGATGATTAAATGAGATAATATGTGTAAAGTGCTTTGCCAGTCTTAAAGCACCATGTATATATAATATATATATATGTAATGATAGTTATTAACAACAACAATAATAACAAATATAAAATGCCTTAGAAGAAAGCCCCCAACAGGCTCCATTGAGATAAGCATTAGGCAGCATGGTAAGGTGTGGGTAGGTTGTCATATTTACTGATGGAGGGGATACACAAATTAAGGAGATCACAGATTAATTGAAATATTGAACATATGGTAAATTTCTATTTTTTGGGGGGGTCACACTTCATGTTTGTCATGTTCAGTAACTTCTCACTCTTTGACAAGCGTGATATACAGGGGTGACATGCTGGAGAACCCTATTTCCCAACATGGTTTTCATCACTCTTTCCTGTTTCCATCTTCACACTGAGTTGACCAACTATTCACGTATATATTGCCGTGGCTGGATGATCTTATCGAGTGCTTGGTAGAATTTCTGTATTCCTTCATTCTCTTTTCCTTGGGTTAACATATCCACTGCAACTATTTTTAAGGTGAACTGACCAACAATTCCATGAAGTGACTTCTCTGGTTATTTTTGGTTTCACGGCAAATTGAACTGTCTCGACTCCCTTATTAGTTCCTCCAAGGGGGACTTAGAGCTAGTCTTCCATTTAGCTGTTACTTTTTGGACCATCTGGTTTCAGTTATAGTGAAAATGGAATATGCATGTGGTTCTATTCTTTCAACAGTGTGTTAGCTTGTTGGTAATTTGACAAAGAGTTCATATTTTTCATATATCCAAGCAATTTCATGTTTGCGTATAGTCTGAAAACAGGGATTTTTAAAGCCATCCATGACCCCCTTCTCTTACTCTATCATTTTATAATTACAGAAAAAAAGAGGTTAGATGCAGGGGACTGAAGGTAGGGTGGGTCTATTTATTTATTTATTTAAAATTTTCTTAACTTTATCTGTTTTGTTGGTTATCATGGTCAAAGAGCAACCATATGGTTGATGAAGATCTCTATACATACCTAGACTATTTCTTGGATAAGATACAGTCTACTAGGACCACCTTCAAAGTTTTTCCAACCTAGTAGAATCCACCAGGGCTTGTACTCTCCTGGCAAAGCCTTCCATAACCCAGGATTACCTTGAAGTTAAGATGAAACCTTGGCTTTTGTGAATGGTTTACAGCAGCATGAGGAAATGACTGTTATGCCAAGTCATGGGGTAGAGTTTCTGCGAGTAAAAGACCAAGCTATACCCTCTGAGCTCAGGGAAAGTGCAGAATAAAGATAAAGTTGGGTCTAGTACCCTATACCTAATTATCTCAGGAAGGTATGTGCATGTATGTGTTTGTATATGAGGAGATGGATGCATCAGGTTGCAACTAGTTGAATACTTGTCCTCTGAACAAGGCACAATCCATTTCATGCCATCATTCAAACCTTTTCCACAAGAGAGAGGCACACCCTGATCAGACAGCCTCCACCTGTAGCGTTAACACTCCACGTGTGTTTTTAACTCTCAGTTCTTGAAAGGACATTTCCTCCTGAGGCATTTGACAGAAGCCTGCTACAGGGGGAGTGGGGCCTCCTAGTATAGAACGATTTTTCTGTGGGTATGGGCGTCTTCCACCACAGCCAGTGATGCTGGTAGGATGGTGGGTGGATCGTTATCCAGACTCCCAATGACCCATTCTATTCATTACTCACCCAGCCTCCAACAAAGCTGAGACAAACATTCCTTAGGGAACACATACTTGTAAATCCCAGGAGGATTTTCTTGGGGAAAGCCCACATTACAGCTTGCCATTTACCTCACTTTGGTTCTGTTCCTTGAGCCCCCAAAACACATTGAATTATATAAGGAAGGGAAGACATTAACCAAAGTTGATTTATCCCTGGTTTTTAGAAAACTTTTTTCTCAGAGTACTAATGCAATGCCCATTTTAAGTCTTCATAGGGATAGTAAAATCTAAGAAATTAATTATAGGTCCTCAGAGTTGAAAAGCTCCTCAAAGAACATCTAGTTCAAGCTATTATTGAAAAAAGAATCTACCCTTTGCTTATAGACTGCTAGGGAGGGTGGAATCCCCTTCTTCTTGAAGTAATCCACTTCAGTTTTAGATGTTAGGATTGTTAGAAAGTTTCTCCTTATCTCAAACTGAAATTTGCCTTTTTTTAAACTTGTACCCATGATCCCACGTACTCTTTTCTAGATTCAGTCCAAACAAGTATCATCCTCTTCTATATGATAACCTTTCAAATACTTAAAGATAGATTATTGTGTCTCCCTGAAGTCATTTAAATATTACCCCCCCATCAACCCTCATATGACATGATCTGTTAGCCCTCCACCATCTTGTTTTCCTTTCTCAAGGCATTCTCCAGCTTATTAAACATTCTTCCTAGAACTGAACACAATACTAGATATAGTCTGATAATGGCAGATACAGTGGGATTCTCACTTTTCCAGTCCTGGATGCTATACTTCTCTTAATGCAGCCTAAGATAATATCAGCATCTTTGGCTCCCATTTCACCCTGTTGATACACCCAGCTTGCAATCAGTCATTGAAACTCTCAAATCTTCTTCAGGGAAATTATTCTCTTCCACTATTTTGTTCTTGTAAAGTTGCCTTTTTTGGCTCCATGTATAAGACTTTTAATTTATCCCTATTCAGTTTTACCATATTAGAATCAATCCAACATTTGAACCTTTCATGCTTTTTTTGAATGTTGATTATGCAATCCAATGTGTTCATAATCCCTACTAACTTCATGCCATTGGCATTTTTGGAAAGCATACTGTCTATTCCTTTACCAAATTCACTGCTAACATTTTAGGCAGCACAGGGCCAAGGACAGATCCCTGGATACTCACTAAAGAGCCCCTTTCAGCATGATACAGAACCATTAGTGACTGTTTTTTTAGGCCTGGCCATGCTGGTTACTAGTTCAAAATTCACTGCCATATCATTTAGTCCACAAATCTCTATATTTGTCATCAGAGTAACGTGAAAGACTTTTAAGAATATTTTGATAAAATTTGGATGGACAATAGTATTATTATAATCTACCAAATGGTAGTAATCTTGTCTAAAAAGTAAATGAAGTCAGTCTAACATGACTTTATTTTTGACAAAGCCACTTCTGTTCTTTGTGATCACTGTTTCTTTTTCTAGATGTCTGCCCATTCCTTTATTCTAGATGAGCTAGAATTTTGCCATGAATCCCAGTTGAGTTCCTTGCTTTATACTTTGCAGACTTGACTCTTTTCCCTTTTTTGAATATTGAGCAATATTTTCCTTCCATAGGGCTGGCAGTACTCCTATTTGCCATGATCTGCATAACTGACAATTGTCTGGCAATTGTGTCTCACAGTACCTTCAGTGCCCTGAGCTGCAATGCATCTGGATCTGGTGACCTGAATTCACCATGGACAGCCATGTGCTCTCTTAACTTGCCCTTACTTATCATAGAGATCAAGTCCATTTTGTCCATTTTGGTCCTGTCCTTTCCAGCCCAGAGATCATTCTCCTTGGCAAAGAAAACAAAAGCCAAATAAAAATCCAGCAGATCTGCCTTTCGTCTCTCTGCCACTTATTTTCACCACACTCCCCCAAGCACTCTTAGACTTTCTCTGATTTTCTTCTTTTCTCCAATACAACTAAAACTAACCTTTTGGTTGCCTTTAAGATTTATCTGCAGCTCACTTGGAGCTATCGTGTTCCTGACAAAACTCTTAGAGTTCCATGTCATCCTTTTGTTTCTGTATTCTATATGTACCCTTTAGGAATCTTAATGAGTTCCCTCTGTCATTCTATCTATCTCTTCAGGGAACTTGTATTTCTTCTCTTTGAAATTGTTTCTTTTTGTTTTTAGAATTCCATTCTTGAGGACTGCTCCTTGGCTGACTCCCTTGGTAGAATTTTAATTCCTGGGATCCCACCCATCCTTTCTCCAAAACTTTGAAATCTTTCTCCCGAAAATCTAGGGACATGAGACTGTGCCTAGCTTACCTTGTCTTCTCTATCATAAATTCTAAGATGGAGTGTTCACTTTATCACAATTCTCAGTGCTTTCACTCTAGTATCCAGTTCTTTGTCGGAGAAAATCAAGTCCAGACATGCATTTTCCCTCACTGATTACTCTATCTTTGAATAGTAAAGTAAAAACATTATTAGCCTCTCTCCTTTAGGCAGATATCCGGAGAGTCAAAGTCCCCCATCACCTCTTTGTCATGATCCTCATCTTTTCCTCTTTCTGTCTTGATGATTTACAGTATGACAATATCTCTTCATTCCATTGATCCTCATCTATTTTGTCTTTCTCTTGGCAGTCTGTAGTAGAGTTATAAAACGCATGACCCAAAGGGTACATGTGCTGCACAAACTAGAGCAAAATGTAGTTCCTATCTGATTTTTCATGTGTTGATGCATTAATAATAATAAAAAAGAAATATATAAAGATGTTATGTGTTTTTCTTAAGTCAATAGATGCCCACAGGGATCCTTATATACAATTTAGTGGCCCCTGTTTCTATTTGATTTTAACACCACCATTCTATAGCACATATATGTATATATATGTATATGTATATATATACGTATATATATACACACACACTATATATAGTCACATATGGTATATATGTCTATATTATATGTAGTCATATATACAGTAAAAATGACAATATGACTTCTGTTTTTGTCTTCATTTGATAATCACCCATTTAAAAATTCTCTTCTATGCTTTTCTCCTTCAATGAATTTCTTCACAAGTACATATTGTTTTAATATATAATATTATTTCAGCTTTCCACCTCCACCTCCCTCCCTGCCCCCCATCCCAAGCCTGCACAATTTTTAACCTGTCCTGTCATATATATATATATGTATGTGTGTATGTGTATATATACATACACACACACACACACACACACACACACATACATATTCTTTTCCCAATTTCTCTGATTTTGGACTGATTTTTTTCAGCGGCATTTCCCCTCCCCCCATTCAGGCTCCTCAAAGAGTAGTAAGTCCTATTTCTTCTCCACTCCCATGAATTTCACTTTCGTTATCACCTGTGGTCAATTAGTATAACATCCTGGTCATCTAGATATAGACATTTCTGTTGTATTAAAGAACTAAGATGGGAGCATGGAAAATAGTGAAAAGAGTCACATTCTCTCTCTAACTTCCCTATTCAGAGCCTCAGTAAAATAAAACGAGTGAGTTGATCTAGATCAGTGATGCCAAATTCAAACAGAAACTTCAAGCTATATATATTGACTTAGAAAACCACAAATTAACATTGTCTATGTTGTTACATTTTAATTTATTTTGTTAAACATTTCCCAATTATATTTTTATCTGGTTTGGGTTTCATTCAGGATTTTCTGTAGTCCAGATGAGGTTTTTTTAAGGATTTCTTCTGATGACATTCTTAGTTTTAATCTAATGACCTTGGGCAAGTCACTTCAATTCTTAAGAACTGTTTTTCCATTATAAGCATGAGGGGATTGGATTAGATAATTTATGAAGATTCTCCTAAATTTAAATTCTGGGAACTACTGTGACTTACATTCCACAGAGAACTGTTCACGTGATCCTGTATGGAAGGTAGGGACTGCCTCTGGGATTTCAGAGATATAGGAAACTCCCAAGTTAAGAAATTTCCCTCTTGTGTACCAAGGCAGACCGGTACCTCCTCTGTAATTTAGTTACTGAAGATACTGAGAAGTCAGAGTTAGCCAGTATATGTCTGAGACAGCACTTGAACTCAGGTCTTCTTAGCTTTGAGGTCAGCTCTTGATGCCACACTGACTCTCCTGGCTCTAAATGAGGAGGTAAAAATAATATCAGCTGATGAGCTTTTAGCTAATCGTATTTCCCTTTGGATAGCTTTAATGCCATTTGCAGTACATTCTTCTTGCCTGTTTTTTTTTGCAAGTTTTCTTCCTTGATGCTGCAGTCTAAAACAATGGAGGCATATGTAGATTCCATCTCTTTAACTCTGCTATCAATGAACTGGGAGGGAACTTAGAATGGACAGAGTGCAAAGGTAACAAAGGTCATGATGCTTATTTTTGCATATTCTATAGGACCAACCATTTCCTTTTCATATCACAGATAGTCTGAGTCCCAGGGTAGACATTTTGTCCCTAATGTATGTACATTTCTGGCAGGCACAATTTCAAATCATGCTCATCAGTGTTGACTACTATATATGTCCTTCACAGGGGACAGTTGTTGGAATGGATTCATGGTAAACAGATAGCTTAAGATGGCAGTCTGATAACTCCTTTCTTAAGTGGAGAGCTGATTCTCAATCAGCTAAAACTAACAAACCAAACCCACATTGTTATTAAGAATTCGTCTGAATCATTTTAGACTTAAAGGTTATATTTCAATGGGGTGTGTAGTTGATGACTCATATATTTTATGAATAGAAGTACATATTTCCAGGTGGATCATTTAAGCCAGGGACTTTTTAAAATCATAAGTGGTTTAAAGTTGGGATTGGTTTCAATCTGGGACTTTATATGGTACACCATACTTGGAAATACATTTTCTTCACTAGCTATGTTACCATTCAAATGGTTAAAGTTTTTTGGAGGCCTTCCACCATGTTAAAATCCTGAATCTGCCACTTACTGTCTGTGAGACTTTGGGTGGGTCACTTAACCTCTGGGCCTCAGTTTCTTCAACTGTAAAATGAAGGGGTTGGGTTAGCTGGTTTCAAAGTTTCCTTCCAGTTCAAGAGCTACAACCCTATCATTTATGGAATGATATAGACAAGATGCACATGAAAAGAGAAGCTGTGGATAGGTTATAATCTGTATATCACAGAAATATATAAGTAAATGGAAGGAAATGCCATAATATTATAATAATATTCACTCTGGAATCTGTCTCCTTCAATATCTTTATCATTAGAAGTTATAAGATGAATGGACCTGCTTAAAATCTCTGAGGTTATGACACAGGGTCCTGTGTGATCCTGAATGTAGCTCCAAGATATTTGAATTGTTTCTTTCTGGCTGCCTGCAGGTTTTTCCTTCACTTGATAGTTCTGGAATTTGGCAACGACATTCCTTGGTATTTTCAGTTTGGGATCCCTTTCAGGAGGTGAACAGTGGATTCTTTTGATGACTATTTTGCCCTCTGGATCTAGAACCTCTGGGCAGTTTTCCTCAATGATTTCTTGGAAGATATTGTCCAGACTCTTTTTTCATCATGGCTTTCTGGTAGACCAATAATTCTTAGATTTTTCTCTCCTGGATCTATTTTCCAGGTCAGTTGTTTTTCCAATGAGATATTTTACATTTTTTCCTATCTTTTCATTCTTTAGGTTATGTTTGACTGATTTTTGACGTCTCATAGATGTTTCATTGCCCAATTCAAATTTTTATCAAATTGTTTTCTTCAGTTAACTTTTACATCTTTTTCCATTTGTCCAATTGTTCCTTTTAAGGAGTCCTTTTCTCCAGTTAGTTTTTGTACTACCTTTTTCATTTGTCCAGTTTTTCCAGTTAGGTTTTGTGCTTCCTTTTCCATTAGTCCAGTTTTCCTTTTAAATTCTTCCGTGATTTCTTTTTTCTTTCATATTTTTAAAATCATTGGTTAGTTTTTCTTCTACTTCCCTAATTTGACTTTTAAAATCCTTCTTGAGCTCTTCCAAGAATGCTCTTTGGGCTTGAGACCAGTTAATATTCTTTTCTGAAGTTTCAGATGGGAGTACAGTCTCAATGCTGAACTCTTTGGTATTCATGTTTTGGTCCTTGTCCCCATAGAAAGATTCTATGGGCTTATCTTTTCTGGTTTGCTTCTTGCTTTTGATGATCACCCTTTTCCTTGTTTTTATTTTTTTTAAATTTATTTATTAACTTTTGACATTCATTTTCACAAAATTTTGGGTTCCAAATTTTCTCCCCATTTTTTCCCTCCCCCAGCCCCCAAACACCAAGCATTCTAATTGCCCCTATCACCAATCTGCCCTCTCTTCTATCATCCCTCCCTTCCCTTGTCCACATCTTCTCTTTTGTCCTGTAGGGCAAGATAACTTTCTATACCCCTTTACCTGTATTTCGTATTTCCTAGTAGCAAGAACAGTAGTCGATAGCTGTTCCTAAAACTTTGAGTTCTAACTTCTTTTTATCCCTCCCTTCCCACCCCTTCCCTTTGGAAGGCAAACAATTCAATATAGACCATATCTGTGTAGTTTTGCAACTGACTTCCATAATAGCCGTGTTGTGTAAGACTAACTATATTTCCCTCCATCCTAACCTGCCCCCCATTGCTTCTATTCTCTCTTTTGATCCTGTCCCTCCCCAAGAGCGCTGACTTCAAATTGCTCCCTCCTCCCATTGCCCTCCTTTCCATCATCCCCCCCACCCTGCTTATCCCCTTCTCCCCCACTTTCCTGTATTATAAGATAGGTTTTCATACCAAAATGAGTGTACATTTTATTCCTTCCTTTAATGGAATGTGATGAGAGTAAACTTCATGTTTTTTTCTCACCTCCCCTCTTTTTCCCTCCACTAAAAACTCTTTTGCTTGCCTCTTTTATGAAAGATAATTTGCCCCATTCCATTTCTCCCTTTCTCCTCCCGATATATGTCTCTCTCGCTGCTTAATTTCATATTTTTAAGATATGATCCCATCCTATTCAATTCACTCTGTGCTCTCTGTCTCTGTGTGTGTGTCCGTGTGTGTGTAATCCCACCCACTACCCAGATACTGAAAAGTTTCAAGAGTTACAAGTATTTTCTTTCCATGTAGGAATGTAAACAGTTCAACTTTAGTAAGTCCCTTATGACTTCTCTTTGCTGTTTACCTTTTCATGATTCTCTTCATTCTTGTGTTTGAAAGTCAAATTTTCTTTTCAGCTCTGGTCTTTTCATCAAGAATGCTTGAAAAAAAAAAAAAAAAAAAAAAAAAGAATGCTTGAAAGTCCCCAATTTCATTGAAAGACCATTTTTTCCCCTCAAGTATTATACTCAGTTTTGCTGGGTAGGTGATTCTTGGTTTGAGTCCTAGTTCCTTTGACTTCTGGAATATCCTATTCCATGCCCTACGATTCCTTAATGTAGAAGCTGCTAGATCTTGTGTTATCCTGATTGTATTTCCACAATACTTGAATTGTTTCTTTCTAGCTGCTTGCAATATTTTCTCCTTGACCTGGGAACTCTGGAACTTGGACACAACGTTCCTAGGATCTCTTTCAGGAGATGATAGGTGGATTGTTTCAATATTTATTTTGCCCCCTGGTTCTACAATATCAGGGCAGTTTTCCTTGATAATTTCATGAAAGATGATGTCTAGGCACCTTTTTTGATCATGGCTTTCAGGTAGTCCCATAATTTTTAAATTTTCTTTCCTGGATCTATTTTCCAGGTCAGTTGTTTTTCCAATGAGATATTTCACATTATCTTCCATTTTTTCATTCTTTTGGTTTTGTTTTGTGATTTCTTGGTTTCTCATAAAGTCATTAGCCTCCATCTGTTCCATTCTAATTTTGAAAGAACTATTTTCTTCAGTGAGCTTTTGGACCTCCTTTTCCATTTGGCTAATTCTGCTTTTGAAAGCATTCTTCTCCTCATTGGTTTTTTGAACCTCTTTTGCCAATTGAGTTAGCCTATTTTTCAAGGTGTTATTTTCTTCAGCATTTTTTTGGGTCTCCTTTAGCAAGGTGTTGACCTGCTTTTCATGCTTTTCTTACATCTCTCTCATTTCTCTTCCCAGTTTTTCCTCCACCTCTCTTACTTGATTTTCAAAATCCTTTTTGAGCTCTTCCAT
Organism: Notamacropus eugenii; assembly: GCF_028372415.1. Taxonomy (NCBI): domain Eukaryota; kingdom Metazoa; phylum Chordata; class Mammalia; order Diprotodontia; family Macropodidae; genus Notamacropus; species Notamacropus eugenii. The sequence continues at coordinate 294,740,946 of NC_092877.1, read as the reverse complement.
GGCCTGAGCCCATTGGATGGGCTGGGATACAGAAGCCTTGATTACTATGTCTTTCCCTGATGGTAAGCATTGTTCTTCCTCATCAGAAAGGAAGGGAGTAATTATCTGTTCACCAAGAAAGTAACCTTTTATAGTCTAATTTTTTTCCCCCTTTTCTGGGCATTTTCCCAGCCAGTGACTTGACTTCTGAGTATCCTCAGAAGTGTCCAGAGTGTCCACACCCTCTTTGCCTCCAGATCCACCCAGCCAGCGCTTGGGGTCTGAGATTCAAATGCTGCTTCCCAGCCTCAGGGCTTTGGGCAGGGGTGGGGCTGCTATTCAGTGTGAGATTAAGTTCAGGTGCTCTGGTAGTGGCAGGGCCACCTCATGGGGCTCAGTTCCCTCAGGGGGTTTATGCAGAGACCTTCAACAAGGGATCTGAGCTCCTTCCTGCTTTGGGAGCCCCTGTCTGCTGCCGCCTACGCTGCTGTCTCCCGAGGGAGCCTGAATTATGGAGACACCCCGCTCCCCTCTTAGCAAACCAAAAAGACTCTCTCACTGACCTTTGCCGCCTGTGGGTGGAGGGACCAGCACAGCCTGCTGGAGTTTCCATCCCTGAAGCCTGCTTGCATCTACTCCTCTTGGTGCCGTGTGGCCAAGGCAGGGCTGGGCTTGGCTCTAGGTCCGGTGTGTGACAGACCTTTCACGTCGGTTTTTCAGGTCTCTCTGAAACAGAAATCTCGTCTGCTCTGTTGTTCTGTGGCTCCTGCTGCTCCAGAATTTGTTGGGAGTTCTTCTTTACAGGTAATTTATGGGCTGTGGGTTCAGAGCTAGCATATGTGTGTCTTTCTACTCTGCCATCTTGGCTCCTCCCCCTTTTCCTTGTTTTTAAAGTGGATTCTGCTTCTGGGGCCCAAGGGGCTCTGTCCCATGGTTCTCGTGCTTAGAACTTGAGGTTTTGTGTATTGTGGTCTCTGGTTCTTTCAGCTAGAAGCTAGAATGCTGTAGCTTCTGTGGTGCTGAGATGGCTGGTGTGCCAAAGCAGAGGCCAGGTGAAATCTTTCTGAGTTTCCCTGGAGTTACTCTGGAGCTAGCTTCATTGTGTGGGGGAGGGGTGGTTTGGCCATAGGAGATCTCCTCTCCTGAGCACAGGCAGGCTCAGTGGTTAGTGAACCCTATTTGCAATAGTGTCTTCCCAATTCCCCTGGCTGTCCTGAGGCACACCTGGGGTCCTGATGTTGGTGACTGTGGGCTTCACTCCCCTGAGGCTCACAATCTCCTTTCAATTAGCTGAGGTGGGGTTGTCTGGGACAGCTCAGGTCCTGCACTGGTCCCCTTCAGCCATAGCAAGAGTGACCCCCTTTTCAATTTTTTTAGCCTCAAGGGCTAAGAGACTGTTTGCCCGTTGGGCTGATCCCACAGTTCCAGGATTTTTCAGGGGAAATATTCTCTGGGTTTTTCAAGGTCAACAAGGGAAGGGATAGAGCATTTACTGATCACTCCATCATCTTGGCTCCCAGAAGTTCAAATAGGTGATTTACAGCCATTTAATCTGTGGGTTGATAGTCTGAGGAGCATCTGCTACAGTTACCTGAGGTTCTATGGTTCTCTCTCACTCAGTTCCACTGGACTCCCATCTTGGGCTTATATGTTTGAGATTCCACAGTGCTGCTGCTTCAGACTGCCCAGGGCTTCCTGCTTGGCTTTGCTATGGTGGGGTCTGCATTGGTACAGCCTATGCACACCTCCAGCTCTGTGCAACTGATCCTTCCCATCGACCTTCTAATCTGTCTTGGATTGGAAATCTGCCACACTATCTTCTATTGGATTCTGCCCCTCTAAAATTTGTTCAGATTCTCTTTTTAGAGGTATCTGAAGGAGTTTGTCTTAGAGCTTAGATGAGTAGTTGCTCTCACTCTGCTGTCTTGGATGTGCCTCCAGATCCTTCTGTCTTTTGAAAAGTTCCATAGAGCAAAAAATAATTCAGAAGAGCTCAGAGGAGTGAGACAAGCTAAAGGGATTAAATGTTGTCCAAACCCTAAATTCCAATTGGCTGTTGCTGATGGACCTTAGGGGAATTAGATTATGGTTCTGAGGAGCTTATCTGGAATAATCCTAAGAAGGTCATTGGAAAGATATATAGTGCCCACTGCACAAATACCACAGTTTGACCCTGTGAGAACTAGTAAGTGGATTAATTGTAATTCATCCAGGAGGATGACCAGTCAATCATCAATCAATTGTGAGCCTCTATTACGTACACACTATGTGCCAGGCACTGTTGTGTGTGCTGGGACACACACACATACATACACACACACACACACACACACACACACACACACACACACATCAAGTAGTATCTGCCCTCCAGAAGTTTATATTCTATTAAGCAAAGAAGACAGAGCAAACCTCCAATTCAAGAACTTATAGAATCAAACATCCCAGAGTCTGAAGGTAACCCAGATGCCACCTTGTCCACCTCATTTAATTCCCTCTTTCTTTCCTACTGCTTCCACCTCCCCCACAATGTACCAGATATTAGAGGATACCAGAGGAAAGACAGTGTAGTGTAATGGAATGGAGAGACACAGCTTGAGTTCAAATACTGCTTCTATGTGACTCTAGGTGAGTCACAGACTCTCTGGGCCTCAGTTTCTTCATCTGAAAAATTAGGAGGTTGGCCTAAATGTCTTCTAAGTTCCCTTCTGGATCAAAATCTATGATTCTATGAAAGGATCCTAGAATTTGAATCCTGGCTGTACCTCTGACTTGCTGTTGGAACTTGACCTGATGTTTCCTTTTCCAAGCCTCAGTTTCCTCTTACGTAATGTGAGGGAGTTGGATTAAAGATCTTTCCTGCTCTAATGGTCTACTCTCCTGAGTTTTTACTCACTATGTCTTTGTTTGGAGGACCATGTGCCTCAAAACATGAGGTTGGAACATCATGTGATTTGATGTCTAATAATTATGTCATTAAAAAAAAGGTTCTTGGTTTTTTTTTTTTTTTTTTTTTTTTAACAATTGCTGCTCACATCACTCAGCTTTTTTTTTTTTTTTTTTTTGACGCATCACTCAGTCCAGGGAGATTGACTCACATCACTAGTGGTTAAAGGAGAGAATCAAACCCAGATCTTTCAAGGGACTTAGAGGAACCTGCCCCAATGTGACTGGCTCCAGGGTCCTAACGATGTCTCCCTTCACACTTACAGCAGATGAATCACAATGGCAGTGATTGAGACCTTCAGGGAATGCCATTTTAGAGAAAAGAAGAGCATCTCTCTAGGTCTCAAGAAGGATGAGGTTTGGGAAGTCTGGTTTGGAGGAAATAAGATGGAAGATTTCATACCAACCTTCTTGGAAACAAGTGGACCTGCCACTTATGATCTGTGGCTAAATTTGGCCGTTTCGTTTTCCTGGTACAGGAAGTAATAACAACAGCAGCTCACAAATCCCTGGTGGATTTTAGATAAACAACTCGGTTGTTTTTACATTTTACATATTACCAGTCCAAGAAATGTCTAGTATTACAAACATGACTCATGGCCATTTCAATTTAGAGAGTAAGGCTGGAAGAGTGGTAAGCAGACCATTTATCTAGTCCTTCTCAGCACTTGTACTTGTTCCAGATGCACAGTGATCAGTGCTTTGATTAAACTGCTCTAGGTAAAAAGGCATGCTCATTTTCAGTCCTGGGTTGGAGAGTAGATAAAATGTGGTACTTGGGAGTCAGGGAAATTGAGTTTGATTTTATGAGTGTAGAATCCCACCTCAGGCACTTGACTAGCTGTATGCCACTGGAGAAATCAACTAACCTCTCTGAGGCTAACCTCACTGGGTGCATTGAAAAACAAAGAGGATTCCTTCGCTAAGTGGGGGTTTAGACTACATACTCTCCAACTCCCAAATTCCAGTCTTGAGATGCTGTGATTTTGTGAACATGTGCTTTGGTCTACAGCCTCATTTTAGAGAAGCCTGGTAATGTAATGACTGGAGTGCTGAATCTGGATTCAGCAGGACCTGGGTTTGATTCTCACCTCTGACACTTAATGGCTATGTGACTCAACCCCTCTGGTCCCTAGTTTCTCCATTCATAAAATGGGTATAATAATAACAACTCCCACAGAGCAGTTATGAACATCAAATCAGATAATGTGTGTAAGGCATTTTGCAAATCTTAAAGTGCTATATAAGGGTGGAAATTTTTTTGTTTGGTTTTGTTTTTTATTACAGGACCAGTGATTTCAAGAGTGTAGGAAGTTCTTGGTGAGGAACTTCCTCAAACAATGAAGATTAGCAATTTTTGCAACTTCTAGCTTTCAAAAGTTTCCCAAGTTATTATACTGATAAAATCATAATAGGATACATTATAATATAGTCTCTATTTTCATATGATATAATATAGACTATTATATCACATCATAAGCCTTTATTATAGAATGATATATTGTAATAGAGACTATATTATATCATAATATAGTCTTGTTATAATAGAGACTATATTATATCATAATATAATCTTGATTATAATAAATCATATTATAACATGTAATAATTAAAATTGTAAAAGTGATGATGATGATGATGGTAAATACTTTAGAAGAAAAGTTTTAAGGTCACTGCTGGGAATCATCTTTAAGGTTTCTGTCTTTCACACACATGACAGTAAGCCAGGGACTGAGAAGGGAAAGGGTTCAAGGAACACCAATACAAGGCAAAGAACCCTGGTCCAAGAGTCAGATCCAGGTTCTAGTCTCAATTCCTTTACTAACTAGTTGTGTGATCTTGGACTCTTGAACCCTCTGAGTTTCTATTTTGTTGTCTGCAATATGAAGATAAGAACACTTTTTCACTCTACTCCACAGAACTGTTGTGAGGATTAAATGAAATAATGAATGCAAAGGGCTTAGGGAAGTCTAAAGGGCTAGACAGGAGGGGGAAAGTGTCCCCAGTCCCTCTTGTACATAAGGTAATCGGTATGACCTCCTTCAATGTACTGACCCACTTGTCCTCCATTTAGAAGTCTGGGCAGGAAGCGGAGGCAAGAGCTACTGCCAGCTCTTGGCTTCAGCATCTACTAACACAATTCCTGATGTATGTTAATCCAGATGAAATGGAAATACTTGCCAGTCTGCTAGGGAGAGAAAGGGGGATGGAAAGGGAAGGAAGAAATGTGTGTGACTATGAGAAGAGAACAGTGGGAGCTGCCACCTGCGAATTACCAAACTTTGAAGAGATCTGTCTGGACACATGAACAGATACACTGCTTCCTTGCCTATGTCGATCAGAACTGGACAGGGTCCAACATTTCTTGGTCTTTGCTTGATCAGATCTGCTTGTGATGGTAGCCTGAAGGGATGGTTCACAGGCTGGGTAATGAGTACTTACTTACCAGGCTTCTGGATTCCTCAACTCCCCAGAACTGTGCTGCTCTGCTTGGTTTTGGGAAGAGGTAAACTATCCCCCACATCCCAAACAATTGCTGCTCCTCCAACCCACTAAATGTCAGGCATTTATTCAAAAAAGGAACTTCTAGGCAGGGATCTACTGGCAGATTTTTAATAGTCAATTCTCAAAAAAAAAAAAGCACACAAAGTTTAATCTGTATCATTCACTCATCACTTTCTTAAATCTAGACAATCAGTAAGTTAAGTCCTAATTTGTAGCATAAGTGAGACTCAAATGTTCATACTGACAATTTAGCAACCAGTTCAGAATCTGGAACTCAAAAATTTAACAAAGAAAAAAAATGTTAAAAATCAATCAAAATTAAAAAAAATATATTGACATTCAGATCTTGTGACCTGGATCTGGCATTCCCACCCTGTCTCTTCTTCCAGGTAATATCCTGGAATAGGCACATAGTCAATCCAGTCTCCTTTTCTTACAGAGTTTCCTTAAAAGCAGTGAAGTAGAAAGGACCTTAGAAATCATCTACTCCTTGGTGAGATCACAGAATTTAGAGTTGGAAGAAACCTTACAGATCAGATCATCCAATCTCCTCCTCCTCCTCTTTCTTTTTCTTCTTCTTTTCTTTCTCCTCCTCCTTCTCTTTCTTCTTCATCTTCATCCTCTCCTCCTCCTCCTTCTTTTTCTTCTTCTTCTTCTTTGCCTTCCCCTCCTCTTCCTCTTTCTCCTCCCCCTCCTCATTCTTCTTCTCCTTTTTCTCCTCCTCCTTTTCCTTCAACTAAGGACCTAAGAAGTTAAATGACTTGCTTAAAGCAACACAGGTAGCAATGAATAGATTCTGATCTATTGTCCAGGGACACAAGTGCATTGATCTTTGAGCTTCAAAATAAGCCAGTTGAAGGAAAGAAATAAACTTATTATTTGCTTACTAGTAGATACACCAAAGATCATTAAGGGTTAAGGGCTGTGGAAGAGAACAGCAAATTATTCAATTCAATTCAGTTCAGCTTAATAAATATTTACTAATAAGTACCCTTTGCTTGATACTTAAACTTGGGGAAGATAAATCATTCACAATATATTCAGTCCCTGACTCTCACTACAAATCAAAAATAGAAACAAAAAAGAATTACTCTACAATACAAATAGAGGAGCTAAGTAGCACAGTGGTTAAAGGGGTGGGCCTGGAGTCAGGAAGACTCATCTTCCTGAGTTCAAATCCAGCCTCAGACATTTACTAGCTATACGACCCTGGGCAAGTCACTTCACCCTGTTTGCCTCAGTTTGCTCATCTTTAAAATGAACTGGAGAAGAAAATGGCAAACCACTCCAGTATCGTTGACAAGAAGACCCCAAATGAGGTCACAACTGAAAATGGCTGAACAACAGCAATGCAATTATATAATGAGTCAGGAATATTTGAGACATGGTCAATTTGCTAGAATGGCATTATTCACTGGGAATACACTAGGGATCTGAGTCCAGAAGACTGCAGGACTGGATGATGTGTAAACATTTTGTGTTGCCTCACTTCATATTTTAGAGGAGAGTTGTTTTTTCTATTGACTCTGTAGCCAGAATTGTTGGGAGTCTTCAAAGGGCATGAGTTCACATCTAAACCAAAGCAAAGTAGAAATGTAGTTAAGTGCCTGAGAGTCCGCCAGAGACTGAGGGGATATAGAGTGAAGTATGCCCTCAAGGTACTAGGGGGGGAAATGTTTGTATTTTGTTCTTTCTATGTCTTTGAAGTTAATATTCCTCTGCAGAAGTTATCCAATGTTAAGAAATTAAATAGAATTGGAGCACTAGTTACTGGGTCCTTAAAATGGGGGGAGTTCAGCCAGTGGAGACTCTAGTCAATGGCAGAGAAAAATATAACCCCAAACCTAAATGTATCAGGCTTGTGCTTGAGAGAGTGGAGCAATACAAGGAATATAATACAAAAATGAATGACATTAGTGAATGAGTGGGGTAATACAAGGGAATATAATACATGGTGAATGACTGCATGTAAACAAAGTGCCTTGTAAGGTCTGTGAGAAAAAAGTTATACCAATTGGATATGTGGTTATATGCTGGGGGTAAGGAGAGGTTAGGAATCTCAGGGAAAACTTCTTGAAAATGGAGACATTTGAGTCCAGCTATAAGGGTGGCTTCATCCAGGGTCATCTCCAATCATCCTGATCTATATCTCACTGACTGGATCCAGATGGCTCCAGAGGAGAGAGTGAGGATGGTGACTTTGCACAGACCACCCTCACTTAAATCTAATTCATATCATGTCATGACATCACCTCCCTGACATCCTGGTCCTCTTTGAGAAGAAAGGACAAGCAACAACAAAGGTGGTTAAGAATTCAACCCTCAGAGGAGGTAAAGGAAGACCTAAGTAGTAGGTGAACGAAAACCTTGAGGGCATAAATTAGAGACTTCAAGGGGGAGAAGAGTAATTATTCTCCCATACCTTTTAATGGAAGAAAGTGCACTAACACTTTTGGTGATGATTTTCAAACCACAAGCATTTAAATAAACATCCCTTGGGGAGGGAGAGGGAGTGTTAAACCCAACCTTCAGATAGTTTCTTTGAAGATAGGTTTCAGTTCATCTAAATATCCATTCCCTGAATATTTGATTAACCCAAGTTTTCCCCATAACAAGTTGCTTCTGAGTCAATGGCAGAAATCAATGCATTCCTGTATTGGGTTTAAGGCAAATTCCCCACTTGTTTTCCATTTCCACATCCCTAAGTCTATCCCTAGTCTGAATGGTCTAAAGTTGTGGTTTCTTTTTTTCTGGGAACAGAGAAGTTTAGACTGTTAAGAACTTCTGAGGAACCCTGATTCCTGGCTGAAATGGACAAAGCCCCAGCTCACCTTGTGGATTGTCCCAAACACCAAGTTCTGAGGAAAGATGGCAAACATTTGCCTCTCAGTCATTCCATTCAAATTAAATTTGGTTAGGGATTTGGAAGGCATGATGGAATTCCTGTATAGAGGGAAATAGGGCTTTAAGTATTTACTTAAAGGCAAATACCCAAATGGTCATCACATATTAAGATTCTTGGGAAAGAGAAGCTGTGATATATATGATAAAGAATTTTTTTTTATATGCTGTGCATACTTTCCATATGCCACTGACCTCCCTGTATTCCAAGGAGGCATTTCTCATAGCATTAACAGCTCTGGGTCATTATGAGGGCAAGACTGTGACATCCATACAATGTTAGATCCTATTCTGATCTCAGTGGAGAAGGGGGATCAATGATAATTATCTTCTAGTATTTGAAGGATCTTGTCAGGATGGAAGAGGGATCAGACTCGGTTCTCCTTGGCCCTGAAAGATAGAAATAGGAAACATGTGTGGAAGTCACAAAGAGGTAAACTGAGACTCAATGGCCAGGAGACCTGTTCAAGAGTGGAAAGGGCTGCATAGGGAATACTGGATTCTCTCTCCTTGAAGGTCATCAGAAGCTGGATGACCATGTCAGAAGTGTTGTCAAGTTGATTCATGCTGAGATATTCATTCCTTAGACTAAATGCCCTTTCAAATCATTTTCAGCTCTGCGATTTTGTAATTCTTCAATCTTTGCATTTTAGGTAAGATAAAGCAATGGTTGTATGACCAGAAACTTGCTTTATGCTCTGTAAACACGAGTAGCTGGAGGAAGGTAATGCACATGGAACATCTGGATGAGAAGGAAAATCCAGTAATCCAATCCTACAGCAGAATTCTGATGGCTTTTATTCCTGCTCCTGATTACTTGCCTCGAGGATAAAATACAAACACCTAAATCTGGCAGTTGAAACCCACCACAGCATTTTTTGTCTTTTTGTTGTTGTTCTCCATCCTTCTCTACCTCCTCTTCCTCGTCATCTTTTTCTTCCTCCTCCTTTTCCTCTTTCTCCTTCCTCCATCCTCTTCTTCTTCTTTGTTTTAAAAAGTTATATATTTCTTTCAAATGAAGATCTACTTTTAGTCCCTTCCATCTGTCCCCTCTCCCACAATTGAAAAAAGAGAGAAAGACAAAACCCCTGTACTAACTTAGAATCAAGTCAAACAAATTCCTAAATTGGCCAAATCTCCTCTCCCCAACTATTATGCTTCAGTCTTCACTGCTGGTTCATCACCTCTTTACATGAAGTGTAGTTCTTTCAACATGAGTCTTTTGAAATTGTGATTGGAAATTCTGATGATCAGAATTCCCAAATTTTTGAAAGCTGATTGTCTTTAAAATATTGTTTCTGTTCTGTAAACTATTCTCCTGGTTTTCCTTACTTCGCTCTGTATTAGTTCGTACAAATCTTTCCAGGTTTCTCTGAAACCCTCTCCATCATCAATTCTTATAGTACGATAGCATTCCAGCACATTCATATACTGTAAATTATCCAGCCATTCCTCAAATGATAGGTGCCCTCTCTGTTCCCAATTCTTTGCCACTACAAATATTTTTGTATACATAGGTCTAAAAAGGACCTTCTTTTAATGCGCTCTTTGAGATATAAACCTTGTAGTGGTATTGCTGGAGCAAAGAGTATGCACAGTATAAAGCTTTTGGGGAATAGTTCTAAATTTCCAGTCTACTTTTCCAGGATTATTGAACATTATCCACTTTCATGTGTTCTATATTTCAATCAAACTATTCTAATGGTCTCCTATAGCAGACACTTGATCTCCTACCTATTTTCTCCCTGCTTGGAATGCACTCCCTCCTCACCTCTGCCACTTGGAAACTTCCTTAAAAACACAACTTGTGTCCTTTCCTGATCTTCTTAGTTGTTGGGGCTCACGCCTTTCACCTCACATTATTGTGGATAAGACCCAGCCATTGTGGAGAGCAATTTGGAACTATGCCCAAAGGGCTATTGAGCTGTGTATACCCTTTGACCCAGCAATACCCCTGCTAAGTCTGTAGCCTGAAGAGATTTAAAAGCAAAACAAAACAAAATGATGACATCAGATGTCAGAGAATCAAGCCCTGCCTCAGTCTCCACAACACACTATTTTACCTACTCTCTCCACTCTGATCATTGCATCAGCTTCTGCAAACATCACTGCCTTCTAAGAAGGAACTCAGAGGGCTTTCCCCCCTTCTTTTTGCTGCTCAGTATTAGAGACAAAATTAGTTCAGGCATCTTGTGATATGCTCCTCTTACAAGCTCCAAGCTCAGCTAAAATTTGTACACATTCATACCAAATGACTTCCCACCATGCATCAAAGAGATTATTCATTGCTAGTGAGAATAGCCCACCCAGAGTATGCCAGTGTAATCAGTTTGTGTGGCTCTAGGGTCTTCTAGTGTCTTGGGACTACTGTTGTCTGTCCCAATCTCCCAGCATTGTTCTCTTGGGGGAATGTGGCTTATGTCTAGAGAAAATGTCACCTATGTTATCTGTCAACAAAAGGGCTATGGAAGGGCAGAACTAAGATGGCAGAGTAGAAAGATGTACATATAATTAGCTCTTCCCACACAGCCCATAAAATGCCTGTAAAGAAAGACTCTCAACAAATTCTAGAGCAGCAGAAGCGGAGAACAACAGAGTGGAGGAGATTTCCAACCCAGGGTGACTTGAAAGGCTGAAGGAAATGTCTGTTGCACTGGATGCTGAGCAGAGCCCAGCCCAGTTTGGCCCCATGGCTCTGGGAGGAGGATGTGAGCAGGCCCTGGGGTCAGAATCCCCAGTTGCAATAGGAGCAGTTTACAGATTCCTCAACCCACAGGTGCCAAAAGGCAGTGACAGGATTTTTTCAGCTGGCAGAGAAGGGTGAAGGGACTTCCCATAGCTCCAGCCTCAGGCAGCTGCCACAGAAGCCACATCAGGCAGGTGGCAGCAGTTCCCACAGCAGCCCTGACAGCAGTCCACATCCATTGTTGGATCGTAAAACCCCTGGGGGCACTGAGCAGCTGATTCTTACCTCAGCCCTGTGTAGAGGCCCTGCAGCATCTGAAATTTATCTCCTACTGAATGGCGGCCCTGCCCCTGCAGCTTATCTGAATCTCAGCCCCCATTGCTGGCTTGGTGCAACTGGAAGCCAGGTGGTTGTGAAGAATAAATTCTGCTAAGATTCTGGGCACAAAAATCTCTTCTTGCTGCCAGACCAGTGTACATCCTTCATTGTGCCACCTTGGAGGAACTGAGATCTTACAGATCCCCAGAGTATATGCTACTCTTGACAAAGGACCCAAAAGTCAAGTAACTGGTTGGAAAAATGCCCCAAAAAGGGGAAAAAAATAAGACTATGGAAGGTTACTTTCCTGGTGAACAGATATCTTCTTCCATCCTTTCAGATGAGGAAGAACAATGCTTACTATCAGGGAAAGACATAAAAGTCAAGGCTTCTGTATCCCAAACATCCAAAATAAATATTCAATGGTCTCAGGCCGTGGAAGAGCTCAAAAAGGATTTTGAAAATCAAGTAAGAGAGGTGGAGGAAAAATTGGGAAGAAAAATGAGAGAGATGCAGGAGAAGCATGAAAAGTGGGTCAACAACTTGCTAAAGGAGACCCAAAAAAGTGCTGAAGAAAATAACACCTTTAAAAATAAGCCAACTCAATTGGCAAATGAGGTTCAAAAAGCTAATGAGGAGAAGAATACTTTAAAAAGCAGAATTAGCCAAATGGAAAAGGAGGTCCAAAAGCTCACTGAAGAAAATAGTTATTTCAAAATTAGAATGGAACAGATGGAGGCTAATGACTTTATGAGAAAACAAGAAATCACAAAACAAAACTAAAAGCATGAAAAAATGGAAGATAATGTGAAATATCTCATTGGAAAAACAACTGACCTGGAGAATAGATCCAGGACAGACAATTTAAAAATTATGGGACTACCTGAAAGCCATAACCAAAAAAAGAGCCTAAATATCATCTTTCATGAAATTATCAAGGAAAATTATCCTGATGTTCTAGAACCAGGGGACAAAATAAATATTGAAACAATCCACAGATCACCTCTGAAAGAGATCCAAAAAGAGAAACTCCTAGGAACATTATAGCCAAATTCCAGAGTTCCCAGGTCAAGGAGAAAATATTGCAAGCAGCTAGAAAGAAACAATTCAAGTATCGTGGAAATACAATCAGGATAATACAAGATCTAGCAGCTTCTACATTAAGGGATCGAAGGGCATGGAATAGGATATTCCAGAAGTCAAAGGAACTAGGAGTAAAACCAAGAATCACCTACCCAGCAAAACTGAGTATAATACTCCAGGGGGAAAAAATGGTCTTTCAATGAAATAGAGGACTTTCAAGCATTCTTGATGAAATGACTAGAGCTGAAAAGAAAACTTGACTTTCAAACACAAGAATCAAGAGAAGCATGAAAAGGTAAACAGCAAAGAGAAATCATAAGGGACTTACTAAAGTTGAACTGTTTACATTCCTACATGGAAAGACAATATTTGTAACTCTTGAAACTTTTTTCAGTATCTGGGTAATTGGTGGGATTACACACACACACACACACACACACACACACACACACACACACACACGGAGACAGAGAGAGACAGAGAGCACAGGGTGAGCTGAATAGGATGGGATCATATCTAAAAAAATGAAATTAAGTGGTGAGAGAGAAAAATATTGGGAGGAGAAAGGGCGAAATGGAATGGGGCAAATTATCTCTCATAAAAGAGGCAAGCAAAAGACTTTTTCAGTGGAGGGAAAAAGGGGGGAGGTGAGAAAGAAATTATGAAGCTTACTCTCATCACATTCGACTAAAGGAAGGAATAAAATGCACACTCATTTTGGTATGGAAACCTATCTTACAATACAGGACAGTGGGGGAAAAGGGGATAAACAGGGTGGGGGGGATGATGGAGGGGAGGGCAGTGAGAGGAGGGAGCAATTAGAATCAACACTCTTGGGGAGGGACAAGGTCAAAAGAGAGAATAGAAGAAATGGGGATCAGGATAGGATGGAAGGAAATATAGTTAGTCTTACACAACATGACTATTATGGAAGTCATTTGCAAAACTACACAAATATGGCATATATTGAATTGCTTGCCTTCCCAGTGGGGATGGGTGAGGAGAGAGGAAAGAAGAGAAGTTGGAAGTCAAGGTTTTAGGAACAACTGTTGAGTATTGTTCTTGCATACAACTGGGAAATAAGAAATTCAGGTAATGGGGTATAGAAAGTTATCCTGCCCTACAGGACAAAAGAGAAAATGGGCATAAGGGAAGGGAGAGATGTTAGAAAGGAGGGCCAATTGGTGATAGGAGTAATTAGAATGTTCAGAGTTTTGGGGTGGGGGGAGGGGAGAGATGGGGAGAAAATTTGGAACCCAAAATTTTGTGGAAATGAATGTTGAAAACAAATAAAAAAAAAGGGCTATGGTCTCAGCCTTACTCACAGATGAAATGGGGAAGGGAACAATCATTTATTGAGTGCCTGTTGTTGTTCCATAATTTCACTTTTGTCCAGTTCTTTTTGACTCCATTTGGGGTTTTCTTGGCAAAGATACTGGAGTGGTTTTCCATTTCTTTCTCCATCTCATTTTATAGATGAGCAAATAGAGGCAAACAGGATTAAGTAACTGGCCCAGGATCACATAGCTAGTAAGTATCTGAAGACAGATTTGAACTCAGGAAGATGAGTCTTCTTGACTGCAGGACCAGTGTTCTGTCTAGTGTACTAGGTAGCCTCCCCTAAGTGCCTACTATGTGTCAGTCACTAAGAACTTTACAAATATTATCTCATTTGATCCTTTCAGCAACTCCATGAGGTGAGTGCTCTTATTATCTCCATTTTATAGCTGAGGAAACTGAGGCAGATAGCAGTAAAGCAACTTGCCCAGGGGCCACATGGCTAGTAAATGTATGAAGTTGTATTTAAACTCAGGTCTTCCTGACTCCAGGTCTGGTATTCTATTTGCTGTGCCACATTTCTGGATTTCATTGTGATATTCTGTTTCTATGCAAAATAGAAGATTAGAAGATTTGATTAGAAGAGTACCTACACTTTAAAACAATTCTTCTCCCTAATGTGTGGACTAGTATGGAATTCCCAGGAATAACTCCCTGTTGTCCATTCCTCAGATGCAGCTCAGCTATTTCTGCTAAGTGATGCAGTGGACAGAAAGTTAGACTTGTATACAGGAACACCTGAGTTCAAATTCTGTCTCAGAGACTTTACTAGCTGTGTGACACAGGGCAAATCACTTAACCTCTGTCTGCCTCAGTTTTTTTAACTGTAAAATGAGAATAATTATAGCACCTACCTACTAGAGTGGTTGTAAGGATCAACTGAAATATTTGTAAAACACTTATCACAATCAATGGCACATAGTAGGTGCTTAATAAATACTTGTTCCCTTTCCTTTCTTTCCTTTGAAATTCTCTAGTAGGATTGGGGGAAAAAAACTCTGAATGATTTTATTTGCCTTAATATTAGTTTTCTTAGTTACGGACTCTTCCAAGACTTTCATTTTTCTCACCATTATCTTTAAAACGTCCTTTTCCTTTAGGGACAGCTTTATGCCTACTATTAGGAGACCACTATCCTTTTCAAAAGGAAATGCAAGCCATCACTCAACTGTTTCACTACCTCTCTTTTTTTAAAGATTTCTACCTGTGTGCTCACATTAATAGAAAATATTGATGCATACCATAAACATGAGGCATTATAGCAACAATGCTCAATTGAATTAAAATACCATGCTTAAGCATACAGTACAATAGCACAATAACTGAGAAATTCAGATCATGAAAATAGAACCAATGGTTTTTTCATGTATTTATACATAGTAATTAATTATGCATGTAGTTGCATTAAAATTTTTAAGAAATATAGTATAGCAATAAATTCAGCAATCATCAGGCAAGACTGGATAAGCCTATTATAACTCCATAAAATAAAATAAAAATAAAAACAATACATAAGTACATATGAAAAAATTGTAGACTTCAACTAGAAAGAAACAAAATTGTCTGTGCTTCAAAAGAAAAAAATTGCTCACTGTGAAAAGGAAAAAAAAAGTGCCCCAAAATGTGTTTTCTTGAATAGGAAGATAAAATGAGAGATGATTATGGAAAATATCATTCTCCAAAGTCAAAGAAGTTTCTTGCAACTCAGTGTATAGCTAGAGGAGAGAAAGAAGAAGCCACAAAGATTTAAAATCAGAGGGGAAAGGAAAGGGAACATTATTTATTAAACAGCTGCATGGCACAGAGTGTTCATGACATGGCTAAACCTCAGAACCACTGAAAAAAAGTCCAATGGTTTAAAAAAAAAATTTCTTGCAAAATAATTGATTAAAAATTATTGGCATGTTCCTGTGGAGGTGTTCTCACTGTAGAGTGGGTATTTTTGTTGCCCATGTTTGTTTTGTTGCCAACTCACTTGGGTTATCTAAGTGTGGCTCGTAGAGAGACGAAGATATCTCTAGAATCTTGTCCAATTCTCTCCCCTGGGGACCTTTATTCCTGTCTAGATATGAGAAAGAGAAGAGGCAATGGCTAGCCTTGGCTGATCACCTGTACTCTGAGAGAGAAGGGTACCAACTTAAAATTATATCTATCTGTACCTCTAATTGCTAGCATAGGGGAATGATTACCATATTATGATTTTTAGGTTTAGGTCACTTTACTAGTTCTTATCTTTTAAAGAGAAAGCTTATATGTAAATGCTTGACTCTTTCCCACCACATGCTAATTATACACAACTATCACAAATAGTGACTAAACCCATTTATTCAAGCAGATAACAAACAGAAATCAGAGGAATTATACAGATTAAAATATACAGAGTAAATGAACACTCCCACTTTGGAATCAAGATTTTCTCAGCACAGAGAGGTCCCAAAGTCAGCCAAGGGGAACCGGAAATCATGTGGGGAAGACTGCTTTTCTTTACACTTTTGTGTAACTTGTGTACACTTCTCTGTGCTCTTCTTTGCATAAGTCTGTCCTTAAAGAGGTTCTGGGATCATGTTTGTTCTTCTTCAAAGCAGAAATGAAAAAGAAAATCTCTTCTTCAAAACTTCTGCCATACCATATTTCCACTTCTCATGGAGGCATGAAATATTTTACAAATACTTCAGGCTGGAAACATGGGTGACATTTTTATTCTGAACTTTAATACCAGATTGGATGGACCTTTGCACAAAGAGCAAAAAAAGATTGTACATGAAGCTTCAGATCTCTATTATGTACAACTTGCTTTTCTTTTAAAGTATATGATAAGATCAAACCATAGCATTCAAAAGTGGCCACTTCTCTGACTTTCCGTCTATTCTTTTGTCTCTATTAAAAAACCAACCAACCAACCCTCCTTTCATTTTTTTTTTTGTGGGTGGGGTGGGAAGGCTCCTTATTCCCTTTGTCTTCCCACCTCTCCTACTGCCTTTTGGGAAAAAAAACAAAACAATGAAGCTCTTGTTAAAAATACACATTGTTGTTGTTGAGCCACTCAGTCATGTCTGATTCTTTGTGACTGTATGGACCTTATCACGCCAATGCTGCTCATGGGATTTTCTTGGCAAAGATACTGGAGTGGTTTGCATTTCCTTTACTAGGGAAAAATATACATAGTCAAACAAAAAAAGAAATTCCCACATTGACTAAGCTCCCCAAACGTATGTCTCATTCCGCATCTTGAATTCATCACTTCTTTCTTAAGAGGTAGATTCCAAGATTTATCATTAATTCTCTAGAAACAGGGTTGTCCTGTTGAGTGAGTACACTGAGTGAATGAAAATTCTCAAATTTTTCAAAGTGGTTTTTCTTTTTAATATTGCTATTGTAGAAATTCTGCTTCTGCTTATTTCACTCTACATCATCAGTTCATGCAGGTCTTCTCAGAAGCCCAAATCCATTCTCTGATACCATTTATTTCATAATTTCTTATAGCTCAATAATAATGCATCCCATTCATAGACCATAACCTATTCAGCCATTTCCCCAATAGATGGGAACTCCCTTAGTTTCCAGTTCTTTGCTACTATAAAAAGAGCTGCTATAAATATTTTTGTACATATGGTTTCTTTTCCTCTTTCTTTGGCCTCTTTGGAGCATATACTTAGTAGTGGTATCTCTGGATGACAGCTTATTGATTGTGGGGGAGGGCTAGTTTTGAATTGCTTTCCAGAATACTTGGACTGGTTTACAGGTCTACTGACAGTTCATTGTGTACCTGTTTTTCCACAGCTTCTCCAACACTTGCCATTTTCCTTTTATTGTTATTTTTATTTTTTGCCAATTTGGCAATATAAATGTCATTTATTGCAGAATGCTTTACAAACAATTTCATTTGACCTTCACAACAACCATTGAAGGTAGGTCTTATTATTCTCTCCTTTTTATAGATGAGAAAAATGAGAAAGAGAAGTTGAACTGTTTATCCAGAGTCAGGTAGCTAGTAAGCATCTGAGGCAGGATTCAAACTCCTTTCTGTTAAATTGAGTTCAATGATCTGTCCATTACACTGCCTGGGTGCCTCTGATGGATCTGAGGTAGAATTTCAGAATTACATTAATTTTCATTTCTCTAATTAATAGTGATTTAGAGCATTTTTTCTTATGTTTGTTGACCGTTTGTGTTTCTTCTTTTGAAAATTCTTCATATGCACTGACCATTTACCAGTTGGGGAAAGAATGACTTTTGTTTTTACTAAATTGAATATGTCATGGATAATGAGACTTTTATCAGAAAAACTTTCTGCACAGATTCCTCCCCTGCCCCTGCCAGTTACCTCTTTCTACACTTGATCTGGCTCACAAGAACCAATTATGAAGTTTTCAATGTGAGCATTTACCCCTTGAAAACTGGTGAATGCTGCCAATTGGGCCTTGATTTATTGTTTTTTGATTGTCAAAACTTAGGAAAATGATAGAGAAAATATGAATCCGTTTTCTGAGATCCAGTTGTTAAACATTTACCTGCACCTAGCTGCTGTCTTTCTAATTTTACCTGCATTTGTTTTGTTTATGCAAAAACTTTTAAATTTTAAATAATCAAAAATTGTTCATTATATCTTTTTGCGATCTTCTTTATCCTTTGTTTGGTCATGACTTCTTAGATGTTATCTATTACTAATTAGTCCTGGTTTCTTATTCTACGTATGAGGTAACAAGGACAGGTATGATGACTTGCCTTGTCTCTTTTTCCATCACTGAGTCTTGGAATTCCTCTGCTTCTAGATAGTTTGAACTTTTTTTATCTGAAACTGGAGTTTCATTCCTGGAGATCTCCATAAAAGGCAGTTCCACAGGCTCCTTGGCTGACCTGGTTCAGCATTCCTCATTGAAAGGACTCAATACGTGTTTCCTCTCTGTAAATTTGAACTCTTTCCTCTTCGGTTCTGAACTGGGGGTCCTCTCCAATGCTCTACTTCTTTCTTGTCTTTGAAGGCAACTTTTGTTATGTCTTTATCTCAGTCATCCTGCAATATATTTGCTTCCAGGTATTGGAAGTGTAAGAAATCTCCTTTCAGCCAGGAGTCTTAGATCTAGTGAAGATCATCCCAGATCTTTTCAGCTTTCTACAGTGAATCTATTTTCCACAAAACACCCCTTGACTTATTTATTCTGTCTAGCTCTTCCTGATTCGTTTTTTGTGCCCATGTTGTTAAGTCATTTTTTCAGTTGTGTCTGACTCTTCTTGACCCCATTTGACACTTTTCTTGGCAAAGATACTGAAGTGGTTTGCCCTTTCCATCACTGTATAGATAAGAAATCTGAGGCAGACAGGGTTAAGTGACTTGCCCACAGTCACACAGCTAATAAACATCTGAGGCCAGATTTGAACTCAGGGAAATGAGTCTTCCTGAATTCCGGCCCTGCATTCTATCCACCGTACCACCTAGCTACTAGCCTCCCATAGCAGGCTCTTTAATAAATGCTACTGGATTGGACAGAGGGATTGGAGCTCACCACGAGATGTATGCCTTACTTTTGCATTGATCTACAATATAGAGACATGATCATTTGTTAACTTCAATACTGACAGTTTTAATGGCTTTAACAATTACGAAAAAAGAAGAACATACTCACATGGCAACATGGTAGGCTGACTGGGTAAAGTGTTTTGGATTTGGTGGTACAATGGAAAGAAGATGGGATTTGGTATCTGAGGACCTTGTGGGATTCAAGTGGGTGGGATTTACTTGCCTTGGTCACTTCCTGGTATAAGGAGACACCTCAGAAGCTCACCGCTCTGGACCTCAGCTTCCTCATTTGTAGAACAAGGAGGTTTAACTAGATAATCTCTGTGGCTTTCCCCACTCCTCCCAGCTCTAAATCTATGTTTAAGTGACATACTGAAGGTGTGAAGCAGCCTGGTTGTGGGGAATAAATGATAATGTTGAATCTTGGGGCCAAGAATGGACAAACCAGCCCAATACCGTCCTTATTTTAAAAATATTGGTAGGTATGTGTTAGGCATTTGGGACTTTGGGGGTTTTCTATCCAGACCAAATGAAGAAACAAGATAAAAACTAGAGAACGCTGAAAAATCTTCAGAGAAAGAGATTTGATGGTAAATCAGTGTACCATGGTAGATAAGTAAGATAATTTGACATTGGAATACTTGAGTTTACATCATGTCTCTGCCACTCACTAATGATATAACAATTTTCCCTCTTTCTTCCTCTGTTTTCTCATTTGTACAATGGTCTTGGACGAGGTTACTTCTAAAATCTCTTCTAACTCATGATACCATGGTACTGATGCTCTGAATTCCCACCTCCAGGGATCTATGGGGATTACATTTGGCCTTTGACATTTAAACCACATTCACCTGCCTGTACTTTTACATCCTTGCCCCTCTCAAGGCACTAATTTAGGAGACAGTAAATACATATTACTTATGTAAGCTAGTCAATGAGTATTTATTAAGTGTTTACTATGTTATATAGGTACCATGCTCAGTACTGGAAATACAAGTACAAGTAGAAAAAAAAACACTTCCTGTCCTAAAGGTTCATCATCATCATTGTTGTCATTGCCATTGTCAACATTTATAGAACATGTACTATGTGCCTGGCACTGTGCTAAACACTTTACAATTATTATCTTATTTAATCCTGAAAACGACCCCAGGAGGTAGGTGCTATTATTATTTTCATTTTACAGATGAGGAAATGGAGGCAAATGATGGTTCAATGACTTGCCATGGTCGTACAACTGGTAAGGCCAGTTTTGAACTCAGGTCTTCCTGACTCCAGGTCTGGCACTCCACCCATTAATGGGAGAAGACGCATAAAAGAGACTGGAAAAGGAAGTAGGAGATGGGAACAGGACATGGTGGAGTTTAGCCTGAGACAGGATGTAACAGTATGAATAGGAAGACACCTTCTAGATACATAAAAAAAATGGGGTCACAAATATCCACCCCCACCCCACCCCCAGGAGTCAGTAGCTCAGAGTAGAGGCCTAATCAAGAGAGCAGCACCAGAAGTTTTCAGCCTCTAAAGATGTTAGCCCTAAGCCTTTCTATATCAGGAGGCATGAAGACTAGAGGGGACAGGTCCCAGCATTGGGTGGGGATTGTGCTATTTTTGTCTTTCTGCTGGAGGAAATCAGCAGCTGGCTGTGTTAGAAGCAAGCTGGCTTCCTCGCTCAAGGAGAAGGTCAAGGGAGGACAGAGAGTTGGAGGAATGCCTCTCTAGAGTCAGGCTCATTAAGGAGGGTGAAGAGTGCCCTGACAGGGTAGAATAAATGATTGAAGAAGGGAGACAGGAAGCAAAGATTTTCAGAAGTCAGAGGGGATTTAGGACAAGGTTCAAGAGGCCAGTGAGTGGAAGAATGTGACACAAAGGAGAAAGGGAAGGAATTACATAAGGGATGGGAGGTGCTTAGCTCTGGGGGAGGTGATTATATAATCCGAGAAATAGGCAGCATCCTATGTGTATAAAACAATAATGTCCAGTCCAAATGCACTAAACAATTAAATCAATCGATGAACATTAAGTGCCTACTCTGTACCAGGTACTGCCTGGATGACCCTCCGTGGTCTAGAGTGCAGGCTTCAAACCTGTAACTGTCTAGCTACAGAGTGGTTCAATTCCACCTTTTGGGGGTCCTCTGCCAATGTCACTGCACTAAGTACAGAGGATACAAAAAGAGGCACAAGATAGTTCCAGCCCTTGAGAAGCTTACAATTTAATAATTGCCAAAATGTTTAAGAGGTGTGTCTGGTGGCAGCTAGGTGGTGCAGTGGATAGAGTCCTGGCCCTGGAGTTAGGAGGACTTGAGTTCAAATCCAGCCTCAGACATTTACTAGCTATACAATTTAATCTCGATTGCCTATGAAGAAAAACAAAGACGCATGTCTGGTAGCTGGTGACTTTCTTCTGAAGAGATACAGAGATGTTCACATATGCACACTTGACATGAAAAATTGGAATGTATAGTTTCCATCTGGCTTGGATTTAAAAGTGCCAAAGAGATTCACCAAGTCCATTGATTGCTACCAGTTTTCTGGTAATTTGTGCAGGGACAAATGATACTACAGGCAGGAGAAATCTCCAAAAGTATCAGTGGAGACTATGATAATTGCTGGTGTTTGTAGGGAATATTTAGGTTTGCACAGCGCTTTGGGTACATTATCTCAGCTGAGCCTTACAAATGACTCTGTGAAATCATTATAGCAAGTAAAATAAAAATAGCACCATGAGGAAATCGAGGCTCAGTGAGGTTAAATCACTTGCCCATGATCCACAAAGCTATAAATGTCAGAGGTAGAATTTGTATTCATATCTTTCTGAACTGAGATGGCTTAGTATATAACATTGCCTTCTAAGTAGAAAGCCTAGGATGGAAAAGCACACTGTTTGTGGGTACCAGTATCATTCTAATCTGGTCCTCATACCTTCATCCTCTAAGCATGATTGATATAGCATGGTTAACCTACTAAAACTATCTGTTAAAAAATGGCCAGGGAATGACACTTTAGGCTGCAGAACACCCTCTCCATTTTCCCCATTCCTCTCAAGCTTACTGCATCTTTTATCCAGTTCTTCTAGCTTTTGATCTCAGATTGTTTCTAGTTTTTCTCATCTTGTTTGCATCCCTGATTATCTCATCTGACTTCTTACCCTTCTTTGAGGTTCTCTATCATATCTGGACTTAAAATTGTATCTGGCCATTTTTCTCTCTTCCATTTTCTATCTAAAACCCCTTGGTCAATCAACAGGTCTATAGCCAAACACATTCTTCCTACTCCTGATAAGATGCATTCCAACTCTAGTCAAGAATCTATTTCTTTATCTCCTAAAGCTCCCCCACAAAGTCTTATTTCAATGCCTGCTTGTGGAATGGAGGTGATCCTGGGTTCTTGAAGACTATATCATATCAAAGCATCAGCACTGATGAAAAGGCAACGGACTGGGTCTCTATTCCAAGGACCAGTCTAGCTAAGTGTGAAGACTGACTGTAGTAGTAAGACAATGAATTCTTTGGCCTTGGCCACTACATAAGTATGAAAATTCAATATAGCTCTCAGTTCTCTGTGTTTTCATTCTTTGGTAATAGTGACAGTGACAGAAAAGGGACAAAGTGATAAGACTCACATGGTTTTTAAATAATCTAGAAGCATCTATTTAACTATTAGTACTCCAAATGTGGTTGGCAAAGTAGAAGTGATAGCAACTTTCAGAGACTGTGACTCTGTTGTCCTAGAATTCTTGAGAGTCAAGTAAATGTATATTCTTTGATTTGCATCCTTGATTTTAGGAAAGTATATTTCAAAAAATTGAGAGAAAAAAATAGATGTTATTCCATGGACTCATCACTTTGTCAATGAACAAGCATTTGTTACACTTCTACTATGTATGTGTATGTTATATGTATGTGTATATATATGTATATACGTATTCATACACACATACACACACACACATACATACATACATACATATATATATATATATATATATATATATATATATATATACAGAGAGAGAGAGAGAGAGAGAGAGAGAATGCACAAAGACAAAACAGTCCTTATCTTCAAGGAATTTGCAATCTATTAGAAGGGACAACATGCACATAAATAAAGATATATGAAATACATAAAAAATAAATACAGGGTAATATTTGGAGGGGAGGCACTGACAATTATGGATAATTAGGGGCAATTGGGAAAAGGTTCATGTAAAAGGTGTCATTCGAACAAAACTTTGAAGGCAACAAGGAATTCTAGGAGGTGGAAGTGAGATTTGAATACATTCCAGGCCAGACTTAAGAAGGATGAAAAATCTTTGAAAATGAAATACAAATGATTCAATTGCAAAGGAAGTCAATGAAGGAAAGAAGAAGGAGCTAGCTAAAGGCACTAATGCAACTTTACAAGGATCTTACAGTTGAGTTCATATTCAAAAACATCATGCACTTAAGACAGTAACAGGAGACGAAGAAAAAACATGAGTTTTATGGATTTATGAGAATGTATCAGGAATAGTATCAGGACAATGAACCAAAAGAAATGAGGCAAATTAAAAAATGGGGAAAATAAAAAGAATTTTTTATACCAAACTTGGAGCAAAGGGAGGAACAAGGAGGTGGATTGTCCCTGTGTGGAGCTAAAGGTGTAATGTGATCAGATAATGGAGAGAAAACTCAGTGATTTAACTGTTGTTCGCCTTTCATATTTTCCATCAGGGAGAATGATTTTTGGGTTGAAAAATGTTGAAAAAACCCAGATAAAGAAGAATTGCAGTCATAGATATATAAGTAACAAATGCCTCGAAATTCTAAATGAGTTCAAGTGCTCTGGCCTGGAATAATTAAACAGCTCAATACTGTAATATAAATACTGAACCACTGTTGGCAGTTTTTGAAGAATTGTGGAGAATAGGGGAATCAGTGGAATACTCTAGAAACCATCAAATATGGTCTGAATTTAGGAAAAGGAAACGAGTTGAATTCTGTAAACTTTAGACTTGTGGGCTTTGGTGTTAGCTCACAGCGAAATTCCTGAAGAA
Source organism: Notamacropus eugenii (assembly GCF_028372415.1). Classification (NCBI taxonomy): domain Eukaryota; kingdom Metazoa; phylum Chordata; class Mammalia; order Diprotodontia; family Macropodidae; genus Notamacropus; species Notamacropus eugenii. The sequence goes on along the minus strand of NC_092877.1, from coordinate 294,716,635 downwards.
ATTATTAAATAGATGGTTTGTGGGCATTTAGAAAGGGAAACATACTAGTCATCCTGGACTAATTAACAGTAGAAGGCAGAGAAGCATTATTTCATATTTACATAACATTATATAAAATGCTCACAAAATTATAATTTTACTTTGAAATAAAAATACTCATCCTACTCTCTCTTCTTTCCCCTTATGGATTAAAAAAAGCATTATGGCAATTGATGCAGCTTAGTTCTTCAAGGTATTGTTAAATTTCAGACCTTCTAGTATTAAGAAGTTATGCCAGATAAATCTCAAATTTTTTGACCAGGTGAGACTAGACTTGAATATTTTCTCTATTTATGCAGATTATTAACTCATCCAAGAAGGATGCAAGAATTAACTTAGTTGTTTAGGGTCATATAGAGTATAAGTGCCTTATGTAGCTAACATCTGATAAAAGTTGGGCTTGAATTGGACTTGGTCTTTTTGATTCTAAGTCTAGGCTTCTCTCTTCACTAGATCAGGAGGCAACTAGGCACTCTGTCTTTGCTTTTGCAAAAACTTAAATTCTAAGCATAATCTTAGGATCAGAGATTGAGAGACAGAAGAAATTTTATCCTTAAACTGAAGACAACTTTATTTGTTTTGCTTTTTGAACAAGTTCTCCATTTAGTCACTAACAAATGGGTGAATCGTTCACAAATTTCCTAAGTGGAAGTGCTCTTCTGGTGGACAGATTTGACAAAATGCTTCTAATTGTTGAAAAATAGAGTCAAGTCTGAAACTGAAAATAATGAAAATGAAGGGGTAGGGAGAGAAGGAAAGAACAGCTACTAGTGCCTACTGTGTTATAGGTACCATGCTAAGTGCTTTATGGATATGATCTCATTTGATCCTCATAACAACCTGAGAGGTAGGTGCTGTTATGATACCCCATTTTACAGTTGAAGAAACTGAAGCACACAGAGGGTGATATATCCAACATCACACAGTTAGTAAGTGCCTGAGGCCATATTTGGACTTAAATATTTCTGATTCCATATTGAGGAATCTATCCACTGTGTTACCTAAGTCATTACCATAGCATGTAACTGCTGAAGGGAAGGAAATAACCCATAGTTATTTTCTTTTTTTGGCTATCACCGCCTAATTTTAATGTTTCACTTAAATCTTTACCTCTTATCACTTGGTGGTCCCAGCAGGGACAGGGGAATGGCCTCAGTCCAAGGGGAACCTAGGACCCATTGTCTCATTCTCTAGATGATGGAATCCGTGTCCTGGCTCTGAAACAATGCACTTAATCACATACACACATATTGTTGCATTGATCCTGTGAGTCTTGACTTAATTCCTGTTCTTTGTTGCCTCTTTCCAAAGTTCTTATTTGTAATAGCAAGGATGTCTAGACCAGTTTGACTAGTGAAAACCTTGCTTCTTAGTTTTTATGTATTGATTGCAGGCAGCCTTAGGATGAAAGGAAAAGTTGGTGCAGTCTACAGCTATTCCCTTTCCCTGTCAGCTAACTCTCATCAGCTACATTGCTTTTTCTACTATGTTGACATTATCAAAGTTGCTACACAGATGAAAAACAATAAGCACAATCCCTTGGAGATGAAAACTTAATTGATTTATAAATGAGAAATACAGGAGAAGTAAGTTTTCCAACCCGTATTTCCTTATGAAACTATTTGGCTAATTTGAATTTTTTGGATCCAAAAGGGTAGTGGATGGATAGAAGAGTTCCCTGGTCAACTTTGGTGGATTTGCAGAGGTGAGCTTTGTTTCAGACTTTAATTGTATCTCCATGTGAAGAAAGGAAATCTGCCAACTCAAACTATTCTTGACTCAGTATTGTAGGAACAGAGTTCTGCTCTTTGTGCTAAGTTTTCATTCAAGGTTCTGCCTTCTTTTTTACCAAGGTCTATGTATAAAACAACCACATGGTCCAAGTGATGAGGATACCTGACCTCTAGCTATCCAGATGAGAAGTCTTGTATTTGAGCCTTTTGGATAAGGGATGGAGTAGTTCCTGGGAAATATCAGTCTTAATGTTACTTCAGTAGCATTCCCAAGTTTGGTAGATTAGGGATTCACCCTTTCAAAGAAAGAAGAGGAGTTTCTGGGCATTCAGCCTCTTGGTATGAGGAGAGGATTGTATATGTGGCCCCTAGCTAGTAGGAGCAGCAAAAGAATGAATATGGGAGAAGAAAAGACTTAATCTGTGCCTCCCCATGTCTATGAATATTTGGATATTATGGGTCTGATGGTAAGGAGTTGTATTCCTAGAAACCCTAAATACAATTTCCTTCCTGGGAAGTTCAGGGAAGAATCCAGTGCTCTCAGCTTGCGACCTATAAGGATGGATGCCTATGTGGGTCTTTGGGCAAGAACAGATCTCAGCAGAATGTTGGTAGATAGAACATCTAGCAGCCTCAACTTCTTTTCTTTGCCAATGCAGTCTAAAATTTCAGGGTACTACCATAAGGCAGGAGGCTGGTATGGATCTCTGGGATGCAAGTGGGATTAATTGTAATGTTAGGAAGTTGCTTTTTTTTTTTTTAACAACACCAAGTAAATTTCTAACAGTAGTCTGAGTCTTTAGGATAGTTTAATAAGGCTGAATACTTATATGTGGAACAAGAGAAAGTTTGAATTTACTGATGAAGGGGTATCTTGTATTGGTAATCTATGAACTACTTTGAGTTTATTTTTAATGTGTTTTCTGTTGTTTTTTCCTGTAGCATGAAATAAAGGCTGTCCTATATCTGAAATACACATTTACTCTGTGTGTTTGTTTACAGGGGAGCTGTAGACCAAAGTCTACATTTGAAAACTAGACATGACCTATATCAATATTTCTCAGAGCAAACTCTGAACAAGGTCAAGGAAAGTCCAAGGGAGATACGATTTTGGAGGGTATCCCCAGGACTGAATACAGTTCATGTAAACCAAAAGACTGGGCAAGGTGGGGCTGTGATGGGTAACCCAAATATTTCAACTTTGACTACTCAAATAATTTTGTCAAAACTCTGATGCTAGATAGTCAATCCGATTTATAGGATTTGTGTTTGGAAGTGTCCTGAAGGTGCATCAAGTCTAATCCTCTCATTCGTGAAGGAAGGAACTGAAACTCAGAAAGGTTAAGTAAGTTACATAAGTAATAGAATCTCATGCAGAACAGGAATTTCTGCTAAAGACTTATGACTGAATTAAGAGGACCCACTGTCCTTAAACTTTGGTATGAAGTACCAAGTGGCATCTCTTCCCGTGGGAGAGTTTTGGCTGTTTTCCTTGCTGGGAGGGCTGTGGTATGAAATAGTAACCTGATATATTGGGGACATTTTAGTCCCTAGAAACCTCTTCTTATTCGTACTGACGTTGTAGGAATTTGTTTTTTCTACCATGGGAAAGGTGTCCTTGTGGTCAATGATCAAATGTTCAAGATAAAATATACAGTTTTAATTGATTATATAAAAAGTTCTGTATACCTCATTTAAATCTGGAAGATAACTTTTTAACTGCCAAATATTCATGATAAAGGTAATGCTATGTAAATGCTGTTCCATTTATGAAAACTTATTTAATTTTCATTCTTATACCTGGGCCATAGCCCATGTTCAGGAACTGCAAGCTGCCACACCTACCTTAAGTGTGTAATCAGTCACTGCTACCTCATGCCCAAGAAATTAATTGAGAATTAGAAATGGTTACGTCAACTCCAATGAGTGTGATTGTAATCGTCTTCTCAGTAATCAAAGCTAATATATATATATATATATATATATATATATGGAGAGAGAGAGAGAGAGAGAGAGAGAGAGAGAGAGAGAGAGAGAGAGAGCTTACTCTATGCCAGGCACCTTACAATTATTGTCTCATTTGATACTCACAACAACTATGGTAAGTAGAAGCTAGTATTATCCCCATTTTTCACTAGATGAAACTAAGGCAAACAGAAGTTAAGTGACTTTTCCAAGGTCACACAACTGGAAAATATCTGAGGTTGGATTTGAACTCAGGTCTTCTTGACTCTAGGCCTGAAAAGCTATCTAATGTGCCACCTAGCTGCCCGTCTTGGTAATTTACTTTTTTTTAAGGTTATAGATTCTTAGAAGGACCTTGGCAATTAAAGTTTTATGGACTAGAAAAATGTTGCTTCTGACTAATGGGTGATTTTAAAACAGCATTTGGGAAATTGGCACGAATAAGGAAGCAGCATGAGAAAGTAGAATGAGCCCTGATCCTGGAGTCCAGGGATGGGAGTTCAAATCCTGACTCTGATACTTATGGAATTGGGTCAATAATGTCACCTCTCTGGGCCTTTATTTATTCATCTGTAAAATGAGGAAGTTGAACTACATGGACACTGAAGTCTTTTCTTAACTCTAACATTCTAGGTAGAAAATGTTACCCCATTCCCTTTCTTTGATAGTAGTGCCATAAGGCAGGATGCTGGTATAGATCTCTGGGATGTAAACAGGATTAAGTGGAATGTTAGGAAATTGCTTGTTTAACATTGCCAAGTATGTTTCCCTTCCATGAGGAGTCCAAGACCTTCAAAAAAAGGATTAAATGAAATTCAAAAAAGAATTTAAAAAAGAAAAACAAGAGAAAAAATTCAGCCAAATCTATCACACACTGAAAAAAATATCTATTGTTTTATGCAATCTTCTGTGCCCATAGAGTCTGTCCCCTGTAAAGGAGAGGGGAGAGGTATTTTCTGACATCTCATCTTTGACGCCATGGTTATTCTATATCGTTTTGCCATATTCAGTTTCGATTAGGGCTGCTCTTTCCAGATACATTGTTGCAGCTGTGAATTCTTGCATCTACTTACTCCACTTTGCATCAGTTTATGGAATTCTTTCTATGCCTCTCTGTATGTTTGTCATTTCTTGGGTCACAGTTGTATTCCGCCCTATTCATGTTCCACAATTTATTTAGTCATTTCCCAATCAATGTTTCCCATTTACGAAGGACTTGCTTCAAGGAATACCACCAAGATGAAGTTCTTTTGACATCTTTTTGCATTGTTTATAGCCGCTGAAAACATGAATAGCTCCTGCAAAGCCCAAGATTAGTTCACCCAAAAGATTCACATTCTGTAAACTGTTTACATTTAATAGGAGATAAGCTCTTTGAGAGTAGAGATGCTTCCTTTTTTGTCTTTGTATCACTAGCACCCAAGAGTGCATGACCTGTAGTAGACATTTAATGAATATTGTATTGAATGCCTACTATCAGCAAAGCAGCAATTAAGTGCCAAGGATTATGATAAAATAAAAAAAAAAAAGATGGTTCTTGCCCTCACGAAACTTATTATATACTACTTTCCAATCTGCTATTGTAAGAGATTATGAAACGTCAGTTCAGCTCTGGCTCATGCCCTAAGGATGAAAGTCTAACTCAGATAAATACAAGAAAATCCACTTCGAGCCAGAATAACCCGGTTGAATCTAGTCTAGTCCTAGGTTACACTGACAGTATTTCAGAGAATGCCAAGTTTGTGGGCCAGACTGAGGCTGACAGATGCACATTCTCAAGGTTAGTTTCAGTACATTCTCTATGTGAGGAAGGTAGTCTTACATAAGAGGCAGTTTTATGTAGAAAGACCACTGGTTTTGGCATTTGAAGACCTGGGTTGGAATCTTACTCTGCCACCTGTAGGATCCTGAATGAATCACTTCACTTCTCTGGGCCTCAGTTTCCCCATCTATAACATGGAAGTGTTGGACTAGATCATTTCTATGATAATTTTAAGCTTTGAAGTCCAAGATCTTAAATGCAGAATCTGTACCTCTACCTTCATCTGCCAATGCAGAGTTTTCTAAATTGCAGGTCATGCCACCATAGGGTAGGGCACAAAATCATCCTCTTAGGGGGCTAAAAGTGATGGTCAAAATTATTGAATATTAGTACAACTCCCACTCAAGATGACAACATTAGTCCAATAATCAATAAACATTTATTAAGTTCTTGTTTGGTGCTAGAAATTATACTAGGTGGTAAGGCTAAAAAAAAACCAGAAATATTTCCTGCTCCTCAAGAAGTTTGCATTCCATATTTGTGGGAGACAACATATACATATATAAAGGTACAGTATATAAGTGAATAAAATACAGTAATAATTAAATAAACTATGTGCAAACAAGGTCAAATAAAAGTAAGCACATACCATTCTTCAATAAGGGCATATCACTGCCACCATTAATCAACATAGCCTCCTGATACCAAGGAGCTGTATCACTGCTCTGCCTCCTCCATTTGAATGGAAAGTGTATAAGCTCAAAAGTGTTAACTTAAAGTTAAACAATAGTCTCATGAATTACTAAAATTACCCTAATATCTATTAAATTTCTTAACAACTTAACTATAAGTGCAATATAATAAAGTGGTTTCCAAAAAACCTTCCACTTAAAAAAATGAAATAACTTAAGAATGGTTATAGACAACCATGTGAAATGTTCAATGATTAAATTTTGTATTAACTGACAAATTTTTATTATCTCCAATAAAAAGGGAAATAATGTATCTTCCTGATGAATAAGCATATTACAAATTTGAAAAGAAAAGTCATTGGAACAGTTCAAATGAGTACAAGCAAAGACAACAGAGACCATTTAACTAATGGAATTCCTAGTCCAGGAAATGGGAACACGCACACATTTATATTTATACAGATGTGTGTATATTTGTTGTTGCTCATTCTCCATTTCTGAAGAGAACCACTGACATCACAGATTAATGTCTTGCACATGAACTGGATTTAAGTGAGGCGGATTTGGACATAGTCATCAACCCTGATCTCTCTTCCAGAGTCATTGAAGTCTAGTGACAAGACGAAAGTTAGGACAACTGGTGATGACCCGGGATGCAGTGGATGATCTTGGCATCTCGGATGACTTACCAAGCTTTAAGCTCCACAGCACCTGCTTCAGCTGCCTTCATGGCTGTTGGCACAAATTGTTCTAATCTGTCCATTCTATTGGGGGAAGTCTTCACGTACTTGGGGGTGGACATCCCCATAATTCACCATCAGGTTTGAGGACCATGGGTTACTCTCAACCTGGTTTAGCCTGTTTGTCGAGATGGTTTTACTGGGGTGTGGTTGCTGCACATGGTACACCTTCTTGGAGCCACAGGTGAAAGGTAGACACCAAAAGTGAATGAGCAGCTCTGGAAAAGGCTTGCCAAAGATGCTAGTCCTTCCTGAACACCCTATACACTTGATATGTATATATATATATATATATATATATATATATATATATATATATATGTATATATATATATATATATATATATATATATATTTACACACACACACACACATATGTATATATGTGATATAATATAAAATAATAGAATATACTATATTATATACTGTGATATAAGATGCAATTAATATAATTCCAGTCTTTTGTGATAGAATATAATGATAAGTTATAGCATAATAAATAACATCGTATCCTAATGTAATAAATTATATTATATAGTGTATTCTGTTTTCTGAACTATGGCTGTCTACTTTGGATTTCTCTATTTCCATTAGTTAAGTAGTAATATATAATATTGAATAATATAACATATATCACATGATATACAATATTGATAGTGGATCATATTTTCTTTATATAGTATGTTATGATATATCATACATAATATAGTATATATAACATGTGTAATATATTTGTTACAATATTATAAATTATATATATATATAGGCATTCACAAGTACTGCTACTGATGGAGTGGAAAAGTTGCTGTGCTTGATTTTTATAATTTTATAATTAATTGTGGATCGTATGGAACCTAATGTACAGAAATGACATCTTGAAAGCTTACGTAAAGAGCATGCTGGCACGGCAAGAGAATTTTTCCCCGAGAATTATATGCTTTTAATAAGAAAAAAATGTTTTTTTATAGTTTCATGATGTCTATGACACTAATAAGTTTGTTGCATTGTTTATGGAATTGCTATGTGTTAAAAGCCTCATTCAATAGGTGAGAGACTTGTTTTTTGCAGCTAATGAAATGATTGAAATGATACTTGGAGAATCATACGCAAAGCAGTTTTGATGGATTCCAGTTGTAGTAATAGAATAAGAAAGAGAATTACTGACGCATCTGAAGACTTTTGTGAACAATTCATTGAGAAACTAAAATCTTCCTAATTTGCATCGTAAGGGAATGAAGCAACAGATGTTAAAGATGCTCATTTGATTACATATGTACGATGTGTTGAAACTGACATCAGGGAAGATTTTTTTAAACGTTTTTTAACTTTACAAACACATGAGAAAATTTCAATATAGTGAATGATTTTTTTAAATGAAAATGATATAATGTAATAGAGTTCAGTCCCTGTGAGCACAGAATACAATTCTACAAACAGTAGTTTAAAATGGAACCCCTCATGCAATTTGGACAGGTTGCATATCTCACAGAGCAAATCAACTGTATCAATAATTATGAATCAATAGCTATATGTAATGTAACATATATGTAATTTTTCATTTATTTACAAGTGTTATCAACTTTTCAAAAACTAATCCAGGAAAAAGAAGGCTCTTGACAAAATTGTGTGATGGTGTGGAGGTAGGGTAGGGGGCACTTTTTTGTTTTCATCAAATATTCCAACTTTTTCATGCTAAAGTACATCAAAAAGTATTTGAAATAAAGGAATGCCATTTTTCTTAGTGACAATAATAAAAACAAATTCACTTTCTAACAAAATTATTTTCTCCTGAAACTTGTACTTTTGATGGATTTTTTAAAATGGAGTATTCTAAATAAAATCATGCCATCTTCAACTTCCGTCTGTGATCTAGAAAGATAAATTGATTGTATTTATGAATAAGAGCTCTTTTGCTATATTTCCCAATTTAAAAGTAATTGCCCTGTGAATGAAATAAAATATAGAGATTTGCTATTGATCACTTGAATGGTCTACAAAAACAAATCTGAGGTTATTTTTTTTAAAAAGCTCTTTACCTATTTATAAACATGTTATTAAAATATATATGTATATATAATAAATGCAATGATAAAATATATAAATATAAAAGTCATTAAAAAGATATATTTGGTCTATGCCATATGATCATATTGTGGACGTGAGAATAAACTGAAATAAGCATTTTAAAAAGACTTACGTTAGAGCTATAGGTAAATAAAGAATTTATTTCTGACTTCTTAGTAAGAGGCAGTCTGGTATAGCGGGTAGAGAGCTGTTCTGGGATCCATGATGGACCTGGGTTTAAATGTTGCCTCTTGACACATGGAAAAGGTGTAACTATAAGAAAGTCATTTTATTCGTAGGAGCTCTCCGCAATTCTCTTCGTCTATAAATTGCAAAGAAGGTGCCCATCAGCCTTGGTAACAGGAGTTCTCTATATCATTGAAATCATAGGTGTAGACCCTGTCCCCTAGTTTATTGAAGTGATACAAAGTTTACTCCAATTGTATGACTTTTTATTTATGTGAAATGAGATTTCCTCCTACAATTGTTATAAAGAAAAAGATTGATCTTAGTGGTAGTTTTAAAACAAGTACATCTGCATGAAACGATGCAGAAGGAAGCAAGCAGAATCAATGAAAACCTACTTAACTATGGTAATATTAAAAAACCAAAATACTTATGGATAGTAGTATATGCTTCAAGAAACTGTGCTGAAAGACAAGCCTACTCAATACATTATTAATATTTAATTGTATGCTTGCATAATTAATACATTAGTATATAATTAATATTATTATCATTACTTTATACCCTATAGATATGAACATTTTGAAAGATTTTCATCAATATCTGCATATCATATATTTTATCACATATTTAAATTTTAATGCTGTTATACAATTATAATAAATTTTTGATTTAATTTGAATAAAATGCGAGCTAAAAGAAATATTTGCATGACTGTCTTATGAAAAATGTGGCGAGGGTTGCTAAGATTTTTCCTTTTTAAAGCAAGACATTGCTACATGAAGTTTGGAAAACGCCGAGCTAATGGTTGACTTTCTGTGAGTACACAGTCATGAATCATGTGAGTTTTACTCACAATGGAAGCCTTTCGCCTGAACTTTTGTTCTTTGTTTTTTTATGTTTAGTATTAAAAACAAAACCAACACTCTCATAAGATTTGGGAAGGAGTTACCATGGTGACATGAGGAATTTCTCCTTTCTGATATGTGTAGGTGTAAGCCAGGTCAGAGGATTATGGATCCAGAACTAGAGGATCTTTTAATTCTAAGTCATAGAATCACAAAATAATGGAAGCATAGACTGAGAGCAGGAAGGGACCTTAGAGGTCATTCCATCCAACCCCCTCATTTTAAAGACATCCCCAGAAAGATTAGATCTGTGAGTCTCAGGGACACACAGATAGCAAGTGTCTAAGACAAGATTAGGTTGAGTGAAAGACAGGACACTAGAACTGAAGTCACGAAGACCCAAGCTGAAACCTAACCTTAGATGCTTACTAGCTTAGTAGCCTGCCTCAGTTTCCTCTATTGTAAAATAAGGATAATATTAGCACCTACCTCCAGAAAGAATTAAATGAGATAATATTTGTAATGTGCTCAGCATGGTACCTGGAAAATACTAAGTGTCTAATAAATGCTTTTTTTCCTTCTATTTACTGCACTGCATAGCAGTGACATTCAATACAATCTGATTTTTCTGGGGCTGGATACTTAAAATAGAACTCTTGTGCTTGGGAATCCATGGCCATTCGCATTAATGGGAAATGCATGTGAAATACATGGGACCCAGGTGTCATACCTCATCTTCTTTAAGCTCTTGTGAACGGACATTAACACCTCAAGTCTAGAAACAACATCCCCCCAGGGTGAGGCAATCTGTCAGCCTGGCCAGAATACCCAAAGCTACTGCAAGTTGCTCTTTGTGAAATCTTCCATTGGTTTTTTGTTGGCAAAGGAAACTCATGATACCAACGAGGAAGTTGCATATTATTTTTTTCAGGATTAGTGTTTGTCGAGTGGCTTGTTCTTTTGCAGTTTTCCTTGAGGGGATGAAAACTCTGCCTCATGTCCTGAAATTGTGAGATTTTGCCTTGGGGAAATGACCCTACACTCTGAGCTATGAGGAAAATTGGATAGATTTGGAAGTAATTAATCAACAAGTATTTACTGAGCACATACCGTTATGTGCCAGCGCTAAGTAAGCATTAGGGATATAGAGAAAAAAAATGAAACGATTCGTCTTCAAACTACTTCCATTCTATCAGGTGGATAGATACATAATGTGTACAGCATATGCACTGGGACGTGTGCATGCTCCATGGAAGATGTATGGGGAAGGGAATTTGTGGTAGTGTGGTGGAGCCAGTTCAAGCCCAGCCCGAGAGACTAATTGTTAAATTTTCAGGGTGAATGTTTATACCTTAGAAATGTGCACATGTAAGCAAATTAGGGAGTGATTAATATTTTGTTGATTGTCTAGAGTTCAGGGGTGGGAAATCTGCAAACTTGAGGCCACAGGTGGCCCTCTAGATCCTCGAGTGGGGCCCTTTGACTGAATCCAAACTTCATAGAACCAATCCTTTAATAAAAAGATTAATAATTTTAAAAAACTTGGACTTACTCAAAAGGCCTCACTCGAGAACCTAGAAGGCCGCCAGTGGCCTCAAAGCTACAGGTTCCCCACCTCTGGTCTAGATTTAAGAAAGCAATGGATGAATTGTTAATAAGGCAGATTAAACTTACAAGTGTATCCTCATGTCTTTATTTGTTTTCTTAGAGAGCCACTTGTTAAACATGTACCAACACAACCCTGCATATAGGCACCATCCCCAGGAAGCTGTAGTCATAAGGACTTTTCTAGGACATCACCATAGTTTGAGGGTTGGCTGAAAGAAACACCCATGGGAAAAAGAAATAAGAAAGAACATTTTGTGGAATAGGCTGAGTAAAAATGAGAAAAAGGAAGTGAGAACTACATTGAGAAAGATGTTGGCTGATGACAACACACACCTAAAGTCTGAAAATGAAATGGGTTATTTAGGAAGGCAGAGCTTCTTGTGACAAGCTTGGTATTGTAGAAAAGATTCAAATCAGGGAGAGGGCTCAACGAAATATTCTTTGATGATCTTTCTAGCTTTGAGTCCATGGAAATGTATGATTTTTATATTATCTCGAATCCTAAAAACAACAATTAAGCATGTCTACTATGTGTTAAGCACTTATGTGGTACGGTAAATAGATCACTGGGCCTGGAGTCAGGAAGGCCTGAGTTCAAATTTGATTTTAGACAATTACTAGCTGTGTGACCCTGGGCAAGTCACTTAACCCTGTTTGCCTCAGTTTCCTCATCTATAAAATGAGATGGAGAAGGAAATGGCAAATCATTCTAGTATCTTGGCCAAGAAAACCGCAAATGGGGTGACAAAATGTTGTACCATCTGAACCAACAACAACAATGTGTTAGGCTATATGCTAAGTGCTAGAGATAAAAGAAAGAAGGGAACAAACGCCTCCTCCCCCAAACAAACCAGAACATCTAATCCTTGGCCTCAGGGTGCTCACACACAGTCTTATGGGGGAAACCATATGCAAACAATTATGTTTAAGCAAGTTATTATCCGGAAATAAATTACAGAGAATCAGCAGAGGGAGAGCACAAGTTTGGGGTCCCCAAAGGACCTTGGGCTTCTTATAGAGAGACTTTAGCTGGGGATTGAAGGAAGTCAGGGAAGTAAGGAGGCAGAGATGAGGAGGGAGAGCATTCCAGTCATGGAAGCCAGAGAAAGTGCCTGAAGAAAGGAAATGGCGCATCTTGTCTGATAGTCATTGGATCACATATTCATGGAATTTAGATCAGGAAGAAATTCAATAAATATTTATTAAGGGACTATTATGTGCCCAGCTTTGAGGCAGGCCCTGGGGGGAAAACATAAACACAAACCTAGTCATTCCAGCCCACAAGATATTTAGACTCAACTGAGAGAAAGGGGGTAAACACAGCATTTACACAAATAAATAAATACAGAGTAATCTTAAGAGGGAGAAACTGCTAATAACTAGCAGGAAAATCACAAAAGGCTTCCCAGGAGCTGGTACCCAAGCCAGACTTTATAGGATTCTATGGGAGGAGGAAGGAGTACATTCTTGGCATGAATGGAGGAAAGAGATGGAACGTAATGAGGAGCAAGGAGCAGGTCTGCTTCAATAGGATGGAGAGTGTGTGAGACTAAGCATTATGAAATCAGATTGGAGAGATATAAACCTGATTCTGGGGGGCTTTAAATGTCAGGCTGAGGATTTTACATTCTCTCCTAGAGGCAATAAGGAATTATTTGAAAAGAGGGATAAAATGGTGAGATTTATGTTTTAGGAATAATAATTTGGCGCCTATGTGCGAGATGAATACTAGAAATTATCTAATACAACCCTTCGTGATCTAGATGAGGAAACTGAGGCCCAGATAAGGGTATGTGACTTGTACTCATCATCAGAGCTGAAATTTGAACCCATCCACCCCGACTTTAAATGCAATGTCATTTCTACTATACTCTTTATAGAACACCAAAGTAGAAAAAAATATTTTAAAAAATGACCAGATTTAAGAAAGGGTCATTTCTCCCACTACTTTTTGAAAAAAAAAATTTTAATTTTTAACATCATATTATCCTCAGATTAAATAGTAGTCATCCCTATGCCCCTTCTAGAAGGATCAAAATATTTTGATTTCTACTTTCCCACATTTGCTGTGTAGATCAGGTGAAATAAAATGCTGTGTTTTATTAGCTATTATTATCATTTGAATAAATCTGTGATTTCATCCATGTGGATACTCCCTCCACTGAAGCAAATTGCAATTCCAAAGACCTTCTCATCCTATGTGACTCTCATCCTCATTTTTCTACATCTCCTGGATAACCAAGTAGGTAATAATTGTTAGAGAAAAAGATCGACTGGAAGAGGGACATACAGAGACAAAGGCACCTTCCAGCTACTCCAAAATACCCAGAGGACAAGAAAGCAGAAGCCAAAACCAAAATAAAGGAAACACGGTCCTCAGACATAACCTCCTTTTGGCAGACACTGAGAAAGAAAATGAAACAGTGGAAACTCTGAGAGTTTAACTGTAGTATGACACAATGGTGCAATCTTTCCGATATTTAAAGCTGAGAAGAAATGACCATTCAGTTTTTTCTTATGTCATTTTCCAAGGGCTTTGTGAAAAGGTCAATGTCTCTTGGTGATCCTCAAAAGGAATATACAGATTGTTTTTCTTGAAAATGGGTTGCCAAAGAAGACCACAGCCTGTTGAAATTTTCTATTTCCACTTCTCTGAGAAAGTCTAGTTTTTTGGGTTTTTTTAAAGAAATTGTTAGATTGGTTTTCCAGTATAGTCGATACCTGCAGCTTCAGGGGATGTCAGAGGAAGGATATTAGCAACTTACATTTGTATAAGGAATCACGTGGGTACGTACATATCATTTTGTCTGACCTTCACAAAAACTGTAAGAGGTTGAAAATATTATTATTCCCATTTTACGGATAAAGAAAATGAGACTTAAAAAAATTCAGACATTTGCCTAGCAAATGGTGGAGATAGTACGTTAAGTGAAGTCTGTATGCTTCGAGCACAATGTTCTGTCCATGTCACCATTTGGAGAAACTACTGACACTCATTCTTATGAGATGATACAGAACAGACATGACATGAAACAAAAATCTTTTTTGTTAGTAGAAAACCCAGCCTTCTTAGGCCTAAGGAGAATGGTTAACACATGTTCCAGAAGCATTTCCTGAACTTCAGGGCAGCTTCTTTAAGAGTTAACTTCTCCATGGCTTCAGACAGCTGGTCAACAAGTATCTAGTGTAAACTACAGTAAGAGATTCCTCACCTGACCTGAATATTGCCAGCAAGACCTGAGCTACCCAACTCAGTTTCATTCCCAAAGGTTACCCATTGAAGCACCCACTCAATTGCCAGTGTATTTGTTACATGTCAAATGACCCAGGCATGTTTTTATGGAAATGTTAATCTACCACACTACCTAGCTGACTCTTTACCATCCAACTGTGTTAAGGGAATATTAAATTCAGAAGCAAGCATGTTCCCCCTGACCCTATCCACAGACAAGAGCCTCTTCATAGCGGAAGAAAGAAAACAATGGCAGACTCTTGGGAGGCAGTCTGCAGAAATAAAAGAAAAACTACGGAAGGCCAATGTGATGGGGAGCAAGACAGCCAGAGTCTGGAGGTGTATCCAAAGTCCAGAAACAGAGTACTTCGGGAGTTCTTATATGCAAAGAGGAAGAACCCTCTGGTGTGGACGAGGACAAAGAGAAATATTCAAGGAAAAAGTGACCCCAAAAGAGGTGGGGCTCACCCAAAAGAGCATACTTTCCAGGATACCATTCTTTAATGCCTCGGTGTTTGGACTCGCCCTATCCCCTCCAAGCTTCCACCTGGGTTTTGTCTGTTCAGACTTCCTCACTTCTGGTAGCACTTCCTGTCCTGATTGGCAGCTGCATTTGGGTGGTGGCAGACATGGAATACATTGACTTAACCATGAAGTGTAGGGGTGCCTCAAGGATCCTTAAGAGCATCATTTTATTGTTCCATAGTATAATACGATAACTAGCAAAGTATATTATAATAATTAGTGTAGTATAATAATTAGCATTCACCTTGACAGCTCAGTCATCAAGAAAAGGTTATTTTTTAAAATGCAGAAAGTGAAACATGTAATATGAGTTAGATTTCCATTCAAGAATGGTTAAAGGAAAACCAAGTTACATAGAAAATTCAGTTATGTAGAATATCTTTCTTTGAAAAAATGTTTTATTGATAGTTTTGGGGAAAATACTTTATTTTCCAATGGGGCATTATTGCTCTCTAGTAAAGCTACTGCTTTCAAATGAATGTGATCAGTTGCATGTAGATATTCCCAAGTAGAATTCCCAAGGAGACAAATGAAGGGCCCTTGTTTGTAAAAGTTGTCTTAAATCATGATTGATTTCCTGACCTAGGCAGGCAACATCAGTCGTCCATACTCAGACCATGTAATAATGGCATATATCTCTTTTGGGGTCTGTATACCAGAGTGCATTACCCTTTGTCCAAAGGGCCAATCTGTAAAGCTTGTTTTTATATAAGTAATTAAAGTCATTAAAAAAAATTTTGACCCTGTGGTTTCTTTGATATTAAAATCCTTAGAAAGGATTTTATTTTTTTCAATTATGTGTAAAATGTTTAACATCAGTTTTTTTAAAATTTTAAGTTCCAAATTCTCTCTTTTCCTCTACCCTTACTGAGAACGCAAGCAATTTGATATAGGTTATATGTGTGCAGTCATGCAAAATATGTCTCCATATTAGTCATGTTGTGAAAGAAAACACAGATCGAAACAAAACAAAACAAACCCCAAGAAAAATAAAGTTAAAAAAGTATGCTTCAGTCTGCATTCAGACTCCATCAGTTCTTTCTTTGGAGGGGGATAACATTTTCCATCATGAGTCATTAGAAATTGTTTTATATCATTATATTACTGAGAATCACTAAGTCATTCACTGTGGATCATTGCACAACGTTGCCGTTACTATATACAGTGCTTCCCTGGTTCTGCTATTTCATTTTGCATCTGTTCACAGAAGTCTTTCCAAAGCAATTAACTTTCAACTTAAAATGTTAGAGCATTGCCTGGGTCACTGAGAGATTAAATGACTTTTAATTAGCATATATCTTACACCTAAGACATCTTGATTCTGAGGATGGTTCTCCATCCACCAGGACAAATTGACTCTCAACTGATAACAGCTATGCTACTTAAATGTTTTTCTTCCCAGCAAAGGGGCTGGGTTCAAATTCTGTCTCAGCTACTTATCACTTGGCAAGTCACTTAGGATCTTAGGATAATAAATTGAAAGCTTGATGAGAACATAATCCCCTAATTTTACAGATGAGAAAACTGAGGCCCAAATGAAATAGTGACTTAACCACGGTCTCACAGGTAATATGTGGCACCTACCACAACAGGTTGCTTCAGCTAAGATCTCCCTGGCTCTCAGTTTCCTTATCTATAAAATGGGTATATTGAATTAAATGATCTCTAAGGTCCTTTCCAATTATAAATTTATGATCCAATCTTGTCATATATTCCCAGATTCTTCTTTTTAATACGGAGAGCTCTATGTTGCCTTAGGATCATAGAATTGTACCATAAGGTACAAAGGACTGTAAAGGTTCCCATGAGGCCATCCTGTCCAGGGTCACACTGGGTGGGATCTTTTTTTCAATAGTAAAATATAATAAATATAATATAATACACAATTAAATTAAATATAATATATAACCAAATAAAATCTCAGTTTAGACTCCTTGTAACCTAGGAAAATTAGTGCTGTCCTCTATCATTAACATACTCATATTTTAATAGGTACAGTTACAGTATTCTAGCACATCCTATAGACGTAGTATTTGCCATTTTGGAATTTATACTAGTTCTTGAGCAAACTGGAAACCATTATTTAGATAAAGACAGGAGCCACTAGGAGTGTTATGTATCTCACAGCCATTACTTCTGTCTTTCCTGCCACTCAATGTGTCGGCTAGCCCAGGAAGAGGGGCTGGGGCTCTTTGGGACAGTGATGATGGGATCTGTTGCTTATGATCACTGTTTCCCTATGTAGGAAGTTCTTCCTTGTTTTGTTTTTTTTTTAATCTGACTCAGTGCTTTCTGTGCCAGTTCAATTAAGGTCACTCTTTCTGCCGTCCTCAGGGGTCCTGATGCCTTTGGCTCACCCTCCCTCTTTTCACCATAGAGATGGAAATGTGCCATCCGGTAGGAGTCACAAGAGGAAGGAGGACGTTGAGGGGAAGACAAGTTCCATCCTTCTGTTGAATGAAAATCACATTCTGATGAGGACTGCGGACTGGCCAAGAAGAAAAATAATAATAATGATGATAAATGAATAATAATAACAAGGCAGGTATGACAGAGAGAATTGGTTTGTGCTCACTTCCACGGTGTGATTCTGGGGCTCTGCGTTAGCTTCTCTAAATGACTTTTTCCTAATGTGTCTTCCTGGGTGGCCTCAACATAGAATCACTCTTTCCAGGAAAAAAAATAGCTAAGTAGTCAAATCAGTGAATTGAAAGATTAAAATGACAACGAATAATTATTCTTTAAAGCAAGAGAGAAAGAGAGCCTCATTGGAGATTCTGAGATAATATTTCAGACCACTTTCTTCCAGAGATCAATATCCCCTTAACTGACATGCCACAGGTGACAGTGTTTGTTAAGAGGATGTGGATGCTGTAGGAGCTGAAATTTTTTTCCTCCATTTTCCTTATTCTCTCTACAGACCTTGGTTTTATGAGGTTTTTTTTTCTTTCTCATTTGCTCTCAAGCAGCAGGGAACAGACAAATGTATTAATCTATTTCTGTCCTGGGGAACATGCACGTTGCAGGCATGGAAACTTGCCCCAAATATCGGCCATCCAGGCAGACTTGCTGAAGGTGATGCTAGGTGTCAGTTGGCCAGGAAAGAGAACCAGCAAGTTCACTACCAGTTACCCATGAAGATGAAGCTCACAGGTTTAATTTAATATTGATTTCAATTTCAAAGGAAAGAAATTGCCCTTGCGGAAGGATATGTATTCTTTTATAGGGCTCCTTGTTGGATTTTTTTTTCTTTTGACCAGGTTACTTCCTCTTTAGCCTCTGCTTTTCCCCTCCCCACTCCTTTACACAGAGGACATTTTGAAGAACTTTTCATCCATTTTCAGGAAGATGGAAAGGAGAATAAAATGCATTTATTTCAGCCGAACTGCCTCTGGAGGGTAAGATAGCAGTCCCTGTCAGAGACTACTTCCCTGAGGAAGGAAGATGCCTTATCTGAGATGTGTACAAAGCACAGGACCCTTCCACAGACATTTAGCATGTTATTACAGCTGTTTCTTTTCTCTTTCCTTTCCTTCAAACAAACAACCAGCACAAAGACCCTTAGCTTTTTTATACAAATTAATTTGATGACAATTAGAGCTCCAAAGACATATCAAATTAAATCATACTCTGATAGCCATGGGTGGTGGTGATGTGGTTTTTTTTCTCCTTTCTCAGATTTCAAACAAATAGCCAGAAAAAAATGACATCACCCAGCTCCATGCTTGCTTAATGTGGCATGTTCCTGAATATCTGTTCCTACAAACACTTATCTATTCATTCTGTCACTGCCCTACAGCCCGAACACAATATAACTGACATATAAATTGTCCTGGGGAACAGACCGGAGGCTTAGCTAAGCTGGGGGCCCTGCCCATCCTCCCATCATGCAATAACGAAAACTCTCCAATAAACACCATGTGAATTAATTGAATCTAAGCTGGGAGATAGGGTTTTTCTTGAAGTTAATTACTGTCGGCAGCAGTTTGGCATATGAGGGCAGTAAATCTAACTGATGGCAATTCCTCCTGCTGATGCATTGTTTTTCCCTCTCCCCAGTTTTTCTTTCCTCTCCTGCTTTCTGCTTCTTTCACATTGTTTGGCCCCCATTTTCTCACCTAGCCTTTCCCCCATCCCCACCACCATCATGTTTACATTTTCAAGCACTTTAGTCATCCAGCTGAGATAGAACCTGGGGTGCTGAGCTTTGTGCCTTTTAGGGGTTGCCACACAGAGCAAGGAAGAGGCAGAGTATTCTTTCTCATACAAAGGACATTTGGGCTTCTTGGGAGTATATCACTGGCTGCTGGTGGGTGGTTTGGTGGGTGGAAGGGAGAGGGCAGTACTTGGGGACTTTGGCTTCTTTGTTTGTGGCCAGGAAGGAACAAGGAACCGTGGGCAGATTTGAAAGCTTCCTAACCGACTTGTCTCCCACACCTGCAGGATTTGTCTCTGAAGGCACAGGCATAAATGTAAATTCTGTCCAAACATCACCTGTGTTCCAGAGGTTACTGGGAGAGAATACTGTGACCTCAAAAGTCACCCTTTTATTTAACAGCAGTGGGTAAAATGTTGGACTTGGAGTCCAGAAGACCTAAGTTTGAATTTTCCCTTATATATTTGTTAGAAGTATGACCCTGGGCAAGTCACTTTAGCCTCTATCAGCCTCAGTTTTCTCATCTACAAAATGGGATAACATTTACCTAAAAAAAGTGTGTAATGCATGTAAAGCACTTTGCAAACCATAAAAAGCTTTTTAAAAAGCCATTATTGTCACTATTGTTCTTATTAAGTGGTTGAGTCTGGGTTAGAGAATCTTTTATGAAATGATGCTGGTGGGGAAGAGAGACTGGAGCTTAAATTTAGTCTGCTAATAGAGGAGTAAAAGACTTGTGTCTTCTTTGAGAAGCAACATAGAACCACAAAAAAAACACCAGATTTGGGGTTAGCAAATCTGAATTCAAATCCTGCTTCGATTCCTTTACTACCTATGAGATATTTGGGACTGACTCAGTTTCCTTATTTGTAAAATGAGATAGTTGGACTATATGACCTTTGAGGATCCTTGCAGCTCAAGGTCTATGATCCCATGATTCAATTAATCAACAAACATTTACAAAGCACTAGGGATACAAAATAGTGCCTGAGACATAAAAACAAAAATAAAATGAAACAATTCCTGTTTCCAAGAAGTTTACATTCTATTGGGAGAGGGGGAAAGGGGAGGTGGGACAGCTTAGATACATAAAAACTATAAGCAAAGTAAATTTTAAGTCATTAGGGAAGAAAGGTACTAGCAGTGAAGGTGCCAATGAAGGCTGCACATAGAAGGTGGTGTCTGAGCAGTCCTGGCAGAAATGATTCTCTGAGAGGGAGTGCATTCCAGGCATGGAACACAACTGGTGGAAAGACATGGAAATAGAATGTGGCATGACATGTCTGCAAGGGTCACTTGGCTGGACCATAGAGTCCAGGAAGGAGAGTAATGGATAATGAACCCCAAAACATAGGGAGTATTTGGGGGTGCAGGTTGTGAAAGGCTTTAAAAGCCAAACCTGTTTACATTTGATCCTAGACATAATTAATAGCCAATGGAGGTTGCTGAGTAATAGAATGACCTATGCTTATGGAAAACCACTTTGGTAGTTGTGTGGAAGATGGTTTGGAACTAGGGGAGAGACTAGGTATGAACAGGCCAATTAGAAGGGTGCTGAAATATTCCGGGGTGCACTGTCCATAAGCCAATTGGCTCATAGAAGAAGAGAGAACCAGTTCAGTGGGAAGGCAGTGAGCCTTGGAGTCCATTTTGTTTTCCCCATATACACTGTGCAGCAGCCATTCCACAACGGTCTTTAACTTCATCACTGAAGGATAAAATTTCTTAAAAACAAAACAAAACAAAAACAGAAGAGGTCAGAGCTTTCCAGAAACCTTTCATTTCAGCCCTTACTGATTTGGTTCTCTTGCAATGTTTTTCCTCCTTTGAAATTGTCAGTGAAAAGGGGAGATGTTACTATATATGTGTCTCACAAATGGCTTCTTCTACAGAACTGAATGTTGATGGATAGACTTGGAGTGGCATATTTCCCCCTTCTGACCTTGCAGAAAGATCAGAAGCCTTCCTGTCTTTCTCTGATTCCCCATAAACCTAGTTTTTCAGTTTATGCTCAAATTGAATATCATACATCAGCTTGTTGAAGGGTGACCCCCAACTGACCCACCCCAGAATCCACTCAAAGATTTTCACTAAGCACTGAAGGGCTGAACCTGTACTTTTGGACATCCTCAACATTCTTAGCTGAAACCATCCCTCCCAGATCCCATTATGATCTTCCCTTCCCTAAGGTACAACCTCCAGACCACAAGACTCTGCCATTGGTCCTTCACCTGAACTCTAGTATACATGTTATTTCTGCTGCTTAGAATGTGAACTCTTTGAGAGCAGAGATTGTCTAGCTTTCTATTTTTCTTCCCATTTTTATAGATAAACAAGTGCCTAATAAATGTTTTTTCTTTCCTTTCTATAGATCACTGAACTAGGAATCAAGAGACTTGAGCGTGAGTCCTAACTTTACTGATAAATAGCGGTGTGACCTTGGAAAAGTAAAATAATCCCCTCTGGCTCTCAGTTTCCTCATCTATAAAATGGGAGAGGGTGACTAGATGACTTTTACAGTCCCTTTCAGCTATATAGATCTCTAACGTGTTTCCTAAGTGACTGTAGTAGCTAAGCAAAGAACCCTTTGTTGGGGACCCAAGTTGGGAAACCAACTTGATCTTTAAAAGGAGTTCCATTCCAGACTCTACCTCATGGGATTTGCCGCTATGTAGAAGTCATAATGGGCAGTCAGGTGGTACAGTGGATAGAGTGCTGGGTCTGGAACCAGGAAGACATCTTTCTGAGTTCAAATCTCACCTCAGAAACTTGCTAGTTGTATGACCCTGGGCGAGTCACTTTGCCCCGTTTGCCTTAGTTTCCTCATCTGTAGCATAAGTTGGAGAAGGAAATGGCAAACTGCTCCAGTATCTTTGCCAGGAAAAAATCCCAGAGAAGGTCATGAAGAGGTAGATAAGACTGAAAAAACTGAGCAACAAAAAAGTTGTAATGGAATCTCCTCCTACGTTCTCCTGTTCAGTGAATGGAGATTTCCTTCCACAGGTGGTATGAGGCCAGTCTCTGACCTCTGATGGGTCAGAGCATCCATGCCTGGAGAAGCAGCCATCAATAGTCTCATTTTCCCAATGGAGACATCAAGCATTTGGATAACTTGGGTGAGTCAGACAGTGAATTATCACTGGAGACAAATAGAACTCAGCCATCTTAAATTTCCAACTTGAGTATCCCTGTGGACCACAATTTTTCTAATGAAAAATGGAAGAGCAACATTTTCTCATACAGCATGGATGCCCTGCTGACCTCTTCAGAAAAGTCTATCAATTTTAGCTGAAGGATTCCCATTGGCTTTGACACAGGTCAGATTGCAGAATCTTTCAGCACTGGGAAATCGAAGCATCTGGCCTACAGGAAACACCAGGAAGAAAGGATCTGAATGCAATATTTCAACCCATTGCCCTGACTGACTGTCCACAATCCCCTACACAGACCCAATTTCCTTGAATAGTTTCTTTCTTTCAAAGAACCTGCAGACCCAATTGTCACTAATATGCTTCCTACTTAAAAACATACCAATGAATCAACATTTGATTGGAAAGGTCCTTTGTGGAATGATTGGAAAATCATTCTTTCTGCTGATATTTTTAACCTGAAAAAAACACTAGCTACTGTTTAGACAGCACTAGATATACATTATTTTTACTTGATTCTCACCACAATTCTCTGAGGCAGTGAAAAGCACAGGATTTGGAGTCAATGACCCTGGGTTCAAATTTTACTCCTGATACAACCCGGTCAACTTGGGTAACGAGAAGGTTGGATCGATGGCATCTGAGGTCCCTTCCACCTCTAAATTTATCATCCAATGAGCTAAGTCCTATCAAGATCTCTATTTGACAAATGATGAAACTTAGGTGCAGAGAGGTTGACTTGTCTATGCAGGTAGTATCTGGGAGAGGTGGGATTCATATGCAGGTCTCTCCTACCCCTGAGACCACTGCTTATTCTTATAATCTTACCCCACAATTCAGCTACCAGACTAGTCCATGAAACTGAAGAGGGGTGGGGCTTAGTCAATATTTAACAACTTAGCTCTAAAGAGGATGGATTCTTCTAAAAGGGTTGTCAAATTATTTTTAAAGGTCATCTGCAAACAGCAGTACAATAATACTGAGGGTCCCCCAAAGGACCTACCTACCTTACTAAGCAAATGACAACTACACAATATAATGGGATTTATGAGGGATCACAGGCTCTTTATTGGCAGACTGTTAAAGCTGGGAGGAACCTTAAAGGTCATCTATGCCAGAGGTGTAGATGTCAAATAAAAATGGGGACCAGTAAGCTGTTCTGAAAGATCCCTGTGGTCTACATATTTACTTCATTTTAAAATGTAGTATTACCTATGTTTTATTGTATTTTTATTTTGTTACATATTCCACAAATACATTTTCATGTGGTTTGGGTCACACTGGGGACTGTTGCAGGCCATAGGCTGTCCATGGGCAGTCTATTTGCCACCTGGCACCATACCAGCTTTCTTATTTTACAAGTGAGATAGTTGAAGCACCAAGCGTTTAAGTGACTCCTCCAAGTCCCATGGTAAGCTTGGTCCTGGGGAAAGAGAAGAAGATAGTTAGAATCAGACCTGGGGTTGGAATCTCAACTCTGCTGTTTGCTAACTATGAATTTGAGCAAATCACTTCCTGTGATTTTCTCAACTATAAAATGAACTATTTGGGTCAACTGATCTCCTAGTCCCTTTGAATTCTAGGTCTTCAGATCTAGGCTCGAATCCAAGTCTCAGCTCAACTCTCTTTGTGCTACTATATCACTATTTCCAGAACCTCTCATGTACGTATCCAAAATGCCTTATTTCCCCCCAAGTCAACTGATCAATCAACAAGCATTTGTTTACTTGTTATCTATCAAACTATCTACCAACTATTTCCTATGTGTCTATCTATCTATCTATCTATCTATCTGTCTGTCTGTCTGTCTGTCTGTCTGTCTGTCTATCATCTATCTCTATCTACCTATCTAATCTATCTATATTTCCTATCAATCCATTTCCTGCCTATTTCCTATCATTTTCTTTCTCTCACACTCTCTCTATTTAATCATCTATCTTCTTATTCTCTAACTTTCTATCTCTTGTTGTATTACTCAGTCATGTGCACCTCTTCATGACCTCATAGATCAGAGCATGTCAGGTGCTCCTGTTTTTCCAGAATCTGTCCAAGCTCAAGTTTGTTGACTGTATTGGACATCTTCTTACCTGAGGGGCTCCTCTTCTGATATCATATCTTTTAGCATTTTAATACTGCCCTTGGCGTTTTCTTGGCAAAGGTACTGGAGTGGTTTGCAATTTCCTCCTTAGTGGATCACCTATTGTCAGAACTCTCCACTATGACCTGTCCATCTTGGGTACCCCTGAGTGGAAGAGCTCAGAGTCTCATAGAGCTAGACAAGCTGATCTGCCACAACGAGGCAGTGATCCAGGGAGGGGCTCTATGTATCTGCCACCTACCCATTTAGCTATCTGCCTGTCTGTCTATTTGTGTATTTCTATTCCTTCACTCATTTTGTTTGTTTATTTATCTGTTTATTTATTGATAGGCTGGCTCTCTAAATGCAGTGGCCACCCATGAGTCCAATCCCATTAGTGATGGCTTGGAAGTCTTGACCTGCTCTGTCTCAGACCTGGGCAGGTTTGCTCCCCCTTGATGAACCCGGTAGCTTCTTCTTCCTTGGGACACACCATACTGATGTCAGACTGTATCTGATGTCTGGAGTGGACACCAGAATGGCTTTAACCCCAATGCAGCCAGTAGCTGGGATAACAGGCATGTTCATGACCACTTCCAGTCAACAATCCTTCATCAGTATCCAAGGTGTACCAGTCACTGGGATAGGCACTGGGGATAAAAGGAAATTTTTGCACCCTGCCCTTATGGAACGTATAATGTACCTGGGGGAAACAGGAAATAAAGAGAGAAGCATAAACAAAATAGATACAAGGCATTTGAGAGAGAGGCAGTATTAAAGCTAGCATTTCTATGGTACTTTGAGGTTTTCAGAGAACTTTACCCATTATCACATTCAATGCTCACAACAACCCTGGATTATAGGTACTATTATGATCCCCATTTTGCTGATGATGAAACTGAGGCAGACAGAGGGTAAGTGACTTGCCCAAGGTCATACAACTAATAAGTATCTGAGGCAGGATTTGAATTTCAGTCTTCCTCACTCCAAACACAGCATGTAATCCATTGCATCAGGAAAGGTTTCCTATCGAGTGGTGTTTGAGCTGAGCTCTGAAAGGAATCTAAAGCATTTATAGTGATTTATTTGTATACATTTGACACCTTCCCTCCAGCCCTCCAAACTACATAGGATGATTGGTTGTGTTGTCCAAGAGGGGCTATACTGGATAAATTTGTGTTTTAGGCACTGAATATGGATGGTCAAATACTTATGTGTCCCAAATGCCATCGCTGAACTCAAACAGGTGATTCATTTCATAACTCCTGGAATATGCTGTGACTCCATGGTCCTGTGGATGGCTTGATCTCCTCACGTTTGCTTGTCACCAGTGGACTCAAGAGAAGTTTATCTATTTATAGGAAGAAAGATATCTATTTATAGGAGGAAGCCCTGATGGAGGCTTCCTTATCTAGGATCAGGAATGCTGGAGCACAGTTTTGGTTAGGCCTGGCTTACTTGGTATGGTGTAAGGGGGAGATACTTTTCTCACATTTACATGTAGAGCCCAGGAAAATTTGCCTTCCCTGGGTCTGGAGAGATGATTCAAAGAGATAAAAAAATTAGGTAAATTCCCCCAGGCTACCTATGTAAAGAAAAACATATTTAAATCAGAAGTAACCAGAGGAGAATGAGGAAGTTCAGATTCTCACAACATTGATTTTTTGTTTTGTTTTTTACACAATGACAGGGACATCCTGTTTGGGAACCAGCAGTCTGTCCACTGGAAGGAGAACTGGACTGTGGTTTTAACTTTGAAAGTATGCAAAACCACCTGCCCCCTTTAGACCTGCCTGGGGCAGGGAGTTTGGATCTTTCCTGTTCCATCTTTATGTCAGGATTAAGCCAAGAAGAACAAAGATGATAAACCAAACAAATGCTTCAGCAAACACTCAGGATTTAGAACTCGTTTGTCAGACTAGGGGCAAAGAGGAGGCCAAAGAGGAAATGAGGTCAGGAATAAAGAGAGATGGTCCATAGGTCATTGAGTCAAAATCATGAACTTCTGAGAATAACCAGGTATGCTAAACCAAGGTCAGCAACAGTAGAAATCAAAGGATAGGGAAAACACCACAGGAAGATCAAGGTCACATCTTAGAACATCTTATAAGACTTCAAAGAACTTGCCCAGGAGCCCATAAATGCCTGGCTGAGCCTTGAATGTCTCCTGTTTCACTTCACTGACTTTCCTATGAATCCCAGCACACTCACTTCCCTAGAGAGCCCTGACCTCAGTTTTCTCATCCATAAAACTGGAAATAATAATACCTTATGAAAATAAAGGAGATAAGAGTGGTGAGAGCTGTTGGGAAAAGGTCAAGTTGAGGTGGCAGTAAAAGATGGTGTCATTACCTTTATAATGAGCAGTATTTAAGAAAGTTTAATTGATGTATTTCTTTTCACATCATAGTCATTTTCAATATGCCTCCCACAGTCCTCTCTGAACACCTTTCTGAACCTTAATTTGTAAATAATATTAATATTGTTTTCTAAATGCAAAGAGGCACAAATGTAATGGATAGATGTGGCTGGAGGCAGAAACAACTGGGTTTGAATCCTACTTCTAACCCTTATAAACTGTGTGATCCTAAGCAAAGGAGCTCCCCAGTTTAGTGGAGGGAGTTTCCATCCTGGAAATCTTATCTAACAAAGCATAGTTCCTTTGCCTATTTGCATTGAAAAAGTCCTATCTCCACTAATTCGAGTGTGCCCATTATTCTACTAAGTATTTTTTGGAGGGAGGTGGTGACAGGATCAGATTTTTGTTTTGGGAAAATCACTTTAGTGGTTGAATATAGGATAGTCGGGAGTAGCTATTGTAATAATCTAGGTGTGAGTTGATGAGGGTCTGTACAGTGTTAGAGGAGAGAGAGGGGCTTATTTGGGAGATGTTGGGAGATGGAGGTGGGGTAGGGGGGAGATGAGAGATAGTGAGGAGTCCAGGACGACTCCTAGGTTGTGAAATTAAGGGACTGGGAGGATTGCATTGCCCTCTACAGTAATAGGGAAGGATTTAAGAAGAAAGATAGTCAATTCTATTTTGGATATATTGAATTTAAGATGAACAAGAAAGAAGTCCATGTCCTCAATTAGTTATATTCTAATGTGGGAAGACCACGTATAAAAGGTAAAATACAGTTGATTTGGGGTGGGGGGGATGGGTGGTCCCAGCGTGGGATAGTTTTAGCACTTCCTTAAATGGTGGTTCCAGGAACACACTGTTGGAGGAGGCCACCCCAGGGTGGATGAATCTTCAGGATGAGAAGGTTGATGGAATGGAGGTGGGAAAATCTAGAGACCCAGACTTGGAGCCTGGACAATCATACTGCAAATAGCCCACTCCTGACCCAGAACCAGTGTCAAATTCATTGGGAATGGCAGAAAACTGAGGAGTTTCTATACACGCAGACATAACTAGCAACGGGTGGTTACATAGTCCCTGTCCTTGAGTTAATAGGCAGATTCTAGTCCTCTAGGCTGTTTATAAGAGAAATGTGATTGATAGTCAGGTCAGACTCTCTCAGGTTTATCACTGTTGGCTCTTGCCCTGTGGCTGGACTTGGTTCCAGAAGCTGCCAAGTGATTGATAGAGTTAAGAGAGTCCTCACAGTTCTGATGAGCCTGGCACGTGCCTGAAATCCCTGCCTATCCTGGAATGCGGAGTTGAAAGGGCAATTAAAGTTACCTGCCAGCCTCGGCTTTATCCAGTTTGCTGACTTAGCCAGTTTCAGCCAAATTTGTGGGAGGCGCTAGTGTAATAAACGTGTGACTCATAGGGTGTACCTATGTCTGCACACTTGTCTGTCCTGAGTTGTTTCTTGAGAGGCTAAAAAGCCTTACAAATATACTGAATGGGTTGTTCTATAGGCTAGGCTGTCAGTCAACGTGCATCTATTAAGTGTACACTGTGTACCAGGCTCTATGCTAAATGCTAGTGATACAAAGAAAGGCAAAAAAAAAAAAAAAACAAGGAATGGTGAGTTCCTTGCTTTCAAGGAACTCACATTCTAATGAGAGAGACAACATGGGAACCAACTATGTATGAACAAGGCCCATACAGGATAAATTGGGAGAGTGGGAAGTCACTAAGATTAAGGACTGGGGAAGGCTTCTTTTTTTTTTTTTAATATTTATTTATTTATTTTCAGTGTTTCACAGTCACTACCATACAACTTAGATTCTTTCTTTCCCACCCTCCTTCTCCCTTCCCCCCATCTCCTACCTCCCCGAGAAGGCATAAAACTTTATATAGGTTCTATACATAACATTGCTATTAAATACAATTTCACCATAGTCATGTTGTATAGAAGAATGAAAATGAATGGGAGAAATCATAAAACAAACCAAAATGTAATACAAAAGAAAATGATCTGCTACAATCTGCAGTTGAATTCCATAGTTTTTTGTCTGGATGTGGAAGGCATTTTGCCTTAAAAGACCTTTGGGAATTTTTTAAGTCTTTGCATTGCAATGAAGTTCTAAGTCTACCAGAAAAAGTCCTCACACCCTGTGGTTGTTATTATGTATAAAGTTCTCCTGGTTCTGCTCCTTTCACTCAGCATCAGATCATATAAGTCTTTCCAGGCCTCTCTGAAGTCTTCCTGATCATCATTTCTTATGGCACAATAGTCCATTACATTCATATACCATAATTTATTCAGCCATTCCCCAATTGATGGACATCCCCTTGACTTCCAGTTTTTGGCCACCACAAAGAGTACTGCTATAAATATTTTTGCACATGTGGGACCCTTTCCCATTTTTATGATCTCTTGGAAATATAGTCCTAGAAGCTATATTTCTGGGTCAAAGAGGATGCACATTTTCATAGCTCTTTGGGCATAGTTCCAAATTGCTCTCCAGAATAGTTGGATCAGTTCACAGCTCCACCAACAATGAATTAGTTTTCCAACTCTCCCACATCTTCTCCAACATTTATCATCTTCCTGTTCTGTCATGTTAGCTAATCTGAAAGGTGTGATGTGGTATCTCAGAGTTGTTTTGATTTGCATCTCTCTAATCAATAATGATTTAGAGCATTTTTTCATATGACTATAGATATCTTTAATTTCTTCCTCTGAAAACTGCCTGTTCATATCCTTTGACCATTTATCAATTGGGGAACGACTTGTATTCTTGTACATTTGACTCAGTTCTCTATATATTTTAGAAATGAATCCTTTATCACAGACACTAGTTGCAAAAATTCTTTCCTAATCTTGGATTAGATTGGATTTGGATTGTGTTTGGATTTGGTTGTGCATTGGATATGGTTGTGCAAAAACTTTTCAGTTTAATGTGATCAAAATTATCCATTTCATACTTCATAATGCTTTCTATCTCTTCTTTAGTCAAAAATTCTTCCCTTCTCCACAAATCTGATACATTATTCTTTGCTCCACTAATTTGTTTGTAGTATCAATCTTTATACCTAGATCATGTACTCATTTGGACTTTATTCTTGTGTACTCTGTCAGACATTGGTCTATGCCTTGGAGAAGGCTTCTTGGAAAAGGTGGGACCTTAGATGGGACTTGGAGGAAGCCAGGGAGGCTAAGAGGCAGACAAAGATAGTGAGTGTTTCAGGTGTAGGGGACAGTAGGGAGAAATTTCTGAGTTGGGAGGTGGAGTGTTGTGTGTGAAGAACTACAAGAGGGCCACTGTCACCGAATATAAGGGTACATGGGGTGGAAGTAAGGTGTACTTACTAGAGAAGACTGGAAATGTAGGAAGGGATCAGGTGATGAAGAGCTTTGAACAGCAAATAGAGAATCTTGGAGATAATGGGGGGTCATTAGAGTTTATTAAATAGAGGGGTGATATGATTAGAGCTGTTTTTAGGAAGATTAATTTGATAGCTATATGAAGGATGGGTTTGAGTAGAGATATGAAGCAATTTGATCAACCAGAAGGCTTTTGAAATAGTCTTGGCATGAGGGGATGAAGGTCTTCACTTGAGTGGTTGCAGGTCAGAGGAGAGAAGTGTGGCATATATGAGAAATGTTACTGAACGTAGAAATGACAGCTTGGATATGATGGTTGAGACGGAGAAAGGAGTCAAGGATGACACCTTGGTTCAAGTACTTAGGTGCCTGGAAGGATGTTGTTGTTGTTGAGTTGTGTCAGACTCTCAGATATCCCATTTAGAGTTTTCTTGGAAAAGGTACTAGAGTGGTTTGGCATTTCCTTCTCCAGCTCATTTGACAGATGAGGAAACTGAGGCAAACAGGGTTAAGTGACTTGTCCAGGGTCACACAGCTAGTAAATGACTAAGACTGGATTTGAACTCAGCTCTCCCTGACTTCAGGCACAGTGCTCTATCCACTGGGCCACCTTAGCTGCCCCAGTAACATAGAAGTCAAGAATTGAGGAAGGTTTTGGGGGAAAGCAAATAAGTTAGTGGATAGATATCAGTGTAGCTCCACATCACCATTTGTACCAGGTCAGTAACCACTTCCTCAAGAAATGCAAATGAACTCACCAAGAAAGGAATTATTCTACCTAGCCCTTCAAAAATTACTATGAACCTTGGGAATAAAGGACTTTTCTCCCCTATTAGTGAGAATTATATGTGGATATGATTAGAGATTGATTTGTATATGGTGCTATACTTAACATGGCAAAGATTGTGATTGTTTTAGTTTAAGCACTCACTGTAATGACTATCCTCACAACTATTCTTCATAGAACACACTGCTATTCCCCTGACTGTTTGTGTCACTGTGCCTGAAAAAATTCATCTAGTGTTCCATCTTCTCATGATTGAGCCTTCCATGTTAACTTTGGATGATAAATACTATTGCTAATAATGTAGTACAAGTATTTCTTCCTTGGTCAAAACTGGTGGAACTTCCACTCCATTGGCAAAGCCTCTGAGAAGTCAGGTTCACCCCCATCTCATAGTGAGGTTTCATTGTTGGCCCCTAGTTGAAAAGAAGCCATTGTATAAAGTTTCCCTGGAAATGACTCAATTTCTCTAGTACTAGTGGTAGAAAGGATTACTGAAACTGGAATTTGGGTGAGAAGCCAGAGGGGATAAGAGGCTTTCTTTGAAAGGTAAGTGATTGGCCCAGTTAGAGGAAGGATGTACTGGAAGAGAAAAGACTGTAGAAAGATGGCAATTGGACAGACCCAAAGGCTATGTAGGCAGGAGAAGAGGCTATTTGGCCCAGAAGTTTGTGCCAACAAACTTGTCACAGATTTGGTTATCTTAGGGTAAGCTATCTGTAACCTTTGATTCATAATGGAAAGAACACTGACTGGAGTTAGAAGACATAGGTTTAAATATCACATCTGACATTCACCTCCTATATGATGTTGGACCCCAACTTCCTTATGTGTAAAATGAGGGGTTTGGACTAGATAACTACTGAGGTCTCTTCTGTTTCTAGACTGATTATTCTTTGAACATGTGGCCATCAATTCTGTTTTGCCTTGCCTTTGTTTCAATCTAATCCAACCTAATGAACAATTATTAAGCACATACTATGTGTAAGATACTGACTCTGTGCATATGAAGAAACCTCCTCCTATATAGGTAACCTCCTCCTAAACCAGCCAGGAATCCAGATTCTTCTGGAACATGGTTTTGTCCAGTCTCAATGAAAGGGAAAACTTTTTTGAGAAGACACAGTCTTTGCTTGGGTAGCTAGTTGGCACAGTGAATAAAATGGAAGACTCATCTTCCTGAGTTCAAATCCGGTCTCAGACACTTACTAGCTATGTGACTGTGGACAAGTCAGTTAACCCTGTTCACCTCAGTTTCCTCATCTGTAAAATGAACTGGAGAAGGATATGGCAAAAACCAGCCAAGAAAACCCCAAATGGAGTCATGAAGTCAGACATGACTGAAACAACAGAAGAAGAAGAAAGAGAGAGAGAGAGAGAGAGAGAGAGAGAGAGAGAGAGAAAGGAAGAAAGAAAGAAAGAAAGAAAGAAAGAAAGAAAGAAAGAAAGAAAGAAAGAAAAGAAAGAAAAGAAAAGAAAGAAAGAAAGAATCTTTGCTTCCAAATTGTCCAGGAAAGAAAAAGGAAGTGGGTAAAAGAACGAGTGATACCAATGAAAAAATACAGGTGGGGTCATAGCCCTCTTCTCCACCCTAAATTTTGACAGAAAGTAAAGGTCAGGGATATGACAGCAGCAGAAGAGGAAAATCCTAGTTGGGACTGAAACTGGGTATCAGGTATAGATGAGGGAGCCTGGCCCATTCTGGCTTGGGCTTCCATTTTCCTCTGAGCCTCTGTTGTTGCTGAGTTGTTGTGAGACCTGACTTTATGATCATCCTCTCAGACTTGTGTATGGTGACCTGTTTCATATCAGATAGCAGGATGCAATCCCTGGTGATGAAGGCTGTGACTCCTCAGAGAACAAAACCCTTCTCCTTTCTACCCCACTACATGGGGATGGTCATGCTAAAGGAAGGGTGGCGTGAGGATAATGAGTTCGCTGTTGTGTGAAATGAAGGAAGGCAATCCTATAGGCAAGGGGGATGGGGGCAGGAGGGGAAGAGGAAAGACTATTTCAAGCACAGCTGAATGACTGTAGCCTTGTTTCAAGTTGTGCAACATTGATCCCCAGGGAACCTCGGCAGCAGATGGAGAGTGTGGAGGTGGTGGGCATCGTAACAATAATGATAATGCTAGCTCCCATTGATATCAAGCTTTACACTTTGCACTGGGATGGGTCTCAGACAAAACATGCTCTCACCTCTCAGACAAGAAAGAGATCTGCAAATTGGACCAGGCCTTGGCAGGGCTGGTTCAGGAAGAGCTGGGGCTGATTATCAGTGCGATTGCTTATGAAGGGGTGCTAATAATCTTTTGCATCAGATGCATAGAACCAGAAGCTTAGACAGCTGGCAGAGTTAAAGATGAGGGACAAACTTGTGGGGGAGGGAAAACAACCCAAGACCCACTCCAACTCCCAGGAATCTGTTCTCCAAACTGATATTAGCTGTTTACTTGAAACCAGACAACAGAGGGCCCACAATCTTTCAGATCCTAGTGTCAAGGGGAAAGGTCTCTTGTCTTCCAGACAAAAGCTAGCAAGGCAAACTAGCACCACCCCACGATAGCCTGTAAGCTCTGGGGCCTGGGTGAGTCGTCTCTTCATTCATACATCTTGCAGTTACTGGAGAGCTCTGTGCAACAGTGTAGAGAAGAAAATGACAGCTCTCCTATATACTAGTGGGGGTGGGGGTGGACCCTTCAGGTGGAGAAATAATCCTGGGTTCTTTTAGAGGGCTTGATGAGTTCAGAGAATTTTGACTGCCTGCCTGCTGCAGCCTGGAAAATCAGCCACCAATCACTGGAAAATGCTAGAGAACAAAAAGCAATAAACACGCGCTGAAGCTTTTTACAGATTGGCCAGACCCCAAACTGAAATGAGAAGGGAATTGCTGTGGGGCATGTGTCTGAGCATCTTAAAATGCTCAGGAAAGAAAAATAAACTCTTCTCGTGGAGGAAGAATTCATCCTGGCTCATTCTCATGGAAGGCAAAAGTGAATGAAGCAATTTCAGACTAGGCAAGGGGATCTCTTGAAAAACTGACTTGATGTGCCCATGAACACAAATGGAAGTTGCCTCTGATCTCTATAGATCCTGACACTGCTGACTTCTGCCCCGGAGCATGTGTCTTCTGTACAGGGAAGTGAATGAATTTAAATGAGAAAATGCAGACACTGGGACAGGTTAGCAATGCCTATTATATTATGTCACTTGTTGGCAAGTTAAGAAGCAGAACAAGGAAAAAGAGTTTGTATCAACATCCACTTTATGGATTTTTGTACTAAGCTCTTCAATTAGTCAATGAAAAAAACAAAGACATCTTTCCCACAACAGCAGACCAGAGGATCAGTCATCAGGATCTTGGATCAATTTCTGGGTTCCTTACTCTTTGCACTTCTCCTTTAGTCCAGTGAAGGTAATGACGCAAGGAGCCATTGATTCAAATTGAGAAAGTTAGAGCTGGAAGAAGACTTGGAGTTCATCTAGTTGAATATTTTCATTTTATACCTCTAAGGAAACTGAGGTTCATAGAACTTACGTGGTTTGACCAAGGTCCCAGAGCTGGCAAGGGGCAGCTGGAACTTGAATTTATATATCCTGATTTCCTAATATATTTTCTATACTGTACTGCTGTAACAGGAAGCTTCCCTTAATAGTCCTCCATTTCCAAAGCCTGAAAGAATTAGTGTCTCTAACCATCTTTCAGGGGCAGAGGAGGGCCCAGTTGTCCTGATGTGTATCTGGTCACTGGACCCAGATAGCTCCAGAGGAGAAAGTGAGGCTGGTGACTTTGCATAGTCTTTCCTCACCTACATCCAGTTTACTAGCATGTCTTGCTGTCACCTCCCTGATGTCATGGTCCTGTTCGAAAACGAAGGACAAACAACAAAAGTAGAGAGACTGGAGGTTTGTTGTTGCCTAAAATAGAGTCACAAAGGGCCAGTGAAGAATCTTGGTTTTCCTGAGACAGTAAAACAATGAAACAGTCCCAAATTCTTATTTGTTGTGTAAAATGAGAGATCATATATATGCTTCATTAAAAAAAAATAAGCTAAATTATTTGTGGAGGCCTGGGTAAGAGTTTTATGCGCACACACACACACACACACACACACACACACACACACTACAATGGAATGTTTAGACATGCAGTATGAATGCTAAGTAAAGAAAGATGTAAAAGTCTTATTTCAAAGAAATAAACACAACCCAAGTCATGTGTCTTAAGCTGTCTATCTTAAGCATTTGTCTAAAAAGTCTGATTTAGGTGAATCAGTTCTGTTGCTCAATGTTTGCTGTTCTTCCTGAGTGAAGAAATAGAACAAACCACAATTACTGGAACTATGTGACTTTAATCCAATTCTCCAGACCTAGGAGATGTGGTTGGCTCGCTCACCCATTTCCAAGAACTGCCATTTATGGGGTAGGGGCCTACCTAATTTGCAGATGCAAATTCTGAGAAGGAAAGCTTGGAAGATCTGGCTTTGAAAATTCAAACTTTCAAAGATATCTTTTCATATTTTTCTTTGTATTATTGTCCCATTGCATTCATTTGGCTCTTTGAATTCCATGCAAACACAAAGAAGTTGGCTTTCCTTTTGCTTATGTCTGTATCTCAGAACCTAGCCCAGTGTAACACATATGGTGGATGCTGGTATTTTGGTAAAGTTTTGTTTGGTGAAGCATCCTCTCTTCCCCTATAATTTCCATCAAAAACAAGAGGGAAGGAGGACCAATGATCAATGTTTATAACTCACTTTGGCAGACTTGTGAATTGCTTTAAGTTGATCCATAAGAGCATATATGTGAAGAGATGTTGGAGGCCTAGTCTAAATTCCTTATATTTATCAGATGAGGAAGCTAAGGCTGAGACATAAAGTAACTTGTTTACATTCACATAGGTAGTGGGGCAGGTTGCGGGCAAGAAGGAGAGAGAGGAAAGAGAAAAAGAAAGAGAAGGGGAGGAAGGAGAAGAAGAGAGAAAGAGGGAGAAAGAGTAAAGAATGAAGCAGAGGGAGAGAGACAGCAAAGCAGGGTGGGGGAAGAGGGGAGAGAGACATTGAGGAAGGGAGGAAGGTGGAAAGGGGGGGAGAGAGAGAAGGAGAGAGTGGGGGGAAAAAGGAAAGAAAGAGAGGGGAGAGCAAGCAAAGAGAGGGAGAGATAGGGAGAAAGGGAAGAAAGGGAAAGAGAGAGACAGAGAAAAAGACAGAAAAGGAAAGAGAGGTGAGGGAGGGAGGAAAGGTGGAGGAGAGACAGAGAGAGACAGAGACAGAGACACAGAGACAGAGAGACTGAGAAAGAAGGTGGAAGGGAGGAAAGAGGAAGCAATAGGATGGAACGTG
Source organism: Notamacropus eugenii (assembly GCF_028372415.1). Lineage (NCBI taxonomy): Eukaryota > Metazoa > Chordata > Mammalia > Diprotodontia > Macropodidae > Notamacropus > Notamacropus eugenii. The sequence continues at coordinate 294,680,010 of NC_092877.1, read as the reverse complement.
GGAAGAGGGAGGGAGGCTGGGAGATATAAATTACCACACATACTAAGAAATTAAAATAAATAAGAGCATGTTGAAAAACCAGGTAAAAAGGTACATAATGATTTCAATTAAAATTCAGGCCCAGAGGGAATATTCTAACGACACCATAATGTGAACATTGTGAATAATGACTCAGATCTTAGGCTGCACCAGCCTGGCACACAGCCCTGGGATCATGCCTGGCATAACATAGTACTATTAACCTTTCTGGGTTTTACTGGGTGCTTTTCACCAAGGTGCCTCAGTCACTTACATGCAAATTAGTTCTTTGGCTTATGGAGTTTCTTCTGTGACACAACAAAGCAAAGTCATTGTTCGGGGAATTCTAGGCTAACAGCAAAGAGGAATGTGTGTGTGTGTGTGTGTGTGTGTGTGTGTGTCTGTCTGTGTGTGTGTGTGTGTGTGTGTGGTTGTGTGTGTGTATGTGTGTGTGTGTGTCTGAGTGTCTGTGTATCTGTGTGTGTGTGGTTGTGAGTGTGTGCTAGTGCCCAGGAGTTGGCACTGAGGTTGCAGCCATTTTGCATGGGATAGTCTGCGCACAGCTTGCCTGGCTGTCCTGGGGACCCAAGAAGAGTCTGGCAGCTGTAATTCCAGTGTGGAGCCTGTTTCTCAAGGCTGTCATCCTCTGATTAAGTTTATTCCGTGCTGGGTAGATGTGCCTTGAGTCTGAATGCCTCTCATACCAGTCAATGGCAGTGTTGTTAGTTTTTATAGAAAACGAGACAAATCACTTCGACAGAAAGCATTCCCGGAAGTCAAAATCAATACCCTGTTTGGAGCTGGGAGCCTGAAATAAGAGAACTTAGGGGCTTCTCCTCTCACAAGCTGTCTTAGCTAGCTGGGTGTTAGTAGTCATGACCTTTCCCAGAATCCTTAGCAATCCCAGTTTTCCCTCAGGGAGTTTTTTCTTCAGGCTCTTCATTACAGAGTGTAGATTCACCTGGCCAAACAGACCTCTGCTCTTGGTAAAAGGCTGTTCCAGGATCATGACTTGGCCTTCAAAGGCTTCTTTCCCCAAGCACGTCATCTCTAAGTGTGGTGTTGGAACTACAGCTAATTACTTTCACACCTTGGCAACCCAGCTCTGAGGCTTGAAAAGAGGGAACCTTTGTTTTGGCTATGGGGATCTCCTGGGGCCAGTTCTTTGTAAGGAAAAAGATATCCCTCCCCCTATAGTAGATCCAGGAGAGCAAAAGAAAATGGCCAGAGGCCCCCAGAAAGAGCCATACTCTTGGGTTGACAAAATGACACCTCTCCTTAGCCTCTTTGCCAGATACACAAGAGAATACCATTTGATTCTTTGGGATTGATAAATTCCAAAGCTCTCTGGATTGGATGAGGCCATTTATAGCCCCTAATTCTTCAGTACTTGGAAATTCACTGTGAAAAGAGCTAGATCATAGGACTTATATGTAATGGGGGTGTGTGTGGGAGTAATCAGGGGAACCTTCCCTTGTTTCTCAAAAGGCTCTGGCAAAAGTATACCTCAAAGAACATGCTAGGATTTGGTTTTCTTCCAGAGGTACACTTACACTGACTTCTCTCCCACATGGTGCCAGCTCAAGGATGAAGAACTTAAAACTTTGAGGTGCAAACCTTTGTCTTTGTGACTACTGCAGGGAAAGGAGGTTCTGTCAGAGAAGACAAGCCATTGAGATAAAAAGAAACACCAAAGGAAAGATTTCCCACTACGACATTCTCTTCTTTCTGGAACTTGTGGAGTCACATGTTCTACTATCTTTCTCCAGTCACAATTATGATTATATATTATATTTATAACACATTGGTATAATATAGTAATAATATTATTAATTCATAATATTATCATTATAATATAATTAAATAATATATTATTATTATTATTATCCACCCAGGATCTGGACAGACCAAGGGCCCAATGTGCCAGGGCCATACCTAGGGACTGCCCACTTGGGTGCAAGCTCAGTTATTGCATCAGGCTAAATCTCCTACAGGAAATCAACCAGGTCATTTCTGGTGAGTCACTTATCAAATCAACCTCCCCAGTGTAGAGTTATTTAGGGTTTTCTTAAGATATTTCTATCCCTTGCTTCTTCAGGAAGCACCTGCATATGACTGTTGACAGATGGTTTTTCTCAATAACATTTTGATGCCTCATTCTACTTAATCCATCACATCTTCCCTGGTGCAGTCTCAGCTGATGCCAGATTAAGACTATCCACTCAGGAAGAGGGGGCCATAGTCTCTTAGGTCCTGGACTTGCACATCCTGTCTGTACACAAGCCATTGTGGCTTGTGTGGAAGAACTGTCCGTGGGAAAATAACAGGCTCATACCTTCATTTGGCTATGTTTGCATCAATATCCCCAGTGCCCATATGAGGTCCAGTTTCCCTGGACTATAGCTGTGCTTCTTGCCAACTAGTAAGAGAAAAGATAGATCGATCAATTGAGAACACATGTAAAGTTCTTCTTCTCTTTTTCCCCCTTTTCCTTCTTCAAAATGAGGATGTGGGAACTGATCAGAGGAGAAAAATAGGATTAATTATGGTAAGGAGGAGTAGATAGGACCTCTGAAGAAAAGTTAAAGGATTTGAAGGTGTTTGGCCTAGAGATCTCCAAACTGTTTTACTCATGAACCTCATCAGTAAAAAAATAAAAAATTGTGCACACACTCCCAGTATAGGATTATTTGCTTTATAAAATAATATACACATACTACTATACCATTAATTATATGTGATAAATTGTACAAAAATTAAAAATACAAATGAATGAAATGATATTTGATCTTAGAGTCAATAGTAAACCACAGGCATTTATTGAGTAAGGGACTGACATGATCAGACTCAGAGTCCAATTAGAAAGCTATTATCTATTGTAGGGAGCATCTAGGTGGCACAATAGTGTTCTGGGTCTGGAGTCAGGAAGCTTCCTCTCCCTGAGTTTAAATCTGATCCCAGACACTTACTAGCTGTATGACCCTGGGCAAGTCACTAAACTCTGCCTTAGTTTCACCATCTGTAAAATTAATTGGAGATTTGCCATTTCCTAATGGCAAAATGACTCCAGTATCTTTGCCAAAAATAAAAACCCAAATGGGGTCACAAAGAGCCGGACATGATGGAAACGATTGAATAACAATAGGGAGAGTGAGATGTGTCCCATCAATTGAGGAACGGCTAAACAAGTTACTGTAATAGGATTGTGATGGCATACTATTGTGCTGTTAGAAATGATGAGCAGAATGGTTTCAGATAAACATGGAAAGGCTTATATGAATTGATGCACAGTAAATTGAGTGGAATCAGAACATTGTACACAGTAATGGCAATATTGGGTGAATGACTTATTTACTCTCAGCAATACAATGATCCAAGACTGTTCCAAAGGACTTATGATAAAAAATGCTATCCACCTCCAGAGAAAGAACTAATGGAATCAGAATGGAGCTCAAAGCACACTTTTTTAACTTTATTTTTTACATGGCTTTTTTTTTGATCTGTATTTTCTTTTACAACATGACTAATGTGGAAATATGTTTTGCATGATTGCACATGTATAACCTATATCAAATTGCTTACTTTCTCAATGAGCAGGGGAATGGAGGAAGGTAATTTTTAATTCAAAATTTAAAAAAAATTAATGTTAAAAATTGTTTTTATATGTCATTGGGAAAAATAAAATGTTCAAAATAAAAGAAAGGAAGAAAGAGAGAAAGAAAGGAAGGAAGGGAGAAAGAAAGAAAAGAATCCACAGGTCTCTTCCAGAGACAAACAAACAAAAAGCTCAACCCAAGATTGCAAGTTCCAAGACCGGTAGTGTTGAATTTAAAAGTTCACTTCAGAAGCAATATATACAGAGTTTGCACATGAAAATTAATGGTCACTTTTTCAAAGTATTTTTTTTCTTTTCCTAGATTGCCCAGCATGTAGCAAAATGCTTCATCACCCATATCACATGCTATTTTCCTCAACGTCTACCATCCAAACTGGAGTATTCTTTGTTCTTTAAACTTTCAAGAATTTACTACCTCATTGCCTTCACTCACACTATTCCTTATATCTGAAACGTTCTCTCTCCCTGTTTTCCACCTTTCAGAGAAGATGCCTCCTCTTCTGTAGACCCTTCCTGCGACTGGTCAGTTCCTCCTAGAATCCCCATCTTAAGGAAAATACCCAGGTCATCCACATTCACTCCTCCATTCCTCTTTGGGCTATGTTTCTGACTGGGTACACTTCTTTTTCCTCTATTAGCCAGTAGCTTTTTTACTCTGGAAGGTCTTTTCTCCCCTACAGTGCCTTCCTATGCTTGACAAGTTCTTACTAGATCCTCCATGTTAAGGAAAGTATCCAACCATGTTCACTCCTACAGTTCTCTCTGGGATCCATTCTGGACTCTAGATATTTTTCTCCACCATGTCCTCAAATGGATCCCTTCCTCCTTGACCCCCTTGTTTTTTTAGCTTCCTTACATATATTAGCTTCTATGTAAACTCCTCAAGGACAGACACTGCCTTTCTTTTTGCAGTTATTTGTGTCTCCAGCTCTTAGCACAGTACCTGGCACACAGTAAGCATTTAAATGCTTACTGACTTGAGTACCTACACATCCTTTACACCCTTACCCATATCATTTCTTTCATAAACTCTCCTTTCATTCCCCTAGCTCATGTTAATATTTTCTCCTTTAGATATCATATAACATCTGTTTTTTACACCTCTAATGAACTTATCATTTTGTATTACAATTATACATGAAGGCAGCAGACATTCGGTGAACTTTAAGAAGGCAGGCACCATCTTTTATCTAAACTTCAGAGCCTCCCAAGTGTACAGCTGCCTCTACAGTGCTCAGTCATGCCCTTAGCCCAGCCTAGAATGCCTTTTGCCCTCCTCTTTGCCTGTCTGCAACCTTCCTTCCTTATCCTTCAAGTCTGGCTCCCTCCTCCATAAGGGCTTTCTAAACCACTTTATCCCAAAGTGATGTCTTGTCCCTCAGAAATTCTAAAACACTGATTGTCCTTGCCCTGCCTGTATCACTTTGTAGATATTGATAGCTGTCCTTTTTTTTCTTAAACTTCAAAAAATTTGTTTTTATTTTTCAACTAACAAGGACTTATTTTCTCTCTCTCTCTCTCTCTCCACTGGAAATTTTTTAAAAAATCAGATTACTGTAACAAGTATATATAGTCAAGCAAGACAACTGCCTGCCTTGTTTGTATCCCAAAATGTTTGTCCCATTCTGCATGGTGGGTCTCTGTCTCTTCTCTGTTGAAGAGTTGAGTAGTATTCTTTATTATCTGTATAAGGATTGTCTATTGCATGGATCAGAGTACTTAAAGCTTTCATAGCCATTTAGCTTTACAATGTTGTCCTTCTTGTATAAATTATATTCTCCTGGTTCTGTTCATTTCATTCTGCATCAGTCCATACAAGTCTTTTCTGGTTTTTCTCAAACTGTCCCTTTTATCATTGCTTATGGCGTGACAATAGACCATCACTTTCAATCGGTACATTGAACCATGGCATTTAGAATTTGAAGGGACCTTAGAGATGTTCTAGTTTACCTGAACCCACCTTTCATTTTCAGTTAGTTAACTGAGATTCAAATGAGCTAAAATGATTTGCCCAGGGGCACACAGACAATTGATGACAGAACCACAAATTAAACTCAAATACGTACACTTTTTCTTACACTGTACTGCTTCCTATATGTCTTTTTACCTCAACTAGATTTTCACTCTCTTTACAATTAAGGACTGTGATATATACTTTGAGCCTGCAGTCCATTTCCCCACAATTGCTAATTCTGTGTTATGATCAAGGAGATGCATAAAAAAGGAAAGAATGATTCTTCCTGGAGCTTTTGAAAGGAACTTTAACATCTTTAGCCCAATCCCTTGTGGGTCAACTTGCTGTCTGCTTAGGCTCTAGCATGGGAAAGCAGATGATAGAGTAGGTGCCTCTAACTGCTTCTGCCTTCTCTTGCATGCTAGGAGTTACTTGCTGAGTACCTTGTAACCTTGCATTCTGTTTAAGCCTATGCTCCCTCAGCTTCCTGATGGCTAACTTGGAAAAAGTCCCTAAAGCTTTTTTACTACCTCAGGTTCACTTTTGAGTGGCTAAAAGCTGGACAGCAGTATTTGCCACCTACTTTCCTCTCTGGGAAGGGCATTGTGAGCTCTGTGAGTGCTGGCAAAGGGCTCCGGATCTGGGCTGCCTAAAACTGAATTAGCTCTAAGTACAACATTTATTAGGATGATAGCACTGGTAGTCTTTGTCCCTACTGAAATTATGATGCTTCGGAGATAATGGAGATGGAAAATATGCTCTGTGTCCCCATTCTCTCAGAGCCAGACTGACACATCACCCCCTCAGAGTTCCAGGGTACCCTGAGGAATAGTGGGGAAGACTGTATATCTTCTCTGTTGCCATTAGCTCAGACTTACACTGGCTATATTTCCCCTGTGGTTAGGGGCCAGCCTCCAGCTCCCTACTTGTACTTAGCCACTCAACAGTAGGTAGCTTTTTCAAGGAAATATTTACTTCAAAGACAGAACAAGAATAAATACCAGCATTATCTCCAGTACTGTGTAGGCATACTCTTCCTCTTTGGGGCAGTGGGCTTAATCCTGTTTAGTATTGGTCCCATCAAGTTTATGTCCAAGTATAACTTGACTAACAGATGATTTTTTCTGCAGGATTGGGGTCCAGAAGTTTCCCCACCCCACGCTGGCTCCTTGTTCCTTGGGGGTATTGATATTGGGCTGTCTATAACACTTGGATTCTGATTCCTGGATTCCTGTAGTTCATGCTCCTTACCAAGGCTGGAGACTCAAGATGAAGTATTCAGATCCTTTCTAGGAGGGCAAATGTCCTCTGAGTGAGAAGAAGGCTCTGATGCTTTCTCCCTCATGGCAGAATTTCTCACTGAACACCATGAGAGGAAGTCACTAAGTTCTTCCCACATGTGAATGAAACCAAGAGGTAGTTGAAGCTGACTCAGGCCTTTTCTGGAGATGTTGAGAGTTCCAGCTAAGCAACGAATGGAAAAAATCTCCACTTAAATCCACAGAACCATTCAATCGAGCAGAACCAGTGACATACTGTCCATACCCTCTCCCCACCCTCTCCGCATCGTTTCTCTTACATGTTATCAAGATCCAAGAAACCATCTCCCCATGGTTCTAGAGTGGAGAGTTACCATTCAATAAGTTAATAAGCATTTATCAAGTACCTACTATGTGTTAGACAACATGTCAAGCACTGGGATATATAAAAAGGCAAAAGGCAGTCCCTGCCCTCAAGAGGATTGCAATTTTGGACTCAGTATCCCTTGAAGTTACTTCCAACTTTGGGAGTCTATGACTTAATGATCTTTTTTTTCCTTCTGCTGGAATGTGAGCAGAGGATACACCCAAGTAGAGGGTCTGAGATAACTTGGTTTCAACAGGTTTACTTGAATACTTTCCTTCTGGAGTAGGGATCACAACAGAGCCCTGCTCAAAACCCAACTTCCGATCTGAAAAATAAGAAGGTGATTTTTTACCTTTTTTTTTTATAGGAACCTGAGCCTGGGCAGCACTTAGCCTTGGAGGCAAGCCTAGTCATGAAGACCGTGGAGAAGCCAAGAGAAGGGAAGGCTGGGTCCCTTGACCAATTTGCGTGACAATGGAGAAGAAGAGAAATCAATCTAAAAGCAAAATCCTTATTGAGAACCTAGCATGTGCATGTCACTATAATGGAAACTGCAGGAAATCCACACATGCATAAAATATGGTCCCTTACTTTTGAGAAACTCACGGTCTGATTGGTAACGTAAGACTAAAAACACAGAGAATCATAGATTTAGAGTTGGAAGGGACCTAAGAGGCAATTTATTCCAAACCCCTCATTTCACCGAAGGAGACACTGGGGTCCGGAGGGATTAGCTTGGGGCCTGGCAAAAAGGAGGCACTTAGGACATTCCCATTGACTTGTGGATCTGACTTGATTGGCAGAATCAGGATTTGAAACCAACTCCTCTGCCTCCTTTAAATCCAGTGCATTTTTCATTGACCTGAACTGCCTCCCAAAGATAAGGAAATATTACAAGATCATTCGTTCATTTCACAAGCATTTATTAAGAGATGACTACATGCCAGGCACCATGCTATGCCCTGGGGCTCCAAAGACCTAATGAAAATCCAGTCCTTGCTCCTTTATGTTTTGCTGGGGGTACATAATATTTATATACATAATCAAGATAATTCAAGGACCACCAATTGCTATAGAAATTGGGAAAGGATTCTGGAAGAACACGAGAACCTTGATGGGAGCAGAAGAATTTGAGGCAGAGAGGAAGAGGAGAGAAAGTTCATTCCAGACATCAGAGAGAGGCTGTAGTAAGACATGGGAGGCAAGCGCTGGAAGGCCAAGTTTGGTAATCATCAAGTATGCCATTTTGGTTGAGTATAGAGTGTATAAAGGGGAGCAATGTGAAACAAGCCTGGTAAAGTAGGTTAGGGCACCATGGTCAGACTTCAAATGCCAATGTAAGGAGCTTTAATTTTACCCCAGAGGCAACAGGGAACTTCTGAAGATTTTGGAGCAATGGATGGATATGGTCAGCCTGTGGTGAGATGATTATTTTGTCAGCTGTGTGGGTCTTGGGTGGGAGAAAGAGAACAGAAGCAGGAAGCCCACTGAAGTAGAAGAGGTTAATGAAGTGGTCCAGACAAAAGATAAGGAGGGCCTAATCTAGTTAGGGTGGTATGAAAGGAGAGAAGTAGAGCAGATATCCTGGAGGAGGGTAGTCAAGACTTGGCAACTGAGTAGATATGGGAAATGAAGGGGATTGTTTGTGATTAGGAGAAAAGTTTGTAGTTGTGAAAAATACTACGTTGACTTTGGAGTCAGAAACCTGGATTTAAGGCTTTGCTCTGCTATTTAACAAGCTTAATGGTGTGACCTTGGAGGAGATACTTACTTCTTCTAGACATGAGTTTCTTTCTCTCTAAAGTGTGGGGTCCCTCTGAGCATTAGTAGGCTATGATTCTTATCGGCATGAGCAGAAAGACTATGAGGCTGACTCAGTAGATAGAGTATCAAGCATAAAGTCAGGAAAGCTTAATTTCAAATACCACTGACTGTATAACTCTGGGCAAGTCATTTAACCACCGTACACCTCAGTTTCCTCAATTGTAAAATGGGAATAACAACAGCACCTACTTCCCAAAGTTGTGAAGATAAAATGAGATAATATCTGTAAAGCACTTAGCATAGTGCCTGGCACATAGTAGGGGTTATTATTATTTTTAGAATTGAGGGGAAGGACAAATTAAGGTAGAAGTGGCTAAGAAAGACTTCAGGGAAAAGTGAGACTTGAGCTGGGCTTTCTGGAGAAAAAGCAGAGTACAGAAAGTGCTAATGGGAACATATAAGAAGTTGTTGAAAGAGATCTCCAAGCAAATTACCACAAACCAAAAGAGTTTCCATGATTCACAGAATTCCTAGGGGCAGAGAAATCCTTCTATTTTTTCCCCTGTCAGTTCACTGTTGCTGACATTTCCCAAGTACAGATTGTGCGCTGGGGCACGTTACAGACAAAAGGCGGTTCCTGTCTCAAGGTACTTGCTAATTGGGAGAGATTGACACAAGTTCCAAGAAGATATACAGCCACTCCCCTGGTTCATGTTTCCACTCCAACAATTTCCACTTCAAATTAACTAAAGTCCATAGTCTTTAGCCTGGTATTCAATGAATCAATCAAGAAGCCTTCATTTATCCCAGGCTTTGTGCCAGTTAAGGTACTAAGAGAAAACACTCAGAGTGCCTGCCCTCAACAGTACTTGACATTCCAACAACTTGTACATAAAATGGGTATGTATTGATGAGTACAGAGTGAACCATAGAGAAGGCCCCTGCATTCAAGATACTCTTCAAATTGGCCTGACCCTGCCTATCCAGACTTACTGCTCATTCTCTCCTGACATGATCCTTCTGTTCCAGCCAGACAAATGTGATTGTCCTCAGAACACATTGTGCTCCTTCTAGCTCCAAACCTTTGCTCATACTTTGCTGAGGGGCCTTAAACAAAGTGCTTGTTGAGGCCCGAGGAGGGAAAGTTGTGTCTTTGAGAGGGAGCTTGGAGTGAGTACAGATGGGAATAATTAAAAAAAAAGGAGTCATGAGTAGAGACCTCACTTCCAAAGAGAGATAAAAAGAGTGTATGGTTGTGAGTCATGGAATGCTGCAATCTCCAAAGGATGGATGTTGACCATCACCCAAAGGGCAACAGAGAGTTGTTGGTGAGTGTGAACAGGCTGCCTTCTCTACAAAAGAGGAATCAGATGTGAGGATTGCTGTGATAGATGTCATCAAAGACATGAATGACAGGGGGGAAAAGATAGGTGAGCCTAGTATTATAACAGTGTAACAGGACTGTCCCACAACCCTCCCTTCCCCCACTCTAATGGTACCCATGCAATATCAAAAGAACATGAAGAGGGTCCTACTGTGATGAACGTACAGGATGAGACAGATGAGAGTCCCACAGAATGGACAAGAAAGTGACTGGTACTGTTGAAGGGAACAACTGCATCCCTGAAATCACAGATCCATGGAGGCCAAAGCTAGAATTGTAGGCATGGCTGGTCAAAGAAAAATAAACAGATACATGTTGAGTGGCAGGTGGATCCCTTGCTCATCAGGGCTGTAGAGGAAAAGAATAGGTCTAGTATGAAATATAAGAAGTGTACTCTAAACATATGGAAAATGTTTTCAATAGTCACTTAAAACCCTGGAACAGTACCCACAGAAAAGCTGCAGGATCTCCACTGGGGCAAACTTTTGGGAAAGCTTAGATGGCCTCATGGCTCTTGCACTGAGCTCAATTATAACTCTTTGGGATTCTACCCATGACATCTGCTTTGTAGTAACAAGGTAGGGGAAGTTGAGCTATCCCTTTGGGCTCGTTGTCTGTCTAAAGGTTTTTCCTTTTTTTTTTTTTAAGCCCCTCTGACCATGTTAATTTTTTATGTTTATTTTGTGAAGCATTAAGATCTTTTTCTTTGTTTCTTTTTTCTTTCTTTCTTGCTTGCTTTCTTTCTTTTTCTCCCTTTCTTCTTTCTCTCCCCTCTTTCTTCCCTCTTTCCCTTCCTTCCTTCCTTCCTTCTTTCCTTCCTTCCTTTCTTCCTTCCTTCCTATGCAGTAAACAGCTGAATAAAATGTAGATGGTTTGATCCAAACCATTCAAATGCTCTCAGCTTTAAAGAGAAATCAGAGTGCATCCAGCACACCAATTAACACCTAACCCTTCAGAGCTCATGCTAGCCTGAGTGTGTTGCAGGGTTTCCCCAAAGGAAACCTGGAAACTATTTTTTAGACTGAACCTTCTCAGATGGACGTCAGCCTTCATTGTGGAATGTTCCGCCATCTGAATGCTATAAAAATCAAGGGTACTTTCAGGATCCTCTCTCTTCACAGCACAGAGAGCCATGGCAAGCCCATGCTTGACTCCCTTCCTGGACCGAACTTGTACTGTCAGAATTGCTGTCTCTTTGTTGTTCCAGTCATGATCCCCAAAGCATGATTCCTGATTTGGAGGCCAAGGAAGTACAGCCTGTCTTAGCATGTGATCTTATGTAAGACACTGTGTGGAGAGCTGGCAGGAAACAAGCACCTCTCCAAGCCCCCTGTTTGCAGAGCAGTGTTGGAAAATATTTCTGCTGCGTGGTGAAGTTCCCTTCATTTGGGTCTTGTTGCAGGGCATTTGTTGATTCTAAAACCAGAACAGCTACATATTCTAAAAATTTGCCCAAAAGTTGAGGAATAGATAATTCCGAATAATATTTTGAGCACAGGGGGTTTGGTGGTCCCTCAGTCCCTTCTAGGAATTGTTAGTTGATGGGTTTCTACTTGAATACTTCCAATGATAGACCGCTTACCACCTATCCCTGTAGTCCATTCCAATATTTAGACATTCCTAATTTTTAGGGAGAAAGGCAGCATAGTACAGCAGACAATGAGTCAGATGAAGATTCAGGAAAATCTAGGTTCAGGCTGGTGGTGTGCAGGTTTAACAATTGGTTCCCTAAAGCTAGTATGACATGGCTCCAGCCATCTCATTCCCCTGTTTCAAGCTCTGCTTTCGATGAAATGGCTGTGTGCTCATGGGCAAATTACTTAACTTCTCAGGGCTGCTAAGCAACTGTCTAGACTACACTGCAAATAAGGGGTCAATCTGTGTTAGTGGAGAGGGTTTTCTCAATAGCATGTCCCTATGCCAGTGGTAACACAGGTTCAGTTAAAAGAAAAAAAAATAGTAATCTCCTTCTTGTATTAGCTAAAATCAGTCTCCTTGTACATTCCAGTCATTGATTCCCTACCTTTGGGCCAAACAGAATAAATCTAATTCTACTTCCATATATCAAGGTTCTATAGGAACTCCTCTTGTGAGAATTCCTTTCTCTAATGAAGATTGCAACCACTTTTTCCTCCTTTTAGAAATATGGGGGGGAAAGCACAGTACTTTGCACAAAGGAAGCATTTAATAATGCTTTTTTATTCATTTAAAAAGGAAACTGGGGATACAGGAACTTCGTGGGGCTGTAGATTTGGAGATGGAAAAGACCTCAGAGTTTCAATAATCTGACCACATCATTTTGCTACTGAGGAACTGAAACCTAGCTGCTAGTAAGTGGTGGAGACAGGATTTGAACTTGTATTCTCTGACTCTGGAGATAGGTGGCACAATGGATAGAGTATGGGGTCTGGAGTAAGGAAAACTCATCTCCCTGAGTTCAAATCTGTCCTCGGGCATTTACTAGCTGTGTCACCCTGGGCAAGTCTCTCAATCCTGTTTGCCTCAGTTTCCTCATCTGTCAAATGAGGTGGAGAAGGAAATGGCAAACCACTCCATTATCTTTGTCAAGAAAACTCCAAATGGGTCACAAAGAATCAGATATAACTGAACAATAACAGCCTCTGACTCCAGAACCACTTTAGCAGAGCTTCTTCTTCTCCTCCTCCTCCTTTTTCTTCTCTTTCTTCTCTTCCTCTTCCTTTTTCTTCTTTTCTTTCTTCTTCTTCTTCTTCTTGAGCATTGCAGAACAACCAATGCTCATGGCCCAGTTTCAGGGCCCCTCATCATCTCAGTCACTTTTCTATGGAAATAGTCTAGCTTGTTACTAAGCTTTAAGCTAGACAATACTCCAGATGGGGACTGAGCAGGGCAGAGTGCAGAAGCACTGTCACCTCCCTGGTTCCAAACACCGTGTTTCTATTAATGAGCTCTTTTGGCTGCCAAATCTTTTGTTTTTCTTCCACTTTTCCCAGTTGATGGGGGAGCAATGGTAATTTCCTGGCAGCCTGGCATCAGGACCATTTGCCCAGCATGCTTTGGGGAAGATTGTTCTCCCCTCTCCCCATCTCATGTGAATCACATGCTACTCAAGACCAAAATAACAGATCTGATTTCCAGAAATGTAACTACCAATTCTGGCTCCTAGACCAAGAACCTCAAAATGCACCCATGAAAAACAGAGACAAATTCAGTTGTGAAGATCAGATGGGGGGACTCTGGGTATCATTGTGGTATGGTAGAAAGATTAATAGATTTCAAGTCAGAAAATGCTTGATTGTTCAGTTACGTCCAACTCCTTGTGACCCCATTTGGGGTTTTCTTGGCAGAGATACTGGAGTGGTTTGCCATTTCCTTCTCCAACTCATTTTGCGGATGAGAAAACTGAGGCAAACAAGGTTAAATGACTTGCCCAGGGTCACATAGCTAGTAAATGTCTGAGGCCAGATTTGAACTCAGGTTTTCCTGATTCCAAGTCTGGACAATCTATTCACTGCACCACCCAGCTGTCCCAGTCAGAAGACCTGGATTCAAATTTTGGATATTCCAATTATTACCTACCTCACCTTGAGTAAGTAATATATCTTTATACCTCAATTTCCTCATCTGTCAAATGAGGGTGTTCTATTCAATGGCTTTTAAGGTTCCTTCTAGCTCTAAATCTCTGCCCCTATGATCTACAAGAGCCCTTGACCCTTTGGATACAATGCTTTGTCAAGGGGGACCCTGAAACACTTCAGTGTTGCTATAAGGGAAGGCCCTACCAAAGGAGGGAACAGGGCTAGTCCAGGCTGAACTAAGGAGATGAAGCTTACCTAGGGTATAGTCCTGTGGGATGTATGATGTAGGGAGAGGAGGAAGGAGATGATGGCAACTGATAGTGCCTTATTTTAACTAATTATTCCAGATCACTAGGTGCTGAGCTCTAACTGCTAACAAAGTTATCAAACACCAGCTATCAGCATCCTCTAAATGCTGTCACCTGAAGCAAATCTGCTATTCCCTACTTCTAGTAACAGCTTTAGAAACTGCTTCAATTTCCGGAAAATTTGAAGGTGCTTTTTATACACAGTACTAGATCCTGTGTGAGTTGCTTACTTTGGGTTGGGGCTGGTCTGTAGTGCAAAAAGAGGCAACGTTAACTAGTCTTGCACCATTACTACAGTTACAAGAAGCTGACTTAGCTTTCTCAGATAGGATCAGATCCAAGAAGGTGTCCATCTTAATTATTTCTCTGGGAAGGTAATTGGTGATTATTACTGTTGTCTTCATGGAAGACATAGATGGAAGGATAAGACAGCCAGAAGAAGATAAAGCAAACTTGGCTACAGTCCCTTGTCTAGGTAAGTCCCCCAGAGTTTTAATGCTGTGATGTCTTCCCCTTCTCTACTTTACTCCCCACCTCCTGAAGAAGTGCATGTATGCCTCTCTAGAGGCCAGGCTGCCCTCTTTTCTGGTGTAACTGTCCTAGGAGGCAGGAGCTCTTCTTAGCCATAGCCAAAATTCCCAGGAGCAAGAATTCCTAGTTAGATCTCTGTTCCTACAAGACTCCACTCCTAATAGGGATGGGGGCCATCTCCAGTCATTCTGATCTATATCTGGTCACTGGACCCAGATGGCTCTGGAGGAGGAAGTGAGGCTGGCGACTTTGCACAGCCCTCCCTCACTTAAATCTAATTCACTTGTATGTCATGGCATCACCTTCCTGATGTCATGGTCATCTTTGAGAACAAAGGCCAAACACCAGCAACTCAGGAGGGATAGAGAAGCAATAGGAAAATATGGTAGAGTGCACCTTCTTTGTTATCTCAGCTTATCTTAGAACAATTTTCTCTGGGTGAATGTAACACACCCTGTGGGTCCTTCTCTCTTCCCCATCACTTAGTATTCTGCATGAAATGACTACGTGAATTAAATGTTTGTTTTTTTCATCATGAGTAGCCGCATACAAATCCTTTTGTGCTAAATCTCATTACTTTGTGTCCATTCATGAATACAATGAAGGGGAGGATTTCATCTTCCCCGAGGTTTGCACAGGACCGTTTTTTACAGGGACATGTGGGTTCAGTAAACAAAAAAAGAGGAGCTGGAAACTCCTCTCTGCTCTGCTCTGCCATGATTTTCAATGGGACATATATGTGTGCAGCCAATGGGAGAATTTGGCTTTCAGAGTACAAAGACTCAGAACTCTTTGTAATCATTCTTCCTGATATATCTCTCTCTCTTGAACTTAGACATTATTCAAACGATCTGGTTTCACTTCCTTTTTCTCTCTCAAGGGATCCATAGGATGTCGGGTTTATGTGGAACATATAGTCTGAGTTAAGCCTTGTCATTAATATGACCATCTTAAGGACTCTTGGGTATAGTCTGGGGATGGAGAGTTGAGATGATGACTAGAAGATTTATCAGAGAATGGGAATTTTAAACCCAAATCAGTAGGCACCCCTCTATGACCCCTCCCTTATATCAGTGATATTAAAGACACAAAGAACTAATGAAAGACACCCATCTTCAACATTATTAATTTTAATAACTATCCTTAGATATTAAACCTCTAATTGTTTGACATAGGAAGCCTAGAAGGTCTAGTGGGTTCCAGCCAGAAACTGATACAAATTAAGTGCCCAGACCCTATCCTACCCTCCTCACCTGGGCACTGGAGCTGAGAGATAATTGGATCCCAAGCACTTGCCAGCTCAAGGATGTGGCTGCCCAAGTCCAAACCAGTTAGTAGTCTCCCTAGAGACCAGCCTTAAATAACAAAAGCAAACAGAGCCTGTGGAGAGTCCCCAGGAAGACTATGGACAGGGATTCCCCTCTCCACTAGCAACGTGAGACAAATAGCTTACTCTACATTGTTTGGAAGAGCTGCAGAACACAGTGGAGAAAAAAGAAGGGAGTAAGTCAGGCCTAGAAAATTTTAGTTTCAATAAGTACACCATAATGGGCTATTTAATTATACCTGTTACCTTCCATGAAAAGGTCACTCACTCTGTAGTAAATTATTAACTGCTGGCTGCTGCAAATTCTGTTCTGATTTCTTACACTCTGTAACTTAGCAAGAAAACCACGAGTTGTCTAGTTTCTTTTATGGCACATTGGTCCTCTTTGTGGCAAGTTTGATGAGGTGGGCTTCCCCCACTGCCACTCTCCCTTCCCCATTCTTGGGTCATATATATATCAGTTGTGTCCGAGCTACCTGGCTGTAATACATGAGCCATGGAATGTCTGGAATACCACTGGATAGGGCACGTTCAAGAGGGGCCCATGCTGCTATACAAAACCAGCAAAGAGCAGGTTCTACTCTTTCCCCAGGGTCAGTGCACTTCATCTTCTAGGTATCAGCCTGCTGTGGTCAGCCATCAGTGTGGTCCAGAAAGACAGAGCAGCACACTACTCATGGGCTGTCAGAGTTGCTCTGACATGGATAGATGGAATCACTAGTGAGATGTTGGACATGTCTTTGCTTTTGTCACTAAGATCAAACCACAGTTGCTTCCTCCATTCAAAGGTAAAGTGGCATTAGGGTGTTGAGTAGTGGAAAGAGGCCTGGATTGGCCATTGAGTTGACTCTGACTCTTTTTAAAAAATATGCTCATTTTTAATTTTGAATATTGAATTTTATTTGAATAAGATAAACATTTGCATACACAAAACAGTCTGGAAAGAGGAGATTGTACACGCAACCATGAATCTGGTATAGGTTGCACCTCCTCCAGGAACCCAACAAATTCAATATGTAATTTTCCAAGCTGTCTTGCTTGTCTGATCTTCCTTCTGTGTGCTCTCTTCTGAGCATTTAAAAATGCTATTGTCTCTCTTTTCTTACTTTTTCTTCTTTTTCATTTCAGCAACTACTCCCCTTTTCCCTCTAACTCCCCTCTCCTCCAAATGAAAAGAAAGAAAAACAAAAAGTTTTGTCAAATATACATAGTTGAATAAAGCAAATCCTCACCTAGGCCGTGTTCAAAAATATTTCTCATTCTGCCTTCTGAGTCAGCTAACAGGTTGTATGACGGGTCATTGAATTGATCAGAGTCCTTAAGTCTTACATAGTTGTTTTAATTTGCAGTGCTGCTATGGTAGAAATAGTTCTCCAGGTTCTGCTCACTTCACACAGATTCATAGAAGTCTTCTTAGGTTGATCAGAAACCCTCCCTTTCATGCTTTTTATGCTGCAGTATTCCCTTACAATCTTATGCCACAATTTGTTCAGTGATTCCCCAATTGATTAAAAAAAAAAAAAAAAAAAAAGAAGAGTTGCTATCACTATTTTTATATGTATGGATTCTCTTTGATTTCTTTATTATAGACCAAGTAATGATAGTGCTGAGACAGAGGGTATACATGGTTTAGTGTCTTAAAAATTTATTATTCCAAATTCTTTTGCAGAATGGCAGCCTCACAGCAGAGTATTAGCAAACCTGTTTTCCAATAGCCATTCCAACAATTGTGATTTTCTTTTCTTTTCCTAACTTTTGCCAATCTTTTGATTTTGAGGTGAAACTTCAGAACTAATTTAATTCGAATTTCTCTCATTATTTGTTAATGCCTTCTCTTGGAGATGACCGCCAATTTGTCTTGCACAGGGTATGTTTGTATATGACCGTTTGCATTTTCTTTCCCCTGCTACATTATGAGCTGCTTGAGAGCTTGGATGTTCTTTGTCTTTCTCTGTATGCTATACACAGTACCTGGCACATAGTAGGTGCTTAAAAATCCTTGCTGATTTAATCTGGAGTATTTTTATATGTCTGTTGATAGTTTGATTTTATTTTTTTAGGACTGTGTCTGCTCTTATCTTTTATGGATATGGATATCCAAATATGGATATTTGAGTAATACTGTTTGTTCTCATATATTTGAATTAGTTCCTGATATCTCTGACAATATAGAACTTTTTATTAAGGAAACTTTCTGCAAAGATTTTTTTCCCCCAGTTAACTCCTTCCTTTGCAGTTTTAACTGCATTGTTATGCTCACATGAGTGTGTATGCAAAAGTTTTTCAATTTCATCTAATCAAACTGTCCGTTTTATCTTCTGTGATTCTCTCTAATCCTTGTTTGGAATCTTTTTGTATCCACAGTTGTAATAAACCTTTTTCTCCTTGCTCCTCTAATTTGTTTATGATGGCATTTGCCTCATATCAATTTGGAGCTTTTCTTGGTATATAGAGTAAGATATCTATCTGCCAGACTGTGACTGGTTCCTATCTCAGCATTCCAATAAACCCACTTATATGACCTTGGAAAACTCATGTTAGTCCTAGACTGCAGTTTTCTCAAGTGTACTAATGAGCAGAGTGCACCGGGTGATCTCAAAGGTAACTCCAAATTCTTATGTCCTGACCACACATTGGTTTCCAAACTTTGGGCAGAGCCATAACTAAGACAGGCAACTGGGCCTTTTCTCTAAAGTACCAAAATTTAGAGGGCATTGGGCACACTTAATAGTTTAGAAATGATTGAAGTTAGTGCCTAGTGAGCAAAAATAATTAGTTATGATGGGAAACTGCCAGATGGTGCTTTCTCAGCTGTTCCCCTGTTCTCCACCCTCCAAACTCTACAGGGTCTCAAGGTCTTTGAATAGGAAGTATCCTAGGTTCTCTGTATCTCTCCTGTGGTGGTTTCCCCTACATTCAAAATTTTCCTTAAAAGGTGTTACTTGTAATTTGCATTTGGGCACAGTCAGCCCAGATATGTTTTGCCCCACCCATAAAAACCATTTAGTTATAGCTCTGCTGGGGGAAGGAGTGACTGGGGGCTATTGAATTGTCTGTATTCAATTATGCATTTTCTCAATTAGTAAACAGTCCAAAGCAGTAACTGTCAGCTGAGGACACTGATATATTTTTTTAGACATTAAAAGGAGGCTCTCATGCTAAAAAAAGATTGAGATTCTCTGAATTTGAGATAGTAAGATACCAGGACTCTATGTACAAGGCATTAGATTGCTTCTTTTCTCTATTTCTCTTTGATCATGGAGACAGTCCTAATGCATTTCTCTTTTAGGCTGTTTAAAGGTAGGGGTGCACTTTATTTAGTTTTGTATACTCCTAAGTGTCTAAGATGTAATAGATGGACACTCAATATTTGTTAAATGAATATATGAATGAATGAGTTTCTTAAAGAAATTATGTATTTTATTGATAGCAGCTTTTTTGATAGTGGATAAGCATTGGAAATAGAGGAGATGCCCATCCATTGGGGAATGGCTAAACAAGCTGTGGTATGTGATTGTAATGGAATATTATGGTGCTATAAGAAATGACAAGCAGGATGATTTCAGAAAAACCTGGAAAGATTTACATGAACAGATGCATAAGAAAGTCAGCAGAACTAGACGAGCATTGTACACCATAGTAGCGACATTGTTCGATGAAGAACTGTGAATGACTCCGCTATTCTCAGCAATTCAATGATCCAAGACAATCCCAAAGGACTCATGATAAAGTGTACTATCTGCCTTCAGGGAAAGAACTGATCTTGTTTCAATACAGACTGAAGCATACTTTCACTTTCTTACTTTCATTCTGTTTCTATTGCTTCAATCTTCTTGAACAAAATGACTAATATGGAAATGTTTTACGTGCACTTGTATAACCTATATCTAATTGCTTACTGTTCCAGAGAGGGGGTAGGGAAGGGGAGGAGAGAATTTGGTACTCAAAACTTTATAAAAAACAAATATTTTAAATATTTTAACATATGATTGGTGGGAAAATATAGTATATAATAAAAACTTAAAAAAAGAAATAGTATATTTTAGAAGCACAAGCAAGGAGAACAGTGAAGGCAAGTCTACTTGTCATGAGTGGGTTCCCAGGTTGACGGCAGGCCTGAGGGATCCAGTTTGTAAAGGGGACATCCAAGGGCAGCTAGGGAAATGGGAGCTCAGATTGCCTTCTTTATCCTCAGTGCTCTCAACTCAAGCTCTTTCAAAATTCCCTTTTAAATATTTTAAACTTAACTTAATTTAAATTAATTTAATTTAAATATTTTAAAATATTCCCTTTGCCACCTTAACAGGTAACAAGACACTGAGAAGAGGGTAGTGTGAGCACAGAGTAGAGGGAGGGGAAAGATCATTAAATCAATAGGAATGGACTTTGCTGGATAATACTTCCTTCTTGCCTCTACCATTAGCAACTCTGGATGTGTAGTTCTCAGAAAGAAAAGGCTCCAGGTGTTTGCTTATTAAGCATTTAGTGAAGGTCACCTCTGGACACCTGAAAGTTGCTGATTTGGGACTTCAATGATTACTAGCTTTTAGCTACAATTCTGAATTCATCGCTTAGTCTCTGAGGATTTATATGAATAGCTTGGATGTTTCTGCCCAGACTCTGTGGCTGTCTTATGAGGGAGAGAATAAGGGCGAATCTAATTGTCCTTGATGAATTCATCTCAACAAGTCCAGGTCAACCATACCTCATGGATGCTCATTGAACTGCTGGATGTCATTACTGTGCCCCTATCAGTGATAGCTGAAGGATTTGGAGAGTAGGAGAGGTTCCATAGGACTGGAAAAGCTCAGATGGTAGCCTGATTTTTTTTTAAAAGAGAGAGAGAAGAAACAGGTCATAAGCTAGAATTCAATTCTTAGCTTAAAGAGATGATTATTGAGAACCTAGAAAATAGGGTGGTGATCACCAAGAGTCAGCATGGCTTTACCAACAACAGTTCATGCCAGACTCAACTCATTTATTTTCTTTTTTTTTTTGATAGGGTTCTAAAAGTGGTTAGATACTCGGGATGGCATAGTTATCTTAAAATTTATCTAAGTATTTCACACTATTCTATTCTATTTTGCTATATTGTTTGACTAAATATCTTTTATTTGCCTTTCTTTGTACTTCTAGAACTTAGGGACAGCATGGCACATAGTAAACATTTAATGAATGTTTGTTGACTAAAGTAAATGCATTAATTGGACTTGCAAACTATGATCTTGAGTGGGTGCTGACCTCTAGAGAGTATCAAAGCTCTAACAGCTTTTTCTGGGGGTCATGGGAGAAGGGGGAGGCCAAGTGCTACATGTAAAATTAAAGGCTTGGATTACATAAACTCTAAGGTTCCTTCTTACTCTAAATCTTTGATAAAATGTTTGTTGAACTGAATTGAATTGTGATCATTTCCCAGGTGTAAATCTGAAGTGATTTGGAGTAATATTACTACACCTCATCTTTAGCCATTAATATCTCCTGAAATCAAACTTCACAAACAGAATTAGGAGCCATGGATAGAGAGGCAGCCTCAATGGCAGGAAGACCTGGATTCAAGTCCCACCTTGGATACCTCCTGAGTGTGTGACTTTGGGCGAGTTACCCTCAGTGACCAAGATGACTTTAAACGGCTAAGCTGCAGAGCAAGGCTCGATCTGCATTGGTAAAGGGAATTTTCTCAGTGGGAGTTCCCTATATCAATGAAATCATAAGGTCCAATCTAAGAAAAGGAGAAAGAGGAGAAGAAACAGGAAGGGAGAGAAGGAGGGAGAGAGACACACAGAGAAAGACAGAGACACATAGCACCAAAAAAAAAAAAAAAAGCTTAGCACCAAACTTCCCATTAGAAGATAAGTCATGAACTGTTCTTGGCTATGCCTCTCAGGTATAGCCTTGTTATTCACTCATATTCTCTGGGTCTTTCCAGGTCTCCTGGTTCTCGTTGTGACATGCTGCTGCATCTTCTAAGTCCCCTCCAGCTACCTGCTTCCCTTTATGTTTTTCAAAATTAACCATTTGAAACCCAAAAGGGATCTATCAGGTCATCTCCCTTCTGCATTTTAACCTCTGAGGCATGAGGAACTCCCTCTGGGACTGATGGTGGGAAGCAATATGACTGTATCTGCAAAGGCCTCCAGAAGTATCACTGTGTCCCAAGGATTCTAGAACTGCACAAAAGAAAAAAAAATTTATTCTGAAACTTCTGTTTTCACCCTTTGCCCCACCTCCACCCTCAAAGGTAACCCTGAACAGAAAATGACCCTAAAAATCAGAAGTGATACTTTCTCCCCTCTCTGCCAAAATCACTTACTATGATTGGGTAATGAATACTACATCGCTTCCTGTGGCATTATTGGCACTGTCTAGTGGCCGCAAGGTCGCACATTGAGAAAGGTCAGTCACAGATAAAGAGAAGTTGCTTGTGTGTTTAGAGTTTGTTTTTCCATAAGCCTTTCAAATGGAAAGCATTAGGGAAAAAAAACCAAGGAAAGAATATGGTCAATGATGAGCATCCCTCTCCCCTCGGCTTCCTCAGCACCCCCACCCCCTAATAAGTAAGAATTCCATTTCCGAGAACTCTGTTTCCCTTCAAAGGTTCACATTCTCCTTTCTTGTAATCTAATTTAAGAGGCTTATACATTGCCTTGCCAATTGGTTCCAGCAATTGGGTAGTAGTTTTTACATCATTCTGAAGGATTAGCTTTTGTTACCTAGAGTTCAGATGCTTCTTAAGGCCTCAATTTCTTGGACTTCTCTGTGAAATCTCTTCTGGGAACACTTAAAAAAAGTACCAAGGGCACAATTTCTCTGTTATTTATTTCACTGAGGTAAGTTAACATTTTATGCCTCAGTGGGTAAAAGGAACATGAGCTTGGAGGGGATTGGAAAGCAATTTTAACTTATCCAGGGTTATGTGTGAATCCTGATGTGAAAGTGGGGTGATGAGAAGAGGGTATAGAGGGCATACTGTGAGGTCTCTAGGGCAGGGTCAAGGTCTGTGACTTTAATCCCTGTCCAGTTGGGATGCAATGTTGTCCCTGCTAGCCCTAGTACTCTCTAGAATTTTGGTTCCCAGACATTCTTATTAACTAAAGTCTGGATAAACAGTTATTCATTGTAGAGGTGGATATGTCCCAAAGACACCCTGGGAAGATCATTCCCTTCTTTCTGATGGGTAAACAGAACTTGTATGTGGTGTTATTTTCTTTGGAAAGTAGCAGAGGGTACCTCCCCCGCCACCACACACACACACACACACACACACACACACACACACACACACACACACACACACACACACACACAGAATCAGAGATGGAAAGGACATCAGAGGACATTGAATCCATCTGGTCCCAGAGGCAAGAATTCTCTTCTGCATCAAAACCAACAAATAGTCATTCTAGGCTTGGTTTGAGGAGGAGCCCACCACTACACCCAGTGTCAGCATATTCCATTTTTTGATAGCACTACATATTAGGAAATTTTTCCTTGCATCAACTCTAAATCTGTGTCTCTGTCACTTCTACTCATTAGTCCTTCTGCCTTCTGGGGCCAAGCCAAAAAAAAAAAGATTAATTCCTCTTTCACATAATAGTTCTTCAAATACTTGCATACATCTAGCTTATCCTTTTCTCCTTACCATACTCCATCTTTTCTCCATCCACAGTTCCTTTTATCCTCATAGGGTCTTCACCCATTCTGGTTGCCCTCTTACAGACAATCGACATCTTATCAATGCCCTTCTTAAAACATGGCACTTGAACTGAACGTAGTACTTTAAAAGTATACTGCTCAGGGCATCTCTTAATGCACCCAAAGATTATATTCGCTTTGGTTGCCATGTTTCTCTTTTGAATCATATGAACTTATAGTTCCAAGCTGTTTTCTTGTTTGTTTTTTCCAGATAAGATCTATCTATCTCTTCTATCTATCTATCTATCTATCTATCTATCTATCTATCTATCTATCTATCTATCTATCTATCTATATCTTTTCAGTCCCACTTGGACTTTTAAAAATAACTTTCTTTTGTTTATAACTTTCCATTGGTTCAAGTCTTTGAAGTCATCTCCTTCTTTTATTTTTTAATAATTCTACTCTGGTCCTGGCTGGTGATAAGTTCATAGAAAGGCCTTGCTTAGAAGGTGAGGCCAAGAGTACTTTATGCAGTAAGCCACAATGTTCCCCACCAAGCATCTTCTAGGGTAGTTTGTATGTCATAGTAACATTGGGAGGCAGGAGGTAGGAGGTGGTAGGCAGAAGCAAAGGAAAAGAAATAATTAAGGTGAAAAAGTCATTCATTAAAGGAATTAACCCCAAGTAAGCAAGCAGATATCAAAGACAGGAGCTAAGTTCAACTTCTAAAGGTAAGGTCAATGGTGGAGTAGCATTGGGATTCAAGGTTTAAATAAAACATAGAAATGAATTCTAAGACTAGACAACAGTTTAAGATGGATGTTCAAGGAGGTTTGAATTTATAAAAAGAGATACACTGCCCCCGAATTTGCTCAGGATAGAAATCAGGCTAGATCATTTTGGGGTCTAGTTCATACATACGTAATATGTTCAGAATGAGCCTGAGCTATGAACACTATGAACACATCAGGCACCACCATCACAGTGGACATGCTTCATTGCAGGAATAAAATCACCTTTTGCAGTGAACAGGATTTGGTTCTATAATAAAATCTATCAGCAGTTCTTTGGAGAAACAAATAATATGAACACAGAGATTGAACCAAAATGGTAAAAGCAAAGATTTGTGTTAAAAATTAAGATTAACTGATCATGAGTTCAATGAGACAGTAGGGCATATCCCCAAGGAATATTGTTAGATTTTTCCTCTAAATATTGTTAAGAATAGGATATGGAATTGTTATTTTGGGGGTGTATAATAATCTCAGCCCCATGGTTTCATCATGAAGATATCATTATGTAATATTTGACATGTTAGATCAGTGACAAATGTTATTCCAACTTTAAGTTTCATGAGGGCAGGATTGTTTTCATCTTAGCACATAGTAACCGCTTAATAAATATTGTTGATTGATTTATAAATGCTGTCCTTTTGAATTAGATATCTAAGAAAAACAGAATCAACAAAACTGTACTTTTCATGTCAGGCAGTACGACAGGGGGAAGACAGTGGCTTTGGAGTTAAAGACCTGGGTTTAAATTCTGCTTCTAACTCTTAATACTTAATATTGGAAGGTCACTGCACTGTTCTCTCATCCGTAAAATGAGGAGGGGGTGTTGAAATACTAGATCAAGGGTTCTTACCCTGGTGTCCATGAACTTGTTTTGAAAAAGAAAATATTTTGCTAACTAAATTTTATTATAATTGGTTTCCTTTGTAATCCTATGTGTTTCATTTTGATGCATTTAAAAATAAATGTTCTGAAAAGAGGTCCAAAGATTTCACTAGCCTGAAAAAAGGAATCTATGATACATAGAAGGTTAATAAACACTGGCTTAGATGGATTTTGAAGTTCCTCTTCTCCCCACCCACCTCAGCTTTATGTTAATGGCTCTACAATGCAGAAAATCGTGGACTTCATCATTTATTTCTCTACTAGGTTTATCCATTCATTGGCATAATATTTTCTCTCTAGAACATTTTCAAGGAACCATTTTCTCCATTGTGTATATCAATTTTCCTCAGGGAAATTTAGGAAATGAAAACAACATGTTTTTCTATCTAGATGGAGGTCTGTACTAAATGCAAAACTCACTAAGAGTAAAGGATGCCCAGTTACAGAAGGATTAAGTAAACAAAAAGCAATGCTTGCATTTGGTCTAAGCCAAATGGAACATGGTGTTCAGAAGTTTCAAATTAAGTTCCAAAATTAGAACTAAATTTGGCAAAATGCATTCTTCTGCCCCATTAGGAATGTTATCAGTTGAATGTGAGTGCTGGCTGCCTGTCTCCATGATTCATTTCAGTAGCTCTCAGGAGGCCCAAAGATATGACCTCATGAGGCTCTTGACTGGGCCTAGTGCTGATGATTTCCCGATGGCCATTGCCAAATCCACTAGGCAGAACTGAGTTCTGTGAATACATATCCTATCCATCTTTCAAGGGCCTTCTCAAAGTTGACCTTCTCCTCCTGGCATTTGCCCTTCTGTAAGGTACTCACTAATAATGCATTGACCATCTGGTATCCTGTAAAGAATATCTGGCGGCCCAGATGTCACATCATTCAGTACCTACATTTCCTTGTATGAAAGCCTATGGCCATTGAGGGAATCAAGAATCATACATTTAAGAGCTTTAAAGGACCTTCAAGGTAGAGTTCAGCCCTCTCATTTTCCAGGAAATGGAGGCACAAAGAGGTTGTGACTTCCCCAGCATCACAGAGCTAGAAAGTATCAAGACGATCGGAATCCACATCTTCCTGACCCTGAGGCTAGCATTCCATCCATGACACTACTCTGCCTCTCTATCACTGACCTCTGACCGATGCTAGAGCTTCAAGTCAGTGTCTTCAGTGTCATTGGGTGACATTCTCTGGCTCATTCATTCATTTCTGCTCAGAGTAGGAGAAGATCTGGTCCTAGGTCAGAGAAAGTCCCATTCTGCTGGATCTTTTGGGCAGGCATCACGGTGGAGCTTAAGGAGCCAAAAGTCCATCATTCAAGTCCTCAGCAAATGATTTTTCTCTAAGCTTGAATTTCCTCATCTACAAAGTGGAGATAATAATAACAATTGTACTATTTACCTAATAGAGTTGTTACAAGAAAGGTTCTTTGTAAACCTTAAAGTGCTGTGTAAATGTCAATTACCATTAGCACTGTGATGTTATTTTACATGATTATTTGCCACTTGGCTGCAGCATCATTAGAAGTGAACAGTGGTCAGTCATGCATTTCAGGAGGCAATAAAAGGACCTACCGATGCTCAGGAAGGGGACATGGGGTTAGATTGCATTTGAGAAATTGAAAAAGTACTTCGGAGGATCCTAAATTTTTTATCACTGCAAAAAACAGGCATCTCCTTAATATTACTATTTTCTTGGTCCCACAGACCCCATAGAATCCATGTGGTTTTGATTTATTGTTGAAGATTTGCCTCACATATGATTTCTTTTTATCAACAGACTCATTATGTCATCAGTGTGGATACACCCTCCTCTGAACCAGATAGCAACTCTTTCAGTGCGTAAGAGATGATGTCAAGAGTTGCTGCCCCACCCCCACCCCCACCTAAAAAAAAGCAATTAAAAAGATTTATTACTTGGTGGTCAACCTTCTGATGGTGAATCTCTCTGAATTTAGCTAGGGATGGTCTTCAGAGCAGATACAGAAGTCACTATTAAATTTGTACCTGAACCTTCTCCAACTCAATAGGAATTGTAGAAGTTCACACAAGGATATAATTCCAGGCTTCAGAGCCCAAAGTGTAATAGGGGAAAATGACACATATACAAGTGAATTCAGTTAACAAACCTTTACTGAGTAATTACTGGAGGATATGCAAATCACTGTGCCTGTCCTGGGGAACATAGAGACCAAAAGGAGATACCTTCCAGGAATTTCCCTTCTCTGAGAGGGATACAACACGTACACACAAGAAGAAGGTATTGACAATTGGGATAATACAGGCTGTATATAGAGGTTGTCTTTTTTTTTTTTAATTTTTCATTTTCTGTTCCAAATTATGTTTCCCTCTCCCTCCACCACTTCTCTACTCATTGAGAAACAAGTAGTACTATCTATGCTCATCATACATATGAAGTCATGGAAAACATTTCCACTTTAGTTGTGTTTAAAAGGAAAGAAAAAAAGAAAAATAAAGAGAAAAAAATGTTTCAATCTGCACCTCAGAATCCATCTGAGCTGAGTCTTTAAGGAAGTTTGGTTTGATTCATCTCAATATCTAAGGCTCTCACACTACACAGAATTGTAGGAGTTCTCTTGGAGGTGAGCAATCTGAAGTCTGATCACTTAACAGTTCTAGAGGACTCAGGCAGTATCCACTGGTAGACTACAATACCTCGGTCATAGCTGTCTTCAAACAGTACATCATCGGAAGGGCAATTCTCTGTCAGGTCCTTAGAACTATCTGTGTCTCTTCTCAAGCTTTATTTAAGAGATTTTCTTCATAAGTGGATTGAATCAATTTTCCTTATAGAAATGTTCAGTTCCTATCCTTTTCAGTACACAACTGTTTACTTATAAAGGGAGAAGCATCTTACATTATAATCCTACAATCCACCTATATTCAGGGCCACCTCAATGACCACATCATCCCCTAGAGATGTGGTTAGTGATTAGTAAAGGTCTGCCATACAGGAGAGGCTCACTGATTTATCAGTCAGCTCTGAGTTAGACCATCTACTTACTGGAGGTATTGTGGTTTAGTCCTGGGTTTAGGAAGGACTATGTGCAGATAGGGCAGCCAGGTACATAGAGTGCTCAGCCTGAGTCAGGAAGACTCATCAACCTAAATTCAAATCAGGCCTCAAACACCTATTAGCTGTGTGACCCTAGGCAAATCACTTAACCCTGTTTGCCTCAGTGTCCTCATCTGTCAAATGAAATGGAGAAGGAAATGGCAAACCACTCCAGTATCTTTGTCAAGAAAACTCCAACTGAGATCATGAGGAATTGGAAATGACTGAACGATAATTACAAGAAAAACATATGCAGATGTCAGGGCCAAGAGATTTTAACTCTTCTTTCCCTCTGGGCTCCAATAATGTTTTCAGTTTAACCTTTATCCCATTTATGGTCAGAAATTTATTTTAATTCATAGTTCTTATCATCTCTCTCCCCTCCCTCCCTTCCGCCTACTCAGGTAAATAGTCCTAGGGCTCTACTTCCTCCAGCAGAAAAGTTGCTGAATTACTCTATATAATGAAGTAACTGCTTTCACTCTCTCTCCCCCTTGTTCTTCTATTCCATTGAAATCATTAGGTCTGGTTTAAGAAGATTTAAAATCCTTGTTGACCCTCTTGTCTTCCTCTCTCCCTTCTCCCTCAACAAAAAAGAATCATAGTCTGCTCCCTCTCTCCCTCCCTCCCTCCCTCCCCCTCCCTCCCTCCCTCCCTCCCTCCCTCCCTCTCTCTCTCTCTCTCTCTCTCTCTCTCTCTCTCTCTCTCTCTCTCTCTCTCTCTCTCTCTCTCCCCCTCTCTCTTTCCCTCTCTTCTCTCTCTCTCTCTCCTTCTCTCTCCAAATATATGCATATTATATACATATATCACCATACTTACTCATATTAAGTTGAATTTCTTTAAAAGTACCCAGATCTTTTTGAAGATTGTAGGGCTATCAGGGCTCTATAGTGCACTTGGCCCTTTTTTTTCATAGATGTAGGTATTGAAGCCTCAGAGGCATGTAGGAACTTAAGGGTCCTGGCTAAAAAGGGTAATAAGTAACAAAGCAAAATCTTGCAAACCCAATTCTTCTGACCCCATATTCAGTGTTCTGCCCATTATACCACTCTGCCTCACTGGAACTGTCATCTTGTATCCTAAACTGTGTCATCGATTTTTTAAACCTGTATTGGACTTTCCATTTATCCCTGTTAAACTTATTCTGAATAAATTTCTTCTTTGAATCTATTTATCATCTTTGCCTATCACAATCTGTTTTTGGATCCTGACACTGTCTTCCAATACTCTCTCATGTGTGCTCAGGATATCCAGGATCTTTCTCCAGATATCGTGGAGGACTAATCCCCATTTTTTTTTTAAAACAGAGCTTCCCTTCAAGCTGACTGAAGGCTGCCAGTTTGGCACTTTCTTCTTCCAATGGAATCTGACTCTCTCATAAATCACATTGTGTTTGGGAACACAGTATTCTTAATAATTCTCCAATACTAAATCTTAATCAGCCTGTTCTCTTCTATCTCAAAGGTGAGGAAGCTGCCCAAATAAATGAAAAGAGGTTTCAAGGATAAGGGTTAAAAGGCTGGGTTTGCACAATACCCTGATTAAGTAAACACACACCCTTAAGTCATGGATTCAGTTAATGACGACAGACTTCATTGCCAAGCTCTGGGGCCCTGGGGTCCTACTACCCCAGAAGACAATTAAATGACTCCCAACTGCAATCCAGAGGCTTTCAGAATAAACTTCTTTATTTATGTATTAATATTTTGCTCTTATACCAGGTTTACACCTTAACTACTAGTCTGCTTTGCTTTTCCCAGAGGACTTTGCTTTCTGACCGTTTCAATTCATCGCTTCCTGCTACCTAGAATGTCACTTTAAAAAAATGACTGAAGAGAAAGTATGTTCGGGTCACTTGAGGGCAGGAGGGAAGTTAACTTGACCTCGTCCATTCCAAAGGCCAGGTGGGTTCAGGGTGAAACAAATGATGAAATTCCATGGACAACAGTCATGTTTCATTCTTCTGACTATGGCCAAGCCAGTAGGATGGAGAGCACTATGTTCCTGACAACTGACTTGACAATAACATCGTCTGTTTCGCATCCAAAACCAAAAATGGTCTCTCTGCTTGAAAGGGAGAGCTTTCTTCCCAACCCATGGGATATGACAGCTGGACGTGGCTTCTGAACATAGGGAATGCCTGACTCCATTGGAGGATCTGCCATGAAGGACCACCTGGCAGGAACCATCAGTTAACGATGAACAGCTGTCTCTCTTCTATGGAGGCTCTTCCCTCTTTATTGGCCTTTGCTGAGTGAGGAAAATTTCGGTCCCCAAGCTTTCTTTTTCTTATTTGTCATCCTGAAACAGATTCCATAAGCCTCAAGGATATGGGCTCTTTCACAGAAATTTAAGTCTGGGGCCAACTGTCTTTTTAGATCCTCAGTTCACACCAATGTGAACTTTTCTTCAGGCTTGCCTTCTCTTGCTTCAGGTCAGCTGTTGTTACTCATTCTTTGTGCTTGAAGAGAACCAGTGACATCAGGCAGGTGAGCTAGAGATAAGTGGTAACATTCTGATAGAGAAACCAAAAGCTTACAGATCACTAACCATTAAAGAAAAGAGGGTTGGGACTTAGGGACAGAGATGATCAGGCAGTTGGCCGTGAACATGGGGTTATAGTTTTCCAGTATCAGGTACTACAGAGGTACTAAAGATGAAAGAAAAAACTGTGCCATAAACCAGTATGCTTCCTTCATCAGTTAATAACTGAGTGCTTCACGTGTACTCTCAGTCCTATGCCCAAGCTGAGAGGGATAAAAAAGAATGAAAAGAGATTGGGTCTGCTTTCAGAGAACCTACAAATTAAGGAAAGGAAATTAGGAGAAGTGGGAGGCAGGATAAACTAATAGGAACATTACATCAAAACCTTTCCAGATAATCCCTAGCTGACAAATGGGTAAGCAGCATTTCGAAGGTCAATTTGTAAGCTGGTTGTTTACATTTGGAACATATTTTCCTAAATGACCAATATTATACATTCTAGAATCTCAGAGATGAAAAGATCCTAAGAGGACATCTGGTCCAGCTCATCCACGAATACGAATCCCTCTACAAATTCACTCACTCATGAGTGATCGCCTTGTTTACCCTTGGAGATCTTTATTGATGGGGATTTACTTCCAGCTACAACAGTCAGTTAATAAGCATCTTTTAAGTACTTCTATGTGCCAGATGCTATTCTAATGGGGGGCCCAACAGATACAAAATTAGATTCTCTCTCTCTATATATGTATAACCTAATTCTATATTTTGCTGTTTTATATATATTTGTATATAAATAAATTTTAATAAATGTATATAAAAATACATTTGTATATAAATGAAAAATATATAACAAATAAGTATATATTTTACATGAAAAAATAAAATATAAAATTAGGTTATATATACATGTATGTATATATACATACCTATATGCATGTGCACATGCATATATAAATGTATATAACATATGTATATAAATATAAGGTAATCTCAGAGAATAAGGCACTAGCAGCTGAGGGGTCAGGAAAAGCTTCCTGAAGGTAGGATTTAAGTTGAGTCTTGAAGGAAGCCAGGGAAGCTTAGAGGGAGAAAGGAGAAAAGAAAGATATTCAGAGCTAAGGCAGGAAGACAAAAGATAGGGGATGATATGTAAGGAAAAGCAAGAAAAAAACAAAAAAACCAAAAACCCAACCCAAAACCAAACCAGTAAAGCTAGACTATGAAGAGGGGAGCAAAGTATATGGAAGACTGGAAAGTAGGAAGGGGTCAGGCTGTGAAGAACTCTAAATACTAATCACAGGGATTCATATTTGGTCCTGGAGGTCATAGGGGAGCAGTGGAGCTTACTGAGTAGGGGAGTGAATAATATGATCCCATCTGTACTTTTGGAAAATCACTTTTCAGCCAAGCTGAATGTAGGATAGATTGGAATAGGAAAACTATTGAGACTGAAAGGCATATAAGAAAGTTACTTCAATAGTCTAGGTGAAAGGTGATAAAGGCCTGAACTAAAGTGGTGGCTGCCTGAGTGGTAATAAGGAGACATGTAGAAGACATGTGAATAGAATAGATAAGATTTGGCAGCCGACTGGATACATGGGGTGAGAGTGAGGAGTCAAGGAGGACACTGAGTTTGCAAGGTTGGGTCAGTGGGAAGATATTGGTGTGCTTCTCAGTAGTGGGAAAACTCTAGGAAGAGGAGAAGGTCCGAGGTAAAGGATAATGTTTTGGACGGTTGAGTTTTAGGTGTCTTTGGAGCATCCTGTTTGAGATATCAGTTGGTAATGTGAGACCTCAGGAGAGAAAATAGGACCAGATGTCCATAGATATAAGCATTATTTCCAGAAAAGCTGATGAGATTATCAAGTCAGAAAGATGTCAGATAATCAGAGACAAAGGCCCGGGGTGGAGCATTGAGGGTTACCTATAGTTAGTGGGATGAAGAACCAGTAAAGGAGACTGAGGAGTACTTTGGACAGATCGACTTTTTAGGAAGTGTTTTTCTTTAGGTATCTTTAAAGCTTCTACTTATTGTTCCTCTTTTTGCCTTCTGGGACCAACAGAACAAGTCCAATCAATCTCCCACAAGAAAGGCCTTCAAACTTCTGTGAGCTGATGCAAAGTGAAGGGAGCAGAACCAGGAGAACATTGTACACAGTAACACAACATTGTACCATGATCAACTATGAATGACTTACCTATTCTCACTAATACAAAGATCTGAGACAATTCCAAAGGACTTTTAATGGAAAATGCTATCCACCTCCAGGTAAAGAACTGATGGAGTTTAAGTGCAGATCAAAGAACACTATTTTTCATTTTATTTCTCTCTGTGTACATGTGATTTTTTTGGACTGCATTTTCTTTCACAACATGACTAATATGGAAATATGTTTTGCATGATTGCACATGTATAACCTATATTAAATTGCTTTTCATTTCAGGGAAGGGAAAAGGGAGGAAAGAAGGGAGGGAGAGAATTTGGAACTCAAAATTTTAAAAAGTAAATGTTAAAAATTGCTTTTACATATAGCTGGATAAATAAAGGCAAAAGTCCCATAAATTGTATCAATTGGGTATTGATGGTATGGTTTATGGGACCAAACTGTTGTTCTATTAATTATTAGTTATTATTGGTTTGAAGAAAAGAATGTCAGACTGTCTAGTGTTACCAAAATGGGAAAAGTCAATTTTATTTGAGGTTATTATTACCACTTGGATATTGAGCATGTCTTGAAAGGCAAACATGTTTTATTATAAGAAACTTATCTGATCTGCATTGTCTTGAAATTGATTACATCCCATCCCAGAACTTTTTCTGACAATTGCAATTTTTTTGGCAACTTTTAAATGAATTCAGTTGTGCATCGGAGTCATCATCGTATTAAAAAAGTGTTCTGTTAATAGTTTTCTATCAGAATCTTGTCCTTCTAAGGGAGGAAATAAGGGGAGGTATGAATAACAAGAAAGGAATGTGGCTAGATTGAAAATTTTAGTTGGTTTAAATAAATAGTTGCAACAAGATTAGGTAATTATATCAAATATAAAAATTGGGTTCAAATCAAGTTTCACTTATTATTTGAATTTGCCAACCTAAAAATGTAAATTCTCTGGTCTAGTGATGTTCATATTAGTGGTTTGAGCTGTCTTTCACCTGGTTACTGTAATAGCAAACTACATTAAGATCTATTTTGTCAGAGATGTTTAACAGTGAAGGGATATCTGCGAGTGAGGAGCAAATCTTCTAGAAGCTGCTCAGAAGCCCCACTCATTCCAGCTTTCCTGAGAGGAGAGATCTCCAGAGGACCCTAGGACTACATAAGAGGATGTTTCAAAGACTGGACAACCATATGAGATGCATGAGTAAGCATGACACCTTCATCATCATCATCCTCTCCACAAACAATTCCCAATTCACTTGTTCCTGAGCCTGCAGCGACTAGAACCTCAAATCCTTGTTTTCAGTCTCCTGCTTTGGCTTTTGCTTCACCACCAACAGCAATGATTGATAATTCCTGTGTTCATTCAACCTATTCCTTATTTTCCCATACTTCAGCCATCTATATCTGTTTGTGTTGTCTGCAGGAATGTTGGGGCGGCTCTTTTTAAATATTTTTTTCAAATTTATTTATTTATTTTATGTTTTCAACATTCACTTTTATAAAATTTTGAATTATACGTTTTTCTTCCTCCCTCCTCTCCCCCCTCTGCAAGACGGCATGCCATCTGATATGGGCTATACATGTATAATCATATTAAGCATATTGTGAGAAAAAGAATTAGAACAAAAGGAAAAAACCATGGGAAAGAAAAATAAAAGAGAAAAGAGTCTGCTTCCATCTGCATTCAGGCTCCATAGTGCTTTCTCTGGATGTGGAGAGCATTTTCCATCATGAGCCTTTTGGAATTGTCTTAGATCATCAAAGTTGGTCATTGAGAGGTGGCTCTTTGTTAAAATTGCTTGGATTGTTTCCATAAACTCCAAAGATTTACAGAACCTGTGTGTAGGGCAAACAATGCCAGTACTGTTACACTTGAGCATGCCTTATGGTCCCCTAATTTGTATATCTTGTAGGGCATGTTTTGCTAGAAGGTACTTCTCACTTGGGGTACTTGGTTAAGTGAGAAAGTCACTTCAGACATTTATTGTCTATTTAGTATATTATGGGTCAATGCTGAATTGTGTGGAACATGATCAGTGTGTTATAAGTTGTGTCCATTTTCTCTCTTCTCCAATGTCACCTTTGTGCCTCAGGAAGGGTACTGCCCCATTCTGATTTTTCATCACCCATGGAGGACAGCCCTCCATGCCTATAGGTAGTAATGATCCAAAGAAAAACTGTGATCTTTCCTTGTGGATTGAAGTGAGAGAATGTGAGAAGTAATTCATTTAGACCTGTACTCTCTTCCAATCAGTATTAATCAGTTTGATATTCTACGTAAATCATATAAATAAATAGGGCTAGATAGGTTCTTATAGTGGGCCTCAAACTTTAATGTAGTGTTCACTACTTGTTTACCAAGTAAAGAGGCTTACTTATACAACCACAAGAATGCTGACAAAGCTATCTCCATCCTGTTTTACTCAAATTCCATGTCCACACTCAGCATGGGTGGGATGCCTTGATGTTTTGGAAATCCCCCAACTTATTTTTGTACCTCTGGACCATTTTCTCTTGTCCATCATGAGCAGATGACCATCTTATGAGAACTTAGTGGAATTGCCCCATGCTTCACTCCATCTATGCACCTCCCCCCCTCCCCCCCAGGTAACCTATCATTTTTGGCCCTCAAGAGCAAGATCTATCAACCAATGAGATTTTGTATTTTACCATGACTTTTTTTTTTTGCATATTTGCGTATCAAACCCTACAAAAACAAGGTCTTGGAAGAAGGGGGCATCTCAGATCATGAGGAAGATCTGGGGCCTACTTAACTGGAGGGGACCATGGACTCCTCAATGAAGTGCCATTGGCTCAGACTTCTATCTCAGTCTGTTTTATTGTAGGTTGGACAATTTTAATCCTTACTAGTATCTTTGCTAAAAAAAAAAAAAAATCCAAAAACCAAATGGGATCATAAAGAGTAAGATGTGACTGAAAACAACCAGTAACAACAAAGTAGATGGGCTACCTTAGGAGGTAGTGGGTTTCCCCTGCTTGGAGATCTTCAAGGAGAGGTTAAATAACCACTTGTCAGCTATGTTATGGGTTTGGGGGACAAGATGGCAGGTGAGGTCCCTTTCAACATTATGTCTATGACTATAAAGCTAACTCTGAAGGTATCAGTGGGAAGGGGCCAGAGACCCTGGGAGTGAAAAAACATGGAAGCAGCAACATCAGTTAATATGTAGAAGATCTTAAGAAAAACTCCTTTGTTTGTAACCACAGATTGACTGCACCAAGCAATATGAATGACTACAGATGCATTGAGAGGAATGGGGGTATATGTGTGAAGGAGTTCATTGAGTCACAGAATCTTATAGAATATAGCCATTAGAATGGATATTAAAGGCCATCTAATCCAACCCCTGCCTGAGGCAATGACTGTTGGCTAACTGTGTATGAGGAATTTGGGATTACAGCATGGAAGATGATTTAGGAAGTCTGTCCAAACTGCTCTTTTGATTTCATGTCACAACTCAAATTTTCCTGTGTATTCGTAATGTGAGAGTTAGTAAGACATGGGTTTAAATCCCACCTGTGTGGCCATGGGCATGCTATTTCAACTTTGTGTGCCTCAGTTTCTTTATTTATAAAATGATAATGTTTTCCTCACAAAGCTGATAATTTATGTTGAAGGCTATACAAGTTTCAGTTGTTACTGTTAGCCTTTCTTACTGGGAGAGTTCTCTGGCATCTGAACTTTAAATCAAGCCACAGAAACTGATATGAATCATGACATGATGTTTCCATTGTGTGTTGGGAAATCAGGAGACCTGGGTTTGAATCCATTTCTGACACTTACAACCTGTGCAATCTTATCTTGGGTAAGACATTTCACTTTTCTATCCTCAGTTTCTGTAGCTATTAAATGGGAGTGTTGGACTGGATTATCTGTAAGGACCCTTCAAGAAGCAGCAGTCATTCTCTTCTCTGTTCATCTCAATCCTTTTGACAAGAAGCGATGCGTAGCTCAGTGTTGTCATCCCAACATCTGGTTGGCACTGATCACTGAAAGCCTGAAATGTAGTGTCCAGGGGGATGCACGGGTGAGGAACAGAAGCAGTTAGTTTAACTGAGCTGAAGCAAACAGAGGACACCAGGGGAATGAACTATGCTCCCTGGGACCTAGATACGCTCCAGTGAAATCATGCCAAGTGTTGAGGAGGGGAGGGAATGATTGGTGCAGGGAGAGACTCAGCAGCAAAAAGGGAGTACTGCTCTCTCTGAAGGCCATCAGTTTTTCTTCTTGTCAGAGGGAAAACTAATGGACTGAAATGTAGGCCTCAGAACTGAGGCTACTGAGAAATTGGTCATGGTGCATGTACAATGAATGGCCTGAGTGAGTAGCCCCATTAGGAAGAGGCTACTGCCTGAATCTACTAAGAGAGGGAGACTTAGGCTCAGTCACAGGTGAGGGCAGAGAGGGAAGGCAAGGATAGGTATTGGGAAGCCATTTAAAATAGTAAATTTTAGGTCCCTCCCAGCTCTCTGCTGCCCAGTGGTCCAAAGTGTTCCTTCTACTGTCACAGGAGCTGCCAGGGGAAGCAAGTGTTTACAGCCTCAGGACCTTTATCAAGGTCATAATCATAGTAAATAGATATTTATATGACGCTTTAAGGTTTGCAAAGCATTTTAATTAAAATGTCTAGTTTTATTCTCATTAAACACAGGGTGGGGGCTCGGTGATATTATTATCCCCATTTTTATCAAAGATGAAACTGAGTCAGAGAGAAATGAAAACACTTGTCCAGAGAGATTCAGCTAGTATTTACCTAAGGCCGGATTTCAATTCAGGTCTTCCTGACTCCAAGCAAGTTAGTTTTCTGGTTTTCTTATTTGGGGCTGCTCAAGGTCTTATTTTTATTCCAGGTTTTTTTTTTTAATCTTTTGGGGAATTAATAGAAGAGCCAATAATAAAGAGACTTCTTGTAAAGAATAGGTCCAGGGATAAGAAGCATCTGCCATCTTTGAGACTGATAGGGCGGGGAGAATAAGACACATCATGGTGAACTGAAAGTGGTCGCTAATCCTGGATATGAATTCACTTTTCCCCTGAGAAAGGCAGTCCAGACTTGCTCTAGCCTCTTAGGCAAATCATTTAGACTCCCCAAGCCTCAGTTTCTTTCATTTGTTTCCAAAACAAAACAAAAAAACAGGAATAACATGACCTACCTCATAGAGTTGGTGTCAGGCTCAAATAGGTAAGACATGAAAAGCATTTCCAAAGTTTTGAAATGCTCTATAAATGTCAGTTGTTATTAATTTATATGAGCCTCAGTTTTCTCATCTATAAAACGGAGACAATAATACTTATAATACTGACTTCCCGTGGTTGTTCTGTTGGAAGTCTTCTGTAAACTGTAAAGTACATGTGTGAGGTAGAATTTATTATGATAAATAATCCCAGGCCAGGATTGCCAAGTAGTTCTAATTTAAATTCTGCCTTCCGAATCATGGCTAAAGCAGTGGAGGGAGATCATAATTAGAACTCTGTAATCATCTAGAGCTGGAAGAGACATTAGATCAATCTAGTCGTCCCCCCCACCCCAGTTTTACAAATGAGGAAACTGAGGCTCAATTTGTTAAAGTCCAAAGTTAATTAATAAACTGTAGAGCTAGTATTTGGACCTGGTTCCTTTGACTCTAGATCCAGTGCTCTTTTCAATGGACCAGGTGATTCACATATTGTCCTATTGTTTATTTGCTTTTTTTTTAAGAAAAAGAAAAAAATTCTCCAGAGGAATAATCCTCAGCCTTTTTTAATAGTAACTCACATTTCTTTTTCTTTCTTTCTTTCTTTTTTTTGGCAAATGCTTTCTTCACCACAATGCTGTGACAGATATTATTTTTTCATTTTTCAGATGAGAAAACTGAAGTAGAGATTAACTGACATTTCCAGAGCCACAAGCTAACTAAGAATCAGAAGCCAGGCTTTCTGACTCCTGAACTTGTTCTATTTGCTACCCTGCTCTTCTGCGGGACTCTGTGATCCAGTGACACAAGCCTGTTCCTGGCACATGCCACTTAATCTATCAATTCGGAGAATTTCCCCTGACTCTATCCCCCTCCCTGAGACATTTTCTCTCCTTATCTCTGCCTCCTGTCTTCTCTGGATTCTTTCAAGTACCAGCTAGTGTCCCCTTCTACAAGAAACCTTTCCCACTCCTCCTCCTTCATCTTAATGCCTTCCCCCTGAGAGTGCCCCCATATATGCTGTACGTATCTTGTTTGGCTAAAATTGTTTGCAGGTTGTCCCCCTCATTGAAACAGTGAGTTCCTTGAGAAGAAAGATAACTAGCAGCTCTTAAAATTTTCCATCCAGTGTCTATTAAGTCCTAATGTTGGGATAGTCTTATGTCTAGTTAACCTAAATCCTCTATTCCTCCAATTTGGGTCATTCCTTTTCTGCTCTAACCTCTGTGAACATGCAGCAGGTTGATAGTTCTTCTTCCTCCTTGACCTTCTACCCTAGGGCCATGACAAAGAATCAAAAGATTTTCATATATTAAGAAGAAAAATGAGGGAGGGGGGAAACAATCTGTACAGACAATCTTTAAAGAGAACTGTAAGGTCGCATGTGCCAGCTCTTAAAAATAGTTACAGAAGTTGAGGAAGAAATGCAGATGCCATATTCCAACTTCACACCAGAGCCACCATGGGAACAGATTATCACACACAATTTTCCCTTCCCTACTTTCCCTGTTATTTAATAGCCAGGCAGCCCTTTGTTTCCTGATTAATTAGGCTTGAATATTTGCAAAGTCATTCTGAGGTAATTGTATAGGTAGTCTCACAGTCTCTTTTTTTTGTGACTGCGTGTGCTGGAGCCAGCTCTACTCTGCTTATTTAACCATTTTAACAATTTAACAAATTTGTTAACAAATTGAACAAACCATATTTAACCATTGTTAGAATTTAAGTGTGAGAATTTACACCTTGGACATCTGCAGAAGCTACATACAATCAGTTGGTTTTATTTATTTTTAATTTATACAGTTAAGAAAATGATGAAGAAAGTGGTAATTATGGAAGTTAAGCTTAAAAGTGTGTCCTGGGTGCATTTTTTCCCCATGTTAAATACTTACCGGAACACTCTTGTGTGTGACTACACTGAGACCTTTTCAGGGTGCATCACTTATCTCAGGTTACCTAGGGAAGCAGAGGAAGAGGACCCCAGGTGCAGGGTTTAGCCCTAGCCAGAGAGTCTGACTGTCTTATTCACAATGACTCTTATTGGAGAAATGATCTAAAATGGTCTTGGGAATGCAATTGTCCTCAAAAAACAGAGGTGTCTAAAACTCAGC
Source organism: Notamacropus eugenii (assembly GCF_028372415.1). NCBI lineage: Eukaryota > Metazoa > Chordata > Mammalia > Diprotodontia > Macropodidae > Notamacropus > Notamacropus eugenii. The sequence goes on along the minus strand of NC_092877.1, from coordinate 294,639,577 downwards.
CCATAATAAGCTAGAGTATAGCCAAACCAGATTAAAATGTAATTGTGAAATATTTCATAAAATAAAAATACAGTAAAACGCAGATAATGCCAATATGTGACTTTTTAAATCAAAATGGACCTACAGGAAATCTTTTATATGGTTTGGTGGCCTCTGTTTCTATTTGAGTTTGCCAGCAAGACTTTTAAACCAAGGAGAATGCTGAGCAGACAAGTCTGTTTTAGGGGTCAGTGTGAAGCTAAGTACACTAGTTCTTCATTAGTGTTGGGAAAGAAAATCCTACACGTGAACTTCTCAGTTAGCAGGAAGGTCTCTGTGCTAATAATACTACCTGTGATGAATGCAATTTTTATTTACCAACAAGAGTAGGAAATAGCTCAATGAGAGAAGTCTACCGAAGATGATAGTTTATTAAAAGAGGGAGTGAGACCCACGAAACCTCCGAAAGAGGAAGCAGAGATAGACAGTGAGCAAATCCATGTACCTACATAATGGCAAGAATGAATTCACTTGTCTAGGCTGAAGAGGCTTCCTGTCATAGGAAGCGCACTGTTCCAGAAAGCAAGAGACATTTTTCCCACGGCAGTGGTCAGTAAAGATCGATCTTATTCCCGGAAAATAATAACCGAGGGAGCAGGAGGTGGTGTAGAATTACTTTGACACAAGTTTATTTTTTCTACATTTCTATTCACATTTCTTAAGCCACTCCTGCTTGCAGAACACAGAGTTGGTGGGGCAGATGAGAAGTTTAGATAAGGTCTGGATTCCTGATGTCAAGGAACTTATGATCTTGCAGGGGAATATGACTCATAAGCAAATGACTATAATGCAAAATGATCCATGCTAAATGCACAAGAAAGGAAAAAAAAATGCTAGCCAAACGATATTCCAGGTCTAGGAGAGAGAAGGAAGTTGTCATCTACAATCATGCATAGATTCAGAGCTGGAAAGGCCCTTAGAAGCCATCTACTCTAATCTGTTCATTTTACAGATGGGACAATTGAGGCTCCAGAGAAGTGAATAATAATAGTAGTAGTAGTAGCTAGCAATTATATGGTGTTTGATGGATTACAAAGCCTTTTATCTCATTATATTCTCCCAACAATCCTGTGAGGTAGGTGCAATTGTTATACCTATTTCATAGCTGAGGCTGAGAGGTTAAGTGATTTATGCAGAGTGACACAGCTACTAAGTGTCTAACACTGGATTTGAACTCAGGTGCTCCTGACTCCAAGTCCAGAACCCTAATCCTTGTCTACCTGGTTGCCCTCATCCTTACTAATTGGGTGACCTGGGTGATAAAACTAATGATACACAGAGTCCCAATTTAAACAATAAATTTAGCCCTTTTCATTGTGTTATTCTGACTCTTGGAAGAAGTAGCATTTTACCAAAGCAAGAATTAAATTGTCTATGAATGCACAATGGGGCTTTTTCTGTCAATGCACCAAAATGACTGATTCGCAAATGGCCTACCTTCATTTGCAAAATAGTGTCTTGTATGAAGTCTATGAGAAAGGAATAATTTAACTCAGGACTTAAGAAATATTTAGGAGAAAAAAATAAGTTATGAGTGCCTTATGTACGACACGGAAGCTTAATGCATGTTTCTTGAATTTGTTTCATAAAGTTAAAGCACTTTTATTGAGTTAGCCAGCAGAGACTTCAAAGGCAAAGAAATGGGTGGGGGTGGGGAGGGGGGTGGGAAACTTTCATGGAGTTCAAAAAGAGGGAGAAATTTATGGATTTGATGGCTTTTCTGAACTTAATGTTTTTCAAATCAATATAACTGCCTTTTAAATTACCTTCATTGCGCTTCGTCTTGTCTCATTTTTACAACTTGAATTGTCTTTTTCTACACCCAGCCAAATCTTGCATGTATGTTTTTCATTTCCATTTAAGCATGTATGTTTGTTCTCTGGGAGGTAAGTATCAAAATTATATAAGAAACCAAAGCCCCATCAAACTTGCTACTGGATCTCAGTGTCTAGAAAGACGGTTTTCTGAGGACTTCTGAGGGGGAAAACATTGAGAAATCTTAACAAGCCTAGTAAGAAACAGAGCACATGTGGACAGAGCCTTGGACAGGGAAGTAGATGTTTAAGAAAGTGTTGGCTGGAAGAATTAAGTGCTCAAGGTGACATGGGGAGGGGAGGGAACTGAACCAGAAACAAAGAAACTACTACTCAGGAAAAGAAGATTCCGACAGGAAGAGAAAATTCATTTTGGTTCTATGGGATGTCACTGAGACTAGGTCTACCCCATGCTGGAAGATCAGAGCATCAGAGACATAGAGATGGAAGAGATTTCAGACCCCAAGCAGTCCATCTTATCTTCATTTTATACATGAGAAAGTCAGGCACCATGAGGTTAAGTGACTTGATTGAATCAAGGTCTTCTTAACTCCAAGTCAAGAGTCCTAACCACTAGACTATGGTGCCTGGTCTGCTCCCTTCTGCTAGGCTGTCTTCATGGTAATATCATTTCTTTGTAGTTAGGAGCATTATTTAGTAGCACTATAGTTATCCATCAATGAGTTTCCATAATCTTTAATTATAGGATCATCCAAACATAAGATTTAGAGTTGGAGGCAAGCTAGGTAATGAAGTGGATGGAGTGTAGGGCATAGAGTCAGGAAGACTCCTCTTCTTGAGTTCAAAGCTGACTTCAGATCCTTACTAGTTGGGTGACCCTGGGCAAGTCACTTAACCCTGTTTCCCTCAGTTTCCTCATCTATAAAACGAGCTGAAGAAGAAAATGGCAAATTCCTCCAGTATCTTTGATGAGAAAACCCCAAATAAAGCCACAAAGGGCCAGAAACAACTGAACAGCAACAGAATAAAACAACCCATTTAAACAATAAAATAAAATAAAATAAGATTTAGAGTTGGAAAGACCTTAGAGATTATCTAGTAGGCTGTCTCTTCCGTTTGCAGATCAGGAAACTGAGGTCCAGAGAGCTTAAGTCACTTATTCAGGGTCACACAGCTAGTAAGTAGAGTCTTAATTTGAACTTAAGTCTTTTAATTTTAAATCCTGTACCTAGTCGATTACCTCATGCTTCCTTGCCATTTTCAATGAGCAAAACCCCAACCTACAAATTCCATTGCAATTACTTAAAAGACAAACCACCACTAGCCAGGATAGAAGCAATTTTCTTTGTAACAATTGCTTTTTTCTCATTGCTAGGAGAGCAACAACACTGCTCTTTTTCTCATTGCTTTTAAAATGCAATTCTTGAAAAATACTCTTATGCAATCCAGGCCCATCTAATTGACCTTACCACTAGGACAATTATCCTGAAAACTGGTAGAAACTTTCCTTTGTTCAGTTCCATCCCATTACTTTACGTGGTACCACATCATACGGAGAAATTCCCAGAAGGCTATAGTTGGCTGGGATGAGAATACAGCCCAGGTCTGCCTCTGAGAAAACACCAATTTTTTCCTCATAAGGCTTGGGGTAGTCAATTGTCCTGTAATTAAATGAACCTCCTCCTTGGACTTCAGTTTTCTCCAGCTGTGAAGTGGAGGGATCAGACTCAAAGGACCTCTGAAGTCCTTTCCTGATTGAAGTCAATAATTTTAACATCTGAAATAGATCTGTGCCACCAGATGACCCGACCCTCAGAGCACACAGACTATATACATGTTCATGTTTGGGGGATCGGACCTGTGATTTCATTGGAGTACAGAATTCTCAGTGAGGAAATTCCCTCTATCAGTGGAGGTTAGTGGAGGTTTAGAGTTAGCCCTGAGAGATTTAGTGACATACGCTGGGTCCCAATATAAATCAAAGTTAGGGCTCGGACCGAGGTCTTTCTGACTCCAAGGCCAGCGAGGAAGTGTCACAGGCTGTGTTTGAACTCAATTTTTCCTCATTCCAGCTCCAACACTATTTACTATGTTTTTCTGTCTCTTATCCTGTGCATCTATATAAGGTTGAATATATATGTGTGTATTCTAAACATTACATGTACATATGCTTATTTGTACATGTTTATGTGTATGTGTATGCTATGATTATTTCATATACATAAAGAATTGGTTATCCGGAGGGTGTAGTGGATAGAGTTCTGCCCCTGAAATCAGGAGGACTTTTGTCTTCCTGTGTTCAAATCCAACCTCAGATACTTCCCAGCTGTGTGACTGTGGGCAAGTCACTTAACTTTGTTTACCTCATTTTCCTCATCTGTCAAATGAGCTGGAGAAAGAAATGGCAAACCACTCCAGTGTCTTTGTCAAGAAAACCCCAAATAGGCTTAGGAAAAGTCAGACATGACTGAAATGATACAACAACAAAAATATATTCTTATGTTATGTATCAAAAATCAAACATATCAAACCATATATCACATCACATCATATTAAGTTGTGTTATATTATACTAGGCTACATTTTGTTATGTTAATTCTTATATAAATGTGCTAGTTCAAAAAGTCACACTTGCTAGCTTGGAATAACTGGGTTACCATGAACATGTCCCTTTACTTGTCTGGGCCTCTGTTTCCTCATCTGTAAAATAGGGATAACCCCTGTGTTACCTTAACGTGAGGCTCACATGAGATAATGTTTGTAAAGAGTGTTGCAAACTTTAATGTTCAATATGTCAGTTATTATATGTGTATAGAAATATGTATGTGTGCTTGTGTGTAACATGACCTCTAGAGCTCATATTCTTTCTCATTCCCAACAAAAATAGGAAATGGACGGATTGGGGTAGAAGAGCAGAAAACCTATTCAGTCTCCTTGTTTTTGAAGAATTGGGCCCCTACACTGAAATCTATTGTCTCTTGTCTTCCCCACCCACTAAGTTCTTCTTTTCCATGGGGAATCCCCAGCACTAGAGTTAGGTCAATATGTGTCTGGGGTGTAATTTGATGAGTCATGCTAGCTGCAGCCCCAGCAACTTTCTACGTCCAATTAGAGGGGAAGTCAAGTCATCGTCTTCCCACACTGTAGGCAGTGATGCTATACTGTGTTGGCACAAGAAGTAGGTGGTGAGGAAGGAGTAAGCAGTCCTCTAGGCTAATGGGGTCCAGGCCCCACTTTGCTCAGTGGCGATGACTCTACCACCTTGAAGATCATTGCCGCAAGTCTAGGTAGTGGGCCCTTGGGCACACTGCACACTGGGGCTGCCAGGTCCTCAGAAGAGCCCTGCCAACCACACCCTTGTGTGGTACAACTCCTTCAGCACAAACACAGATACATCCGAGTGCTCAGTAAATATGCCATGGCCAACATGACTCATCTGGCATCACCCTGGAGCAAGCTCAGGCACTAGGATCCTTGCAGCACAGAGCAGGACAGAGCAGCATTGACTGCAGGAGGATGAATTTCTCTCATTTGTCATGAGGTTGATGAGATGATCCAATACTTTCTCACTCAAAGGAGTCTATGAAGACTTTTCTCCCATGGGTCATGTGGGCCCATCCACAGAAACAGAAAATGTAAATGCTTGCAGATGTCTCTCAGAAAGTTCACTTATTGTACCTTTGGAGGGTGACAGGGCTGGGTCACAAGGCTGGGCACAGCTTTGGATCAGCATGGAAAGAGGAGGCTGATAAATAGACTTTAATGAGGTCCAAAGGGCAAAGGTGAGTAAGAGAGGTTCAGAGGACAGCCCAGTGTCTAAGCCGTGGGGACTCCTCTGGTTGACGCCTCTGCTCTGACAGACAAGGCAGGTGAGACCTGTTGTTTGTTTCTTGAGCATCAAGGGCACTAAGCCTCTGTTTGTTTGTCAGGGAAAAGGGACCAACTTAGGAAGCCAACACAGTGTTTAGATTCTGAATTGTTTTCAACCTCCAGCTTGCTTATCAGCCCCAACACCATGTTGAATGTAGTCATTTGTAGCTCTCTCTCTCTCTTTCTTTCTCTCTCTTTTTTCTCTCTTCTATCTCTCTTTTTTCTTTCATTCTCTCTCATACTTTTTTCTCTCTGTCTCTTGCTTTCTTTTTCTTTTCTCTCTCTCTTTTTCCTTTTCTTTTCTCTCATTCCATCTCTCACTTTCTCTTTCTCTCTTTTCTTTTTTATTTTTTCTTTCTTTCTCATTCTCTCCCTTACTTTCTCTTTTCTTTCTTTCCTCTCTCTTCTTCCCTTTCTTTCTCATTCTCTCATTCTCCTTTTTCTCTTTCTCACTTTGTTTTTTCTCTTTTCTCTTCATTCTCTCTCTCATTTTCTCTCTTTTCTTTTTCTTTCTCACTTTCTCTTTTTCCCTCTCATTGTCCCTCTCCCTCCTTTTCTCTCATTATCTCTCACTTTCTTTTCCTCTCTCTCTCTTTCTCTTTTTTTCTGACTTTCTCCTCTCTCTCTTTCTTTCTCTCTCTCTCCCTCCCTCCATCTCTCTCTTTCTCTCTGTCCTCATCTGTCTCTGTCTATCTGCCTCCCTTTGTCTCTTCATGTAGTTAAATATCATGTAGTGAATGAGGCAATGTGTTATAATGGATGGAGAGCTGGCCTCAGAACTAGCAAGATCAAGAAGATAGCAAACAGAGATCAGAAAAGTTATATAGATTGGAATATGCCAGATGATACAGAGAGTGAATGAGCTCTCCCACTGAAAACAATTTATTTCAACTTAATCAAAAGAGAGCCCCCAATATCACCCAAAGGAAAACTCCCCTAAGTCTCTAGGAAAATGAAATGAAAATCAAAAACATGCTGAGGAATCTGCTTCCCTTCCAGGTTTGTCTTCCAAGATTTCTTCTCTCTAGTGGATGAGTCTAGTGCAGGGGTGGGGAACCTGCAGCCTTGAGGCCACATGTGGTCCTCTAGGTCCTGAAGTGTGGCCTTTTGAGTAAATCCAAACTACAGAATAAATCCCCTTAATAAAAAGATTTGTTTTGTAAAACTCAGACTCAGTCAAAGGGTTGCACCCAAGGACTTAGAAGGCCACATGTGACTTCAAGTCTAGTGTATGGGTAGGAACTCCCTAGTGTACAGCTCTCTCACTAAAGAGAATCCAGAACCATGTGTCTCCCTCTTGAAGTAGGAAGAATATGTCTCATCCCTCATCTCCAAAGTGCCAACTATATCTCTTACACTGACAGATAGTCTCAAGTCATCAGTCTCTCCATCAAGGAGGAGAGCACACTTAAATGCTCCAGGCTTGAGAACTGAGCTACATTCCCATATGGTCAAAGCATCTCTTCTGATAGAACATGACTTCCACGAGGGACTCCCTTATTTTTGCCTTTGTATTTCAGCACCTTGCAGTGTCTGGCATGTCATAGGCACTGATGGATGTATCTCCCAATAGAATTTGAGGAATTAGAACTAGAAGGAACCTTAGAGATGACCTAGTCCACAACCCTCTCATTTCATAAATGAGGAAACTATCTGTGCCACTACCATTGCCCCCATTTTATAGATGAGAAACCCAAGACTAGGAGAACTTAAGTGTCTTTGAGTTCTAAATGTATGATTTTGTGAACCAGTGACTTGGTGAATCTCACCTTTAGTCAGTGGCAGAATAAGGAGCAAAACACAGCCTTGTGGTTCTAGATTTAGGCTCCTTTCTGTTATATGATGCTGACAAACTAGATGGAAGCAAGGAAAGATGAAGAGGTAAGGAAGCAATCACACGGGCTCACAGAATGAAAGCTTCTTGAGGGCAGGTAATGATTTCATTTTTGTCTCTGTTTCTCCAGTGCCTAGCATAGTGCCTGTACACAGTAGGCTTATAATAAAAGTTTATTATAATTGTGGTTGTGTTTATCCTTCATTCTCAAAAGGGACCATGACATCAGGGAGATGATGACGTGACTTGCAGTTGACTTTGATTTGAGTGATGGAGGGCTGTGAAAGGTCACCAGCCCCACTTTCTCCTCCTGAGCCATCTGGGTCTAGTGGCCAGATATTTATCAGGATGAGTGGAGATGGCCCAGGATGCAATGGGAGACCCTGGCCTATATAGTAGGCTTATAATAAATGTTTATTTAAATGTTATATTAATAATTAAATGCTTATTATTGCCAGATGGATAGACAAATAGATAATAGACAGGGATACAAAGAATAGACGTATAGGTAGACAGATAAAAGACAGAGTTAGATAAGTAGATTATAGGTAGAAAATAGAGAGAAAATCGATAGAGGTAGGTAGATAGATAATAAACACATAGAAAGATAATACAGATTGATAATAGATATAGATAGGTAGATAGTTAATAGACAGAGATAGATAATAGAAAGATAGGCATATAGACAATTGATGGAGACATAATAAAAAGACATAGGAAGTAGACAGATAATAGCTAGATAGATAATAGAAATAGTCAATAGACAGAGATAGATAATAATGGACAGATAGATAAATAATAGAAAGAGATAGGTAGACAGATAAGGGATAGATAGATGATATACAGATAATAGAGATAGATAGATAGAAAGATAGATAGATAGATGATAGATAGATAGGATCAATGGAGGTCATTTAGTTTACTTCCCTCATTTAAAGGTGAGGCCCAGGGGATTGCAATGCCATGGTCAGGGTCATAGAGCTAGTTAGTCACAATAGAATTGAGAATTCAACCTGGTTCTTTGTGTTCCACCTGCCAAGAAAGTACAGGACTATCTGACTAATTGGGTCATAGGTTCAGAGATCTCAAGCCAGCAGGGACCTCAGAAGCTATTTGGTTCAACCTTCTCATTTTATAGATGATAAGGCAGGACTGAGGACAAATCATACTGATGGAGGGATATAGACTGAGAAGTTGAGAGTAGGTTGAATATTCAAGATTAATGCAGAGATAATTGAAGAAGAGAAAGGAACTGAGTCCAGACAGGTTAAGTGACTTGGCTAAAGTCATCGCCTTGGCAGGCAGTGCATAACAGGTGGAATTTCTGATTCCAGAGTCTGTGTTCTTTCTACTGAGCTGAGCTTGTGTTCTTTAAGCCTGCATGGGGATTAACTTGGCCACGAGCACTCCCTTCCCTGGGATCTTTTCTCACGGGAGCTGGTTTCCAATCAGCCAGCCAGTCAGTAAACATCTACTGTACTAGGCGTGGCAAGGGGTGCAGGACTTACAGATGGCAAGCCCTTTTAGAGTTCATAATCTAGCTATGGGATCAGGGCCCACATGAGTCAAACACTTTTACAGGGCAATGAATCAACAGGTGCAGAGTAATGCAGTGGAAATGGATTGCATAAGCATCAAAGAGGTGCCCAGGAGAGGAGTGAAATGAGTCATGTAAGGTCAATACCAGGAGGTTCCCAAAAGGAAATGGAATCCCAGAATCCTAGAGTGCTATGACTGGAAGAGCCCTTTGTGATCAGCTTCACTGGCCACCTCATTTTATGGACATGCATTGTCAGAGCTGAATTTTCAAGAGGGTGAGGGCTATAGCTTCATGGAGAATAGAGAAGAATTTGTTCCAGTCAAGGTTTTGCAGGCAATCAGCAAACTGTGGACCTGGGACAGAAAACAAAACATCTTGGCTGAGGAGGTAGGCCTGTTGTAGGAGAATGATAAGAATTGAGGCTAAGGGAATAGGGAAGTGTTAGGGCCTTAAAAATGAGGCCAAAGAATTTTGCTTTGATATAGTAAGTAGTAGGAAAATCCTGGAGGTGGATGAGATTCAGCATCACATGGTTAAAAGGATGGGTCATTTTTCTCGGGCTCTCTGAAGAGAGGATTTGTACATCTAAGGGGGAGAGAGGGAGACCAGCTAGGAGGCTGTGGAAATAGATCACGGATGTGGTAATGTCAATGCCCTTGGAAATAGAAAGAAGCATCCTCAAAGAAGAAATTAGCAGAATTTGGAGATGAATTGGCTATGGGGAGATAAAGGAGGAGGAGACCTTTAAAATGATTTCAAATTTGCAGGTTTAGGTATCTGAAAAGTTGGTGATGCTGTTGACAATAATAGGGAAATCACTGAAATGTTTCCATTGTGATAGGAAGATGATCTCACTTGACAACACAATAAATTTGAGATGGAGGCAGCACATGTAAGTGGTGGCAATTCATGAGAGGGTTACAAGCCTAGGCTAAGATTGAAGAGGCAGTGTTGTGGAGCAGAGTGACTCAGAAGTCCTTAATTCTAATCCTGTACTTGCTAAATCCAACCTACAACTAACCTAACCTCTTTTGGGCCAAAGTGTTCCCATCTGTTAAATAAGGGACTTCATGACTTCCAAGGTCCATTCCAGTTTTAAATCATCCATCCAACCCAACAAGCATTTATTATGTATTTGTCATGTGAAAGGCACACTGTTAGTCTCTGGTGTGGAGTAGTGAGCTTGCAATGGGGGGAGGAGAAGAGAAGGGATGGAATTAATCCTATATAGATTTGGAAGCTGTCATACATACCGTCCTTTCAATTCTATTTTTGGCTAGGCTATTGAGATCATTTTGGTGTGTCCTCCTTCCGTTTACTACAACAGAAAACCAAGGCAAAGTGATTCCAACATATAGATATCCAACTGGTGACTCCATTGATCCATAGAACTCTGGGATGAGAGGAACCACTTGATCATTAGTTGGAACCTTCTAGTCTTAAAGAGTGACCTGGGACACTAAGAGGTTAAGTGACTTGTCCAGCGTCATATGGCCAAAGGACAGAGGCAGTTGAACCTACATCTTTCTCCTTGCCTCGCCCACATACAAACCTTTAAAGAAAACCCAGTCTCCTGGGCTTTCACAAAGATTGCTACTTCAGCTTGTGTGAGCCTCCAGTAGAAATGCACAAATGACCTCTTGGCTTGAGTACTAACACATAGTGTGGGATGTCATCAGAGATTGTAGATTGGCACTTTCTCAGTCTGGAAAGAGCCTTGGAGTCTCTCAGAGTTGAATGGCCCAGACCACGACTTTTGACGTTGACAATCTCAATAAGCAAATGGAGACTCGGAGCCGGAAAGCTGATGTAAGTTCAAAAGAATGTCATGCGGTGGTATTGTTGTGAAAACGAGAAACAGCAACTGCCGTATGATATAGCACGCGTTTGCAGGACTCAGTTGTGTGGCGTCTGACTGAGCATGTTAGCAAAATAAAGACAGATGGCCATGGATCAGCTCCAACACATCTTCAAGACAATGGCAGCCAAAATGGAGTTTTTGAGTGTACTCTTTCCAAGGTCTCCCCCCAGGAGCCTTCTTCTGGGAGGCTCAAGCAGCTGCCATCTAGTGACCCCTGAAGATACTGCACCTTATGTAATGCCTTCTGTTTATTTAGCACACACGGGAGGCCAGTTGCAGGGTTGTTTCTAGAGAGGGAGAAAAGAAAGAAGGAATGAAAGAAGAAAGGATGGCAGGGAGGAGGAAAGGAAGAAGAAAAGGAAGGAAGGAAGAAAGAAGAGAAGGAAGAGAAAGAGGGGAGGAGAGAAGGAGGGAGGGAAGGAGGGAAGGAAAAAGGAAAGAAGCAAAGAAGAAAACAAAAAAGAGAAAAGAAAGAATAGTTGAAAAGCATAAGATAGAGTAGTTAATATTTACTGTTTTTTGCTATCTAATTTTTGGTTCTTCTCAGACTCTTGTATGTCAGAAACACTCGGTAAAAAGCAATGATAAATCCCAGTGAAAAAAGCTACCATTTCTAGGTCATGGAAAAGCTTGTTCCACAGAGGATAAACAAGTCATAGAATCATAATTCACAAGCTAGAAGGGGCCTCAGAGACCGTCTAGCCCAATCTCACTCTTTTATAAATGAGGAAACTGCTGTCTAGAGACATTAAGTGACTTACTCAATGTCAAAAATATAGGTATCACCAGAAGTGGGATTTGAACTCAGGGCATCTGACTGCAGAATCAATGCTCCTTCTGTTCTTATCCTGTAGCAAGCCTGTCACATGGTTGAGGACAGTTTTTGAATCTTGGTCCTGGGCTTTTAGTCCACTGGATGAAGAAGTCTCCTAACTCACTTGTCAGTGATTGCTGACTTAAAAGAGGTCAGGACAAGCTGTCCATATCCCTGTCCCCAGAGGCCCTGAGGACAGCATCTTGGATGTTCATAGAATGTGGAATCCTTAGTAGGCTGATATTGCTCCAGCAGAAGAAAGGGTGGCGAGGGTCTGAGGTGGCCAGCTGTGAATGAGTATCCTCAGAGTTGTGGTATCTAATTATATATGCTCCTGACATTATGAAAACTCCCCAAGTACCATGCCATTCCCAGAGTGTCAAAAGCTTGGGCTCTGGATAATGCAGTGCACAGACACACATCGGAGTTAGAAAGATCTGAGTTTGAAATCTGCTTCGGACATTTACCAGTTACGTGACCATGGATGAGTGATTAATTTCTTTAAGCTTCATTCTCATCATCTTAAAACAAGCCAGATGTTAACATGGACATCTCCAAGGTCCTTCCCAACTCTAAATCCTGGATTCTCTGTGATACCCTGTTCTGCGCAGTATATAAAAGACAATAGCCTCCATTTCCTCATTTATAAAATGGGGATAATAATCACAGGGTTGTTGGGAGCATCAAATAAGATAATATATATAATACATGCATGTAACATATAGTATGGATATCTAGATATGACATACAACATATGTGATATATAATATATGATAATATATGTATTACATATATATAGCTACCATTTCTATGTCACTTTAATGTTTAAAATCCATTTTACCTACATCATCTCCTCATTGTAGAGATAGAGATTGAGGCCCAGATAAATTCAGGGACTGACCCAAGCACTCAGAGGGGGTGAATGGAAAAGCCAGGGCCACAGCTCCTCATTCTGGGCAGTCAGTCATTTGTGTTAATGGCCTTTCTTTGAAAGGTTCCCTCCCATACGGAGCACCTAGTACCAACCAGTGCTGTTAACCAAGAATGCTTCATGATCTGTACATTCAGGAGAGACGACACTTAGACTCTCAAGAAGGAGTAATTGGTCTGAAAAGCCTTAGAGAGCCTCCTTGGAGGTTCATATGCTGGCTTGTCTGCTGCTTACGTAGCTAAATATGTCCAGGCCACAGCAAAACAGGAAGCCACATTTCCAATAGTAAGAGTCTAGGCTCCCAAAGGAATCTGGCAGCTGCTGTCCAGGGCTCATAGAACAACAGAAAGCATGTGGAATGTAGATAGGGAACCAGATGTGGCAAATCAATTAACCTCTCTGTGCCTCAATTTCTTCCCCTGAAAAATGGGAAGTGGGATGGATGACCTTTGAGGTTCCTTCCGGCATGAAATCTATGATCCTATTATCTTGTGGCTGAGAATGTGTGCCTTTGTTTCCTCAAATGCAAATATTAGAATTATAACAAAAATATGCAAGATAGACATAGCTGATAGCAGACCCGAGAGCCCAGAAGAACCCAAGTTGTGTACTAATTATGCTGCCTCTGTTGCAGTCCCAACCTCTACATTGCACAGAGATTTCCTGCCTGCATTGATACACGGAGTTTCCTCACAGACAATGTCCACATCCGTGAAATCACTGGCGTGAAAATTACAGTCTTATATGTTATTTTATGTTATTGCTTATAGAACATTACATATCATATCACATATGATTTGACTCTTTTTTTTTTTTTTTGGAGCTAATCGTGGTTAAGTGGCTTGCCTAGCATCACAGAGCTAGGAAGGGTGTGAAGCTGGATTTGAACTCAGGTCCTCCTGACTCCAGGTCCAGCATCCTATTCTCCTGGACCACCTAGCTGAATCAATGATCTCTAATACTGACTTGAATTCATGAAATGGCTTTTGAAAAGTTTCATTTACTTCACTTTTTGTTTACATAATTTCATTTCCAGGCACTGTTTAGCTCCTCCTTTCTCTTAGTCACCCCACTCTCCGGATCCAAGACTTGCACCTGGAAGAGAAAGTACCCGAAGATAATGAGAAGCAGAAACACAGAAGAGGCTGGTGGTGTTGATCGCCAAGAGACATACCAGGACTAAGGAAGCCAGTAAGGCAAGGCCTAGGGAGAAGTGATTGGCATTGGGGATGCCAGAGGAGGTAATGGGGTGAGCCAGGTGGTTTTTACTATTACTATTACAGGAAGTGAAAAGACATAACCAGTAAGGAATCAAGTACAGAGTTGCCCAGGAAGTCTAGAAATACCAAACCAGCCTGGGTTAGTCAGGCTTCAGGGGTGAAGGACAGTGCCAAATATCTGGGATTAGCTCTTTGGCCTCAGGAGTGGTTGGATCCAATCACTCCAACACTGTGTTTCTGCTAGTCTTCTGGCCTCATATCACCTATGACAATGCCATACCTATCACAGGGCCAGATGAAATGTGAGGGCATTGGGATCAGAGGGAGAACAGGAACTCAAAAATCAGATGCTCCTCTCCCCCTAACCCCCAAGAAGGGCTACACCTGGAGCCAGATTGGACCAGTTGTAAGACCTCTGGACAAGTGTGTTGACCTGTTACTACCCAGAGCCACATTGTTCATACTCTTTCTTTCCCTTCCTTTCACATCCCTTCGCCATCCTCTCTGCCTCCTTCTGAATTCGAATTCTCTCTATAACCTTTCCAAAAGTCATAGAATCCCAAAATCTTAACTTTGGAATGAACCTTAGAGGTCACTTTGTCTCAACTATACCTGACGCAGGAATCTTCTATGCTAACGCCCTGACAAGAAGTCATCCAGCCTGAAATTTATTGTGACTGTCAGAATGAAAGTAGCTGCTGATCTGCCTTGTTAGAAGGAGCTTCTTCAACAGGAGTCCCCTACATTGATGGCTAGTTATAGCTAATATATATGTATATATGTATGTATGTATATATGTATATATATATATCATTTACCATGTGATAAGCAATGTGCCAAACATTTTACAAATATTTCATCTGAACCTTACAATAAACCAGAGGAGGTAGGTATTACTACCCCTACTTTTACAATAAGGAAGTGCTATTACTAACTCCATTTTAGAGATGAGTAAACTGAGACAAGCAGAGGTTACATGGTTTTCCCAGAGTCTCACAGCCAGAAAGTGTCTGAGGTTGGCTTTGAACTTAGGTCTTGCTGACTCCAGGCCCATCACACTATCCACTGTGCCACTTAGCTGCCATAATAGGTCAGACCAAATAACAAATAAAAACAAATAGAATAAGACATGCATTATCGATCAGGGCTGTGAGGAAAGTGCTTTGTGAACTTTTACTAGGAACTATTAATGTTATGGCTAATGATAATGATTCCATTCAACCTTGTCTTCTCAGTTGGAGTTAGCACAATGCCACACATCCCGAGGCCAAGAAATCAAGTCTTCTGATAATGATTTTAAAGGTTCTTGTCTTAGATTTTTTTTCTATGTGCTTGGAAAGTTCCAGTAGAACCATGAACTCTTTAGAAGCATTGTAGAGATTAGATTGATAGATACACACTTGACAGACAGATGATATCTATCTATATACATATATATATATACATTTATATATATATGTATATAGATAGAGAGAGAGAGAGGGAGAGAGAGAGAGAGAGAGAGAGAGAGAGGAGATTTATTAAACCATATACTAAGCCCTTGGGATACAAGTACAAGCAAATGAAAGAGGCCTTGTGCTTATATTCTAATGGGGGAAATCAATACATGTTGGGAAACATGTTGGAAAACGGGAAAGGGTACACTTATCTTGGCATGGCATAGTGGGAATGCAGTGGGACCCAGATATGGACAAAATAAGGTCAAAGTTGGCCTATTAAACCCAAAGTGATTCTAGAGGTGGAATCCAAGGTTCTGGTATGGGAAGAGGCAGAGATGAGGGCCTCCGTGGAGGTGAGCAGTGCTTTAAGAATGTGATTTCTGAACAAATAAAGCAAATTGTCATGTCCCAAAAGGTCTTGGGACAATTGGATGCTTGGTGAAGGTACCTTTAGTGTTTATTATGGCATAGGAAGAAAAATGGGAGTCAGGGTTTGAAGAATGGTGTTTATATAGAAAAATGATTTCACAGATAACAATTGGGCTAGGGGCTGAAGGGAATATATTCTACATGCATCTTTGCAAGGGAGTAGATATGTCATAGATGGAAAAGACAACTGGGAAGCATCCAAATAAAAGAATCAGTACATGGGTGATTTGAAAAACTTCATATTGAGGTTAGCATTGGTATTTTGTTTTAGATTTGGCAGTATCATTATATACTTTCCCACACTCCCATACACATTTTGAGCAGACTTCTTTATTTGTGGGAAATAAGAAGTATCTTATACCTAGAGCTAATTTAGATTTATTTTAATCTGTATCAGGTGTTGTGCTTCCTAATGGTCTCTAGATTTGGCCCAGTCTCCTATATCTAAGTCTTGTTGCTCAGACCAGGTGCTAATGAGCCTCTTGACAAGGTCATCATGTCCCAGAACCCCCACAGTTATTTGTTTAAGCATCAGGGGCTCTCCTGGTCTCTTATGAAATGTGATGATTGTCCAGGGTAACCTTGATGAGAAGGAAAATAGGTCAAGTTATCACAACCTGGCCTTAGGACAACTCCAGAGTCCTCTGACGGTCTATAAGAACCAATGTCTATTACAGGACCAGTCATGAGAACAGGCCTGAGTCAAATGCCAGCAACAGAGTGGAGTCAAGAATCAGAAACCAGGTTACCTATATAGGTCAGGAGCCAAGCTTTGGACAGAACCAAGACAGACATATCATTGCTCATTGGTCATCTTTATCTTTTTTTCAAAGTCAACCAGGACAATTGCCTGATCTTAGGTCAGAGTTAAGGCAGAACACTTTATGTTGCAACAAGCATCCATAATTGGTTTAGAAAGAGGACTGGAGAAAACAGTACTGGTTAGGACAAAGGAATCTGGGGAAGGGACAGGCAGACCCCAACATTCCCATCCTTTGCCCACATGATGCAGAACTGTAGGGTTTGGGGAGTTTGGGAGGAAAAGAAAACAAAGCACATTGTAGCTCAAAGACTCTGATGTACTCGTTCCTGTTTTTCCATGATGGTCATCAGAGAAAGAATGTCCCTGTTATGAAGTCAAATTCACCCTGAGTAAATGCATATCTTCCACTTGCAGTAGAGATTCTTATCCATGTAGGCATATTGCAGAGAAATACAGCCACCGATTTTTATCGTATCATAGTTGTGAGGAAGTACCATTTTGTTTGGACCTGTGACTTCACATTGAGGGGATTCCCGGGAAAGGAATTTGACTCTGTCTAGGTGAATCAGAACCTGTCTTGCAACCATGAGTTTCCTGAGGCACTGAGAGGTTTTCAGTCAGTCAACAACCATTTATCAAAGGCTTGCTATGTGCTAGAAACTATATAAAGTGCTGGGGACACAAAGAGAGACAAAAATTACTATTCCTACCCTCAAGGAGCTCACATTCTAGCAGGGGAGATCACATGGGTATGTAGAAGATCTAGAGAAAGCAGATGGAAGGTAATTCCAAAGGGGAAGGCCCTAGCATCCAGGGGGTGGTAGGAATGACTTTCTGCAGAAACATGAGATTTAAGCTGGGTGTTGAACAAGCTGGGGAAGTGGAGGGGCTAGATGAGGAGGAAGACAAGTGTCAGGACTATGAGAGGCAACCAGGGTGAGGGCATAGAGAGGAGAACAGCAAATAGAGCAGTGTAGTTACCATCCACAGAAGAGAATACAATGGAAGGGAACTCCCAAGGCATGAGGAAAACAAGTTGTGAAGAGGTATAAAGGCCAAACAGAGGACTTTGTATTTGATCCCAGAAGAAATTGTTTCCCACTAGAATTTACTGAGTAGGGTGTGTGTGTGTGTGTGTGTGTGTGTGTGTGTGTGTGTGTGTGTGTGTGTGTGTGTGTGTGTGTGACAAAGAGATAGAGACAGAGAAGGAGAGGGAAAGAGAAGAGAGAAACAGAAAAATAGAGAGAGGACAAAGAGAGACAGAGATGGGGAAGAGATAGACAGAGAGACAAAGACAGAGAGACAGAGAGATGGAAAGAGAAGGAAGGAGAGAGAGAGAGAGAGAGAGAGAGAGAGAGAGAGAGAGAGAGAGAGAGAGAGAGAGAGAGAGAGAGTATTTCATTGTAGGAGATTCGCTTTGGCCTCTAAATGGAGAATAAATTGGAGTGGGATGAAACTTAAGACCTGTAGACCAACCATTGGGTCCCTACAGTAGCTCAGGGGAGAGATGAGAGATGAGAGTCTGGATCAAGGTGAGGGTTCTGTGAGTGCAGAGAAGGGAATATCTGTGAAAAACATTGTGAAGGTAGAAATGACAAGCTCTAGCAATGGTTGTGATACATGGGGTGAGTGTGAGTGAGGGTTCAAGGATGGTGTCTGGGTTTTGAGCCTTGTGACTGGGAGGATGCTGGTGCCCTCAAGAGTAACAGGGAAGTTGCCAAGATAGGAGTGTTTCTGGGAAAATATGATGAATTAAGTGACTTGTCCAAGGTCACATAGCTAATATGTGTCAGAGATGAAACTTGAACCCAGGTCAACTAATTTCTGAAGCCGGTTCCATGTTGCTTCTTAGTAATAATTATAATGTCAAATAAACTAGCTTCTATTGTGTGCCTGTTACCAAAGGCAGCATGGCGTAATGGATAGAAAGCTTCCCTAGAAACCAGGAAGACCTGGTTTCAGATCTTGCCTTTGACACACAGGCTATGTGGCCCTGGATGAATCACCACCCTTTCACAGCCCTGGGCAATTCTGAGGTTATAAATTGGAGAGAAGATACCAGTCTGAATTATTAGAGGAAGTTTCCTTACCTTGGAGTCCCTGGCACTGATGAAATCACAGATCAAGGCCCTGTTTATCCCTTCCATGCCCTACTCTATAAAAGAATGCCTCATCAAGAAGGGGAGATTCTTCCATGTGATGGCAAGTTATGCTAGTCTTTGGAGGTTCCAAGCATAGTCCTAGCAATACTGTGTAAGTCTGTATTCCATGGACCAGACTAGTTGAGTTCAAAGAAGTCCATCACCAGGTTGACCTGGGTGTGATAAGGTGAGGGTTGACCCACAACAAGTCCAGAGGACCTTCTATTAAGTTATAGAAGAATTGTGCATTGTGGTGGTGGATGGGAATACCCACACCAGTGAAATTCCATAAGATCAAATTGTTCAAACATGTGGATTCATATTTGTGTTCTATGGGATGCAAGCTAAGGAGTCAGAAAGACTTTGAATAGTGCTAGTTGTGTGACTACATGAAAGTCACTCAACCTCTTAGTGACCTAGGCAAGGCCTTATAAGCAATTTTGTAAAACTAATACTGCCAGGGCAGGTGCCTATGGAATTAGTACAAGGACTTTATTTACAAAGAGTTCCCTATATGATTGAAAATATACGTCCCAAAAAAGTGTGTCTATCTACCTATGTATGTATGTTTGTAATCTATCTATCCATTCATCCATTATCTTTCTTTTAAAAATGTCTATCCATCCATCTATAATTTATCTACCCATTTATCCATCCATCTATCCATCCATCATCTTTCTATCCATTCATTCAACTATCTATCCATCTATCATCAATCTATTCATTACCTATCTATGCATTATCTCTCTATCCATCCATTATCTATCTATCTGTCTGTCTGTCTGTCTGTTTCTATGCATTATCTCTCTATTCACTGTCTAGCTACTTTCTATCTATCCATTATCTATTTATGCATTATCTATCTGTCTCTCTATGTGTCTGTCTGTCTATCTATCTATCTCTTATCTGTTGAAGTTTTGGGGACAGATAGTGTTATAAAGAGTAGCAGCATTGGTGAAGTGAAAGAATGCTAAATTTGGAGTGAGACTACCTGCACTGGAATCCAGGCTTTACCAGTGAAGGTTTGGGTCACCTCTCTGATACGCATTGACTGTGTGACTCTGAGCAGGTCCCTTAATCTCCCAGTGCCCCCAAGCAACTCTTTAAGACTCTAAATTCTGAGAAAGATGCTGACAGAAGGGGTTTCCTTACCCAGAAATTTCCTTCGTCAATGAAATCACAGGTCTGGTCTCTATCTGTGACCTCTATTTTATATAGATACACTCTCAGAAACAGTGTGATATAGTGGATGAAGAGCTGAAAGTGAGGAAGACCTACCTCTGAAACAGACTGGCCATGTGACCTCTGGACCTCAAATCCCAACCTCAAAATTATAGAGCAGATGCTAACTTGCATTGGTAGGAGGAGATTCCTCACTGGGAGTCCCTTACGCCGATGAAATGTTGGGTCTTGTTGAAAACAAAAATATGTATATACACATACACACATATGTACATATACATATATGTGTTATGTTTGTGTGTATTAAGATTTAACAACTTATAACAGCCCTAAGACTTTGAGGATACCCTGTATGTACATACATATACCTATGTTTATACATCTACACGTGCAAAGTGTTTCCTTGTTTAATGCCAACTTTGAGGCGGTACTCAGGATAATTACAGCTGTAATATTGCTACACACACACGCGTCTAGAAATTCCCTGTTGACATTCTGAGCCCCTTGAGGGAACACAGCATGTCTTAGCTTTCTCCTGTTGCTCTCCAGCCCTGGCACAGACAGCACAGAATAGGTATGAAGTACTCCATGCCTGCATGGTTGGTGACGATGGGACAGAGCATGGCGACAAGAAGCCCCAGTGGCCACTTAAAGTTCTCTCCCTGTTTGTGGCTAGGCCTCTGTGCTTCATTGCCAGCCCACACAGTCTGTCCTGGGACTGCCCACGGCCTCTGTACTTGCCTCAGGCCTGGGTTGTCTGTTTGCTGCTTTCCTTTCCCAGAAACCAGTGGTTACACTAAACGGATTCAAATGATTGCTCATCATAATAAACATCCTTGGTGGTGCAATGGCTTCGTTCACTCCAGGATCTCCCAGCTGTTTATGGAAACTTAACAAGTACTTTGAGCACAATCCACCATGGAGGGGTAGGCAGCAAGTCTTTTGAGTTCATAGATGACAACATTGAGAGGTCCGGGGAGGGGGTGGTTAAATGATTTCCTGAATTTTCTATGATCCTTAATACAGAATCATGTCCTATTATTGCAGGCACACAAAGCTTATTGATTCCCTGGTACTTAGTTCTTTCTTTCTTTCTCTTTCTTTTAGACCTTAATTCTTTCCTCCGCTCCAATTTTCATAAATGAATCACATAGAATTTCAGAGTTGGAAGAGGCCTCAGCTGCCATCTAATCCAGCCTTTACCCAGAAAGAACCCACTACTATAACAGACTTGACATGTCTGTGCTTGAAGACATTCAGTGAGCAGGGACTTACTATTGCCAGAAATAACTAAATGTGTTTTTTTCAATAGCTCTAAGTGCTTGTTGAATAAAGGACTAAATTCCTACACTTGAAATACATTCTCATCTTCACTAAAACAGACTTTGGGCAAATAACTTAATCTCCTGACCTCAGTTTCTCCATCTGTAAAATTAGGGATTTAGATTAGTTGATCTCTAAAGCTACTTCTGACTCTAGATCCTATGTCAATATTCTTATATCTAGCCTTTGATCTTTCCCTCCATTTTCTCAGAAAGGGCTGTCTTCATCTTCTTCTCTAAACTAACTCCTCTAGTTGTACTCTGGACTGCATCCCTTCCCATTACCTCTTGTACTTGACTAGCTACTTGCTACCTACCTGTCTTATACCTTCTACTAACTCCTTTTCTTTCACTTTCAAACATGTTCACATTCCCCCTAGATTACTGTTTTTAAATACTTTGCTGAAACTTATTACCCTTCCTAATGAGCTTCCACCTTCTCTCCTTTATCAGACTCTCCAAACTCATGGTCTACACCCAATGTCCTTGTCTTTTCATTCCCTATTTAATTCTCTGTAATCTGACTTCCAGTGATACTTGTTCTGCTGAAACTGTTTATTTAAAATTCAGTGGCCTTACATAGTATCTCTCCTTCTTTAGCCTACTTCATATCATACTCTCCTGGTTCTCCTTCTGCCTCTTTGGTTAGTCCTTTACCTCCTTTTCTGAGTCTTCTTTATCTTATAGCCCCTTAACTTTAGGACTCCTTAGGCCTTTCCTTCTCTCTCTGTCTCTCTCCTCTCTCTCTCTCTCTCTCTCTCTCTCTCTCTCTCTCTCTCTCTCTCTCTCTCTCTCTCTCTCATTGTCTTTTCCTTTGTCTCTCTCAGAAACACTATCCATTCCTCTGGATTCAACTATTCTATGGGATAACTCCTAGAAACCTATTGATATCTCTGACATATCAGTTTACACATCTTGTCCCATATTTCTAACTGCCTTCTTCTCTATTTACATGGCCTATCATCAACTAGAAATCATAAAGTCAAAACCTGAATTCTTAACCTCAGCTTGTGAATTTTTCCAACAATCCTATTTTCCCTTTTTCAACAATCTTATTTTTTCAAGAGTACCATTATTCTCTCAATCTCTCTTAACCTGTGGTAATTTGACTTTTCTCTCTCCTTCATATTCAATTTATTGAATAAATCTTTTTGTTTCTTCTTCCACTTTTTGGATACATCCTCTTCTTTTCCATTCTCCCTATACTTTCATGAATTATTGCCATGCTCATAACTAATCTTCCAGATTCTTTTCTCTCCTTTTTTCATTAGTTCTTATATATTATCTTCCTGAACTTCCTGGATTGCTAATCTTCTTGAATCAGGTCACTTCCTGTGTCAAGAATCTACAATGGCTCCCTAGTGTCTATCACACTAAGCCCAAAGTCCTCAACCTGGTATTGAAGGCTTTGCACTCTGGCCTACCTTCCCTAGTTCATTTTGTTTCCTCTTGCCTTAGGAAGCACTTAGGAAGACCCTCACTTCGGGTCTTCAAGTCAAATGGTACATTGGAGAAACAACTCTTGAATAAAGTGGACTCTTGTATAGATAGGAAGGAAGGAAGGAAGGTAGGAAGGAAGGAAGGAAGGAAGGAAGGAAGGAAGGAAGGAAGGAAGGAAGGAAGGAAGGGAGGGAGAAAGGGAGGAAACAAGCATTTGTTAAATGCCTTCTATGAGCAGCTACTGTGCTAAGTACTTCTGGAATACTATTTCATTTAATCCTCACAACAACCCTGGGAGAGAGATATTCTTATTATCTCCATCGTGCAGGAAGAAAAACTGAGGTTAAATGACTTATCCAGAGTCATACAGTAAATAAGTGTTGAAAGTTGGATTTGAACTTGGGTTTTCCTGACTCCAAGTCCACCATTCTACCCACCATGTTCCCTCTTTTGATATTCCTTCTAGCACTGATATTCTGTGATTGTCATGGTAACACATTTTTAAGAAATACTGTTCGATTGATTCTCATATGTTTAGATAGATAGAACATTCATTAAGCATTCACTACGTGTCAAGTACTGAGATAAAGGATGGAGATACAGACACAACCAAGTAAGATAGACCTCTGCCCTCAAGAAACTCACATTCTAACAGTGGACTGTTGGAAAGGGGAGGTGGAAGAGGATACTACTTGGTAAGGAGACTTCTGGGAAGTAAAGTGGAGGCCTGGGCCTGGGATAGGACAAAACAAAAGTTTACCTATCAGAAACAAAGGGATTCAGGGTCATAGGATATGGAAATGACTTCTGAAGAACATTTGGAAGAATTGGGATTATTTGTCCTGGAGAAAACTAATGAGAGACATGATAGTTGTCTTTAAAATTTTTAAAGGCTCTCATATGAAAACACATAGTCTATGGTGGTTTTAGAGTCCAGATGAAAATTCATAGACAGATGTTATAAAGAGGCATATTCTGCTTAATATAAGGCAGGGAAATTTTTCCTAATGAAAGATCTGTCCAATGGATAGATAGTCTGAATAGACTTCTTTGGGAGGAAATGAGTATTTTTTCATGAATGAAAAAAAATTGGACTTGTCCTGTAGAACAAGGGAAGCCTCTTAAGGTATTTTCCAAATGGGCCAATATTTGAGAGGAAGTTGTTATTTGTCCTTCATTCTCAAACGGGGACTATGATATCAGGAAGGTGAGGCTATGGCTCACAAGTGAATTGGATTTGAGCGAAAGAGGGCTAGGCAAAGTCACCAGCCTTATTCTCTCCTCTGGAGACATCTGGGTCCAATGCCAAGATATAGATCAGAACACAGAAGATGGTTCCAGATGTAGAGGAAGACCTTGGCCCTTTTAATTCAAGATTTTTCTCGTCTCAGTTTGACTAAAGCAATGCCCATTCATTGATTGATAGGAAGTGAAAAGAACACTGGATTTTGGAGTCAGAGGAACTGGGCTCAAATTCTGACTCTATCACTTACCACCTTGGCAAACTCACTTAACCTCTCTGAGCCTCAGTTTTCTTATTTGTAAATGAGGAGGTTGGACTAAATAACCTTGAAGTATGAGCTCCAGATCTATGATTCTATGTATAAAATAGCATTTTAGGATGGGTAGCCTGTGTGGAATGGAGGCAACTAGAGGCAGGTTGACTAGTTAGAAAGCTACTGCATTATTTCTGTCTTAAGAAGATAGTAGCTGAGAGAATGAGAAGAAGAGAGGGCTGAGAGAGGCATTGTGAAAGAAAAATCCACAAGACTTGGTATCTGGTTAGATTGCAGTGACAGTAGTAAGGGACAGTGAGGTAAAGAGGAGTCAGACACATCTGGGAAAAACTGACTTAAGTAGGTCTACGCTGCATGTGTTTTTATTGTCTTTTGGTTTGGAACAGGGCAGGTTCAAAACAACTTAAAATAAGCTTTTGATTTGTATCCTTTCAGCATTATAGAAAAAAGTGGTCATAAAAAAAGCTAAAAGAATCTCAGGATCTGGTAATGAGGAGAGGTAGAATAACATATACTAATATACAACATACACAAATCCATACAATTCCACTCTGGAGATTCTGTCTTTTCAAGTTGATTGTAATTTGGGGGATAACCAGTTTTAGTCATTAAGGAAAAGATAGACTTAGAGGTTTAGGAAGTTACTCTGAAGGATTTTCCATGCTTTGGGAAATCGTAGGTATTGCCACCCAGCGAGTTAGCTTTGTGAAAAGGATTGCAGGTCTTGTCTTCCCCTGGCTCTCCCTCTTCCCTGCCCCAGCCAAAGGCAGGGAGCAATGAGAAATGGTGCCACTCAGCAGTCACTCTGATTGGCCAGCTCACAGTTCACCTCATCCACTTTGCATTAATGACTTGGCTGTGGGGTTTGGGTGTTGCAACATATAATCTACCTCAAAAGTTATTTCTCTCTCTCCCCCTCTCTCTTCCTCTCTCTTTCTCTGTCCCCCCCCCCCTCTTTCTCTCTGTTTCTATCTCTCTCTGTCTCTCTTTCTTTGTCCCCTCTCCCTGGATTGGAACCACCCTTGTTTCAGCAGGAGACCAAGCTCTGACTTTATTTATTAGTCTTTGAAACACTTGAGAAAGACCATCTCCCCAATGATAACTTCACCCACTTGGCTGAGAAGAAACAACCCATCCCCTTTACATTGAGTTCCCAGATCAATATTCAAGTCCCAAAGTGTGACAAAACAGCCTCACCAATTGCAGAACCCCAAATAGAGTGTCACATCCTTTTGATGCTGAGGCAAAATTTCATATCCCCAGCCTCAAGGAACCAAAGAGTCAGACTTTCTCCCATTCCTTCCTCTGACTCAAATAAACCAAAGTGTTATTTGGCCATCCTCTGCAGTCACTTGATGACTCTTATTTCACTTTAATTGTTGTAGAAGAGGCACTAGATCTGGGTTGCTTAGCAGCACTGATAGATTTATTAAAAACAAGTTTCCATGAGGTAAGCAGACGCTTGTTTTCTTAAGGATTCGTGCCTTCAACTTAATAACTGAGTTACGCAAAAGGATTTCTTCTTTTATTTTCTGAAGGGGTGATGAGAGCAAGGGGTTGAGAATACATTTTCAGCAAATCTCATTGTTTAACAGCTGACTGGAAATTTTTAGGTAACTGAGGTACCATGTTTCTTTTTAGTAGGTACAAAGTAATGAGGTGTTTTCTCTTAAGATAACTGGGGAGATGGCATGTACTTACAGAATAACACGTTTGCTTGGTGCTTTAATGTTTACTAAGTACTTTAGGATCATAGATCTAGAGCAATATGGCATCCTAGAGACCATCCAACTCTCTCCTTTTACAGATGGGGAAATGAATAACAAGAAATATAAAGTAGAAATCTTGCCCATGGACACACAGGTGAGACATTCGAATCCAGGACTTCTGGTTCCAAACACCTACATTTTCACAGCATCACTTTGTCTTTAACAGGCTTCCTCATAACAACCCCAGGAGATGGGTAATATTAGTAATAAATCCATTTTACAGATAAGGGAAACCAGCTCTGAGGTGTAAAGTGGTTTATCTACAGTCACTAGCTAGTAAGTCTTACAGCACATACTCAAACATGGGTCCATCATTTTTTCTAGTAAGACTAGACATATTTCAAAATTTGGGGGTCACATTGAAAGGGGTATATATTGATCTTTGTGAGATTAATCTTTGTGAGATATTGCAGTTATAGATATGATGACCAGATTTTCTGGGTCAGTCCCAATTTCAAGAAAGCATGCTTTTAATAAGTCTTTGCAAAAAAGCAAACCATAGGTCAGATGTGGATGTTTATTTTTGGTCCAGAAGATATGGTTGCCATTGTTTGGGTAAGTTATCATCCAGGTGTATGGGCAAAATGTCAGGGCCAGCCTAATGTTTTTGATTAATTATTGGTTAATTGTTGCCTGGGCATAAAGCACCATAAAATTAACCAGTAGTAGGGAAAACAGAATTCAAGAGAGAGAGACTCAGAGAGAGAAACAGAGGAACAGAGAGAGAGACATGAAGACAGACAAAGATGAGACAGAGAGACAGAGATTGAGAGGAAAAAGGAGAGAGACTGAGAGAGAGAGAGGAAAGGGGAAAAAGACAGAGAAAGAAAGAGACACAGAGAGACAAAAACAAAAAGAAAGAGAGATATAGAGGGGGAGACACATAGAGGGAGTGATGCAGAAAGAGGTAAAAAAGAGACAGATAGAGATCAAGACATAGAGAGACAAAAGAGAAAGCAGAGTGACTACATCCACAGATGAGGGAAAAAGGGAGAGGGTCAAGAATCAGTCGGCTCTGAGGAGTTGCTTCTAACATGCCAGAGGGCAACAGGCCAAGTCACACAGTAAAGTTCCAGGGAGGACAGGGACTCTCTTGCTTATTTCTCTGTACCTTCCACAACTACTACCATACTGGGCACACAGAAGGTCCTTTGCTGGTTCTTGAGTTGACCTGAGTCACTGAAGTTTACTAGCATGGCAGCATTAGTGCTAAGTTAGTTGCTGAGCAAACATTTTTGTTAACTCTGAGTTTCTCTGAGATATACTGTATAATTTGTGAATTTTCTCTCTTTTCATGAGTAACCTTAAAGTTGGCTCATGAGTATAATTGAGGGGAAAGGAGTTTAATCTTCATGAACCTGAGTATCCTGCTCGGAGTGAATGACAGGGGCATTGAAGAGCTATATCAAAGGTGGTACAAACCAGAATCAGATCAAATGTTTTGACTTGTGAGACAGGCCTGCTGGGAGATGTTTGTCTTGGCAGTTGATCTGATGTTAGGGGCTACCTGGCTCACTCTGGTGACAGAAGTGGCAGTAGTGCTCAAGTTCAAGACTATGTTATCAGTCCAGAAAATAGCACTTAGAGAATCTTTGGAGCTCCCGCTTACTTTGCTATCAGATTTCGCTGTGGGTTCCCTTGGGTTAAAGGAGAGACAGTGTGTATTCCTTTAGGCCCAACTGAAGGAGGCCAAATTGAACATAATGATTTGGGGCACCACAGGTGGATTAGCTCCCATGGTCTAAACTATAGATCAACCTCTGTGCTGCCTGATCTTCTGAGGGGGATGACTCTGCCCACAGCTGAGAGAGACCTGGCCCTAAAGATTCTGAGGACACAAATTGCTTCCAACACCAGTGCATAGAACCCACACTGAAATCTTTGGGAAGTCAGGGGATAGATTGGTAGACAGACAGACAGATAGATAGATAGATAGATAGATAGATAGATAGATAGATAGATAGATAGATAGATAGATAGATAGACAGATAGATGATAGAGGATAAATAGAAAGAGAGGTGATAGATAGGATAGACAGACAGATAGATGGATGGATAGATGGAGGCATGAATAGATAGACAGACAGACAAAATACTTATTAAGTGCTTATGATATGTCAAACATTGTGCTAAATGCTAGAGATAACAAATAAAAGAAAACAAAGTGGTCCCTGCTCTCAAGGAGAAATTGTTTTTTGCTTTCTGAATGTCCACGTGCTATGATCAGAGATTCAATGGCTCTGTGGCTCAGGGTTCTAGATATGTTTGGAATTAGGGATTAACTTTTATGATAGCTCAGCACAGTGCCTAGGTTATAGTGGTGTTTAATAAATGATTATTGATTGATATTGATTAATTGATTGATTTCTAGAATATAACTTCCTTGAGGACAGGTGCTGTTTCATTTTTCTTTTTGTCTCCACAGTGCCTAGTACAGTATCTAGCACACAGTAGGTGTCAAATAAAGGATTTTGATTTAGTGATGTTTAGGTCATAGCAATGGAAATCAGAGGTTATTAATTCTGATGCCACAGTTTCCACATCTCAAAGTTTCCTTGATTTTATCTGAAGAGAATTTTAATTAACACATGGATATTGCCCTTGGCTCACCTCTCCCTTCATTGCCTCACTGTAGCAGCACTTCTGGGTTCTCTAAGGTTACATGGATAGAGTTTAAGGTCTAGTATATCTTGCTAATCCAGAAATGGTTGAAGTACAGGCCTCACAATGCCTGATATCCAGGCACCAACCTAGCTAAAATCAGATTTATTCCTGGAACATTGGCCAACAGATGATAAATATATTTATCCACAGCAAATCATGAGACAGTTCTCTCATAGATAATACATGGAAGGACTATGATTTGATGTGCAGAGAGACCAGTAACACTACAAATCATTGTAGTAGAAATGAATATCGAGTCTTTTCCCTAATAGTGACAGTTTATGAGCTGTGGGTTTACCCTTCCTTGGGTAAATAACTCATGTTCACTCAACAAGTGCATGAGATCCCTAAGAGAGAATATAAAGAATATAGGATCTCAATAAAAATAGCTTTTAGAAATGTGTTTGGGAGGGATGTAGTTGGAGGCTTTAGGTCAGTGTAAAAAGTTTGAAGTGGGGAAGGAGAACCAAGAAAAGATGAATAGAAGGAATGTCAGTGGACCCAGCTGAAGTTATAGATTACATAATGTATACATTTATATTGGCAAAAATCAGCATAACATGATGACTTTCCTCAACCATGTCTCTTAATTCAGGAACATGAGTGAAGGATTGAGATGGAGGAGTTTCCCAGAGTTGAGATTTAAAAGACTGGGAACAACAGAAGGTTGGATTGGAAGAAATAGATTCTGCAAAGGTGATTAATGAATTGATGAGTTGATAGAGTTATCTACCACGGGGTCAAGAATTTGTATGGAGGCAAGTGAAATAAGATTGGAAGAGTTCAAGGCAACTGAGAGAAACTAAAGCATGAGAAGTTATTTTGGGGTCAAACTGAAGGGTTGGGAGATGTGGAACAATAGGAAGTTGTCATTTTGTTGAGTCTTATTTTAAATTCCAAGGTCTTGCAGTTCCATGTGATGATAAGGTCTAAAGTGTGACCTCACTGGCATAGAACTGAAGTAGGGTAGAAAGAGAGGCAGCTAGGGTGAATAAGCTGTGGAATAGTGAGGATAGGATGCCTACATGGAGGGCAGCAACTCATGGAAGCACCAGTTGAAGTACTTCTCTTCCTTGTGTTTCTTTTTCTTAATTGTATCTTTCCCCCTTCATGACTACTACATATTCCCTTTTGACTACTAAAATTATATACTATTTTCCTCCAGCAGAATGTTAACTTTTTGAAAGCAAGGACTGAGTGATTTTGTTTCTGGGTTTGTAGTACTTTGAACATAGTAGGTACTTAATACATTTCACTGTATTAGATCAATTGCCAGTTAGTGTTGGTGCGACCTTGGGTAAATTTCTTCTATAGCCTTAGTTTGCCTTCTGTTCAATGAGAGAGTTGAACTGCTAAGTTCCCTTCCATATCTAAAACTATGATCATATGATCCCATGAACTGACTCAAAAGCCTAGGATAACTAGGGTGGGACAACTTGCACTTTGACTTTAGTGTCTAAAATTTACAAGAAACCAATAGAAATCCCTCAATGGTAAGGAAACCATTGAGTTTAGCATCTAATGAAAAGGAATAATTTGCTAAAATAGGATGCTATAAGACGGTCTTCTGGTGGCCCATTCCAGATTATTTCTTCTATGTGTCCCCCTCTTGATCTTCCCCAGTTTCAACGACAACATTTAAGGGCACATTCCAAGTGTTTGACTCAGTAGAAAAATGACTAGCTATGGTTCTTCCCAAAATAATATAGTGTAATAGTGATAGTTCACAGGAACATGGCACTTTAAGGTTTTCAATGACCTTTACATTATTCTATTTGATGTTCACAATAACCTTGTGAAGTGCATGCTAATAGTATCATCATTTTGCAGAATCAAGAACAGAGAGTCTCAACCAGCTTCCAGGGAGCACTGGTGACAGTGCCAGACTCCCTGTGACAGGTTGTATATGTTATCCTGACACCCTGTGGGGGAGCAGAGGTTTTAGGAGCAGCTCCTCTGGGATTCAAGGATATTATTCTAGTGTGGGGAGGACCAGAAGAATTAGTGGGCTGTCTTTGGTTAGCTGTCCAGGGAAGCTAGGCTATCCTGCCTTCTACCTTAAGGATGCTGACACTTAGTTCCTGTCCCTTATGTTGGCCTCTGCCCTTTGAATTCATTCTCTGTGCTTTCTTAGTTAAATAATTCAATTAGTTCTGTAGTAACCCTTTCTACTTGTGTTGATGCTGAGGATTTCAAGGGTTTCAGCTTCCTAATGTCTTGAAGGACTCAATGGAACAAGGAGGCTGCAGGATTAGAGTAGCCCTGGAATCCATGGGGACTTAGATGGCTTTCTGTTTTACTGTTTTCGAATATGATCCCCAGAGCCATTCCAGCTTTACTCTTGACACAGTCTAGTCTCGATTTTTTTCCCTTTCCAAACGGCTTATTACACTAAAAATAGACCTGCAGGTATTCTTGTACATCTGACGTTTATTTAGAGCTCCTACTCGGTGACTTGGATCTGACTTCATGGTTTTGGTTCAGTTCAGAGCTGAGATGGATCAGTTTCTTTTTTCTTTTGAAATATCTTTGCCAAAAGCCCTGATAGCTTTAAATTTTTTACTCTTTCTGCTTTACTCAAGCAGTCCATAGTTATGAAACTTTGTCCCTGACTCCTTTTTACTGGTGAATTTACTGAAGAACATTTTACTACTTTCTTGGTCTTTTTGGAAGCTCACGTCTTACTGCCTACTAGCAGTGCAACTAAGTTGAGGTGATAGGGGTGCTAAAATTTACAGGGCACTGATGGAGCTGTACTCTTTTAACTTCATATGGATTATTTCTACTTGACATGTGGTAGAGCCTTCTGAGCACGTATTGGTCTGCTTAGCCACAGTTGGACACATTATACCTTGACTCCAATATAGTGATGTCATTTTGGTCCTCTTTGAAAACAAAGGACAACCAATCAATCATTTTTAGCATGTAAAAACAAATGAGTTCAACAGCTCATTGATTGCTGAGAGATAGCATGGTTCAGCAGAAAGAGCTCTGCATTTGGAGTTAGAGGACCTTGGCTTTGCCACTTACAACCTATGTGACCACTCAAGTCATGTGATCTTTTTTGGGCTCAGTTACTCATCTATAAAATGAAGGTATGGGATTATATTACCTCCAAGGTCACTTTCAGCTCTAGATCTATGATCCTGTAGAAATAATAAGGCAAAATAAAAAGCTACCAAATTTCACATTTTCTCTTCCTCCACTCCTAAATTCTTCCTAGTTCATATTGTTTCCTAGGTCTCTGTCTCCCTGCTCTCCCATCTGAATTTGCCATAAAATCTTTGACTTTTCTGTCATTGGTTCTACATGTAAGATATGACTAGTCACAACTCTGTTCTCCAGTAGTCGAGGGGTAACTGGGCAGTTCTCATCTTACCTTTTCGAGTTTCCTTGCAGTTAAAAAAAGTACTCATTCTCAAAGTATTCTGATATTTACCCAGGATTCCTACTTCCCTTAATTTTAGCCACTTTCATGGCTTGTGGGATATATGGCCCTGCCAATCATTTCCTCCTTATGTTTATGGTAAGACAGATATTACTAGAAATCAGTTAGCTGAGATGCCATATGTGCATCACTTTTAAGGAGCTGACTGAGGCAGGTCATTCATATATGCCATCCTTTGCTCTCCTTGCTTTGACCACTCTTTGTTCTAAGACCCTGGCAGACCACAGCTATCCAGAGCAATGAGACTGAGGCCAGGAGTTCTGAGAATGGTGCCATGACCCCCCAAACTTCTGGTAAATAGCTTTTGTTCATTCTTTGTACTCATCTCCCCCATGCCTATTACAGTGCTTAGGACATAGTAGGTACCTGATTAATACTGACTAATTGATTCACTCCATCTGCCTGGGCAGCAGCACAAGGATTAACACCTTCCTTCCCCCCCCCCCCCCCCCGCTCCCCCCCCCCCAAGGAAAGAAAGAAACAATATTTATTAAGTGCTTCCTATAAGCCAAGCATTGTGCTAAGAGCTTTACAAATGTTATCTCATTTGATCCTCACAACAACCCTGGGAGGTTTATATTTTATATAAACCATTTTATATTTGAGGAAACTGAGGCAGAAAAAGGTTAAATGACTTGCTAGTCTTTGAGACTGGATTGGGACTCAAGACTTCCTTACTCTAGGTCCAGAGCTCTATTGATTGGGTCACCAAGCTGACTCCTAGAGTACATCCATAGAGTAAACCAGGTGGTTCAGACCCTAAGCTCAGCCAGGGACCCTAATTAAAACATTAAATCCAATCTATGCAGATATATGACATATTCTACATGCAACAGCATAACTAACCCTTCTTCACCCAATCCTGGAGAATACAGAATAAAATATGTATCTGTAACAGTTAAAATAACTTCTTCTGGTTTAAGTTGGTATCATCTTTTTTTTCAGTCCCAAGAACTCTCCTCTATCCTGCTTGGAGACACTTAAGATGTAAAAAGTCCTGATTCTTCACTGGTTCTTATAGATCTGGGCATTCTGTCCATTGGGTTTCTGGTCCCATGGGTATTTGGATGGAAGATCATCCCTTCAGTGTGTCAAGTCGTGTACTACTTGTGAGAGGGAGACAAGACACAGAGGTACTCTGGGACTTTGTCACCTACGCACTACTGTCTCTGGGGTTTTGTCACAGAGCCAGAGTGAGTAGCATGCTGTTGGCATGGTGCTAGGCTCTTGCAATCTCTTTTTATAGTCATGATCCTGGTGCTTAATTTAGAAATCTGCTTTTGCTTTCTTCTTCTTTGCTGGCATCATTTGGCTGTCTGGCACCAGCGAGGCTTTAAGCTTTTGACCTACAGAGAGAAATTTTGTGGGAAAAGACCAGTCAGCTTGCTAGTGTGGGGAGGTGGGATCTTGTGGCCAGGTTATTTCCATCTGCTTCCTGATGCATTTCATCCAGCATACCATCCTTTGCCAGCAATGGCAAGAAAGAGTGGTCCCAGTACTACACATCAGACAAGCTAAGTCTCTGAAGAAGCAAATTGAGCCTTGGAATCTGGTTTATGCTGGTCTGCAGACACAGTGTCTGACCTCAGGAATGCCAATAAATACCGATTTACAGAATGCCTGTGCCTTAGTTTCCCCATCTTTAAAAGACATGTGATTATGCCTTCCCTCTTTCTCCATGCCTCTCTCCTTCCTTCCCTGGAAGGGATCCAATGAGGAATGAGGTAATACTGAGAAAAATGCTTCAAGATACTTGGAGAAAGGTGTTGACGTAAATAAATAACTAGGTATAGTTATTCACGAGGACTCTCTGAATAAAAGGATTTCTGCAATAGCAAACACAGAAGTAGCTGCCTGCATGATTAATGTGGCCACAGTGATTCTTCTAGATGGAATTTAATGGGTTCATGATGAATTTGTTTTCACACTAGCAAAGTGATGTCGATTATTTACCAAAATGTAGAGACTTCAAAGCTTTGTAGCAGAGCATGGGGCATTTGGTGGGCAAGCAATGTAGGGAACTCCATCACTTTTGTAATCCAGTATGTCATTTCACCAAGAATGACAGTTGACATTTAAAAAATATATTTCACTTATTTGTTTATTTCTCTATCAACCATCTATCATCTGATACCTATTTATTGCCACTCATTCATTTATTCATTTATGTGACTTGTCTGAATTATTTTTCTGCTGAAACAGTTCTGGTAAACTGTATACATACCCTATTTTCCAGAGCTCCCAGGATGTTCACCTAAGGCAATAGTAGTTTGATCTTACAGAGGAGATCTCTACGTTGACAGCTTGTCATGCTTTTGTCTGCTTATTTCTTACAACTGGAAATCTTTTACAATGTAAAATTAAGGCTGGGACATCCCGCTTTGTCATGTTGGGTGAGGACTATGTGTTCCTCTGGATAATGGGCATTATCCCAACCACCCAAAAGCATTTCACAATGTCTGACAAAACAATTTACCAACAGTCATTGCCCTTTCAAAAATTCCAATCTATGGCATCCCAAAGCATTGCTATGACTAAGCTTATTTTGGGGATACTGTCCAGGTCTTAATTTTAATTTGTCTCTATTTTAAGAGTCAAAACTCCAACTAGGCTGGGACACTTAATCTTTGTTCTGGTCACTGACCAGTCTCCCACCCACCCCCTTTTTTTTCTCAAACGGCTTTGATTTCTATTTCTCAACCAGTTGTTGTCTTCATATTTCCCATGGAATCTTTCTGAAGTCAAAAGTATTTTGCTTCACTCCTTGAATTAACCTCAAGGTACCAAGGAAAACATTCCCAGTTGGAAGATGCTATTAGAGTTACATGTAAAAAATATAGTTTTTGCAGGAGCCCTCTTGAAATTGGTCCGGGAATTTTTATTGGGAGTTATTTCTATACTTCTCTGAGTCAACAGCCTGGACAGCTGCCTCAGTTCTGTGACCATAAGAATGACTGGGTTTTCTCCACTGGGTCCATTACATGTCATTTTTAGATTGTCCTCTGTACTTGACAAATACATAGCCAAGCCTACAGGAATTCTGGTACATGGGACCACTTCAGATGAGAAGGGGGAGTTGATCTGAAATGAAACTTCTGATTGTAGAATTCAAAGAAGCAATTTTGGGAGGAGATAAAGGCCCAAGTTGTACTGTTGGGAGGAGTCCCTGGGATAGAGTGGCTGAGGAAGTTATCTGGAAAGGGAACAGGGCATGGCAGGGCAGGGCCAAGGAAAGCTTACCTGCAGTGAAGAAAGACCTGAGAATCACACCTCAGCCAGTGAGTAATATGCATTGCCTTAATTGGCCCACAGATGACTTTTGAGAAAGCGTTTGGAGACCAGGTGGGTCAGAGAAGGGATGGAGTCATGGCCCAGGGCCATGGGGCTCAGGGTGGGGTCTAGAAGACTCTCTCCTCTCCACTCCCCACAACAGCTTCATGTCAGAGTCCTGGATCAAAGTTCCTATGGCCCTGTTCTCCTTTAAAGTTCTACCCAAACCCCAGTGGGAATGCTTTGTAAAAAAACACATATTGAGAAAGATTTAAAATATATTTTTGTGATATATATATATATATATACACACACACACACACATACACACACACACACTCAACTTATGTGCATATATATATAAATATATGTATATGTTGAATATATACACACACACACATATATTCCAAAGACTACAGACTGGGTGGTATCGTACCCATTATTCTATTGTGCAATAAACCAAAGACTTCTTGGATTTTGTCATTTTTTCCAACCTTCCTAAACTCTGCCTGGTTACCTTTAGTCATCCCTTTCACCACTAAGAACAGTACTGTGGGATTGACAAGCATGCCTGGGCCTGACTGGGGAGGTGGTGTTGGGGCTCCAGCGTGTCTCCCTCTGAAGAAATCTCCTTGGTCATCATGACATATGATGAGAACAAGCAGCCATCACTCTCACTAGTATCTTTCTATATTTTGTGAGAAGGCATTAGCTGCACCAGTCATTCACTGGCATATTCATCCAGAGATGATGTTTGAGGCTGAGTCAAACCAGGGGGCAGAAAGGGTTCAGATTAACACTTGTCTGGACTGGGAAGGAGACTACTACCAGATAAAGGCCCTATCAAATGTATTCTTGTGATGGAGCCCAGCCCTGGGGATCAGCATTCTGAAATAATTACAAAGGCATTTCTAGGCATCTGGAGGCTAGATATACTCAGTGGTGTCCCCACATGCTGAGAACGGCAGAATTGTAAATCATAGTTTTATCACTTGAAGGTACCTCAGAGGGAGAAGGATTGTGTCAAATGACAGTGTATTTGTAAAGCACTTAGCACAATGTCTGTCATATAGCAGGCACTTAATAAAAAAACTCTGACCTTCAGCTCAGAATACTTAACCGAGGTTCTCTTTCCATTCCCATCATCAAGTGACATTTTTAAAGATCATAGATTTGGAGCTGGACTTGACTGATCATCTTATCTATCTTTCCTTATTAGGTAGATGACAACATTGTGGACAGAGTGGTTGGGATTTACCAGGTAATAAGTGTATGTGACAAGATGATGATGATGATGATCAGTAATGATAATACTAACAGTATTCCCCAAAGTCAGCCTTCTCTGGGCCTCTGTTTCCTCATCTGTTAAAACAATAATAGGAATTAGATCTGATGACTGCTGGCTCCACATCTGTGATCCTATGAAGCATAACATGGTGATATAACTGAGACTAAGACCTCTGGATGTGTTCAGATTCTAAGGCCAGTGAAACATCTGATTCACTAGATGGTGCCTCATGGAGATAGCCAGTGGGTAGGAGGAAACATTCACTACTCCCACTATGTATTGGTAGCTTGGCACAATATGACTTGATGTTATTGGGTCCTGAGTATCTTTGAGGGCACACTGAGTCAAGAAGATGTGACATAGAGGGTGTAGGGGGTGGTAGAGAGCAGAAAAGGTGTGTGTATGTGTGTGTGTGTGTGTGTGTGTGTGTGTGTGTGTGTGTGTGTGTGTGTAACTGAGGAGTACATTGCTATGGAGATTTTCCTAGTATACTTCCTGAAACATGATTTCAGAAGAGGTGAGTTTAAATCCTATCTTTAACATAAAGACATGAGATCATATAACCATCTATAAGTCACTCAACCCCTCTGAGACTCCCTGTCTTCATCTGCAAAATAGAACTATTCATACCTACTTCACAGGATTGTTATGAATTATTGTGTCAAGTGCATTGAAAACCTCAAAATCCTATATAAATGCCGTTTTCATTCCTGGTTCTTCTCCCCATCCTCATCCTTTATCCCCCATCCCCAGGAGCACAAGATATACAGAGTATTTCTCTGGTTAAATAGAGAACCCTTTCTAGAGGCAGAATGTGGGATGGTGTCTCAGGTGGGAAATGAATCCAGGATGTCAAGGTTGGTAGGCTTTTCCTTTAATGCTCAAAAGGGCATTTGGCTCACTCTTTGATGGATAAGAAAGAGGGGACTGACTTCAATGTCTTTCAAGAGAATATTAGGCTCAATCCCAACTTAGTCACTTCTTAGCTTTGTGGCTCTAGGCAAATCACTTGACTTCTCTATGGTTTTCTCATCTCTAAAATGAAGGGATTCAACTTCATGGCTTCAGGGCCCCTTCCAGCCCTAAATCTATCCTTCTAAACTCTTGAAATGTTGAAGCTGTGAGTTTTGTTTTGTTTGGTTGATTTTTGGTATCACATGAATCAGTATCTGAGACTGACTATGGCTCATGCACCCTCTCAGGTAAAGCAGGCCCCACCTGGCAAGTGCTTATCATGTGGAGAAGATGAAGCTTCTGGATTTCTCATGCTTTTCCTTCTACCCCTGCAGGGAACATCACTAGTACTAGGCTCCCCAATTAGAGACCATCCTTTGAGTAAATGTCAAATCCCTGGTCACTGCAGTCAAAGATCTCTGGGGGAAGGCAGGAATGGGACTCCTGGGCTCCTCTAACGGTCCTCACCCCTTTGTTCTCATGGAGGATGGCTTCTGAGAGACAACAGATTGGACTTCAAACCTTCCAGTCACGTGAAAGCAGGTATACATGTCTAACATTTCATAACCTGCCTCCTACAAAGCACGCGGCACACTTCCTTCCCCTTGTGTTCTTCGCTCCCTCATTCTTGACATTTTTAATGCAGCAAGTGTACATCAGACTGTGCATCTCTTAGCCCACTACTTGCCCTGGCTCCTAGTCCCTGCATGGATTAGCATCCCAGCCACGCGCTTTTGAACAGAAGACACTCTCAGTTTTATTTTTCTGGACAAGCCTTGGGTCCTTGCCGTTCTGACATTTATGGTTATGTTTGTTTGTCTCCTCTGCTCTAATAAATCAATGCTGCTCATTATTGTCTACCCAGTAGGTGGTGTTTGGGGGAAGGCAGAGTTTGGATAAGTGTGATTTTTTTTCTCTGCAATTGGTTAAACACACACACATACACATACACACACACACACAAATATTCTCCATCTCCTTTTTAGGCTTTTTAACATAGCATGGTGTCGAGTTTGAAATCTGGATGCCATTTCTGCCATCTTGTCTGCTCTGAGCTGCACAGGACATAGCATACCTTCTTGCTAAGAACTCCTTTTAAATTGGCACAAAGGATAGGCCCTTACCTGAGTCTCTCATGATTTCTGGCCCAGGGGTCCTGGTTTAGTTCATCAAAAGACACCAAGGCATTCAGGCTCAAGATCAGAATCATCCTAGGCTCAAGAATCCAAGAAGTCAAGAACTAAAAATGATGGTTCTGTGACTGATTCTGGAGTTTGGGTTTATTCTTGGGCAAATGACAGAGCTCAGTCCTACCTCTGTGGAGCGGTGATGGCCATATTTATGCTTAGCAAGACTGATGGGCAGGAAGGACAATAGGGGGAAAGGAAGAGGGAGGAAGAAGGTATAAAAGGAAAAGTAGAAGGGAAGGGATTAGTTCGTTTTATAAATGAACAAATGAAAAAAGGTATTTACCAAGCTCTTTTTTGTGCTATTATGTGCCAAGGACTGTGTTAAACGTTGCGGATAGAACTACAAAAGCAAAGACAGTCTTTGTCCTGAAGAAGCTCATGTTCTAAATGGGGAGACAACGCACTTAAGGCAGAGTTGATACGATCATGGTGTCACAACTGTTGATTGGGCAGGGGATGGTGCAGACCACTCTAGGCCTACCCCATAGTAGACCTAAAAATTGCTGATCTTAAATTGACCTGCCTCCAAAAGTCAATTGACCTATCTTAAGAATCACTGAGGAATGTGATGCTATGGAAAAATTATCATCCTTTCCTCAAAGTCCTGCTCCCAATTCTCCCTTCCTCACTTCCTACTTTTAATGTTTTGCCCCAAAGGATAACCAGAAATGTACAGTGCCTGGAACATAGTAAGTATTTAATTCTTTTATGACTTGTTGACTTGGCAAGGTGACTACAAATTAATAATTCTAAATAATATGGCTTAGTTTTAGTCTAGATGACTAGACTATACCTATCACTGCTAAATTTCTAGAAAAAGTCTATACTCACTGGTACTTCACTACTTCTTAATCATTCACTCTTTCCTATGTTCCTTCTATCTGAACTTTATCAAGACTTCTCTCCCGAAATTATTCTCTCTGATATCACCAGTGACGGCTTAGTGGCCAAGTCCAATGATCTTTGTTTTTCCTTCATCCTTTACTATAACACTGTTGACTACCTCCTCCTTGGTATTCTTTCCTTAAATATTTCTTAAGTACTTACTTTGTGCAGAATACTGTATTAGGTGCTCAGAAAGAGATTTTAAAAGTTTATTTAATTTTAAGATATAGTTCTTGTCCTCTACGAATTAATAATCTAATAGGGGGATGACACCAACACAGAGTTGGAATACATGATATCATCAGGCAATCAAAAGAGAGCTGTGTTAGGTGTGAAGAGGAAGGCCATTTCTACATGTGGAGGTTGAGGGACTTTCAACAGGAAGTTACAACTGAGTTGAACTTTAAAGGATGGGTGGAAACTCAGTAGATAAAACAAGAGTAAGGAGGATAATACAGCCATAGCAAAGAGGCTGAGCAAAGTTACGTGCACACAAGTATAGTTTATGTATCAAGCGAGCAGAGTGAGATGAATGAATTGTGAAGTTAACAAGTCAAAAAAACCAACCAACCAAAACAAAAAGTGAAAGCCCTTGGGGACATAAGTGGTGTTTTTATTATTATTGATTGCTGAAGGAAAGGGATTCAGTAGGGAAAGGGAGATTTAGGAAGTCAACAAATGGCTAAGGAGATGGTATCTGAGAGTGGGATTTGGATTTTTGAACCATGGCTTATGATGTAGGAAGGATGGGCTCATGGCTAGAAAGGCAAATCATCTAACTAGGGCCAATACAACATTTTCTTGGAATCTTGTCACCCTAATTAATATTTGAACAGAAAAAGAAGGGAGAAAGGAGATATAGATTAGGGATCATCTGCATGGTTGGTATGCAAAGCCATGGAATTGAAGCGAGATGGAATGACTTTTGGAGTAAGATGAGGAAACAGAATCACATGCTGAGGGCTTAGCTTTAATGAGTAATAAGGATACCTCCTCAATGATTGGAGAATAAGAAAGAAATGATGATGCTGAAAAGCTTTAAGGAGTATATAAGGACAAGTGAGTATATTCACATGGGATAGCTTTGTTTTTCAAAGAAGGAGGAAACTAGATCATCTGTCATAAATATGGGTATCAGCATATCTAGAGAGCCCCATAAAAGTCAACTAAAAGTAATGGGAATAAAGTTTTGCTGAAATATAAAATAAATCCACATAGGTTGTCAGCATTTTTGTATATTGGCAACAAAATCCAGCAGGAAGAGTTAGGAAAAGAAATTCCATTAAAAATAATTGCAAAATATATAAAGTATTTGGGAGCCTATCTATTAAGACACATACCCTAAGTATATAAATGCAACTATGAGGCACTTTACAGAAACAAAAAAATCTAATTAATTGGAGAAATATTAACTGCTCATGGGTAGACAAGTCAATATGATGCAAATACTAATACTGTCTAAAATTACTTAGCTTACTCAGTGCTT
This sequence comes from Notamacropus eugenii, assembly GCF_028372415.1. Taxonomy (NCBI): domain Eukaryota; kingdom Metazoa; phylum Chordata; class Mammalia; order Diprotodontia; family Macropodidae; genus Notamacropus; species Notamacropus eugenii. The sequence continues at coordinate 294,598,507 of NC_092877.1, read as the reverse complement.
TACTTATTCATCAAAAAATTACTTTATACAGCCAGAAAAATAGTAACAAAATTCATCTGCAAGGCCAAAAGGTCACAAATCTCAAAAGAAATATTTTTTGAAGCGGGAAGGAAGGGAACCTACCTGTACCAAATATTCAACTACATTACAAAGCAGTAATCAACAAAATTATTTGTTTCCAGTTTACAAATAGAGAGGTTGATCAATGGAACAGATTAAGTATACAACACACAGAGACAAACTTAGTAGCATGGTGTTTGATAAATCCAAAGACTTTCTGACTCCTTGGGTAAGAACTCACAATTAGGGAAAAAAAACCTGCTGGGAAAACTAGAGAGAAGTCTGTCAGAAATTAGATATGGATTAATACACCATGTATGACATAGGAGAGTAGCCCACTAAAATTCAGGTTTAGAATGGAAAAGAAAAATCTCCTAGACAGTATGTACTGACAAGACATTCTTCCTACATGGAAAAGTAAGGCCTGCCTGCCCCCCCCCCCCCCCCCCCCCCCCCGGAACATCATCTTTGACCTAGCACTGGGTAAAATGGGAAGATATGAGGGTTCTCTCCAAGGAGATACCACTAGAAAACTAGTAGAAAAACTCAACAAACAGGTCTTTAGAGTCACATATAGACACAGAGTACCTTTCTGGGAATTTTATAAACAAATCTGTCACAATTGTGTCTGTCATCCTAAGAAACAAAGGCAGACAAAAGGTATTTAAGTTCCCCCAAATCTTGTCTCTCATTAGAGAGTACATCCTTGAATGTGAGATGATCTTTTAGGCTTTTTAAGCAAAAGACATTTATTTAAATGACAAATAACTACTTAATATCAAATCCAACTAATCATCCAACCTTCGTTATTTTCTTACCATCTACCCTATAGATCTGTAGACCACAGGACCTCTAGAGACCTTGACCTAGTTGATATTAACCACTCAGCTTTGGAGCTCCTGTCCTTGGGCCCCAGCTGTCCTGAAGGATCAGTATGGTCCACTAAGGGATCAAGGGAAAGGAGGAGAAAGTAGCTAGTACAGGGGTGATGGCTTGAGAAAGACCTGAGGAGTCAAGCGATTGGGGGTCACAGGATACATAAAGAACAGAGTTTCATACTGGAAGGCCAAAAGAGAAAGGTAGAATGTCAATAGATGATGATTTCAGAGATTTCAGAATTCTTGTGAGAGATGGTAAGATCAAGGGTATGACCATCCTTTTGTGTAACTGAAGTGGAGTGGAGGTAAGTCATGGAACATGAGTAAGTTGAAGACCTGAGAGGCTAAGATGTTTGAGGGAATATCACTGTGTATGTTGAAATCTCCTAGTATGAAGGCAGGAGTTGGGAAGGAAAGAAAGATGGTGAGCCAGATATTGAATTGATTTAGGAGGGAAGTAGTGTGTCCTGGAAGTCTATAGACAACAACCGCCAGAATTTAGTTTTGGTAGCAGTGAACCTCAAAAAGGGAGAGGTTTCTAAGTGATTGTGGTAGGGAGGACCTGGAATTCCCAGCTACAAACCTATGGTCTACAGAAAGGCTTTCGGATCCCTCTTAATTTAGGGCTTTCCCACTTTAATTATTTCCTATTTCTCCTGTTTATAGCTTGGTTTGTTTACATTTGCATGTTGTCACCCCTCCCCCATTTTGACGTCCAAAAGCTGCCCAGTTAACTCGGGGTTTACTGGCTAGACTTTCTTTCTTCCTTCCTTCCTTCCTTCCTTCCTTCCTTCCTTCCTTCCTTCCTTCCTTCCTTCCTTCCTTCCTTCCTTCCTTCCTTCCTTCCTTCCTTCCTTCCTCTCTCTCTCTCTCTCTCTCTCTCTCTCTCTCTCTCTCTCTCTCTCTCTCTCTCTCTCTCTCTCTCTCCTCTCCTTCTTTCTCCATGTCTCAGAACCTTAAACCCAGTTCACTCAGAAGCTCATAGATTGGACCACAATAGGTCCCTGCCCAAGCTCCACTTAATAGCTGTGTTTTGGGCTCTTCCGACTTAGAGTGAATGTCAAAGGTAACTGTTTCTCTTTGGAACAGCAACCCTGAAGGTCTTCCCCTCCCAGCTTGATTTCTTTTCTTCTAATTAAAGTGGTCATCCCTTGACTCACGTCTTAAAGATGCAAGGCCTATTCGCTCAATGGGCATTACCTCACTTTAAGTGAGTCCCTGAAAAGGCATTAGCCTAAAAGGGCCAGGGTCTCCCATTGCATCCTGGACCACCTCCATCATCCTGATGAACATCTGGTCACTGGCCCAGATGGCTCTGGAGGAGAAAGAGAGGCTAGTGATCTTGCCCAACCCTTCCTCACTTCAAAAATCAACTGCAAGTCATGTCATCATTTCCTTGATGTCATAGTCTTCTTTGAAAACAAAGGACAAACACAACCCCCTATTAGATTGTAAAGTCTTTGAGTGCAGAGATTATCTTTGGTTTCCTTTTGTATCCCCAGTGTTTAGGACACTGCCTGGTACATAGTAAGCATTTAATAAATGCTTATTGAATTGACTTGAATTGGATGGAGCAATACAGAGTAAGGAATATTCCACCTCCCCTACCTCAACCTATGAATCAGGGGAAAGAGTGAAAGTCTGGCTAGTGCTAGAAGAGGTAACCAGGGAAACTGAGTCATGGGGGTTGGGGAGGCAGGTCTCAATGAGACCGAAGTAAATAGTGGGAGAGGAAAAGGTGGGTACACTTCCTCCCTAGGAGAAGGATATGTTTTAATCCTTCTTCCCTGCAGTGGTCACTGAATCCACACATTGCTTCAAGGTCCTCATCAGATGGCCATACTGGGGGCCTAGTTTTCCTCCAGATCTCTGTGGGACAGCACCCAGGACACCCTTGGACACAGGGTATATCCCCACTCAACACCACTATCCTCTGTTGCCCCACTCCAGTACAATTTTAGTTATGGCTAAATAGTTATCCCTCTATGATCCTAAACACTATCTTTCCACAGACCATTTCCACCATTGGTCCTTAAAGTCAATTTTGCACAAAGGAATAGTAGAAAAATTCCTTGATGGCGTGATTTTAGACCCCCACCCCCCAGCCCTGTCAAAGTCAGTTTTAACACTTAAAAACATCTCCCTTAATGGTCAACCATGGTAACTGAAGTTGCCACCATTTTAACTCGGTTGAGACAATATAGGATTTTGACAATCCTTTGGCATGGCTCATTAAATCTAATTATCCATGACCATTGGCTGTCACCTCAAAATAGAGGAGGACCTGAATGAGAAAAGGGTCACAGGGAGTAGGAAGATGGATGGCAGGGTATCACTATGAGAAGTAAGAAAGCCAAAAAACAGCAAAAGTCCAATACAAGAGTCTCCCATATGACCAAGGGCAGGAGCTAGAATTTCCCAGAACCACGGAACATTTTGTTTCTCTTTCAAAACTCATTGTTATGAAAACGTTATTTTCTCTCCCTTGTTGGTTAGCACATTTTTACGTGTCTCTACATTGTAATATCATGTCAAGTCTTTCAAAGAGCGTACTATTATTGTTAATCACAGTGGCATTACAATTAGTCATAGCAATTTCTTCCTTCACATTTGCGTCATAGGCTGCACAAAAAGCCCTGAGGATTTGAACATGAGTATTTTTTTAATGATGTGTTTTAAAAAAACCACACACACACACACACACACACACACACACACACACACACACACACACACCCCTTAATTATGGTCAATCCCAAATATTTAGTATCAGCAACTTAGTGACTAATGCAGGATTTCCAACAATACGTTTTCCCCAGAGGTACATTAAGTTTCATACTGATTATTTCAGGAAGGCTAATTAATAAACTTTGTTGTAGGAAATAATTATATGCAAAGGTCCCTAGATAGATTTTTGACCAAAAAAATTCCATATATATGGGAAGGATACCTTGACAACAGTTCCTGTATCAAACCCAGGAACTATTTTTTTTCCTCCCAAAAGATCATATTTCATTGCGGGAAAAGTGAAGAGATGTAGGTGAAAGAGGGAGAAAAGTCAAAGGAAAGTGCAGAAAACAAGCACTGAAAAAATATTTAAAGATAAAAATAAGAAGTTGGTATTGAGAAATTCTGGATCAAGTCTACTAACCTCACCCTGCCCCAATTTCTAAGTGAAAAATCAATAATGTAATACCAAACCTGATGCCAGAGAGAAATGACACTGTCCAATGTACCATTCTTCCACACAGTTGCTTTTTTATCTCAAGTTTTTTTTTATTTGGATTATTTATCACTGCAATTCCCATAGTGTATTTCACATAGTAGGATCTTTATTAATGTGGTCAGTCCCCAACTTTGCCTAAGGCTAGTCTTCTTCAATGTGTATTTGGCACTGAAAGTCTAGACAGATGGACACTAGCCCTGACTTACCTTGAACAAACATGTTTTTTTCTTGTACTAAATCTAGTCTATTTTAATTATGTTTTAGCTTTATTAAACCTATGACATCTTTATCTTGAAAAACTCCTATGTAGCATAAAATAATTTTTAAAAAATGTTGTGTCCAGAATCAGGAGACTTGGGTTTGCTCTCAGGGGTGCTCTGATAATTATTTAAAAAAAGGCTGGGGGAGTGGGGTGGAAATGTATGAATGATATATTTTTAAAGTTTACTCCATAATTTTCTTAAGTCTGGATCATCAAATAAAGCCTTAATTTGTGTATTTGGCAATTTCTGGTGTGTAAATGCTCATGATGAAAGTTTAACAATCAGTTGTTAAGAACCAGTAAGAGCTGGCTCCAATACACCAACCACTGTGTTCCAGGTCAGATACAAATTCTATGACCATCAGAAAGTCACTTAAACTCTTTATGCCTTGGTTTCTTCATCTGCAAAGTGGGAACAATAACTTTTTCAGAGCCTACTCCACAGAGTGGTGAAGAAAGTTCATTGTAAAGCTTAAAAGAACTCTGTAAATGTGAAATGTTAGTGACTAAGCAAAATAATTCCCTCTGTGTCTTCTGGTGTCCCCATCATACCTTAACAGTATGATGGGGAAAGAAAGTGATTCAGTTATGTAGGGAAATAGTGGGATAACTGATGGCCAACCTTTGAACTTCATTGATGTGTGCATAATATTTTCTCACTGTTAAGTGATAAGAAACAGAATTATTATTATAACAAGCCGATTTACAGCACACTTAGACCAGTGTATGAATCAATGCATTTGGCATAGAATGAATGAACAACCAATCACTTGCAGGAGGGTTGTGACAAAAATGCTTTGTGTCCTAAAGAATGATGTGTGAATATGAATGGTGATGCTAGAGCTAATGATGCTGATGAGAAGTCACAAAAGAATCTGATGATGATAATTACTACCAAACATATATGAAACATGGATACCCACATGAACCTGGGCAGGACTCTGATTCCCGCCTTCTAAAAGTTTACTATGACATCAATATAAAAAATGGTATTGAGGGACATAAAAGACACACTCACACAACCAAAAAGATGATTGTCATTAAGATCCAAGTGATAGAATATATATCACTTGATGTTATGGATCTTTTGGACTTGAGAATGGGACACACACACACACACAACAGAATAGATGATTGTCATTAAGAGCCAAGTACTTCAATAAATGCTACATAGACTGAGGTTTTGAGATTTGAGGAAGGATAGACTGGAGAGTGAGAAAATGTGGACATCTAGGTCAGTGAATAGGGTATAAGGCCTAGAGTCAGGAGGACTTATCTTCCTGAGTTCAAATCTGACCTCAGACATTTCCTAGCTGTGTGACCTTGGGCAAGTCACTTAAGCCTCTTTGCCTCAGTTTCCTCATCTGTAAAATGAGTTGGAGAAGGAAATAGCAAACCACTCTAGTATCTTTCACAATAAAATCCCAAAAGGGATCTTGAAGAGTTGCACATGAATGAAAATGACTAAACAAAAACAAGAAGAATGGAGAACGAGAAAATATAGAAGTTTTCAAAGGGAGGCTAAATAACTGTTTGTAAGGATTGTAGTAGAGGTCATCAGAGAGTCATAGTTTAGAGCTGCAAGGGGTCTCAGAGACAGCCTCCTTAATCTTGCTCATTTCACAGATGAGGAAATGGTGGCCCATGAAGGTAACGTGACTCACTCATGGTCACATGGATTGTCTCCATCAGGCAAGGGATTCAAACCCAGATCCTCTGACTCTAGCGTTCCTTGCATTATATCAGATTTTTGATCCTATTGATCAAAATCTTGTATTTGTATAATGTCTTAAATGTCCTTTGATGTCCCTTCCAACTCTGAAATTTTGTGATTCTATATACTTTTCGCAGTCTAATACAATGGGAAAAGTTCTGGTCCTAGAGTGAGAGTTCTAATCCTACCTTGGCCACTGACTGCCTGTGTGACTTTGAAATAGGTCACCCTGGGCTTTAGTTTCCTTATCCATCAAATGAAGGGATTGGACTAGATGGCTGATGTCTGAGATCTTTTCCAGCTATGATGGAGGATCCTAGCATACACTCATGCAAAGAAGGTGCCATTTTCCCTATCCAGAGGTCCCTCCTCATTTTCCTCCAACTGGCTGAATCCAGCCCATCCTTCAAGTCCAGCTCAAATTCCATCTCTTCTTCCCTGAAGCCTTCCTTGGTTGTACCACATGGACACAACCTTTCCTCTTCTGAGCTCCTAAAGTACTTTTGGAATGGGCTGCATTGTGCCATTCACCATGTCCAACTCAATATCTCAAGGTACATTTTCATGTGTATTTATCCTTTTTATAACCAACTAGATTATAAATTATTTAAGATAAAAAAATCAATGTCCTTTTGATTAGCTGAGATCTACTTCTTGGTACCACAAGGATACAGAATTAAGCTACCCTGCTTATACTTGGAAGATAGACTTTCTCTCCATCTCAGGCAACACAATCTTTTGCTCAAGTGGTAGACCTCTGCTTCAAGACTGAGTTCATTGACTAAGCAAAGGTAGCGTGTCATAATAATAATATTTCTAACTCTTAAAGAACTTTATTACTAACAGATCATTTAGACATTATTGGGGCAGTTCAATGATAAACCTGTAAGGCTGGCCACAAAGGGATTTCTTATTCATTACGTTAAAGATGAACAAAGTGAAATTCAGAGAGGTTACTGACTTATCCATTGTTTGTGGCTCTTCAGTTGCTTCAGTTGTTCAGTTTGTTGTTATTGTTCAGTTGTGGCCCCATTTGGGATTTTCTTGGCAAAGATACTGGAATGGTTGCCATTTCCTTCTTCAGCTCATTTTACAGTTAAGGAAATTGAGGCAAACAGAGTGAAATGACTTTACCCAGGGTCACACAGCTAGTAAGCATCTGAGGATGGATTTGAACTCTGGTCTTCCTGACCCCAGGCCTGGGTATAGCAAGTAAATGGCAAAAGGCAGAACTGATAGATGTATTTTCTATGCCCAGATGCAATACTGTTCCTAGTGCCCTATATCTTGAGTCAGAACATCCTGGGATCCAGGCCTATGAGTATTCATCAAAAGACAGCCTCTGTTGAAGTCAGTTGTCCCATTGAGGGATTGCAGAAATCTAGAATATAAGCTCCTTGAGGGCAGGGACTCTCAATTTTTCTCTAATAATAATAAATAGATAACATATAAGTATACTTATACATATATTTTGCACATATGTGCCTATATTCTATATATACATAACATACCTGCATATGCATGTATATATATATATATCTATATGCACACATATGTATATGATATATATTTATGTCTGATACATATTCAAGTATTTATTTAAATATATATTAATAATATATATTATATATACACATACTATAATAAATATTATATATTATATATTATAAATACATATACAAATATGTATTTCTAATACATCATGATACATATAATGCCATTCATACATATGTGCACATGTATTTGTGTCTATATATGTATGTGTGTATGCACACAAACACACACACACATTTTGAGATTTGTATCTCTATTCTGGCACCTAGTATGGTTTCTCATGCACAGCGGGAACTTGGTAAATGTTTGTTGCATGTGAAATGATTTTTGCTGAGCACACTGTCACAGAACCCTCCCGTCAGCTCAGCCACCTTTGATCTCAAACTCACAGGGCATCATTCCTCCTCAGATTGTGTGGTTGGTTTTGTTCCCTCCAAACAGTGCCTTGAAAGGAGACAAAAGAGGCAGCTCATGGAGCAAAGCCCAGAGCAGAAACTCTTCCCAGTCGAGGAGGCTGGGTCTGTCTTCTTCAGGGGTCTTCATTACTGGCACTACAGCCCAGGGGTCAGGAGCCAGCCAGCGTATCAACAAATAGTTCTTGTGCACCTGCTCCCAGGCCCTGTCCAAGAATGAGTCCAGACTTGGAGACTCAGTAAAAGGCTCCTCTAATCCCTCCAAAGCAGCTCTCTGCCAGCTGGTAAAGCATACTGAGTTGCTGTTGTGCAAACCCAGCTCCCTTAAACCACTCTCCAGCCATGTTGGCACCCAACTACTCATTGGTGCATAAACAAGCAAGGACAAGGCCCCACCCGAAGCAGTTTTCTAGCCCACAAATCCTTGGCAAGAATAGGGAAGCAGTCTCTACCAAGGGGACAGTACTTACTGTAGAAAAAGTCACATTTCTCTAGATTGGCTTCCAGTCAACAGCCAGAGATGAGACTCAAGAGATGTCCCATTCTGCCCTATCTCCATGCCACTGTGTAACCCGGAGCAAGTCACCTTCTATTCATTCTGTCAAGAATCTACACTGAAGGTGTTGTCTGTCCCCAGAGAAAGAACTGGTGAAGCCTGAATGCAGATTGAAGATACGTTTTCTTTACTTTCTCTATTTTGGGGCTGGTTTTTTTTGTCAGTGTTTTCTTTCATAGCATGACTTACATGGAAATGTGTTTTGCATGACCACACAAGTATAACCTATGTCAGATTGCTTGCCTCCTCAGTGGGGGACAGGGCAAGGGAGGGAAGGAGGGAAAGAGTTTGGAATTCAACATTTGAAAAAAAGTTAAAATTGTTTTCATAAGTAATTGTGTGGGGGAAATAAAATATTAAATTAAAAAAAGTCTATCTATACTCTCTATGTAGATAATGCTATACTAGGTACTCAGGGAAATAACAAAACATAAGTAAAACACAGTACAGATCTCAAAGATCTTGTAAACCAAAGAGGCCAGATGTCAGAGACTAAGTTTCCTTACCTTTAAAATGAAAGAGATAGGTCTAGATTTATAAGGCTCTTTCCAGGTCTAAATATTATAGTCCCATTATCCAAAGTATAATGATGATGTTTCCACTGGAGCTGGAAAATAGGACAAATCAAGCAAAACCAATAACCAACAAAGGAAGGCAATGAAGGCAGCTCAATTCTCCCAAATCGCCTGTGAATGAATTATTACCCCAACTCCATGATCACTGTGATTTGATGATATTATCAGCACCGATGACAGACAGAATGAGAAAAAGGATTAGAAAATAGACATAGAGACAGAGGACCATGGATACGGAGCTGGGCTTCAGCCCCTTCATTTTACAGATAAAGACTCAAAGTCCCAGGGAAATGTAATGATTTTTCCAAGATCATACATGTAGCAAACAACAGGGATGGAATTTGAACTCTGACTGAAGAAGCAGCCCCCTTCCTATCATACTATATTTTTATGTATAATAACCATGCCAAGTCAGAAGGGTACTGGATGAATGAGAAGGAAAAGATCAACGTCCAGGGCTGGATAGCCACAGAATGATAACTGACATTTACAAAGCAAATTAAGACTTGGTAAACACAATCCTCTGAAGTAGGTGCTATATGCATTAAAGTTCCCATCTCAACCATAAAGAAACTGTGGCTCAGAGAGATTTTGACTTCACAGTAACTGACATTTATAAAGTACTTCGAGGAAGGTTTATACATATATATATGTATATATATGTGTGTGTATATATATATATATATATGGTTTATACATATATATATGGTTTATACATATATATATATTCCCTCATTAAGAGCTTCAGGACGATCACATCAGGTGGGCACTATATTATTATTTCCATTTTACAGATAAGGAAATACATACCAAGAAAAGTGATATGGGACTGCCCAGGGGTCACACAGTTTCAGAAGCAGAATTCAAACCCAGGTCTTTCTGACTTCAAGCCCATACTCTAACCTTGGCACTAAGTCTCAAACAGTAAATACATAGCCATCCCAGGAATGGAATTCAAGCCTTTTGACATTCAACCAGAAGCCATTATAATGACACCACCTCTTTTTTCTGCAGGGCTGTTGACCTAAAGAGAATTAAATAAAATAGCTCCTTGCTAAAGTTGGAAATCCGAACCATTGTTCCTAAGGATAAAATGTTCTCAGGAACAATGAGATACAGGTTGAAGCCAGAACTGTTGCCTAGAGATAGGAAGTATAAAGGGGGTGGGAGGCGGGGTGAGACTCTTACAAATAACTCTGAGGCTGCAAGCTCCCTCTACAGCTCTCTCCTACTCAGAGAATGACTTTCTGGGGACCTGCTAAAAGAAGATCACTTATTTGAACTACAGGGGCTTATTGCTACCAGCACTAGTGGGAAAAGCCAGACTAGCCGACATCAAAATGAAGGCCACTGTCCACGATGGTACAAGCCTTTTGTCCATCTGCTTTGCCTGGTCTGCTTACCGATTTCACTTGCACCCAGTGGCCTGGCTAATGATCCTCGATTTCCCCCCTGCAAAGGTTGGGGAGCACAATACCACTGCTCAGCTTTCCCCCTGAATCAATGCATCAACGTTGCCAGTTCACCCAGTGTGATTAGTCAGTCTTAGTCCTGAAAGACTCGAAGAAGTTATAGAATTAATATGAGGTTAAGAATGTTAATTGTCCTATGTTGATATTATTGTAGCTGGTGCTAATGTGAAAATAATTACTACCCTGTGTTTTTATGGCCCTTTTCATTGCCCTCTGGTGAATATGGAGTTATATGGGCTATTGACGGTAGTGACATAATGCAGGAGGGCTTTTATTGCTTTAGAAATACAAATGGGGGAAGGGAATGGAGGGCAGTGGGGGATGTTGAGCGTGGAGGGCTAGATTTGGAAACGTTGCTTTCTTTGTGATCTTTTTCCAAAAGCATTTAATCAGCTATAACTATAATGAGGCTGAAAATATCAATATGCCTTCTCCCTAGATAGATTTTAGGATTCAGGCAGAATTGTAAGTAAGGTGGGGCAGCTGGGGCTTTGAACCAGGGAACAAAAATTCAGAGGGCATTAAAAGCACTTGTGCTCCATCAGAGGGCAGAAATCACTGCACATGGAAGTTAGTTCATACGAATAATTACTTAAATTCTAAAAGACTCATGACGAAAAATGCCACCTCCAGAGACATAACCGATGAACTCTGAGTGCAGATTGAATCATTCTTTTCTCTCTTTTCCTTGTGTGTGTTTTCTTTTGCAATATGGCTAATATGGAAATATGTTTTGTATGACTTCACATGTATAACTGATATAATATCTGCCTTCTCAAGGAGTGGGGGAAGAGTAAGAGAAAGGGAGAGAATTTGGAATCCAAAATTGTAAAAAGTGAATTAAAAATTTTTACGTGTAATTGGGAAATGTTTAATAAAATAAATTAAAATATATTTTGAAAAGAATAATTAATTAAAACAAGAAGGTACCAGACACCAGGAAATTATTAGGAGACAATGCTCCTAAGATGAGTTCTTCCTACTTCTTCCTCTAGGTGCTACCTCCATAGAAGTGACCTTAGAGAATGTAGATTCCATTTTCCTCTCATAGGACCTTTTGTGCAAAGGCTCAAGTGTGCTATCCCTAACCTCAATTCATCTTTAAAAGTTTCTTTGAGAGCAGCTTTTGTGATGGGTGCCCTTGGTGCCAGGACTGTTGGTTTTGATTTCAAGACTCAAGATCCTATTCCTAAGCACCTCTTTACTACTGAGAAGTTAGGACAAGGGTGGATGCTATTGGGACCTCCTAGGCTGAGGTGGCAAGAGAGCATCTTATAGCTTAGTGAGGTCACTTGAGGTGTCCTGTATTATTCTATATACAGTACTCATACATGTTCACTTCTGTTTAGGAGAAATGTTCCCACTGGGAAGGCATACACTTTGGCACCAGCTCATACACACAGTTCCAACTTAACTTATAGAATTGATCTCCTCTGTGGACCATGCTTTGACTGGGTATGTTGATGCATCAGAATAACTCAAGCTATATTGAAAATTTCATTAATTCATGGTTAAACCATAAGGTGAAGAGTACAAGACTAAACTGGTAAAAAGTTCAATTTATGAAGTATTTTTTTCATAGAAGTGGTCAAAAAATATACTTTCAACTAGTGTTGCTGAATAGAAGTCTTTTTTGACTTTCCTTAATTAACAGTTAAGAATCCCTTGTAATTAGATGGATACAGGCAGACGTTAATTCTGAACAAATTTTCTAATTAAGTATGTTTTAAGACATTATATTTGTAGCAGGGAGTAATCAGGGAAAGCTTTAAACAATTTGGTGAGTTTTGTCACCCTACAAACTCATTGAATTGATTGGGGGACCCATAGAACTGATCAGGATTTCTCCTGATTTTCCCTTCCTCCATGCTAGTTGAATTGAAATTGAGACCTTTATGAGATTCATAAAGTAAAATCAACAATAATTGAGAAGATCACCTGTAGAGGGAAAATAAAGTGGATAAAAAAATGCATGTTTCTCAGACCATGCTCAACAAATTAATCAATCAATCAAACTATATATATATGTAATATATATATAAAACTATTGATCTAGATCTAGTGAAGTGAACTTAGACCTGCAAGACAGAACAGGATCAGGTGGAATTACATCTGAGAAATTATATAGTACTTATAATCATCCAAAATTGGAAAAGACCATCGCATCAATATGAATATTCTTCCAGAGATGCTCTACAGTTGGAAATCATGAAATGCCTCCACCTAAGAATTAAAATTACAAATACATCGAAGTGAAGAAGAAAGATCCCATAAAGGACATATGCTGCCAGTTATGACTGGCACTCAAGGAGTGATATTAAAAAAATGATTTGTGAATATATAACCAGAAAAGAAGGTAAGACAGGGATATAGTTAGATGGAGAACCCGAGTTCCATTGTGTGTGAAGGCAGTGTGTTATAAAGGATAGAATGCTGTTCTTGGAGTCAGGAAGACTCTGAGTTAAATATTGTTTCACATGCTTAACAGGATCCAGTCCCTTAGCATTTCTGGGCCTCACCTATCTGTAAGATAAGTGAGTTGGATTTTATGGGTTCTTAGTTCCCTTCTGGCTCTAATGTCATGATCTCATATATATTGGCACCCCAAGATACTAAAAGAACAAAAGATGGAACATGGGATTTATGTGGAAACGTATATATCTATGTATCTATATACACACACACACACACATATACATATATACAGGACAATATGGTAGTTAAGAATTGCAGTCTGCCTTGATGGAAGGAACATCCACACTGATGAACTCATAGATCTATCAGACTATCAAAGCAGTCAGTATTTCTACTAACTTCTGCTTATCAAACTAAAGATATAAAGGTCAATTGCCTTACCATTCATCTCTAAATGCCACTAGTTTCAAATAAATGGCATAGAGATATTTGAGGTTTTATGAACTCAGCCTAGATGAGGAGCCTTTCACCCTTATCAGTGTGTTATTAGCTGGAGGAGGCCATTTGACTGAGACAAGTCCTAAGCTTCTATTTGGAAAGGGTGTATAATTGCAATTGTGAAGGGATTCAAGCCATTTTCTGTGAAGATTGATGAAGGTGCTAAAGACAGTTTAATTTAGGAGGAGTTTGGGAGGAGCATGACAGCTACATTCAACTATTTAAGAGCTTTTCTGTGAAGTTCACACGGTGTAGTGCAATGAGCTCTGGACCTAGAGTCAGTCCACCTCATACTGGTCATGTGGGCTTAGGCGGGCCATTTCTTCTCTTTGGACCTCAATTCTTCATCTAAGATCATCTCTAGGGTCTCTTTCAGATTCAACAGTTTATAAGATTTTTTCTATGTAAATTGATAAATATCATCATCTATGATGATAGATAGGAAATAGGTAGATAGGCAGACAGATAAGAAATAGGCAGACAGGTAAACAGATAGGAAATAGGTAGATAGGAGATAGATAGATAGATAGATAGATAGATAGATAGATAGATAGATAGATAGATAGATAGACAGACAGATAAAGTATTCATACTTGTTTACTATGTACCAGTCACTGCATTGAGCTGAAAATACAGTTACAAGTAGGAAGAAAGACAGTTTCTGCTCTCAAGGAGCTCATATTTTTAATGAAGGAAGACAACGCATACAAGAAGGAGGAAAAAGGGTTGGAGGAAGTGGTAGAGAAAGTCCAGAGCGTCAGGAGTCCGTCCTGGAGGGGAACGAAGACAAGTCAGATAGGGAGGGACAATGTGGCTGGCAAGCAGATACTGAGAACAAAGTAGATTCCAGAGAACTTTGAGGCAAGAGTGAGGTGAAGTATGGCTGAGATCCCTGCCAAAATGGTGGCCTCAGGGAAGGAGTCACCGAGGAGGAGAGGAGGGCCCCAGGGCATGATGGTGCCTACTGGATGATAATTACATGAGGCTTAGATTTTCCTCCATTTAAGGAAGAACATTCAAGCAATTCCAAAATGGAACCTACCGCTTCTTACAGCAGTGAGTTCTCCATTATTGGGAGATGGTAAGGCACTGGCTGGACAATTACTTTTTGGAATATAGAAGGGATTCACGTGTAGGGGAGGATGTTGGGCTACTTGACCTATAACATCCTTTTCAAGCCTGGGGTTCTGTGATGCTATGATGGTGGATAGAGGTCATCCTTCTGGATCTTAACTCATTTAGACCTCTATAGACCATTAAGGTGAAAAATGAAGGATCAGACCCCTGTGAAAAGATTTAATTCCTTTTATCAGTTCAACTGTTTCCCTCAGGCAGATCTGCAGGTTTCTTGGCTGCTCAGGGTCTCAGTATTCAAAACTTCATATTAGAAAGCCAATGTTCAAAATGGCCACAGAGATTTATTTCTGAAATAAAGGTACATATGCAGTGTGTGTGTGTGTGTGTGTGTGTGTGTGTGTGTTAGACACTCAGCTCACTGCTATTATAGGTGTATAAGGTATTTACTGTACCTTATTAGCTGGACTCTTTTAATATTCTTTATCCTCTTTGACATAACTACTTAGAAACTTTTGGCTTTAAACAGAATCTGTTAGACTCCTAACGGGCTAGGCAGATCCTAGCCAATGTTCTCTCTTCTTTTTAAAAGCTGTGAGCAGAGGAGTGACCAAGAACCCTGCTAGCTGAGCACGGGGGCCTGGAGTTTGTCCTGGTAATCAAATAAAGCCTACAATAAAGACAACCTGGCATATTTAACGGGATGCATAATCATCCTTGTGCTGTGTGGTAATTAGGAACAAATGATAAACACTTCATGTAAACAACTGTAAAGAGTGTTATTCTCACACACTCTAAATGGCCTCAGCTGGAAAGAGGGAAAAGGAGGATTGGCTCTAATAGGAAACTCCTCTAAGCCCTCTCTCTGGATTAACAGCCCAAAATGACCCAAATCAGATCATAAATTTGGAGTTGGAAGTCACCTTTCCATTCAGTTGTTTCTGACTCTTCATGACCCCTTTGGGAGTTTTCTCAGCAAAGATACTGAAACGTTTTGCCATTTCCTTCTCCAACTCGTTTTACAGATGAGGTAACTGAGGCAGACAGGATCAAGTGACTTGTCCTGAGTCACATAGCTAGGCAGCATCTAAAGCTGGATTTGAACTCATGAAGAGTAATTTTCCTGACTGCAGACCCAATATGTTACCCAGTGTACCACCTAGCTGCCTGAAAGGGACTTTAGAAACCATTTAATCCAAACTCCTCATTTTACAAATGAAGAAACTGAGGGTAAACTGGTGAAGGTCTCACAGGTATTAAGTGGTAGATCTGTATTTGAACCCAGACCCTCTGCACCAAACTCTAGAATTCTTTCTACTTCATTCCAGCTGCTTCCCAGGGAGGCTGATAGAGATGTGGGCTCATCATAGTCAGCCATAGAACATGGGCTGAGTGTAACACTTTGCCCTAGGGTGAGCATTGCCATTGGTCTTTTCCCTCCATATGTGCTTATGAGTACTCAGAAGGGCATGCCCATAGCCCAGAATTCATGGGGCCTAAACATACAGGTCCTTGAGTTAAGGGAGCCAGAAAGGGTGGCACCCTATTTAGCTTTAGGGCAGGGCCATTCTCCTCTTCTTTGCAGGCTACAGATGTAAGAAAAATCGTAGACTAAATTTTAGGAAGCTAGTGGGAAAGAAGGAAATGAAGCAGTGATCCCCATCCTCCAGCAAGTGTGGAAATGCGGTGAGCTTTAGAGGAGAAAGAAGACTCATTGTCCTGTAAAACAAGATGGGGGATTGGATACCCTGAATTCTCCTTTCATTTCCCCATTCCCAAGGCAAGTCCCATACAAAGGAGCAGGTTGAGTAGTATGACTTAAAGTAGGGTCTTCTTCCCCAAATGACCATCCTCCTTGTCTGAAAATCCATCAGGTATTAGAGATCAATTAGATTAAGTTCTGAAACACTCCTGAGAGAGTTGAGAATTGCCAGTCAGTCATACTAGAGAATAAATGTATTTAATTAGTTTGTTTTTCTAACATCTGGCTGAAATTTACTGAGGGAATGGAAGTTCTGAGGGGATCTAGGGGGAGAGATAATTTGGGAACATGGGAGAACTTTAGGAGAGTTCAGGAATGAATGAAATCACTATTTTAAGGGAGTTCTAGAAAACCATAGGGTAACATGATAGCTCTTGCATAGTTAGGGGTGCCAAGAAGAAAGGGGGAAACCTAGGAGGAAAAATGAAATGGCCTCAGAGATAATACTGCCTGAAATCAGGCCTTCCTTCTCTGCTTCTAGTCAAGTTTGTGTTGAGTTGTTTTTCGGTCATGTTTTGACTCTTTGTGATCCCATTTGGCAGAAATACTGAAGTGGCTTGCCATTTCCTTCTCCAACTCATTTGACAGATGAGGAAACTGAGACAAAAAGGGTGAAGTGACTTGCCCAGGGTCACACAGCTAAGAAGCATCTGAGGCCTGATTTGAACACTGGAAGATGTCTTCCTGGGGCCTCTATCCACTGTACCACCTAGCTTCTCACTGTTACTTTTGCTTTGCCATCATCATTAAATTCATTCCATTTAGTTGAAATAGATGGCCTTCAGGTTTGACATCTATTTTCCTATGTTCTGTTTAGATAGTGATTATTGTCAGTTATGGATGATCACTTTCCTCCCTCCCTTCCAGGTCCAGGCCCTTAATTGCATGCCCTTGTCCATCCCAACTCTCCTTTCACACAGCCTTCCCCACCAAGTTTGCCCCAAGTTCTTCCTACCACCCTCCAACTCTTCAAGGCCTCTGTCTCTGGTCTACATCAAGCACAAACAAGCCCATTCTTACCTTAGCACTCCTTCCCCCTTGCAATGACTGAACTGAATTTGTTCCAGGTGCCAGAATTCCCCTTTATAATCCTGGTTGTATATGGCTCATTTCTTTGAGATTGGATCTTCTTCCTCCCCCGACTTTTTCAGTCTCAGGTTGTACACAATCCTTGCCCTTTTCTGTCTTTTACTTAGCATCATATGCCCTTTCTCATCCTTCTATCTCCACCACCACCCACCTCTCCTCCCATCCTGTTCTTTTTTCATTGATATATAGCACCTTTTTGTTGTCCAAAATACAGCAGGTCCTCAATCATCAGGCCACCTCTTGTGTCTGTGAGGTAACTGGATAACATTATCGCCTCCTCAGGAACTTGTAACAGTGAGAATGGAGAGGTGGATGTTTTCCTGTCCCAGTTAAGATAGGACGATCTCCAAGTTCCATTTAAATCCTGTTATTCTGTGATAGGAGACTATTCTTGGCTACCTATTCTTCATAAACTGGGAAAAAGACTCTGAATGTTGTATAGAATCCCAGAGCTAATGCTCTATCTACTGGTCAACATGCAGAGTTGTTTTTTTTTCCCCCTTTCACATTGTCTTTTTACCATCCTGTGGAAGTTTAATAAAAAAAAAATACAGAAAACCTTCAGATGAAAACAATTATTTCAATCACCAGGAAGAATTCCTGTCACAAAGCAGGGGACTCATGGCAAGCAGCCAGACAGCCTTTTCTTTATCATCCTCACAAGTTGTTGACCCAAGGTAATGAGGGCCTATGCCCTAGGGCAGTCATGCTTATACAGCCCAAGAGTACCTACCGATCCTGGTGAAGGCTACCCTGTGGGATTCTGGGAATGGCAGGTTATTGAGTCAATGAGAGATGTATCCAGGCATAATGGGAGATGGACAGATTCCTTGTGGGGGAGATTATAAGGCTGCATTACTTCCACAATCCACAGTCCCCTCCCTCATCCTCAGATAGGGCACTTATCCATGCCAACTGTTGGACTTTATCAAATAATAAAACATTCACAGTGGGTATTGAGAGGCATGGAATTATTCTAATGAGTTTGGTGAAATCTCATTAGAGTGAACAGCAGGCTATTACAAAATGTACGATCTGTGTGCAAATGGATTCTTTTCCCCCATCTGACTCTGTGTGGCTCCTTGGGCTCTTAGAATCAGAGCTGTCAGGGGGACAATTAGTCATTGCCGATATAGCCTCTGCATGGAGCTGTTCATTTGGAAGGGTTTCAAATGTATCATGGTTAAGGATGGCAATGACTTGAGACCTGGGGGATACCCTCAGGGCAAGGCCTTGGTGTTTCTCCCTGAATTCAATCAGCAAGTGGGGGAGGTAGGGATGACGAAGAGAGCAGGGAGGGGGAAAGGGAGGCCGGAAGAACATCAGGGACCAATTTTCCAACTGAAAACAGACATGGTTTTCAGGAAAGGCAATGACCAATCACTAACAGAATTGCAAGGACCCCCTGCCCTGGTAAGAAATATAACTGAAAGAACATTACCTATTGCTATCACCCCTGGAACTGAATGCTGGGGAATTCTTTTTCAATAATTATTAGCTTCATTACCATGATAAAATAGACTCTCCTGCATGCCTCGAGTGACAAGAAGCCTGAGGCATTCGTAATAAACCAGGAAGATACTGTTTAAGAAAATGAGCTGGCAACTCCACTGGAAGCCAGGACACCTGCAGTCTAGGATGCACCTGTGGTGCATCTCTCCCTCCTCCCACCCCAATTCTTTTTTGTCTCCTCTGTCTTTGATTTCAAATATAAACCCAAAAGAAGATCTGCCATAGGACCACTGAATTTGATAGCAGGAGTGGACCTTTGTAAAAGACCTTGTTCAACCCCTTCATTTAACAGATGGTCTAGACAGGAGTCACTTGCCCTAGGTCATACTACCTATTAGAAAGAAAGTCAGGACTATATTTCATATCTCCTGATTCCCTTGCCATTACACTGCCCTGTGGTATATGAATCAAAGGCAATATAGGTAGGTGGTATATTAGACAGAGTGGTGGACCTGGAGTTAGGAAGACTCGTGTTCCAATCCTGGCTCAGATATTTACTAGCTACGTGAATCACTTAACTTTTTAGCTTCAATTTCCTTATCTGTAAGATAAAGATTGTTAGTTGAGAAAAACCTCAAAACCTAAAAAAGGTTTTTAGAAAAAAATTTATTAAGTTAGTTTGGCAAAGGAGAGAGTCAGAAAAAATATGAGGCTCCCTTCTTGAGTCTATATGAGGTTTATATTATAGAGTATTCAAACAAGAGAACAAGTATTCAAACTGCTCAATGTAGGCAGTTTTCTTGAGATGTATATCAACAGGTAAGTATAAATATTCAACAAAACTGGGGCAAAGCCAAAACCCAAACTATTGGGAAACCCAAAACATAAACTTTGAGTGGGTCTAAAACTTGGGTGGGTGCACTCGAAACAAGACTTTGAGTGGGATACAAGCATTCTTTATGGCAGTCACTGGCTTCCCTGGAGGGGAAGGTCAGCATGACCTACAATTAGATAATTGCTAATCACATAAATCTAGGTTCAAACAATATTATGGATAATAAATGATAATAATAGATGTAATAAATAATAGCTAATGAAGTATTACAGATAATAGATAAGAAAGTATTTTCCCTACAAGATAATAATATCACCTGTCTCACAGAGTTAGTATGAGGAGGAAATGAGATAATGTAAAGTTAAACATTTTGCAGACTTTTAGAGTGCTATATAAATGCTACCTAGCTAGTAGTTGCAGTAGTAGCAGCAGCAGCAGCAATAGTAGTAGTAATAGTAGTAGTAGTAGTAGTAGTAGTAGTAATAGCAGTAGTAGTAGTAGTAGTAGTAGTAGTAGTAGTAGTAGTAGTAGTAGTAGTAGTAGTAGCAGCAGCAGTAGTAGTGGCAGCAGCAGCAATAGTAGTAGTAATAGTAGTAGTAGTAGTAGTAATAGCAGTAGTAGTAGTAGTAGTAGCAGTAGTAGTAGTAGTAGCAGCAGCAGCAGTAGTAGTGGCAGCAGCAGCAGCAGCAGTAGCAGTAGTAACATCACAGGACATAGTTTTTAGTCCAGGGGGAAGACATGAACCCAGGTCTGAGAGTATTTTCTTAATGAAGATGCCTCAAAAAAAAACCCAGAGTGAAACTAATCAAGGAAGTGAAGTGGCTTTCAACTGAGCATGTGTATGTTGTATTCTTCTACCCTTCCCTCCACAAATATACACTTTCCTTGAGAGAAAAACCTGTTTTTCATCTTGTTTCTGTGTCTTTCAAACATAGACTAGTGCCTTGCACGTAGAAGCTATTTAATAAATGCTCCCTGGAATACTTTGGATTGGAGAAAGTACAGGACTTATAAAACCAGTCAGGAGAGTCCAAGGCTGAAAGGGCACTTAATCTGTATCTAAAATTATGCTAAAGATATATGGGAATGGGATGCATGTAAGTGTATTGAGTTTCCTACCTCCATCCCACTGCCATCTTAGCCCCACATGTGAGTGTGTGTCTTACTCCCCTTTTGCCCTGTGGTTTTCTTTCTGTGTGATTATATAAGACCCTGAGAGAAGGCAGAGAAAGATGATCTCTGGGGAGGATCAGAGGAACAAACTGAACTAGGAATCAGATTAAAGACAGACCCGTTAAGCTGTAAGCTTCCTCCTGGAAAAAGCAAAATTGTAGAATGATCATAGGTATGAGGTATTGTACAAGGAATCACTCCTACCTAATCCTATGCTAAGGTGCATTCTATGACTAGACTGCCATGCCTTTCTCTTGATCATATGTAACCAGCATACAACACTGACACTTGACCACTCCTCTTTATCTAGGGCAAAAAATAGTAAAGTGTGGTACAGAAAAGTGAGGGTTTGATTTGGTGTCAGAACACCTGAGTTTGAATGGTAGCTATGTCATCTGGGACAAATCAATTAACCTCTCTGGGCATCCATTCTTTCTCTGTACAATGAGGGAGTTGCATGATACAGCCTTTATGGTCCCTTCAAGTCTCAAATCTATGATGCTTTGTTATTTTGAGACTTTAAATCACCTCTCAGTTTCCTCAGCAATTATTATATTCAATACAGGGACAGAGAAAACATAAGTGTAGTGGTTTGATAGAAGTATTTCAAAGGAGGTTGTTCCTAAAAGACCTACAATTGACTCCATCCTCAATTAAGTCAACTCTGTTTTGTCCATATGTGATGGCTGCTTAGATAGGGGTCACCTTTTTGGCTTCCCTTAATCCCAGTTGGTCTTGTTTCACCAGTAGTCCAGCCAAACCAGACTCCTTTCTGCCCCATGAAGTTGCCCTGATCCCCTCAGAATGTATCTTTATCCTTATTGTCTCCCACTCTAAAGAAATCCTCTCTTCTCCTCTGTGCAAGTATTAGTATTCTTTTGTGGTGGGGTCCCCAGGGGTGTGCTTCCATTTCAATCATTGCTATGATTTGAAAAACAACTCAAATGCCATTTCCATCAGGAAGCGTACTCCAAACTACACATAACACTTTATGTTGTAACTTAAATATGCTTATTGAGTGGTATGTTACAGGTATCTGAATTAGTGTCTTATTTTGTTGTTCAATTGTTTCAGTCATCTCTGACATTTTCAAGTTTAATTTAACATTTTCTCCATTCCTTTCTTAAGTCTAGACAAGCAACAGAATAATAGATCAAGCCACTATTAGTAGCATTTGCCAGTTTCCAAAATGTAACTGTTCTCATTGGAAATTTAACAGTTGCCTTTTGTTAGCTCATAGGAACTGGCTCCAGTACATTACTAGAGAGGTTTGGGGAGTGGTAACAAGAAAAGAGACTAGAAAGGTAGGTGGGATCCATACTGTACAGGGACTTACATGCCAAACAAAGGCATTTGTTTTTTATCCTATGAGCAAAAAGTAATTTATTAAAATATATATTATTATATGTTATTTAAAATTAATAATAAATGTTTATTGGGTTGGAGTAATTGAAGCTTTTCAAGCAGGAGAATTACACAGTTGGATCTGTTTTTTTAGAAGATTTCTTTAGCAACTCTACGTGGGAGAGGATTGGAGAAAGAAGAGAAAAGGAGACCAATTTCAAGAAGCAGAGAGATAGAAGCAAATGAAGAGAGAATTCTGAGGATGCCCATTTGTGGATTCTCTTGCAGTTCTCTTTGGTGTCAAATAAGATTTGACATAGGGATAGTGCTTTGTAAAGCTGTAAAAATGCTGAGTTTTATTGTTGATGTTTCTTAATTTTAAAAAAATGGACAGTCTTTGGGATTCATAGCCATCATTGATCACTGCTCTCTAATCTTCCTGAGCCCAGGGGCTGTTTGATCCTTGCTTGCTTACTTATTTTTGTATTCCTAGAACCTAACACAGAACTGGGAACCCAGCTGGCTCCAAATCAATGCTTTTTGGTTGATTGCTATTCAGTTATTGAGATCATTAGTGTACTAGCTATGTCAATATGGTAGCCGGACACTTTCAAAAGCTTAGCTATTTCTCTCCCCTTCAAAGATGGATGCAATTATGCATAAAGTTGGTTAGGAATATTTGCAAACAACAAAATAGCCCTGCAGAGTGATCAGTTAGAGCAAAATTTGAGGCCTCAAAACATATTGGAATCCTTATAGTTGAATTCAGATTTCCTAAAAAAGCTAGCTAAGAGTTGGTTAATATGCAAATGTGCCTGTGACAGGAACCATTCACCATTCACTATTTATGGAGCTGGGATTACATGACCAATTAGACTTCAGCCTCTCTTTAAACCATAATCTGGTGTGGGGAGGGAGAAGTAGATGACAGAAAATGTGTGGGGTGGAAGACGGGTAGGATACCAGTAGTGTGGTCAGGATGTTGGCTGCCTTGAGACTCCAGCCCGCTTTTCTGACTAACTCCTCTGACAGGAACATTTACAATTTGTTAGTGGCTGCCTTATCTAACTCCTCTTACATAATCACCCATAAGACCAAAGTGCTTTTTGCAATCCTGCTTCATCAGTGATGTTAAAATTACCAACAACTGAAATGCAGCATGATGTGCCCTCCCTAAAACCCTGAGCATGACACCAGTGTCTTCAGAAGGCCTTATGTTAAATCAGAGAATTTCTTGATGAAGTTTTAAGAGTGCTTTCAGTCCAGCTAGATCCTTCCTGATCTCGAAACAGGATGTATTTTTGTTGCTTGTGTCTCCTCAATGTAAAAGGATGGTAAATAGCATTGTGGAGATACAGATGAATCTGGCCTCCTTGTTTCTGAAAGTGGACTGTTATTAAAAGAGACAAAGACGTCACTCCTCCTGCCCTCCCCTGCCCAAACACATATACATCGAATGCCAGTTATGGATTAACAAAGTCTCCTTCCAAAAGGAGTCATTTGTGAGTTATCACTTCATTGTAGCAGAGACTAAGACCTGGTTGTCTCTGTATTTGTAGTGGTCCCATCAACCTTTGCCTGAGCACACAGACACGAGAAAACTTGACTTACAGATTCAAGTATAAGTCAGTCATGGGGAGCTGTCTATCCTTTCTTGTAGGCATATCTAAAACACGTATGCTGCACATACACACACACACACACACACACACACACACACACACACACTCCACAAAAACCAAATGCAATTGAAGCAAAGAACTGATTAACCAGATGGTGCAGTGGATAGAGTTTTGGCCCTGAAGTCAGGAAGACTTATCTCTCTGCGTTCAAATCCAGCCTTAGATACTTACTAGCTGTGTGACCCTGAACAAATTGCTTAACCCTGTTTGCTTCAGTTTCCTCATCTGTAAAATAAGCTGGAGAAGGAAATGGCAAGCCACTCCAGTATCTCTGCCAAGAAAACCCCAAATGGGGCCACAAAGAGTCATACATGGCTGAAACAGTTCAAAAATAACAATAAAACAGTTTCTGACAAATTGTAAAGCACCCAGAAGAAGGTATCCCTGATGCTGAGGGGACTTGAAACACTCCTTGAAGCTAGAAATGTGAGGATCAGTTGAAGGAGCTAAGAATTTTTAACCTAAAGAAAAGGCATGGACGTGGCACTGCGGGAATAGGGAACATGAACTCTGTCTCCATATATTTGAAGAGATGTTATGCAGAAGAGGGAATATTCACATCTGGCTTGACATGGAGGTTGGACAGAGAACTTCCAGATAATTTTGGTTGTCCAAATGAGTTTCATCCATAAATAATGAGTTTGCTGTCACTGGAGACCTTCAGACAAGACCGGGTGGCCGCCTCTTAGAGATGTTGAACAGATTTATACATCTATCTCTTTCCACTATTCATGTGACTCCATGTTCTCATATGCTTTATTGCTATTTTAGTTTAATATTCTCTAGATCGGAGATCAAAGGGGCTGTGGCCTTCTGACTGTTTCAGTTCCATCTCTGCTCAAGGCATTTTCTCTGGCTGTCCCCCCATGCCTGGAATATTTTCCTTCTTTAGCTCTATGTACTTACCTCCCTGGCTTCCTTTAAGTCCCAACTAAAATCCCAACTTTAACTGGAAGCATTCCCCAACATCTCTTAACTCTATTGAATTGCTTTCCATACACCTATTTTTTTTTCTAATTCTCTGTTTTCCCTCTGCTAAAAATTGTCTGTTCATCCTATATATTGTTTGCTTTTCATATATATGTATGTATGTGTATACACACACACACACACACACACACACACATATATATATATATATATATATGTATATACTAAAACTAGTTTAATTTTAACTTTATTTGGAAGTTGGGGTTTAAACTGGGCAATTACCTGCAGCTATCTTCCGAGCTAGGATTTTATATTATTCCCATCCTCTAGGCGAATTCACACTCTAGAGGAAACAGGACAGAACAAGGTTGTGTGTATTACTCAAAGCTACACAGGTTAGTGGCAGACGTTTGGGAATATAGCCTTGGAATTCTCCATCTTCTGCTCAGTTCCCAGAGCCTGAAGCATGTGATCTAATACTGAGAAGAATCTGCTGAATCCCATATTTATGCCAATGACAGAGTGAGGTGAGAAGAGACCTTTTGCTCATCCACACTCTCATTTTCTGATTCCTCCCCTTTTATCTAGTCCCCATTCACATAGATGCCAAAATCAGATATAACCCAGTCCAGCAGTGGGGATCTCAGGTAGACGTGCTGTGTGAGTCTTCCTTTGAAACAACACCATTGCTAGTGTTCAGTTGGTTGGAGTTATGCTGAATGTGTGCCATATGGTCTAAATAGTTGATGGCAACTATGAGGGTTATTTGAGGAGAAAAGGGGAGGGGACATCTCTGTAGGACACTGTGCTCTCCTCTCCCACTCCTTCTGGGTTTGAATAGGAATAATAGGAGTCCCAAAATGTAAAATATCACCAGGGCTATGTTTAGATTATTTTAACCATTAGCTTGCTCATTGTTTATGGTTTCCAAAGCAAAGCTGGACAAAATAATAACAATAGCTAGAATTTATAAGGTGTTTTAAGGTTTGCAAACCACTTAAAATGTGTTTACGAGGGAAGACAACAGACAAAAGAATATGAAAAGAGAGTTAGGAAATGAAGGTGGTGGTTTAGTCATATTTTAACCATTAGCTTGCTCATTGTTTATGGTTTCCAAAGCAAAGCTGGACAAAATAATAACAATAGCTAGAATTTATAAGGTGTTTTAAGGTTTGCAAACCACTTAAAATGTGTTTACGAGGGAAGACAACAGACAAAAGAATATGAAAAGAGAGTTAGGAAATGAAGGTGGTGGTTTAGTCATGTGGGAATCCTCCTGACTCCATTTGGGGTTTTCTTAGCAAAGACACTGGAGTGGTTTGCCATTTCCTTCTTCAGATCACTTTACAGATGTGGAAACTGAGGTAAACAGAGTGAAATGACTTGCCCAGGGTCACACAACCAGCAAGTGTCTGAGGCTGGATTCAAGTTCAAGAAGATGAGTCTTCCTGATGCTAAGCCACTGCACAACCTAGGAATGAGGGTACTTGGTGCCGTATGATGGTTTAGAAGTCAAGAAAATCAGGAAGGAGGCCAAGAGGAGAATAAAGATATTCTGGATCTTTCCCCAAAATATTGACTCAGGAAGAATTCACCAATGAGAGGAGGGAGGTGGACCTTGGTGGGGAGGGTTATTCAATATTTTAGGATGAGCATTCAGCAGAGGGTGGTAGTCTGTTCCAGCATGAGGAGGTCTAGGTGCTCAGGAAAGTTCCTTTATGACAGAAGGGATGATTTTGAGGAACAAAACCAGGAAAATGGCTGAAGATCATGATGTCATTGGCCTAGATCTTAATACACAGTCCTTATGAGGCAATCTATTAGCAATGAACCTCTTCACACTTAAAGCTAAACTGGTCCTCCTACAGGAGAAGGTGTTGACTTATCACTGGACCTATCTAAGAACCCTATTCTCTTGGTAGAAACTTTCAGAGTTCTTGCTAGATTAGTATGATTTTCCAGAGCTCAGGGTCACCTCTGTAACATAATAAATAGAAGGTTGTTTTTGGTTTTTCCCCTAACCCAAATAATCCCTAAAACTACACATAACCCTTTCCTCAAAACCCCAGCTCTGGGACCACAAGAACCAAGTTCAGTCTTGAAGAAGTCTTTTGTAATAAAAAAAAATCTCTGTAGTAAGAGTATGATTTATTTTGCTCCTACCCATGGAAACCCTAGAAACATCTGGATCTGAGTTATTTCAACTTCATTAGTCAACTAGGTGGGCAACGGGGTAGAATCGGAGTTAGGAAGTTTTGTTGTTATTGTTTGATTGAATAGTTGTGGCCCACTCTTTGTGACCCCATTTGGGTTTTCTTCACAGAGATACTGGAGTGGTTTGCCATTTCCTTCTCCATCTCATTTTATAAATGAGGAAACTGAGGCAAACAGGACTAAATGATTTGCCCAGGATCACAAAGCCAGTGGGTGTCTGAGGCCACATTTGACCTCAGGTCCTTTATGACTCTAGGGCTAGCTCTCTATCCACTGAGCCAACTAGCTGCCCAGAATTAGAAAGACCTAAGTTCAAATCCTGTTCCCCACCTCCACTTTTCTCAATCTTAACTTCTTCCAATGTAGAATGGGACTAACAATGATGTTGTACTGCTGGTGTGGGGATCAGATGAGACAGCATGAAAAGCATTTTTCAAATCTTAAAGTGCTATGTAAACATTAACTTTTATTTTTATTATTCCCTTCCCTTGTAAGCCTTCATCTACCAACCAACCTACAGAACAGATTTGTTCAAAGACACATGAAGAACAAAGAAGAGAATCTCATTTAAATCACGTGAATGATGGAGCATTTAAAGCCCACTTTCTTGTGTCATGTTCTTCCTCCTCTTCCCTCACCATGGGTTCAAAATCCCCTCAAAACTGATAGCATCACCTAGTCAAGTCTCTCCCTCATGGCCTGCTAGTGTGGTTTATAGGGCCAGGGTAATATCAGCCACCTCCCTCCTTTTCTCTGGAGTCTGGGCTCTTGTTTGCCATCACCACTGTGCAACACAAGTTCACAATCATCCTGGCTTCTAAACAGATTCTGAGCTGGTCGAGGGACTCTTTAGCACTCACCAGACAGCTACTGTCTCTGCTGCATCTGTCCCTGCCCTTTTGTGTTTCTTATGGCCCTGGGATATAGCACCCCCTTCTTCCAATCCTGATGTGACATGTCCTTTGGGCCTACCATCCCATGAAAAATGCCCTCCATTTAGAACTGCTTGCTTCATGCACATGAAAATCTTGTGCCAACAAGGAACTGAGCTTCAATAGACCTATTTTCCATCATGTGATTTACAATGAATGGTCTAGGCTGGTCACAGAAGATGAATCTCTTGGTTATGTGAGCTCAGCTCTCCTATGACTAAATCACAATTGCTTGTACGGTTTGCTTTGTTAAGGGGGATGAGTTGTTGTCTAGAAGGAAATGGTGTGTGTGTGTGTGTGTGTGTGTGTGTGTGTGTGTGTGTGTGTGTGTGTGTGTGTGATAGAGAGAAAGAGAGAGAGAGAGAGAGAGAGAGAGAGAGAGAGAGAGAGAGAGAGAGAGAGAGAGAGAGAGAGAGAGGAAGAGAGACGGGACTTTACCAAAATAGAAGAAAATATGTTTCTTCAGTGCTTCGCAAACAAATTCAGCCATTTCACCCCCATGAATATTCCCTCCAGTCCCACAGACGGGAGCCCCTCCGTGTCTGGTAGATGGGTTCAGGAGTTGCCATAGACAAAATAACTCAAACTAACTTCTGATCTCATTGGTTCCAAAGTTCCCTCTAGTGATTCAGGTCACAGTCCCTCCAGGCCTGCCTTTCTTGGATGTGACTCTTCTCTATATCCTTCCATAAATTCTCCACAGTGGGGACCACAAACATGTTGGAGGCCTTCCTTGCTTTCTTCTGACATTGCGCTCTGGCTGTCTCCCACTCACCCCATATTCTTACTACCCAATCCAGACTCTCTTGCTTTCCTACAATTCCTTGACCATGCCATCTGGTCCTGTTCTTCCAAGCTCCTCATTCGTCCCACACTGTAGCCTGCTCACAACCACATGCCCCTTTACATTGCCTTCAGTATGATATACATTTCAAATCAAAGGCAGTGTATTCCAGGTCTTGCTGCCAGATAGCAATAACAATAGAATATTAGAATTATTGAAAAGATATACCTCTGTTTTCATGGTAAACTTGGAGGAAAGGTACTTCAAAACTTAATGAGCAGCTAGGTGCCACAGTGCATAGAGTTCTGGACCAGGAGTCAGGAAGACTCATCTTCTTGAGCTCAAATCATGCCTCAGACACTTACAAACTGTGTGACCCTGGGCAAGTCACTTTATCCTGCTTGCCTCAGTTTCCTCATCTGTAAAATGAGCTGGAGAAAGAAATGGTAAACCATTCCATTATCACTGCCAAAAAAAAAAAAAAACAACCCCTAAATGAAGTCATGAAGAATTCAATTTCCTCATCTGTAAAAAGATCTGTAAAAGAAAATGGCAAACCCACTCCAGTATCTCTATCAATAAATCCTAAATGGGGTCATGAAGAGTCAGACACAACTAAAAAATGACTTAATAACAAACTTCAAAACTTCCTAAAAACGATCCAGCCAATTCTCCTCTGGGTCCAACTCAATGTCCACCTCTACTGTCTGAATAAGTGCTAGGGGAGTTCTCTCTCTCTCTCTCTGTCCCTTTATAATAAGTATTCTGCTGCCTCTGAGAGAAGCCAAAAGACTTTGCTTTAGTCATTCCAATATGTATGTCAAGCTTTTCCTCTCTTCCTTTTTTTCACACTCAGCCCAAGCCAAGGCCTTACTTACAACAAGACAGTTAATTCAGACCCCAAATCTCCTTTGGTCTAAATGACCCACATAGCTGAAGGAAACTGTAGGCTATTATTTGTTCCTGTTTTAAGAAGTAAAAAATATTTGGAGTCACAGGACCTAGGTTCTTGATCCTGGCTCTTCCACCATGAACAAAACACTAAATTTATCCAAGCCTCAGTTTCCTCATCTGTAGAAAGAAGGGGTTGGACTAAACTATCTCTGAAGTCTTTTGCCTCTTTAAATCTGTGATGCTGTGATTCTCTGATCTGGGAGTCTAGGAGAAGGAGGAGCAATTTGTTTCCATCCCTTCCTCATTACCTATCTCCCTTCAGATCTAAGAAATGATTTTAGCTCATTCAGGTGCCCACAATTCCAAACTCAACAGCTGGTACCCAGTGGGGCACTCACATACCCACCTCATTGCTTTGATCATCCTCTTGTGGCAGACTTTTCCAGATCTGTGCTTCTGGCCCAAGTCCCCTTCCCTAGCTCTTGGCAGCCAGACTTCCTCCTCTGGGGCAACAGTTTGGACGATGTAATCCTTTGGCCGTCTGCCTAGCAAGCATTACTGTTGTGCAGGGCTAGGGACCACACTGGGCTGAGTGGGTAAGAATGTTCATGGTCACATTTAGCCTCCACTGACATCTGGGCGGTGATCCACAATCTGGGGATAAAAGATGATATCAGGGAACCCTGAGCCAAAGAAGGCCATGCAAACCAGGGGCAAAGTTGGTGTTATTGTACACATCGACTGCTGCTTCCTAAGGAGAGAAGAAAGGATACCCCCCACAAAACAATATCTTGGCAGAGAAGCCTCCATAATGCATAGAAAATTAAAGCTAGAGACAGGATCATTAGGTTCTAGCTCTATAAACCAGAAAGGATAAAATACTCTAAGAAATAACAGCTCAGGTCAACATGTTATGTGACAACAGTGTTTCCTCATGACAACCCTGTGAAATTCATAGATATACCTAGTTGTTAAGGGATTCTCTCTACTGGGTCAAGGTTGAGAACTGGGGGAACTGGGAGGGGGAGATTGGTGTGAATCTAGAGCAATGGGTGTGGAATCAGGAAGACCTGAACACAAATCCTGCCTCAAAAACTTACTAGCATAGCAGTATGACCCTAGACAAGTTTGCCTCAGTTTCTTCAACTGTAAAGTTGAGATAACAAGGACACCTATCTTCTGGAGCTGTTATAAAGATGAAATGAGACAATATTTATAAAACATTTAGCGTAATGCCTGGCACATAGTAAACACTATCTAAATGCTAGTTATTGTTGTTAATTAACAATATGAAGAAGAACCTATGATTTTCCTGTTATGGGGAAGCTACTAGTTCTCTCCACCAATGCAGACTTTCAGTCATTTTGTTTTTAAGCAGATGACCAAACCGAGGGACTAAGGGATTCAAAATATTTAGAGCTCAAAAAGACTTTAAAGTCACCCTCTTGTCTTATACTGAGTCCCAGAACGTGGCAAGGCCTCAGGTTCATCTCCTGGGTCTGCTTTTTGATGACCTGTGTGACCTTGGGAAAACCACTTAATCTCTCTGTGCCTTCATTTCTTTTTCTGCAGGGAGCTGGTCCAAGGTAGCTTCCAGTGCAGAACCTATGATCTTACTAAGTAGCACAGCCAAGATCCAAACCCAGGTTTTCTGAGTCCAAGTCCATGCTATCAGACCTATTACACCACCCTGCCTATTCACAAACACATCTCAATAGGAGAACATCAATCAATCAATCTTTATTAAGCAACTACTATGTGCCAGGCATTGTGCTAAGTCCAGAGGATGCCAAAAGAGATGAAAAAAGGTCCTTGTCCCCAAGGAGCTTGTCATTTAATGGAGGAAATATGCAAACAGATAGATAGATATGGATCTATATCTATCTATATCTATGTATACATATACGTACTTATATGTTATATACAGGATAAATAGGAAATTATTAACAAAGTAGGCATTAGATTTAAGAGTTGGGAAAGGTTTCCTGCAGAAGATGGAACCTGAAGGAAGTTGGCACCTGAAGGAAGCCACAGAAGTCAGGAGGGAGAACATTCCAGGCATGGGGTCAGCCAGAGAAAATGCCCAGAGCCAAGAGAAGGAGCGCCTTATTGATGGAACAGCCAGGAGGCCAATGTCCTTGGATTGAAGAGTGTGTGTTAGACAGTAAGGTGGTGTAAGAAGACTGGAAAGGTAGGAGGCTATGGAGGACTGTGAAGGCCAGACAAAAGATTTTGCATTTAATCTTGGAAGTATAGGGAGCTATTGGAGTTGTTGTCATGGTTGGTGACATGGTTGGGCCTGTACTTAGGAAAATTACTTTAGTGGCTGAATGGAGAATGGATTGGAGTAGGGAGAGACCAGAGGCAGGCAGACACACCAGCAACTATTGCAATAGTCCAGGTGTGACCTGATGAAGGCTTGCACCAGAGGAGTAGCTGTGTCCGAGGAGAAAAGGGTATATTTGGAAATGACACAAAGGTGAAATCACTACCACCAGCTCATTCTAGACCAGTGACCTTCATTTATGCAGAATTCACATAATGCATACAGTCTGAATTGCTTACGTTAGCCTTGAAGATACTGCCTTTTATTATTATTTCACATTCCCTGTTCTTTATATTATCTCCCCCCAATCAGATCATAAATTCTTGTGTGTCAGGAACAAGTGTTGACATTGCTGGTTAACCAGGTCTGTTGCTGGAACTAAGAACGTGTGACAAATTAGCCCATCTAGTTCATAAGGAGAAGAGTAGGCCTTTTACATGGAATTTTTAAGCAAAAGCCCAAGGTAGAGAGTCATGTGGTTTGAGTGGAGATACCGAAGGACTCAAAAGATGGGGTCAATAAGGGAAGGGCCTAATGTCACCCCTATACTGGGGCCAAAACAGACAATTCCATAGTAAGTAGCCCACCAAACCCCTTACATTGGGACTAGGCCTGGAAACTCCAAAGTGGGGATTGGAAAGGCAGGGAAAGGATAAAATCAGGAATATTAGGAGGATCCTCATGCTCATTATTCTTCAGGCCACAGATGGGGAAAAAATTCACGATGGTTTAATCAGAGGTTGCTCCCAGAATTTGGCAGAGGGTATTAATTGGATCCATGCTTCAGGTAAGCTCATCCAGTTATGGCAGCTCCAAGATAACAGCTAATAACAATAATGATAGGTCACATTTATATGGCACTTAATATGTACCAGGCACTTTGCTAAGCATTTACAACTATTATCTCATTGGGTTTTATAACAACCCTGGGACACAGGTACTATTATTACCCCCATTTTAGAGATAAAGAAAACATAGGTGAAGTGATTTACTCAGGGTCACCCTGCTAATAAGTGTCTAAAGCTGGATTGGAATTCTATTATAATAATAGCTCAACATTAACATAGTGCTTACTATGTGCTTTTTTTTACACTTTACATGTACATTACATATATGTACATTATACATGCTATACACATGCATATACATACATTATATATTTACATATACATACAATAGATGCACTACATTTACAATTTACATAGTGCCAGGCACTATGCTAAGAACTTACAATCATAATCTCATTTGGTCTCCACAGCAACACTGGGTGATAAGTGCTATTTTTATCCCTGTCTTAGAGAGGGGGAAACTGAGGTGGAGCAATTAACTGACTTGTCTAGGGGCATTCAGCTAGTAAAATATCTGAGGCCTGATTTGACTCAGGTCTTCCTGTTTCCAGACCAGGCACTCTATCCACTGCATCACATAGCTGTCTATGCCTCAAGGTGGCTTAGGTGTTTGACGGGGAGAGATGGGTTGTCATACTAAGGTAGGAATGGATATCCCTGAGATCCCTGGAGTCCAGGCAGGGAGACATCACAGGCAGGGAGACATCAGTAAACTAGGAAACTGAAAGGTTCTAGCTGGATATAGAAGATTCCAGATGTGTAGGGTTCCAGAAAAGGGTCAGGAAAAATGAGGTACAGGTACCATGAAAGAAAATGGACAGGGACCAGACAGGATTGTCAGATAGAGAAAGATTAGATGAGAAAAATAACTGAAGGTCTTCTCAGCGTCCTCAGCATTCCTCTTAGCACCTAGTTTGGTGCCCTCACATTGTAGTCATAGCAACCCAGAAATGTTAGAGCCTGAGAGAACCTGAGAGATTATCTAATTCAACCCTATTCTTATACATGAGACCACGGAGGCCCAGCAAAGAGGAGTCATTTGCCCAAGGCCATGCTCCCAGGTAGTACCACAGTGGGGACCTTTACCTCTCCTAACTCCTACTAAGCAAATAATCATTGAATGACTGAAGAAATGAAGAAAATAGGAAGTGATTATTGACCAAATGGATGGACTGGTATAATGCTCATTAAGGTCCTGAAAGAGAAATCCTTTAGGATTGATGGATAAGATCACCAAAGTCAAGAATAAAGAGAAAGCTGCAAATTCACTTTTCAGACTATACCTTTCACTTGGGAGAGAATGGGCAGAAAATCAGGGCAGTAATGAAGTCCTTGGAATCAATATTATAAAAACAATAGCTGGCATAAATGGAAAGAACATTGGCCTGGGAGTCAGTCACAATGACCTTGGGCAAGTCATTCATCTCTGGGGACCAACATTCCAGCCCTAATCTGTAAAATGGACTAGATTTCAAGGATTGGCAAATGAAGGCCCACAGGCCAAATGTGACTCAATAAATATTTATTTAAAAACATGGAAACTGTTTTTAGCTCATGGGCTATGTAAAAACAGACTGGATTTGGCCCATGGGCCATCACATGTTGACCCTTTTATCTAGATGTCTACAGTCTCTTCCTGGTCTAACATTCTATGTAGTTACAAATATACAACAGCCCACCTTTTATTATTACTCAACTGTTCAGGTGAATTTACAAGTAAACCCATTCAGTCCTTCCACGGAAAGCCTCACTGGGATCTGATTAAAGAAAAGACATCAAATCAATATAAGATGGTTCTTTGTCTGTCAACAATAATGAGGCCTGAGGGTCAAAGTCACCAGTCACCAGTCAGGAACTGGAATACTTTGGGTGGCCAATAGAAGTGGACTTTGGGGAAAGGTTTCTAGGTTCCAGATAGCTTGCAGCTATTTAGGCTTCCCATGTTTATAGCCCACTCCCATCAAGGACCACTGCCCATGGCACTAAAGAAAGCATAGGGTTACAGACCGGTTTGGTGGACTCAGGATTAGCTTAGCAGAGATGTTATATGTCCTGGGTAGATAGAAAGTGATAATTCCTGATGTCTGTTGTCTGATTCTGGCAATAAGCTTTTTTTTTTTTACCGATTTTTCTAGCACTGAACAGAAACGTGAAAGCATTTTGTGTCAAGAGCCATGAGTGGTATCAATCATCTCATCCAGGCACGTGGCAAGGACACAGGCCTCACTGCTATTTCTCTTCATGTTGGCATGATGATTCCCAGACAGACGGGGGCAAGCTATTCTTAAAAGAGTACCAGGAGCACTTTGTAGGCAAAGAACTATGTAAATCCAAGGTATTATTAGTATCTCCTCCCACCTCAAGGCTGTATTTCCACCCACTGCCTCCATTTCATCAAGCTGGGCATCCTTCAATGGGGCACTGTCTGGTACACACAGATGGAGATAGCTCTTGATTCAGCATCCAAAGCCCTCACGTTGTCTCTTCTGCTAGAGGACTGACTCACTGGATCACAGATAGCAGCAGGTGATAGGATGCTACATATTTTCGTTTGCTGCAAAATGGAAACAATGCTATTACCACCCAACATACAGGAATTCTTTGAAGGATTAATCAGGGGTATATGCAATACGCTGGAAACCTTGCATTATCTTATCTAAAAGTTACTGGTTTAAGGGTAGGTAAAAGCAAGGAAACTTTAAGTGGCTGTTCTAGATGACACAAAACCATATTTTTCACCCAAAGTTCAGAAGCAGCGTGCATTGTTTCTTCAAGTGTAGTCCTGGGATGCCTGGGGATCTCTGAGACCCTTTCAGGGGGTCCAAGAAGTCAAAAATATTTTAGTAATAACACTGAGATTTCTTAAGTTCTAAAACGGTAAATTTGATAAATATAACCTACATAAAAATCTTGGTGGGGGGGGCATCTTAGGTAATTTTTAACAATATAAAGGGGTCCTGAGACCAAAAATTATGATAACTGCTGATGTAATGGACAGAGTGCTGGGCTTGGAGTCAAGATAACTGGGCTGAAACACTGCCTCTGACATTCATTAGTTATGTGATTCCAAACACATTACTTAACTTCTCTGGGCCTAAATTCCTCATCTATAAAATGAGAGAGTTAGATTAGATCTCCTCTATGGTCCTGCTCTATGTCTATGAACTGCGGGTCACCTGGTGCAAAGCCTGGGTTGTCATTATCCCATTAAGGTCTTATCTTGCATGCTAGAGGTTTCCCCAAACAGCCAAGACAAAATAGGTTTTCTTTTTCTGATTTTTTCAAAAGCTACATTTATTTTTCAATCCAAAATAATATTCCTTTAAGGCAGAGTTAACCATGTGACTCTCCCACTCAGCAAACTCCAGTGGTTTCTCTTTGCCTCTAGGATAACATATAACCTCCTCTGTTAGTGTTCAAAACCTTTATCACCTGGTTCCGACCCATCATTCCAGCTCCCATCTTGCCTTCTTCAGCCTAGCCCAGCGGGTCTTCTCTCACCACCTTCCATCTCTCACCAACTTGGCTTTCCATTGGCTGTTCCAGTCCACCTTATCTCTGTTTAGAAAAGCTCCTCTCTTCCTTTAGGATGCTATTCAAGCACCATCTTCTTCATGAAACCACTCTTGTCTGGTAGCCTCCCTTCCAAGTTACCTTGCATTGAACTACTTTGTATTCATGCACATTTATTCACTTTAAATGTATGTCATGTACATATCATATGTACTGATTATCTCCCCCATTAGAATGGACACAAATAGCAAGTAGGGATTGTTTTATTCTTTGTACTTGCATCCCCAATGCCTCTATGCCATTATTGTACAAGTACAAATGTTATTAAAAATATAGATAGTAGAATCTTAATAGATGATTGTTGATTAATTAAACCTTCGAACTTTCTGTTTGTTCTAGTATGGCTTTGAGGCTTTGGAGGGAGGAAGGAAGAAGGAGGAAATTCTCATGATGATTATTCATTAGACATATTAACCCCTTTGGAGGAAGTCAAAATTACTAAGGCACCAAAATGTTTTGTCAATAAACCCTTTCCTAAGTTACCTATTCCTTTTAATAAGCATCATGATTTTAAAATATGGTGTGAACTCATAATGAATGGCATTCCAGAGGTTTGGAGGCAATATGTAAGTAGAAAGGATAGAATTCTTTATTTTCAATTGTATTTTAACCCTTAAGTAACCAAGATTACAATAATCAACCACGATCCTTTCTAATGATTTGTTTTGTTTTGATAAATCCTGTGATTTAATTGCTATAGGCAGCTCCCTCTACCTATACAGGCACCTTCTTCGCTATTTAGATAGTTGTACACAGTTTCATGAGTGTCATGAGTGAGAGTCACACAGCTAGTATGTATAAAAGAAGACTTGAATACAGGTCTTCCTAATAGATTAATGCCTTATATGCTATAAGGTAAGAAGGCCTTACACACTTTAAGATCAGAAGACCTTATATGCTAGAATGTCAGAAGGCCTTATGTGCTATAAGGTCAGACAACCTTATGTGCTACAAGGTCAGAAGGCCTTATATGCTTATATACTGTAAGGTTAGAAGGTCTTACATACTACAAGGTCAGAAGGCCTTATATGTTATAAGGTCACAAGACTGGAGATAAGCCTCTAGCTCCTTCCTCTAGAACCCTCACACCCTCAATTCTTCCTGTTGATGACTTTGCCTAGTCCATGTTGGTTGTATAGCACAGCTCTTTTCTTGGCTCTTATATCCTCCCTAGCTGTACACATCACCACTGGTCCCCTACAATCTACTAGTTTCATCCTCTTCCCCTTGCCAGTACCTTCTCTTACCTGTCTTCCAGCATGTAAGCAAAAGGTCATTGCATATGTAACTGGGGTTGTGCCCTACCCTTGGAGCATGTGTGGAGCTGCCTTGCCTGCTTTATGGGTGATGGCTTAACACTGAGAAGCTGGGGAACTTTGAGTTAGTAAAAGCACTCCCCTTATTAGTCCCTTAACTTGTAAATTTAAAGTGGGAAAGAGCTAAATCAGTTTAAAAAGGAGAGTCAACTTTCAATTTTCTTTTTTCCTTCAGCTATCTTGTGTAGCAAATAGCTGTTTCACTGGAATTCTTATGAGTGAGGGGAGGAGAATATAGTACCTGCTAGGCAATAACACCTCCAGGAAGGACTTGTCTTGGTAAAATGAGTCTTAACCTTAGGGACCTGGGTTGAATTTTTCTTCTTCTGTCTTTCCAGTCCAGAGAAGGGAATTGAGTCACCTACAATCAATAGATGACTGAATAACAATCCGAAAATGAGCTCGTCTAGGCTTGGAGTCAGTTTTGTGAGTTCTAAAGGTTGGGAGATACTGGGTAGCAGTTTCTGCATCACACATCACTGACAAGGAGAAGAGTACAACCTCTGACTTGACTTGAAAGAAGATGTGGACCTAGAGGTAATTGTTTACATAGGGAAGGGCTGAGGTAACATGTTTAACCCACAGCTTCACAAACCGTATCATGAATTAATGTTTTAAATGCCAACCTCTCAGAAAATCATAGCAGTGGTCACTGTTGTGGCTTGTTTTCTATCAATATTTGTTTTGGGGTCTTTGGTGTGGGTCACCCACCTCTTCTGCATAGAGGAAAGAAATAGCTGTCCCATGCCCAGTTCATATTGCACACTGAGTACCTTTCCATTTCCTCTTTTTTTGAAAGATCCTAGGCAACAACCAAACCTAAGCTTTAAATAATTTTCCCCAGGGTTCTGTAGTGAAAGGGTATTTAAATATCCAAAGTGTATTAGAAAAAGATTTCAGTACTTCTTTTAGGTGGTCAGGCTCTCTCAGGAATGAACCCTTATTATATGTCTTGAGCAGAGGGAGTATGTGGAGAGGAAGAAAGTACAGCTTCCCATCCCCATGAGCCTAACAACATTTCTAATTGTTACATGTGAAACTGCTTAAGAGAGAATCAGATTTAGAGCTAAGAGACCCCAGAGATCATCTAATTTTACAGATAAGGAAACTGAGGCCCAGAGGGGCTAAGTGATAAACCAATATTGCAGATATAGTGACAGAGGCAGGCAAAAGCCAGTGCTCCTACTTTATCATGCTCTACTTTCTTCAAGTTTTTACTTATGGATTTTAAAAAAAATTTTAGTAACACTAATGTGATATAACCCCCTTCTCCCCACCCTCAATGTCTTTCTCTGCTATCTCACTGTAATGTTAAGGTGATCCTGGATTGGGTTTTTGGAGTTCTTTGTAATTTTGCATTTTTTAGCATTAATTTTTAAAAATTTTGAGTCTCCAATTCTCTCCCACCCTCCAGCCTTTCTCCCTCCCATTGATAAGGCAAGCAATATAATACCCATTATGCACATAAAGTCATGCAAAACCTGTTTCCAGTCTTGCGTTCTTAAAGGTTACACCAACCAAGTGGAAGTTCTGACAGTTCCTACTAAGGTGGGAAATCTTCAGTTATGAGCTCTAAATATTCTGAATGTTGGCCATGCAACCCAAGGCTCAGGAAATTTACAATTGAAGAGTTGGTCGAGGGGAGAAATTTTTGCCCATAGCCACTCATTAAACTGTCTCCTAAGTTATAGAGGATTTACAATATCCATCAGTAAAATGAACACCCACATGCTAAAAATCAAAAGAATTTGAGAATTGGAATGATTGAAATACTAATGAAATATGCTATGGTGATGGCTGCTTGTCTATTCAAATGATTGATTGTCTTTACATTTCACTCTAAAATATGACCAATATCATTACAGAAAACATGGAAGCTTCAGGTTCAAATCCTACCTTTGGCTTTTACTCATATGTTTGTCTTATCTGTGTTAAGCAGATCCTTTCTTTGGATTTCGGTTTTCCCATCCACAAAATGAGAGGAATTGATGAGGTAACCTACAGATTCCCTTCTTACTCTAAATAACCTTCTTTTCATTCAGTGCTGGGGTCTCATCTTTATATATTTCACACCTCATACTTTACTTGTCTTTTTTTAAATAGTTAAAATGCTGAAACTCTTACTGAGGACCCGCTCCCCTCCAATAGGATGAATTAATGGAGCGTACTCCATTTTCCAGATTGTTTAAGCTTCCTGGATCATCACTGGAGCTAGAAGCAAAACTGTTTCTGCTTTCTTCTGGCTGCCTGGTAACCATGTTCTTGCCTCAGTAATATCTTAGGAGACAATGATGTTTGGGATGCAGATCTCAAACCCTGATGTTCAACTCTCCATTTCAAACTACACAGACCATTTCCTGTGAAATTTCCAACAAGCACATATCATTATCCTTTATACACTGAGATGACAATTTCCACTGTTCTCTTTCTCAATGTGGCTAAATCATTCTTCTTACACTCTTTCCTTCCAATTGAAAACCATATTGTGTAGAAAAGAACTTCCTTCCTTCCCTTCCCTTTCTGCCTTTTATTTAGGCTTAATCAGAAGCGGATCAAACTGAAGAACTGGACAGTTCTGTTCTCTATGCTCCATGAATGTGACAGTAGCAAAGATTTATCTTACATGAGTCATGAACTGCCTGGGTATAAGTTCAGGGACTCAGGGAAGGACCTGTTTGCTTGGAAAACTTTTGCTGTTGTTGAGTTGTTTCAGTTGTGTCCAATTCTTCATGACCCTATTTGGGATTTTCTTGGCAAAGATACTGGAGTGGTTTGCCACTTCTTTCTCCAGTTTATTTTACAGATGAGGAAACTGAGGGGAAAAGGGTTAAATTACTTACACAGTCAGTACATGTCTGTTTGGATTGAAACAAAAAACTGAGTCTTCCTGATTCCAAAGCCCCCAAGCCACTATACTACTTAGCTAGAAAATGATGTCCCCTATTTACTCACTGGTAGCTGATTTTTTTAAACAGGGAAATAAGTTGTTTTACTTTACAATTTGCAATAAGACATAGAAAAATACTGATGGCCCTGAAAGTGGAAGTATATCTGTTTGATTTCACTCTCCAATATAAATGACTAATATCATTGAGAGTCAGTGAGTCAGAAAGACCTGCATTCAAATCCTGCCTTTGACACTTATTCAACTGGACAAGCCACAACCTCTTTGAGCTTCAATTTCTCTACAAGATAAGATGGTTACCAGGTTACCTAAAAGTTCCCTTCTTTCTCTAAACTCTATTTGAAAACAAATGCCATTAAAAAACTTTCATCTGCTAATTTCAAAGGCTTGATGAAACCAAAGAAGATCCACATGAAATTGTCCAATAGTTTTTATTGTTCTTTGAATGCTCTGGGATTATTTTTTGGTCTTACCTCTTCAGTTCTTGGGTTTTATGATATGTGGGTACAAAAAGAATTATACCCCTCAGCCCCAAGAGACAAAACTCAGTCAGATATGATGGGAAGTGGGCTGTCCAGACCTAGAGTCTAGACATCACAAGACAACACCCTCTACTCAAGCTAGAGCAACTGTTTGGGATGGACAACAGTCTAGACATTTGGGCAGTAGGTGTGAGACTCAGAGTCTAAATTCCACGCTCCAGGAATTGTGTGGAGAGCAAAGCAAGTTAAAATCAAGCCAACAGCTATTTATTAATCATCTACTATGTGACAGGTACTGTGCTAAGAAATAGAAATACAAAGAAAGGCAAAACAAAAGCAAAAATCAAAAAAGTCTCTGCTCCCAAGAAGAGGAATGTCTCATGAGACTTCTCAAGAAGTCTAACGAGGAGGCAGGATTCAGCTCCCAGGAGAACTCAACTGCCAGACCAGGAACCAAGATCATGCCTTTTGCAAGCAGAAAAACAAAACAAAAAACCAAACAAACAAAAACCCCAACAACCAAGTATACAGATTTTGCTGGGAAGTAAGCTGGGTAGTAAGCAGTAAGAGCTCTAATAACAAAGACTCCAAGGTCATTAGGTACTGCCTCTCTTCCGTACCCCTGTTATTTCCAGTCTCTCCAAAGACTGGGAATGCAAATCTTGTAAAATGCATCACTAAGCTAAAGGGGCTGAATGACTCCCAATGAACAGCACTTAAGGTTAAAAGAAAATTAATGAAGGCATTAGACTGACTTTCTTTTGAAATGGTGGAGACAGAATAAACAAGGATAGATTTTGTTTTCCTTTCATTCTGGAAAAATAATATTTCTTCCTTTCTAACTCTGTACAGTTGACTGAATTGGAGAGGAATCTGTTTTCTCTGGAAAGATTTATTTGCCCAACAGTAGTGTGTTTTGGGTTTTTTTTTTTTTTTGAGTGTTGGCAAAAGCCAATAGGTTTTGCAGAACAGGGATGATTTTGTAAGGAGGTTTAAAGGGAACAGTAATTTACTGGGGTCATTGAAAGATGGAAAAGGCTTAGGAATTGCCTTTCATATTATTTAAGATACAGAATATTGAGCTATTCAAAGTCCCAGCGGTGAAGTAGCAATGAGTGGGGACTGGGTGCTGAAGAGGGGGAAAGGGCAGGGATTGTGCAGTGAATTTCCTAGGTACCATCAGTTGGTCCTTAGTTCAAGCATTTCCAAAAAGGATTTCCAAGCCCTTTACAATAACTGTCAGGAGGCAAGTATTAGGATTTCTGTGCTTCAAATGGAGAGATTGTTTGGCTAACTGGTTATATAACTCACCTAAGGTCGTCTGATGAATCAATGTAAAAGCCAAAA
Source organism: Notamacropus eugenii (assembly GCF_028372415.1). Lineage (NCBI taxonomy): Eukaryota > Metazoa > Chordata > Mammalia > Diprotodontia > Macropodidae > Notamacropus > Notamacropus eugenii. Next base: position 294,555,922 of record NC_092877.1, on the reverse strand, counting down.
GTAGGACCCACCCCCACCCCCACCCCAGACTCCTCACAAGATTGCATGTCTGTACATCAGGCAGACATCTTCCACGATCAAACAAGGAATAATACGCAAGGAGCCTTCCTCATCAAACTTGAAAGAAGCCTCATGAACATCAAACATTTCCCATCTCCACCTCAATGCAACACCAGAAGAAGAGAGATTAACCTTGGAAATTGTACATCATATATTTTCTCTTTTCTGAATAACTATTTTCACTCTAAGGGCAGCTAGGAGGTACAGTGGGCAGAGCACTGGACTTGGAGTCAGGAAGACTAGTCCTCCTGAGTTCAAATGTGATATTTATGCAGATTTTTACTAGCTGTGTGATCCTGAGCAAGTCCCTTAACCTTGCCTCAGTTTCCTCATGTGTCAAATGAGCTGGAGAAGGAAATAGCAAAACATTCCAGCATCTTTGCCAAAAAAAATACCAAAATGGGGTTATGGAGAGTTGGACTTGACAGAAAATGACTGAACAACAAAATTTTCACTATAAATAATAGCTACGACAATAATTTTCTCACATTGTGACACAGGATCCTTTGCAGTAGGAGATTCAATTTCGTTGTTTTGAATGTTCTTCCAAAACTGTTTGTTCCATACAGAATAAACCATGTCTCTTTCTTTCTTTAAATTTTTTTATTTTAATCTTTTGGTTTTATATTACATCATCATCAAATATGTTCCCCCTACCCCAGCCACTACCCAGAGAGCTATTCTCTGTTACAAAGACTAAGAAAGAATAGGAGGGAAAACCTCAGCAAACTTACCTGCCATGCCAACTGAATTTGATGCAATATGCTCTATTCATTGCCCTGTAGTCTGCAAAAAAGGAAAGAAAGCAATTTTCTCATCTCTCCTTGGTCATTAGAACTATGTGATGTTCAATTTTACTCATTTTATTTCTATTAACTTGGTTGTTTTTTATGTATATGTTGATCTCTTGGTTGTACTTTCATGACTCTGCATCAGCTCATAAAAGTCTTCCTGTTTCTCTACATTCTTCATCATTCCTGAGGAGGCAATAGTATTCTCTTACACTTGGGCATAACAATTTGTTTAGCCATTCTCCATCAATGGACCATCTACTTAGTTTCTAAAAAATAAAAATGCAGTATAGACATTTTTTCCTAAACGAAAAGCACAGTAAATTTTATGAGTTTCAAGGCTGGGGATTTTTACTTTCCTATTTTTCCCAAGTACCAGAGCATCACATTCTCTTCCAAATCACCTATTGCCCAGCTCATAGGTCAAAAAAGTTGGAATCTACGCAAGTGACTTTTCACTCAGCCACTCTTGGTCTTGCCAGATAGTATCAGCCAAAATAAAGGAAGGGAAAGGTGTTTTTTCCCCTCAGCAGGAGCTTTACATCTTTTACTTTATTTTTCCCACCACCCAATATCTGTTTTTATGGAAGTACACTCTGGCAGAAAGCAGGTCAGACTGGGAGCACTCCTTTGTAGCTGTTGGCTCCCAGTACCTGGATTAATTTAATTTGGCAAAACACAAATAATTAAACGAAGGGAAAAATAAGGTTTTGCTTTGATGGGTAAAATGATTTCCAGAAGGAGAAACTGTCAAATTCCGTCAAACTCCAGGCTATGGAGTGACGTGAAGATGTTCTGCAGCTTTCGCAATTCTCAAAGTACTGGTAAAACAATGATAGGAAGGCTGAATGTTCATCAAGCTCACAAACGACTCAAATTTTTTTTTAAATTTTCAATGCAACTTTATTTTTATACTCCAAAATGTATACCAATTATACTTAAAGGTACAAAAGTATGCAAGTTCTACAAGATACAAAAGTATACAAAAGGTTTACTTATATGCCTTTTGCACTCCAAATTTCATTTACTTGGTGTGGATCAAAATATTTCATTCTTATCGATAATGATAATTATTATACTGAATATAGTGGGAGGTTCTTGGGAAAAAATCTATTTAGATGTTTCTTTGAAAGACATAGTGATGCAGTCCTTAGAAAGACCAGTATAATGTTAATTGTGTTAATGAGAGTTAAAGATCTTCCCAACCCATTAATAGGCCTTCCCTTAAGGGAAGTTTGATTAGGGGAGATTTATTTTGTAGGAAAGCCCACATCTTTTATTAATTTCTAATGAGGCACTGGTTCACAAGAGTCATGATGCCCTCCAGCTCTGAAAAGTGGAGGTGAGGTTTTGCTTTTGGGTTTACTCATTGGAAGTGTTTGTTGGCCAGAGAAGACACTGGGTAGATGCTAAGGAGCCCCCAGGCTTTGGAAACTCAGGTGTTGGTGCTTCTCTCTCTGGTAACTACGTATGTACGTAATGGTCAGACAGTTGGATCTGTCTGTTGATCTGTGATGCATGTATTGCTTATGATCAGACAGTTAGAAGCCCTGTGTATTGATCTTTATTTCTCTGCTTGTATTTTCTCTGTTGGTGAATGTAATTAAAGTAGATTATTGACCCCCTAACAAGTTGCTTTCCTTAGAAAAGCAGATCTAAGAACCTGTGCTAGCAGGCCATCCTGGATGTCTCAGGGTGTTTATTGATACAACCAGTGAGGATATATTCCAAAGGATTTTCAAGGGCAGGACCATCCCTTTTCAAAATGTTTGCACTTTCAGAATATGGGAATGTTCTGTACATTGGAGATATTGATCATTTAGACAATTAACAATGTCAACAGTCTTTTTTTTTATATATATTTTTTAAATGTTTATACTAATAGCCCAGAAACAGAAATAACCAACCACAAGGCATTTCGGTAGACAGCGTGGCAGCATGGTACGTTGGAAAGGTCATTGGAGTACTAGTTAAGGAGTTTTGATTGGCACTGATTCCCTTGCATAGCCTTGGACACACAAGATCACATCTCTGAACCTCAGTCTCTTTATCTGAAAGAACACTCATTCATCCAATAAACATTTATTAAGCACCGATGATTTGCCAAACAGTCCCAGATCCAGAGCTGAAAAGGATATAACAACTCATCTACCCAACCCTTTCATTTTACAGATGAGGAAACTGAGGCTTAGAGACATTAAATGGCTTGCACAAGGTCATATAAATGGTAAGGAATGGAGTCAGTATTTGAACTCAGGTCCTATCACTCTAAGTTCCATGCTCTTTTGTCCAGTGACTCACATTGCAAAATGAAAAGATTGAATGATAGGTTCTGAGAATTGGAGTGTGGGGACCTCCAAAATATCCCCAACATGTGGCCATTCAGTCACTTTATTGAGGACCTCTAATGACGATGAATCCCCTCCCTCATAATGCTTTAGATGGCTCTGGTCATTAGGATGACAGGCAGTTAGGTGGTGTGTTGGGTAGAACTCTAGGTCCTGAGTCAGAAAGACTCATCTTCCTGGGTTTGGGTTCAAATCCTGCCTCAGTCACTTACTAGCTGTGTGACCCTGGGCAAGTCATTTGACCCTGTTTATCTCAGTTTCTTCATCTATAAAATGAGCAGGAGAAGGAAATAGCAAATTTCCAGTATCTTTGCCATGAAAATCTCTAAAGGGGTCACAGAGGGTTGGACATAACTGAAAAAACTCAACAACAATAACTAAATTGGGGATAAAGGGTTGCACTAACATTCTTTTTAAAATTATTTTCAATTCTTAGATTCAGAGATCTAGGGCTGAGAATTCAGAGACTATATAGTCTAATCTCCTCATTTTACAGATGAGGAAACTGAGGTCCAGTGGAGTTAAGAGGCTTGTCACATACTGAGTAAGCAGTGGGCCAGGATTTAAATGTAGATCTTTGGACTCCAAATCTCAGATGATTTTAACTGCCCTGCTGGGATAAGCATGGCCCTTTGGCCAGCTTTCACAAAAATCTCTTGAGTCATTTTCATGTCAAATGGCTCAAAAACTGCCACTAAGAGCTTTCTCCAAGGACAAAAATGCAAGTGAAATTTAAGGTTTATGGTGAGGCAGATTCATATGGTGACGGAGGAAAGTGATTGCTCACAGCCCCTGTTGGCTGTCTGTCCCATCAGAACTGTATGTATGTGTAGAATCTATCAAATGTTTGCTTTCTCAAGGAGGGAGGAGAAGAGGGAGGGACAGAATTTGGAAATCAAAATTTTTAAAAGTGAATGTTAAAAGTTTTTACATGTAATTGAAAAATAAAAACAGGAGAAAGAAAAAAAGGAAAAGGGAAGAAAGAAAGAAAGAAAGAGAGAGAGAGAGGGAGAGAGAGTGAGAGAGGGAGAGAGAGAAAGAGAGAAAGAAAGAAAGAAAGAAAGAAAGGAAGAAAGAAAGAAAGAAAGAAAGAAAGAAAGAAAGAAAGAAGAGGAAGGAAGGAAGGAAGGAAGGAAGAAAAAGAAAAAACTACATATGGTGTCAGGTGGAAATGGAAAACTAAACACTTCAAAGTCAGGAAATTGCTGTGTAGGCACATTAGCTCAACCGCATGACACATAAATACAACATTTTCTGGTTTTCCTTTTAATATGAAAAGTGTAGAGTGAAATGCTACCCTCAGAGTAAAGCACTGACCATAAAGTATACAGGATGTGCCAGCAGTGTGGCCAGGCTAATGGGCCTGGAGAAAACTTGATTTCTCAGTTTTCTGGTCTAGAGCTACCTGATTTTTTAAAACCCGAATAGTGCATAGAAGTATTTTCTCAAGCATCCAAATTAGCCATAGTATGTGAAAGACAAGGTACAGGACTGCTTTTGTTTTGTTTTGTTTTTTTTAATAATAACCTATTGTTAAAGGTAAAGAAAAACTCAACTACTGGAATTTTAGAGCTAGAGGGACCCTTTGGGATCATTTAGGCCTGCTTTCCCATTTTAAAGGTGAGGAATCTATGACTCAGAAAATGGCCATACCTTAAACTAATAAAAATTATTTTTGGACCTATATTTTCATTGGGTGCAGGGAATCTATCTAGGTGAGGAATTCCTTCTTTCAAAGCATGCCAGCACCTTCTCTGAAACTACATTCTCAGGGACTAGGGCAATGAGTGGTTAAGTGATATGGTCAGACAATGAATTCAGCGATGGAACTTGAACCCAGGCCTTTCGAGCTACGAGGCCAGCCCACTATCCCTGAATCAAAACTGCCTCCTAGTTTTTTCCATAAGCCTTTAAAATGTGATGTTTACAAAGTGTTTTATGTGTATCCTTTAAGCCCCACAAGAACCCTGTGAGGTTCTTATTCTCCCCATATTACAGATAGGAAAACTGAGGCCCAGAAAGATGATTTATCCATGGTCACATAGCTCCTAAATGACAAGTCCAGTGATCATTCCACTACCTGATTGAAAACCTTGAACTATCAAAAAAAAGTAGGGGTATGCCCACACTCTTTGTGATACATTCTATTCTGCAATTTTTTACATTATTTTCATAACGCACATTTTTTTCAAGTCTTTAAGGATAGCAAAGTAACCCTTCCTTTCATAAACAACTGGGAGACTCAGAATGATTAGTTAGGTAAAAAAACACTGGACTCAATCAAAAGGGAATGGAATAAGCATTTATTAAGTGTCTACTATATGTTCACTGTGTTGGGCAAATATGATCTCATTTGCTCCCTACAACAACTCTGGAAGGTAGGTGCTAGTATGAACTCATTTTACAGATGAGGAAACTGAGGTAAACAAGTTAAGTGACTTGCCTGGGGATAAACAGCTAGTGAGTATCTGAGGTTGCGTTTGAACTCAAGATCTGCTTGACTCCAAGCCCAGCACTCTAGAGTCCCTGCTATCTAGCTACCTCTAGAATCAAGGAGCCCAAGTTTGGATTGTGACTCTGGTACTTATTAGCTGGATAAACTTGGGGAAGTCCTCAATGTCTCTGGACCTGCTTGCTCATCTTCAAAGATAATGATTCTTTTTTGTTCATTTCTTTTTTAAAAAATTAACATTCTGTTTTTCCTCAATTGCATGAAAAAACCATTTTTAACTTTCATTTCTAAAAAAATTGTGAGTTCCAAATTCTCTACCTTGCCTCCCCTCTCGTTGAGAGAGAATGATTCTTTAATTACTACTAAGCAAAGAACGTCACGATAGTAAAGATCTGTGTACGTTAGCTCTCGTTATAGAGCTGGGCTTTGCTCTGAGGCCAACTGCAGAGGCCATGCTGGAGACCTCTGCTGTAGATAGGGCCATAGAGAAGGAGACCAAAAATGAAACTTCTGTGGATGTCGTTCAAGCCCCCCAAAATATCTGCATTGCTCTAAGCTTTCGTGAGTCCTGTTGCAGCAAGGCCTTCTTGATCATATTCTCAGTCCGTGTTATCTGGGTGCTTTGGGGTCAGCTTTCCTTTGGGGAAGGTGGGTGAACTCAAAGTAATTACCAGGCAGACAAAATGGAGCACAGAGTCCCCTTAGGCCTCCAGAGTCTGATAGGGGCCCGCGATAAGAGAGAAGCCAGGGTGCTGAAGTTTCCATGGTCTGATTACTGCTCTTTTTCTGTCATCATTCATTAAACGCGATGGTAGATTTGGCCCTGAACGTAAAATTGTAAGCTATGACTCTGCATAGGTCTAAATATCCAACCAGATTAGGGAAGGCCTGTCTAAACAAGAGCTCTTTTTTTTAACTTGGGATCCATGTACTCTTTTCTGTGGGGTAGATTTCAGGGGGTTCACAAACTTTGATGGGGGAATATATTACATCCTTATTTTTGCTAGCCTCCAACTGAAATTGAGCATTGTCTTCAGTTATGAACATAGGCAACAAACATTTTTCTGTGAAGGGGTCTATAGGCTATACTGTCAAAAGGGTCCATGACACAACAAAGTTTGATCCAGGGTAAATACTACAATTAGGTGGTTCAGTGGATAGCATGCTGGGCCTGGAGTCATGAAGACTCCTCTTCCTGAACTCAAATCTGGCCTCAGACACTTACCAGCTGTGTGACCCTGAGAAAGTCATTTAACCCTGTTTGCCTCAGTTTTTTCAACTGTAAATTGAACTGGAGAAGTAAATGGCAAACCACTCGAGTATCTTTGGACACAACCAAAAACAACCGAATGACAATAATAAATACTACTGTCTGTATCCCAAAGATATTTTTAAAAAGGGAAAAGGACCTATATGTACCAAAAACATAACAGTTCTTTTTGTGGTGGCAAAGAATTGAAACTAGAGAGGATGCTCATTAATTGACAAATGGCTGAACAAGTTGTGGTATAGGATTGTGATGAGATACTATTGTGATATAAGAAATGATGGGAATGGTTTCAGGAAACCCTGAAAAGACATACTAACTGATGCAAAGTGGAGTGAGCAGAACCAGGAAAACATTGTATATACATGGTAACAGTAATATTGTGAAAGTCTTCATTACTCTGATTAATACAATGATCTAAGACAATTCCAAAGGTTTCATGATGAAAAGTGCTATCCACCTCCAGAATGAGAACTGAGTGCAAATTGAAGCATATTTTTTTCACTTTATTTTTTTTTTGCAATGGCTAATATGAAAATATGTTTTATGTGACTTCATATGTGTAATATGTAATAATGTTTGATGGTATCATACTGCTTGCTTTCTCAATGAGTTGAGGAAGAATTTGAGGGAGGGAGAAAATTTGGAACTCAACAACTTTTTTTAAATGTTAAAAAAAATGAATAATTTATTACTCCTTAAAACAGCAGAATCCATGGGGAAAGGATAAAGAAATGGGGTTCAGTTAAGAGGCGAGAGATTATTTGCTCACTTTTCTCTCTTGTTAATTGAATTCATTACGTACAATGCGCTAGGCAGAGAGAATCAATATAGTATAGCGGATTGAGATCTGACCTGAGAATCAGGATGATAGGAGTTCAAGTCTCCTCTGACACCTGTTGGAAAATCATTTAACCTCTCAGTTGCCCTATGCAACTTTCTATAACTACAAGGTGAAGAGAAGGTGCAATCCGCACTGGTAACGGGCATTTCATTGCTGAGAGTTCTGTTATCAATAATATCTCCTATATTCATGGCACTGTGCTAGGCACATCTTTGCTCCTATCTCCACAAACTGTGCATTCTTTTCAATCAGAACATCATCTAATTTGTGTGTGTGTGTGTGTGTGTGTGTGTGTGATGTCAACGAGTAATTGTCATTTTCACGCTCTTCCAACTCTCTTCATAAAAAAAATAATTTGTGCTGTATGGATGAGACTTTTGAGTGATCTACAAGCTGGCGGCTTATGACTTTGAAATCTTGCTTTGGATTTTCTCCTTCCTTTCTTGTCCTGACCATCACATTAAAGCCACCAAATATGATGGCATGGTATATCAATTAGCTTGGAGGATCTTGTCAAATTTTTAATTGGTTCCCCCTTTCCCCATTTCTCCATCCTCTGAGCCTTTGCTGATTGTGTGACCTTGGACAAATCACCGTTAATTCCACTCCCTCTCTGTAAAAAGGTGATTGTATTCCTTGAGCCCTTACCCACCTCAGAGTTACTTTGTGCCCAGTTCTTTGAAAAACACAAATTGATATGTAAATACTGACTATTATCATTGTATTATATCTGTTAATCATAATATATAGAATCTTTATAGAATCTTTAAGGTCTGCAAAAAGCTCTACAAATGTTATTTCACTTTGTCCTTATGACAACCCTGGGTGGTAGGTGTTATTATTATCCTCGTTTTATGGACAAGCAAAAGAGGCAGGCAGAAGTTAGGTGACTTCTCCAAGGTCACATGGTATATGCGCTCAGGGCTTTTGACTCAGGGTTATTCTGACTCTAGGGCTATTCAGATGTTCTCTCCATTGTGCTACCTTGCTACCCTGATTAGAGGGTTATTTCAGTAGGAAATAAAGTGGAAGATGATGTGGTTGTTCACTTGTTTCAGTTGTGTCTGACTCACCATGACCCCATTTGCGGTTTTCTTGGTAAAGATACTGAAATAGTTTGTCATTCCCTTTTTTTACTCATTTTTTACAGAGGAGGAAACTGAGGCAAACAGAGTTAAGTGACTTGCCCAGGGTCACACAACTTGTAAAAGTTCGAGGCCGGATTTGAACTCAGATCTTCCTGACTCCAAGTCTAGTGCTCTGTCCACCATGCCATTTGAATTAAGGAGATGACTATGTGAGTAGAGAAGAGGAGAAATAGAGGAAAGATGTTATGAAAAGAGAATGGAAAGGATTTAGCAATGTATTGCATATATGGTGCAAATAAGAGTGAGGAATCGAGGAAGAGGTGGGAGATTGGGAGGATGGTGACACCCTTGATGGTTATGATTGTATCCCTTCAACTTATGCTTTTCTTGTCTTTGGATGCTCAAAGTAAACAACTTCTTTCTCTTTGATAGCCATGGGCTATCATTTTGGTTAGTTGTAACTCTTGAAGTCTTCTGGCTTCACACAGAGAAAGAATATCAGGGAATACATCTTCACTTGTCCTGGTCTACATCTGGTCACTAGACCCACATGGCTCTGGAGGAGAAAGTGAGGTTGGTGACTTTTACTCGCAAGTCATGGCATCACCTCCCTGATGTCATGGTCCTCTTCCAGAATGAAGGGCAAACAGCAATGAGTGTGACTGATATTTCCTTCAACAGTATGTCATCGTGTTGGTCAAGAAGCTTACGTTAAGAGTACCCACTACTTTTACATTTTTTATTAATTTATTTTAAACTTAACTATGAAATCTTACAAATGCAATAAGAAAAGAAAAGGGAATATATTATAAACTTAAATACAAAAGAGAGAAAAAAGCATTGCTGTATATATAGCAGAACAGAAGAGAGGATTCAGAATATACAGCAATAAATTTCCATTTCAAGGAAGCCTATATACATAAATACTACATATTATCTTAAGAGCTGTCCATCTTCTCTTTGCTTCCTTGTGAGTATTTTTTTGTCCTCTGCTGTTCACTTTTTACTTTGTTCCTTTTTTCCCTCTTCCTCCCCTTTCCCCAAGAAGGCTATAATCATGTGTATATATAATATATATATACACACACACACACATAAACATATATATGTACCCACATTTCACACACATATATACACATACATATACATGAATACACATGTATATTTGCATATATATACAATACAGGCATATGCATATACATCTATGTTTAGATGTATATATTATATACACACATATATACACACAAACATATATACGTATATAGGCTTACATATATTTAGATATCTATAATCATACTAGTATGTAGACATATATCTATATATACATCTACATATGTGTATAAACATACATACTCATTATATAGACATATATATTCATATATATACATATACATTCATGCGCATCTATGTAAGACCATACTATACTTGTTTGTCCTCTGTTTCCTGGAGAGTGGATAAGTGTCCTTTATAAGTCGGAGTCTTTCCATATTTTTCTAAGTTCACCAACTCCTCATTTCCTACCCCACAGCAATGTTCCAACCTTATGCTGCCTAGTTATTTTAAATAGTCTACAACAATAGTGACTAATATGGCTGACATATAGTGTAGCTTTCTCTTGATTAAGTCTGCTTTAGCTTTATCATTGACAGAGATCATGATTGCTCCCCCAAGAGTACCAATTATTAAATGGTCTCGATAGAGTGTGATGCCTAGTAAATATATTGATATAGATGTAAGATTTAATAATTCCTAGCACAAAGTGCAACCCTCCCCAATTTTTTTTAATCATTTAGTCACTGTGTGACTGCAGGCTCTTTGGTATGATTTGTCCATTTTTTCATTTCAAGGGCAACACTATCTATCAAGGCGTATTGGCTCTTGTCTAATGTATTGAATGGGCATCCACTTGGTATGATGTGTGTCTTAAATATGTTCACAATATAAGAATGGAGGACCTGGCAGCTGGGAGCCCAGTGGAATAATGCTCATAGCAGCTCCACCTTGGGAACAATAGACCCTTGCCCCTTTATCACACACGTATGGGTAGCAAACCAGCCCCTCCCTAATGCTGATTACCAGGAGTTGGGAGGAATGCCACATGGGACACTTGGTCATCTCACCTTTGCTATTCACACTGAGTAGAATAAGCAAGCAGGATCATAGATTTAGAGTTGGAGTGGGTTTCAGAGGTCCTGGAGTCCGGTGCTTACAAATAAGGAAACACAGACTCAGAGAGATTATGGCTCACCCAGGTCAGCTATCTGAAATGGGATTCAAATCCAGATTTGCCTGACTTCAAGCTCAGCACTTTACCCCCTGCACTATCTTATCCCTGTCAACACGATCATGATGATAGTTGCAATAAAATAGCAACAGAATAATAACGATGATGATAAAATTTATATAGCATTTGTTTTTTTCAAAGAACTAGTCTCAAAATAACTCAGTGAGCAAATATTAATGAATAGTAATATATTAGTATTCATAAGAATGGATAATATTAAAAAGTATTACAAGTATTATCACCATTTTATAGAGGGGGAAACTGAGTCTCAGGTGACTTGCCCAAGCTGGCCCCCCGAAGCAACTGTGGTGGGGTCCTAGAGAATGAGAGGACAGAAGGCCACTACCTGAGTCTAGGTGTGTATTACTAGGTGTGACTGAATATAGTGCTGATTAGCAATTGTGGGTGTAGCAGGAAGTGCTTCTGCATACAGACCCTCAGGGCCAATTCTGCCTTGGGAGGAGAAGTTAGGAAGGTTGGCTTCTGAATGGGGACTTTTGGAGCCTTTTCTGCATTAGTTTATTTGCTAGTCAGAGGCTAGGGATGGTAGAGAGAGAATGAGGAAGTGAGGATTATATAGGTCTGCCGAGTAAGTGAATGGATAAAGAAAGATCCTTTGGGTATGGAACCCTTGAGACACTTCTGTATCTCAGGAGCAATTAAAAAAAAAACAACCCTTTGATCTTGTAAGAGTGTTTTCCCCACTGTTCTATAATTATAAAATCACTCCAACTGCAGAATCAAGACTCCTACAGGGCAGGAGCTGTTTCATTTCTGACCTTATATCTCCAGGGCCTCACACATGGGAGACACTTTAATAAATGATCCCTGGAGTCTGTACAATTGGTTGAAGGATCAAGTGGGTAGCTGGGAGTTGGGATGAGATGTGACTTTTTTCTATTTTTTAAAAACTATATTTCAAAAGGGTTGGTTTCCTTTGCAATTCTATGTATTTAACTTTATGCATTCTAAAACATTATTCTGAGAAGGGTCCATAAGCTTTGCCAGACTACCAGTGATATCCATGACACAAAAACAATTGTGTCTTAAGGAGATCATCAATTTCTCTAAAGTCAGGTCTAAGACAGGTCCAATCAACTTCTCCTTTTGTAAAAGGGAGCTGATGAACAGGTGTCAACCGGTGTTCTTGGCTGATGCAATCCCCCACGTGGAAGAGGAGGGGAATCTACTTCCAAAGAGTTTGGATAACTGGCAATGGATGTGCCTTGGAGATGTTTGGAGCATGCTCTGACCCTCCAGAGCTGGATCTTATCTGCCAATCATGTGTTGGATAGCAACCTCTGTGATTGGCTGAATATCTACAACTGGAGGAATTTAAAAAGCTCCATTTGACCAGAACATGTCCTTTCTTTTACTTTGACCTCTTCCTGCTTGGTGGGGAATACAATGATTAGGTGCTTCTAGCCCAGGGGTGGGTAACCTGCAGCCTCGAGGTCACAAGTGTCACTCTGGGTCCTCAAGTGCAGCCCTTTGACAGAATGAATTTGGATTCAAAGGGCCGCACTTGAGGACCTAGAGGGCTACACGTGACCTTGAGGTGGCACGTTCCCCACCTCTGTCCTAAGCATTCTGTCTTTCCTTCTTTTCCTATTAATGTTCAAAAATCTGAAAGGTCACAGACTTGCAGAATCATTTCATCCTCTTCCAGTGAATTATATGTAATTGATCAAAAAAAGAGGGGGGTATGTGTGACAAAAAAAGCCTCTTCTGAAGTCTGCCAACATCAGATTGAATGGGACTGGGAAGGAAGGTGTGTGAGGAAGGGGTGCGGGGGTATGGGAATTCAGCCTTCCCTGAGGAAGGTGGAATTCTTTTCTTTTTACCATGGAAAAGGAAGTGGTTAGTCTCTCCCAAAGCTGGAAGAGAAAAAAAAGGAAGGGATGTTTAGGGCAGACTCTCTGTTCAAATTCAAATCCTTATGAACCTGAAAGGTGTTTCTGTTCCTCTGGGGCTTAGGCAGGGTGGGTAGCAGAGGAGAGAGATGCTTATTTCTTAGGAGGGTGGGAAGGGAACTTGCAAATCAGTTCATTTTTAGAGGCAAGAAAACCATCTCTCCATCTTCTGCTCCCTCAGAGTCCATTCTATTTTCATTTCTTCCACTCTGTCTTATTTTCATTTGCTTATTTATCTTATCTCCCCTACTAGCCCACAAACTACAAAAGGTCCTGATCTATAGATTCTTCTTCTTTGTATCTCCCAGGGTGCATTGCACTTAAGTACTTTGGATATAGAAAGCACTTAAGAAATATTGTTGAACGGATGACCCTCATATCTAAATAAAATAAAATAAAAAGTCCCATTATGGTGTAACTTTCCATTTCAACATATGACAGAAAGAATCAGGGTACTGAAGAACCAAATTATTTACATTTCCAAAGGGCACAGCTCATTGTTATAATGCTTTGCTGATATGATTGTAGGGGGTGCTATAGTTCAATTATTCATGTACAAATCTTTTTCCTATAATTCCTATCCATGTAATTCCTAACAATTGGAGTTGTCCCAAAGCAGAATGAGTCTTCTCAGAGTCAGTTCTCTGTTCCTAGAGATTTTCAAGCAGAGACTGGATGGCAAGTGGTCAAGGATGGGGATTAATGGTTGAATTAGGTAATTTCTGAAGAGGGGAAAGGAGATGGGAAAAAAGAGAAGACGGAAGTGGGGAAGGAAACCTTTCATGTCATAATAGTCACGGGTACAAAAGTTACTTTATGATGGCAATTACTATTACTTTAAATTCTGTCACTGAGACGATTGATTGTAGGAAATAGTGAGATGATAACAACAAAGTTTTGGGGTGTCAGAATGACTCCAAAACCCAGGTTTTCTGACTGTCAGTCTCCTCTTTTCAAGGAGAGATTTTACTTAAGAAACTTCCCCACACTAGTCTCTACCCCAATAGAATAATGGATTTTAACTTGGAAGATGCCTTAGAAATGACCTAGCCCAACGCCCTGATGAGAAAACTGAGGCTTTGAAAAATCCAATGACTCACCCCCAAGTCAAATAGCTAGAAAGTGACTGAAGTGGGATTCCAACCCAGGACCTGGGATGCCAAATCTATATTATTTCCATAGCCCTATACAATGCTTCATGAATATCGAGCAACATTTTGGAATTTGCAGGTGTGTGTGTGTGTGTGTGTGTGTGTGTGTGTGTGTGTGTGTGTGTGTGTGTGTGTGTAAATTTGCATTTGTTCTCCTGAGAAAGAAAATACTGTCAGAATTCATGTGAAAGTGGAAATATTTACTTTTGTTGTAATCTGAACAGACTGAATCCAACTCAGGGTTATGAAGTTTATCTTTTGTAAATTAAGAGATTCTAGCTCTTAAAATATTGGGCAAAATAGCTTGATTTTTAACGTACAGATTTACAGATAGCAGAAGTAAGCAAAATGGGAAACGTAGGGTGTCATTGTGGCCAGGGAACCAACAACTTAGGTCAAAGGAACTGGGAGAGAGTTCACCATTTCTTGCCAGTTTACCAACAGGTACAGCTGGTCCCAAAGCAAAATCTGGGGCTTAAAATCCCGAAGGCACTGATGGAAGTGAGCATCTGCCTTCCCCTCCTCCACTTCCTACCAGGTCAGAGAATGCAGAGCTCTAGCGAGCTTACAAATCAATAATAATAACGTTGATTTTAAACAGCTGCCATTCTCAAGGCTAACAGTGGACCCAGGCTAATGAAGTGAGTGGCGCTGCTTATTCAAATCCAAGAAAAACAAGCAGATTCTGCTCTGATGAAATTTAATTAGGGCGGAAAGACTTGAAATAATATTCTTCTCTACTGGGCTTAGAGTAAACAAGTCAACGCTGTCACATAAAATGCCCAAGCTGAAGTCATGGGAGTGGAGAAGGTTCCTATTTCACTATGGTGGAGCTTCTTAGCCCCCTCATAAAGCTCTGAGCAGCTGCTTTTGGGAACATTCCCCAGCCCAAGGCTGCCCCTCCCTCAAAAGCCTGCTCACCTTAGCTGGTCACTCAAGGAAGAGTCGCTAATAAGCTTAAGGTCACTTCGAGGCATCTGGCTGGTGCAGCGAACCCTCCCACGCCTTAGAGTCAGTTAGACCAGACTTCAAATCAAAGCATTTACTAGCTGTGTGATCTTGAGCAAATTATTTGAGTTCTAATTGCCTCAGTTTCCTCAACTATATATAAAATGAGGGTCACAATAGGAAAGTTGTGACAATC
Source organism: Notamacropus eugenii (assembly GCF_028372415.1). NCBI lineage: Eukaryota > Metazoa > Chordata > Mammalia > Diprotodontia > Macropodidae > Notamacropus > Notamacropus eugenii. The sequence goes on along the minus strand of NC_092877.1, from coordinate 294,540,580 downwards.
AAATGAGATGCTTGTAAAGCACTTAACATGGCACATAGTAGGTGCCTTATAAATGCTGGTTATTATTAGCAAAATGGTGCTTTTCCATCCTAGAGCACAGAGTTCTTCAGGCACTGATAAAAATGAAAGCCTTCAGGAAGAGTTAGGGAACTCTGTAAGTAGGCACAATTGCATTGGCAAACACTCCCCAACCATGTGTTCTAAGAGGTTAACCACAGCTTCCCCTTTTCCCTTAGGAAAAGTCTAGGTTTCTCACAGAAGGGGTAAGAGAATCTTCACATTTTGGAGTGTTGTGGACAATTAAACTCACTATTTACTCCTCTTTCCTCCTACTACTCTGGCTTTGGTTTCCTTTGGCTCATTACTCATGGATGACAAAGGGGAAAGATTTCTATGTTTGGAGTCTGCACCCCAAATTAGGAATCTCAGCCACGCTCTTTTCTGAAGAGTAGGAAGCTAGTTGGCTCAATGGTTAGAGGGCCAGGCATGGAGTCAGGAAGACCTGAGTTCAAATCTGATTTCACCCACTTATAGCTATTTGACCCTAGACAAGTCACTTAACCCTGTTTGCTTCAATTTCCCCATCTGTAAATTGAGTTGGAGAAGGAAATGGCAAACCGCTCTAGTATCTCTGCCAAGAAAACCCCAAATGAGGTCACAAAGAGTCAGACATGACTGAAACAACTGGACAATAGCAAATTAAGCATGCTCTGTGTGACATTAGGTTAATCACAACCTCTCTGGGTTTCTCTTCTATACGATAAAGGGAGTTAAACTCCATGTTCCCCAAGGTTCCTTAAAGTTCTAAATCACTGATATGTGAGATTTCATTCTCACTGAGCTATAAATGGCCCTGTTTGTCATTTGAAAGACTCACAAATACTTTTAAAAGGTCGTGCTAGCCCTACCAAAAAGGTATTTTTCCCATACAAAGCTGGTCAAGGTATGTAAGCCTTGGTAGGGCAAGCTCACCTACCAAGTTTATTCTTGGTGGGTAAAGATTTGTCAGTTGGAGTGTATAGTGTGTTATCTGTCCCTAAGATACTTTCTCCCTTCTTTGTGAGTAGATTATGTATGCCCCAAGATTTTACAGCAGTGGAAACTGAGGTTCAGAGAGTTAAACTGAAGTGCTCAAGGTCACACTGGCAGCCAATAACAGAGATGAAATTCGAACCCAAATCTAATTACAAATTAAGAACTGTGATCACATGAGTAGAAAGTGATCTGAACTCAGGTCTTATGATATCAGATTCTCTTTCCACTGTAACACACATCCTCCTCCTATGTAAGCAAATTAGAATAACACAAGCATTCCCCAGCATACCCATGAAAACCAACCAGGGAGAAAAGAAAAAGGCAGACATCTCCAGTGCTCATTTGCTCCCTTTTTATAGCACCACCCATAAAAAAGATTTGGCGAGGTAAGGGATTGAGATGGCTTATTCGCACGAAGGTCAGAGCCTCCCTATAGATTTTAACGATCTGTGACAACCTCCCTGACCCATCACCAGAGATAATGGAAGCCTATTTATCCTCTGGTTCAACATAATTATGCTTATCTATGTCCATAAAGCAGTCAGAAATAACAGCACCAGTCCCTTTAAGCCAAACAATTACCAAGTAAAATAACTTGGCGCTGTGTCAAACCCAACTTTAGGGTGTCCTTAGAATCACCCAACCCAGCGTGCTGTCTCAACTGCCTGAGTAACCAGACGGCGGTCCTGGCTGCCTAGGACTGGTTGCTAACTAACCTTGGGGATGAACCGTGACTCACCTGTTTACTGCAGAGTGAAGGTAACTGGGGATGTTATAACTAACAGCTGCTCCCCAGGAGACAACCAGTACCTGGAAATAAGGAGTGTGGGTTCTACTGGGTATGTTTCTATGGAGCAGGCGCAGCCTAGATGCTCTCATTCCTAAACACACCTATGGGATGTCGCTTTAGAAGCTCCCCATGGAAGGTCATAGATGACATCATGTGCTTTAACCAACTGGCATGGTCACGGCTAACGAGCATTATTGAAAGTTTGACTCCTCCTGAAGCTGGTTGGTGGCATCTCTAAGGCTATGTTTAATCAACTCTCAGTGAACCCCTGGGCCGGACATCATAGCAGTTAGTCACCATTGGTTACCCAGGTCTCTCCCATGAGCTCCTCAAACACCCTTGGGCTAAGTTTCCTAATTTTGGCAAAGGAAGATGAGGGGTGGTTCTGCTGATAGGCAGTGACTTCCTGCCTCAATGGTCTCTCTAGGGAGACACAGGGTGATTCAGTGGAAAGAGATGTGGCTTTGGAGTCAGAAGCCCCGGGTTCAAATCCTCATCTAAAGATCACTGCCTATATGGCAAATCATTTAATCTCCTTGGACCTTAGAGCTGATTTTGACCTTTTAGTTCTGATTCTCCGATCCTATGTTTCTCTAATCCATCTTCCAACACAGCTGACAAACTGACAGACATTATTAGAGCATATGTCCAACCAGCTAAGTGGTACAACGGTGTAAGGTGCCAGGCCTGGAGTCAAGAAGACCTGAATTCAAATCTGGCCTCAGATACTCACTAGCTGTGAGACCCTGCGCAAGTCAGTTAGTTCTGTCTGCCTCAGTTTCCTTGTCTAGAAAATGAACTGGAAAAGGAAATGGCAAACCATTCCAGTATCTTTTTTTTTTTTGTATTTAAAAGTCTGAACTTTTATTACAAATATTTTTAGTGTATATTCAAGTTAACAGTTTAGTGCATATTCAATCTAACAAACAGAATTGCCCTGTTTATGAGCATTTTTAATTTTTTTTACATTTAAAAATTTTTTAAAAATTTGTCTCTGAATTTGAAGTACATTTTAATAAATATCTTACTTTTTATGTAATCTTTATCAATGTATTCCTTTAACTTTCATGTAGGAGAGCTATCATGTATATGAATTAAAAAAGAAACCTATAAGCAGAGCAGCAAAAGAAATTGAAAAAAGCTGTCATATTATGTAGTGTCTCAAAAGCATAGTTCTCTCTACCTCTGAAAATCGTCAAGATAAACAGAAAAAGGAAAATCTTGAAAATCAGAGGAGAAACAGATAAGTTTCAAAACCACCACCAACAAAAAACCCAATTAAAAGTGTATTCTTTGAAGAGACTAATGAAATTGATAAACCTTTATCCAACCTGATTAAAAAGAAGGGAGAGGAAAACTAAACTGACAATTTTAGAAATGAACAAAATATATTTGCAGTGATCTTAGAAGAAATAAAAATAATTACAAGAACTTATTATGTAACATTAGATGCCGATAAGATTGAAGATTTAAAAAAACAGAGAATTATCTGTGAAATACAAAATATACAAATTTGCGACATGGCCCCCCCAAAGATCCTAAATAATTCAATTTCAGAACAAAGAATTGAACTAGTAATAAAAGTCCCATGAGAGGGCAATAACAAACTGACAAAACAAAACCAAAGAAATCGTACTTAAGACAGATTTAAATGAGAATTTTGACAGGCTTTTAAAGAATCACTCCAGTATCTTTTCAAGAAAACCCCAAATGGGGCTGTGAAAAGCCAGACATGGCTGAAACAACTGGACAATGACAGTATCTGACCATATCACCCTCTGGCGTAAGCTCCAGGGCCTTCCTATTACCCCTGGGTTGAAAAAGAAACTATTTGCTTGGCATGGAAAGGTCTTCACAATCTGGCTCCAGCCTACCTGCACAGGCTTGCTGAACATAAATGCTCCTTTCCACACACTCTACATTCAAGGCCAGCTGGTCATTCCCCTTATATATCCCACCTCTGGGCCTTTCCCTGCGCTGTCCTTTACACTTGGAATGGACTTCCTCCTTCCCTCCAGACGGCCCTCGCCCCTAACTCAAATTATTAGTGTCTGTCTCCATGTGCTCTGTGTTTTGCATGCATTTTTATTTACTTCTCTCTGTCTACATTATTTCCCTCCTCCTTGAGAGAAGAGACTGTTGGGTCTTGACTTTTGTATCTCTAAGACCTCTACAATGTCTGGCACATAGTAAGCACTTACATGGTGGATAGAGATCCATCCTGGAGTCAGGAAGTCCTTTCAAATTCTGCCTTAGACAATTACTGGCTGTGTGACCCTTCCTGCCGCCTTCCTCAGTTTCCTCATCAGTCAAATGAGGATAATAATAGCACTTCCCTCCCAGGGTTGTTGTGAGGATCAAATGAGATAATTGTAAAGCATTTAGCACAGTGCCTGGCACATAGTATGTGCTATATAAATGTTAGATATTATTATTGTTACTAACTGGGTGACCTTGGGCAAGTAACTTAGCTTCTATTTATCTGTTTCCTCATCTGTAAAATGGGGATAATAATAACACCTCCCTCCCAGAGCTGTATCAAAGGAGATAACAATTATGAAGCACTTAGCACCAGTGCCTGGTGCCAAGTAAGTGCTATTTCAATGTTAGCTGTTATTATTATTAAAATATCATTAATATCAAATATTATTAAATATTAATCATGCGTGGTAATTATTTAATTAACTAGTGTTAATTTTAATATTAAATAAATATTAATTGTTACTATTAAATAAATATTAAAATATTATTAAAACAATGATATTAATGTCATTACAGTCCAGGGTCAGAGGCTGAAAAATGAGATAACATGTTTTTTAGGGTCTCTTAGACTATTGGAAGCATCTCTGTTCCCAGCCCCCCACCTGCTCCTTCACCCTCCCCTTCTTGCCATCCTGGTTCAACCTGGTAGGGGAATAAGGGAAAAGAGCAAGAGTCAACACCAACTGATTTTGTGGCACCGATTGCAGTACTGGCCTCTGTCCAGGTCCCCAGGGCACAGGGGTGTGGGACAGCAGGAACAGGATATAAAGGACACAGCTGGGCTGGACTCAGGCTGTTCAGCACTAAAACTGTGCCCTTTGCCCTGGTCTACATTTCTGGGGAGGCAGGGGATGGACCAGATGTTCTTCCTTTCTCCTTCCCTCTTGTGATCACTAGGGCTTAGGTCAGCTCAGTGCTGAGCTCTCTAGGGTTTCTATAAATAAGATGATGACGAACTCCTTTGAACTTTCTTAAAATCCCAGGAGAGAGGGAATCTTACAACATGCATTTTCAGTCATAACTTTGAATAGCTGTGAGGGGTCGCTGATTCTCCTCTGCCCCATCACTCTTTGCCCAAAGGGTGATGAAGACCACTTTGGAGAGCTGTAGGAAGGAAGATGCCCTTCTTATGGGGTAATGAGCTGGAGGAGTTGTCTTCTACTCATGGAAGAGTAGGAAAACCATTTCACGCAGAGGGAAAAACAAGCAGTCTTTCTTGTGGGGGAAGAGTAGTGCAGAATGTGGGTAATCTTCCCCTTGACTTTCAGAGGTCTGGATTCCAATCTTCACTGTTTTCCCAGTCAAAATGCTGAGTCGGGGTGCTTCCCAATTTCCAGGTGAGCCTTTCAAACAGAGAGGATGTATTCAGAAGGCCTGCCTCCCAATCCAGAAACCCTCTCCAGAGCTGGCATTGGCTAGGCAGGGCAAGCTATGGACTAGGAAGAACTTGGCTCCCTTGGGTCTGGAAGAGTCAAATAAGGCTGATTAAAGAAACAAAAAATGAAGAAACTTAGGACTTTTTCTTTTTCCATTCATGCTTTCTAGAATTTAACTATTTAAATGTCACTACTTTTCCTTGGGAACTGGTTTTTGAGTTTAAAGTGGATTGTTACTGATGGGGAATAAATCAAGGTCATTGGTTCATTTTGCATAGGACTTAGAACTAGAAAAGACCTTAACAGATACCTAGTCTGCTCCTTTTGCCCCCTCCCATACAGGTTATTTTATTTCTATTTTTTGCACATAATTTTATTTTATTTTATTTTTTGTACATTATTCTATACATCAGAAAATTGAAGCTTCCAGAGACTTTTCCAAGGTCAAACAGGCCCAAAGATGGAATTAAAACCTTCTGACTGTAAAATCAATGCTTTTTTTTCTTTTATGCCATCTGATGTATGAACATCAGATGTTTATTAAGTACCTACTAAGTGCTTAAGGCCGCCTGTTTTGGTAGATAGAGAGCTGGCCTCAGATTCAGAGAGAGGTAAGTTCAAACCACTCTCTGAGATACGCTAGTTGTGTGACCCTGGGGAGGGCTTTACTTATGTTCCTCTCCAGTAGCATCTTTGACTGATCAGTTCTCCTATCCACTGTACATGCCCCGCCCCCAATGTGAAAGGTTCTGGGGACAAAAGCAACTTAAAATATTTGCTTTCAAGCTTACATTTTATTAGACCTTGATGGGTGGGTGAGAGGAAGGGGAGAACAGGACAAAGGAGATATCTAGACAAAGTCCTCTAGGAAAATCTGGAGAGAAAACACATTCAGCTGGGAGCATGAAAAACAAAAAGGTGCTAGTTGAGTTTTGGAAAAGAAGAATTTCATCAGGTAGAGATGAGAAGGCATAGGGTAAGCCTGAGCAAATATACATGGGTGGGAGCTAGCACATTGACTTTGATGAACCCTCCAGGGTGATGAAAACAGTGACCCCAATGATTTTTCGTTCTTCATATCCCTTTCAACAGTAACAACAGTATACATGTACTGTGAAACCCCAGGGTAATTTAACATACCATTCATAATATTGTTTACAATTATTTGTTGATTAAGGTACCATTAAAAAAATTTAATGTGAATTCCACTAAATGGGAACTACTGGGCTAGAATATAGAGGAAATGAAAGAAACAGAGTGGTAAAACTGTTGAAAAACAGACTGGAGCCAAATTTTGGAGGGTTTTAAATGCTAGGATAAGCAATTATTATTTTATCCTACAGGTCATAGCAAGCCCCCACCATCCATTAAGCAGAGGAAAAAGGCACTCAGACTTTCTATTAGGTCATCTATAAGCCTGTGAAAGATGACTTAGAGACTGGTGGTGGAGAGTTCAGTTAAGAGATCTATCTCATTAGTATAGACCAGAGAGATGAAGGACGAAATTAGGATGGTGATAGTATAAATGGAGGGTTTGGACATATGGGAAAGATGATTTGGAAGCACAGTCTACTGACTGATTATAAAAGGTATGGGAGAGGGAAGAATTAAAGATGACCCTGACATTTCAAGCGTGGATGTTTCCATAAGTAGAAAGAGGGAAATTGAGGGAGGGACAGGTTTAGTAGGAGAGGATGGCTAGTTCATTATGGATATATGTAGGTTAAAGTATTGGAAGGACATCAAGTTGGAAATGTCCAAAAAGTAGTTAGAAACATGGCATCAGAGCTCAGATGAGATGCTCTAGCTGAGTATATAGCTTTGGGATCCATCTGTCTAGAGGTGATAATGATACTCAGGGGAGCAGATGAAATCACCAGGAGAGAACATACAAAGCAGGGATTGGCAAACTTCTGCCTGTGGCCTCCATCCAGCGCTCCTGTATTTAAAAATGTAAAACCCATTCTTAGCGTGAAGGCCCTACAAAATCAGGCTGCAGTCTGGACTTGGCCCTCAGTTAAATATAAAGAAATGAAAGTCAAGGACAGAAGCTTGGAGGTGGAAGGGACACACATTTATCTGTTATTATCATTCCTGACTTGCTCAGAATAGGTTAATGGTAAAGTTTGGGGGACAAATATTATAAGGAGCTTCAAGAGTTCAACTCACAGTCAACAAAGAGTATAATAGAGAACTTTAAATTTATATGATCCTCAAAACAATCCCTTACTTGTGGAAGATTAGTTATATAGGTTTTCAATGGCTTATGCCTCATATGGCTCTAGTCTACATTTAAAGGGGCAAAATGATAATGGAGAGAGGACCCGAGCCAGAGCCAGGAATATTGACATTGCTGATTCCCTCCCTTCCCCATTCTCATTCATTTGGAAAGGAAATCCTGAATTGCAGGTGTCTGAACATGTCAGGGATGGTTGAAAGAAGAACAAACTTGGGGTCAGTAGACATGGTTTGAGTTCTGCCTCGGTTACTTACTAGCTGTGTCGCTATGGATAAGTTATTTAATCGCTCAGTGTCCTAGTTTCTGCATATGAAAATGAGTCTATTAATTCCCCTACTGCCCACCACACAGGGTTTCTGTGAGAAATGGACTTCACAAAGCTGAGAATCCTGTACGAATGAGAGCTATTATGTGCTTCTTCAGCAATTAACACAGGAAGGACTGTTTTTGCTCTGATGCCACAATTTTCTGCCTTCTGAAATTAAGAACTTAAATTTTCCTTTTGGACTCAGCTCTTGGCTTTTCATGTGGCTATATTCAGAGTCTACCCATTCTTAGTGCTGGGCGATAGAGCGGTGAGTGGGAGAGAAGTAGAGCGGAATCAGTGACTACCTACCTAGTATAATAGATGAAGGGATCCAAGAGTCCCTGACTTGAGGCTTGACACTATATCTACTGCCCCACCTAACTGCCCCAACCTCTGGATGAGTGCCTTTGAATTATGGGACAGAGAAGCTTCAATGGCATATAGTGAGGAGAGGAAAGTGGGAGGAAGGGGTCCCCAGGGTGGGTAGTCAGAGGAGGGGAATACAAAGGAATGAGATTGGGATCCCTGCTAATGAAAATATATGAGAGGAGAAGAGAAAACTCCAAGTAAAAAGTGGAGGACAAATCTGCCCTATTGGAGAATTTTGCCTAGAATCTCATCCTATGAAATTAGGCTTTTCCTGTCTTTCTGTCTTTAAATGGGAAGATCAACGTGCATGGGGAATGTCTATGCAATATTTCCTCCTTGATCTCTGTTGACCACCACTAAGCTGAGAATGGAGGACACCTGGTTTCTAGGAGGAAACAATGGAAAAGCAGAAAGAATACTGGTCTGAGAGGTAGGGGACCTGGGGTCTAGTCCTGACTGCTACTCAATCGTGATGTAATTTGAGGCACATCATTTAAGCGCTTTGGGTCTCACCTTTCTCATTTGAAAAATGAAAAGGTTGGCAGAGAACTAGAGTTCTTAACCAGGGACCCTAGGGTTTGTGAATTTTTTTTTTTAACATTTTGATAATTAATTCAATATAATTGGTTTCCTTTATAATTTTATGCATTTTATCTTATGCATTTAAAAACATTATTCTGAGAAGGGGTCCCTGGGCTTTTCCATTCTGCCAAAGCAGTCCATGATGATGGGATCCTAATGGAGCTGCCTCCAGCCCCATTATTCTAACTTCATTACAGGCCCACTGTACCTACCTAATCCCCTGCCCCCACCAATGTCATTCATGTATGCCTCACTGCTCACTAGAACAACAGGTGTGACCCTGAACTCTTAGTTTCCACAGAAACAGCAGGCGTGTCCATGTGATGGAAACCCAGTCACTGCTTCTACATAGCTACTGCCCCCAGACCCATTCCCACATATTTGAACGAGTGTGTTCTTGTAGTCAACCACAATCATATCATCCATTTAGCCCAAGACAGGACCACAATATCTACCTATCCATCTTGACCAGACAGAATCACAATAGCCAGCCAACCACCGAACCATAGATGGGACCTCTCCTCCATTACCTAATCCCTTAAGAAACTTCTCCTGCCTTTTTAATATTAATCATATTCCTATATTCTACATAAATTTCTGTTACATAATTGCATCTTTACACTAAAAATCCATGTTCCTTTCTCTGAAGTTACTGGTTCCTCTTGGAACTTAGCCTACTTCATGGGAGGCATCAGTCTTGGTAAATGCCTACACTTGGATCAGAGGTGGTCTAACTCTGAATTCTTTGAGATGATTCCACCACAACTCATCATGAAACCCCAAAAGGTTTTGGTGTCCTGGAGTCGAAACCTCAACACATGATATGAACAAAATTTAAGAACTTCTTTGTCTAGATGGTCTCTAAAGTTGTTTCTAGTTCTAACAGTCTATGATTATGGGGAGCACCCTACCCTGCTGACTTAAAACACTTGCTGTTGGAAATGTTGTGCTGAGTGGTGAATCAGCTAGCCCAAAGGCATGGGTCCCACCAAATCTAGCTGGCCTCAGACCCTGTGTCTTATCCAACAATCCACTCAAATCATGTACTTACTGTGTCCCTGTCTCCCTAGTTCTTACTGGAAACAGTAATCAAATCAGTGTTACCTTTGCTTCTTGTCAGTACAGATTGCTTGACCCTCCTGTGTCTTTCTTTCATGGAGAAATGATCCCTGTCAGGAAGGAATTTATTATCTACCCCCGCTAGTCCTTTCATTACCATTTCCCATGCCAACCCTTAAGACTAGGCCCTCTTTACTAAATGTCTCAACTCTTGCAAGAGCTTCCTAACTGTTCTTTCCACCCAACTTTCCAAATCCATACTACTCACATTATTACTCGAGTGAACTTTCTTAAATATTGCCTTCAGCATCTTTAGCCCCCTTCCCAAACCCTTCAGTGGTTAAACACTGCTTAAGGCCATACTCCTAATTCTGACATTCCTGAGTCTCCACATTTTGTCTCTAACCTCCCTTTCCAGCTTCAGTGTCTACTTTCCCCCTAAATAAATCATTGTCCCCTGCTAGACTGGAGTATATTTACTGTTCCTGTTGGGCCCTTGTAAGAAATTACCCTCACATATTTGCTCATTCAGTTTCCCAACGAAAATGTCCTCTTCACTTCTTTCTCTTATATACTCTGGGTCCTTCCCATCCTCAGTCAAACAAGCATTTATTAAGTGCTTAAGATATGCCAGGTACTGTACTAAGTGCTGGGGATAACAAAAAAAGAAGCTAAGACAGTCCCTAACCTCAAGAAGCTTATATTCTGATCAGCTTCAAAGCCCAGCTCAGACATCACTTCCTTTGTGAAACCTTCCTGGACCACTCACACTGGAAGAGTAGTTCCCACTGAGCTTTCTATACCCTTCTACTTGTAGGAGGTAAAATGCTGTTGTATTTAGCTTTCATTTGTGACCATCAAGATGAAGGTAGACAAGGCAGCTTCAGACAAAATCACAAGTCTGGAATTTGTCAAGGAAAGCTTCTTGGAAGAAATGGGAGCTGAACAGGGCCTTGAAGGGAATTTAGGATTTAGATAGGCAGAGGAGGGAGACAACCCAGAATAAGAAATGTTTCAGCCCCATGGCTATAAAAGGCAGCAAGTTACGAACTATAGGAAATTGTGCTGAGCTCCTTTTAGAAGGCAGTGCTACAGTTAATTGCGGCTCTTTGAATAAGCAAACACGAAGCTGTTCTAAAAAGACCAAAGTTCAGCAGTAAGTGGACTTTACTGGGTCAGAGGAGGAGCAGAAAAAATGCTGGAAAAATAATCCCAGGGACACTTGCTGTTTATTTTAATTGTCTGATGATCACTTGGGGCCAAAAAAAGACTATCCCACAAGTCTAGTCGAAATTGGGCAAGCAGAGAATTCTATCGCAGTTCATATGGAGGCAGATAGGCTTCCTACTTGGGAATAAAAATCAGTAGTCCCAGTTCCTCCACCATTTGCAGAAGTATGCCCATAGGAGCTGAAGGGACACCTTTATGTATGGAATCTCAACCCTGCAAATCTTAGCTTCCCTTCCTTTTATTTTCCCCAGTTCATTTGAGAAGGTGCCCATTAGTACTGAAGCACCAGAGAAAAAGGAGGGAGTAGAGAAGTAACAGTCAAGAAAAAAGGCCAGGAAGTTCCAGGTTAATTGAGAGAATGTGGAATTCCTGGAGAAGAATGGTAGAATAGATGGAGAATCTGGCTCATGAGTCAGGTCCAAGTCCTGCCCCATTCTGACTGGATGAGCTTTTAAGCCTCTCAGTTCCCCAAGCTTCTCTCTAAGACCATAAATTGACAGACCAGGTTGCTTATCTGCCTTTGGTTTACTCTGAAAGTAATTATAGCCAGCATTTATTGTAGCATGCTTTGAGCTCTGCAAAGTGCAATACAGACACGAACTCATTTGACTCTCCCAACCACTGTGATGCTATTATTAAAATACCTATTTTTACAGATGAGGAAACAGGCTGAGAAAGGTTCGACCACTGTCACTCCCATGTACTTTAGAAAACAGAGTATCAGACAGAATCACAGATTTAAGGCTAGGAGAGATTTTGGAAGCATCTTGGTTACTGCCTTCATTTTATAGATAAGGAAACTGAGACAGTTTCTGAGATGTTAATGACTTGCCCAGGGTCACATAGTCTCAGTAAGTGTCTGAGGCAGAATATGAATGCAGATCATCTTGACTCCAAGTCCCATACTATTGCCCAATATATTTCTCTTCAGGTCCAAATGATATAAGAGAAAGGGCATTCCAGTTGTGAGGAGCCAAATCAGAAATACTGCAGAAGTAAAGCAATCCAGTACTAGTTATGACTAACAGACAATTATATTTGCTCTCCTTTTATAATGCAATTTTAAATTTAAATGATTCTTTTTTTAGAAATGGTGATGAACAAACTTCAGGTCATGCAAGAATATGGGACAATGGAAAGAACATGGGCTTGGAAGTCTGAGAAGGTAGGTTCAAATCTCACTTGTGTTGCTAGCTCCCTGTGTGACCTTAGGCAGGTTACATAATCTCTCTGGCATTCATCTGTTAAATGAAGGAATTAGATTAGATGGCATCTAATGTCCCGTCCAGCTCTATATCTATGACTCTGTGATTTAATACTTCATGAAAGCTCCCCTTTCATTTCTTTGCCCCTTTTGTGCTAAAATGTACACATCGCAATTTCAGAAAACCCAATATACAGGGTGTTCTGAAAAGCTTAGAGCACTTTTAACCTTAAGTAGCTTTGGAACAACTTGTATAATTTGTGGAAATCTGAACTTCAAAAGTAAAAAAAAATATAGGGTGATTTTACATATTTTATAGAAGGCCTCTCTACTTCCCAGGAGCATTCTTACCTAGCTGGGTACCCCAGTACTCTCAGTTATTGGTCTTGATCTACCAGGCAGAGTTTAGATCTGTTTTCTTTTTTTTCCTTTCCAGTCTTACTTCATTCCTCTGTCTTTTGTTCATTCTCCTCTATTGATTCAAATCAAACTGGACCATTAGATGTTTTGCCATCTAGACTTGTACTTTATGACCTCTAGATAAGTATGAAGGTCATTCATGCACCTCTGAATGAATGAAATGAGCAAAGAAGTATTTATTGATCATTTTTCATGCTCCAAACACTGTGTTAATTGCTAGGGATATAGACCCAAAAAGGAGACAGTCCCATCGCTCAAGGAGCTTACATAGAAGGATACAACATATATAGATAAGGGATGGTCAGTGAAGGGTAAAGTCACAGACATAGTGAATGAAGTTGTGGGGCATGCCTTTTCTAGAAGGCAATCTTAATTTTTGGTCATCTCTCCCCCATATGTGAAATGGACTTCCTCCTCATCTCTACTTTCCAGGATCATAGCCTCACAGGTTTAGAGACGGAAAGGACCTTTTCAGGAGACTGAGACACAGAGAAATTAAGTTAAATGCCTAGGTCACAGGTGGTTAAGGAACACGACATGGCATGTCCTCCAAATCAAGCATCCATTCCACTATGTCAAACATCTCTTCCTTCAAGATGCACGTAGGAGTGAGGTCTTCTATGAGGTCTTGTCTGAGTTTGCCCTGCCCTCCAACCTTTGCTAAAAGCCATATCTCCCTCTTCAAATTTTCTACAAGGACTCTGCAATTCCCATTTGGCTCTATCATATTCAGCCCTACAACTTACTTATTTGTATTCATGCCATACTCCCCCATCAGGCTGCAATCTTCCAATGAGACAGGAGCTGGATTACAGTTTTCCATCTTTCCGTCTCTGGCTGCTAATAGAATACCTTGCTCATGGAAGGCACTTAATGTCTAATCATTGAATTGAATTAATTATATTGATTTGAATTGACACAGAACCTTATAAATTAAATGTTAGTGACTAATAGGGAAGTGTGTTTTGCATGATTTTACATGTAATTAATATCATGCTGCTTGGTTTCTCAATGGGTGGGGGAGGGGTGGAAAGGAGGGAAAAATTTGGAACGCAAAAATTTTTTAAATGAATGTTAATTTTTTTTACAAAATTAATTGAGAAACATTTAATGCAATAAATAAAATATATAATTAAGATAAATTAAACATTAGGAATCTGTGCCAGTGGTATCATCTGACCCATCAAATATGTGCATGAAGTATCTCTTCATGTTAGTCAGTAGAAAAATTTCAAATTATAAAAATTCCTTTCACAAATTAGTTTTCTGGAAGACACCCAATGCCTTAACTATACAGTAAGCTTCTGTTCAAGGGTTACATTCTACTAAATTTCTAAATATTATTCATTTAATGAAGCCTAAATTATTCAGGGGATTAAGAGGTAATTACTGCTGGCTCTGTTTGACATTGGTGATAGTGATGGGAATTGGGGGAGCTCTTCTATCATGTTATAGCTCAGAAAGCTACTCATTCCCAGTCTCCTGACTTCATTTAACTGTGACAGTGAGTGTCCTGTGTAGGCAGCGGTTGGCACAGTCTCCCCAGCACCTTCCAGAATGAATTGTCCCTCTCCCACTGGTAGAGGATTTGTACCAGTGGTTCTGTCTGGGGAGCTGTCCAAAGTAGACCTCCAACTTGAAAATACTGATAGTAACATTAACAAATTCTTCAGCTGCCCCATACTCATCCATACATTGATTTACTGAATCATTATCTTTTGGACCTTTGGCCATTTATTTCTCCATAAGTACTCAATCCATTTTGGGGTGAAGAGACAAAAGACTCTAGACTTTGGTGGAGCATCCAAGTGCTCTCAAATGGCTTCAGTTTCACTGAAGACTCTAAATGGTCTCTTAGCAAAATCTGCTCTCTCCAAGCTAGGAAGCTCTAGGTTCAGAGTGAGTCACCCCATAGCTTATTTCATTGGAAGAAAGGTGGTTTCCTTTTGTTTTTCTGTTAATTTATTTATTCTTCTTATTTGTATTCAATCATTTGTTTGTTTACTTATTTATTCCTTTTACTTTCATTCATTCATTCATTCATTTATTTATTTTTACCTATCCCCTGATGTTTGATTTTTCTTAAACTGGGCTTGGCTTGCAAGGAAGGATGGTATCTTGAAGATTCAAGGGCCCATTCTTTTAGGATTGGGTAGGGTCCCCTACTGACCTCATGCAGCTATGATTTCTCCCTGTTGGAGTTGGTCCTCACAGGTCTCAAAGTTGATTTTTTCCATGTGTGTATGTGTGTGTGTGTGTGCACTCAGTGTGTTCCATTTATTTGCTTTGCCTCTTTTAGCCTGTATTGCAAAAGTGCCCCAGCAAACATTGACTCTAGAGATGTGTCATGGCAGCACATCAAAATATTGACACTTGCCCCATCTGAAGGTTTCCAGTAAGCCATGCAAATAAGCAAGAGAAGAGGAAAAAATTGAGTTCAGATCCCTGGGATTTGTTGCAGGCCTGGGTTCAGAACTGAGGCAAGCCAGAGTGCTGAGTTGAGGCAAAGTCTGAACCACAAGGGTCATCCATGGTAGATGCTGGTATAAGCACTGGGCATCTACTTAGAGGGAAAGGATGCCAAGTCCCACGGGGGATCCTCTAGAAAGATGGCTAGATCTGGAATCAAGAAATCCAGCTTTGCCGCATGCTACCTGGGAGGTGTTGGGCCAATCAGCTTTTTCTAAGGCTTCATTTGTCTTATCTAGAAAATGAGGGGATTGGGCTAGATTAATCAATCAGCAAGTATTTGTTTAGCACCTACAGTGTACCAGGGATTGTGCTAGGTGTTAAGGGGTATAAAGATGAAGGTAAAAGAGTCTGAGGCTTAAAAGATCTTACATTCTATTAGGGGAGGTGATATGTACGCATAGTAGAATATGCAAAACAAATACAAGGTAATTTGGGGGCAGAAGATACTCCCAAAGAGGCGTGGAGATAGAAGTAGAAGGTGGATCCTGAGTTGATTTTTGAAGGGAACTAGGAATGTGAAGAGGTTGAAATGAGGAAACGGTGCATTTCAGTGATGGGAGGAAGGCAAAGGCACAGGAACGGAGATATGTGAGGGATGACAATAGGACCACATAGAGTAGATCTTGCAGTGGATAGAGACTCATCTTCTTGAATTCAAATCTGGTCTGAATCATAGCTGTGAGATCGTGGGCAAGTTACTTAACCCTATTTGCCTTAGTTTTCTCATCTGAAAAATGAGCTGGGGAAGGAAATGGCAAACCATTCCAGTATCTTTGCCAAGAAAACCCTAAATGTGGCCACGGAGAATCAGACAAAACAGAAATGACAACAGAGAGTTCATGAAGGAGACAGTGTCTGAGGCTGCAGGGGTGTTGGAGCCAGGTTGTAAAGGGCTTTAAATGCCAAGGAGAAGAGTTTTCATTTGGACCCAGATGTAGCAGATGACCTTTTAAGGTACTTCCAAGCTCCAAATATAGGAGTCTGTGGTCCCAGTTCCTGAACTCTGTCCCCATAGCTCCCTCTGAAGGAGAAATCAGGCATCAGAAGACATTAGCACTCAGGAGGGATCATGGCTTAAAGTCATCTGTCTGCTCCCTTGTGTCTTGACTCAGGGCACCCTTGGGATGAGGTAACTGATGATCCTACCTTGAGAACAGACCTTGAGAACCCACTGGAAGTAGGGTTCTTTCAACTCTAGAGCAACTTACCTACGTTTTTGACCCCATAGCAATCCTTCTGGTAAAATTCATAAATTGCCCTAGAAGAGGCTATTATTGGCCCACCCTGACTATCCAAAGGAAGCCTTCTCCTACTTTATCACAGAGACACAGCCTCATTTGTCCAACTCTCTGACCTGTTCAGCCAGGATCCTGTTTTGTCCTGTTCTGCTGTTCTGTGCTCTATATTTTGATTTAGGCTGGTTTAGACCCAGCATTGGCTACTTCTGCATTTTGCAGGCAGCTTGGGCTGTACTTTTGCCTAATCCTCTCCCATAATCCTGATTCAGCCTGGCCTTGGATCTCACTTCTGGCTGTTGGCCAAATGAATGATTACCATTCCTCTCTGGTCACCTTCTGCCTTCTGTCTGGAAAGTTCTGGGAAGGAACTACAAGTCACCATACCTTTGGTGTTTCTTGATTCATAGGATTATAAGTGTTAAAGCTGGAAGTGATATTGGAAACCTTATAGTGTAGCCTCCTTATTTTATGAAGAAACTGAGGCTCAATGAAGCTATTGAGTAACTTCCCAAGGGGAACGTGGGGTTGGTAAGTGAGTTGCAGAGCCAGGATTGAAATCTTACCTATTTTGCCCCACAACCTCTTCAGTCTTGCTCATAGCCAATAAAATGCCTATTTAGGAGACACACTGGTCAGTTTTTTCCTTCCTTTTTTTTTTTTTTTTTTGGAGGCAATTCAGGTTAAGTAACTTGCCCAGGATCACACAGCTAGTATCTGAGGCTGGATTTGAACTCAGGTCTTCTTGACTCCAGGGCCAGTGCTCTATCCTCTGCAACACTTAGATGCCCCCTTCTTCTTTTACCGCCTTCTTTTAAAACACACACACACACACACACACACATTATTGATGGTTTGATAGGAATGAGAATCCAGCATCACACTAAACAAGGAAAGAGAGACCAACCCATATCAATTTGGAACAGAAGATGGTCACATCACTTGCACTGAGGCAGGTTTCTGAGAACTGTTCAGATCACTTAACCCTCTACAGCCTCAGTTTCCCCATCTGTGAAATAGGGATAATAATAGCACCTAGCTAAAAGGGTTGCTTTGAATACCAAATGAAATAATAAATGTAAGGCATTTTGCAAACCTTAGCATGCTATATAAATACTAGTTATTATTTTCCAAATAAAGTCATATCAAACAGAACCATAGTTCCTACATGATTTATCTCAACTTTAAATCATCCTTTGTCTTTGTGTCTTCAGAACCTAGGACAGATCCTGACATATACTAAGTGCTTAATAAATAGTTGGTTATTCCATCATTTAAAAAAAAAATGCAAACCTTCCCATGACATCCTTTTATAAGGATGCCATTGTTATGTTATAAGCAAATTCTAAACCAACAAATACTTGCTTATCAAGTACCTAGTCTACTCTGCTGTTAGTTGCTGGGGAAACAAAATCAAAAAATTCTACTCTATTCTACTCTAAAATATGTTTTATGTGATTGGTATAACATATCAGATTGTTTCCATCTTGGGGAAAGGTGGGGGAGGGAAGGAGGAAAATTTGGTACTCAAAATCTTTCAAAAAATGACTGCTGAAAATTGCCTTTACATGTAATTGGAAAAAATAAAATGTTATTAAATTAAACTAGATTCAATTTTTTAAAAATCTGCCCTAAAAGAGCTTATTTTTAGAGGGAAATATGATGTAAACAATCAAGTATGTCCATGATCATTTGAGGAAGGAGTAAACAGTAACTGTGTTGCTATGATGTCACTGAACCAATCAGCTGAGAATTACTCAGATGCTTGGTGATGGAAGACTAACTCTGGCAGCCCAGTGAGCTACAGCCTTCTTACTGAAGCTAAATTCCTTACTGCATATGCATAAATTACCCATCCCCCACCTCCGATGTTGTTTCATCACATCTTCTGGGAAACAATAAATGACATTTGGTGGGAAACAGTCTGTACATGTGTGTTCTCTAAGAATTAACAGAACTTAGCCTTCCCACAGCTTGGGCTGAATCCCAGGTGCTTCTGTCAAATACATTGCCTTCATGGAGATCTATTAGTCCTTAATTTATATAGTCGGCTCTTGTGGTTAAATCAGGCCACTTGTTCATTTCCTTTTTCCTTCCCCCTGCATTGTCTGCCTTGTGGCTGTTTCATGGATTGTTAACAGCTCTATCAGAGTGTGAGCAAAAACCCAGAGTGGAGATGAAATTCATATCTATCCATTTTGTCATATTGATAAAACATCTTGGAGTGGGGTGGGACTGGGGGATGGGAAGAGCCTGGCCAAATGAGGTTTGGAGATTATCTGTGGATTCGAATTATTTCTCCTCTTCCCTACCTTCAATTCTCACAGTTAATTGGAAATGTGTTAGCCATTGACAGAAGAGAGAAGGCTTGAATTTTAAGGTTTCACCCAGAATTGTTTTTTATCACAATTGCCTGAGGTTTAGACAGATGGAGGAACAGAGGGAAGGCATGAACCCTTGGTTGAAGTCACGTCATTAATTTAGTAACCATGGGGAGAGGGGAAAAGGAGGGTGTTTCCAAAGATTTCATAAGCTATTAACAGAAATCTACTTGTCAGAGAAGGAGAGGTGGTGGGTGTTCAGTGACTTACATTGTGTGGTTGGGTTGATTTCTGAGTTGCTTTATGGACCCTTCTTAGGTATTAATAAATCATCAGACTATGTTCTTGCAGGGCTGAGTGGTCTGATGGATAACGATTCCTCTTAGGGAAGGAAGTGCTTCACTAATAAGGGAAGAAATTAAGGAATGATAGAATTACAGAGTTTGGGGGTTTTATTGTTGTGGGGTCTTGGTTTTTGTTTTTTGGTAGTATGAATCCCTTCAGCAGTCTGAAGCCTATGTATACCTTCAAAGGAGAATTTTTGGTTTTTAGCACAATGCCTAGTACATTGTAGGCACCAGGCTGTTGTACTTATTTCTTTCTTTCCTTTTTAAAATTCATTGTTGAAGGAAATGCTAAATTTAAGTTAGAGGTTAATTAAAATAAAAATAGAATTTTTTTTCCATCTGAGTTCACATATCCCCTCAAATCTATCCATGAACTTCAACCCCAATTAATTGGGACTCCAACCCCACTCCAACCCTTTCCTTATACAGATAAGGAAATAAAGACCCACCCTGACGCGTGAAATAGCTTGTTCAGTCACACAGCTACTCTAGGATACTTCACCTTGCTAGAGGGCAGCCAGGTAGCACAGAGGATAGATAGCTTGCCAGACCTGGAATCAGGAGGATGTAAATTCACATCTAATCACAGATATTTACTAGCTGTGAGATCCTAAGTAAATCACTTAACTCTGCTTGCCTTAGTTTCTCATTTGTAAAATGAGCTGGAGCAGGAAATGGCAAACCACTCAAATATCTCTGCCAAGAAAAGCCATGGAGAGAGATACAACTAATTGACCAATAAAACAAAAACCTTGCTATAAATTTTCATCAGGAAAATATACTATCTCAAGGAATTCTCCATCATCAGACACACCACTTTCAAAGGTCAAATGCTAAGAAAGGTATAGTTTTCATTTAGGCATGGCCTGTTGACCTTAAAATCAGGAAGACCCAGCTTCAAATACTGCTCCTGATAAGTACTAGCTGTATGACCCTGGGCAAAGCATTTAACTTCCCAGGGTTCCAGGCAAAACTTTAGAACTAATCTGAAGAGAAGAGAATGGATGAGATTGAGAGGAGTTTCCTCCTTTGAGAGTCAGAGCCTGTTCCTGGATCGTAGAAACAAAGACTCAGCTGGTAACCCTGAAGAGAAGTACATCTCTTGGCAAAATTCCTTCCTTAGTAACTATCTTACAAATAAAAGGGAATTAAGTCCATTGTACCATTAGAGGGGAATCCCTGAAGTCCACTGCTACCATTAGAACAAGTCTTTGACTTTCTAGACAAATGTTTAATGTAATAGAAGTTGGAATTTCCCAAACTAATGTCCATGTAATTCTTTTTTGGCTTAAAAAATATTGAATGAACACATCTATGCTACATTGGGTAACCAGGCAATATGGAATACCAGCAGAATGAAGAGAAATTTGGCAAAAAATATAAAGAAAGATAAGCCTATGTTCATGCCCCCAAACTGCCATGTATGATGTTATATTTGAAATGTATAATTTTATACAGAATTTATATTTAACATTTTTGAGGGAAATAGCATGAGCATTGGCAGGATTCTGTAGAAGAGCTATCTGGGAATCAATAGCAGCCATCTTTTCATGGAGCGAAATGCCACCTTCACAGTCCCACCATGACATTAAAATAAGGTGGGCATGCACCAAAGGGAGAGAATGGATCCCAGAAGCCCATTTGAGCTTATTCATTGCCTAGATGCATTCCAAAGGACTGGACATCTTCATCAGAGATGGATGAATAAGGACCACAGACTTAAAAGCACTCTACTTCTCTGTTTGTAAGCTCTTGGTCTCATTGCTTCCTCTTTGAGAGCACTTGTTTATTCCCTGAGTGGCTACCACTCCATATATTCAGAGCATTATCATTGTGCAAGATCTACCTTTGAATAATTTAGCATATTATTGCCAGTTGCTGTGGCCAGTGGATGGACCAAACGGCCTGACATGTTTGATTAATAGTGAACCCTTCACTCCTTTTTCTTCCCTTTAGTTCATATTAGCCAATGATTTCTAATTGTACCCCTCAGATTAACTCCATTCTAATGACTGGTTCTAGATGTTTTAGTTAAAGCTTGAATCTGAAGAGCCTTTATCTGTAATCCCAATTGCACTATTTTGATTCTGCCTAAGGCAATATAGTCTCAGTTTTCTCATCTGCGAAGAGGACACAAAAATAGTCCCATTCATCTAAGAGCAAATTGCCTTTCTAAGAGTTTCATAGGATTTGTAACATATTACTTAGTACTGTGATGTCAAATTCAAGTAGAAATGGATCCCTACAGGTACATGTTGACTTTTAAAAAGCCACAAATTAGCATTATCTATGCTTTATTTGTATATTTATTTTGTTAAATCTTTTCCAATTACATTTTATTTTGGGTCAGATGCACTCAGAAGTATTGCAGGCAGCCTGCACTTAGTCAGCCTTGAGTTAGGTACCCCTGACTTAAAGCATCATTATATCCTGAGATTTCTTGGCTGCCAAAGAGAGGAGACATTGGCTGCCCATGGCCTGGCTGATAATGTATTATTTATGTTTTCTAAAACCCAACATCCCAGGAAGTTTCAAGCATCATTACTGCATTACTTCTTGCTGCTGTGTTAATGGATTTCTATTTTTCACTGTCACCCTCATGAGTAGAAATAAGTCCATATGAACAGTTAAGTTCTGGTATTTGTTTATATGTAAGAGGAGATAAGCTCCACATTCACTACTGACTACTGAGAAATTGAATGGATTCACTTCTACAAACACTAAGAATTTCCTAAAGACACAAATACATCACTGGGAATCTTCCCTATCTAATCCCTTACCATGTTGTTGTTATATTTTGTCTTTCATTCTTAAAGAGGGCCATAACATCAGGGAGGTGAAGCTATGACATGTAAATGAATAGGATTTCAGTGAGGGAGAGCTCTGTAAAGTCACCAGCCTCACTTTTCTCCTCTGGAGTCATTTGGGTCCAATGACAAGATATAGCTTGGGACAACTGGAGATGGCCCAGAATGCAGTGGAAGACCATGTCATACAGGACAGAATAATGAAAAGCTACATACAGTTAGTTTCAAATTTCATGGCTAAAGAACAAAAACAAAGAGAGAGGAGATTGTATAAAGAAGAATATGAACAAAGAAACGAAAGATAACATATGCAAGGTTAAGGACAGAAAAAATAGTGAGATCTTAGGACAGGGGAGAGAAAAGAAAAGAGAATGTTGGAAAGGTAAGTGGGAGCTAGATTCCACAGGGCTTTGAATACAGGGCTAAGGATTTTAGAATTTATCTTGAAGGCAGTTGGGAACCATAGAAAGGTTTTGATCAAAGGGAAGGGAAAGGAGGGGAAGAGAAAGAAAAGAGGAGAGAAGGTATTGATAAGGGAGGGTAAAATAAAATATGCATCTTTAATCTAATCTTTTCATGGTTCACCATGCCATGAAATATCCTTAAGAAAATGCTAACAAAATTAAATAAAAATTTTATTGGCTTAATTGTCCCCCACGTTGGAGTGGGTTGAACAGGACACCATTTTGGAATGTTGTTTTTATAGAGGTTGTGTGTTTTGGAAGATCTCATTTCAGCTACTTAATATCTGTATGACCTTGGGGTAGACAATGGCAAACATTTATCAAAGGCTAGATTTCATTTATAAGGTCTCTTCCAACTCTAAATCTTATGATCTTATGACCTCTGGACCTCAATTCCTTAATCTCTAAAATCAGCGATCTATCTAAGTGATCTATAAGAGTTCTCCCAGCTTATCTGTGACTCAGCTTTCAGAACACATTGTTTATATTATGCCTTAAATGGAATCTTAGAATTTCCAATAATTGAAGGATAATTCTTCACATCACAAGGGACAACCATAAAAATTAGGTTGAGAAAGTCTCCATAAAGATTTGAAGAAAATTTTTTGAGCTTTTAGGATATGGAAGAAACATTTTTATACTAATGCCTCAAATGCCTCTTAAGTCAAATGGAGCACAAGGGGTGTTTCCAATTTCCCCTCTGGAACTAAGCTAGGACAATGATTGGAATTACCATGAATGAAGTCTTTCAATGGTGAAGAGAGCAGAGAGACTTATATAGCTCCAGTTAATGCCAGAATTTTAGGCACTCCTACAAGACAGAGGTGTTAATCCAACTGGGGAAGGTGACTATTCAGAAAGGAAATCGTTAACTCTGCTTGGGAGCTGACTGTGAGATCACCCCCTCAAATTCTAGACCCAGCCAAGAGACTATGAGGTAATGGGTAGCCAATCAGACTCAAAGAAGATATTTGAAAAAAGAGAAGATAAAGAGGAAAAGGGCTATGAGAGAAATAGGGATGTGGTGATAGGGTGAGGGTTTTGTTTTTACTTGAAGGAAAAGAAGCAGGAGGTTCGATCATGGAGAAGTCAGGAAAATCCAGATAAGAGATCTGGGAGTAACATGTTATGCATTTGTCATTATTGGCTTGAGAGATGTGTTATAGGTGTTATTTGTTGCAGGGGCAAGATCTTTTCTACTCAAGTTATTGATAAAAGCAAATTCACTGTGCATGACAGAGGTTTGTCTAGTATAATAACTGACAACACATTAATACATAGAAATCAGAGCAGTCTGGAAGCCTGTCATTTAGGATCACAGATTTAGAATTGAAAGGCACCTTAGAGGTCCTTTATTTCAAGTCATTTGTTTTACAGCTGAATAAACTGAGGCCAGGGAGTTTCAGTAAACTGGTCGTATTAGACAGGTAAATAGCCTAACTGGCTTTTAGACGCAGGTCTTTGTTCTTCAGATTTTCATTGTACCATTCTCTGGGTTGTTTTCTCCTCTGGATTTCCATATTGGTAGGATCATAGTTGTGATAGCATATGGGAACAAGTATGACAGTAGAAAGAGGGCCAAATTTGGGGTCTGGATCTGCTTAAGACCCAGTGTAATGTAGTGTGCTGAAAGCAGTATTCACTATAGTATAAAGCAGAAAGTGTGCTGAACTAGAAGTTAGGAGAGACCTGGTTTTGAATCTTCTCTCCAATTCTTGCCTAAATGTGTGACCATGTACATTTCAATTAACCTACACAATCCTTAGTTTCTTCATCTATAAAATGAGGATAATAATACCTCCTTGCACTACAACGTTGTTGTTAAAATCAAATGAGAGAATGCATAGGAAAGCCTTAAAATATTATATACTTATCAGCTACTATTTTTAATACTAACTAACTTACATGACCTCAACCATATAGAAGTAGGAAACACTGGACTGCCTTCCCATCCAACTATATTTCCCTAATGCCTGAAGATCATAGAGCTCTCCGCAAATGATTCTCAGATTTATTTATCCTGCCCTAACATCCCTCTACTGGCTTCCAGTCTTAAATCTCCTACATCTCAAACTGGATGTCTTATTAATGTCTCAAATCCAACATGTTCAAAATTGAACTTATTATCTTTCCCCCAAGATTCTCCTCTTCTCACACTTCCCTATTACTGTCAAGGGCATCATCATCCCTCTAGTCACGAGGGCTTACAAACTAGCTGTCATTCTTGACTCCTCACTCTCTCTCACCCTGCACTCCACTCCATATATTCTTTTACTAAATCCTATCAGTTTTACTTTCAAACCCTCTCTTGTATATGCCCCCTTCTTTCCTCTGACACTGAAGTACCCTAGTGAAGGTCCCTGTCACTTCATGACTGGTCCATTGCAATGGTCAGTTGAGACATCTTCCTCACGCCAGTCCATCCTCTGTTCTGATCTTTCTAAAGCACAAGTCTAACTATGTCAACTGCTCTGTTCAATAAAATCCAGTGATTCTCTATTAATTTCAGGATCAACTATCAAATCCTATGTATGGCTTTTAAAGTCATTCATAAGCAAGCCCCTTTCTAGCTTTCCAGTTTTCTTATACCTTACTCCCAACCAAGTACACTACAATACAGGGACATTGACTTCTTTGCTGTTTGATGCATCAGACTCTCTGTCTCTCAATTTTGTCCATTTTTCCTGGCTACCCTGCATGACTGGAATGCCCTCTCTCCTAATTTCTGCCTCCTGGTCTTCCTGATTTCCTTCAAGTCTCAGCTAAAATCCCACCTTCTTGGGAGTGGAGCCAAGATGATGGAACATAGAGAGCAGATCAGTTGAACACTTCCAACATCCCCTCCAAACAATTTTAAAATAACACCTCAAATTAGATTCTGAAGCAGCAGAGCCAACATAAGGTCAGTGCAAGAAATTTTTCCAACTCAAGACAACTTAGGAGATTGGTAGTAAAGTTCTGTGATACTGGGGGTGGTAGTTAGCCCAGAACATAGTGCAACCCACATCACTGGTGCCACTACAACGCCAGCAACAGGCCACAGAGGCAGCTCCAACAACAGCAACAGTAACTTTGGTAGCTCTCAGTCCACAGACAATAAAGGTCAGAAGGAGCTTATAGGGAATCCTTTGCTGACACTAGGTACAGGACCCTGTTGCATTGCCTATATACATTCCCAGGTCACAGTTTGAGGGCAAAGAGGATCAATAGCTCACTAATACTTTTCTTTTGATTTTTTAAAAAATTTATTTATTTAACTTTTAACATTCATTTTCACAAAATTTTGGGTTCCAAATTTTCTCCCCATTTGTACCCTCCCTCCACCCCAAAACACCAAGCATTCTAATTGCCCCTATCAACAATCTGCCCTCTCTTCTATCATCCCTCCCTTCCCTTATCCCCATCTTTTCTTTTGTCCTGCAGGGCCAGATAACTTTCTATACCCCATTACCTGTGTTTCTTATTTCCTAGTAGCAAGAACAGTACTCAACAGTTGTTCCTAAAACTTTGAGTTCCAACTTCTCTTCATCCCTCCCTCCCCACCCATTCCTTTTGGGAAGGCAAGCAATTCAATATAGGCCATATCTGTGTAGATTTGCAAATGACTTCCATAATAGTCATGCTGTGTAAGACTAACTATATTTCCCTTCATCCTATCCTGCCCCCCATTGCTTCTATTCTCTCTTTGGATCCTGTCCCTCCCCAAGAGTGTTGGCTTCAAATTGCTCCTTCCTCACATTGCCCTCCCTTCCATCATCCCCCCCACCCTGTTTATTCCTTTCTCCCCCACTTTCCTGTATTGTAAGATAGGTTTTCATACCGAAATGAGTGTGCATTTTATTCCTTCCTTTAGCTGAATGTGATGAGTAAACTTCATATTTTTCTCTCACGCCCCTTCTTTTTTCCTCCACTAAAAAGTCTTTTGCTTGTCTCTTTTATGAGAGATAATTTGCCCCATTCCATTTCTCCCTTTCTCCTCCCAATATATTTCTCTCTCACCGCTTAATTTCATTTTTTAAAGATATGATCCCATCCTATTCAATTCATACTGTGCTCTGTGTATATGTGTGTGTGTGTGTGTGTGTGTTTGTAATACCACCCAGATACTGAAAAGTTTCAAGAGTTGTAAATATTGTCTTTCCATGTGGGAATGTAAACAGTTCAACTTTAGTAAGTCCCTTATGACTTCTCTTTGCTGTTTACCTTTTAATGCTTCTCTTCATTCTTGTGTTTGAAAGTCAAATTTTCTTTTCAGCTCTGGTCTTTTCATCAAGAATGCTTGAAAGTCCTCTATTTCATTGAAAGACCATTTTTTTCCCTGGAGTATTATACTCAGTTTTGCTGGGTAGGTGATTCTTAGTTTTAGTCCTAGTTCCTTTGACTTCTGGAATATCATATTCCATGCTCTTCGATCCCTTAATGTAGAAGCTGCTAGATCTTGTGTTATCCTGATTGTATTTCCACAATACCTGAATTGTTTCTTTCTAGCTGCTTGCAATATTTTCTCCTTGATCTGGGAACTCTGGAATTTGGCCACAATGTTCCTAGGAGTGTCTCTTTTTGGATCTCTTTCAGGAGGGGATTGGTGGATTCCTTGAATACTTATTTTGCCCTCTGGTTCTAGAATCTCAGGGCAGTTTTCCTTGATAATTTCATGAAAGATGATGTTTAGGCTCTTTTTTTGATCATGACTTTCAGGTAGTCCCATAATTTTTAAATTGTCTCTCCTGGATCTATTTTCCAGGTCAGTTGTTTTTCCAATGAGATATTTCACATTATCTTCTATTTTTTCATTCTTTTGGTTTTGTTTTGTGATTTCTTGGTTTCTCCTAAAGTCATTAGCCTCCATCTGTTCCATTCTAATTTTGAAAGAACTATTTTCTTCAGTGGGCTTTTGAACCTCCTTTTCCATTTGGCTAATTCTGCTTTTTAAAGCATTCTTCTCATTGGCTTTTGGAACCTCTTTTGCCAATTGAGTTAGCCTATTTTTCAAGGTGTTATTTTCTTCAGCATTTTTTGGGGTCTCTTTTAGCAAGGTGTTGACCTGCTTTTCATGCTTTTCTTTCATCTCTCTCATTTTTCTTCCCAGTTTTTCCTCCACCTCTCTAACTTGATTTTCAAAATCCTTTTTGAGCTCTTCCATGGCCTGAGCCCATTGAATATTTATTTTGGATGTTTGGGATACAGAAGCCTTGACTTCTATGTCTTTCCCTGATGGTAAGCATTGTTCTTCCTCATCTGAAAGGATGGAAGAAGATATCTGTTCACCAGGAAAGTAACCTTCTATGGTCTTATTTTTTTTTCCCTTTTCTGGGCATTTTCCCAGCCAGTTACTTGACTTCTGAGTGTCCTCTCCACACCCACCTTGCCTTCAGATCTGCCCAGCTAACGCTTAGGGGCTGAGATTCAAATGCTGCTTCTCAGCCTCAGGGCTTTGGGCGGGAGTGGGGTTGCTATTCAGTGTGAGATTAAGTTCAGGTGCTCAGGTTGGGGCAGGGCTGCCACATGGGGTTTAGTTCCCTCAAGGTGTTTTTGCAGAGACCTTCAACAGTGGATCCAGGGTCCCACCTGCTTTGGGAACCCAGTCCACTGCTGCCTCTGCTGCTGCTTCCCAAGGCGGGGCTGAGTCATGGAGACACCCTGCTCCCCTCTCGGAAAGCTAAAAAGACCCTCTCACTGACCTTTGGTGCCTGTGGGTGGAGGGACCTACGCTGCTGCTGGAGATTCTGTCCCTGAAGCCTGCTTGGATCTGTTCTTCTCAGTGCCACGTGGCCAAGGCAGAGCTGGGCTCTGCTCCAGTCTGGTGCATGATGGACCTTTGGTGTCAGTTTTTCAGGTCTCTCTGGAACAGAAATCTCCTCCACTCCATTGTTTTGTGGCTTCTGCTGCTCCAGAATTTTTTGGGAGTTCTTCTTTACATGTATTTTGTGGGCTGTGTGTTAGGAGCTAGCATATGTGTATCTTTCTACTCCTCCATCTTGGCTCCTCCTTCCTCACTAATACTTGTGGCCATAAGGGAGCAGGGGCACTGGTCATAACTCCAGGACAGAGAAGAATTATTTGTGGTCATTTGTAAGGGACCTGGTCACAGCTCCAAGGCAGAAAGGAGCACCAAGGCTCACAACTACAGGAGAGCAGGGAACTAGGTTCCAGTTCCAGGGCCAAGTGGAACACCAGAACTTGTGGCTGTAGGGGACCAAGATCCTTCCTGTGTGAAGACCAGAATGTTCGGATCATTCCACCTTAGACACAGCAAAAACTTGTAGACCCCTAGAACTAACTCTGAAAACTAAAGCATAAAGAATCTGAAGTCTTGGACAATGTCCCTTTTACTCTGGGAACAGAACCCAAGTTTAACATAAAGTCAAAATCAAGAAATAGGGTGGGAAATGAGCAAACAACAATAAGAAAGAAATTGACTATAAAAAACTACCATGGTGACAGGGAAGATCAAGACACAAACTCAGAAGACAATGATGTCAAAACAACTACAAGCAAAGCCTCAAAGAAAAATGTGAATTGGATACAAGTCCAACATGAATTCCTGGAAGCAATCAAAAAGGATTTTAAAAAATCAAATAAGAGATGTGGAGGAAAAATTGGGGGGAAATGAGAGTGATGCAAGAAATTTGTGAATAGAGAGTTGACATCTTGGTAAAAGAGATGCAAAAATATTGAAGAAATTAACACCTTAAAAAACACAATGGGTCAAATGGTAAAAGACTCAAAAAATCCACTGAAGGGAATAACTCCTTAAAAAGTAGAATTGGCCAAATGAAAAACAGGTATAAAAGTTCATTGAAGAAAATAATTCCATAAACAATTAGAACTGGGCAACTGGAAACTAATGACTCTATGAGACATAAGGAATGAAAAAAATTGAAGAATATGTGAAATATCTCATTGAAAAAGTAACTGACCTAGAAAATAGATTGAGGAGATGTGATATAAGAATTATTAGGCTGTCTAAAAGCCATGATCAAAAAAGAGAGACTAGACATCATATTTCAAGAAATTGATGTACTAGAACCAGAGGATAAAAGAGAAATTGAAAGAATTCACCAATGGCCTCCTGAAAGAGATCCCAAAATGAGAATTCCCAGTAATATTATAGCCAGATTCCAGAGCACCTACATCAAGGAGAAAATACTACAAGCATTCATATCATGAAGCCATAGTCAGGATCATAGAAAATTTAGCAACTTCCACATTAAAGGAATAGACGGCTTGGAATATGATATTCCAGAAAGCAAAAGAGCTTAGAATTGCAAGCAAGAATAACCTACTCAGCAAGACTGAATATAATTTTTCAGGAGGATAAATGGATACTCAACAAAATAGAGAACTTTTCAGCATTCCTGATGAAAAGACCAAAATGAATAAAAAATTTAACATTCGAACAGAAGACTCGAGAAGTATAAAAACATAAACATGAAAGAGAAGTCATAAAGGATTCAATAAGGTTAAACAGTTTAAGTTCCCATATGGGAAGATGATATTTGTAACTCCTAAGAACTTTATCATTATTAGGACAGTTAGAAGGAATCATCATAGGGAGAGGTTGTGGGGGTGATATAATTAAGAAGTGACAAGGAGAAATGTACTGGAGGGAAGAGAGAGAAAGAATGGGGACATTATCTCCCATAAAAGAAACATGAAAGGAAAAGCTTTTACAGAAGTGGCTAAATGGGGAGTGGTGGGAGGCACTGCTTGAACCTTACTCTCATAGGAATTCACTCAAATAGGGAATAAAATTTACTCTCAATTGGGCTTAACAATCTATGTCACCGAACAGAGAAGTAAGAAGGAAGGGGGAATAAGAAAGAGCAGGTGAAGCAGCTGAAAGAGGGGAATGCAAATTAAAGGAGGCAGTCCTCAGAAGCAAAAAAGACTTTTGAAGGGAACAGGGTAAAAAGAGAGAAAAGGAAAAACAGGGAAAAATAGAATGGAGTTAAATACACAGTAATCATAACTGTGAATATGAATAGGATAAACTCACTCATAAAATGGAAGTACATAGCAGAATATATTAGAAACCAGAATCCAACAATGTGATATTTATAAGAAACATACTTAAAACAGAGAAACACAGAGTTAAAATAAAGGACTGGAACAAAATTTATTATGGTTCAGCTGAAACTAAAAATAAGCAGGGGTAGCAATCATGATGTCAGAAAAAGCAAAAGCAAAAATAGACCTAGTTAAAATGTACCACAGACAATGAAATAATATCAATACTAAACACATATATACCAAATGTCATAGCATCCAAATTCCTCAAGGAAAAGTTAAATGAATTACAGGAGAAAATATACAGTAAGACTTTACTAGTGGGGGACCTCAACATTCTCCTCTCAGAACAAGATAAATCTAACCATAAAATAAATAAGAAAGAAGTTAAGAAGATGAATAGGATTTTAGAAAAGTTACATATGACAAAGCTCTGAAGAAAATTGAATGGGGAATAGAAAGGAGTATACTTTTTCTCAGCTGTACATGGAGCCTTCACAAAAATTGTCCCTGTATTAGGGCATTAAAACCTCCAAAAATAAATGCAAAAAAGTAAATGTAGTAAATACATCTTTTTGGACCACAATACAATAAAAATTGACTTCAATAAAGGGCTATGGAAAAGACTAAAAATTAATTGAAAACTAAATAATCTAATCCTAAAGGATGAGAGGATCAAAGAGCAAATCATAGAAACAATCAATAGTTTCATTAAAAAGAATGACAACAATGAGACAACATACCAAAATTTATGGGATGCAACTAAATACATAACAACACTAAGGGAAAAATTTATATCTTTAAATGAGAACACCAATAAAAATAGATAAAAAATATATCAATGAATTGGACATGCAAGTAAAAAGACTAGAAAAAGAATAAGTTAAAAATCTCCAATTAAACACCAAATTGAACATCCTGAAAATCAAAGGAGAGATTAATAAAATTGAAAATAAGAAAACTATTGAATTAATAAATAAAACTAGGAACTGGTTTTATGAAAAAGCCAAAGGGAATAAAAAACTATCCAATAATGAAACAACCTTGAATAACAGGATTTTGAATATGTGAATAAAATGGGATTGAATATTAGTATTTCTAGGTTGTCATAATTTAATACTTGTTTAAACCTACCGTCCAACTCATTGTTAAACACAGGTGATGTAAAAGAATAATTGCAGTGCTAAAAGGCAGCAACCATTTCAGAAGTTAGCTGTATGTAACTTACAGCAAGATGTTAGGATCAAATTCGTTTTGCATGCTGTTGAACATTAGAACAGGTCATGAAAGTCTTGTTCAGTGTCAATCAACATTCACAGAGTATAAAAAAGAATCTAGGATACCAATTCACAGTCTAACGCTCTGTTGTAGTTCAGTTGTTTCAGTTATGTTGGACTCTTTGCGACCCAATAAACTTCCGTCCATGACTTTTTCTTGGCAAAGAGACTGAAGTAATTTGATATTTCCTTCTCCTGTGGCAAACAGAGGTTAAGTGACTTGTCCAAGGTCACACAGCTAGGAAGTTTCTGAGACTAGATTTGAACTTAAGTCTTTCTGATTCTAAAGACAAGGTTTTGGTTCTGTCTTCATTGGAAGAAAGCAAAAAAAAAAAAAAACTTAAGAAAAGGCAGTCTTGTAGTGATGGTTAAGGATTGTTTATGAAACAGACATCCAATTGCAGGCTGGGGAAGAGACAGATTTTTTTATAACTATGCCTAGAGGGAGAGGATTGGATTTTCCTTTCCCTGTCGGGAGCAAGGTCATTAGAAATACATAGAGAACAGAAAACAGAAACATCCTCTGTCGGTTCCATACAGAGGCCAGGGACCCCAGAGGCAAGTCTGGTACAATTTGAACATGATCACGCAACAGACTCATTCACTCTGAGACTGTACATTTAAACAGGAAAAGATGTGATAAATACAAAAAAAAAAACGTTTACAGATTTTTGGTTGAATGTTCTGAACAGTGTAGCCTGACAGTGGAGCTTATAATGCCTTGAGAAAGTCTGCTGAAATTATGCAAGGACTGAAAAGCTAAGTTCCCAGGGTATAAATAACTTAAATTTATATAAGCACTTGACAGCTAATGGAATGCTTTTATCATAATAACCCCGTCAAAAAGATAGGCAAGACAAGCATTATTATCCCTATTTTACTGACAAAGAAACTGAGGCTTAGTGCCCTGATAACTCTCTTAAGACTATAAACGACTAATCAATGCTGATATCCTTTGGCGAGGGACAGGGAATTCACTAGAATTTCTCTATGCCAGTGATGTCACAGATCTGGAAAATACAGGGATGAGTGTGTGTGTGCATGTGTGTGTGTGTGTGCACGCACACACATCTATAATCAGATATATACATACATACTCACTTGTGTAAGCATAAATAATTTAAACTTAGTTGAATGTGTACGCACACAGAAATATAGATAGAGAAGGGGAAATTGTTGGTTTTCTTTTTAAAATATTTATTAAATGTCAGCTGGTTGCTATTCAAGATTCCTGCACCCTAAAACTTTTGCACCTTGCTATTCACACTACAACTTGAACCTAAGAATGAGAGGTCCTTTCCACCTGTTCCTATAGCCTCACCCTCCTTTATCTGTCTGTTCCAATTAAAATGGGAGAGCTTTGAGAGCAGGGACTATCTCACTTTTCTATTTTCATGTGTAGCAAATGCTGCTATTCAGTTATTTCAGTTCTGTCCAACTCTCCATGACCCCATTTGGGTTTTTCTTGGCAAAAATGCTGGAGTTGGTTTGTCATTTCTTTCTACAGCTCATTTTACAGATAAGGAAACTGAGGCAAACAGGGTTAAGTAACTTGCCCAGGGTCACAAGTATCCGAGGCCAGATTTGAATTTAAATTTTCCTGACTCCTGATGCTGCACTCTAAACACTGCACCATCTAGTTGCCTCTGGTTCATACTAAGGGTTTAATAAATGCTTTTTGTTTCTCTTTCTCTTTCTTTCTTTTCTTCCTTCCTCCCTTGCTCTCCTTTCCTTCCTTTTTCCTTCTTTTTTCTTTTCTCCTTGCTTTTTCCTTCCTCCCACCTTTTCCCTTCCTTCCTTCCTTCCTTCCTTCTCCCTGCTCTTGAGGAGTTAAGACTTAAAAAGGAAACAACAATTAAAAGACAGTTAGGGATGAACCTCTAGGGCTAGACTAGCTACACTAAGTGGTATCTTCTAACACCTTGAGTCCCTATCTACACAGTGGCCTCTATGTGCAAGAAAAGGCAGCAGTTCAATATTGACTTTGGTGGAGACATTCATTGTCATACAAAGGGCACTGAAAAAGGAAGGTGAACTTTGCAGCTCTTCATGTGACCTAGAGTAATCAAGGAAAGTCTGTAGCACTAGCTTTCTTTAGTTTCTTATCCCAGGTGGGGAAGGAGGTCATTGAACTGGAGTTTTACGGTTTGCATAGACTTGATAGAGTTGAATTTCATTATTCTGCATGGCTCTTCATAAGTTTTCACACCCAGTCACCTACTAGAGAGTCAACCTGGGCAATTCACTTAACCTTTATGATCTACAACTTTTTCTACTGTAGAAAGGAGGTTGTTCTGAATGATTTCTAATGAACCTTCCAACACTAACATTCTGTGAATCTGGCTCTGGTACCTAGACTTTCAAACAATTCATCAATCAACAAGCATTCATTAACTGTCTATTGAGTGCTAGGTACTAAGGATGCAAATACAATGAATGAAACAATCTCTCTTCCCAAGTAGTATAAACCCTAAAAGGGGAGACAACTGGACTGTATCTAAGGATTTGAGTGGATGTGTACATATATGTTTGTGTGTGTGTGTATATGTGTGTGTGTATGACATATAAAGAGAATAAATAAGAAATATGTACAAAGTAGTTTAACATATGTTTGAGAGGAAGGGCAAGTTAGAGAGATGGAGAAGGAAGGTGGTACTTGAGGTACGTCTTGAAGGAACAGATTCTTTGAAGTAGAATGAAAAGGAAGTGCACTTCAAGCATGCAAGGCAGCCATAATGATGGGAAATGGAATGTTTTTAGTAAGGAATATAGAGAAGGTTAGTTTGGCTATATTGCAAAACTCCGGAAGAGAAGTAATGTGCAATGAAACTGGAAGGATAGGCTAGGGCCAGGCTATGTAAAGAGCTCTGAAAGTTCAACAAAGGTGTTTGTATTGATTTTAAAAACTAAAGGAAGTCACTGGAGTGGATTGAGTCAGGGGAGGGACAAGGTCAGATCTTCACATAAGGAAAAAAGGTTTTGGAAGCTGTGTGGAGGATGGACCTACATAGGGAGAGATTTGAGGAAGGTAGGACCTCTAATTAGGAGGCTATTGCAGTAATCTAGGTGAAAGGTGATGAGAACCTGAACTAGGGTGATAGCTCTGTACCGGGAGAGAAGGGATCAGACATGAGAGATGGAAGTTAAAATCTTGCTTGAGCAAGACTGACCAAGTTGATTGGATTATGTGAAGTCAACTAAAGGTGGGAGCTGAGAATAATGCTCATGTAATGAACCTGAAAGACTGGGAGATGAGTGGTACCTTTGGCAGTGTAGATAGTCTAAAACCACTTCTTTTTGTGTATTCTTGGGTCTGTTTTATTGCAGCCTTTGCGCTATTGGCAATTCTTCTCTCTTTTTGCTGAAACAAGTAAGCCAGAAGAGTTCCCACCTGTTAAGGTGGGATTATGAGAAATGGACTAATCTAAAGAAAAGCTTTTCCTGTTACAAGTTCCCGATCCAATCTCCAAGCCCCACCCCATCCAATCACGAGGTGCCCTGTTGCCAAAGGACCTTTTGCCTAATTGAGACCTATATGAGACTTGCCCTTTTTGTTTCTTGGGAAGTCTCTGCCCATGAGGGTGGGGCTCCCTTGCTGGAAAAAATCAATAAACTTTCATTGGTTGCAAAACTTTCTCGTGCTGGTATATGTTTGCTTAGCATTGACAATTTTATCCTCAGCAAGAACAGGGCATTTTGGGAGAGGAGTGGATTTTGGGAGAAAGATGATGAGTTCAATTTTGCATACATTGAGTTTAAGATGTTTACAGGATATCCAGTTTGAAATGTTTAAAAGGCAACTGGTTATATGAGATGGAAGCCTGGGTTGAGTATCTAGACCCGGGAGTCAGAGTCAGAGAGATGATGATTAAATAAATCCATGAGAGCAGATGAGATTAGACAAAAGTGCAGAGAGAAAAGAGAAGATATTCTAAGACAGAATTTTGGATATCTATAGTTGAGGGAGTATGATCTAACTGATGAATCAGTAAAGGAGACCAAAGAGTGGTCAGAAAGGTAAGAGGAGAAATAAAAGAAAATAATATCATGAAAACCCAGAGAAGAGAGAGGATGGTGAACAGTATCAAATAGAACAGACAGGTCCAGAGGATGAGAACTGAAAAAAAGACCGTCAGATTTGGCTATTCAGAGATCCTTGGTAACTTTAGAGAGGGCAGTTTTATTTCAGTGATGAGATCAGCCAGATTGCAAACCATTTAAGAGTAAGTGAGAGAAGTATAGTGCAAGAGTGATGATAGAAACTTTTCCTAGGAGTTTCTCTGAAAAATTAAATATATATACATGTAAGATGATTATTGGGAAGGGGGACAGGTTCTAGGGAATATTTTTTTAATGGCAGAGACTGGCATGTCTGAAGGTAGTAGGGATAGAAACAGTGGATAAAGAGAGGAGGAAGATTAGAGAGAAAGTCATCGCTGAAGTTGTAACCAGTTGGAGAAAACAAGAGAAAATAGAAAATTCAAAGTAAAATCCATTATAATATTATTAAAGATATTCAGAAGGGTTTTGTCTGTTTGTTGTTGAGTCAGTTTTTCGGTCCTGTCCAACTCTCCATGACCCCATTTGGGATTTTCTTGGCAGAGATTTTGCCAAGATTTTGCCATTTCTTTCTCTAGTTTTCTTTTACGGATAAGAAAACTGAGGTAAACAGGGTTAAGTGACTTGCCCAGGGTCATACAGCTAGTTAAGTGTCTGAGGCTTTGAACTGAGGAAGGTAAGTCTTCCTGACTCTAAGTCCAGCACTCTATCCGTTGCACCACTGAATTCAAATCAGACCCCTGCTACTTGGTGCATGACATTGGGCCAGACGCTCAATCTTGCATTGTCAGTTTCCTAATCTGTAAAATGCAGGGGTTGAGCTAGATAAACTATAGGGTCACTTCCAGTTTTAAGTCTGTGATCCTATGTGATTCTGTGATATTCATTTTCAAATAAACATAATGCTCCCAATCATACTTCAGATTCAGGAAGAAAACAAAGCTGAATGGTATCGGAAAGGCAAAGCAACGAGGTGTTCATTTCTTAATCTGATATGAATTCACCGTGTGATGTTGAGCAAGGACAATCTCTGTGCCTGTTTTTTTAATCTTTAAATTAATAGGAGCAGTATTCACTCAATTATTCCAAGGACGAAGGTAACGAGTACTTAAAGTATATCCTGAGTGTATAAATGCTAAATAAATACCTGCAGAAAGGGAATATTTTTCCTTAAGCTCCTCAGCTCAGCATTTAAAACCCTGTACAACCTGAATCCCCACCTACCTTTATGGTCTCATATAGTATTTCTCCACTTCCCATGCCGTGTTCCACTTAAATTGACTGCTGGCTGTTCTCCATTCACAACTTTCAACCTTTGTGCACGTGGTCTCCATGCCTGGAATGCACTCCCCATCTTGAAATGTCTAGCTTCCTTCAAAGTATAGCTGTCTCTAAGATGATGTCTTCCCTGAGTCATTCAATCTTTAGTCCTCTTTCCTTTCCGAAATTCTTCTGTGTATTCCTTTTCATATTTACATTTTTTTTTGGCATATACAACCCCTATACCCTCAGTAGAATTTAAACTCCTTGAGGACAGGGATGGGATTCATGTTTGTCTCTTTCCCTTTCCCCAGCATTCCAGGATGCCTTGAAATATAAGCAGGTACTTAAGAGATGTTTGCTGAACTGAACTGAATTAGGAAAGAGACTAAGGCCACATATTAGATGGTGAAGTTAATGGTTTGCTTAATAGATACAACTAATAATAAATATTCATGTGAAGTGGCTGTATTTTTTTTAAACCACTGTGACTTTCCCCTATATCTAGAATAGCGCTTTGATTATAGCAGATGCGTAAGAGATGTTTATTGAGCTGAAGTGAATTGAATTGAATTAGGAAAGTGACTAACTCCACATACGAGTTGATGATGCTCAAGGTTTGCTTAATAGATATAACTAATATTAAATATGCATATGAAATGGCTGCATTTTTAAAAAATCAATAGAATTTTCTGCAAAAGAAGAAGCAGGCGACTTAATAAGAACTTAAAAGAATGACATTAATTGGGTATGAAAAGGATCCTTGTTGCCGTTGAACATACTTGCTGAGTCAGGCATCACTGGCAATATTGGAGGGAGTTTAAAAGGATTGTAGATCACATCAAGGACTTTGCACTAAATCTTTAATGTTGGCTTTATCCAGGGGAAGATTTAAGCATAAAAAGACAGAGGCATCCATGAAGGGACAGGACCGAGCAGCTGCTTCCTCCTCAAATGAAGACTCAAATACACATTCCTGGATTTGATTTGTGTTTATTAGCTGCTGCACAGCTCAACATAGAATAATTACATGGGCTCTCCCACTTAGCAATGGCCAACTTGAAAACCCTTTGACTAGCAATGGGACAGGTGGTGGCTTCACCAAAGTCCCAAGAAGTATCCTTAGAGCTACAGCTTACTGAGAGTAAGAACTGTCATCACCACAGTCTCTTTTCACTTGGCATCAGAAAAGGTTTACCTGACCCAGGACACAACTGTGGAGCCAGTGACTGACCATCCATTCTCCCACCCCCCAGTCACTGCTTCTACTTTCATCTGTAAACAGTCTAGCCACAGTGGTTATAAATCCCAGTCCAGCCAACTTCAGCATGCTAGCTATGGCCATTCTCCATCTTCACTTGGAGTTATTTACAGAGCCATTCCTCTTAGTGAGATACTATTAATGAGATTATATTGGATGTGTTTTGCTGACGGCTTGTGTATTTACCATCCAGAAGTTTACCTTCCTCCCTCTTTTCCCTGCATGGTGGATGCATGTATCTTTCTGGGCCAATGACCTACAAAAGAATTCAGGGAAGATACAGGAACCTGTGTGTTTCTTTAGGGGAAGGAAAAGTTGAATCTAAGCTCGTTCACCTACTGATTATGGTGGACATTGATAAGAATTGACTTCTGGATAGTCCATATAGACTCAAATCTAAGAGTATGAAACTTGAGATCTCAACAGTACCTAGCCATAGAAGGAACTACTGGGAAAAAGACAGCATGTTTACAACCACACTGCTATTTCATAATAGACACAGTAGCTGTAGGGTGGGGTCATTTTCTTACCATAATCACTATAGATATGGGAGATGGAGATGTGTGCAGACTTGGATTGTAATTTTTCTTAGAAACAATGCTACGAAGGCTGACTTGGTCCTCGCGACAGTCTACAAAAGCCAAATCCCAGTTGAACTAAAACGTTATATTCTGCTTGGACCTTAGGGATGAATTCAACAATAATTAATAACACTCCCCTTTGGTGGTAAGAAAGATATCTAATTCTATCCATGTTACTTTCTTTCACACCGTTTATGATTGCCTTTTTAAATACAGTATTATCATTTTTCCTGTAGAGTTATTTGAGTTTGCCTTTATTTTTATAAGGCATAGCTGAGTGGAAAAGAATGCTAATCTTTTCATCAGCTTTTAAAGACTTAATAACTAATCAACAACGCAACTGCCAACCACAATTCCGAAAGACTTACTACAGCTAGAGTGCTGATGGACTCAGAGTTCAGATAGAAGCATATTTTCTTCTTTTTCTTTCTTTTTTTTTTTTGAAAAGGCTAAAGTCGGGAATTTCTTTTTCATGACTATCACATATTTGTAACGGGTCTTGTGTTTCTTACCTTCTAAATGGGTGGAGGAGAGGGTAATAGGAGAGAGAAAATTGAGAAATGAAAATAAAATAAAATTGAATAAACAAAAAAGAATACGACTTTTTGTTTCTCAGTTAACCTTCCTGAGGGAATCTATAACCCTAACTCAGATTCCCCTAGCCCACCTGAGGCTGATGTGGGCTACCCTAATTATAGGCACAAAGCCTAAGAGAAATAAAACAGCTTTTGAAGTACTACCAGCCTTGCAAACGTAAATTTACAGAGTGATGGCAAATGTCTCAGGGTCCATATTTTGGAATTAGTTCATCAGTAAATTGACCTTAGAAGAAGTTAACTTGAATAAAATAGTTTGAAAACTAAATCACCCTGGATGAGATCCAAAACAGATCTATCCTAGTCAGGAATTGCCCCTGTTCCCTCCCCCAACATGCCTCAAGCCAGACAGTTATTTCCGGTTGCCTTCCTTTTTGAAGCCCCCAGGGGCTTTCCACTCAGGTATTAACTCCCATTCAGGCAAAAAGAAATACAGATCACTAGAGCTGATGCAACCATCTCAGCTGACCTATTTTGTTTGGTTCTGAAACCATGTGTCTGCCTTGTCAGTTATTTCTAGCATACTCTCAGTCTTTCCCATGCTTATTCATGTACCCAGTGCTAATCCTAGGGTCCTAGAGGATACATAATTTTCCAGCCAATGCAAGAATCCCCTTTACAATATGCCTAGCAACCAGCCATGAATAGGGAGCTCACTGCTTTGTGGGACAATGAATTCCATGGTTATGGGCTTTAATGTCAGGGTTCTTCTTTATACTGATTTTTAACATCCATCTCCCTGAAACTTGGCCCTCCTTCCTTGCAGGAACCACACTGAATATGTCTAGCCTCTCCTTCACATAGCAGCCCTTGTAGTGTCTGGACAAGTCCTCCTCCTCTGTATCCTTCTCTTTTCCAGGTTCATTCTCTGTAGTTTTCCAACAGTTTCTCTGATTTCTGAATTTTGTGAAATGCTTGATTCTCCCATCCCCCCAACACTTTACTTATCTCCTCCTAATCTGTATATTTCGCTCTGATCCACATTTTATCTGACCTTAATGCATGTGTGTACCGTGGCTCATTTGGAGCTGCCTGGTGCTAACGTCTGGCCTGATTCTGATCTAGGATACACATTGTCTCTTGTTCTGGCTGCCCATTCATGGCTATTTGTCCTGTACTTACAGTCTATACCCCACTCTGCTATGGCATGCTCATACTGGATTCTGCTTTAAAATGGGGAGCAACATCAATATTTTCATAATGTTAACAATATGAATTTTACTTACACAATTTTGAGTATAGAGTGATGGAAAATTCAATTTAACTTGTTTATCAAAGGAAAATTACACTTAGTTACATGAAGATACTAGCAAAAGTTCGAATATTAAAGCAACAAATTGATATAGGTAGCTGAGAGTTCTCACACTCTATGGGAGTTAAGGCTGTAAGGCAAAGAAAGCAAGTTGATCATGGGTATGTTGGACATTTAACCCTCCATCCACGGTGAGGTCTGAATTTCACATAAAAATGCACTTTAAGCTTTCAGATTAGAAAGGATCAGGTCAGCTAAAGTACAAAAATAACTGAACATATATATCGTTACTTCTCAGGGTTTTGAACCTAGTAATAATAATGTCTCAGGCATCTGCAGTAGATGAGTGAGAGATACAGGATCATAGGATCATAGATGGAGAGGAGAAGGGAACATCAGAGGTAATCTAGTTCAATCTTCTTCATTTTACAGATGAGGGAACTGGGGCCCTTTTCATTACATTTCCAGTCCCATTATGTGTGCAGTGGTGGCTTGACCAATGGAGTGCCATTCCCAGAACATTGCTAGCGTGTCATTCTTCGTGGAAAAGGCTGGGGAGCCCAAATCTGGAAAGTCACGAAAACATGGAATGGAAGAGTCTTGCTTCCTGACTTCGAGCATGCACAGGCATTAACTGATCTTCCAACTAGTGATACAGAGATGGATTTTTGCTGATTGCCTGCTGAGCTGGAAATGGAGTACATTTTAAAGGACTAAATGGCAAAAATGAATCTTCTTTTCTGCCTGGCTACCTTCAGTAATGAGAGAAGAACCACTGCAAGTCCTCAATGGGAAGAGAAGCTTCCAAACTTTATCTACCCCCACCCCCACCATCCCCACTGTAGCTCAAACATATACATGATCCTGCTACTGCTTCTGTCTCTTCCTGGTTTTAGGTGAAAGAGTAATGGAGAAGGCTTTATAAGGTCAAGCTAGCAAGCACCAGAATTCCGAGAGCTGAAGTCTATGCTGTAGATAGGGTACGGGTGAAATAGGAGCCAGCAAAAGTGAACCACTTGATCCAGACTAGTAGTAGCAGAGATACAGCCTCATCTATTCACTGTGCTACATTTATTTGGAAGTGAACCCAGTGGTGTGAATTCTATGTAGAAAAGAAGTGGTATAAGACAGAGTTTATCACCA
This sequence comes from Notamacropus eugenii, assembly GCF_028372415.1. NCBI lineage: Eukaryota > Metazoa > Chordata > Mammalia > Diprotodontia > Macropodidae > Notamacropus > Notamacropus eugenii. Next base: position 294,498,622 of record NC_092877.1, on the reverse strand, counting down.
GGTTGGGGAAAATGCTTTGTAACTTCTGTTCTAGATGTAACTTTGTGGTAAATATCTCCTGGTCAAAGCTACTTGATGCTACTTGGTCAAACTAAACTGAGTTTCAAATCACTGTTGATTAACATCAGGGAGAACAGGGGTCTCAATCTAATCATATTATAAAAAGCTATTCCCCAACCCCTTAGGGATCTCCCTAGAACCCTAAAAGGAGATAGTAGCTTAGCTGGGGGAACCTAACTTGAACCTGTATGAAGATAGACTGAAAAAGTAAGTTCAAGGTCTTGTTATATCTAGACATCTCTATGGCCCTTTATTCCATCTAGGTGTCTGGAAAGTCCAGTTCTTCTTCTTTAATCCTTCGCTATTCCATCCACAGTCACCCAGCTTTTTATATACCTTACCTTTCTAAGCTGTATTTATCATGCAGCAAAAGCAAAATCCTTTAATCTTATGTTTTTGGTTCTATGTTTGAAATGGATTAAAAAGCCAAGCCAAATTAGATTTAAAACCTTCAATTTTCTAGGCCCCAGGCATTCTTTTTCCCTCTCTCAAAAAAGAAGGTGGCTGGAAGCCATCTGCTACTTCCTGTAAAACATTTCCTCTGGCTGCCACTGTTGATTGTTGCACCCCTTTTTAAGGGGAAAAAAGAGAGAAAAAGAAGAAACCAAGATCAGCTGATGGCCACCCGCATGGTTGGCTTTGTGTACTGATCCTCCTGCTTCCTTGGGAGATCCTGCCAAGAAGAAGCTCCATTTAGCTGACAACAGCCTTTTCTCATTAAATCCTCTATTTAAACAAGGCCCAGAGTGAAAAATTGCAAAACAGGAAGCCTGTAAATTGCATCAAAGCTTTGTTATTAGAAATCGGAAAGAAAGACCTCTTTCTTATACAGTAGAGAAGGAGTTATGATTGTGGAATTAAGAAGATCTGGATTCAGATCTGGATTCTGCTCCTTACTAAATTTGGGACCTGGATCTATTCAGTTAACTGCTCTGTGTTTCAGTTTCTTCACTTGCAAAATGGGCATAATGGTATTCAGAGTATCTAACCGACAGAATTGTAGGGAGAATCAAGTGATACAACGAACATTAAAAAGTGATGTAAGCCATGAAGTGCTATATCAGTGTCAGCTATCATCATCATCATTTCCTTGGATGCTCACCTGTGATCTTGAGCAAGTAGTTTAACTTTCATAAGCCTCAGTTTCCTTTTCTGTAAAATGAGTATGTTGGGGTAGACGAACTTAGAAATCCCTCCCAGCTCTAGTTCAATGATATTATGAAGGAGACAAAGTTTTTTTCCCCTTTTGTAGGTGAGATTTAAGGATTTGTATTCAGCACATCCAATGGGTGTGCTTAGGTAGATCGTAATCAGCACTGTTGGGGCCTTCCACTTTGAGAAGGGAATACCTATCAAATGTGCCTTTTAGTCTGCTTGATATATAGCTCATTGAAACATTAGTCTACATTACTGACAACCTAAGTCTTCTCAGGAACTGAAAGACAACGATTAAGAAATATGTCAAGACCTTGACTTCTTCACAGACTTACTTTATGACCTTCTAGTAATTCATTCTAATCTCCCTGTTTCATTGCAGAGACAAGGCATTGAAGAAACCAAGGGTTCTTGCCTTTGAGGAGATGGCCTTCGACAGATAACCAAGGAAGAGTCTTCCTAAATTTGCAATATAAAAAGGCTTACTAAACATAGACATAGCATCACTGAATATTAGATGAGGAAAAGCATTTAGAGATTATCTCATCTAACCCACCAATTTCATAGATGGCAAAATTGAGGTCAAGAAAGGTCAAATGACTTGCCTATGATCACAATAAAGTAATGGCGTGACCAATATTAGAAACTAGGTCTCCGAAGTCCCTCCTCCTAGTGTTCTTTCTACAGCATCGCATTTCATCTCATCAGTCTTTTCAGAACAGTTTTTAAGTAGTTCTCATCTATGGATAATTGTGTCATTCTGTTCACAGTGTCCTTTCTAAAGGACTATTTTGTGTGACTTTGTACACTGTTTCCATAGGTGTTCAAAATTCAGGAGGAGGAGGAACTGTTAGCATGAAACCAACATTCCCTAGGAATTTGGGGGAAATCTCAGGAAATGAAGATTATAAATGGAATTTGTCTATAGATCCTTTAGTTTTGCTTTCCATAAAGAAACTGCTTTCTAGAAAGGTATTTGGTTGAGTTTCGGGAGAAGTAGAATCTCAGCTCTAAAGCAGAAGAGAATCTTAGAAGTCATCCTCTGGTATCCTCCCTCTTTCACAGATTTTCAGTCTCTCTCTCTCTCTCTATGGGACCCTTTCCTACTACCTACAAACATGCCCATGTTTCCCTATCCTGAAAAAAATTGTCTGATCCTTCTTTCTCTGACAACAATTGCCACATTTCTCTTCCACTCTTTGTAACTAAACTCCTGGAAAATGTCATCTGTAGGTTCTCTTTGGTCCTGGTAGCAGGAAGAAGGGGATAAGGGGACTTTCTCATGTAAGAAGTACCAGAACAAAGACATGTAGTTGGCGTCATCATGGTTCTAAGGCATTCTATCTTCAAAAGTCAACATGTGGCAAATGTGGGTACCCTGCTAAATGTAGAAGAAAGAATAATTGAAGTGCAAAGGATAAGAGACACACCACCACTGGACTGGTCCAATGAGGCACCTAAAAATTATCTACTGTTATTTCAGGAATGGATTCCATGAAGGAATAACACCTCAACCCAAGAGAGCAGCTATTGCAGCATCTAGTTCAGCTTGAGGATTCAACTGTTTGTTAAAATAAAGGTCCTGAATCAAAAGTAAAAACATAGAAAATGCCATCTACAGTAGGTACCTTCTTCTTATTCTTTTTTTAACTCCTGAAAATCTGTTTTTGGGCCTTATTGTTCCATCGGAGCTCTCTCCAAAGTTACTAATGATCTCCAAAATGTCCAATCCAATGGTCTTTTCTCAATCCTCATGCTCCTTGACCTCTCTGCAGCCTTTGACACCAACGATCACTCTCTTCTGCTTGACTTTCTCTTCTCTCTAGGTTTTTGGAATACCACTTTCTCCTGGTTTTCCTCCTACCTCTCTGATCACTTCTTTTCCGTCTCCTTTACTGGAGCCTTAGGCATGTACTCTTCAATTCAGTAGCACTGTCCTCCCGGCTGTTCCAAGAACAAGACATTCCATTTCTCAGCTTCAGGCATTCTCTCTGGAAATCCCCCATGCCTGGAACTCTATCCCTCTCCTGTTCTGATACTGACCTCCCTGGATTCCTTTAAGTCCTAACTAAAATCTCACCTTTTACATGGAGTCCCCAACCCCTCTTAATTCCAATGCCTTCCCTCTATTAAATATTTCCTGTTTATCCTGTATATGGCTTGCTTTGCATATATTTGTTTGCATTAGATTAGAAGCCCCTTGGGGGTAGGAACTACCCTCTGCATTTTTTTTTGTCTCCCCGGTGCTTAGTACAATGACTGGCACATAGTAGGTACTTAAAAAGTATTTATTGAGAGGCAGTCATGGAATGAGTTGGAGAAGAAAATGGCAAACCACTCTAGTGTCTTTGCCAAGAAAACCCCCAAACAGGGTCATGGACACAACTGAACAGTAACAAAAAATGTCCACTGAATGAAAAAATGAATGAACGAATCCAGACCAGAAGTGTCAAACACAGAGGCTGCTTGCACTACTGAGCGTAGGCCTAAACCAAATTACAATGTAATTGAGAAATAGTTAACAGAATAAGTAAAGGTATCATGACATAAATAATATTGCATTTTAAACCTGTCAGCACTTTACCCATAGGGATTCTTATGTGCTGTTTCACCTGTTTCTGAGTGTGACATCACTAATCTAGATCAATGCACTCATTTTACGGTAAGAAACTGAAGTCCAGATTTGTTATACGATTTCTTTCATTTATCTTAGTCTGACTACATAGCATGACTACAGTGAAAATATACTCAATAGGAAAGTATATGTAGAATCTATACAGAATTGTATGCAGTCGTGGGGAGGGAGGGGGGTAGTGGAGAGTAGGTGGGGAGGGATAAAATCGCAATTGTATGGCAGTGATTGTTAAACATTACAAAATAAAAAAAAAAAAAAGAAAAAATTTAAAAAAAAAAAGAAACTGAAGTCCAGAGAGATTAAATGATTTGCCTTAGCTCACTCAATAAAAGGCAGAGGCTGAAAGGTCCAGCAAAAAGCAATGGAGGGGAGAATGAGTCAGGGGAGAATGAATCAGGACCTAACAAAGGCAGATCGTATTGGAAAGTATTAGAATTGGTTCAAATTCCACTTTGTCACTTACTATACCTATTACTATAGATTAATATAGATAATTAATATTAATATAGGTAGTAATAGATTACTATATTTGATAAGTCAATTGACTTTGATAAGTCAATTAACTCTGATAAGTCAATCTTCTGGGCCTCAGTTTCCTTGTCTATAAACTAACAAGATTGAACTAGATGTCCTATCAGGTACCTTTTTAGCTCTTAATCTATAATCTATGATTCATTTAGACATGATCAGAACATATTCAGAACTGTTCGGAGTAAAGACATTGAAACTTGATTCCCCCTTTCCCTCCAATACTGGGACAGTTTTCAACTCATGAAATTTGATTGCAGGTGGTTATTTATTTTTCTTTTAAAGATCTAGGTGGCACAGAAGATAGAGTTCTAGGCCTGGTGTCAGGAAGACTTCAGCAGTCAGGAAGACTTCCTGAGTTCAAATCTGGCCTCAGACACTTACTAGCCGGATGAGCCTGGGCAAGTCATTTAACTTTGGTTGCCGCACTTTTCTCATCTATAAAATGAGCTGGAGAAGGAAATGGAAAACAGTATCTTTGCCAAGAAAACCCCCAATGGGGTCAAGAAGAGTTGAACATGCCTGAAAGGACTGAATCACCACCACCACCACAGCTAAGCCTGATTGATTTCAGATCAAGCAAATGCAAAAAAAAAAAAAAAAGTGTATCCAGAACATAGAGGTCTAGAATCATTACTTTTTTTTATAGGTACAAAGAATGAAGCAATCCTTATTAGCAAGGAGCATACATCAAAATGGGAGAGAAATAAAGGGGTGTGTGTGTGTGTGTGTGTGTGTGTGTGTGTGTGTGTGTGTGTGTGTGTGTGTGTGTATGTATGTGTGTGTGTGTGTGTGTGTAGCTAGCCCTTCACTGGCAAGGAGGGCTGATTGGAACTATAGTTTATTCCAATCAGATAGAGCATCAAAAGGGGCAGAAGCCCTTTGGCACAGGGCAAGCCCAGGGATGTTTTCTTTCTGGGGAGAAAGGCAAGGCCCAGGGCAAAAGAGAGCTAGTCACAAAGCAATGACAAGGCAGGGTACTGCTACCCCCAACAAGATAATCATGAACTGTGGGAGCCTTGTCTGACTCAATGACCCACTGGAGGAGTGATGTGCATTTGTCTGCAGAGAATTTGCTGCTTGCCAGGATGTACTTGCTTACCCTGCTAAGGACATAGTAAAGTTATCCCCTCCCCACTGCCTCTCCTTTTCCTTGTTACTATCTGGTCACCTGGCATCACTACTCTCAGGAGTTTCCTGTTCTATTTTAACCTCATTAAATTGGCTGTCTGAACATCTCTAAGAGGTTTAGTCTGTAGATAAAGATAAGCTGATTTACAATGAAATTCTGCAGAGGTATTTGTTATAAAGGAGGAAGCCATGCAAGGGAGGGAGGGAAGGTCAAAGAAAGAACTTGAGATCAGTTGCCTAAATCTTAACCATAAGTCTTATTAAGATCCCTTGTTGATGTGCAAAGAAGGGCTTCATACAAATATACAGAAGAAATACAAAGCAAATAAGGAATATTTATTGTATCTACAAGATATCTTTCCCAGTCCTCCTTAATTTTAGTGCCTTCACTTTTTCCTGTATATATCTTATTTGTACACAGTCTGTTTGCATGGTGTCTCCCTGTTAGACTGTGAGCTCCTTGAGAATAGGGACTATGGGGGGTTTTTTGCTTTTCTATGTACTTGATGCACAGTAGATGCTTAATAAAAATTTGCTGATTATAAAACCAGATATTATTCCCATATTCTTCCCCACAAGGTTATATGATGATGAAATGAAAATGTAGGCAAAGTCGTCTATAAATTGCAAAGAACCATATAGACATAGGAGAACTCAGGACTCAACCCAAGCTCTACCTTCTCGATGAAGTCTTTCAGGTACATGAAACTGTTTTCCTTAAGCACGTCTCACCATGTCACCCACTAACTCAGTAAGCTACAATGGCTTCCTATCTCCTCTAGAATAACGTAGACACTTAAAACCTTTCACAACCTGACCCAAGGAACCTATACAGCGTTCCCATACATTATTCTCCTTCCACACTCCTTGTTTCTGTCTCCTCTCTCCATATCTTTGCCTTGACTGCTCCTCATGCATAGACTGCTTTCTCTCTTCTCATCTTTACCTCAAAGAATCCCTCATTTCCTTTAGGACGCTGCTCAAGAATTCCTATCTACATAAGGAACCTTTCTGGACTCTTACGACTGCAAGCTCACTTCCTCTCTAAACTACCTTGCATTTACTTTATATATATTTTTACATAAACCTATACGTACACATGGCATTTCTCAGATAGACTGGAAACTCCTGGGGAGCAGGAGATATTTCTTTGTGTCCATGCTGCTTAGCACAGTCTGGCACACAGCAGGTAGTTAAATACATTTTGTTGCTGAAGTTGTTGATACGTATCCTTAATGATGTCTTTCCCCCCCTAATTTATCAATTTATTCTTAATTTTCAATACTTACTTCCACAAGTTTTAAATTTTCTCTCCTCCCACTTCCCCAAGACAGCATGCAATCTGGTATGGGCTCTACACATACATTCCTATTAAACACATTTTCACATTAGTCATGTTGCATAGAAGAATATAACGAATGGGAGAAACCATGAGAAAGAAAAAAGAACAAAAAATAAAATAGTCTGCTTCATTCTGCATTCCAGCTACATAGTTCTTTCTCTGAATATGAAAGGCATTTTCCACCATGAGCCCTTTGAAAATGTTTTAGGTCGTTGCACTGCTGAGAGGGGTTAAGTCTATCAAAATCTGTCACTGCACACTATGGCTGTTACTGTGTATAATGTTCTACTGGTTCTGCTCACTTCAGTCAGCATCAGTTCATATAATTCTTTCCAGATTTTTCTGGTGTATCTGTTCATCATTTCTTATAGCACAATAATATTCCATTACATTCATATAGCACAACTTGTTCAGCCATTCCCCAATTCGTGGGCATCCCCTCAATTTCCGGTTCTTGGCCACCACAAAAAGAGCTGCTATAAATATTTTTGTACATGTGAGTCCTTTCTCCCTTAATTATATCTTTTACCTAATCTTTGCATGAAGATATGGTTAGTTGTGACCTACACCATGTGTCTTACCATTTTCCTTTAGGTTAAAAACAGTTTGCATGTGTCAGAGATTACGGTATACCATGACATAGCTCTATAACATCACTGGGTGAATAATCATCTTGAAAACAGGTGTTTTCATACCTGGGAACAGCTTGAGATCATTGAAAACACTGCATTGTCTCTTACTGGCATCAAGGATGCACTGTAGAATTCTGGGACTTAATGCAATCAGCCCAGTGTCTCAGGGAGGGGGTAAAGGGAACTCACTATCTACAAGGAATCCCTCTCAGATACAGACTCTACATAGGACATCTGTTGTGGCAATGGCAAACAGCTTTGACTAGTGTATCTCCTCTAATGCTGATAAATAAATGATTAAGAGCTTTATCTCTATGGCTGCATGGTCAAGGAAACTTCTATGATCTACACATATACATGGAAGATCCCTCGAGTAGGGGAAAAAAAGAGCAGTTAAACCTATATTTTTCTCTTTGTGATTAAAAGCTCTTTTACAACTCACAGATAATAGACACAGTTGGATCTTGTATTCCCTAGACATCTCTGTCTATGACATCAGCAAGACTTGATATTATCAAGACAGAAAACCTGGAATCTGCTATAAAAAACCATCTGTGAATGTCTGCCTGTTCCTTTCTCCTATTTTCATCAAGGGCTCATCTGATGTGTAGATAATCCTCAGAAACACATTACAAGCTATAAATAAAGGCAGAGGTAGCTGCTGATGTCAGTTGATTCATCTTGGCTTTTTTTTCAAACTTTTGTATTATCATGATCTTTTCCCTTCTTTGAGAATCTTCCATTTTTTGAGCTTTCATGAAAAGTGATCTCCAGGGCAGAGCCAAGATCGCAGAGTACAAGCTGGGAACTCTCCTAATTTTCTCCTCTAAACAACTTTAAAATAATGCCTCAAATCAAATCCTGGAGTGGCAGAGGCAACAAAAGGTCAGAGGGAGATACTTTTTCAGGCTTTGGTAACTTAGAAGGTCTGCAGGAGAGGTCTATAGCACTAGATTGGGAGCAGGCCCAGAGCTTGTGAGGAGCACCAGCAGCAGACCTTGAAGAAGGCTATGACAGCAGCTGCAGCAGCAGCTTGATGAACTCTCAGCCCAGAGTCAGCAAAGGGGTCACATAACTGGTCAGAAAGATGACAGGGGACCCTTTGCTGGCACTGGGTGCAGTTGGGACTGATTGGCAATTCTACTGCCCATAAGCAGTTCTGGATCATAATTCCAGGGTAGAGAAGAGTGTTTGTGCCCCTGGTCACAGTTCCAGGGCCTAGAGGAGCACTTGTAGCTACAGGAGAGCAGGGGCCCTTCCTGGATAAAGACCAGAGTACAGACCAGGAGAGCAGTGACCCTACCTCACTCAGGATAATACCCAACCAGGAAGAGTCAAAAACTCTCAAACTCCTAGAACTAGTTTTGAAAATATCAGCACAGAAGCCTGAAGTTTGGCACAGTGTGCCCCTCCCACCTGCTAAGCAGAGCCCAACTTTAACATAAAGTTGGAAGTGAGGTGGTATCATCTTTATTCTTCTATCATCTTACTGCATAGTGTTTTGAAGATGAAATTGAGATTTTCAGTTGGACTTTAAACTGGGGCTGTCCTTGTCTTCCATGCATCTCAGTTTGTCAAGGAGATCCATCTGTTTGTTTGTTCACTTGGTTTGGGGATATTTTAGCCTCTGTTTTGGTAACTGCTTCACATTGATTAAATTTCTCCAAAAAGACAGTAGTAAACAGAGTCACTGTCTTTAATTTTATCCTTTTCTCATATTTCAGCCAATAGGTTATTTAAAGAGCTGTTCATACGTCTAATGTTTTCTAACTTGATGCTTCCATCTTTGCTCTATGAAGATGATGCATTTGATTATAAACAGATAATTCTGAAATGACTCATAAATTTCTTACCTATTAAGATAGTCAATTCAAAGGGGTGGAGCCAAGATAGTGGAGTACAAAGATTCTCTAACTCTTCCCCCACAGCCCATAAAATACCTGTAAAAAATGACTCTAAACAAAGTCTAGAGCAGCAGAAGCCACAAAATGACAGAGTGAAGAGATTTCCAGCCCAATGTAACCTGGAAAGCCTGCAGGAAAGGTCTATTGCACAGGGCATGGAGTGGAGCCCAGCCCACAGAGCCCACCCCAGCCCTGGTTGCTCGGCACTGGCAGGAAAAGACCAGAACAGGCCTCAGGGGCAGAATCCCCAGCAGCAGTAGTGGTTCTCAGATTCCTCAACCCACAAATGCCAAAGAAAACTTCAAAGATCAGTGAGAAAGTTTTTTTATCTGGATGAGAAGGGAAAGCCATCTGACTTTGCCAGCAGTAGCCAGTGCAGCAACAGCATCTACTTTTGGAGCCCTCTACCTAAAGCCCCTGGGGGAACTGAGCAACTGAACTGAATCGCAGGCCTGAGTGGCAGCCCTGGGGTGAGGAGGAGGAGCTCTGGCAGAGCTGGATGTGGCTGTGGAGAAGTTATATAATATATAATATATAATACATAATACATATATATAATATATAATAAGTTATATAATATATAATGACAGATTCTGGGCAGAAAAGTATTTAGTTGTTCCCAGACCAGTGCACAGGCCAGGAGAGGAGTAAACTCCTCTCCCTTGATTATGCCACCTTAGAGGAACTGAGAATTTACAGGTCCCCAGAGTATACCCTCCTCTTGACAAAGGACTCAAAAATTAAGTAACTATCTGTGAAAATGCCCAGAAAATGGAAAAAAAAAATAAGACAATAGAAGGTTACTTTCTTGGTGAGCATATATTTTCTTCCATCCTTTTGGATGAGGAGGAGTGACACATGCCATCAGAGGAAGACCTAGGGGCAAGGGCCTCTACAGCCAAAACCTACAAAGTGGACATGTGGTGGTCTCAGGCCATGGAAGAGCTTGAAAAGTGAGTCAACAGCTTGCTAAAGGAGACCCCAGAAAACACTGAAGAAAATAACACCTTTAAAAATAGGATAACTCAATTGGCAAAAGAAATCCAAAAAGCCAATGAGGAGAAAAATGCTATAAAAAGCAGAATAGAAATTCTGCCAAATGGAAAAGGAGGTTCAAAAGCTCACTGAAGAAAATAGGTCTTTAAAAATGAGAGTGGAGTGACTATATAATAAACCAAGAAGTTACAAAACAAAACCAAAAGACTGAAAAAATAAAAGGTAATGTGAAACATCTCATTGGAAAAACAACTGACCTGGAAAATAGATTCAGGAGAGACAATTTAAAAATTATGGAACTACCTGAAAACCATGATCAAAAAAAGAGCCTAGACATTATCCTTCATGAAATTATCAAGGAAAGCTGCCCTGATATTCTAGAACCAGAGGGCAAAATAAATATTGAAAGAGACCAGAAAAGAGAAACTCCTAGGAATATTGTGGCCAAATTTCAGAGTTCCCATGTCAAGGAGAAAACATTGCAAGCAGCTAAAAAGAAACAATTCAGGTATTGTGGAAATACAATCAGGATAACACAGGATCTGGCAGCTTCTACATTAAGGGATTGAAGGGCTTGGAATACGATATTCCAGAAGTCAAAGGAACTGGGATTAAAACCAAGAATCACCTACCCAGCAAAACTGAGTGTAATACTTCAGGGGAAAAAATGGTCATTCAATGAAATAGAGGACTTTCAAGCATTCTTGATGAAAAGACCAGGACTGAATAGAAAATTTGACTTTCAAACACAAGAATCAAGAGAAACATGAAAAGGTAAACAGGAAAGAGAAATCATAAGGGAGTTTCTAAAGTTGAACTGTTTACATTCCTATTTGGAAAGATAATATTTGTAACTCTTGAGACTTTTCTCAATATTTGCATAGTTGGATGGATTATACACACACACACAAACACACACACACACACACACACACATATATATATATATATATTGACAGAGAGCTCACAGTGAGTTGAATAAGAAGGGATGATATATAAAAATAAAATTAAAAGGTGAGAGAGGAATATATTGGGAGGAGAAAGGGAGAAATGGAATGTGGCAAGTTATCACTCATAAAAGAGCTAAGAAAAGTTTTTCTCAATGGAGGAGAAAAGGGAGGAGGTGAGAGAGAAAAAATGAAGCTTACTCTCTTCACATATGACTTAAGGAGGGAATAACATGCTCACTCAATTTGGTGTGAAAATCTAGCTTACACTACAGGAAAGTAGGGGAGAAGGGGACAAGTGGGGTGGGGGATGATAGAAGGGAGGGCAAATGGGAGGAAGGAGTAATTACACTTTGGGGAAGGGACAAGGTCAAATGAAAGAATAGAATAAATGGGGGACAGGATAGGATGGAGGGAAATATAGTTAGTCTTACACAACATGACTATTATGAAAGTCTTTTGCAAAACTATAAGAAAAAAAGACAGTCAATTCTATTTTTATACTGCTCAGTGCTCATGTAGAAGGTGTCTTTGGGAGTAACCTGATCCACTTTATAAGGTTTAATGTTGAGACCTTAATTCTGACTTTATTCTAACCTCAAACATATCTCCCCATAGAAAGTGTGTTCCTCCTCATTAACTAAAAAACAAAAAGCTCCCCCACAAAAAACAAATAAAAAAAACAACTGAGATTGATATGATTGATAACACCTCTTTGATAGGACACAAAGACTACCATTGGTCTGAGTTAGTGGTGCGGAACCTGGAGCCTCAAAATCACATGTGGCCCTCTAGGTCCTCAAGTGTAGCCCTTTGACAGAATTCAAACTTCACAGAACAAATCCCCTAAATGAAAGGATCTATTCTTTAAAGTTTAGATCAAAGGGCTGCACTTGAGGACCTAGAGCTTCATGTGTGGCCTAGAGACTACAGGTTCTTCTTCACCCCTGATCTGAGCACTTGTTGACCCATTGGTCTTTCAGTGAAGATATCTGATTGAGTGATGACTACTGTAGCCCTGTGCAACATCCCAGTTCTCCAGCCTGTAAAACAGAACAAAGCAGTCTGGAAGAGGAATATTATATGTGTGTAAGTATATTTATACACACATATACATGTGTCTCATGTAGTTTTCATTTATGATTTCTTGAAATGTAGCTCTGGTAAGCCAGTCTTTGATAAAGCCCATTGGGATTCAAATGGAGATACCTGTGTATATCTTTAAGTCCAAATTGTCTGGGTTTTGATAGATCAGAATGAGTATAAATAATAATTTTTTCTGTTCTGGCCAGATATGCTAAGAGTCTTCCCTCCCAGACTGATTTTTTTGGGAAGTCACACTAAGTCATCTTTTGTCCCATTTCTTACTTAGCCTTTAATCTCTGAATGGATATTGCCTCGGGAAATTGACTTGGGAAAGACCTTAACTTAAAATGCCCAGAGTCTCCCACTGCATCTGGGGCCATCACCAATTGTCCTGACCTATGTCTTCCCACTGGACTCCAGTGATTCTGGAGGAAAGAGAACAGGTTGATGATTTACACAGCCCTGCTTCACTTAAATCCAATTCACTTGTAAGTTAATACATCATCTTCCTGGTGTTATTGATCCTCTTCAAAAACAAAGTGTGACCAACAACACATATATATATATATATGTATATTTATAATGCGCACACATATATAATATGTATATATGATATATATATATCATATATACATATTTTGTTGCATTATATGCCAAGGATAGGGTTCTTTCTGAAATTTTTCATTTGAAATTATTAGAAAACCAACCACTTTCCTGGTAGACTTACATAATCCATGTAACTCCTAGTAGTGGAGGAAGGTGTTCAAATTTATTCTTCCACATTACGACTCCATAGTTTGCTGTTTCTGAAGCTCTGTCTTCTCCAGGAGACAGCTTAGCAGTTCAGGTGGAACTCCTTTTCTCTCCCAAAGACTGAGTTTAACAATTCAACATTGTCCAGAAAATTCCCTTGTTCTCTCTAAGAGACTTTGTCTAAGAGTCCTTGCCACTCCCATGTTTTCTCCACCTGCTGTCATCTTTGGGCTCCTATAGTTCCCTAGAGAGAAGATTGAGCATATAGGGAGGGAGGCTTACTTTTGCTCTGGAATCTAAGTCAGTTTTATGGTCACTGACTCTGCTTAGCTCTCTCTCTCTCTCTCTCTCTCTCTCTCTCTCTCTCTCTCTCTCTCTCTCTCTCTCTCTCTCTCTCTCTCTCTCATTCTTCACTCCCACTCCCCACATATGGAGAACAAGAGAATTTCCTGGACAAGGGTGATTTCTTGGATATGTTCTTCAGGAGAGAAAAGGAGTTCCACCAGAGTTGCTGAGCAGTCTCCTGGAGAGGACAGAAGTTCAAAAACAGCAAACTGTGGAGTCATAATGTGAAAGAGTAATCTGGATTCCTCCACTACTATGAGTCATGTGAACTGTAGTGGGAAGGTGGTTTGTTTTCTAATGACTTCAAATGAAAAAATTCCCTTCATGGGGAACCCCATCCTTGACTAGAAAACTCTACAGGTCCCTGGGTGTAAGTGAGGCTCATCAGGGGTCATCTTTCCATCAGTCTCAAGTATAATTCCCTTCCAGGGTAAGCACAAATAGGATGAAATACCATTTTTTCTCCAGAAACCTGGAGACAACTCAGTATTATCTATGAAATTCCCCTCTCCCCTACAAGAAGACTGACTCAGAACTTCTCATCAGTCCTTCTGTTGCCACCCCTGAGGCCCAGAAGTTCTTGGAGAAAGGGCAGTGAAGGCTATTCAAAGAAGCAGGGTTTCCCTCCCCACAGGGATACAAAACCATTCTTATGTCTGATATCTCTCTGTATTCAGCTTTCCTTGCATCTCTAATCTATTTCGTTGTATGTGTCTACTCCCCTTTACAATCTGGAGTCCTATGAAGCCCAGGAGACGGCTTAGATCTACAATAGCCATGACTGAAAGAATCATCCTCAACAGGTTATCAATTCCCCATGCTCCAATCAAGAAGAGGTCATCCATCAACCACATGCTTTGTAAATGAGAAATCACAAAATCTCAGAGCTAAAAAGGGATATTAGAAGCCATCTAGTCCAGCTCAATCACTTTACAAAAAGGAATTGAAGTGAAAAAAGGAAATCAAAGAACTCTGAGACCCAGGGCAAGTTAAGTGACTTACCCAAGGTCAAACAGGTGAGCTATGAACCCAGGTTCATGGACTCCACAGTCATTGCTCTTTCCATTGTGCTTTAATCCCTCCAGGAGGAGATTCCCACTTTGCATAGGCAGCTTTTTTAAAGGCTAAACCAAAAACCTGATGTTCAACCTTATTAAGTTGGCCAGACTATTCATGGTCAGCAACCCCTTCCCCAGTCTTGTTAAATCCAACACAGTCTGATAGACTTTTTAAAAAAGATATTCATTATATATAACCATAAGATATATGTGTAATCTATATGCCTTTGAATGCTTTCATTTCTTAAACCTGAACTATTAGTTTTCAAAAACAATTTTCTCCATGTTCCATTGGGCCCACCTTTGTGCTGAAGTACTTGACCATCCCGGTATATAATGAATTGGTTTGGAGGATCTCATCAAATTGTTCACATATTTTCTCTCCTTCACCCCCTTAAGCAGATGTTAACAGACAAATAGTAGCTATCTTCCTTGTCTTCTATTGTTCCATATATTTCTCAAGCACTTCAAGGTGAGGTGACCAAGTGCTCTATGTAATAATGTTTTGTGTTCTCTTGAGAAAACATAATGAAAGCAAATTCACCAGATCTTTTATCTTTTATTTGTCTCTCAGTGGAGAACTTGTGAGGGTTTTGTTCACTTTATTTTAACATCTTTACTTTTTCAGTTTTCATTTATATTAATATTCCTCTGATTTGTTTCTTACAGAATATCAACTCATTGGTCCTGTGTTTGTATATATGTTTTTGGATGCTTTCTCTCCCGTTGGATTGAAGTCTCCTTGAAGGAAGGAACTGTCATTTTGCCTTTTTTTTCTTGTATCCTCAGTACTTGGCATAGTGCCTGGCATATGTGCCTAGGCTTCGCACACAACAGATGTTTAATAAATGTTTATTGATTGGTCATTAGATAAAGACGGAAAACCCATGACTATTTTTGTATAGATAACTTACTTATAGGAAAACACATTTTACCATTTGGTATCCATACCATCTCTGCAATTTGTAGTTTGATAGAGTGGCTTGTGACCCTGAGAGGTTAAATTACTTTTCCAAGGCATACATACAGCCAGCAGTTGTCACAGGTAGGACCTGAACACTATCACAATTTGCAGTGGACACCGTATTTTATTAACATGGACACCATATTTTAATAACATAGCCTAAGTTTGAATAGCTTTCCTTTGCCTTCCACATGATTACACCAACTCATATTGTGCTAAAGTCTACTGAGACCCTTAGGTATTTTCTATATGAACTGCTTTCTTGTTTTATTTGTTTCAGTAGTTGATAATTTGACACCAAGTGAAGGATTTTATGTTTATCCCTATGAAGTTTCTTTTTATTTGCTTCATCTCACTCTTCCAATACTCTGAGATTTTTAAAAATCCCAATTCTACCATATGATGTCATCTGGGAATTTGATAAGTATACCCTCTATTCCTTCATTGAAGTTATTGATAAAAATGTTGGATGAGAACTCAGTCTGGAAAAGTTGCCTGGCCAACTTCGTTAGAGACCTTCCCATAAGGTGAAATCTTCACTGCTCTGGAGGTCAAGTTGGTTAGCTATTTCAAAGCTCAGCTAATGGCACCACCACTGAATCTTCAGTTTGCAAACTTGACTACAATGGTATTGAAATTGATTTGGTCAGATGCCTTGTTAATAGATTGTTCTGACTGCATTCTCATGATTACAACTTGATCAAAAAAATACTTCAGAGGATCTCCAAATTTGCATAGAACAATTTGATGAGATCCTCCAAAAAAATAAAAGAAAACACTTCGGAATGATTTGCTCTTAATTAATCTATACTGGCTCCTAATCATCACTGTTTCTATTTCTGTGTTCTCAAATCACTCCTTTAAAAATCCATTATAGGGTTTTCATTTTCAGGGATTGCAGTTCATTCAGGCTAGATTATTTAAATCCATTAAGGAGAGCAAGGTGCTCTCACCCTTAATTGGCTATTTTTTATACTTTCTAGTGTTTCCTGGTACCACGGAAAGAATACTAGTTCTAGAGTCAAAGGACTTGAGCACAAATCCTACCTCTGACATACATTACTTGTGTGCTGTTGGGGAAATCATTTAACCTCCTTGGGCCTCCATTTCCTCACTACAAAATGGAGAGACTGGGTTTGGCCTCTCAGATACCTTCTAGTTGCACGAACCTGAGTACATTTCCTAAGAAAATGGAAGCAAAATGAAATTGAATAGTTCTGCCTCCTCCCCATGATCTGCAGTTACCTTCCCAATCCTTCCAATGAACTCTCCAGCCTTAGCTCATGCTGTCCTTTCATGCCTACAGGAACATACCTTCTGTAACTGCCACCAATTACTTGCCATCGCTTACTTCTATCTTGCATGTTCATCCTTTAAAGATGATTAATTAGTTGATAAATTCCCTGTGAGGCCATCTTGGTCTCTTTACACATTGCCCTTCTTTTATTACTCTTCAGAGGAATTATTTTTGACTTTGTCTCCAGGATTTCCTTATGAAAAGCAGAGCCATAACTGGGAACTCTGGAGCCCTGGGTAAATTTAGCTGAGTATGAGGTAAGTGATAAGAGGAGATTCATATCCCAGGATACCCTGAGGCTGGGATGCATTACCATTGCCACTGATCGTGGGTCCTATGTGGCATGGGTCCCCACGACAGAAGTACACAAGCAGTCTGTCTTGGTTGGGTACAGCACTCTAGTGCAGGGGAAAGAGAACTGGAGGGTGGAGAATGAGGACAACTGAATCCTCTAGAAGTGATGGCTTAGGGCCAGGCAATGAAGGGGGTAGCACGCTTCCCCTGTAAGTAAGAAATATGTCTTTTTTCTCTGGATGGTCTGGGGCAAGCCCTAGTGGCCCTGTACTAATTACAGATCTACCTCAAAGCCACCCATCTCTCCACTCCTTGATAAACAATGCACCCCTCCCTCATCACTTTAACCTAATCTATTCCTTTTGAACCCACAGTGGCTTTTCATAGCTTAATTCTATCCATAATTCATGTCCCAGTGAGTCTCCATGATATCTATAAAGTCATTTTTATCTTTTAGGAATTAAGATCACTTAAAAAAACCCTTTAAATGTTTTTTTAAAACCCATTTACATATAGATATATTAGGTAATTAGGTAATGAGCATCATTTTTGCCTTTCCTCCCCTCTCCCCTTCCTTTTTTTTTTTTTTTTGCTAATCACCTTTATAGCTATTTCTCTCATGTTATGCCTTCTGCTCCCTGTGGTATCTAGCTTAACAGCTGTATCAGAACACTTTTCTTCCTCTTCCTGCTTTTTCAATTTAAGGCCTTAATCAGATCATATATTCTCCAGGCAAATGCTCCAGTTTTCCCTGGCCACCATTTGATTCACTCTGACCCTGGCTACAAGTCCATTATTTCTGCATTTTAATCTGTGGTCCAGACAGTCAAATTCCATTATTTACTCCCACCTTCTGAGTTAGCTGCTCATTTCCCATAGTTTAGTTGATTTGCTGAAGTTCCTGCCTTCTGTTGTTTCCTGACCAGTCTTCATAGTCCTTCAGCATTCTTCCAAGGCTTCTTCTTGGTAGTGTAACTTGGTTTGTTATCAATCACCAGAAGTCAATAACATCCTTCCTGTCTGCCAAGCCTTGGGAGGTTCTCTGGTGAGTCCTGAATATATGCTCCTATAAAACAGCCCACCTCTGGATAAACCCATGCATGTATTTATGTTCGGCTCCCTATTATTCAGAAACATAATCCTAGGTTGCTAGCTAGTCATTGGATCATAGTTTCCTTCTGCGTGGAGCCAGATACAGATGCTCTTGTGCTTGGTGGTCTATGTGGGTGCCCCTTATCCTTCTATGGAGCATGAGAAATTGTTTCCTCCTCAAAATTTCCTGAAACAGCTTCTGTGGGAATCATTTTATACTTTTTTGTGATATCATGGAGCACACCCTCTAGTCTCACTATTTTTTTCCAAATCACTGGTGTTGCTATCTCTATTGAATCTAGAGAGGGACCTTAGAAGCTGTAGAGTCTAATTCCCTCATTGTAGAGTTAAGTGCCTTCTCCAGTCACACAAATAGGCACATATTGAACAAAGGTTTTTTGACTCTAAGTCCTATGGTCTATCTCCTATACCAATTAGCTGCCTTCAGGTTTCAGATTGCCTCCCCTTCTTGCTTATGGGATGTACCCAAGGCAATCAGGCAAAGAAAGAAAGGACCTATATAAACAAGAATATTTACATGAGTATCATAGCTGGTTTCCCTCTCTCAGGGCACTGCTGAGGGATCATCACCTCCCCTGTCTCCCTGCTCAGCCCGAACCTTCCTTCTTACCTTAGCTTAAAAAAACCAAGGCATCCCAATGCATCTGGTGTTACTTCCAGTCAACTTGACCAATGTCTTGGCACTGGAGTCAGATGACTCTGGATGAGAGAGACGGATGACTTCACCAATTCACTTGGAAGTCCAGACATCACTCTCCTGATGTCATTGGTCTCCTTTGAGAATGAAGGACAAACAACAAGCTGTGAGTTGTCCTCACTGCCCCACTGGGGACCCAATTGGCCAGTTCTAGTTGGGCAACTCAGCTTCTTCCTCTCCTCTTCTCTCTTCCTCCCCTTCCCTTCTCTCCTTCCTCTCCCTCTCTCCACATGAGGTATCTTGCTCTTACCTGTGGGAGCTCTGCCCAAAGGAATATAAATTTTGATGGCTGAAATGTAGCAAGATATCTTGGGATTTACTGGCCAGATTTCTTTCTTAAAGACCATGCAGTAAACCCAGTTCATTCTGGCTCTCACTGATATAGAAATTAAACTGAGAAGGGAGGGCTCTAGCATCTGAGGGTGATTGGAAATGGCCCTATCTACTTCAGTCTCTATGAAAACACAAAGCAGATGCCATAAATCAGACCATAAGGATTTATGTGGACCAGACTCATGGAGTAAATAACAAGAGAAAGTCAAACATTAGAAT
The DNA here is from genome assembly GCF_028372415.1 of Notamacropus eugenii. Classification (NCBI taxonomy): domain Eukaryota; kingdom Metazoa; phylum Chordata; class Mammalia; order Diprotodontia; family Macropodidae; genus Notamacropus; species Notamacropus eugenii. The sequence goes on along the minus strand of NC_092877.1, from coordinate 294,479,133 downwards.
CATTTTCAGTCTTCCATACAGAGATAGGTATCATTTCCCACAGAGTACTGCATCAGTAGGAAAAGAAATGGTGCAAAATCTCCAAGGCATTTTCATAGAGAAGAAGGTAGGAAAAATTATTCCTGTATCTTCTACTTTTTACCATGCCAGTGTAGTGGGTACTCCTTGGGCACACAATCCCAGAACCAGGCTGGCTACCTATCCTCTCAAGCTTCTAGGGGTACCCCTGAGGGGTTGGAGTGTCCTCTAATACTATGGGCTTGACCCTTCATTCCAGGTATGTTATCCTTATTGTTAAACAACAGTGACTTATACCCCAGCTCTATTTCACTCATTCATATCAATTCACTTTTACAAAGAGATAGTTATTTCAAAGATAGGGCAAGAACAAAAGTCTCAGCATTTCTCTTCAACACTTTGGGAGCATACTCTTTTTCCCTACATGACCTCAGTATCTGAAGATAATGTACTCAGGCTAAATGTAGTTTCTACATAGCACTGGGCCCAGCAAGCTTCACGTTCAAATGGGGGAGCATTGTTGGATGAGTCCTCCTCTTAACTATCACCAGGTTAGGTCTAACAGAGGTGAGGAACCTGCAGTTTTGAGGCCACATGTAGCCCTCTAGGTCCTCAAGTACAGCCCTTTGACTGAATCTAAGCTTGACAGAGCAAATCTTTTTGTTAAGGAGATAATAAACAATAATAATTAATTTATAAATAATAAATAAATAATCCTTAATAAAAGGATTTGTTCTGTGAAGTTTGGATTCAGTCAAAGGGCCACACTTGAGAAACTAGAGGAACACACATGGCCTCGAGGGTGCAGGCTCCCCACCCTTGTTAGAAGATTGTTCCTTGTTCTTCAGGGCATTGATTCTGATAGTTTAGTTGCAAAGCTTAGTATGAACTTAACTATTGGATTCCTGGTTGTCTTTTCTCCCAACCTTTCAAAACTCACAAGATTATCATCTCCAATTTCCTTAAACAAAAGGAAAAATCCCAAGACAATGACAAAGGCCTGTTTTGTTGAGACCACATGTTGCCCTCAGACATAATGAGGACCCAAGGCCTCTCCCCTTACAGTCTCTTACCAGATACCATCTAGTAAGAAGTCAGCTGACAAAAATTAGTCCAAGAGAAGAGGACAAACCAAGAGAGAGGAAATGAGGCCAGCTGAAGCTTTTGGAAGGTACGTCTAGTTCTGATTCTCCAGCTTCAGCCAAGTGACTTCTACCTAATGGTTAACAGACCAGAACTAGTCACAAAATGTCCATGCGTCTCTCCAAGACACTTCAAATTTTGCATCATCATCATTCTCCCATAATAAAGCTCCCCAGGCCCTCTACCATGTGGGTACTGCATTAGCAGTAGTCTGCATGTTCTAGTTCCCTGTTATACCAGTAATATTAGGAGATGTTGAAAGCTGTCCTGTAGTGGGAATTCTTTCTGCCCCAGATCAGGCTTGATCCTTCCATATAGAGTGAGGATTCAGGGTCTCCTCTTTCAGCAGACAGGGTACCATGACATCCATGCTTCTCTAGTCCAATTCTGGGCCTTAGGCAGCTTGGGTCTCTCCTCCTTGCTGATTGGGTCTCATACATAACAAGATGGCCCAACTTCTGGTCATATCCCATTGCAGACTTACTATATCTACTTTATTTTCTTCTTCATGTGTTTCCCAACACTGTGATTAAAACTTAATGCAAAATCAGATAACATTTTCTGTTTTGGGATGTCTAATCAGAAATGCTGCCAACTATACCCTCTTATGGAAAAGTAAAATGACAAATATTAGAGGGGATGTGGGAAAAATGAGACAGTAATGCTTTGTGGAACTGTGACCTGATTCAACCATTTAATAGTGCAATTTGGAACTAAGCCCAAAGGGCTATAAAACCATGCATATCCTTTGACCTAGCAATACCACTACTAGGTCTGTATCCCAAAGGAGATTTAAAAAAAAAATCAAAAAAGGAAAAGGGTCCATATGTACAAAAATATTTAGAGCAGCTCTTTTCTGGTGGCAAAGAGTTAAAACTTGAAGGCATGTCTATCAATTGGGGAATGGCTGAACAAATTGTGGTATGTGATTGTGATAGAATGCTATTGTACTATAAGAAATGGTGACCAGGATGCTCTCAGAAAAACCTGGAAAGACTTACATGAACTGATACAAAGTGAAATAAACTGTGTACAAAGCAACAGCACTATTGTAAGATGATCAGCCATAGATGACTTAGCTATTCTCAGTAATACAATGATCCAAGACAATTCTGAAGGACTTATGATGAAAAATGCTATCTGTCACCAGAGAAAGAACTCATGGTGTTTGAACACAGATTGAATCATTTTTTTTTAACTTTCTTTATTTTTCCTGAAGGCTTTTTTTGGGTCTACGTTTTCTTCCACAACATGACTAATATGGAGATGCTTTGTATGACTACACATGCATAACCTATATCAAATTGCTTGCCTTCTAAATGGGGATGGGGACATGGAGGGAGGAAGAGAGAGAATTTGTAACTCAAAGTTTTAAAAATCAATGTTAAAACTGTTTTTACATAAAATATAAGGTAAAATATGAAATATTTATATTACCAATTTTATTTCTAATGTTAACATAAAATATAAAGTTTTTACATAAAAAATAAAGTACTGAATTTAAAAACTATACCCTATTCTGTCAGGAATCTGTGCCCTGATTTTATCTTGTATATATGAATGATATTTTTGTATTATAGCAAATATGGTGAAACTTTGTCCACAATTTCAACATATCACCAAATGTTCACTAAGAACTTATTATATGTCCAGTGAAGGGCAAGGTGCTGATGATATACAAAGGAAATGAAAGACATAGTCCTTGTCCTCTAAGAGATTAAAGCCTAGTCAAGGATAAAACAAGTATAATAGTTATATATAAATATAATAATAATAGTTACAATGTAAAATTCAATATTATATTTTCCATTACTCTAGTAGACTAATACCTACTGATATCAATATAATTATCGTTCATAATAAAACATACTCTTTAGATGCAAAAGTGATTTTCCAAAATAAAGAGACAAAGTGGATGGGAGGCCATCTTCAGTATCAAAGAGCCTTGGTTTTGAATCCGATCTCATGCATTTGCTAACTGTAATCCTAAGCATGCCACTTAAAATCTCTCAGACTCAACTTCTTCTTCTGCAAAGTGAAGGAGTGGCATTCAAAGGTCTCTTCCAGTTCTAAATCTCTGATGTTATAGTCCTATGATCCTTCCAGTGCCCTTAGGCAATTCTCTAAGACTAAATTGCAGAACTGTTGTTCTGTAGATCTATGTTGGTTTGTTTGTGGGTGATATGGTTTCCTCATTGGGAGTTCCCCGTGATAGTGAAATTGTAGGTCTGGAACAAAAAACAAAAAACAAAAATCAGAACCCCAACTAGGCATATGGGCAAATATTATTTCTGAATTTTATTTTTAAACATTTAGCAAAACATTGAACCAAAATGTCATCCATTGTTCCCTTGTACCTTATGCGTCAAATAGACAAGTCCTAAATGACCTCTCCTTTACAAGTCTTTAGGCCAGCTAATGTGAGGTACTATATCTGCCACACAAGTAGTGAATTGAATTTATGACATTTCATCCCACTCCCAACCCCACAAAAAATCATTCAGTCAGCTGGTACTGATTCACTCTACTACAGGTAGCTGCTAGACACATAACCTATGGATGGTGCTGTGGACAATGCAGGACTCCAAGATTTGGCCCCTGCTCTCCTGGAGCTTGTGACCTCAAAGGGGAGACATGACAAACATACATGAATGCTATATAGCTACAGAACATTCCAACATTATGCCCAATGGTACAAAATAGCACATGAAGCTCAGAAACAGTGTATACAATAGCAGTTCTGAGAAAAGTGTGGACTATAAGAATGAGAACCATCAGGGAGTGTCTACCTTTTTATCTGGGAACTTCACTGCCTTTCAAGTGTCTCCGGAGGAAATTCTATCTTGAGTACAGAATGATGGAAAAAAAAACAAACCAACAACAATATGCTGTCTGGCTACAATTCAGTACAAAATTAGCCACAAGCCTTCCATTTACTGACAGTCTTTAAGAAGACAGTATTCACCCTTTTTCCTTTGTTGTCTTTTCATGGCTATAAGTTCACGTCACAGTGATCATTCCTGGTTTCTTCCTTGTCGGAAACAAACCAAGGAACCATTAATGAAGCAGACAGCAATAGAAAGATCTATCATGGGGTGGAAAAAGTCAGGCATTTCTTTTTTAAACTTGGAGAAGCAAACTGTTTGGACTGAATCCAAAGGTATTTGTGGTTCTGTTTTCACACATGTCTCAGAAATATCTAAGAACAGTCCTATTCTTCTTCTTCTATTTTGTACATGCACTGGAAGAAATGATTCTACCATGGTAACTTTGAACTTGGAGGCTCATGGGCCAGCCTGTATTTGACTCATCTATCACAGTAACTAATCACATTCATTGCTCTGGCATTGTCCATCTTCTCAGTAGAGGAACTAGGCTTTCCAGTACTTGGATTCCACCCCCATTTTGGATTTTCAAAGAACAATTCTATTTTGGACTCCAATATAAGGTTATTGTTGTTCAGTTATTTTTTGGTTGTGTCTGACATTTCATGACCCCATATAGATTTTTCTTGGCAAAGATACTGGAGAGGTTTGCCATTTCTTTCTCCAGCTTATTTTACTGATGAGGAAACTGAGGCAAACAGGGTTAAATGACTTTCCCAGCATCCCATAGCCAGTTAAAGTCTCAGGCCAGATTTGAACCCAGGAAAAAGAGTCTTCCTGACTTGAGATCTGGCACTCTATCTACTGTGTCACCTAGCTGCCCTCATACAAGGATTCTTTCAATAAAGTTGGTAAAGTATGAAGATGCTGAAGGTATTAACATGAATCAGGTATGGAATAGGTAATTTTATTTCCACCAAAAAAGAGAATGGTAGACAATAAAAATAACACCTTAAAAAAAGAATTGGCCAAATGAAGAAAGAGGTACAAAAACTCATTAAAGAAAATAATTTCTTAAAAATTAGAATTGGGCAAGTGGAACCTAATGATTCCATGAGACATCAAGAAACAATCAAACAAAGTCAAAAGAATGAAAAAATAGAAAAAAAAGTGAAATACCTCATTTGAAAAACAACTGACCTGGAAAATAGATTGAGGAGAGATAATTCAATAATTATTGAATTATCTGAAAACTGTGATCAAAAAAAGAACCCAGTCATCATATTTCAAGAAATTATCTAGGAAAACTTCCCAGATAGCTTAGATCCAGAAAGTAAAATAGAAACTGCAAAAAAAAAATCCACTGATCACCTCCCAAAAGACACCCCAAAATGAAAACTCCCAGGAATATTATAGGTAAATTCCAAAACTCCCAGGTCAAAAAGAAAATGCTTTGAGCAGCCAGAAAGAAATCATTCAAATACTGCAGAAACAAAGTCAGGATCATTTAAGATTTACCAGTCATGACATTAAAGGAACAGAGGGCTTGAAGTATGATATTCTAGAAGGCTAAAGAGCTGGGATTACAACCAAGTATAACCTAACCAGTAAAACTGAGTATTATACTTTAAGGAAAAAAATGAATATTTAGTGAAATAGAGGATTTTCAAGCCTTTGCAATGAAAAAATCAGAGCTGAAGAGAAAATTTGACTTTCAAATTCAAGACTTAAGAGAAGCATAATAAGGTTAACATAAAAGAGAAATAATAAGGGACTCAATAAAGTTAAACTGTTTAGATTTCTATATGGAAGCTAATACATATAATTTCTAAGAACTTCATCATTATTAGGGCAGTTAGAAGGTTTCTACATAAAAAGAACACACACGAGTAAGTCAATTATGTTGTAATGATGTAAAGGTGAGAAAGAGGATTGACCTGGAAGAAAGAGAAGGGATAGGAAGAATGGGGAAAATTATTTCACAAAAAAAATGGCACAGGAAAAAAAGCTTTTATTGTGGAGGGGAAAATGGGGAATAGGGACAGGCAATGTTTGAATCTCACTCATATGTGAATTGATTCAAAGAGGGAAAATATATATATATACATACTCAACTAGTAATAGAAATTCATCTTACCCAAACAGGAAGTAAGATGGGAAAGGGATAAAGAAAACAAGAAGATGATAAAAGCAAGAGTGAATTAAAGAAAGCAGTGGTCAGAAGCAGAACAGATTTTAGAGGAGGAATAGGATAAAAAGAGAGAGAAGGATTAACAGAAGAAAATAAGATTGAGACAATGCATAGCCAGTAAGTAAAATTGTGAATGTGAATAAAATGAACTCACCTATAAAACAGAAGTGGAGAGTAGAATTAGAATTAGAAACCAGAATTCTACAGTATGTTGTTTATTAGAAACACACCTGAAACAGAGAGACTGCAACAGAATCTGTTATGTTTCAGCTGAGCCAAAAAAAAATGTGAGGGGAGAAATCATGATCTCAGACAAAGCAAACTGCTAAAAGGCACCATAAGTAATAAAGTAATAGAAATACTAAACATATACACATCAAATATCATAGTATTCAAATTCTTAAAGAAAAGTGGTATAACTGTACTAGTTGGGATCTCAATCCTGTCCTCTCAGAGTTAGATAAATATAAGCATAAAATAAATAAGAAAGAAGTTAAGGAGATAAATAGAATCTTAGAAAAATTAGATATGCTATACCTCTGGGGAAAAAATGAATGGGAATAAAAAGGAGTCTACCTTTTTCTACCTTTACAAAAACTGGCCATGCATAAAAAACCTCACACCCAAAAGTAGACTATTAGAACTATTAAATGCATCCTTTTCAGATCATAATGCAAATGAAAATTATATTTAGTAAAGGACCATGGAAGTATAAATTAAAAATTAATTGTATGTGAAAACATGTTTAATATGAATGTAGAGGTAGAGTTTATGTCAGATTGTACACCATCTTGGGGAGGAGAAGGGAAGGGGAGAAAATTTAGAACTCAAAATCTTATGGAAGTGAATGTTGAAAACTAAAAATAAATAAGTAAATAAAAATTAATTGTAAACTAGGTGATCTAATCCTAAAGAATGACTGGGTCAAAGAAAAAATCACAGAAAAAAATAAATAATTTCATTAAAGAGAATGACAGCAATGAGACAATGTACCAAAATTTGTGGGATGTTGGCCAAATTACTACTGAGGGGAAATTTTATATCTCTAAACATGTACAGCAGTAAATGAGAGAAAGAGCATATCAATAAATCGAGTATAGAACTTAAAAAAAAACTAGAAAAAGAACACATTTAAAATCCCCAATTAAACACCAAAATGGAAATACTGAAAATCAAAGGAGAGATCAACAAAACTAAAATTTTCAAAAACTAATTTCTAACTAAATTTTCGAAAACACTGAACTAATAAATAAAATTAGGAGCTGATTTTATTTTTTTAAATAAATAAATCATTGATTAATTTGATTTAAAAAAAGAGAAAGAAGAAAACCAAGTTAGCAGTGTCAAAAAAAGAAGAGGACAAGGACACTACCAATGATGATGAAATTAAAGCAATTATTTTGGGTTATTTTGTTCTATCATATGCCAGTAAAATTGATATTCCAAGTGAAAAGGACAAATATGTACAAAAATATAAACTGCCCAGATTAACAGAAGAGGAAATAGAATATTAAATATACTATCATAGAAGAAGAAATTAAACAAGCCATCAGTGAGATCCCTAATTAAAAATTCCCAGGACCAGATGGATTTATAAGTGAATTCTTTATATTTAAGGAACAAGTAATTCCAATACCATGTAAACTATTTGAAAAAAATAGGTAAAGGAGTGCTGCCGAATTCCTTTTATGACATAAATATAGTTTTGATACCTATCAAGAAAGAGCAAAAACAGAGAAAGAAAACTGTAGACCAATTTTTTTAATGAATGTCAATAAAAAAAACAAAATACTAACAGGAGATTGCAGCAACATATCATAAAGGTCATACTCTATTACAAGGTGAACTTCATACCAGAAGTCAAGGGCTAGTTTAATATTGGGGAAACTATCAGGATAATTGATTGTATTAATAATAAAAACAACAAAATTCATATGATGATATCAATAGATACTGGAAATTATTTTTTTTTACAAAATATAATGCCCATTCTTAATAAGAAACATTAGAAAGCAAAGGAATAACTGGAACCTTTCTTAAAATTTAAGTATTATTTATCTAAAGGGGCATCTAGGTAGTGCAGTAGATAAAGCACCAAGTCTGGAGCCAAGAAGACCTGAGTTCAAATCTGACCTCAGATACTTACTAGCTGGGCAATCTTGGGCAAGCAGAGTTAAGTGACTTGCCCAGGGTCACACAACTAATAAGTGTCTGAGGCTGGATTTGAAATCAGGAAAATGAATCTTCCTGATGGCGGGCACAGTGTTCTGTCCCAGTGGACCTAGCTGTCCTTAAGTTAGATGGATACATGCAGTCATGGATTCCAAAAGGCCCTGACATCTTAGTCTGATATCTGCTTAAAGCAGGAATCCCCTTTTTAAAAACAGTATATCAATAGCTTACATTTTTTAGCTCTAGAAGGGATCTCAGAGGTTTATCACTTTGCAGAAAATGAAATGTGGTTTAGTGAATATGAGCCCTAGACTTATCATTGGGAAATAGGCTCAAACCTCACCTTACATAGATACTAACTGTGAGACCCTGATGTCTCAGTTTCCTTATCTGTAAAATGAAAGGGTGGTATTCCATGGCCTCTGAGGTCCCTTCCAGCTCTAAATCTATGATCCCAGGAAACCCTAGATGATTTGCCAATGGATGCAGGCAATACATAACAGAATCTAGATTCAAAACCAGGTCCTCTAATTCTAAATATAACATTCTGTGTCTCATACTTCATATTTGCAAAATATTTTACATAATTTCTCACATGTTCTGTCCCTGGAATAGAGACTGGAGTGATCTCCTGTCAAAGAACGGATAAAGGAAATCATCACTGAAGTATAGGTTGGATTAAGTGGTCTCTGAGGCTCCTTCTAAATCTAAACCCAAGATTCTATGATTCTCCCACGGTAGGTAGTGCAGCTTTCCCATTTTACAGATGAAGAAATTGACACAGATTTTGAACCTGGAAAGAAATAAAGTCTAATTGTTGTGAAACTGTTATTTGGCATTCAATGGACCTAAAAACATATTCATTATTATGAAGGTTGTTCAAGTACCCTTTGGTATAATTCATCTGGGGCAAGAAGACCCAAATTCATTTAGAGTTACCAAATCAACGATTATCAAACTTTTTTTGGTACGTTGCACAATGTTATTGTTTGGCATGAAGAATAGCTATATACCAGAAAGGAGACTTGGGTATGCACCTGTGATTGCAAAAGTTAAGTTCCATACAATTTGGGACACATTCAAGGGATTGCTAGAACCTGCTCAAACCAGAACCAACTGGCAAATTTCTTCAAAATTAGCAAAAAGTACAAAGGCTTGATTTATTGTTTTGCTGATTGTCTAGAGAAGACTTAAGAGAGTGATGGAGAAAATTCTAATAATGCAGGTTAAACTTTAAAGTGTTCTGTTAATATGTGTTTTTTTTCTTGACAGCCGGCTGTTAAGTATTTAACACTTCCATTCATCCGTCATCTATGTAACTTTCCAAACCAAAATATCCATGTCCATCAGTAAACATTTATTAAGTGCCTGTTATATGGCTATACATCGTGTTGAAAAAATCATAATATGCACACAAAAAAAATAATGGCCAAGTGCTTACCCAGTATGTAAGCATGGCCCTTTACATGGACTAACCCAGATGCACTGAGGTTTACATATTTCATTTGGAAAACCCATTCCCTAGCATAGGTTGATGATTCTGAGCATTCAGTACTCATCTATTTCATTGTGCTTTTTTTATAATTTATGGAATAAAATAAGCATTTCCATAATATAGTATAATAAAAAAGGTGATTGCACATGAAACTGTAAATCTATTCATTTGCTATTCTTTCCCAGTACTCATTCTGATTTTCATATTTTCTCTCCTCCCCTTCACACCTTCCTTTCCTTTTCCTATCTCTTTCCCTTCTCCCCTTTCCCTTTCTCACTAATTCTCTCTTCTCTCTTTCCTTCCCCTCCAAGGACAAAGAGTTGAATTCACGTTAAATTAAATGAGTTTATGCTTGAACTTCCTTGTTTTAATCTACAAGTCTCTCTGCCCTCCCCCTAAATTCCTCCACAACCCTGGCAGCTGAATTTACTTAGCTCTCACCTGTAATCTCAGCCCAAACTTGAGTCCAGAAACCAATTCCAGCCATAGGCTAGGGAGATAAAAGGAAATAATGAAGTAATTTCTTACTGTCCCATCCCTTTCCTCCACAAAGTGACCTCCTATGGACAGGGACAGGTATTTCAGAAAGCAGAGCTGAGCACTCAAGCAATTTCCTAACTCTGAGCTACATGGTTCATTGTAGACCACTCCCAAGGTAGCACATCTTTAATTCTGGGGTGATGAAACATCGGATTAAGAAACTGCCCAGATAATTACATAATAAAGACTACTCCCACCCGTTAAGTGTCATTCTGTCAGAGTGGGGTGATCTTGAGAGCACACAGACACAGACAAAAGGAACATCCTCAGAAAATCCAACTGTACCACTCAGCCATGTGTGATAATCAGGCTTAGATCCTCCTTTTCCATCACTAATCACTCATAATCTTTCTGCAGCCACAGACTTATGTCATTCAGGCTTACGGTAGATACTAGCAATGTCTGCACTGTTTCCTTCCCTTAAGTATTATATAACTAAGATGGCCCTGCACATAGATGAAGCATGGCAATAGCCCAGGACCTCACCCCAGCTCTTATTCTTCTATCTTCATGGTCTCACTGCTTTGCCTTTACTGTGATGCTAGCTTTTCCCAGACAGGTGGCCCAAAAGGGGCAGGTAGATAGTTAGAGCCCTGGGCCTGGAGTCAAGGAGACTCATCTTCCTGAGTTCAAATCCTCCCTCAGACACTAGTTTTGTGACCCTGGGCAAGTCACTTAACCTTGTTTGCTTCAGTTTCCTCACCTGTAAAGTGAGCTAGAGAAGGAAATGGTGAACCATTCTAATATCTCTGCCAAGAAAACCTCAAATGGGGTCACAAAGAGTCAGACCTGATTGAAATAACTGAACGATGGTCAAAAAGACCTGAGTTCAAAATTGGCTTCAGAAATTTACTAGCTCTTTGACTTTTGACAAGTCATTTAACCTTCCCTGCCTCAGTTTCCCCATCTGTACAGTGGGAATATTAATAGCATCTACTTCATGGGTTGCTGTGAGGATCAAATGAAATAACATATGTAATTAACAGTGTTTTGTAAACCCTAAAGAGTTATGTAATATTGACTATTACTATCGGCACAGAGGTCAACGTTGCAGCCCTCTAATCTGACCTGGTTTTCTCTGTTTTATAGGAACAGGGTTTGTAGTTTGTTTCCAAGTTTTCCAGTGATTGGCTTCCCTGCCTTGCCCTTTAGTTATCTAGAGGTAGGATATCCTGACTTGTATCTCTGTTTTCAGTGTCTAAATTCCCCATCTTTGACCTCTCGTCTGTTTCTGAGTCCCTGATAATTGGTGCTTTCCTGCACTGACTGCTTGAGCGTCAGTTGACACCCTGCCCTGATCCTGCTTGGGTATCCCCCTTGGATCTTAGGTTTAGCTGGGACATTGCCAATGATATTCACATCCTACTTGTCTTTTTCTTAATGGAATATCCTCTCAAATCCGGATCTTTAGATTCACATCCTCACTACGACATGAATAATCTAAAAAGAGCACTTGCTGGCCTTCCTCTGACGACTAAAACCCAGGTCATCACATCACTCTGTAGTTCTGGCCAGACTCCCAGTCCTTCCTCAATGTCAGGAAGGTTCAACCCAGATACAACAAAACACATACAAAATTAGAAACAGTAGCTCAGTGGATAGAATGCCAGGCTTGATATCAGGAAGATCTGAATTCAAACCTTCAAGATACTTAGCAGTTGTATAACACTGACCAGATCATGTATCTTTTTTCAGCCTCAGTGCTCTCATCTAATGGATGAAGGGTTAGACTGGATGGTCTCTGAGCTCTAAATCTATGATTCCATGATCCCTACCAGCTTTAAATTTACGGTCCTATGAAGCCTGTGTTTCCTTCTCTGTATGTCCCCCACATCAAGGAAAAAATTAAATATTGATAATTGAATATCCATAAATGATTATAATTATGATGCCTATTGAGAATTTGAATGATGATCATGAATAATCCTATAGTAATAATAAAAGGGGAGGTTGAAGATTCCTGTCTTCTCTGAAGATATCCTTTCTCTCCCATCCCCAGCCCAGAAGATTCTTTGAACTTGGTGTCTTACATCCTCAGGCAGCTGGCCTCCACCAGACCTGTTAAATATCTGCATGGGTTTCCATATCAGGACAATTTGCTTCTCTTTTCTGTTGACCTCATGATCACTCCACCTGGTCATTCCAGGTAATCTGATAAGGCTGGCTTTGGGCTCCTCCCTTGTCTGCTTCCATTTGTATCAGGACTGTTCACCTTTCTGACTAGGACTGGCTTTGAACTTTCTTCTGTTCTACTATTGCTACCCCTCTTCTGCCCCTTCCACCTCCTTATCTGAACCTGTTGGACTTTACACTTTACTCTGGTCCATTGCCACTGGGGCCATTACTCCTTGGGTTTAACCAAGGCTGATCCCTACCTGGCTCTATCAAGCTGCTATCCAATCCTATGTGTGCATAGTCAGGTATCAGAGTCCCTTCATTCCTACCTACCTTCACCCCAACCCCTTTCCCTGGGAGAGATGACTGGCAGTCAGCCTGACCAGTGGTGGTTGTTCCCAGCCTACTTCTGGATTTCCAGACTTTTCCTAGCTTAACAAAAATGAAGTGAGAAACTACTACTGTACTCTCTAGCACTGACCCATTGTAATAAGTTTAAAAATATGCAGTTGTGCAAGAAACAAGGATGAGGATGGATACACATTTAGATGAAAAGTCATCCGGCTAGCAGGATGGGGAAGGCAAGGGAAAATTCAGATGGAAGAGAGTTTCCATATTGGTTATTAGTGTTCATTCCATCTGTCAAAACAGAGTCTATGAAACACTCCATAAACCCCAATAGGATACACACTCCTACATAGTAAGTATTGTTTCATTCTTTGTATGCACAAAACCTACCATAATGCCTTGCACATAGGCCTATGTTTACTGATAAATCAACACATTGCTATATATAAAATAGAGAAGCAGCATTGTACAAGAGGGAAAGCATTGACTTTGGAGTCAGGGGATATGACTTTGAGTTCTGCCTTTGTTACATATTACCCATGAGACCTTGGGCAAGTCATTTTACTTCTGGGGCCTCAGTTACTCAATCTGTAAAATAGAGAGTTTGGACTAGATGGTCTCTAAATTTACTTCCAGATCTAAATCTGTCATTCTACAAATTCTTACCATTCCAAAACTTCCACTGAAGTCCTACTTTGGTAGGTAGGATATAAAGCTGACTCTGGGTCATCCAAGGCTATGCCTGAGGATGCTAATCTCTGGCAGGCCCTGCAAGGCTGGGAAGGTTTTGAAACTTGGTCTAGTGATGTACTGAGTATCTATCATTGGACAGCCTCAAAAATTTCAGAGGGAGTCATCATCAGATGATTTTTTTTGGCCATAGCAGTTCTCAAACACAATGTTATACAATGGTTGTTATCTGTGTCAGTGAACAGAGTCCTCATGCCAATGGGACCTTTGAAACATTGGAGCATTATTCTGAAAGAGCTTAACAAATGAAGTGAGAAACCATTATTGTTCTCTCAGGTGTTGTCAGATAGAATTCCCAGGAAGCAGTGATGCTTGGGCACTAGACAATTAAATTCATTTTGAAAATGAATAGAAAGTATATGCCTGGGCAAAACATATGCACATGTGTCTCTGTCTAACCGTTAGCTGCTCCTCATTGATCCGTCTTCTGCCATATCCTCTAATGGACAAACATCCCATTGGCCCTTCAAGATCAAGAGCAAATGTGACCAGAAGTCCTACTCCCCCCTTTCATCTGATAAGGATCACAAAATATCTGATTCAAGAGCACCTTCTACTCCTTTTGCAAATTTGTTAGATTCTATTTTGTGTTGTATTTCATTGTGTGGATGCCACATCCCCCACTAGGCTGCAAAGTCTTTGAGCACAACGCTGTATGTTACTTACCTTAGGAGAAACCAGTGGATACTATACTTCTTGCTTCATTCCCCACATTCCAAACCATTTCTTCTTTCCCCTCATTCCCCACCATGTGCCAAACTACATTCTGCATATTTATAGCAGGTGATCTGGTTCCTATTTTACTGAGAAAAGCCGTATCATCCAACATGAACTGCCTAAGCTTCCCTCTTGTATTGCTTAAAAATTTCAGCATCACCTTCTCTCTCCTTCTCCCTTCCTTTTCTTTATATAAAAACTTCTTTTTCCTATTGCTCCCCACTCCCATGCCATTGATTTGGTATAAGGGAATGGATTTTGGTTTGAATTTGGAGGGCCTGGATTCAAATTCTGACTTTGTCATTTATTACTAGTATGACCTTAGCCAATAGGTTAATTTTATAGCTTTCTATTACCCCATTTGTAAAATCAGAGGGGGTGGAATTGGATGCCTCTAAGCTCCATAGTTCAGCTACCACTCCTAACCGTGTTCTGACACTCTCATTCATTGTCATCTGTCAGTCCTTTCCAGGACCTGGCTTGAGTATCCATTTCTGTGCACACCTAAGCCTCTGGTTCAATTTATGGGCTCCTTTCTGTGAGCTTTCTGTGAGCAAGAACTGTGACCTATCATCTAGGAAAAGCACATGCTAGCACGTTGTTCAGCACAAAGTTTGTGCTTAAGTTTTCCTTACATTTATTAGGTGCTTAATAATAAATGTTTATTGAATTAAATTCTAGGAGGAAAGATTCCAAGTTTTCTCCATCTTAACTCTGTTCTCCTGATTCCTATTTTTTTTTTAAAGCAAGCATCTTTCCATGAACACCTCCAGCTGCTTGCCCACACCCTCTCCTCCCACCACTAGCCCAATGATGGAAAGTAGAGACATTGCCATCAATCAATCAGCAGATGGGCAGATGTAGACCTACATGTGGGTATATACAAAACTGAAACCATGAAATTTTATTGCTACCAAGATATCAGTTGAAACAGAAGGAAATAGGAATGGGAAGCTCGATTCTGCAATGTAGATATGGGTGTGGGAGTGTGTATGAGTGAAACGAGAACTGTTAATATCCTCATCTATTTTTAGAGAGCAGATCTGTCGCCTCATCAGGTAACATGAAGATCCCACAATGTGGCTTCATGGTTGGAGAAGCTGACTTCGAGGCAGGAAATGGTGAACAACAAGTCACTTAACCTTCTGTATTTTGCAAGCAAGGAGAGAAGAGGTCGAAGCCAGGGTCTGCTTTCTTCTGTCATCACCCAGAGTCTCGACCCCATAACATTTCTGAGCAATTCTGGGTTGTTCAGGTCAGGGTGTAGGGTGATGGATGTCAGTGTTAGGGTAGGGTTTAGTGCTTCACACGAAGCAAGAGTTCAATAAACGTATCGTGAATCAATGAACAAATAGTCATTATACTTTTACAATTTCTGTATCAAGTTCAAATTCTACAGCAGACCATTAAAATCTCCCATCCACCAAGATCTTGTGTGGAATCCACCCTCTCCCAAGATGGCACAATGTAGAGTCCTGGGCTTGGAGTTCTCATTTAAAATTCTGCCTCAGACACTTATTAACTGTGTGACCTTGGGCAAGTAACTTATGCTGTCTCCTTCAGTTTTTCATCTGTAAAATGGTGAGGTTGGACTCAATGATCTTCCAGTTCTAAATTTGTGATTTTCCTCCTCAATTCCTTCAGGGTCAGTGAATCATTCCATGCTCACACTTATGTGTGCCAGAGGTCCTTGTTACCATATCAACACCTCCCCAAATAAGAGTAAGTAGTAGCGTACTTCAGAATTGCTTCCAGAATTGACTTTTACTGTTGGAAGAGCCATGTAAATGCAGCAAAGACATTAGGTAGTGACTTGTTTGGAGTGAGTGAGAACAAAACCAAACCATGTCCACACAAAAGCCTTTCACAAGAACTGTTAGTAACCCTTTATGAGACAAGGCCATCAGGCTTGGGAAGGATGGATTCAACTTAGCCTGGCCTCTGAAATGTACTTTTTGCTTCCTGTTTATAACTAGAACACAATGAATCTTGAAACCAAGTCTGGCCTTTTGGATTATGGCACCGGGGCCAAGACCCTGAAGGAGGCACGTTTCTGACGTCAAGGCCACAAATACTTCATTCAATGTTTTGACTTGCAGAGATGTGGCTTTCTCAGGGGGACACTCACGAAACAGATTCAGAACCTCCTCCTTCCACCCTTAAATGTTTACTCTTCTCTCTTGTAACTATTGACATGAACTATTAAACAGTCTCTAGGGCTATGCCTTTAAGGGGAATTTTTCTGTCTTCCTTCCTTCCCTTGCAGACACTGGGTTGTTTGTATTTTCTTGCTGAGCTGGGATCTGTGGTGCTGATATTCACACACTGGTGACTCATATGGGAGCCCACCTAGAAACAACTCCTCCCGCAGTTTCATTTCTTCTTTCTAGAATTGTTTTTCTTCCTTCATTTCCTTTCATATCATTTTCAAAGGGTGTTTGGCTAGAAACAGTTTTAGGTCTTCTGTAATTTTATTCCTCTTGCTAGTTTCATGAAGAAAAGGGCCTGGGAACAGACTGACTACTGGACATGTGATGGGGAAAAGAGACAAGGGCAGGGAAGGAGGGAGAGGAGCTCTTCCCATTGGCTGATATTAAGACATCGAGACTGTTATTGGTTCTAGAAAAACTTGAAAGCATGGAAATGTCCTGAGGACAGAGGAAGGAAAGGGGGAGTTGGTGGGAGAGTAGAAGTTATGTGCGTTTACAAGAGCAATTGAGGTCACAGGAGTTGGGAATTAAAAGGGTTCTTTGAGTTAAAAGAAAAGACAGAGACAGTAACCACTGTTTGGGCATATTTTTAGGAATCCTGGGGGCCTGGCTACCAAATTAATAACTGTATTTACATTTAGAATGTAAGTGCTCTGAGGGCAGGGACCATTTTCACTTTTTTCTATATTCCCAATACATAGCACAGTAGCAAGTTCTCAATAAATGTTGATATCACTTGTAGGTCTGTATCCCAAAGAGATCATAAAAAAGGGAGCCACATGCACAAAAATCTTTATAACAGCTCTTTGTGTGGTGGCAAAGAACTGGAAATGAGGGGATGCCCATCCATTGGGGAATGACTGAATGAGGTGTGGTATAGGAATGTAATGCAGTACTATCGTCGTACAAGAAATGATGAGCAGGCCAACTTCAGAAAAACCCAGACAGACTTACACAAATTGATAGTGAGTGAAGGGAGCAGGCGCAGGAGAACATTGCTCACAGTGGCAGCAACACTACGTGATGACTGATTTCGAAAGACTTAGCTCTTCTCAGCAATATAAGGATCTAAGACGATTCCAAAAGACTCACAATTAAAAATGCTATCCACATCCCGAGAAAGAACTACGGAGTCTGAATGCAGATCAAAGCTACTATTTTCTCTCTCTTTTTTCTTTCTTGTGGGTTTTTCGCCCTTCTGTTCTGATTCTTCTTTCACAACATGACTAATGTGGAAATGGCTTTAATATGATTGTACTGATAGCCTGTGTCCGATTACTTGCCATCTTGGGGAGGGGAGAGGGAGGGAAAACATGTGAAACTCCAGATCTTATAAAAGTGAATGATGAAAACCAAACTAAATAAATGATAACTACAAAAAAATAAAAAATGCAAAAAAATGCTGGTTGATTTATTAAGCTATTCAGAAATGATAGGAAAAACTAACATAGAAACATCCACCCAAACACACATACATCTCCCAGAAAAACTCCAAACAGGTAAGCCATTTGATTTCAGGTTGATGTAAGGGTATGCCCGCTTTAGGCTCCAGCAAAGCTAAAAGTAAGATGGGGGGAAAAGCCAAGCAGGAAACATCATCTTTAATACCTGATATTTAAATGTAGAAGAAAAGCTCTTTAAAGATATATAGGAAGCACACCACACTTTAAAAAGGATTCCAGGCTTGAACAGTTTGATTGCATGTGAAAATGCCATTAAAAGCAATGAACTTGCCTTTAGAGTACAGAATACCTCTACCACCACCACCACCTCCCCATCCAGTCATCTGCACAAAACCCGAACAAAAATCTGACTGATCAACATAAGTAAAGGCAGAGTCCTTCACTGATGGAACTTGCTCTGAACCAGAAAAACAACTGTTAGACTGGAGAGGCTAGACTTCTCTAGATTTTGCCACAGAGTGAGGTCCTTAGAAAATCAAAGAGGAGAGTTCCAGTCCTGGGTTACGAGTTATAGCCCTTTCTGAAAGAGTGAAGCAGCAAACAAATGGAAAAGAGTTTGGTTGCTCCATCTAAAGAGGGCTCAGTAATACCCAGGGAAGCTACTTCTTTCTTGTGGCTTTTTTCCCTTTTGCTCCGATTCTTCTTTCACAACATGACTAATGTGGAAATATGTTTAATATGACTGTAGATGTGTAGTCTATATCAGATGACTTGCCAACTTCGTGGGGGGGGGGGAAGGACAAAGGGAAGGGAAAGATGGAGAAAAAATTGGAACTCAAAATCTTATAAAAGTGAATGTTGAAAACTAAAATAAATAACAAATGCAAAAAAACCCAAAACCTTGTCTTTAGAGTACAGAATATCTCTACAACCACGCCCCCCCCTACCTCCCCTGATAGGTGGTGACTGCAGCTCCCCATGAAAGAGTGAGCCCAGGAAGTACATGGAATAGATCCACCCAGCAGAGATGTCATACCCCATGAAGAATGCAAAGTCAGATTAATCTGTCCAACTCAGTCTAGCAGCAGCAGGCTAGTGAAGACCCAGTTCCATGCTTTAATGACATGAGACAGAGAGAGATACAGTGAGAGACACAGAGAGAGACAGATAGACAGAGACAGAGAGAAACAAAGAGAGAGAGAGAGAGAAACAGAGAGAGACATAGAAAGAGAGAGACAGAGAGGCAGAGAGAGACAGAGACACAGAGAAAGATAGAGATATGGAGAGAGAGAGAGAAAGAGAGAGAGAGAGAGAGACAGACAGACAGACAGAGACAGAGACAGAGACAGACAGAGACAGAGACAGAGACTCAGCCATCACTGGTACCCAGCTCCATAGTGAATTTAGTGAGGATTCTTCTTAGAAAAAAAAAAAAAAAAGGAGGCTCTCCCATTAAAAGTTGTGAATAGCCTTGGAAACATGTATTCCCTCCATGTATGTGCTTCAGTACCATGGTAGAAGCTTGTACCTTCAGACCCTTCACTCTTCCCAATCTGTCTCCCTGGGGAGAATTCACTAAAAGTTTTGGAGACTTCTTTTTGAAGCAGGGGAGTTTTACAAATATTATGTAACTATTGTTCTGGCTACACCATTTGAGAAAAAGTCTTTTTTGTTTTGTTCTGTTTATTAATTTATTTCTGACATTCTTTTCTCTTTAAATTTTGAGCTCCAAATTCTCTTCCGCCCTCCAGCTCCTATCCCACCCACTGAGAAGGCAAGCAAATGATATCCTATATGTGAAATCATGCACAACATATTTCTATATTAGCCATATCACAAAAATAATTAAGGTGAGAAAAATGTCATTGCCTTTCCTTTATTGTTAGTGGTCTGGAACATTTGTTTTTCATATAGTCATTAATAGCTTATATTTCTCCTCTTGAGAATCACCTCTTCATATCCCTTGACTATGTAAAGTCTATACTTTACTACACTCTTTCATGAACTCTATTTCCACATTGACAATTGTCTGCTGGACATTGTACCTGAACGTCCCATCAAAGTCTCAAACTTAAAACTTCCAAAACTGAACATATCATCTTCCCCTCCTCCATCAAGTTCACCCCTATTATAAACTTCCTTATTTCTACTGACGGTACCACCACACCCTCTTGTTTATCCCCATCACTCAACTTTGAAACTTTAGAAACATCTTTTTAATTCTTTCCTTTCCCCTACCCTCCGACCCCTGATTAATTTCTAAATCTTAAGAATTTTACCTTCAAAATATTGTTTGCCGTAGGACTCCCCACTCAGTCCATGTTATTACTTTCCTAGCTCAGACCTTCATTATTTTTTGCTTAGCCTTCTACAATAACCTAATAATTGATTTCTTTGTGTTCTTTCTCCAACCCACCTTTCTGATAGCTATAAAAGTAATCTTCTTAAGGTATCAACAACAAACATTTATGGTTCATATTATGAGCCAGGTACTGTACTAAACACAGATGTCCAACTATATACCATGGCCCTGCTCAGATTTATCAGTGATTTTCTACTCACTTTGAGATAAAAGACAAACTTGTTAGCCTGATATTTAAGGTCTCCTAGAAGCTGTGTGCCTCTGACTGATGGACATACCCACATCTATGCATCTCACACTGCTCACCTTCAGATCCAAAATGGCAGCAGGATATGTCTCCAAACTCACATAGAACTCCCAGCTTACATACAACAATCAACCCTATACATCCTCACAGGCTGTCTCCTATACCTAGAGTTCATGCCTTCCCCATCTCTGCTTTTCAGATTCCTTATCTTTCGTGTTGCATTTCCTTCAGTTAGTCTTCCAACCAAATTGTAATGTCTTCCATCTCAAATACTGCTAGAAGGCTCTGATCCCTCTTCATATTGTACCTATCTGCCTATGGGTATGCCCCCAATATATTTGAATTTCTTTTTTTTTTTTTTAAAGTTGAAATCCTGTTTTTATTTTTTATTTTTTTTATTATTTTTTATGTTTAACAATCACTGCCATACAATTGAGATTTTATCCCCCCCACACCTACCCCCCACTACCCCCCTCCCTCCCCACGACTGCATACAATTCTGTATAGGTTCTACATATACTTTCCTATTGAGTATATTTTCACTATAGTCATGTTATGTAGTCAGACTAAAATAAATGAAAGAAATCATATAACAAATCAAAACATGATACACAAACACATACACAAACATGATCTGCTACATTTTGCGAATGACTTCCATATTTCTTTCTCTGAGTGTGGAAGGCATTTTGCCTTGAGAACCACCATTGGGATTTTTTTTTTTATAAGAAGTTCTTGCATTATTACAAAATTCCAAGTCTACCAGAAAAAACTCTCACACACTGTGGTTGTTGCTGTGCGCAAAGTTCTCCTGGTTCTGCTCCTTTCACTCAGCATCAGGTCATATAGGTCCTTCCAGGCCTCTCTGAAGTCTTCTTGTTCCTCATTTCTTATGGCACAATAGTACTCCATTACATTCATATACCATAATTTATTCAGCCATTCCCCAATTGATGGACATCCCCTTGACTTCCAGTTTTTGGCAACTACAAAGAGTGCTGCTATAAATATTTTTGTACATGTGGGACCCTTTCCCATTTTTATGATCTCTTGGGGATATAGTCCTAGTAGCGATATTGCTGGGTCAAAGGGTATGCACATTTTTGTAGCCCTTTGGGCATAGTTCCAAATTGCTCTCCAGAATGGTTGGATGTGCTCGCAGCTCCACCATCAATGAATTAGTGTTCCAACTCTCCCACATCCTCTCCAGCATTTATCATTTTCTTGTTCTGTCATGTTTGCCAATCTTATAGGTGTGATGTGGTACCTCAGAGTTGTTTTGATTTGCACCTCTCTAACCAATAGTGATTTAGAGCATTTTTTCATATGATTATAGATATCTTTAATTTCTTCCTCTGAAAATTGCCTGTTCATATCCTTTGACCACTTATCAATTGGGGAATGACTTGTATGATTATACATTTTAGTCAGTTCTCTATATATTCTAGAAATGAGGCCTTTATCCCCGAGCTTAGCTGTAAAAATTCTTTCCCAATTTACTACATCCCTCTGGATTTTGGTTGCATTGGGTTTGGTTGTGCAAAAACTTCTCAGTTTAATGTAATCAAAGTTATCCATTTTGCATTTCATAATGCTTTCTATCTCTCCTTTAGTAAAAAATTCTTCCCTTCTCCATAGATCTGATAAATACACTATTCCTTGCTTCTCCAGTTTATTCATGGTATCAATCTTTATACCTAAATCATGTACCCATTTGGATTTTATTCTTGTGTACGGTGTCAGGTATGGGTCTATGCCTAATTTCCGCCACACTGTTATCCAGTTTTCCCAGCAATTTTTGTCAAACAATGAGTTCTTATCCCAGAAGCTGGGGTCCTTGGGTTTATCAAACAGAAGGTTGCTATATTCCTTGCCTACTGCATCTTGAGTGCCAAGTCTATTCCACTTGTCTACCTCTCTGTTTCTTAGCCAATACCAAGTGGTTTTGATAATTGCTGCTTTATAGTACACTTTGAGGTCTGGTAGCGCTAGGCCACCTTCCCAAGCATTTCTTTTCATTAGTCCCTTTGATATTCTGGACCTTCTGTTTTTCCAAATGAATTTTGATATTATTTTATCCAGCTCTAGAAAATAATTGTCTGATAGTTTAATTGGTATGGCACTAAATAAGTATATTAATTTAGGTAGAATTGTCATTTTTATTATATTAGCACGGCCTACCCATGAGCAACTAATGTTTTTCCACTTACTTAAATCTGACTTTATTTGTGCAAAAAGTGTCTTGTAATTGTGTTCATATAATCCCTGGGTTTGTTTTGGCAGGTAAACTCCTAAGTATTTTATACTGTCTACCCTAGCTTTAAATGGGATTTCTCTTTCTATCTCTTGCTGTTGGACTTTGTTGCTAATATATAGGAACGCAGAAGATTTGTGTGGGTTTATTTTGTAACCTGCAACTTTGCCAGAGTTGTTTATTATTTCAAGTAATTTTTTACTTGAATCTCTGGGATTCTCTAAGTAAATCATCATATCATCTGCAAAGAGTGATAACTTAGTTTCTTCTTTGGCTATTCTTATTCCTTGAATATCTTTATCTTGTCTAATTGCTACAGCTAACATTTCTAGTACCATATTGAATAATAGTGGTGATAATGGACATCCTTGTTTCACCCCTGATCTTATTGGGAATGCATCTAGCTTATCCCCATTGCATATAATGCTTGCTGAAGGTTTTAGATAGATACTGCTTATTATTTTATGGAAAGTTCCCTTTATTCCTATGTTCTCCAGTGTTTTTAGTAGGAATGGGTGTTGTATTTTGTCAAAAGCTTTTTCTGCATCTATTGAGATAATCATGTGGTTTTTGTTAGCTTTGTTGTTGATGTGATCGATAATGCTAATAGTTTTCCTAATATTGAACCAGCCCTGTAATCCTGGTATGAATCCTACCTGATCATAATGTATTAATCTCGTGATAAGATGCTGTATTCGTTTTGCTAAAATCTTATTTAAAATTTTTGCATCTATATTCATTAGGGAAATTGGTCTATAATTTTCTTTCTCTGTTTTGTCTCTTCCTGGTTTGGGTATCAAAACCATATTTGTATCATAGAAAGAATTTGGGAGGACTCCTTCTTCCCCAATTTTCAAGAATAGTGTATGTAGTATTGGAATTAACTGTTCTTTAAATGTTTGATAGAATTCACTTGTGAATCCATCTGGCCCTGGAGATTTTTTCCTAGGGAGTTCATTGATGGCTTGTTCAATTTCTTTTTCTGAGATGGGGTTGTTTAATTATTCAACTTCCTCTTCTGTTAATCTGGGTAATTTGTATTTTTTAAAATATTCATCCATCTCGTTTAGATTATCGAATTTATGGGCATAAAGTTGGGCAAAGTAGTTTCTAATTATTGTTTTAATTTCCTCCTCATTGGAGGTGAGTTCACCCCTTTCATTTTTTATATTAGTAATTTGATTTTCTTCTTTCTTTTTTTTAATCAGATTGACCAAAGGTTTATCAATTTTATTAGTTTTTTCATAAAACCAACTATTGGCTTTATTTATTAATTCAATAGTTTTCTTAATTTCAATTTTATTAATCTCTCCTTTGGTTTTCAGTATTTCTAATTTGGTATTTACTTGGGGATTTTTAATTTGTTCTTTTTCTAGCTTTTTCAACTGCAAGCCTAAGTCATTGATCTCCTCTTTCTCTATTTTATTTATGTAAGCATTCAGAGATATAAAACTTCCCCTAATAACTGCTTTTGCAGTATCCCATAAGATTTGGTATGTTGTCTCACTATTGTCATTCTCTTAAATGAAATTGTTGATTGTTTCTATGATTTCTTCTTTAACGCAACCCTTCTTTAGAATTAGATTATTTAGTTTCCAATTGATTTTTGGTTTATCTTTCCATGGCCTTTTATTACATGTAATTTTTAATGCATTATGATCTGAAAAGGATGCATTGATTATCTCTACCTTTCTGCACTGGATTGTGAGATTTTTATGTCCTAGTACATGGTCAATTTTTGTAAATGTTCCATGTACCGCTGAGAAAAAGGTCTATTCCTTTCTATTCCCATTTAATTTTCTCCAAAGATCTATCATATCTACCTTATCCAGAGTTTTATTTACCTCCTTAACCTCTTTCTTGTTTATTTTGAGGTTAGATTTATCGAGTTCAGAGAGGGCGAGGTTGAGGTCCCCCACTAGTATAGTTTTGCTATCAATTTCTTCCTTCAGCTCCCCCAACCTCTCCTCTAAGAATTTCGATGCTATACCCCTTGGAGCATACATGCTTAGTAATGATATTGCTTCATTGTCTATGGTGCCTTTTAGCAGGATATAGTTTCCATCCTTATCCCTTTTGATTAGATCTATTTCTGCTTTTGCTTTGTCTGAGATTAGGATTGCTACTCCTGCCTTTGTTACATGAGCTGAAGCACAATATATTCTGCTCCATCCTTTGACCTTTATCCTATGTGTATCCCCCCGTTTCAAATGTGTTTCTTGTAAGCAGCATATTGTTGGATTATGGCTTTTAATCCATTCTGCTATCCATCTCCGTTTTATGGGAGAGTTCATTCCATTCACATACACAGTTATGATTACAATCTGTGTGTTTCCCTCCATCCTCTTTCCCACCATTTGTGCTTTTAGCTCTCCCATTTCCCTTCCCCTCCTCAATAGTATTCACTTTTCTCCCCCTCCTCCTGCAGCCTTCCCCTCCTTCTTTTAGCCCCCCTCCCTTTTACTCCCCTTTACTCTTATTGCTTCTTCCCTCCATTTTAGCCACCCTCCCCTTTCTTCCCCCTTCCCCTCCTACTACCTATAGAGTTAGTTAGGATTATCTACTTAAGATTATTGTTCCTTCCTTTAAACAAATCAGATGAGAGTACCTCTCAAACAATGCTCATCTCCCTCCCCTCCTTCCCTCTACTATAGTTTTGTACTTCTTCCTGTGATGTAATTTGCCATTTTCTGCTTCCTCCTTTTCACACCTCCTATTACAATCCCTTCTCATACTTAAATCATATTTTTGACATGACATCATTTACTTTATACCCGTTCCCTCTACATATATCCCTTTTATCATAATAGCTGCACAGTTCTCAAGATTAACAGGTATCATCTTCCCTTATAGGGAGGTAAACAGTTTGCCCTAATTGAGTAGCAAGTTTTTGTTTTTGTTTTTTCCCCCCTGTTTACCTTTTTATGATTCTCTGGAGACCTGCATTTGAAGATCAAATTGTCTATTGAGTTCTGGTGTTTTGGTCAGGAAGCTCTGGAAATCCCTTATTTCATTGAATGACTTTCTCCTTGCCTGAAATGTTGTGCTGAACTTTGCTGGGTAGTTGATCCTTGGTTGAAGTCCCAACTCCTTTGCCTTACGGAATATTGGGTTCCAATTCTTTCGATCTTTTAATGTAGAAGCTGCAAGGTCCTGTGTGATCCTGACTGGATGTCCTTGATATTTGAATTGTTTCTTTCTGGCTGCTTGTAGTATTTTCTCCTTCACTTGATAGCTCTGGAATTTGGCAACGATATTTCTTGGGGTTTTGAGTTTGGGATCCCTTTCGGGAGGGGAACGGTGGATTCTTTCAATGACTATTTTGCCCTCTGAGTCTAGTACTTCTGGGAAGTTTTCCTTGATGATTTCCTGGAAGATATTGTCCAGACTCTTTTCTTCATCATGGGTTTCTGGCAGGCCAATAATTCTTAAATTTTCTCTCCTGGATCTATTTTCCAGGTCAGTTGTTTTTCCAATTAAATATTTTACATTTTCTTCTATCTTTTCATTCTTCAGATTTTGTTTGACTGATTCTTGTTGCCTCATTAAGTCATTAGTTTTTACTTGTCCAAATCTAATCTTCATCGTATTGTTTTCTTCAGTTAACTTTTGCATCTCCTTTTCCATCTGACCAATTTTTCCCTTTAAGGAGCTATTTTCTCCATTTAAATTTTGTACTTCTTTTTCCATTCAACCAATTTTCCCAGTTAGGTTTTGTGTTTCCTTTTCCATTTGATCAATTTTCCCAATTAGGTTTTGGGTTTTCTTTTCCGTTTGATTAACTCTTCCTTTTGGGGAATTATTTTCTCCAGTTAATTTTTGAACTTCCTTTTCCATTTGTTCAATTTTCCTTTTCAAAGTGATGTTCTCATCAGTGAATTCTTTTTTTATAATTTTAAAATCATTGGCCAGTTTTTCTTCTATTTCCTTCTTCAGCTGTTCCAGGTAATCTAGTTGTGCTTGCGAGAAATTCATAGTCCCTTCTGAAGTTTCAGATGGAAGTACAGTCTCAGCTCTGACCTCTTTGGTGTTTGTGTTTTGGTCCTTATCCCCATAGAAAGATTCTATGGTTTTTTCACTTTTCGTCTGCTTTTTCTGATTCATGATGTTGGCTGAGTGTTGTAGCTTCTGGTTCTTTCAGTCAGAAGGTACAGAACTTTGTGTTGAGCTGATGTGTGAAGAAGCTAAAAGCAGGTTTTTGTTTTTTGTTTCCTAGATCAACTCTGGGGTTAGCTTGTTAGGTGTGTGGGAGGGGTGGTCTGGTCACAGGAGATCTCCTCAGCTGACCTGAGGCAAAGGCAAGGTCAGGGGATGGTGATCCCAGCTTCCCTGTTGTCTTCCCTTTTCCCCTGGAGGGCTGAGACATGCCTAGATGCTAATGCGTGTTCCCACCCCTCCTGGGGCTCATCTCCAGGCGCTGAGGCTTGCCTGGGTCTCAGTGCGAATTTTCTCTGCCCTGGGTCCTCTGTCCTTCCGGATTGCCTCCTCCACAGTAGGAAGAATCCCCCTTTTCTACTTTCCTAGCCTCTGGTGTTATGAGACTATTTGCCCCCTTCTGCTGTTCCCGCTGATCCAGGATTTTTCTGGGGAAATATTTTATGGTTCTTTCACAGTCATCAGGGGGGAGGAGAGAGCATTTACTGATCACTCCGCCATCCTGGCTCCCAGAAGTTCAAGTAGGTGACTTACCGAAGTTTAGTCTTCAGACCGAAGGTTTCAAGGGCTGCCGCACTGATATCTGGCGCTCAGCGGCTCTCACTGACTCGGTTTGGCTTGTCTCCTGCTCCGCTGGTTTCACCCGCCACTCTCGAGCTTCTCAGGTCCCTTCCGCCCTGCTGCGCTGACCGCGCTGCACTGTGCGCTGGGGGCTCACCCCCGCGGAACAGATCCTTCCCGTGGACCTTCCAGTCTAACCTGGGCTCCGAATCTGTCAAAGTCTGTCACCCACTGGATTCCGCACCTCCAAAGTTTGGTCAGATTCTCCTTTCAGAGATATCCAGAGGAGTTTGTCCAGGAGCTTAGGTGAGTCGTTGCTTTCACTCCACCATCTTGGCTCCGCCCCCTATATTTGAATTTCTTAAACACAACTGCTCTTTTTTGTTTCATCTTTTGTCTTGTCTTCAGCGCCTTGCATATAGTAGGTGCTTAGTAAATATTTGTGGAATTGAAAAGCTACTTTCTAAGATCCTTCCCATCAATAATAATCGTGGACATCTATATAGCACTTCAAGGTTTCATTAAAATGCTAGACAGATTTTATTTCATCTGAGCCTTACAAGAACCCTGTGAGATAAGTGCTAAAAGTATTATAGCCATTTTCACTAGTGAGGAGACAAGATGAGAGTAGTTAAATGACTTGCCCAAGGTCATACAGTCAGTGGGTATCTTAGGTAAAATTCAAATTCAGGTTTTCTTGACTCACCCAACTAAAGCACAATTCCACCTAGCTGCCTCTATGCTTCCAAAATTGTCAGTAGGGGTTAGAAAGGGTGGAGAAAAGAGGATTACTAAGTACATAGGACCAAGTAGATTGGGATTTCAATGATCTAAGGAGCTCTTCATGAACCTTTTCTGAAACTTCTCATCTTAGAGTTGTCTAGGGATGTTATTGTTTGTCCTTCATTCTCAAAGAGGACCATAACATCAGGAAGGTGATGCCATGACATGCAAGTGAATTGGATTTAAGTGAAGCAAGGCTGTGAAAAGTCACCAGCCTCCCTTTCTTCTCTGGAGCCATCTGAGTCCAGTGGCCAGATATATATCAGGATGATTGGAGATGGCCCAGGATGCAGTGGGAGATCTTGGCCTTTTTAAGGTCTCAGTTTGGCTGAGGCCACACCCATTCAATGATTAAGGGTAGGTAAGAAATCAGCTGGGCCATTGAGAGATAAATCAACTAGCCCAGGGTCACACAGCCAGTATATGTCAGCAACAGTCAGTCCTTGAATCCATTTCCTTGACTCAGAGGCCAGCTTTCTATCCTCTATACTATGTTCTTTTTCTCCTAGATACCTAGGAGCTATATAAATAGGAATTGAGTTGAATTGGTTGAATTCCTCTTTGTGGCAGTCTTGCTTCTTAAGCATTCTTCAGTCTTTTCCAAAAGGGAGTTCTGCTGAGGAATCCTTTTCTTTTTTTGAGTCCCATATCTCTTGCTGAATAATCATCCTATTTTAATTTTAAATGCTTTGGAAGGTGCAGCTGCTACTATTTTTTAGTCCTTTGCTTTGTCCTGGTCCAACAAATTCTTGGCTTTGATGTGAGTTTAAAAAAGAAGTAAAATTTGAATTGTGAAAAATAATAATAACTGCATTCATATTATCACTTCAAGGTTTGCAAAATACTTTCCCAGTATAATGGGTGCAGGTTCAGTCCTTAGATTATGTGTAACAGATCCTATGTAGAAAAGCTTTGTGCTGTGTGTACACAATAGAGGGAATCTTCCCTTCACCTCAAATTATGTGCAGGAGTACTATGGTTATTTCCTTTTGGCTTACTGAATGGTAATGAAAAGTCTCCTAATTGGCTTTTGAGCCCAAAGTGAGAGGAAATACAAAAAGATTTAAGTAGATAGTATGTCAATTTTTTTCCCTGGCAGTTTCAAATGAGAAGGAAGAACTGTAATTCTCTGGGTATGGGAATGGGATGAATCAGTGTGCTCCCCACCTGCGTTCCATGTGGCCACAAAAGCATGGGAGCTTCTGTTTCTGGTGTCTCAGATTTATTATTTTCTGATTGTAGGTACCTGAATATTCAGAAATAGACTTGACCAGGTTATGACTCTGAGTTCTAAAAGGTCAGAAGAACTATCCACTATTTAGAAACTGGAGCTGGTAATAGAGTCTGCTAGTAACCTTGGCACCTAAGTCCAATGAAGAGTCTTCTAAGGAGTCTAATGAGGACGCCATGTAAAAGCTCAGTTATTGCTTGACTTAGGCTATTGAGGAACCAGTCCTGTTAAACAAGAGAATAACCTGTCCATTGGCTACATTATACCCCAGAAGTGACCCTAGTGAAAAATTTGTAAAGGGACAAAAGTACTCCCAGGGTATTTACCTGAAATTTACCCTTTGGTTCCCTAGACAGATGCTTCAGTGCTATGTACTTTGATCTTGAGGTCACTCCCACACAGAAAAGGATCTTGTCCCTGGGATGCTTTTATATTTCTGTCCTTGCTACACCCTTTCAGTTTTTTTAAAAAAAATTCCTTTATAAAAGTTAATTGAAAAAGTTAAAATTGATTTATTTATTTATTTTAGAAAAGCTAATTATTATAACCTGGTTAATTGGTATCAAAGAAGATACTGGATAGTATGAGCAGTGGTGCTAAAATACAACCCCTTTCTGAAGATCCAATCTGCTAGTCCAGAGAGGGTTGGGAGATTGATCCCTTAGGGGATGCTGTACTCACACAAACCTGTGAGGGGTATCTTGGAAGTGTTTATTATACCCATTTTTGAGACAAGAAAACTGAAGCTCAGAGAGGTTAGATGATTTAACCATGATCACACAAATTGTGTTTAAAAGTATGATTTGGCAGCAATTTTTCTTGTCTCCAGGCCCAGTTCAGTATCCATCCTGAAGTCATATATCTTTAAAAAAGAAAATAAAATGGAAAACCAACATTCAAAGGTACAAAAAAGAAACATCTAACCATATATTTTGGGATATGATTCCACTGGACAAATTTTTTAAAATAAGATTTTATTTTTCCCTAATTACATGTTAAAACAATTTTAACACTTTTTATAAAAGTTTTGAGTTCCAAATTCTATCTTTCCTTCCATTTCTCCCTTCCCCCTTCTCTGAGGCAGTAAGCAATCCAATGTAGGTTATATATGTGAAATCACATAAAACATTTCCATATTAATCATTTTGTACAAGTAGCCTTGAACAAAAAAAAAGAATGAAAGAAAGGAGGAAAAAAAGAAAGTGAAAAGTAGCATGCTTTGGTCTATATTCAGAAAATATCTGTTTTTTTCTCTACAGATGGACAGCATGTTTCATCATGAGTCCTTTGGGATTGTCTTGGATCATTGTATTGCTTAGAATAGCTAAGTTATTCATAGGTCTTCACTGTACAATATTACTGTTACCGTAACTACTGTAAGTATATATTAATATATTAATAAGTAAGTTACTGTAAGTATATTAATATATACTGTTAAACAATACACAATTACTATATTGTTACCAACATAACTATACAACATTCTCCTGGTTCTGCTGACCTCTCTTTACATCAGTTCACGTAAGTCTTTCCAGGTTTCTGAAACCATCCTGCTTCTTATTTCTTATAGCACAATAATATTTCATCATAATCATGTGCCCCAGTTTGTTCAGACATTCCCTAATTGATGGGCATCCCCTAGATTCCTAATTCTTAGCCACTCCAAAAAGAACTACTATGAATATTTGTGCGCAAATAGGTCTTTTTCCCTTTAAAAAAAACATTTTGGGGATACATTGAGCAACAGATTAATGGGTATAGCCATTTGGACATACTTCCAAATAGCTCTCCAGAATGGAAGCAGTTCACAACTCCATCAACAAAACACTGCATAAATTTTAAAGACAGCATAGTGTAAAAGGAAAGTGCGCTGGATCTGGGAGTCAGAAATTCCTTCTTTCACTATTTATTAGCTGCATTCCCTAAAGGATCAATGTTCAAATATTGGCTTTGCTATTCTCTGTGACTGTGACCTTGGACAAATTACTTCACAACTCTGGGCCTTAGTTTCATCATCTGCTTAAAAGAGATGTGGACTAGATGCCTTCTAGGATCCTTTCTACCTTTAAATCCTATGAAACTTTTAAACTATTTTACCTCTGAATCTCAGTTACCTCACCTGTCTTCAAATCTAGCTTTTCATCCACCCCATTCAACTGACTATTTATAATTGTAAATGCCTACTTCAAAGGAAAGTCTTTTGTAAAAGATATAGTACTGTATAAATGTGAATTTTTGCCATCATCATCATCATCATCAGATCTGTGCGTGTTCATCCTTCACTGCCGAACAAGACCACACCGTCAGAGAAATAGTGACATGACTTGCACTTGATTTTCTTTTGAGTGAGGGAGGACTGTGCAGGTCACCAGCCTTACTTCTCCTCCAGAGCCATCTGAATACAGTGGCCAGATATTCATCAGGATGACTGGAGACGACCCAGGATGAGGCAATTAGGGTTAAGTGACTTGCCCAAGGTCACACAGCCGGTGAGTGTCAAGTGTCTGAGGTGAGATTTGAACTCAGATCCTCCTGACTCCTGCACTGGTGCTCTATCCACTGTACCACCTAGCTGCCCTCCATCAGATCTAAGCAGTGAACAGAAGGAAGTTCTAGGATATTTGGTACTTTCCAAAACAATTTCCTTCAAGGATTCTGTGTTATATTTGAACAATTGCTAACCATGAAAAATCATCCCAACTATGTAATAACAACAGTAACAGCAACTACTGTAATCATAACAAAATAGCTCCTCCCTGACTGCCAAAGCATTGGGACCAGAACATCTACAGACTCCCCAAGGCCAAATTACTTTTACAAACAAAAACTAAATAACCTTTCTGGTTATTTACTTACTCTTAGCACGGCAGCCCAGTCTATCTCAGACTGAGGGGAGTTGTAATACCTACCTTCACTGGTCCGGTAACACCCACACATGTCACAAAAGAAGGAGAAAATTTACATGTCACTCCTCTTTCTAAATCTATTTGGATTCTTTTTTCTGTTAAGGAGAAAAGTACAATTTCAGTCAAGAGGTTTCCATTGTCACATGATACTCACAGGACACATAACTGTGAGCTTAAGTTAAGCCCAAGGTTATTAGACAAACAATGCCTTGTCAACAGACTGGTCAAGAGGTCTGGTTTGTACGTGTAATCTGTTATGATTTAGAACTTAGAGGCTCTAAATTTAGAACTTAAAGATCTTAAACTAGAGATCTTAGAGGTTATCTAACTCAATAATCTTACATTTCAAACATGTAACCTGAGATTCAGTGAAATCTCCTTTGAGCCTCATGGCAATCCTGTGAAGCAGATTCTATTATTCCTTTCCCCATTTTACAGGTGATGAAATTGAATCAGAGTTTGAGTACCTTGTCCAGTTAGTTAAACAGCTAGTACTTTTCTGAGGCGGATTTGGACCCAGTTCTTTCTGACTCCAAATCTAGTCTTCTTTTAAGATAGTTCACATTGTAGTTCATTTGCCTGGGGTGTGAGTCTTTGTTAAGAGCTCTGAAAAAAAGTTACTAAATGTCTTGAAATAGTAGCTGTTGATTTGCATATTTTAGGAAAAAATGTACTTTTGCTTTCTGCTGCCACTTGTTGAGAATAAGGACACTTTTACCAGTATTAGGATGATGGACACGGACTTTTCTTAAATTTTTGGACCTAAAAGAACATAATACTATTTCAGCAGAAGGCATTAACTAAGCATAAAGGTGGAAATGATGGATACTACAGTTGCTGTCAAGGAACAGAAATAGCCCAGGGACTGACTCATCCAGCTGAGCTGCTGTGCCTAGTGTGGTGTTATTCCAACAAAGAGCAGATGAACTCACCTTAGCCATGAAAGCATTTCTTCACATGAAAAAGCTACAGTCATCAAGGAACTTTTTTATGGAAAGTTCCCGAGACAAAAACACTACCTGAGAAAAAAAAAAATCCTCTACCAATCCAGAGTTGAGTTGTCTTGTCCACATGAATTCCCTACATGTATGCCTTTTAACTCTGGAATTTTAAATGTGTTTCCATTCTTTCCAAGGTGGGAGAGTGTGATTCAGCTTTATAGATGGAATTTTATGTATTAAAAGTCTTTTCTTTGTATTTTCAGTAAATGTTTTAGTAAATGTTGAGTAGCATTGGCTGATTTGTTAATGGGAAATATACCCATGGGCACTCATCATCTAAATTCTTGGTAGGTATAGTCACCAACAAGTATTACCCTTAGGACCTTGAGAGTAGTAACATGTGCCAGCTGCCCCACCTCTGGTGAAATGCCAACTTGCCAGCGTGAAGGCAGGGTTAGGAGAAGTGAACTGCCCAGAGAGAAAAAGTGTACATGCCAATGTAGAGGGGGCGGGAGAAGGTCTGGTGGCCTTAACCAGGCATGCAGGCACTGCACATATAGTACACCAACATTACACAGTAACAGGTGATATAACTTGGATTCAAGTCTTGGTCTTCTACTGCCAAATGAAGTGTTCTATCTACTGCATCAGCTTTTCTTCAATTATGGAAAAGTGAAGATGAGACTACTAGCAAAGGAGCGAGCATTTGCTGAGAAAATAGAGGTTATCCATTTTGAGTCTACTCCTCTACATTTCAAATATCTTCATATCATCCTCTTTTTTGTGATGGCCTTTTAACCAAGGTCCATAGACTCCTTTTCTTGACCCATCCATTATCTTTTCTTTCTTTAATCTTCAGTTTCTCTCTATATTCTACTTCCTTTAAACATGTTTAGGTATTCTTCATCCCTAAAAAAATCCAAAAACTTTCAATTGACTGTATCATTCCCTCAAACTATCATACTCTACTTTTCCCTTCCAAACTCCTAAAAATATGTCTAAACTCCTTGCCTCCATTTCATCCCCTCTCCTCCCTTCTCAGCATGTTCCAATCTAACTTCCTACCTCATCATTCAGCTAAAACAGCTTGTTCAACAGTTGTTGATTTTTGAAGGTTCACGAGATCTCTTTTAATTACCTTTTCTCAACCCTATCTTTCTCATTTTCTCTAAAGCTTTTTGCATTTATAATTGCTTTCTCCTTCTGGGTGTTGCACCTTCTTTTGGTTTTCATGACACTAGTCCCTGCTGCTCCATCAGTGTAACTGTTCCTTCTCAGTCCCCTTGGTTGAATTATCCTCTATATCCTGTTCTCTAACTATGGATACCCTGCAAGGTTCTATCTTGGGTTCTTCTCTCTCTCCATCTTCTCTTATGGGGATTTCATCATTTCTTCTGTGATGATGCTAGATAGAGCCTAGACACAGCTTTCTGGTGTCAATGTTGGTCATGCTACTGGTCTAAGGGGATTTGAAACTTCTAGGACCTTGGCTTTACTTGAACTCAGGTAACCAGGAATCTATGTCAATGGACCAGGCCATTAGTCCCCAGAGCCGTTCAAGTCTCAAAGTTAATTTCAAAACCTTTCAAGGAAAAGACATCACCTTGTCCATATGACGGAGATCCTAGTAGATATTTCTCCTCCCACTTCAAGATTTTCCCTACTCTAGTCTATCTTCCACATAGCTCCCAAAGTGATCTTCCTTAAGTTCAAATCTGACCATTTCACTCCTGGCTTCCTAATAAATTCCAGTGATTTCCTTATTGCCACTAAGATAAAATACTAATTTCCCTTTTAAACCCTTGATAAGTTGGTCCAACTCTTTTTTTTCTAGTAAATGACTCCCTGTCCCATACCCTGCAGTACACACAAACTGGTCTTCTCTTGCCCTGATACAAAACCCTTCATGTTATGTCTATGGTGTTTTACACTGACTCTCCTTCATCCCTAAATACCATTTTCTCTCATTTCTATCTCATACATCTCTTTATTCCTTCAAGGAATAACTCAAGCATTTCCTAATACTCTTCCCCACTTCCAGTTGCCAGTGCCCTCCCTTCCTAAAAAACATGTCTAAATACCTTGTATATATATTAAACTTATTTGTTTATGTTCTATGTATCTAGTATGTATACATACATGCATATATACATATACATACATACATACACATATACTTACTTGTTGTCTCTCCCTGTTACAATGCCAGTTCCTTAAGGGTTGGGATGGTTTCATTATTTGGATTTGCATCCAGCATGTCTAGCATAATGCCTGATACATAGCAGGTATTTAGGAAAGACTTGTCTGTAGATTGACTAGTAGATCAACTCAGAACAGAAGTTACTGAAATGAGCAACTGCAGGAGAAGAAGAACTAAACTCAGTTGAACATTATACACCTTGTCCGCAGTCATCACAAGACCAGCAGGCACCAGCAGAACAACATGAGGACCTCACCAAAAGATAGGAGTGGTTCTGTCCCTCTCTTTCAATGAATGCACTCTCCTCCATGTGTGGATTTCATATGTCTGTCCTTCTTATTGATGTTGGGTGTGTTTGGGAGAAAGTACCTAAAGTTTACAGTGGAAATATTTTATTTTTTGCTATTTAAGTAAATTTACTATTTAAGTAAACAGTTTCCTCTGACTGATATTTCCCTCACTATCCCAATTCCCCAGTTCCTCGGTCTTTACAACTGCCCAGACAACCCTTCACACTAGAGAAGGTCACATTCTTGGTCTTGCCACTCCAATTCTATGATCAAGTTCTTGACCCTTTTCTTTTTTATATAATATCTTATTTTTCCCCAATTACATTTTTTACCTTTGTTAAAAAAAATTTTGAGTTCCAAATTCTCTTCCTTCCTCTCCGTCCCCCTCCCTGAGATGGTAAGCAGTGCGATATAACCTCTACATATACAATCATGTAAAACATTTCCAAATTATTTTGTTCAGGAAGACCAGAATAAAAAAAGAGAATGAATGAATGAGTGAATGAATTAATGAATGAATGAAAGTGAAAAATAGATGTTTCACTCTGTGTTCAGGTAGTATCAGTTCTTTATTGGAGGTAGATAGCATGCTTCATCATGAATCCTTTGGGACTGTCTTGAATCTTTGTATTGCTGAGAATAGCTAAGCTATTTACAATTCGTCATCATATGATATTACAGTTACTGTGTACAATGTTCTCCTGGTTCTGCTAACTTCGTTTTGCATCAGTTCATGTAAGACTGTCCAGGTTTTTCTGATATCATTCTGCTTGTTATCTCTTATAGCACAATAATATTCCAAATCAGATACCACAGCTTGTTAAGCCATTTCCCAATTGATGGGAATCAAGAAGCGACCCTTTTCACTAAGGTCAACCTTTTGGCATGATCACTTGACCCCATCCCTTCCCACTTTTCCCAAAAGATTGATCACACTATAATTCCCTCTCTCTATCATTTTCCATCTCTCCCCTTTCTGCTGGTCCCTTCCCTGCTGCTTACAAAGATGCCCAGACTTTCCTTATCCTCAAAAAGGAAAAAAAATCTTGTTTGATCCTACCATCCCTGCTGACTTTCATATTCCCTTTTCCCCCCAAATCTCTATGTCAATAATTAACTGCCTCAACTTTCTCTCCACCCACTCTCTTCTTTAATCCCCTCAAATCTGGTTTCTGACTTCACCAGTCAACTGAAATTGCCCCTGATGGCAATTTTCACTTAGTTGCTTTAGTGTAGAATTGGAGAGGGAAAGGGGGAAAGGGGGTCCCCCTGTTGGTTAGATTGGGGAGAAAAGTGGGGAGTAAATGGGGAGTCACAATTCAGGGACTTTCATGAGGGGAAATCTAGTCACATACGACTAGATCCTGGGTGCTGGTAATACAAAGATGGAAAACAACACACTATCTATCCTCAGAGAATTTACAGCTTCATGGGTAGCACAGAATAACACTGAAAAGATATATAAAACACATAGCATTGAACTTTTACTTGCAAACATTGAAGTTCCATTTGAAATTTGACTCTCTCAGCAGTGAGCTGGTTAAGTGGATAGAGAACTGGGCCTAAATTCAGGAAGACCTTAGTTCAAATCCAGTCTCAGACTCTTATTATCTGTGACCTTGGGCACATTTTGCCTCTTAATCTGTCTCAGGTTCCTCAATTGTAAAATGGGGATAATATTAATACCTACCTAGAGTTGCTGTGAAGACCAAATGAGATAATATGCATAAAATGCTTAACACAGTGTCTGGCCCATTTTTTGTTTGGTTGTTTAGTTGAATAGTTGTGTCTGACTCTTTGTGACCCCCCCATTTGGAGTTTCCTTGGCAAGGATACTAGAATTGGTTTGCCATTTCCTTCTTCAGCTCATTTAACAGATGAGGAAACTGAGGCAAGCAGGGCTGAATGACTTGTCCAGTTCACACAGCTAGCAAGTGTCTGAGGCCAGATTTGAATTCAGATCCTCCTGACTCCAGGCCAAGTCCAGGATCATATTTAATCAATGAGGTCAGATTTGAACTTAGGTCCTCCAGAACCAGCACTCTATCCACTGTGCCAGCTAGCTGTCCCTACCTGGCCTAAGAAATGTTTATTCCCTTTCTCTTCTACTTTTGAACCAAAGGGAAAAAAAAAAAGAAAGTTTTGTCAGGGAAATAATAGAACATATTAAAAGTGTAGTTTTTTTTTTACTTCTGTTTTCCAGACTAACTAGAACTATAATGTCTTGGGGGTGCATTTGAAGAGTGAGGCTACATCAAAGAACTCTAAATTCAAAACACATTCAAATCCCACGATTCATTTTAACTCCTATTTATTAAGCATTAAGCAACTCCTATTTGTTAAGCACAAGGCACTGTGACTAGATACTGAGAATACAAAGACAGAAAGAAAATACTGTATTCCCTACTCTTAAAGAGCTTATATTCTCCTAAGGGAATATAAGGAAAATGGGGTGGGAGAGGGGTTACTGCTGAGAAAGAGCAGTGTCCTCAGCTGATGAAATTCCCATGGGCAAGAAGCTTTGGAACCTTCTTCTGAAAGAGCATGATGACATGGAATAAGACTTTCCTGCTCCCTGATTGGAACAAGAATTGATGTGCCATAACTAATTCCAGACTGCATACCACCCTGTTAAGAGAAGGAGCATTGCCTAACAGGAAGTGAGGGCACTCACCAGCCAAAGTCAGTCTGTGACTCTGGCTCTTGCAAATTGAAGATCAAAGCTGGTCCGTTACAGGTTATGATGACTTTCTGAAAGCAGGCTCCACAGCCTTTTCCATACTTTGTAGCATCAGCCAAGCAAACTGTGTTTGATCATCAGCCCCACCATGCCCCCGTTCCACCAATATACCAGAACGCAGACAAGGAGAGGCAAAGAACACATAAAGAATTCTCAAGATGTAGAAAGTGCTATTAATTCGGGGTTGGGCAGGTGATCAGGAAAGGTGTTAAGTGGCACTTGAGTTATATTTTGAAGCAAGCTAGGAATTTTAAGAGGTGGAGACCCTACTATGAATGCCACTGTTAATGCCATGGTGCCTCCTAGTGGAGGCATGAATGCCCAGGGGCAAGAGATAGAACTTCATGTTCTTTACAGCTAAGAGAGATTTAGATCTAGAATAGAATTTCACGGTTATCTAGGCTGGGCCTTTCATTTCACAGATGAATAAACTGAGACTCAGAGAAGAAAAAGCCCTTGAATTAGGTCATGGTTGTAGTAAGCTCCATAGGTAGGATTCAAATGCAGGTCTTCCAGTTCTCATATCCAGAGCTCTTCCCAGAACACCAAGCACACACACACACACACACACACACACACGTTCATATATACAACAATGTATATATATTCATATGTAGATAGATAGATAGATAGATAGATAGATAGATAGATAGATAGATAGATAGGCAATGATATGGTGGTAAATGTTTAACAATAACCTCTCTATAAACCAACACACTTTAAATTTAATCTGTCTTATTATGATTTTCTTCATCACTTTCTTAAGTCTAAACAATCAACAAAGTAATGAATCAATTATGAGACAGCTCATCACACCATGGATGGGCTAGTCCCAGAGTCAGGAGGACCTGAGTTTCAGATCCTTCCTTAGACAACTAGTAGCTGTGTGACCCTAGGCAAGTTACTTAACCTCTCTTTGCCTCAGTCTCCTCAACTAAGGGGTGGAGTTCTACAATGCTGGAGGGATTTTCCTCACCTGGGAGTTCCCTATACCAATTAAATTGCAGATACAATTCCCATCTTTATTTTTCATTGTAAGATATAGAAGTATAAAAAGGAGATGATTGGTAGAAAGTGAGACCCACATTGCTATTTTCAATTAAGTGTAATGCATTAACAATAATTCTCCACATTCATACAACATATGCATGCATCTTGCCTCTATTACGTTCATAGAATCACAAATCTAGAATTTGAAGGTACCTTAGGAGCCATCTGGCAAGTTCCTCACTTCATAGGTGAAGAAACTAAGGTCCAAAGATCACAGGATTTTAGCTTTTAGAGCTAGAAGAGAGATTAGCAATCATTTAATCCAACCCTTGAATTTTATGGATAAGGAAACTGAGACCCAGGGAGGGTCAATGACCTGTCCAAGGTCATCTGCAACAGAACAAGTGACAAGACTTGGCAAGTGAACTCTAGGTCTTCTGAATTCCCATTCAGCCATTTTTTTCTGCATAACGTTGCTATCTTCCACCTATTAGTAAGCTAAGTGGTACAATGGATAGACCCCTGGGCCTGGAGTCAAGAATATCTGAGTTCAAATGTGACCTCAGATACTCATTATCTGGGTGACCCTATGTGATGCTTAGTCTCTGTCTGCGTCAGTTTCTTCAGCTGTAAAATGGGGATTTAATTAATTAATTCAGACTATTCATGGGAAGGACAAATACTGAAGCTGAAGCTTAAATACTTTGTCTACATAAAGAGAAGACAGGACTCTTTAGAAAAGACCTCGATGTTGAGAAAGACTGAAGACAAAAGGAGAAGGGGATGGCAGAGGATGAGATGGATGGATAGTGTCATGGAAACAATGAACATGAGTTTGTACAGACTTTGGGACACAGTGGAAGATAGAAGAACCTGGAGTGCTGTGGTTCATGGGGGTCACAAAATGTTGGACGAGAATGAACAACCAAATGACAAAAATTGGGGTAATAAGAACCCCTTCCTCCCAGGGTTGTTGTGAGGATCAAATGGATAATATTTTTAATATGCTTAGCATAATGCCTAGCTCACAGTAGGCACTCAATAAATGCTTCCCTTCACTATGCCTCTGTTAGTAAGCTATGCCAGAGGACTCTTGAGGGGGCATAAAAACATACTTACATACATATGAAACTTACAGGTTCCCCCTCTTTAGAGCTGTTACCATGTCTGGGAGCAAATCATTCCCACCTCCCCTCATTCTACTTCCATACTAAGTTCCACTTTCTTCCTAGCAACATCTGGCCCATGGTTTCTGAGATGACAAAGCTTTAGAGGAAAACATACCATATGAACAGAGGTTACATTAATAATAGCACCTACTTCTATTTCCTGTCCAAGACCATATCAACAATCAAGAAAATCTACATAGGAAAGATTTTTTTTTACCAAAAGGTCTTTTTATTAGAACTACTGGTTGGCCAGGGGATTGGAGTCTCTAGGGGATGCAGATAGAGGACTTGTTTCTCTGGGGAATTTCTCTGTTAGAAGTCATTTCCCATCTCTATAGAATTTAACACCTGGAGAAGACCTGGGGGATCATTTCAGCTAACCTTCTCATTTTATGTGTGAATGAAGGGAATCCCAGAGAGGGAGCACAAGACTTACTCAAGTTCACAAAGCCAGAGAGAAACAGAGCTAGGATTAGAACTTAGGTCTCCTTCTCTCCTAGGGATCTCTTGGTTTTCCCGTTATGATAGACTATGTCCCAGGACAAAGCATTGCTAATCCTCTCCTATACACTAGGAGATTAATATCCATGAATGTGCTGTAGCCAGCTCAAAATTAAAATTTTAATGTAAGTATTACACCTCACAAATCAGCAGATTCTACAAATCAGGGCTCGTTTGTTTTTTTTTTTTATTGTGAAAAACTTAAGAAAATGATAAAGAAGATGAAAATAATGCAGATTAAACTTAAAAATGTGTCAAGGATGCATTCTTTTGAGAGTCAGTTGTTAAACATTTACCAGCACATTTCATAAATATAGAAATACTTCATGAACGTAGAAAGCATCCCAAAAGTTTTAGTGCAGTGTTAAGCTTTAATAGCTGCATATTATATTTTTAGTACACACTGAATGTTTTTATTCCTCTGCAACTTTATATCTATTCTCATTTTTTAGTCTCACAGTCACCTTATAGGTTTTGTGGTTGTTCATTCACATATGACCCTTTGTGACTCCATTTGGGGTTTTCTTTCGCAACTGTTAATTTCATTCCTAGTTGACCTCTCACTCATTGTTACATATGAATAAAACAGTAGCATGCAAGGTAATGTGGACTGTGCCCATTGCATACTACTGAACAGCTCTCTAGTGACTGATGTGGGGGTGTGTACTCATGAAGAAGAGTCTGTCCTGTTGCCAAGTCCGATGCTCGATCCACTGGCTACCACCTAGCTACCTACCCTATAAGTTAATTTCAATAAATAAAAATGTATTCTATCTCATTTGAAGCAACTTC
The DNA here is from genome assembly GCF_028372415.1 of Notamacropus eugenii. NCBI lineage: Eukaryota > Metazoa > Chordata > Mammalia > Diprotodontia > Macropodidae > Notamacropus > Notamacropus eugenii. The sequence continues at coordinate 294,437,084 of NC_092877.1, read as the reverse complement.
CTCAAAACTGCAGAGTCGGCAGTGCTCCAGATTTTTTTGGATTTCTAAAACATTAACTGACATTCTAGAGAGCAGGGGTTCTTAGAAACTTTTTTTGGATCATGGACCCCTTTGGCAGTCTAATGAAGCCTACAGACCCCTTCTCAGAATAATATTTTCAATTGTATAAAATAAAATCCCACCAGATTACGAAGGAAAGCAACTATATTGAAATACAGTTACCAAAATCATAATAAAACAAATTCATGGACCCCATGCTAAAGACGCCCTGCTCTATAGCCAGTTAGAACCTCCTGGCCCATTACTCTTTCTCTAATCTACAATGCCTCCTTAAATGAAATGTTGGTTCAAATATCCAAACTAAAAACTAGAGTAATAACTGTCACCTTGGTGTTAACACCAGGGGGACAGACTTTCTTCCTACAGGGGTCCTCTAGGTCCACTAGCCATGAGACTCCAAGACACCATAAAGGGCCTGCCCCTCTCCAAACCTTCCCTGTTATGCCCCCAGCCTTCTCTCCCTCCTCTCTGCTTCTTCCTGAGCAAGCGGGGGTGCCTGGAACAACTGCCCTTGATTGAGACTGACTGCATTCTGTGCATCCTCCCTTGCCCCCACCCCAGTTCAAATGAAATGATCTTGGATGTCCAGAGTTCTCCTTCATGCTCCAACAACCACCTTGTCCAAAAATGTTTCTCTTCATTATAACCTGGTTCATATAATCAAAACAGAAAATTTAAATTGCCAGGTTGCATTTACAGGCATTTGGGATTGTTTCCTTATGGTAACAAAGGGAAATGAGAAAAGATTTTTGGATTTTTCAACACCGATGACCCCTCTTTGGTGACTTAAATCATATTCACCACCAACGCATTAGACCTATGTGCCCGGTTTTCCTCTGCTCTAGGCATATTTCTTTATGCCTCTTCCATTCTCACTTGCCTCCTCTGCTTCTCTAACTCTTACTGCCTGTTGAAGGAAAACGCCCTTTCCCAGCATGATTCTCCATGTCCTGGCCCTCCTTGTGTTTTCCAAGACAGAGATGCCCTTTTGTTCTCAGCTCTGTGGGGAACAGATCTAGATGCCTGGGGGGCTTCATTCCAGATTGTGTCTCTTCTTCACCCTAGTTCTGAGGGAGGTAAGTGTTGGAAGCTGGGGCAGAGGGCCAGGGGACCTGGGTGCCTGTTTTTTTGGTCTGGTCTGTTTTTCCAGAAAGAGGCGAACAAACGTGGTGTAGTCGGTCTCACAGAAGCACAATTTACAGCCAGTAATCCAAAGTGCTGAGGTCTTTCTTCCAAGACCAGCCTCTCAGATTACAGCTTTATGATTGGCCTAAAAATAAATCACCTATTTTAGGCCTAGACTCGAGAAAGAAGAAAAACAAAGCCTCTGGATCATTTTTTCCAAGTTTTCCAAGGCACTTTCCATGACATGTTTCATGTGTCAGGGGAGGTACAGGGAGGGGGAAGCAAGATGAGTGGTGGGGTTGTTTTAAATGGTGATGGGGGATCAAGCAGAATCTTTCCTCTTGGCTTGTCTATGAGATTGAATTTCCCTAGTCTTACAGACTATTTTCCATTTTATGACTTACAAAACTAATTTGCCATGTGTTAGAAATTATTTTAAATCATATCAAATATATATACATATGGATATAGATATACATACATATGTATAAATATATGTGTATATAACAGATATGTTAAATCCACACATATACACATATCGTCAGAATTTTTTCCTCAGATTCAGCTTATTCTTTTGTAGGTAGTGTTTGTGTTTTCGTTGCTATGGTGATGGAGAAGGGTTAAAATCAGGGCCTGAGGAAAGAGGGAAACTGTGTGGTAAAGTATTAAAAATTGTACACTTGCTCATTGAAAATATGCTTGTCAAATACTTCAAGAATTTTAATGCCACTTAACCGAAAAATAGTTTCCTGCTTCTGCTCTCTGGTGCCTCTAAGAACAAAAGGAGGGGAGGGGGAGATAGATTCGACAAACAGCCAGAGAGAAACATTCTAGGGAATCCGCTTTCTCACTCTCCAAACCCTCCTCTCTCCCACAGCCATTTGTCTCCACAGAGACAGAATATGTAAATGCCCAGGAACTAGCTCTGTTTTTGTTTTTGGATATCCAAAGAAGATGCACCAGAGACTATGAATCAAGTTGAGTTTCCTCTCTCTTTGAGGTCTCCCTTTATAAATTCAGCATTTAGGCGGAAGGAAGGTTTGGGGGTTTTGCATTTATGTACCTCTGTGTGTGTGTGTGTGTGTGTGTGTGTGTGTGTGTGTGTGTGTGTGTGTGTGTGTGTGTGTGTGTGTGTGTTTTCCTCTAGTTTGTTTAAGAGTTGGATAAACAGCCCTGGAGCACATTGGACAGTCCCAAGACGTTAAACATTTACCACCTAGAAGAATTCAAAAGCTTCTCTTTATCAGCTAAGAGAGAGTCTCCTACAGACTGAAGGTTCTTCTCATTTCCTTAAACCTGGGAGATTTTTATTTTAACACAAGTTCATTTTCTATCCCTGTCACCCAATGTGTCAGACAGCTATCATAGCTCTGAGGCACAGGGCCATTTCAACAACATTCAGTGCTTGGCTAAGTCAATAAACTCCATGGGATCATAGTTTAGAGCTGAATGGGGAGCCTTGGCCGGTCGTCTAGTCTACCCCTCCCTCCTCTACAGATGATGAAATAGGCTCAGAGGTTAAGTCACTTGCCCTAGTTCACACAGATGTTGAAATTGAACAATGCTTCAAGCCCAGATCTTTAAATTTTAAAATATTGCCTTTCTTATCTTCTAGCCATCACCACCAAGTGCCAGAGAAGGACAGCATCCTTAGCAAAGAGTGCCCATCCACACCCAACGTTTCTTTACCTGGAATTTGTCCAGAAGGAGGAGAAAAGGTTTCAGAAGAGACTGGCAACTGAAAAAGAGTTTTAGTAATACAGATGAAAGAAAGACAAATTTGGCATCTCAGGACCTGGGCTTGAATACCTCCTCAGATGCCAAACTGGTATTCTTTCATCCATAACACTGAAACCTTTTTTTGATTAAAACCCTCTTCTGAAACCCTTTTCTCCTCCTTCTGGACAATTTCCAGGTAGAAAAATGTTAGATATAGGTGGTCACTCTGTGCTAAGGATGCTGTCCTTCTCTGGGCATTTGATGCTAGAAGAGAAGAAAGATAATATTTTATAGTGGGAAGAACATTGGATGTGGAATCAAAAGATTTGGGTTTGAAACCTGGCTTGACTACGTTAGCTGCATGACCTTGGTCAACTGACTTAATCTTTGAGCTTTAGTGTCATCATCAGTAAAATTAGAATATTTTCACTACTTACCTAACAGGGTGGTAATGAGAAAGGAACTGTAGAAATATGATCAGTTATTAGAAATGTGTTGAATTGTTGACTCTCCAAGTAGATTCCAGCCTCCAATCCCTTGTTCAGTTTTCTGGCCTGTATTGAACAGATTCCCATAGCCTAGGACTCTGACCAAGTACTCCTCCTCCTTTTTCTTCTCAAGTCATAAAAATAGCTCCTATTTGTTAATACATTTTTATAATAATTAGTAACCATAAACAGTTTATCAAAGACAGTATAATCAACACAAAATTGTTGCCCTGTATTTGAGCATTAGCATGGTGTTTGGGAGTTTTTTTCTTCTTTTTTTATACATGTCATTTCCAATATTTGCAGTAGTTAATGTGAAGCTTAACAGGGCTCTGGCTTTGATGTCTTGTCCCTTATCATGCCACCTAGTGGAGAAATAGATACTGGGAGATGAAGGAACTGATCAGACCTTCACTTCAGAATCAATCAACAAGGACCATATTAATATTAATTCACATTTTTATAGCCCTCTAACATGTACCAGTGTCCTCACCACAACTACTCTGTAAGATTATATAACTTTATTAACTATCATATATTTATGGAGTGCCAACTATGTTTAAGACACTGTGCCCAATTTAAGAAGGTACAAAACACAAACCTTGGCCTTGAGCAGATTTTTAACCTAGTGGGCAGACAAGGTACAATTATCTGACACTAATTTGGGGCAATCCATTGTATGTCTCTGGGTCTCTGTTTCCTTTCCTATAATAATGATGATTCATCTTTATACAACACTTAAGGTATTTTATTATCAAATAATTTTCTTCACGACAAGTCTGTGAGGTAGGTTGTACAAATGTTATCATGCACATTTGAAGAAGAGGAACACTGAAGACCAGAAAAGTTAATTCATTCATCATACTTATAGCTAGTAAGTATTAGAACCATGATTGGAGCCCATTTGAGGACAAGAGAGGTTAAGTCATGCATCATACTTACAGCTAGTAAGTATGAGAACTAGGATTTGAATCCAGGTGTCTGTCTCCTGACACAAAATCCAGTCATCTTTTCATTATGCAGTTACCTATCATAAAGTGGGAAAACTGGTCTAGCTCCTTTCCAGCTACAAGACTTTTAGGCATAACGTAAAATAGCCAATAAGGAATTATTAGATCACAACTCTAGAGTTGGAAGGTACTTGAGAAAACTATCTAGTGTAACACTCTTATTTTACACATGAGGAAATTGAGATTTAGTGCTCAATGTCATATTGGTAATACTTTGGGGTGGGATTTTAATCTAGGGACGCTGACTCCAGAACCAGTGGTTTTGCCACATTATGATGCCATGTCTAGGTAATATAAGTGCCATGAGAGTAGTAATTAGTGAGGAGTAAAGGATTTCAAAGAAATTACTTGGGTCTGAGGACACTATGGAAGGTCATAGATGAGATTAGACTAATGATGGACTAGATATAAAGAAGTGGGTCCTATATCAAGTGAAATAAAATTGATTCAGTTCCTTATACTTGACCTTTGTAGAGAACAAGCGTTTATTTCATGAGATATAGTCATGAGAGATAATCCCATAATAAATTATCAAGGAAAATTATGATGCATAGACCTGAGGTAAGTATTTCTTGACTTGATCAGTAAAATGAAGGACTTGCTTAAGTTCTATATTTCTTGCTGTTTGTCAGTTTTCAAAGAGAACCAATGATATCATGGGGTGATGCTTTAACTCATTCGTGAATTGGATTTAAGTGAGACAGAATTGCACAAAGTCATTAGCCTCACTTTCTCTTCCAGAGTCATTGAAGTACAATGGCAAGACAAAAGTGGAGATGACAAGAGATAGCCAGTGATGACATTGACATCTTGGATGTCTGACCAAGCTCTACGCACTCCACAGTGCCTGTTTCAGCCTCCTTTATGGCCATTGGAACAAATTGTTCTCATCTGCCCATTCCACCAGGGGAAATCTTCATGTAGAAGTGTAGATATTCCCCAACTCACTGCTTGAAGCCTGTCAGTTACCCTTAACCGGGCTTAAAAACTACCAGGATGTGACCACTGTGCATGCTATAGGTTCTTGGAGTCACAGGTGAGAGCTGGTTGAAAGGAGAACATCAAAGGTGAATGAACAACCCTGAAAAGTACTTGGCAAGCCCTCACACCAGAGTTGCTAGTTCTCCCTGAACACCCCATGTACTCCTTGACATTGCTACAATTCTATAAAAGCAACCTGGTGTTTTACATGGTGCCAAACTCAAATAGGAAGGATCTCTGCCTGCATATTGACTTAGAAAATCACAAATTAACATTTTAAAAGTTGCATTGTGTTTTGATTTGTTTTGTTATACATTTCTCAACGGATTGATCTGGTTGGGGATTACAGGGGAGTTTTGCCATAGATAAAGTGCTAGGCTCAAGTCAAGAAGACCTGAAGTCAAATCCCACCACCAACACTCGTCACCCTGGACAAGTCATTTAAGTCTGTTGTGCCTGAGGAAATTCCCTAGAATTTACCTATTAAATTATAAACCAGTATTCATTAGTACTGGTGGAGGGAACCCCTACACTGGGAGTCCCCCAAGCAAATAAAAATCCTAGATCTTCACATTTTATGTATGAGAGTAAGAAGCACGGTGACCATATTCTATTGACTCCCTTCTCTGAACTCCTATGCACTCACTGCCTGTGTCACACAATTCAACCCTCATTGTATTGTTTCTTAAATGTTTCATATGGATGAGTTTTGACTCCTCCATCTAGAGTGCCTTGAGTGTGGGGACTGTTTTCTTTTCTTCTTTTCTCCTTAGCACCCAGCACAAAATTGAGCACAGCTTAGGAAAATAATAAAGACTCACTAAACAAATATTTTAAAATAAAAAGCAAAGACTTCCTATGAACAAGAGTCCTTTTGGATGAACAGGTAACTCTTGAACTGATGACATCACAGCTCCATTTGAGGAGTGTTATGAAAAGAAAGGACTCCAAGCAAGAGAAAAAGTAATCAAAGGTGGGCGGGGGTAGGAGGGAAACCTGTGTTTTCACTCAGAATATTTTTCTAATACTTTTTATTGCTTATTCTGCTTCCTTGGGGTGTGAACATTTCATTTCCCCCTTCAAACAGCTGCAAACCTGCTATCACAGTGTACAGAGAGCTTTTCTATTATCTCCATCAAATAGTAGTTCTCATGTGCCACCTGTGCAGGGCTTCCCAGTATATTAAATGTTATATACAGTTCAGTAATCGAGCTCTGTCTTCTGTCTATCCCTAGAATCATAAATCTAGACTTGGTTGGTCCCTCAGTGACCATCAATCATTCTAGAGTTGAGGAAAGGGATGTCAAGTTAAGGAGCAGAACTGGAATTTTAACTAAACACCTCTGGTTCCAGAGCTATTAATCATTCCATCGTACCACAGTGTTTCCATAGAATGACAATAATAATCATACTTTGAAATAATAATGGTATTTACATGCTACATTAAAGTTTACAATGTGGCTTATAAACATCTCACTTTATCATCACACAACCCTGGGAGGTAAGTGCTATTATTAATTCCCATTCTACAGATGAGAAAACTGAGGCAGACAGAGGTTAAGTGTTTTGTCTGAGGCCGGATTTGAACGCAAGTGTTCCTAACTCCAAGCCCAGCTTCACTTAGGATTGGTTACCAGAATTGTACCAGGTTTCCCTTATTTTCTAAGAGTGAAAGGGCAGGAGATTGGTGTTGTACTTGTTTCTTCTGGACAGACTGAGTTTGGCACACTGATGGGATGCTCAGGTCTGTTTTCTTTCTTCCGTATGAGTTCTCTTAATATTATAATTCTCCAGTTCCATCAGACTAACGTTTTCTTCATCTCTATGTCTTTTTGGCAATGGGCAATAAGTTATTTGAAGGGCTGGACCTTACTGAATAAACAGTTTTGAGAGAGAAAAATTTTCATGGGAATTAATAACCACATGGACTTTCATTCAGGGGAATTTCTGGTTCAGGATAAACATGGAAATTCATCAGAAATGGCTCCTGTAAGTTGCAAATATAATTCTTAACAGTAACTCTAAAGAAACAAGACACACAAAAAATCTCTGAAAGGAAGATAGGAGTGGATTTCCTCTCCTGCTTTCCCTGCAGAGATAGTATGAGAGAGCAAGAAGGACAGATGCCTGGTCCTTCCTTTGTGCATTATGGAGAGAATACTCTAGAATGGTCCCCCACATTTGTGTTCCAAATAGAAGAGAGAAGCGCCAAGAGGAGAAAAGGAGAGTATTGTCTTCTACTCTCCCTAACTACCAGAAAAAAAAAGAACTAGAGAGGTTACATAAATTGCTCAGCTTCACATAGCTAGTAAATGTCTGAGGCAGGATTCAAATTCAGATCTTCCTAACTCCAAGTCCAGCACCATGTCACCTAGGTACCCAGGTGTAACACATATAATTGTCTGTCTTCCACATAGAGATGATAACTGACACTAATAGTTTGCTGTAGGGCTTATGAAGAGCTCTTTATAAAGCAATTTGACAACATCTTATTGATCCTTAGTTAATTATTGTTCTTTGTCCTTTGTTTTCAAAGAGGACTAATGCCAAGGTGATGTCTTGACTCATGTTTGAATTGGATTTAGGTGAAGCAGAATTGTACAAAGTCATCATTGTCACTCTCTCTTCCAGAGTCATTGAAGTCCAGTGGCAGGACAAAAGTCAGGACAATTAGCAATGGGCTGGAGTGTAGTAGATGACCTTGGCATCTTTGACATCCAACCGAGCTCCAAGTACTCCACAGTGCCTACTTCACAGCTCTTGGAACAAATTGTTCTCATCCACCCATTCTGTTGGGGGAGTCTTCACATTCTAGGGTAGACATTCCTCTAACTCACTGGTGGTTTTGTGGCCCATCTGTTACTCTCAACATGATTTAGCCTTCTGCTGAAATGGTTTACCTGATGGTGGCTGCTAGGCATGCTAAGCTTCTTGGAGATGAAGGTGAGAGTTGAGCGCCAGGTGGACACCAAAGATAAATGAACAGCCTTGAAAAGAAATAAGTAAGCCTTCCCACCAGAGGTACTAGTCCTCCTTGAACACCCATACACCCCATAGTTAATTGGATTTAAGAGATGGAAAGGAAGCTAAATGGCAAAGTGGATAGAGCTCCTGCTCTGGAGTCAGAAAGATTAATCTTCCTGAGTTCAAATCCCAACTCAGACACTTAGTGGCTGTGTGACCCTGGGCAAATCACTTCACCCTGTTTGCCTCAGGGAGAATGTATCTTTGCCAAGAAAACTCCAAATGGGGTCACAAAGAGTCAGACATACCTGAAATGACTGAACAACAGACAGATGGAAGACACCTTAGAGATTGGTTAATCCAACTCCTTCATTTTACAGATGACAAAACTAAGGCCAGGAGAAGCAGGTCACCCAGGGGTGCACAAAAAGCAAGTTGCAGGGGTTGAGACTCAAACCCAGGACCTCTGTCTCCAAATCCAACTCAATTTCTATTATACCACATAGCCATTGCAAAGAGTGAAGAGAATGAAGACCATGCAGGAGGCTTACACTTAGAGAGGGGGTGGGATGTGGGAGACAGCTGTTCAGACTGAGTCACTATCATGGGAGGACTAGGCAAAGGCCACTGTAGTCAAATCCTAAAGTAGGAGTTTGTGGGGTTACTGACCCTAGGTGTGCCAGGCACACAGAAGGCAATGGATGAGGAAGGCAAGTGGGAGTTTTAAATCTATATGTTCTCTGAAGTTATTTCAGGGGACTCTTACCTTGTGCAGTATTTCCAGCTTCTTATCTTATGGACCTAGCTTTCATTTCATTTCATTTAATATTTGATGAACATGTCTTTCTTTTGTGGTAGTTAGATTGGAGAATTATGTCGAAACTACTGATCTGCCATGTCACCCACTGTGCGATACTTGACAGCATCTCTCATAACCAACACTTAAACAAGATAAAGAAATGTGGGTTGGGGATAAACCCACAACACATGATTTGAGATCTGAAATGGGCCTCAGTAGCCATATGATCCAAAATCACTACAGTGTACCCAATCAGTGGTCATCCAACCTCCCTCTGCTTAAAGACCTTCAAGTCTACTACCTCCTGAAGCACTCCATTCCACCTCTGGATGGCTCTAATTGTCAGGAAAACTTTCCTGATATCCAACCTACATTGGCTTCCTTGCAATGTCCACCCATCATGTCTAGCTTCATCTTTTGGGGTCAAGCAGAATAAATCTAATCTAAACAGATCCAAAAGTTTTGATTTGGTCAAAGGGCTGCACTTGAGGACCTAGAAGGCTACATATGTCCTCAAGGCTGCAGGGTCATCACCCCTGTTCTATCCTTTCACTATCCTGGTTTCTTTTCTCTGTATATTCTCCATCTTAAAATCCTTTCTAAACCATGCTCTCAAGAACTGAACAGAATTTCATAGATGTCATATGACCAGGGCATAGGGCACTAGGATTGTCACTATTTTATTACTGGAAGCCATACCTTTCTTAACATAGCCCAAGATCTAGCTATCTTTTCTGGCTCTATACCACCTAACTCCACCCAATTCCAGTAGGCCTCATCCAGCACTAGACAAACAACCATGCCCACAGATTGTTAATTAACATATCAATGCTAGTATCAAGGGAGATTTCAAGTGGCATGTCACAAGACTCCTTGATATTTTTCTAAGTGACTTAAAAGAAGAGATAAAGGGAATACTTATCAAATTTGCAGAGGAACAAAATCTGGGAGGAGTCATTAATAAATTATATGGTGGAATCAGGATCTCAAATAACTCAACAGTCAAGAAGTGGGGGCTAACTCTAGCAAAGTGGAATTTAATAGGAGTAAGTGTCAAAACTGGAACTTACATTTCAAGACAATACAGAAGTACAGGATGAAGAAGACATACTATAGCTGGAATGCTCTCATCCCTCGTCTCTACCTCCTGGCCTCCCTGGTTTTCTTCAAGTCTTAGCTAAAATCTTACTTTCTGTTAAAGGTCTTTACCAACCCCCCTTAATGCTAGTGCCTTCCTCCAAAATTATCTCCAATATTACCTAGTTATAATATAACATAGTTGTTCATATGTTATTTCTCCTATTAGACTGCCTGCTCCTTGAGGACAGAAATCATGCTCTTTGCTGCTATTTGTGTCTTTAGTGCGCAGTATGGTGCTTGGCACATAGTAAACACTTCATAAAATACTTATTGACTTCACTTGATGTGACTGGATTGCATTTCAGGGAAAGGAGGCTTAGGGATTTTAAGACACTACAACCTCAGTATAAGTCAATAGCTATGAGAAACTGTAGTGCAATCTTAGGTTGTATCAGAAAAAAAATTTCAAGAATGAGGGCAGTAAAAACAGCGCCCTTGTACTCAGGACTGATCAGATCATATCTGGAGTACTACAGTGTGTTCTAGGTGCCTCATTTTGAGACTTTAATGCCTTGGTTCTTGGTTTTTGTTGTTTGGTTGTATCTGACTCTTCATGACTCCATTTGGGGTTTTCTTGGCAGAGATACTGGAGTGGTTTGCTATTTCCTTCTCCAACTCATTTTACAGATGAGGAAACTGAGGCAAAGAGAGTTAAGCGACTTGCCCAAGGTTGTGTGTGGGTTCATCCTTCATTGCCAAAGACCATGCCATCAGAGAAATAATGACATGACTTGCATTTGACTTTGTTTTTGAGTGAGGGAGGACTGTCCAAGGTTACCCAGGTCATGGTTGACTGAGGCCAGATTTGAATACAGGTCTTCCTGCCTCCAGGCCTGGTGGTCTATCTATTGTGCCACCTCACTGCCCCTTAGTGCATCCAGAGCAGAGACATCAGGATGTTGAAAGGACTTAAAATGAGGAGTTGTGGATGTTTAGTCTGGAGAAATGAAAAGCAGAGGAAGACATGATAATTGTTTTTAAATTTCAAATATTGAAAAGGGATTGGCTGTAAAAAGAATTAGAGCCAAAGGGTGGATGTTTTAAAGAGGCAAACTGTGATTGGATATAAAGAGTTCTCTATCTCCTCATCTTAAAGGAGTCTGAAAGTGGAATTAACAGCCCATCACAGCAGGTGTCTGAGAAGCTGATTGGCCTCTTCTCAGGTGTTTTACAGAGTAGAGCTGTGTATTGAGTAGAAGACTGACTTCTGGAGGCTGTCCTAATTCCAGGATTCTGCGCTTCATTATTTTTTGCTTTTTCTTTGTATCCCAGTATTTAGCACAGTATCTGGCATACAGTTAGCATTTAATAAATGTACATCAATTGACTCTTTGCTGTGCATGTTTATAGTGAAAAGGAGCATTTTAAAATGATGACTTGGAGGAAAATATTAGATTTGGAGAAAGAAGGTGAACTCTTTTTAAATGCCCAGAAGATCTTTGGTCTCTATACTTGAACTGTCTCTCATTTCATTCTTTCACAGATTTAGAGGGCTAAGGAGAGCTGAGTTGTGCTAATGATCATCTGACTCACAACAGATTCAAGAAAAGTGATAGTCTTCTCAAATTAGATGAAATTCAATAACACTCTTCCTCTTCCCTAGACTCTATCCAAATGAAACTTCTCCCTCACTGCTGCCAAATGCAGCTGTAAATGAAGGAGAATATACCATGCTTGTTCTTGAAGCATCTATAAATTCCTTGAAAAGGTGAATTTTCATGCCAACAAACTCTGGCTGGAGACCTTGAGGACAGGAGGAGGATACACTTCCATAGTGTAAAGTGGCTATTGGCAGAGTCTCATGTCATATGTTCCTTTGATTTCAAATGGACACTGCCAAAATAAAAATATGACACTTCTCAAAGCCTGTAATCATCAGTGGGAATGACATTAAGGAGAGGTAAAGCTAAATAAAGGAAAGATAATTTGAGACTTTGGTAGACTTGTGATATGATCAGTCTGGTAACTTCCGCATGCAATGTGGCTACTCTTGCAATCTGTCCATGCCTTATTGTCTTGGGGTATTTCTACCCTCGTGTTTCATCTAGCACATGGGTAGTCACCTATTCTGCAAAGTGTAATAGTCCAACTGATCTTTGAAATTCCAAGTTCATCACCAGCCAGCCTGCTTCAGACACACCACAATTTCTGCTATAACGGCAGCTGCTTAACACAGTTTCTTTACCCTGATGTCTTTCTTCTCCCAGTTGTTGGATTTACCTGATATACCTCAATCCAATTTACTTCTGTTCAATTTTGTTGCAGTCAGTTCATGAGCATTTATTAAGCACCTACAATGTGCCAAGAACTGTGTTAAGCACTGGAGATACAAAGAAAGGCAAAAGACATTCTCTGCCCTGTGAGAGCTCATTGTCTATTGGCAAAGTCAATAAATAAACATGTACAAACAAGATGTATACATGAAAAATAAGAAATAGTCAACAGAGAAAAAGCTCTAGCATTAAAAGAGGATTGAGAAATGCTTCTTACAGAAGGTGAGACTTTATTTTTTTCTAATCTAATGTTTTATTTTTCCTAATTACAGGTAAAAACAATTTTAACATTTTTTTTTCAAATTTTGAGTTCCAAATTTTCTCCCTCCCTCCCCTACCTCATATTGAGAAGACAAGCAATTTGACTTAATTATACATGTGTAGTCATGCAAAACACATTTCCATGTAAGTCATGCTGTGATAGAAAACACAGACCTAAAAAACCCAAGAAAAATTTTTTAAAAAGTATCTTTGATCTAAATTCAAGATCCACTAGTTCTTTCTCTGGAGATGGTTAGCATCTTTTATCACAAGGCCTTCAGAGTTGCCTCAGACCACGTATTGTTGAGAATAGATAGCTAAGTTGTTAACAGTCAGTTATCTTACAATGTTGCTGTTACTGAGAACAATGTCTTCTCAGTTCTATTCATTTCACTTTGCATCAGTTCATGTGAGTTAGAAGGTGAGACTTTAGCTGAGAAGGGAAGGGAACCAGGAGGCAGAGATAGGGAGACAGCCAATGAAAATGCCCAGAACTAAGAAAGGTCGTGATTCATATATCACGTCATAGAATGGACTGTCCCTTGATTTACCCTTCTACATCTTTCCCTGTGTTCTAGAAACTATGCCTTATCTTAGCATTTAAAGATGAAAGGGACCTCAAGGGTCATCTAGTCCAACCAGAGGGCTAAAAGGGCTTACCCAAGAACTGACATCCTAAAGGGGAGGCACTCTCCTCTCTCCCACAGTGACTGCTTTCCCAAACCCCCAACCCCTAGTCCATGCTCTACAGTATCTCATCACCCATCACCATAGTGCCCCTCTGAGAGACTTCCCTTATTTCACATCCCCATGTGGATGAGGGCTGGTCAACCACATCTGGATCAGGGTGCCATCTGTGTTACCACTGCCATGCCCTGCCCCAAATATTTTTAAGTCTAGGTTAAAATACTACTAGTTGCCCCTTCTGAATCCAAATTCTTTATTTTACAGAAGATAAAACTGAGGGCAAAAAAGGTAAAGTGGACCACTGTTAGTGAGAGGAAAAGCCAGGATGTGAACCCAAATGTTCTGTCTTCTCCTTCATTGTAAAGAAATCTTTACTTGCCCCAATTATCCCTGGCTCTGCTTTGCCAAATTTTCTGACTCTTCCACTTGGCTGAAATGGCTCTCTCCTAGATTACCAATAATCTCTTAGTTGCTAAATCCAATGATGTTTTCTCATTTCTCATCTTCCTTGGGCATTCTGCAATCTTCTATTCGATTCAACTCAATAAAGTTTGATTGTTTCCCTCTCCCTTCCATTGTACCCTCAAGGACCTCTGTTCTGTTATTAATAAACTATCCATTATGTTATCATAGAAAGAAAACCAATTATTTACAATTTTGGGATTAAGTCAGTAAAAGACTTTATTTTGCCCATTGTTGTGAGTCAAGGCAGGCAGAACTATCCATTGGCACAAAGAGAAGGAATTTTCTTTGAGCAAATGGGTTTCTGAATATAAGCCTTTTACCACAGGCACTTAGAAAACTACAGATGCCACAAAAAAATCCAATATAGTCATGATGAGTTCATAGCCCGTCACCACTGGCCTTAGAAGTAATTTACTGTGTTCAAGGGGAGCAGATAGAAACTTCCTGATATTCTAGTCTGTTGTTGGCCGTATTTCCTGAAACAAGGATGACTCTTTGTGCTTTGGCTGCTGGGGCATAAGAATTAGGGTAAAGGATGACAAAATAGGGGTTAGATGTACCTGCAAATTTATATGAGAGTGAGGGCTTATTCTAGTATAGTGTTATTCATGTTATGAAAGGGAAAATATGAAACCCTTTTCTCCATGCCACAAGAGTTCTCCATTTCGAAGCTTTCTGAGATCCATCCAGTGGTTTAAAGTTCTGTATATGCACAGTCAGCATTAGGGAGAGTAGTTTCATGATGTTACCATCTTTGAGATGATGGAAAGCTATGGTTCTGTACTTGGAGACATAGAAGAAAGTAGGAAAACAAAAAGGCAAAATGGGAATTGGGTTGGGAGGAAGAAGATCCAGATCAAGAGATTCAGAGAGCAGGGGTCAACTCAAGTCTTTGGTTGCCGGATGGTATGGATTCAGATGGTGTGGAGGCCACGGTGTAGTGCTATAGTATAGAAGACATCCTGTACTGGGAGTGGATATGAAGGCAATATGCAAAGTGGAGGAGAAAGAGGTGGCAAGCATCTTAGTGAAGACATTCTTTCGCCCTGGGATCTACGTCTGTAGCTCTAATGGTCAGCAGCAGGGTTGCTAGGTAACAGGACCTGAGATGAACTCTTCCAGGGAGATTATGCGATGCTTTTTTCACTGATGGACCCAATCTTTTGATTCCAAGTTGGTACAGGGGATACCAGGTGGTCCTAGGGCAACATTTGGTACAATATTATAGTTGTGTCTGCTTAGATATTTGCTTTGCATAAACTTGCATTTAATTTTCAGTGTAAATGTTATTTTCCTCCAACAGAACAGAGGTTACTTGAAGGCAGAGATGGTTTCATTTGTTGTCTGTAGCTGCAAGACCTAGCCCAGGGTCTACATCCTAGCAGATGCTTGATAAATGCTTCTCAATTTTAATTGCATTACTGTAATTGCACATTCCATTTTCCCGTTATCATTTCTTCTAATTTGATATTTACTTTGATCTTTGCTCTAACCGGTCAATCATTCGACTGCACAGAGTGAGCTGATTTTAGTATGATTGCTGTATCTGTAGAAAGCTATTTCTTGCCTGTTCACTTGGTCCCCTTCATTGTTCTGCCATAAGCCAACGCTTCCCATGCCCGGTGCTTTCTGACTCTTCCTGAGGAAGGCACTTGCAGTGCATGTGTGTAAGGCTCCTGAGTCATCTCCAAGACAACTGCTCTCTTTTATCTGACCCCAAGGCCAACCCTATCAGAAGGAGAAGGAGGCATTACTTTAAAATGCGCTGCTCAAGACGATGCTGATAATGAAAGTTAGCACATAATTTTGGACAGGTCACCCACTTTGGAACAAGCCACTGTCTCTCTGACTTTTATAGCTTCTCTGAATAGTGCTTCATCCTTCACGTAACCTGTACTGACTCCCCTACTTTGGGAACTATGGCTGCATTTCTTTCTTACAGCAGGTTCTCCAGCTGCCCAGGGTCAGACAGCTAGTAAGAATCTGAGGTCAGATTTGAGCTTAGGTCTTTCTGACTCCAGGTCTAGGGCTCCATCCACTGAGCTACCTAGCTGCCTCATTATGCTATGTACTGGGGATGCAAAGAAAGGAGGAAAAAAAGAAAAAATAAATAATCCAGTCCCAGCTCTCAAAGAGTTCACAATCAAATAGAGGCAATAAAAGAGAAACAATTATGTAAAAACGCAGCTTGGCATTGGGGATAAGGCCAGACTATGCCGCATGGTAGGATATAAAGTTGGAAAGGACCTCAAGAGTCATCTAGACCAACAGGGAGACCTGAGGCCAAATGCTGATTCAGACATTTACTAGCTCCGTGACTCCCATCTTTCTCAGCCTGGTTTCTCTCACCTATGAAATGGGGTTAATTATATCACCTACCTCACAGGTTGTTATGAAAGTCAATTGAGATAATATATGTGAAGCCTTGGCAAACCTCAGAGGACTAGATCACATGCTCTTTTTCTCTAAAGGGTTCTTCCTTCTGACCCCTGTGGATTTTCCTTAATTGCCAGCAGACATCAGCCCCATTCCCCCAGCTATTTACTCATTGCATTTTTCGGGGCAAGTCACCCAACCCTATCTTAGCTTTATTTTCCTCATCTGTAAAATGGGGAAGGTAATATCACCTACCTCACAATGTTGAGAAAATATATGTGAAGGCTTTATGAACTTTAAAGGAATATATATATACAGACATGTCTACACATATACATGCTATACATACACATGCATACATATTATACACATATGTGTATGCACACATTCACATGCACATGTCTACCCACATGTATATAAAAATGCATATACACATATATCTATCTATATATACACACATTTGGATGCGCATACACATCTACATATACTGGCATGTCTAAACTATTTACTTTCAGATGCTATGTCAGGTTCCACCCTCTTTTCCTCTGTAGGGTTCTTCCCTGGAGCCCTGTGGATTTCCTTTAATTACCTTCTAACTTCAGTCCCCTTCCCCCAGGACTAAGGATTCCAAACTATTTTTCTTTACAAGATGCAATCTAACCCTCTACCCTACCCAAGCTCCTCATAAGGGCTGCCACTTGTTACCCTGGAAAAGCTCCAATAACAGATGAAGCAGTTGCAGTTTCCCAGAACTAACTGTTCTGGGACCTGTTTACAGTCATGTAAATGGTGCAAGTGGCTTCAGAAACAGGTGGAGTCCCTCAACATTCTTGGCAAGGCAGGAAGTTCCCTCCAATCTTTCCAACAGATCAGCAAGTCAATCTCCCCGGGGTTCTGAGTGAACACAAATTGGTCATGTACCACCACCTCTGGGGACAACCCTGACTCCAAACTTGGGAGGTCCTGTGGTGCAATGGAAAGAGTCCAGGATTTGAAATCAAAGGGCCTCTTTTTTTTTTAAACGTTTATTAAATGCCTACTATTACTGGCACTATGCTAGGCATTTTATAAACAATATTTCATTTTATCCTCGCAACTATGCTGGGAGGTGCTATTATCATTTCCATTTTACCGATGAGGAAACTAAGGCAGACAGAGGTTAAGTGACTTTCAGCCCAGAGTCACACAGCAACATTGCCACTTGCAACTTACATGAACTTGAACAAGTCAAATGTTTTCCCTTTGTTGATTATCTCCAAAATTATTCTACAGATACCTCATTTGGATATACTTGTTTGTATTTTGCTTCCTCTATTAGACTGTGAGTTCTTTGAGAGCAGGGACTAGGTTGGTTTTTTTATTTTCTTCTTTCCTTTGT
This sequence comes from Notamacropus eugenii, assembly GCF_028372415.1. Lineage (NCBI taxonomy): Eukaryota > Metazoa > Chordata > Mammalia > Diprotodontia > Macropodidae > Notamacropus > Notamacropus eugenii. The sequence goes on along the minus strand of NC_092877.1, from coordinate 294,419,358 downwards.
ATCCCCAGTACTTAGCATAATGAGGCAGCCAGGTGGCTCAGTGGATGGAGCCCTGGGCCTGGAGTCAGACCTAAACTCAAATCTGACCTCAGATACTTACTAGCTGTGTGACCCCAGGTAAGTCACTTAATTTCTGCTTACCTAAATCTACTGGAGAAATCTGCAATTTCCACCACTCCAGTATCTTTGCCAAGAAAACCCCATGGACATTATTGGCATGCTATTGTCCAGGGGGTCATGAAGAGTCAGATGTGACTGAACAACCATAACTTAGCATGATGCCTGGTAAACAGTAGGCACTTAATGCTTGCTTATGTATTTGTTGTCATTATTGACTTCAACTATGTTTCCACATCTGTAATATGATAAGAATGGACAAAATGATCCTATGAATGTTCATTTGTTCACATCCTTCTTGGTGGAAAGGACCATTCACTGGGCTATTACTTATGTTACAACTCATTAGAAATAGGTAGAGAAATTCCTCTCCACACTTCAGGAAATGCTCAAATGCTTGAACCTCATCTTCCCTCATTCAATGTACAAAAACCAACCTCTGGTGTCACTTGACTTCTACTGGAACAAGGAACCATAGTAGACCATGACTCTACATTCTCCTCATGAGGCTATGGCATAGAATACTCCCTGTTTTGGTAAATCAGTTTGTTGAGTTTTACTCTACCTACCTACAGTGAATTAACCCAAGTGTAGATAATCAGCAAACTTCCCAAGTTCATCCAACAACATTGCTGCACTTACTCCTTCCTATGACTGTGACTGATGTCATAGCAGCTCCTCCACACATCTCCTGGTTAGCTCTCCATTAGCTTAACATGTGACAGAGGAAAGTCTCTACCACTCTGATGGTATCAGGCTTCGCCCATCCTTGCTGGAAAGGTTCTGAGTACCTACCATCTTGGCATGGGGTCATCTATGGATCAATCTACTTGCAATTGTGGGCAAGGGTTCATGAAGTCACCCATTCCTCACTCTTCTAGACCAACCAATCTCATAGCTTCCTCTACCATGTACCTGCCTCTAACCCTCAATACCAAACTTTTGAACTATGAGAAACTATAATATAGACAGAAAAGAAAAGGACCAAGCATGTCCACACCAATGTCCTATAGGCAGGTTAATATTGTTTAGCAAACTCAGCTTCACTGTCACATATCAGGTGTCAAAAACTGCAGCTAAATTGCTGTCATGGAAACCATGATTTAGATACTGTATGGATCAGCCACTGTGGCAGGTCCTTTGGAAGATCATGCTTCTTCACCTAGTGACCAGCCTTCTGAGAATGTCTATTTCTACCAAACAGACCCTCTTTAATGGATGTAACAGAAAAGTCGGCCTTCTTCCTTCAGTTCCTCTATCTCATCCCAACAAACACAGATCCATGTTTAAGTCTAATGGTAGCCATCTCTAGGGCAAGGGAGGAAGGGAGGGAAGAAAAAAAGGAGAAAAAATGAAGTTACATGGTAACTTTATTATATATTTCAAAGGAATAGCAAGTTTTACATAATAGATATGCAGTTTCATGTGCAAACATCTTTTTAAAAAATTTTACTGTGTTATGGAAATTCTTGTATTATTTCATAAATTAAAAATAAATTTTTTTTTAAAATGCAGTAGGAGGAACTAAGGAAAGGGAGTGAAAGGAATATCTGTCATTAGAACACTGCTGTTAGAGCTAATAACTGCCTGGAAGGCTTAGCATGTTTACTTAAGCTGTCTGTCACTTCTTTTGTCTATAAGACCATAGATGATATGGTGCCTGGAAATAGTAGGCACTTAATAAATGTTTATTGTTTGATCGATTGATCAAAAAATTGTGAAATATGCAAAAACTTGTCAATGGTGTATAATGAGTATCACACAACTCTGGAATTCCTTTGTTGCTCAAGCTAATACTCAGTTTGTGTCCCCAGCCACTCTACCAACAGACCAGGCAGGACCTCCTTGTCAAGTAGCAAAGTACTTAATTAAGACAAAATAGCCAGGTAAACAACAGAGGAAAATTGAACAAAAGAAACATTCTAAGCTCCATAGTCATTAAAAGAATGGAGGACAGGGTAACATGAACAATTAATTAATGTTTCTTCTTGTTCTACCCAGGAATGATTTGTCGGAAGGATTTTTGACTTTCCATCTTCTCTTTGGTGTCGTTGGTCCCCAGGATAGTAGTGGTTAGTGATGAAGTCAGTACCAGGAGGTGAGAACTCAGGCTGGACTCAATGAGAAAAGCAGATTTTAAGGCCCCATAATCCCCACTTTATGATTGTCTATACACAGTCTCCATATCGCCATATCACCATAAGTTTCATGTTCTAAGGTAAGGCTCTGCTTTTCACTCAAGCTAGAAACTCCTGACTGAGTCTGTCTTGTCCTAGCTTATATAACTCCTTGGTATGAGTTATTCCTGTGATCACTGAGGCTGAGAAGTATGACTTTTTCCTTCTCTCTTACCATAAATGTGTCATCTGCTGAGGGTTTTGTTAAACGTTATAGTTCACGAGCCTCCACTAGTATGTTCCCTCCATAACTATCAGTGATTTCAATTAGTCAGACAAATAGCTTCTAAAAATCAGCGTTTACTCATGTATTAAGAACAGTTGGGAACAACTCAGTCTTCCCCATCCCCAAATCTGTGATCCACTGTCCCACCAGGACATAGAGAGTTCAGTGTGCTTCTGTTTATTTCTTTTTTCTTTTTTTATCTGAAATGAAGCTTTACTAAGAAATCTGCCACATAAAGTAAAAAAATCACTTTTCTTTCTTAAATTCAAGGCCAGTAATTACAATGGTAATACAATATTAATGACTGATGAATATATAAAAATGTATTGCATGTGTGCATGAGACAACACAAAAGCAAGTAGCTAACATTTAAATTACAATGCCTTAGACTAATATGTTTATATTTAGAGAGCACATGTGGAAAAGTGGTAACTCAGAGCTTCTGAAAGTCCCTTTGCTAGAGTCTTCGAGATGTTCCCTTTAAGTATAATGTAGATTTTTCTCATGAGTGCTTTGTAGAACTTTAAATCAGACTTTCCTCATTGAGTCCAGTCTGTTTTAAAATTATAATGCAGACACTGGCACTAGCCAATGCTGTCCTGGAGATAATGTTAGGACATGGATAGGAAGCTGGGAAGTCTAAAGTCCTTCAAAGCTTTTAAGCTCTTCCAGCCAACAGAAGCCATGTGGAAAAGACTGGATGTCAATTGTCTCTTCCACTCTAAAGCAATTCCTTGCCAAGGGCTTGGTTGAAATAGTTCCCACCACTAAACTCCTATATCCTCAATGATTTTAAAACTACTAAACTGCTTCATTCTTAGCCACAGAAGGTGGGACCAAGACCCTTAGCCAATCTCTTCTTCCCCAGACTTCCTGTTTCACTTAGGGAGGTGTCCAGGCATTGGTCACACCTAGTGAACTAGAAGTGTGTTCTCAGCTGACAAATGTATCAGGGCTAAGTGGGATAGATTGGTTTGAGCCCTACTCATATTACCATGACAACACAAAATTCAGTAGACCTGAAAGAAGAACTGCTCTTGTTGCAAGAGAACTCAACAGATATCACATCCAAATAGCAGCTCTGAGTGAAATAAGGTTGGCAAATGAAGGCCAGCTCACTGAAGTTGGAGCTGGATACATCTTTTTCTAGAGTGGGCACAGTGAAGGGGAGTGCCGTGAAGCTGGCGTGGGTTTTGCAATCAAAACTAATCTAACCAGCAAGCTGGTATGCCTGCCAAAAGGAGTGAATGAGAGGCTCATGGCAATGCGATTGCCACCCACAGGAAAATGCCATGCCACCATCATCAGTGCCTATGCTCCCACCATGACAAACCCTGATGAAGTCAAAGAAAAATTTTATGAATATCTAGAGACCCTTATCATCAATGTGCCAAAAGAAAATAAGTTCATAATTCTGGGTGACTTTAATGCTAGTTTAGGCTTAGACTACCAGACTTGGCAGGGAGTCCTAGGGAGGAATGGAGTTGGAAACAGCAACAGCAATGGTCATTTACTACTGAAGACTTGTGCATCACATGACCTTCTCATCACCAACACTGTCTTCTGTTTACCCAAATTAAATAAAACTTCATGGATGCACCCTCACAGCAAACATTGGCACCTAATACACTATGTGATTGTAAGAAGAGACAGACAAGATGTGAGAGTGACAAAGGCAATGTGTGGTGCAGAGTGCTGGACTGATCATAGACTTATCCTTTCTAAGCTAAATATTTGCATTCATCAAAAGCACCACCCCCAAGGAAAAATGACTACCAGAAGAATTAATGTCAACAAATTAGACCTCTTCTCTGAGCCTAAACAGTTTGTTGCTAACTTGGAGGGAAAGTTGAGCAGTAGTAGAGCAGAAAAGGAGTGGGCAGCTTTCAGAGATTTGGTGTACAGCACTGCATTTGCTCATCTGGGTCAGAACACTTGCAAACACCAAGACTGATTTGATGAAAATGATGGGGAAATTCAGAAGCTGCTAAATGAAAAACGAGAACTCCACAGGATTTACCAGCAGGATAGTTCATCCACCTCTAAGAAGGCAGCATTTAATTACATCAAAAGCAAAATACAAGCAAAACTTAGAGAGATGCAGATTCCTGGCTCAGTAAGAGGGCAGATGAAATTCAGTTTTATGCTAATAGTAACAATCCAAAGCACTTTTATGATTCCCTGAAAGCTATTTATGGACCTAAAACCTAGGGTGTATCACAACTACTTAGTGTTGATGGAGCCACATTGATTTGTGATAAGGATATGATCCTAGAGAGATGGGCTGAACACTTTCATAGTGTTCTCAACAGACCATCATCAATCAATGCTGAGGCCATTGACCATTTACCTCAGGTTGAAATCTATCCCTCCTTAGCTGAACTTCCAACTGAATAAGAGGTTTTGAGGGCCATTAGGCTCCTTTCATGTGGCAAAGCACCTGGTGCTGATTCTATTCCAGTTGAGATTTACAAGATAGGGGGACCATTACTCATACAAAAGCTGATTGAAATTTTCCAGATTATATGGCAAGAGGAGGTTATCCCCCAGGAGTTCAAGGATGCCTCCATTGTCTATCTCTATAAAGGTAAAGGGAATAGATTGTCCTGGAAAAATCACAGGGGGATCCCTCTTTTAGTCATTGCTGGAAAAATTATTGCTAGAGTCGTTAATAGACTGATCCTTCTCCTGGAAGATGGTCATATACCTGAGAGCCAGTGTGACTTCAGAAAGGGCTGAGGAACAGTTGATATGGTGTTTGCTGCCTGACAACTCCAGGAGAAATGCCAGGAGCAGAACAGAAGTCTGTACACAATGTTTGTAGATCTGACCAAAGCCTTTGACATGGTTAGACATAAGGGCTTATGGAAAATTATGTCAAAATTTGGTTGACCTGGAGAAATTCATCAATATTGTACATCAATTTCAAGATGGCATGTTTGCCTGGCTTCTGGATAGTGGACAATGCTCTCATGCCTTCTCAGTCACCAGTGGAGTGAAATAGGGCTGTTTGCTTGCTTTAATGCTTTTTAGCATGATGTTTCCAGCTATGTTAGCAAATGCTTTCAGTGAGGATGAACACGGCATAAGGTCAACTACCATACTGGTGGTAAGTTATTCAATTTGCAAAGGCTACAAGCCAAGACTAAAGTGGAGGGAGTATGGTGCATGATTTTCTGTTTGCATTTGATTGCACACTCAGCACAGCCTCTGAAGCTGAGATGCAACAAAGTATGGATCAATTCTCTGCTGCCTCTGCTCGTTTTGACCTAAATTAACACTGAGAAAACATAGGTGCTCCATCAGCCACCACCACAACATGCATATATGGAACCATCAGTTACAACAAATGGAGAAGTTTTGAATGCTGTGAATAAGTTAATTTACCTTGGTAGGGCACTTTGCAGGGATGTATACATTGACAATGAGGTTGATGCATGCATTGCCAGAGCTAGCTCAGTGTTTGGGAGGCTCCAAAGAAAAGTCTGGGAGAGAAGAGGTATTAGACTGACTACCAAACTGAAGGTCTACAGAGCCATTGTGCTGATTTCATTGTTATATGCTTGTGAAACATGGACAGTCTACCAGCACCATGCCAGGAAACTGAATCACTTCCACTTGAACTGTCTTAGGAAGATTCTGAGGATCACTTGGCAGGACAAAGTACCAGACACTGAAGTCCTTGCTCAAACTGAACTGTCAAGTATTCAAACTATGCTTCAGAGAGTGCAACTCTGATGGGCTGGCCATGTTGTTGGAAAGCAAAATGTACACTTGCCAAAAAGACTATTTAATGGAGAACTCACATAGGGCAGGCAATCACATGACGGCCAGAAGAAACAATACAAGAACACTCTCAAGGTCTCTCTCAAGACCTTTGGATTTGACTGTGCAACGTGGGAGACACTGGCACAGGACGACTCAGCATGACATGCCCACATTAGAAAGTGTGCTATGCTCTTTGAGCAAAGCAGAATTGAGACAGTACAAAATAAACAGAGGATGTGAAAATTTGGGATATCCACCCCAAATATTCATATGGACTATCTGTGCCCAACCTGTGGTAGAACATTCCAAGCTCATATTGGTCTGATCAGCCACAGTCAAACACACTGACATTTCACTTTATCATGGTGATGTCATTTTGGTCCTCTTCAAAGATGAAGGATAACAACCAACCAACTCATATTACCATGAGTTGGCTTGAGCTATTCAGCTAGTTGGCATCTTCAGTTTTGTCATGGATCAATTCTTTAGTCTCTGTTCTGCTAGCCATGGGACTTCTCTGACCTACTTCTCCCTGTAAGGAATTAGGATAACTGAACTCCATTTTCCCCTTTTCTTTATCGTTTTGGCATTGTCATACCCAATCTCCCCCAAACTAATGCCTGGCTGTGCAAACGACCCTGAAGCTTCAACATGCCTTTAGAAAACACCGGTAATGCTGGGTAGGGTGATGATGAGTTGGTGGTCTCTGCCATCATTTCTGTCACCATAGCAGAGAAACGTTTTTCTATTCAAAGTGGGTTATACCACATTGACTTTGGACATGTCCTCTTATACCACCTCAGTTCTATAAAGTCCGTAGATTAAATAACAATGGGTCCCTACCCAAGGCCCACTCAGTGACTGTTTGGGGACCCTTCTGACTCAGAGTGAATGTCAGTAGTGACTGTTGCTCTTCTAAACAACAACCCTGAGGCTCCTGTCCCTCCCAGAGTGATTTATTTATTTATTTATTTCTCTTTTCTATTTAATGGGGCCATACCCCTGACTACTTTTCAATGTGGCCTATTCACTGAATGGGCATTGCCTCACTTTAAGTGAGTACCTGGAAAGGCCTTAGACTAAGAGGCCAAGGTCTCCCATTGCATCCTGGGCTGTCTCCCATCATCCTGATGAATATCTGGTCAATTAATCCAGGTGGCTCAGGAAGAGAAAGTAAGGCTGGTGACTTTGCAGAGCCCTCCCTCACTGAAAACAAAGTCAAGTGCAAGTCATGTCATCATTTCTTTGATGTCATGGTCCTCTTTACAAACAAAGGACTAACACAGATAGGACAATGAGGAATAGATTTTAAACAATTAGCCTGGATGAAAAAACACCACTTTTTCCACCCATGCATAGGGTCAGCTCTGCCCATTGTTTTATTAAAGTTTACTTTTGTTTATTTATGGATTTATTCATTCGTTCATTTTTTTGTTTGTTTATAGTAGTACATTATGGCTGTCATAACTGGTTTGGGCCATGGAGGGACATAGGTATAGAGAAACGAAAAGGAATAAACAGAATTTATGTTAAAAGGAAGAGAGGAAGAGTGGTAATCCCTCCTCTTCATCTCTGAAGAATTAGAGCCAGTGGTCTGAATCTTCCCTGAGACTAAAAAGCATTCACCAACCTGAAGTTCCACTCGGGTGGAATCTGACTATTAAAGGTTTGTCTAAGCTTGTGGTTATCTCAAGAGCCTGACACACTGATCATTAAACCCGTGTTGAGTAGCAGCTGAGTGTTACCATGGCAACAGGTACAGGGCTCTCCAGTAAGCTAGGGAACAGAAGCATTTTTATTATGGGTCATTAAGAGTAAAGGGCCTCATTTAAATGATTTCCTTTAAAGTCCTGTCATTTCAGGTAATCACTTCACAGCCACATATTCAGTTGTTTCTGAAATGGGTGGTGGTGGGTTTGGGTTTGGTTTTATTTTTTGAGAAAGATGGGGTAGAAACTGGCAATTGATTTCTAGTGAACTGGGAGTCTTGATGTTCTGGAGGTGGAGAATAGCGTTAGCATCAGGATACGGGCTGCAGAGATATTGTGTTTTTGTTGTTATTGGTATTTGCTGCTGCTGCTGCTGCTGCAGAGAATTATGCCTCAGAAAATGGAAGGTCTTAATTCAAATTTTCCCTAAGCTAGAATCCCTCCTTCGATCAATGAACATGATTCCTTGGGAGCCTAAGGGGCATGTGTATAAATGTTGACCAATCAGCACTCAGTCTAAGTGTCCCTTTGTTTCTGTTTGCCTCCCTGAATCTCAGTCCTCAGCTCTGTCCAAACGTGTTTTTTCTCAGTTATGGCAGCCTCTCTACCAGAGTTTAAAATATAAGACCATAGACCTAGAGTTGAAGGTTGAAGTTTAATCTAACCCCTTCATTTTACAGATGAGGAAACATGCTCAGAGAGTAACTTGTCCAAGGTTGTACAGGTAGTAAGTGGTTCAGATCCTCTGACTCCAAACCTAGTTAATCCTTCCAACTGTGGCCAAGCTGCCAAATCAACAATATGGTGATAGACTAGGTCGGTGGGGGTAGAGAGAGGGGTGGGATGGAGAGAGAAAGAGTGGCATGCTCAGGACTTCCATTTTCCCTTACAGGGGTGTATCATTGGTGACAGTACTGTGTGCCAGGCACAAAGCATTGACTTGGGATCAGGAAGCCTGGTTTTGAGTCCTAGCTCTGACAGCTGATACTTCTGTGTGGCCAAATCATTTACTTCTCGTTTAATTACTCCCCTGTGAAGCAGAGATAATCATAGCTGCTGTACAAATCTGAACTTGGACTCTGGTCCTCGAGGGGTAGATCAAGTATATTATATTCCCTGACCTCTTTCTAGCATTGTAGACTTCTCTGGGGCTATTTGTAAAATCAATATCTCTAGATTTGCCAGTTGTGCTGACTTTTGTCTCATCGTTGGATTTGATGACTCTGGAAGAGAGAGTGAGGCTGACGACTTTGTGCAGCTCACTCAAATCCAGTTCACACATAAGTCATCGCACTCTTGAAGTCATTGGTCCTCTTCAAGAAGAGTGGACAGCACCCAACAGCAGCAATCTTTACACTAAGGGCTCCTAACCTAGAAACCATGGGTCTCTAGTGGATCTGTAGATAGATTTCAGGCAGTTGGAGAACATGGATAAGAATATATATATGTATATGTGTGTATTGTACATGTATACATGCAGGTATTAACACATGTATATTAAATATATATTTATATATATTGGGTTATATATGTGTATGTGTATATATATGTATATATATAATCTTATGCCTCCTTCTGCTTTATTTTTAAAAAGATGATTCTGAGAAGAGGTAATAGGCTTTCTCATATAAATATATATATATACACATATATACATACATATCGTATTTAGAATGTAATATATAATATGATAATACACATTACTATATATGTTACATTTTTATTTCAATATATTCAGTTATCGTATGCATTCTACTTTATTGTAAAAAAGAACGTATTTTGAGAAGAGACAATAGGCCTCCATATATATATAATTACATTTACAATGTAACATGTAATATTACAATATACATTACTTTATATATTTTATTTCAATATATTGGATTTTGTGTATGTATATGTGTTTATATGTGTGTATACATATATAAACATATATAAAATCCTATGCATTCTGTGTGTATATATATGATGTATGTATATATATGTATATATATATACATATACTATGAATTCTGTTTTATTTTTTAAAAGATTATTCTGAGAAAAGGCAAAGACTTTCCTTTACTACTAAAGGAAGCCAAGACACACACAGAAAGTTTAAGTTTCCTGCTTCAGATCATGTCTTACTCTGCATTCCATGTTACACTACATTAGTAATCATCTGGTACTTGATATACAGTAGAAGAAAAGTGGTTTCTTTTCTGCCTAATATTCCACATGTGCACTTGAACAGGTATTATCAGGTCCTCATTAACTAGAACTTGTCTGCTGTTTCCTGCCATAAAAGGATTTGGGAATAGTCCAACTCTAGTGGGCGTGTGCTCACCCTGTCACCAGGGAACTGGCAATCATTAGGGAAGCCCACATCTCCTGTTCACCTTTTCTCATAATTCCAACAAGGCAAATTTTCTAGTGTTTGTGATATTTTCAGAGTCTTCCTGTTCAGATAAATATTGGCAAAAAGCACCTAACCAAAAGTAGGCTCTTAATATTTGTTCATTTAAATTGAACTGAACTCAATCTCTCAGCAAGTATTTGTGAAGGGTCCATTAGAACCATTTTTATGATTTTAGTGGATTTAGAAACTTGCGGTCAAAAAATTCAAGATTATCCCCATCAGTTTTAGGTGCTCAGCAGGTGTTGGTCCTCACAGACTTCCACACCAGAACACAAAGCAAAGGAAAGGAGTGGCTGTTAGGACCCCTCGGATACCACAGGATCTGGGAGGATGGGAGGAGGATGAAATGTAGTGCACTTTCCTTCGGTTCGCTAAGAAAAAGAAAGAGTTCCACAGAAACAAAAAGTGGGTCTAAATCTTGTCACTATTGTAAAGCACTTGGCACAGTGCCTGGCACATGGTAAGAACTATATAATGTTAGCTATTATATGGGATGGGGAAGGGAAGAAAAAAGGGGAAAATTATATTTATTATATACTTAAGGATCAGCAACTTGTATAAAATAGATTTGCAATTTCATGTGCAACCATCTTTTTATACTGTTATGTAATTGCTCGTTTTATTTATTTATTAAATAAAGATAAAATAAATAAAAATTTTGAAAAATAATGCTTATACAGTGAGGGCTGTCCCAGGGAGCATGCTCAAAGCTGCTCTTCCTGATTTTTGACACAAAGGTGGGAAGTCTGAAGCTTGCTTCTGGTGGTGAAGAATCCCCTTATTGGCTATAGATCAGGAAGAATTGACGTTTTAGTGGCTGTTTAAAAAGGGATATCTCCAAACTCAGCTGTCTCTACCCTTTCAAGAGATTTGAGGATAGTTGGTCTATTTCAATAGGAGTTAAATGAAAGCAAGGGGAGGTGTCCCCAGCTACCCTACTCTAGCCTCTTGGACAATACAACCACTGGCCAGAGGATTGCCCCCAAGTCTGGCCCTTTTGCTGGAACATGGGCCAGGAGTTGTTTGGACAGGACAGAGTTGAGGTGAAACGTAAAATGACTAATCATTGGTCCTGCAAACTATTTTATATTCTAATTCAGTTTAAGTAATAAAATAAAATTTAAAAATAAAATAAAAAATTTAAAAACCTAAGTAATAGACCTGCAAAAAACAGTATTAGCTTCCTCAGAGAGTATAATGGTCATTATAAGTTTTAAGGTATTCTGTCAATGTGCACTGTGAGTCTTTTATCTCCATCAGCATTTCTTTCTTGTGTAGGAAATAAATACCTGTCCCATAATTAATTTAAATTATAATTCCTTTTTATTTCCCACCTTTGGAGAGAACGTGAGCCATAGCCTAAGCTTTAAATAATTTATCTCAAGTTAGTGGAAGATGAGAACTTAATGAGTTGGAACATGAGAAAAGGGAGGCTAGTTCTACCTTTCAGAAGAGTCCATGATCCCCTAGGATTGAAGCTGGTATGGACCGTGTGCCAAGTTCCAGAGTAGAGGGACCTCTTAGTGAAAGATGGAATAGACACACTGTCTCAGTCCCTTGTGATCCACAGCAATTCTTAATGTTAGACAGATACACACTCGAATCTGGTACATCAGGAATGATCCCTCCTACATGGAATACACATGAAGTACATACCACTCAACCCCAACATCAGCAGGCTTTTTCACGCATCAGCCAAGTTTGTTGTTTCTCTCTAAGACTCTCAGGGTGACTTCCCTTAACTCTACTACTTCATGTATGGGATCATCTTCTATCAGTCATTCTTACATTTTATGTATGAGTGTATGTGTGTAATGAACCTTTTTGGCAGTCTGGTGAAACCCATGGACTCTATCAGAGTAAAGTTCAGGAATGTTACATTTATTTTTTAAATTTCCAATTTTAAATAACAAAAATCTATTTTTTCTCCCTCCCCCCACTGAAAAACAACAAAAAGTTCTTGTAATAAATATGTAATCAAACAAAAGAAATTTAGGTCATATCTAAAAATGTTTCATTCTGCACACTGGGTTTGTCACCTCTCTGTCAGAAGATGAGAAAAATCATTTATAATCACTCCTTTGGAATTATGTTGTTCATTATGTTGAGCAGAGTTCTTGAATCTTTAAAATTGTCTTTATGATGCTATTATTATATATACGTCTTTCTCTTGGTTCTGCTTACCTCACTCTGCATCAGTTCATAGAAGTTTTACCAGCTTTTCTGAAACCATCGTCTTCATAATTTCTTCAAACACAACAACTTTCTGTTATGCTCATATACTGTAATTTATTTCATCATCTCTCAGTTGGTGGGTGCCCTCTTGGTTTCCCGTTCTTTGCAAACCACAAAAAATGCTGGTATAAATACTTTTCTCCATATGGGTCTTTTTCCTCTTTCTTTGATTTCCTAGGAGGTATAGACTTAATAATGGTATCTCTTATGACTTAGCAACTTTTGGAATATAGCTCTAAATTGCTTTCCAAAATGGATTTATCAATATTGCTTTCAGGGGTGCGTTTATAAATGTTTAACAACTGACTCTCTGAGGGGTAAAATGTGAACATAGCCCATTTTAAAGTTTAATCTGTGTTACTAATACTTTTTTTTCCATAACATAAATCACTGGAACAGATTAGTTTAGCCTTGATGCAATGCAGGAGCCCAGGGCCCTGGGAGTTTCTCTCAGCATGAGGTGTTGGTTTCATTTTTTCACAGTCCAAAGTCTGCTCCCACATTCTCCAGCTCTCTTCTCTTGCCACCAGGTGTGTGCATTTAATTTCTTCTCTTTGCTTTAATGCCAGACAAGTCTGAGGTTTTCTCCAAAAGTATGGAACCTTCCTGGATATGGAAGATTCAGATTGGGAAGGGACACATAGGTTGTTGAACTCCAGGGCTATTTCTCAGTCTTCATGATCAGATGTGTTTTAAACTACACTCCCCCCACCTCAACCCTGCCTCTTGTATTTTCCATCAATCACATAGGTAGGGCACATTTCTGGACTATAATCATCACCTGGGGTCTCAGAAAGGACAGTGAGTGCTAGAGAGATTAGGTGAAATCTCTTAGAATCCTTTCCTAGTTGGAAAAAGCAGGGTCAGACAGAGCTTTAACGTACCCTGATGTGTACATGAATAAACTGGGATTTCTTTAGCATCATGCAAGGAGGCCAGCCTTCAGCCCTCATGCAGGGAGAGGAGAGAATAGCCCTTATAACTAGTTTATTTACTCTGCAAAATGACTGAAATTAAATTAGGTGGGAGCCTGATAAATGAGGTTGTCCTCTTTCACCCTGTGATATATCACTGGTGTTATGTCTGCATGTATAACACAGGGACAGTTCATGTCCTTTAGCTTAAACTAGATTTTGGGGAGGGTGACGAGTACTCTTTAAATGTCACAGGTTACCTCCATCTAGAGGAGAGTGCTTACCACATTGAAAAGGTTTTTAGAAGGATTTCAGTCAAGGAGGTACTTTATTTCAGAAGATATTGATTCTTTGGCCTCCATCAAAGGCTACATGACTAATTGTAACTGAAAGGGTCAAAGGCCCCAAGGACAGAGGACAGTGCATATAACTGATGTGATACTGGATTAAGAGACCACATAGGAGCTAAGAGCCTTCTATTTGTCTGCTTCTCATGATTAAATGCCAGTTAACTTTGAATAAGATATTGAAAATAAAGAGTTTTTGTCAAAAGCAAAGATAACCAAATTGGAATTAGTTGGTAAATTCATCTCTTTTGGGGGGAGTCTTTATTTTCTTTAACAAGAGGTATGCAAATAATTTCTATGAGGCTAAAATATAGAGTCTTTTCCTTTCAAATTTCTTAGTAACCAAACCCTACACAAATTTCAAACATTTTAGAGATAAGATTTGATGAAGAATAAAATACACTTAAAGGAATATTTAGTGAGTACTGATAACAATAAAAACCAATGGATACTTGCTACACTATATAACAAGAAATGACAACAGGCTCTAGGGATGAGAGAAAGACCAAAAAAACATACAAACCATGTGACCTTCAGGAGCTAACTTACCTACAACAGGAAGATGGGGGGAGGGGAACAAAAATATAAACACTTTTACCATAATGAACTATTATAGCTAATAATAGCTAATAATAATGTACATAGAGCTTACTATGTGCCAGGCACTGTGCTAAAAGCTTTACAATTATTATCTTAATTGATCCTCACAACAACCTTGGGAGGTGGGTGATATTATCATCCCCATTTTACCAATGAGGAAACTGAGGCAGGCAGAGATTAAGTGACTTTCCCAGGGTCACACAGCTATTCAGTGTTTGACTCCAAATTTGAACTCAGGTCTTCCTGATCCAGGCCCAGTACTCTATCCACTTCACCACCTTGTTGCCTAGAATTAGCTTCTTTATTAAGAGCGTTTTATCACCTTTAGTGATAGCCTACACTAGTGGGTCAAACACCAATAGAAACAGATCCCTTCCAGCCTCATATTAAATTACAAATTAACATTATCTATGCTGTATTTTTATTTATATTGCTAAACATTTCCCAATTACATTTTAATTTAGTTCCCTGGGAATTGGGTGGGAATTTGATTCTTCTGGTCTATACTATCAAATTCAGTGCTTCCTTCCCTGAATGAATGGATTGAGCTGCCAAGGGATAAAGTTCATGGATGATGATGCCTCTCTAATTCAAAGAGGAATTCTTTTACTGTTACTCATAAAGAAAATATCTAAATGGCTTTTCCTAGTCTAGATAGTGAATATAATCATATTTTCACATAATGTACCTGGGATGGTATCTCTACATGGGGAGAGATAAAGTAATTTGGTTCTAGGAGAGCCATGCTGAAAGGTAAAGGAACTGCCTTAGAGAGACTAGAACTTACGTGGATCTTCCAGTCAGCTAGTAATGTGGTAGGCTCTTTGATGGTCTTTAGAATCATTCAGAACGTCCTGTCAGCACCAACTACCTCCTCTTTTGCCTCCCTTTCTCAAAGGAATCTTGGTACAATTGAGGGAGTCTTGGTCAAAGAGGGAATTTTTCACTCAGCATTCAGCAAGAGAGTATGCTATAAAAGAGAGGCTGTGGGTGTGCCTTCTTTCCAACTAAGGCCATTTGTCCCATGAAGGGCCCCAGTAGTTTGCATTTATTTCCACTGTAACCGGAGGGAGTGGAACCCCTGATACCTTGTGATTTGGAGGAGACCTACCTGAACTACCAGGTCAGATTTTGCAGTCAGCCCAGTATCTATGCCCCAAGGAACAAGGAATAACCTTGTGGACTTGAGTCAGTGAAGGTAGAGATGAGGACTCATCAAGAGGTGGCATCAATGTTATGTGAAAACTAAGCAGAGGAGCAATGGGAGAAAGTATGCTTCTGAGGGACAAGGGGAGGGGTTTATACACTTGTTCTTTCTATAACTTTGAAGTAAATGTCCCTTTGTAAAAGTTAGATGATGTTAAATAATTAAATGGAACTGGGGTGCTGGTAGCTGACCCTTAACAATGGGGAAAATCCTAGTTGGTGGGGTCTCAAGTTGATGGTAATAGAGAAAAGAAACCCCATGAACCATCAGAGTACCCTAAGATCTTGAGGGGCAGCTGCATCGAAGCTGGCCTTGAGAGATCTCTACCACATGAGTGTGCCCATTCTCAGCTTCTCATGCAATGTCTGTCATTCATCCATGGCAAGCCAACACATTTTCTCTTGCCTAAGACTGTTTCAGAGTTGTGGTTGGGGCCTGAGACTGAGAGTGAAGAAGCCCAAGTTTCACTTTTGATGGATGCTACCCTTGTGGCTATTGGAAAACTGCTTGACCTAAAATGGTTCATTGTCCATATACGTTAATGAAGGGAGTGTTCACACCAACAGAATCTAGACTAAAAAAAACCTTTACAGTATGAGGAAAAAAAGAAACTTTAAAGAAAAGGGGGGGGGGGGGGAATTTAAAGTGGTTATGCAAACTAAACAAAAATGAAAATGTCATTGGGATGTTTATCACTGTCACCCATGACCTGGGGAAGGAGATGATTGCTCCACCCACAGAAGAGACCAAGGGATCTGAGTTTAATTTTGGAGGAGGCTGATTCCCTAAAAGAAAAAATGTCACACATATTGTTTACTCGTTCATTGTATTCCCTCCTCAGGTCTAGAGAAAATCTTTTTGATATGGTTCATGTTTAGTATCTCCACTCAAAAGGAATGATAGAAAACCATGCTCACTGTGCAAAAAGTAATCAATTTGGGGGTTTTTCTAGACAGCTAGGTGACGCAGTCAGGATGACTCATCTTCCTGAGTTCAAATCTGCCTTCAGTTACTTACTAGCTGTGTGACCCTGGGCAAGTCAATTAACCTTGTTTGCTTCAGTTGCCTCATCTGTAAAAGGAGCTGGAGAAGGAAATGGGAAACCACTCCAGTATCTGCCAGGAAAATTCCAAATGGGGTCACAAAGAGTTATACACAACTGAACAATGACATTAATCATCTCCATTTCAGATAAAATGCTTAAGACACAACATTAATGATTACTTAACACATGAAACACTAACCTCATCACCTCTGCTATTCTTTTTGGGTAGGTAAAGACTCCTAAGAGTTTTATAGGATTACTGGACTGATATTTCATACTTGCTTCAGATTTGTACTATCCAAGCAACTCCAAAAACCTACGTCTTCTGTTCATGCTTTCTTAAATCTATTTATCACTAGTATTATCTTGGCATTGGCCAACTTCTCATCTTAGAGAGGTATGGTTCCAACTTCCTGCTGGGCAACCAACCCTGACTCAAGAACTCTGGACCTCTTGAACTCCAGGTAGCTAGCTATCTGGCAGGATCAATATATGAGTGACCTGTGTTCAGGGAAAGAAACACAAAGTAGGAGAGGCAGCGGGGAACCCTATATTCTGTTTCAGACTCCTCTACACAAGTGTATGTTGTTTGCAAATTGCCATGAGCTTAAAATCTTCCCCACTCCACCCCTACCTATATTGTAACATCAACCCTAAATGTATCCTAAAAGGAGAGAAAGGAAATATGAATCCCACAGCTCTTATGTCCTGCTACAGAGGCTACTGTTTCTGGCTCAGTCACCAAGTATCTTGCCCCCAGCTCCTAGTCACAGAGACACACAAAGACCAAGCTGGAGCCAATGAGGGTACATGGTCCTAAGCACAGACCCCTCCGTATGGGAGAGCCCTGTCGCACAGCTTTGTAATTTTTTAAGTTTTTTTTTAATCAGTTCATTCAAATCAACGCAGGAGTGCAGATAAATTAACTGTGGACTCCAGTTGGATATTCCTTTTTAGTAGTCTAGCTTTCATCCCTTTTTCCCCCAAGATGCAAACACAACTGAAGAGCATTTTAAAAGCTCCAACAAGCTTTTCACTACCTGATTTGGAACTTGTCAAGCTTCTGGAGAAGAGTACTTTTCATGCCTTCTTTGTTTTCTTGAAATGGCCAGAAATGTCACAACAGTTTTCTTTTTAGGAAGGAGAGTTTGCAGACTAATTTGGGAGCCATAATCGCCAGCCCCAGAGAGAGCCTTTCTAAAATGGTTATCTCAAGCTTGATTAACAAAGAGAGTTCTTCCTACTGACAGTGAGATTTCTGAGGTTATCATAGCAGAGGAATAGCACTGCTTTCTTACTTATGTTGTACCTGTTTCTCAGGAGTTTGAAGTGTCTCATAGACACTATCTAATTAGTGTCCTCCACAACCCTACATGAAGGGCAGGCATCTTCTTATTTTAAGAAGATTCTGAGATGTTTTTTTCAATACTGTTATTTTTAAAAGGAAAGAAAATTATTTACAATGGATTTTTTTAGAGGGGGGAACAAAACCTGTGATTTAATTGGTCTAGGGGAATTAACAAAGAACATAAGAAAAGAGAGGAGAAGAAAAAACCTCGCAAAGATGGGGTTGATATGGGACCATTAACAGTAAGGCATGAAGAAAATAAGTCTGTGATTGAAAAACGTTGGTTATACTTTTAAAAATAATATTTAGTAAGCTTCCTTACTCTAGACAAGAACTTAGGCTGTGTCTGTATATATAAACTGATTTGGTGGGCAAGAAAAAAATGGACAGGTTGAATTTTATTGAATTATCGTGTAGTTATGCAAAGCCATTGACACAAATGTTTCAGTCCAAACATTTTTAGTTCCCTCATCCCCTGTAACCCCCATTTACACAGCTGCAACAAAAAGATTATCGTTTGTTAGAAGGACCTTTTTTTTAACTGAAAACATTTTCTGTAGATATCAGTTTCCCCAACTGCAAAATCAGGGGGCTGGATGCGGTGAGGTTCCTTCCAGCTGTAACACCCTATAGTTCTTGGAGTCTCTATCCTACTTTCTTGGATTCTAGGTAAATTATGTAGCCTAAGAGAGCATTGTGGAAGTGCCTGCATGCTTACAACAAGAAGCCATCAATTCCCTTGACAAACTGCCACCTTAGTAGAGTTTTCCTTACTTGTTAATCTTTTTAAGCCACTGGATAATTGAGGAGGCTGAAGGAGCAAAACCTTTAAGCTGGTCTGTCTTGCTAACACAAAGAGACCAGGGACCATAAAGATACAAAATGGATTCTTGCTTTCAGTCAGTGTTTTCTTTGAAGAACTGGCCTAGTGCCTTAGAAAAAAACCTTGAACTTTGGGTCAGAAGACCTTTTTTCTTTCTTTTCTCTTTTCCTTCCTTTTTTTCTTTTTTTCTTCTTCTCTTTCTTTCCTTCCTTCCTTTTCCTACCTTCCTTCCTTTTCCTTCCTTCCTTCCTTCCTGGGAATTGGACTAAATCATCTACAGGGTCACTTTCAGCTCTAAGTCTGTGCTTCAATAAATCACTTAACATCCCTGAGCCTCAGTTTTCTCATCTTAGAAGTGGAGATAAAAATATAGAGAAACTATTCTAGGGGGTTATGGGACAGTTCAAATGAGATAATGATAAAAACAACACCAAGTAAACCTTTAAGATACCATATAAAAGGAAGATATTGTTTTATAGACTTACAGGTAGGGCTCCTTAACGAGGTATTCAATTTCACATCATACAAAATAAGCTCTCCTGAGAGGTGTGTGAAAAACAAATATTTGCTTAATACTTTTAAACATCTTATTGAATCAGAAAACATGTCATTCCTTGGCAGTGTGCTAAGACTAAGGATGCAAAGAAAAGCAAAACCAGCCCCTGACCTCGGGAAGCTTATAGTTGAATGAGGGAAGACAGGATGTAAACAACTTGTATATACTTAGAAGATATACACAGTGAAAACTGGGCATCATCTCAGAGGGAAGACACTGACCTTGGGAGAGACTGAGGAAAGTCTTCTTTTAGAAGGTAAACCAAAAAATCAAATCCGATCACTTCAAGGACCTATGATTTCACCTCCCTCTTTTCATGCAGATCACAAATACCAAAATAGGGTTAGAGGAAGCTAGGTGGCTCAGGAGATAGATCCTGGGCCTAGAGTCAGGAAAAACTGAGTTCAAATCTAGCCTCAGACATGGAGTAGCTATGCGACCCTAGCCAAGTGACTTAACCTCTGCCTGCCTCAGTTTCCCCCTCTGCAAAATAAGGATAATAATAGCACCTACTTCACAGGGCTATTGTGAGGCTAAAATGAGATGCTGCTTGCAAGGCACTTTGCTATATAAATGTTAATGTTGTTGCTGTCTTGGTGATGGGCTGTCTGGAGATGAGTTTTGCCTTGTTAGGAGAGAAATGTAGCCTACCTTCAGGACTGTCTTTGAACTCTTGAAACCAGGAATGGTAGGATTTACTCTGTTCATCTTGCCTTCGAGAACTAAGGGTCAGCTCCATGATACAGTGAGGCATTAGAATACAGCTTTAGTGAAGTTGCCTGCATATAAATCTGAATTTTTCTTATGTCATCAATAACAATATAGTATAATATTATATATTAACATAATATAATTATATGCAATGTATTGCATAATACATGTCATTGAGTGGTTTCAGTTATGTCCAACTCTTCATGATCCCATTTGGGGGTTTTCTTGGCAAAGATACTAGAGTGGTTTACCATTTTCTGCCCAAGCTCATTTTATAGATGAGGAAACGACATTAAATATGGTTAAGTGATTTGTACAGGGTCACACAACTAGTAAGTGTCTAAGGCTGGATTTTAAACTCAGGTCTATCCTAACTATCAGGTCCAGTGTTCTATCCACTACACCACCTAGCCACTCGATACAACATATTACAAAAGAAATATCAGTAAGCACTCATCTACTGATTTACATTTGTAAATATCACAGCTCACTTATCACGAAGACTTTGATGGGATAAGACTAAGGATTTAAAGACAGCCATGAGAAAAGATATTTCATTCAAATGAAAGATCTGATCAAAGGAGTGGTGGGCTATAGCTATCTGTAGGAAGATACACAACAATAAAACATAGCAGGAAGGAACTTAGGTGAGGACAGAAAAAGAAAAAAAGAATGATATTTTTATTATAGTAAACTACTGATGGTGGTAATTGGAGGTCCGTTGTAATTTTAAATTCTAGCATTTAAAAAATATCATGCTTAAAGCAACATCCTAATATAATATCTGTATTAAGTATTCAGGGAAGTATTTTGATGAATAATGAATGTAAGTAAAACTGCACAAATAATTATGAAAATGTACAAAGTTTTAAAGTTCTAATATAGGAAGATCTTTGAGGGCAAAGATTTTGTCCTTTACTTAATGGTATAAAAATACTTGATATAATAATAATTACTTACTATTTTACTTACTAATTAAATACTAAATAATAATAAGTATTTAATATAATAAAATGCTTACATCTCTCATGGTATAAAGACAAAAACAAAGAAGCTTTACCAAGAATCATCAGTCCCTTGGTGTGTTCTCTAGAATTTTTATATGGGAAAAATTCCCAGGTTACAGAATATTTAAAAGATCAAATTTCAAAATGACGAAATCTCTTGGATAAAGCAAATCTAAAAAAGCATCAACTGTGTTAGGAACCAGCCAGACCACAGACCTGTCACTGGGTTGGCCATTTCTTTCCTTTTTAATTGTTGAGTGGAAAATTTCTTCTCATGTCTCTCAAGAGGCAGCATAAAACCAGTTTCTGACTCTCAGCATTGCATGGTTTTCCTTTCTTCCCCCGCTTTCTCTCTTTTGTTTTCACTTTCTTCTTTTTCTTTGTTTCTTTTTCTTTCTTTCTTTCTTTCTTTCTCTCTTTCTTTCTTTCTTTCTTCCTTCCTTCCTTCCTTCCTTCCTTCCTTCCTTCCTTCCTTCCTTCCTTCCTTCCTTCCTTCCTTCCTTCCTTCCTTCCTTCCTTCCTTCCTTCTCTTTCTTTCTTTCTTTCTTTCTTTCTTTCTTTCTTTCTTTCTTTCTTTCTCTTTTTCTTTTTCTTTTTCCCTCCCTCCATGTATAAGAACCAGGAAAAAGTCAAGCAGTATGACAACACCATCTGTACCTATATATAATGAGTATATAAGTGCCAGCCATAACCTCTCCTCACTTCCATTCCCACCTCCACCCCCACCCCTGATGGTTTCTCTTCAGGGGTTTTACTAAAATGCTGTGTTTGCTCCAAACTCTGGAAGAACTTTGGTTCTAAACTGCCTTGATAACTTATAGACAACCCCTGAGGTGTTGACCAAGTTTGGTTTTTTTCCTATCCACACATAATTCTTTTGTAATGTCACTCCAATTCTAAAGACTTTTAGTACTTAATCTAAGCCTGTGATTGAGATTGGTTGATGGATTGGGCATTTAATCACTTACTTTAAGTGGAAAGTGGGATGGGATAACTTGATTGACTAAAGCAATCGACCCCATCCTTATATGTCCAAGAAACTTGATGTAGTTAGGTATCATTGCGGGTATTTCACTCTTACCTATCAAATAAGTGAGATTAGGGACTGCTCATTCTACTTCTGGAAAGATCATATTTTCCGACACAATAGGTCTTTTTTTTTTTTTGTTTCTTAGGAGGTACTGCTGAGTTTTGTAAACTTAAGTGTATGGAACAAAATAATTACAACCCTCCCCAGAGGCAAAGCCAAAGGGCCCAGAGTAATATCTTAAGACCAAAGAGAAATCCAGTTATGCCTTTTGCTTAGTGGCAAGAGGGAGAGTCATATAAATCAGAGGCTATATAAAAAATAATAGATGTCTGAGAGTTCATTAAAGTTTATGGTTTTTTGAAAAGGTAAATCTTGGGGAGTGCTTCTGTGTGAGAGGCAACACTCAATTAAAATATGCTTGGCTGGGCCCCATGGCAGGTACATCATTAAGGTTTAATGCAATCATATTTTAGGATGGAACAGAAACATTATTTCCCTGGTGCAAGGCATCAAATTGAGAACATTTATTAAGTAATAAGACCAAGTTCTCATGTCTTGGGATGGTCTAATGAGAAACATTTATCTATTATGAAAAGCTTTCATTCCTGAACCTGTACTTTCTACTCCAAGGGAACATTGATCCAAAATCTGAGAAGTATCACCTAGGCCAAGGGACTTGTTGAATATGAAGTAGGCTAGGCTTATCTTTCTTAACTAAAGTAGACCCACTAACACATCATCTCCTCCACTCCACCAGTGTCTGGACATGTATTTAAGTATTTTTTATATGGATGATGCCTAGGGAAATATTATATCAAATTTCAAAAATGATTTGTGCTCACAAAGGAAGTACCTATGTGATATGAGAAAATTAAGTTTGGTAAAATCTACATACCCATTCTCAGAATAATAGTTTTAAATTAATAAAATACATAGGATTATAAAGGAAACCAATTATGTTGAAATAGTTATCAAACTATTTTCCAAAACAAAGTTAAGAATTTCTGTTTTATACCACAGATCATCTACACATACACATATACAAATGTCTATACATATACAAATATGTATATAGCAAGACACAAACAGCCTTGGCTTGAGGCTGGGTCCCATGTTGGGTCCAGAAATCTCTCCTGTTCAAGAACTGAAGGTAGTACATGGATGTCAGGTATGGGACACCCCTTATTTTAACATATGTCCAACAACATCCACAAAAGTTTCTGAAGATGTAAGTGAAGGAAAAATAAAATGTCTCTATCAAAAGACATTATAAATTTGTAAGAAGTTCAGATGGTTACCCTCTCTCTTTTTGCCACTAAGGCTTTCACAAAAAGGAGTTGGTTCCCTTTTCTTGAACACTCTAGCTCTTTATTCTTTCATTTAAAGATTAGATTTTGTTCATGTCCTGGGTCTCCCCAAAAGAGGTGAATAGAAAAGTACTCAATGTGCAACATAAATCAGATATAGGAAAGCTATTTATATAGCTAAAGTCTCACAAGTTTGTCATGAAGCAGTAATTTACAATAGCTATTATAGTGTCTAAAGAGGATGATAGTTAAAACATCCAAGCATGAGACATTCCATGAGATTGCTGAAATCTTTATTTCACTTCTACCTGGATTCTGCAGTATCCAAACGATTCCACCCAGGTCCGTGTCTTCTGGCCTGCAGTTGAGCTCAGCCTCTTTCCAGTCATCATTTTCCCCTGTAGTAGCTGTAGGAAGCATCTCCTATAGTGCTCCTGGCACCAGCTGAGGGACCCAGGAGCTTCTGACCTTTCACACTGACAAGGTAACCTCCAGGGATGGAAATATCCATCTCAGTTCTTTGTTGTTCAATTACCTAGACCCTTGAAAAGAAACACAAAGCAGAGAAGGCATTGAGGGGCTCATGTTTAAGCTCAGTTCAGCTGAACCCCTACTCTAGCTGCCACCATATTTCCTCCAGAAGTTGCCATAGCAACTCAGAGTCCAGTGCAGTCCTTACTACACACACATATCCCTATCTATACATAAAAGTAGATAGGTGTACAGCATATATTTGTGTCTATCTGCCATATACCACTTATAAGAGGGAAAGGAACAAAATAATTAGAAAATACTTTGATATTACAGTACCAAAAGGATGGAAATAATTTTACCATCCTTTCCCATTTCTCCCCTTTGGTTAAAGGACTGAAAGGTGGAATGCTGAACTTCTTCCAAAGCCTTCCTCTGTAGAGGGTTCACAACTTTTCAGACAATTCTATTTTAGATTTGCAGCTCTACTTGACTTTGACTCCACAGAAATCCATACCCCACACTTTTTCTCTTCTTGTCATAGTTACATTCCTTAGAGGTAGAAACTGTCTCTTTTTCTTTTTGTGTCCCCAAGACTTAGCACTGTACCAAGCACATAGTAGGGGCTTAATAAATATTTATTGATTTAAATTTTTCCAAAGTTGTATATAACAACAGTACACTTATGCATGTGTATACATATCTGTGACACTGATAAACACATACACTTCTCCTAATCTTTTCCCTTTTTAATCTTGTTAGACACAGCCTCAGTTGTTTATTTGTGTTTGGTGGATTAGAGGAAGGGGTGTTAGACCAAGATAACTGAGAGTGGTAAGATGTAAAATAGTTTTCAAGACTGAAATTTGACCCTATTGTTTTCCTTAACGTTACATTGACAAAGTAATGTCTGACAAAAGTCTAACAAGGTAATCATCCCATATACAAAATAATTATAACAATTGTATAATACTTTATAGCTTATGTGGCGCTTTACACACATTATTCTATTAACAAATACTCCTTAACTGCCTACTGTGTGTGAATCACTGAGCTCAGTACTGGGAAAGACACAAAGTTAAGGTAAAGAAAAGTCCCTGACTTCATAAAACTTACAGTCTGTTAAACAAATGACACAAGAACAGGTCTACTACAGAGATATAATTCATAGTAAGTGCTTTAAAGAGTACAAATTTACAAAACAAAACAAACCAATTTTGCAAGATCCAAACAGTAAAGCCATCCTCCGTGGAGGGGAAGGGGAAATCCGAGTATATTTATGGAAGACATGGCATTAGAGTTGAGATTTAAAGGGCTGGTTGGAATTCAGTGGGCAAAAGAGGGGAAGTGATGATACCAAGGGCATAAGGAATGATAGGAAGATAGTTACAGAGGATATTTGAGGACCAGCGTAATCCAGATTGGATGAAGTGTGAAGGATCTTAAGCCTGAGTAGAGTTAATTTTACTCAGTCAACCATAGGGAGCCAAATAAGACTTTTGAGCAGAGGAGTGACAGGAATATATCTGTGCATAAAGAAGATAATTCCAGCTGAGTACAAAGAAGAGAGTTTGTTGAGGTGGGGATGGGTAAGAGGAAGCAGGAAGAGAGGAGAAGGTTTGTTAGAAGACTGTTGTGATCATTCCGGTGGATGGCAATAAGGGTCTGTAATGGGATATTGGTAGTGGGAAGACAGAGGAAGATGGAGGTAAGAGGCATTAAGAGGTAGATCTAGCGAAGGGTTGGATAGTAGAAGGGAATGAGAGGGAGGGTAAGAATCACAGATGATTCCAAGATTTTACACAAGGAAGAATAGGGAAATGGTGAGGCCAGTGACAGAAAAAGAGAAATTAGAAGTAGCTGGTATAAGAGAAAGATAATGAACTTCATTTTGGACATAATTTTATTCAATCTTCAAAACAATCCTGTGAAAACCTGTGGCTCAGGGTCTTCCAAGACACTGGGTTCACATGAACTGGGTTTGATCCTAGGGGCTAACCCCAAGAGGGTAAATTTTTGTCTTTTGCTCATTGCTCCTACCTAGAGTTATTTCGGAAAATCTAAAAAATAAACTTTATTGCCATAAAAAATCAAAACAGTTTGAGAGGAAACTGGAAAGATCTTTGTGAACTGATGGGGGCAGAAGTGAGAAGAACTAGAAAAATTATGTAATGACATTATAGAGAAAAAAAACAATTTTGTAAAACTTTAGAACTCTGATTAATGCAGTGATAAATCATTAGTCAGGGAAATGAATATTAACCACACTACCCACCTCTTCCTGACAGAGAGGTGACGGAGTTAAAATGCAGAATGAAACATTCATTTTTGGACCTGGTCAATACAGAAATGCATTTTGCCAAAATGTATATGTGTTTATGGGTATTTTTTTTCTCTTCAGTTTTTTTTAATGGGGAAACACTGGGAGGGAGAGATAAATGCTTGTAAAAGTGAATAAATTAAAATTAAAAAAAATAAACCTTGGTCTAGCTCATGTCTAGGTTTTCTCGAATATGAATTAAAAGATTCTATAGTACCTTTTCAAGACCTGAAAGTAGCACATGGATATCAGGTATGGGACATCCTTTATTTCCATACATGTCTAATGACATCCACAGAAAATGCTAAAGATATATGCAAGTGAAGAAGAAATAAACTGTAACTATAGAAGGACATGGAAATTCAGTGTTGTAAAAACTATTTGGTATCCTTGGATAGGAGACAATTGTAACTTTCTCCTAATGACTAACTCAACCCTTTTATCTTAGATCAAACAAACTTCTTTAACAGTAATAAAAATAACTGATCTCCACCCCTCTGCTGCCCTTGAACAGAGAATATTTCCCTCTTCAATAAATAATTATGCTTGTTGCATGGCAAATATTTCCCCTAAAGTCCCCTTTCCCTTTTTTCTTTTTTTAATCTCCTTTTCTCCCTGTTTGATTCCTCCCTGGCCTCTAACCCTTCCTCTCCCATGAAAGGCATTATATACCTATCCTAAATTGCCACAGAATGCTGCTGATTGACTATGTCTTTTAAATGGGCCTAAAATCAAATTATTTGACCTCTAATCAACAGATCTAGCTAGTGAGTGAGATGACTGACCATGAGTCCAAACTGAGAAATGGATCTCTTCCATATGCTTCTGCAGGACCTGTATCAATACCTTGGCTATTGATATCTCTTGGGCTAGGAAAGTCCACTCTCAAAGAAGTTTAGTCAATGAACTATAGGCAAGCACATGTGACCTTTATGTGTTCTTACTCTAAAAGAGTCATTATTCATTCCTGGCATGGAAGAGTGGGAGAAGAAGAGAAATTCCATCTTCTCTACCTCTTTCTGAGATATAGAAGAAAGTATTATGGGAAAACATGATGAAGGAATCCAGAAGGCAGAACTTTTGCACACCATAGAGAGAGGTGGTTCATTTGAAAAAGAGTTCATCTCTCTCAGTCCTAATCAATCAGTTGTCACGTATGTACTGTGCTGTCTGCATTTTTATCCACATGTCTCATCCAAATAGTTAATGGCAGGGCCCAAACTAAAACTTTAGTCATTCATTTCCAAATCTAGTGTTCTTTCCACTCCACAACAGCTATTTACAAATACCAAATATTCCTTAAGTGGGGAAGAAAAATACAATTATTCAGGTATTATATATATAAATATACATATATACATATATATGTATATATAACTAGAAAGATTCCTTACTAGTTGAAATAGTTTAAATGTAGACTATATCTACATATTTCATACTTAATTGAAACTTTTGCAAACTCAAGCAGTCACTGGTCATTGATATGGCTTGCATCTCTAACAACTGTACTTCTATGTAGATGGAATCATGGCTGATGGGATCAACGAAAAGCCACCATCTAAATGGTTCCAGAATATTGATCACTGACTTTATGTGCTGTGCCTTTAGACTCTGGCATTTTGCAAGCCCAAATCTGCTGGCTGAAGATGACTTTCAGATTGCAACAATTCAAGAAAACAAACAAAACTCTGTGCTTTTTATTTATGGTGCTGTAGTTATCTTCTGTCTTCCTTTTATCCTCAGTAAATAGAATGGGTAATCCAACAGATGTGCCAACCAGAGTGTACCTGTCATAATGATTTCTCATCATGGGTCTTAATTGCAATGTTCAGATAGGGTGTTGAAAAAGACAACATCCACAGCTGTTACCTCCAAATTAAGACTGGGAAGTCAATAAATAAGGGAGCCTGTTAGTTAAGTGGAACTGCTTTCATGAAATTCTTGACATGTTTCTTTAAATTGGAGAGAGAAGCAAAAATCAATTTCATGTTACTCTAGCAGTGGTTTTCTTCTTGTTTGTCAATTTCATAATTTAAAAAGAAAAAATATTTTTTGAATGATAGTCTAGAATTGAACAGTCAAAGCAGAGTAAAGAGTCTATTATCAGTCTAAAGATTAGTGTGAATAAAGGTACAGGAGTATATAGGGTATGTTGGGGAAAGTGAGGAAACAGAGAGCTCAGGAATGTTTTTGTCTAATTAGCTTTCTTTCTTTACTTTTAAAGTACTTTAACTGAGAATGCTTGTCACAGAATTATAGAATTGCAACGGTGAAAAGGAGCTCAGAGATCATTCTAGTTCCACCAAGACCCATAGAGTGGTGGATCACTTCTACACCATGCCTGATGATGGTCACAGGCTTGTTTTGAAGATCTATCAAGAGCAACTCATTTTCCCACAAGGCAATTCATTTTGGACTGTTCTACTAGCTTGAAAGAAAAAATTATATATCAAGCCTGAACTTGACTCTATGAAACTTCTACCGTTTCTAGTTCTGCCCACTGGGATTAACTAGAACAGGCCTAAAATCCCATGGGACAAATGACTACCCTTGAAAACAATTATCATGGCTATACCCTCTCCACCAAGTCTTCTCGAAGATAGTCATGCTCAGTTCCTTCAACAGCCCAGACATATAAGGCATCCCCTATCTCCTCAATGTCCTTGTTATTCCCGGTGCTTGCTGCCTAGCCTTGTCTTTTCTTAGTACAAAATCCCAAGATTCACAATGGTTATGTGTTGACTAGATTGTGACAATTTCAAATTATACATTACATGTAGTTCAAATTGTTGTTGCTGTTACTGTTAAATATCACCATTATCATTGATCATTTTATCATTAAAAGACTGTGTGATGAGAGCTAGATTCCAAGACCCACCTCTGACACCTACTGACTGAGTGACTCTGATCAAGCTGCTTAGCCCCTCAGTCTCCTGCCCCTGGGGATTTCCTATGCCAATTAAATCATAGCTCCAGTTCCTAACCAGGTTTTGTCATTGCTTCAAGTGTCTTTAACTACCTGCTTCATTTTCATCTTTGGAAACAAAACTAATAAGCAGTGGACAGCAAGACATGCATTTTTGCACCCACAACTTGTGAATTCCACATCTGTTCCTTTACAAAATGTTGTGTAAACATTACTTTTCATGAAGGCAATTTTAAAGAAACTGTTTTCCCCCCATAATGTTAAACCAATGTGCCTCTCTTTGATTGGCATGTTAAATTTGTGTCTTTTTTTCTTCTAGGGGAAAAAAAAAACTGTTGCTTTGAAGTTCAGCAAACCAGATGGCAGATATTCTGAAATATTTTCCAACCCACAAAGTGAATCAAGTCTGTCACCTATTTTAATAAGCAATAAGCCCAGTAGATGCTTAGTAAAGAACTGTTGCCTCTGCTTTAAGAGAGAAAAGCATATAGGAGAAAGAGGTTTTATAGCTGATGATAAGATCTAATTAGAGCACATAGAATCCTGGTAAGTAAAGACTGGCTAGGCTTATTTACCTTGCTCAGAGTGTCAACCTAAAATGTTTTGCTGTTCTAATTGGAAAAAACAGGCATCTTGGTGAGTGAAGAGGCTGGTGCTTTTAGATCAGAGATATCCAGCCTGATGAGCTTTTCAATTTTCAGGCTTAAAGAGCAATGTCATTCAAATTAAACAGCATATTTTTTTCAATGTCCTTTTAAGGGTGATTGTAAATTGAAGAAATTCCAAAAGGAATCGAGAAGCATCAGACATGACTGAAACAACTCTACAAAAACAGCAAAGTGGAAGAAGCTTGTAAATGTGACCATGATGTAGAAGTGCACTTGCCAGGCTGGAGAGGAGTGGGAACCAGCAGACAGGTAGTTAGCACAGGAGAAGATGCATGTGGTAGATGTCCCTTGAATAAACCAATGACATCAAAATTTGGAAAGAAGTCCAGAACTTTAAGTTATTCTGAGCACATAAAGTTTCCTCCCTTGTGCGTTTTCCTGCCGAATTCCTTTCAGTCTCTGCCCATTCTCCCTTCCCCCACCCCAAATACTTAGTACATTAGAGGGGGAATGGGACCCAGGTGTATGCATGATTATGATGCATTTATTATTATCATTATCCAGTTATTTTAATATATTGAGACCTATAATGTTCTTATTTATTTTGTTTTATGGTAAATAAATGGGTATGTCTAAGATCTTTAAAAAATGTCATTACTGTGAATGACTCTTGTGTAAATAGGAACACATTAGTGGGGGTGAATTTCAAAGAAATCGTTTTGGTCGTGGCGTGAAGAAGGGATCTGAAGCTACCAGGAAGGCTAGAGGCTGCTGAACTGCTCGACTCAGAGTTCTGAGTATCTGGGGGATAAAGCCTATGAGTATTCACCCTAAGTCTTGCCCCTAATGTAGTGAGTCCCTGGGATGGGTACCTGCCTAAGGAGGAGTAAATTGGTCTAGGCTGGAAACAGAACAAGTTAAAACTTCTCTGCAGAGCAGTGGTGGGGTCAGCTGATTGAGTGGACACAGCACCTCCAGTCTGACTGAGTCAGGAAGTCCTAGTTTGTTTTTTAACAGATTTGAAAGGAGGGAGAGACTAATTATAAAACTATTGCAGCAGTACAGGTGAAAAGTGACAGGTGAAGCATTTATGAAGTGCTTACTACATACTTACTAGGCACCAGGATAAAGACTTGAATTTGGGTGAGAGCCATATGAGTAATCAAAAAGTGGTCAGATACAAGGGCTGTGATGGTTGTAGAAATGACAAGATCTGAAAAGAAAATGGATATATTGGGATGAGGGAAAGTGAGGGAGACAAGGCTGATACTAAGCTTTGGAATTTAAGAGACTGAAGTTTGGTGGTATCCTCAACAGAAATAAGATAGTTCAGAATAAGAGTTTGGAAGGAAAGACATTGATGAGTTTTGTTTTGAATGTAATGAGTCTGAAATGACAACAGGATGTCTAGTTTGAAATATCCACTAGGAAGCTGGTGATGTGCAACTAAAGCACAGAAGGACACACAGGGGGTTGCATGTATAGATATGGGAGATCTAGAGGGACCATACT
This sequence comes from Notamacropus eugenii, assembly GCF_028372415.1. Classification (NCBI taxonomy): domain Eukaryota; kingdom Metazoa; phylum Chordata; class Mammalia; order Diprotodontia; family Macropodidae; genus Notamacropus; species Notamacropus eugenii. The sequence continues at coordinate 294,387,996 of NC_092877.1, read as the reverse complement.
TGAAAAATCTGTGAACAGACTTCCCCCTCAACATCTACAAAGTTATCACATCAGTTTGAAAGTGGCTGAGTATAAAACCTTGCCAAAAAAAAATCCAAATTCAGAACCATAGCAAAGGGCCTCAATCTTCTCTTGCCCAATGATTTAAATCCTTTAATGAGCCCATGCTCATTGCATTACTAGACTTACTCTGTTATTTTCCTTATGATGGGAATGTTGCAAATGAGGATGTATCTCTCTCTTTTCACAGCTGAGCTCCATCTTTGGGGAAGGGGGGAACCAAGGACTGACAAAGAAAATGCCTTTTAACAGACCTAACTTGGAATGTCAAGAGAATTGCCTTTGTGAGAAGCAGGTCTTGAATCTTGCTACTGTGAGGAGATATATTGTTGCTCCTCAACATGACTCCATCAGCTGTTAAAACTTATTTGAGTATCTCTCCTAAAGGCATTTATTATTGGTCACAGAGGTAAGAAGAGTTGGCCCGAAGGTATAAAGGACCATAAAGGTGCAATATGGAACTGGGCCACAGTTTGTGAACTATATACCAAGAGACCCTACAATTAGACTGACAGGATAATCTATTAGGACTTTACCATCTCTGCTTCTTGCAAGGGTACTGATCCTTTGCAATAATAATAAAAATAACTCCCACTAATTTAGCACTTCAGGGTTCCCAGAGTACTTCAGATGTTATTTGATCCTCACAACAATCCAAGGAGGTAAATGCAATTATTATGCCCTTTTACAGATGAGAAATTTAGGAACTTGCCCAAGGTCACACATCTACTAAGTTTCTGAGGCAGGATTTGAATTCAGGTCTTCTTGACTCCAAGTCTAGCTTTCTATCTACTATACCAAAAACTCTCCTCGGCAATGCTTTTGTAGGGCCTGCTTCTGCACTGCTGTGAGAAAATAATGCTTTCCAGTTAAATTGGATTCAATCCATGTCCTTGAAGACATGGTCTGTCTCAACCCGCTCAGTTTTCCCTCCCTCCTCCTCCCACATCATAAAAAATAAAATTAATTGTTCCTAACCTAGGGCTGTTTCTATAAACTTTTTCTTATGTGCCTCCTTCCTCTCCCACACTCCACCATGCCGAGAAAAACAGAGCCTTTCTCATACTACAACAATTAAATCATGACACAAACAATTGGGAACAATTGGTCTGCTGTACCAGTTAATTGAGTCTGGAATCCTTCTTCCCGGAAAGGTCTATCTACAGATGCTTCGCAGGAAGGCAAAACTCCCTCATAGTAGACCTCATGGTTGTGTAATTCTATAAAGGGGGGAAAGGGGAAGAGAACTTCTTTTGTATTATGTGACAATCTAGTCAGTCTTTCTTTTCTCTGCCAATATGGCTTTCCTTTGTGATAACTTCTCAAATTGGACCTTTTGCTTCCTAATTTTCTTTCTTTTTCACAAGAGTGGGATAATGTGATGGAGAACCACTAGCCTTGAGCTATCACTGCTGGCCTACAGCCTCACTTACCTAGCTGTTCATTCTCTTCTCCCCGTGTAATTGGCCACCAATGATGAGAAGTTGCCTGGGATATTTTTTCTTGTAATGAATGGGGTGTCCTTAAAGTGAATCTTGTCCACTATGAATGTCTCTGATTGATGTATCATAAGAAATCAATCATTCAATCCTACAAGATTAAAACTTGGAGAGCAATTCAACTCTGAGAAGGTAACCTTTCTATTCACAGAATATATGTTGACTCCCTTCTGTGATCTAACCCATCCATATTGGTCTTATTCTGGTCACATCCTTGTACTATACATGAAAATATGAGATGATCCCTATGGAAGTGTAGAGAAAGCCTGTTTCAGAAATGGGAAGACCTGTCTTTGAGGACTGTGTGAGACACATAATGGATATGTGACCCTAGGCAAGTTAAATGACCTTTGTGATCTACCAAGCGCTTATCTTAGTGCCTCCCTTCAAATCTCTAAGACTCAGGAGTGGAGCAAGTACAGCGTTAGTAAAAAGAATTTCTTCCCCAGAAAGATCAATAAAATCACAATTTTATTGTGCCCAATAAAATCACAAGTTCAGACCAAAACTAAAGGATCATGAGAATATATTTGAATTAGTTTCCACAAATCCACATCTCCTATTTTGTCTTTGAGTATTTCTATTAGAGTTGAAAGCAACATTTCCACTTTATTTCATAGCAGAAAATTTTCACTATGTGATTGAATAGCAATTGTTTAATGGGGTCCTTCTTAGAGCAGTACCTGGCAAATAGTAGGCACTTAATAAAAGTTTATTACTGATTGAAGGAGCCATAGAACAGGAAATGGGGAGGATAAACAGAAATTTAAAGTTTTTAACATTCTATGTGCTTCTAGAGATTTAGCATGGTAGGCAGCTAAGTGACATAGTAGTTAGAGTACTGGGTTTAGAATTAGGAAGATGTGAGTTCAAATCCAGCCTTAGAGACTTACTAGCTGTGTGACTTGGGCAAGTCATTTATCCTGTTTACCTCAATTTCCTCCACTCTAAAATAGGGGTAATACGTCCCAGGGTTGTTTGTGAGGCTCAGATGAAATACTCTTTGTGAAGCACTTAGCCTGGCACGTACTCAAATGTGAGGCTATTTAAATGATTAGCTACAACATCTAATAGAACAATAATAACAATAAGTGGCATTTGCACAGCACTCTGAGAACTTATTACAATGTGTGACACATATAAATGGTAGTTATACCTTCCAACAAAAAAATAATAGCTAGAATTTACATAGTATGTTTATATAGCACTTTGAAGTCTGCAAAAGGTCCTTCCCTGTGATATTTCACCTGGTATAACTCTAAATTGTAAGTATTAGTATGCCCATTTTACAGATCAGGAAATAGAAGCTCAGAAGTTAAGTGACTAGCTAGGATCACTCAGCTAATAAGTGCAGAGCTGGAAGCTTCTTAGTCCATAGCTCTATGCACTCTACACTACCTAGGGGCAGCTAGGTGGTGTGGTGGATAGAGCACCAGTGCAGGAGTCAGAAGGACCTGAGCTCAAATCTCACCTCAGACACTGGACACTCACTAGTTGTGTGACCTTGGGCAAGTCACTTAGCTCCAATTGCCTCATCCTGGGTCATCTCCAATCATCCTGAGGAGTATCTGGTCACTGGATTGAGATGGCTCTGGAGGAGAAGTGAGGCTGGTGACCTGCACAGCCCTCCCTCACTCAAAACAAAGTCAAGTGCAAGTCATGTCATTACTTCTCTGATGGCATGGTCTTTTTCGGCAGCAAAGGAGGAACATACCCACATCTACACCACCTACCTTCCTCTGACACTGGACCTCAAGAATCAAGAAGACCCGTGTTCAGATTCTACCTCTGACAATTGTTCTGTGTTACATCACATCTTTTCCGAACCTGCTTCCTTGTGTGTAAAATAGAGATTATAACACCAGTAGAAACTAATTCAGAGGGTGGATGCTATAAATGTCAGTTATTATTAAACTACACAGCCCTTACAAGGCTTTCAATGCTGCGAATTTTATTTTTCAAAGGCAATAGGGAAAGGAAAAGATGCCCATAGATCCCTGGCAATTCAGGGCCTTCCGAATTTCTCCATCCACTGCAATTACATTTGTTCTGATACTTGAACTGTAAAATCTCTAGCTTCAGTGGCAAGACCACGCTGTTTTGCCCAGCAGGTCTGTGACTTAAGTCTCTCTTCATGTAGGAAGTGGTGGAGGGAAAGGCTTAAACAGCTGATGAATGAGAACTGAACATTTTCCATTGAAGTACAGTGTGACTCTGGTCCCCCTCAGAGGTGAAACTGACAAAAAAGAGAAAAAAAAACAAAACCAGGCATGAAATTGAAGTCAATAATTAGCCAGTCAGTCCCAGTGAGATCTTGGCAGCCTTGCCTGAGGCTCTATGCTAAGTGATTATCTAGGCCAAAAAAGAAGGTCCCTATTAACCTCCCACAACCCCCAGAGTTCAAACAGGTTTTTACCTCTGGATAAGACCATGTGCTGAGAGGAGCCCAGTGGTAACAAAGATAGAGGGAGGGAGATCAAAGGACTGGCTCAGCCTGGGCCCCTTGATTCCAAGCTGGGGCCCTGGCTGGGAGAGCTAACCAAAGCAAGGATGCTTAGAAAGGGCCAGTTCCAGCTGGGCTGCCTCCAGGCCTGTGGGGCTTTCTGGGCTGAGCATGGACAGTTCTATCTGCCCTTTTCCAGCACAGACTGAGCTTTGAACTTTTCACCTCCCTTTCAGTGTTGGCCCAGAATCAAGGAAAGAAAGGATGACCACATAGAACAATTGAGAGTCACCCAGGTGCTTCCTTTGGGAGGAGGCATGCCTATTCTTTTCAGCAAGGAGATGAAAAAATCTCCAAGTTGAGGTGCAAGTAAACCAGGTGGTTCCCTCAGTACTCGTTGTTGGTGCCCTGGTCCCCCCTTCCTCTTCTCATTTGTCTCTCCCCAATTTTGGATCTTATGAGCTGTCCCCCACATGAAGCATGGGAGGTAGATGGGAGGGTTCAACCCTTGCTACATTTGTTTGTGGGAAAGATGGTAAAGGTTTGAGTTTTGATCACTTGGTCCATTCTATTTAGAAGCTACTAGAAATATTCCCTACTACTCCATAATAGAAGCTAGAATGATAGCTTGATAGAATTACAGCATGATAGAAGTGAGGAAACATTTCCACTATATTTATAAGCTCTGCTTATGGGGACAACTAAAGGTGATGAGTCAGGGGAAGCATCTTAGTCCAGGCGTGGGGAACCTTTGGCTTCAAAGTCACATGTGGCACTTGAGGATCTAGAGGGACACATATGGCCCCAAGGCCAAAGATTCCCATCCTTGCAACTTAATCCATTTGTCAGAGCTGTGGTTTTTAAATTCTGTGGTCTCAAGACCCTTTTTATAATTTGTAAAAAATGATTGTGGACCCTAAATAGTTTTTGTTTATATGGGTTATGTCCCTATTTACCATATCAGAAATTAAAACTGATAAATGTATAAAATATTAAATTATTTTAAAATAAAAAATCATCATGTTAATCATTTTTCAAAACAAAACAAAAACTCAGTATAAGGAGCGGCACTATTTTACATATTTTTGCAAACTCTTTAATATCTGGCTCAATAGAAGACAGCAGTATTTTCATATAATAGCTACATAAAACTTGAACATTTGCAAAGCATCTTACAAATTTTATTTTATCCATATAAACAACTGTGGGAGGGAGGTGACTATCATTATCTTCCTTTTACAGATGAAGAAACTGAAACAGGCAGAAGTTGTGATTTACTCAGGGTCATCCAGCTATTAAGTATCTAAAACTGATTTTGAACTCCAGTCTATCTTGACTCCTAGTCTTGTGTCTATCTACTGCAGTGCTTAGTTTTTCAGACAAGCTATTGTGACAAGTTGTTTTAGTTGAAGTATATGAAGAAAATTCCACCTCACATAAACAGGTAGTTGGAAAAGGAAAGAGTATTTGGATAGGCAAATGACATCTTAATATTATTGTGTAAATAGTTTTGACCCCAGGACCACCTGAAATGGTCTCTGGGCATTCCAGAGGTCTTTGGATCACATTTTGAGAACCAATAGGTTAGAGACTTAGAGAGTCTTTAGGATATAACGGCCATGCTCCCAGACTTTGCTTAAGAGAAATCTACAAAGTATGGGATTCTCAGACCCCTTGTCCAGGATTTATAAGTTAAAATATCCTAACACAGGGCCAGGAGTTAGGAATGTCAAAGGAAATTCCCATGGGGCCCTGAGGAAGCAGCAGGAGGTTTGGTAGAAGGTGAAGGAGGTGATTTATTTAGCAAAAGCTCATAACCAGTGACACCTGGAGTAGGGAAAAGACTGACATGGGTGGAGAGTGGTAGCAGAGACTTGGTCATACAAGGGACTTACACAGGAAACTAAAATGGATTCAAGGTCATCTCCCCTTTCCCTAATTCTTACTAAAAGAGGTTAGACATAGCTAGGATCTAATACTAAATCTGTTTCAGTGAGGAAGCAGGGGTGGAAGGGATGCCATTGATTGAACACTAGACTCAGGACCTGATTTCCTAATTAGGCAACACTAAACTGTCAGAGAAAGTACCAGTAATGAAGAGGTGGAACTATCTTGTTGGTGGTAGGAAGCAGAATAAGTGGGCCAAAAGTCACTATAATATCAGAACACAGTTTCATTAGTTTAGAACTAGACTGTATCTTAGGAGTCATCCTCCCCCCACCTCCATTGTCCATCTTACAGAGGAAGTAACAGAAGAGACATTAAGCTACTTGCATAAGGTCACACAAGAAAGGCTGGTGGAGGATTCAAACTCTAGTCTTCTGATTCCAAATTTGGCATTTTCTTCCCCAGTGTACAGAACTGGTACTTCTAATGTCACATGTCTAGCAACTGTGAAAGGTATGATTTGAACCAAGGTCCTCTGACTCCAAACTCAGCCCCTTTTTTCACTGAAGCAGGCTTTTAATATGATCTCATGACTCCTTACAAAAATAAGTGTAGAACTGGAAGGGACTTTGGAGGATAGTGACCCCCAGCCCCTCATTTTACAAATAGAGAACCTGAGGCTCAGCCTGGTGATTTTCTTAGGATCACACAGCTAGTTAAGTGTTTAAATCAGGATTAGAACACAGATCTTCCTGATTCCAAGTGAAGAATGCCATCCTCCTGCTACCCAACTGGATAGACAAAATTCTTACTTGATTTTAAATATCCAGAAACCATCATGAGTCAGTCTCTTCCAGTGTTGAGTAACTACCCCCTCCAATAATGAGCTTTAAGCAAATTTTACTATATCAAGACAATTTCTGATGGATTGTTTAACAGTGATTATGAAGGGTATGTCAGTGGGGTTTGAAATGTTCTGCCATTAATCAGAGATTAACAAAGTTGCTAATATAGTTTGCCTTGGCAAACTATGGACATATGAGATCCATGCAGTGAATTGTGAAATCTAGGGGTCCCTATTTTAAAAGAGTTTAGTATCTATTTTCTTTTGGTGATTGATTCATGGAAAATATTAGTGGTTCCTATGAGCATATATACTGACCACCCCTGGTTTGTCTATTGAACGTAGGCATTTGGAATTTCTTATTGAACTCATTAGCTCAAAGGATAAGAAACAGGAATTCTTCTGTTGACTAGTTCACAGGATGGCCAGAACACTGTTGAAAAGATCTACAAGATGCAGAAGTGATATATATTGGCAAGGACCAATTTCTTCTAAGTCCTAAATCAACATGCATGCTTTTCGTTAGGTCATGCAGAGCAGCCTAGCAGTAATTCTGGCCTTTGACTTATGGTTAGCTAGAAAAGTTGATCACTAAAGATATCTATGAAGAGGGAGAAAGGATATGGCAATAGACGTGACCTCTGCAAACTCCATACCTAGGCTCACTGAAGATGAGCTTGGTGTGACTACAAAAGGAAGGGCGGGATACAATTTGGCTTCACTACAAAGAAACTAGGTTGAATGAGAATAGATTCTTCCTAGACAGAGAGGAAAGAAGCTAGGGAATGGGTCAGTATGAGCTCAGCCTTGCTGAGCAGGCACTAAAAGGTGAAGTTGGGCCTCAGTCTGAAGGAAAAGGAAGGGAGCAGCTCTCTGGCAAATCTCAATGAGGGTGTGTATGTGCTTTCTTTCTCTCTCCTCTCTCTCTGTCTCTCTCTCTGTCTCTGTCTGTCTGTCTGTCTGTCTCTCTCTCTCTCTCTCTCACTGATCCCTTTCTCTTTTCCCTCCCTTTTTCCCTCCCCTTCCTCCATTTCTCCCTTCCCTCTCCCTCAAAATATACATGCACATATGTATGAATGTATACCTTTTTTTCCTAAAAACCAAAACAACTTCAGAAGAAAAAAAGAAACCAGGAAGTCAAGTAATCCTAGACATGTACTCATGTCCCCATCTCTCCCATTTAAATTTTCTAGAGACACCAGAGCTGCTGTTAAATTAGCTCCCCAGGGAAATTCAGTCTGAGTCAACATCCTTTTAGCATAATTATTTGGGTGTTTCCTTTAAAAAAATAAATAAATTGGAAAAATAAATATTTGCTGAGCAAATATTGTTAGGTGTAATAGGTTGCAGGTGATAAAGGCTATTAAAAAGCAGGTTACATTTTATAGGGTGTTATATCTTTCTATAATCCTGTCCCCTAAAGTTTCTGTTTGTTAGTCCTACCCCTCAACCCAAGAAGATGAGAATTCTACTGGTCTGCTTCACAAAGATTATCAGAGAATGAATGAGAAATTGGCTTTTTGTGGTGGTTGAAAGTAATGGGGTCAGTGACTGGGAGATACTCTCAGTGTTTGTTCCCATATGTATTGTCTAGCTCTAGATGAATAGCTCTTGTCCCTTGCATGTAGCCCTTTCCAATTCTGGCTAATAACTCATCAGTTTTAGAAATCTTTACTATGCTAGGTATAAAGTCATAAGACCCTGCTGTCCTTTTTCCCTTCAGTTCCAATGCCACCTCTTCCTTGATTCCTATAATTTTTAAATTATTAAAAGATCTTATAATATCAGGGATAGAATTGAAATCTAACTCATTTAGGGCAGATGGGTGGCACAGTGAACAGAGTCCTTGGCTTGGAATCAAGAAGACTCATTCTTATGAGTTCAAATTCAGCCTCAGACACTTTAATGGCTGTGTGACCCTGGGTAAAATACTTAATCCTGTCTGCCTCAGTTTCCTCATCTGTAAAATGAGCTGGAGAAGGAAATGGCAAACCATTCTAGTATATTTGCCAAGAAAACCCAAACTAGGTCACAAAGACTCTGAAACAACACCAAACCCACATCTTTTTTTTTGTATAATTCTATTTATTCACCTTTCCCCAAAACAGCAGCTAAGTAGTCAGTGAACATGCATTTATTAATAGTGCCTACTATGTACCAGAAACTGTGCTAAGTGCTGAGGAAACTAAAAATGACAACTATAATCTCTGCCCTCAAGGACCCTCTAATGGGGAACACAACATGAATGACAACCACTCTGGTACCCCTTACTGAAGGGTTCCAACAAGGTCACAGCCTGTTGAGATAGTGATGAATGGGTTATGTTGGCAAATTATGTTACTGTCTTTCTTGTTCTACCTTAATTCATTCCAGATTTCAAGGATGAAGTAATCCGATAATTTAGAGTATTTCAATGATGGACATTGCCAACTATGAAAATAAACAATCTGAGTTGTCCAGAAATTATAAGAGGCTTGAAGCAAAAATTTCAACAAACCTTAAAGAAGTTATATACTCTCTTCCCTCTTTCTCATCCATTCCAGTTCACTTTCCACTAAGGTTTGGAGTGGTAACTTTGAGGGTTTTCGTAATGAGATGGGGGCCAAAAAGAAATGGGGCAGTTGGGTGCAGTGCTACAGGAGGAGGCTGAGACTGGTAGATGGCTTGGACTTAGGAGTTCTGAGATATAATAGGGGGTGCATTGGCACCAGTATGGTGAACCTCCCCTTTCCGCCGGGGAGTGGAGGAACATCTGTCTGCCCAAGGAAGGGAAAATGAGTCCAGGTCAGAAAAATGGAGCAGACCAAAGCTTCCCCAGCAATCAATATTAGGATTGCAACAATGAGTATCTGTTGTTCTTCTAGCCTGGGCAAGATAGGGAGGCCTAGTCTTTTTTAAAAAAAATGCGAGTGCGAAGATGTCTGTGAGAAGAAGACAGATAGTTTTCCAGAAACAAAGAATTTCTGAAGACCTAAAGATTTTTGGAAACTGTTTCCTAGGCTGGTGGTATTGAACTATGAAAAATATTTGCAAAGTTTCTGTTATGTGCTGAACATTTTGTTAAGACCGAATAGATATCAGTCCTTGCTCACACGGAGCTCACAGTCTTATAGGTGGAATAGATCTCAATATCAGGGATACCAAAATATACCTAAGTGGTGCAAACCAAGTGCTATGTGAGGTTAGAGGTGGGGAAGAACTATTAATAGTTATAAGAATCAAGGAAGAGGTAGCATTGCAACTGAGGGAGAAAAGGACAGCAGGACCTTATGACTTTATACCTAGCATAGCAAAGATTTCTAAAACTGAGGAGTTAAAATGCTCCATATATCTTATATATTTGTATTTATCATATACATGTAAAGCACTTGAAAATGACATTTGTAAATATATAATTGTATCTATCATATAGGTAAATCATTTTAAATGACATTTATAAATATATATTTGTATTTGTCAATATGTAAATCATTTTATAAATGACATATTTGTAAATATATAATTGTATTTATCATATATGCAAATCATTTTAAAAATTACATTTATAAATATGTATTTGTATTTAATATATATGTGTAAATGACATATTTGTAAACATGTATTTGTATTTCTCACTATGTATAAATCATTTTACAAATGACATATTTGTAAATGTCACATCTTCGTATTTCTGATAAACACTGATAGGGATAGGATAATGTAGCAAGAAAAGGTCTATTCTTAGAAGTTTAAGGCCCAGTTGTGATATTTACAGATCATGTGACCTCATGTAAGTCACTTAATTTATTCCGTTTCCCCATAGGTAATAGGTTTGTCATAGTATCACTGAGAGAGTAAAGCCTTATAAACTTTTAAAGAAGTTTATGAGTCTGAGCTTTCCTCTCCTTGATAACCACTTTGAAAATTATGGATGTCAAATACTATTCAAGGCAAAGGGATGACTTCATTGGATTTTTCTCATAATAGAATAAGAAAGAATTTCATCAGTAGACAGAGTAAGCCCAAATGCCCAATACTGTACTTGTTGCAGGTCTTTACCTGCATAAATCACTGAATTACACCTTCAACGTGGCTCCCAATAGAGGGGCAGAGCCAAGATGGTGGAGTAACAGTGCAGACTTGCTAGCACTTTCCCCCAAAACCCAGCCAAATACGTGTAAAAATGACTAAACAAATTCTGGAACTACAGAACTCACAGAATGACAGAGTGATTCCAAGACAGCCTGGAAAGTGGAGGAGAAGCATCTAAATACAAACCCTTATCAGAGATAGTTGATACAAAAAATTTTCCCATTCATCTACTTCCCTTCTTGTACTAGATGCATTCATTTTTTTTTATATACAAGGAAGCTATTCAATTTAACATAATTGATATTATGTATTTTATCTTTTATAATTGCCTCTATACTTTGGTTTGGAATTCATCCATTCATAACTAGAAAATATATATGACATGCTTCTCTTCTAGTTTTTTATGGTATAATCCTTAATTTCAGGTCACAAATCCATTTTAAATTTATTGTGAAAAATGGTTTAAGATATTTGTTTAAGTTCAGTTTCTGCCACAGTGCTTTCCAATTTTCCCAGAAGTACTTATCAAATATGGAATTCTTTTCTAGGTAATTTATATTTTAGAGTTTTTCAAATGGTGGATTATTAAGTATCATTATTTGCTAATCTCCCTTGACCAGTTTGTTGTACTGACCTAATTTTCTATTTTTTAACTAGTACCAAATAGTTTGGAAAGTGGTTGTCTTAAGATAATAATTTGGGGTCTAAAAGTGCTAATCCCCCTTCATTCATACATTTGCTCATATTTTCCACTGATATTCTAGATCCTTTATTCCTCTTAATTAATTTTGTTCTCATTCTATCTAGCTCTGTAAAGTGTCTCTCTGATAATTTGATTGGTACAGCATTGTCTGTAAATTAACTTTGATAGTATTGTTATCTTTATTATATTGGCATGGCCCAGCCATGAGCACTGAATATTTCTCTAGCTATTAAATTTGTTCTTCATTTCTTTAAGGAGTATTATGTAATTGAATCTATACAAGTGTTGATTGTTGTTTGGTATATTAATGGCCAAATGTTTTATGCATTTTGGTCTTCTTTCGAATACTTATTTCTATTATAAATTTCTATTATTACCTCTTGGATTTTGTAATAATGTATAGAGATGCTACATTATAACCTTCAGCTTTGCTGAATCTATTGTCTCAATTTATTTCTTTGAAGATTCTTTAGGATATTTGAGGTAAACCATAATGATATCAGCAAATAGGTATAATTTTGTCTCGCCTTTGTCCATCTTTAAGTCTTTAATTTCTTTTTCTTATCATTGCTTTTGCTAGAATTTCTAGAACTATATTGAATAATAAATGGAGAGAGAAGGCATCCTTCTTTTACTCCTACATTTACTCAGAAAGGCTTTAGTACGTCTCCATTGCTTATAATGCTTCCAACCAAAGGGTTTTCAGTGTATACAAAACAGATTCCTCTATGGCAGTACTTTCTAAGGGTTTTTAGCACAAATGAGTGTTTTACTTCATCAAAGGCTTTTTCTGCATCTTTTGAAATAATTAGGTGGTTTGGGTTTTGATATGAGGAAATGTGTGGTTTGTTTTCCTTGTATTTAACCATCATTGCCTCCCTGATATGAATACAACCTTGTCACGATGATTGATTTCTTGGATAAATTGCTATGCTTAGCAAGATTTTAATTAAAATTTTTGAATTGCTGTTCATTAATATTAGTCTCTTGTTCCCCATTTGTGCTTAATCCTTCCTTGGTTTAGGCATTGGGACAATATTTTTGTCATAAAATAAGTTTCATAGAGTATTTTTGTTCTCATTTTTTTAGAATAATTTGTGTAGCAAAGGTATTATTTTTTTTCCTTTAAAGTTTGATAGTCATCCTGCAAATCCATCAGTGCCAGGAGTTTATTTTTTTCTCTCTAATAGTTCTTTTTCAGCTAGCTTATTTTTCCTTGTTCTGAGATCAGGTTATTTATAACTTCTTTTTGCCATTTTGTTAGTTTATATATTTTATTTTTTAAGGTAATTCTCTTTTTTGTGTGTTCTCTTTGGTGTTTAGTTTTTCATAGTGGGTTGAAATTGCGTATATTTTAACAGACAGGAAAAGACTTATTATGCAAGTGGGAGTTATCCCTGAGTCAACTGTCTACGTAGAGTCAGACCACTGACTCATCAGAGTTAATATCAGAATGCGTAATAAGCAAGAAGAAAGAATAGTATTGAGAAAAATACATAGTATAAAATTAATAAGATTTAACCCTGAATTATTTCAGCAAGCTATTAAAGATCCAAAATTACAAATGGACAAGAGAAATCACATCAATGCTAACTACAAAAATGTTTTTCAAAAGTTAAACACATGTAAATTATTTACTATGACAAGGAGACCAAAAGAACATAGAAAATACCTTAGCTATCAAACATTTGATCTATTTGCTAAATGGAGAGAGATGACTGCCAAAGGTAACATCAGATTAGAATCCAAACTTTTGTAAAATCTTACCAAAAATGATGTTGGGTGATTATGAGCAGTATGATATCATAAAGCAAAGTAGTGGAGGGTAAAAGCATTCTAAAGAAAGTTTGGCAAGACATCCAACTAAGCAAGGTCATCCTCAGGGCATTCAAAGATAAAAATGCAAAGATGTTTATTTAAAAATGAGAAAAATTAAAAGGTTTGCAAAAAAAATACAACAAATTATTTTTTTCCATCAACAATAGCAGAACCATTAAAACTGAACCCTCACAGTCTTTGAGATGTTTATAGAAAGAACAGAAAGCACTAAAGAGAACAAAAAGAGGAAAAGCCATGAGATTGCATCAAATATATGTGGAGCATACATATACTCTAAGCAACACAATCGAGAGCCTTTTTTTAAACAAGGTATCTAGTGGAGGGAAGATTTCAAAAATGATACCAAAAAAAGGTAGCCACGAACAAATCAACAACTACTGACCTATATGCTGACTCTTCTGTCTACACAATCATCGTGAGTCATCTTTTCACAAACTGAGAGTATATTCATTGAGGATATCCAGTAGGAGAGACTTTCACAAAGAATATTCAACCATGGGCCATTTTCCTTTGTGAAAATTTACTGGAAAATGCAGAAAATACAAGATTCCATTGTGCTTATTATTGATTATGGAAAAGCATTTGACTCAGTACAACAAGATAATACCTTGCAGAGTCTTTTATCATAAAGTGTCTCCTGTCCATCTATACCTGTTTCTATATCTAGCAAGCTAATTCAAGATTCCTTGGAAAATATAACAGAAATAACTGTTCATTGACTGTGAGAATAAACATTAGATGAGGAATAAAACAGCAAAAAGATAAGCTAGCCAAAAGCATTTGTTACTGAGGTGGAAGAGAATCAGCATAAAGCACAAGCCTAAAAAGGATTTCCTAGGGATGGTGAGGTCCTCCAGATGCTGCTATTTTGAGAGAGAGAGAGGGAGAGAGAGAGAGAGAGAGAGAGAGAGAGAGAGAGAGAGAGAGAGAGAGAGAGAGAGAGAGAGAGAGAGAGAGAGAGAGGGAGAGAGTGCTGATTCTATCAAGTCTCTAGGTATTTCTCATCAATCAGAAGAGTTTAGCCTGCTCATCCACACAGGAAAGACCAACTGGATGAAGAATGTCTACTGCCCAGATGTCAAAATAAATCTGCAAAGATGTGCTAAAGATCTTATCCAGTAGTACATATATCTGAAACAGACAATTTAGATGAATAATGAGCTGATCTCTGAATAGAAAAATAAGAGAAGATATGATTCCTTTGGGAAACTGCAAAATACTTTTTACTTACTCCTAACTTGAGCAAAGACCCACCTTTTCAATACTAACATTTTACATGTGTTGTCATATGGCATCAAGATTTGGAATACCACTAACTCCAAAGAATGAACAATGAGAATCACACAGAGAGCCATCGAAAGGTACCTGGTGGATGTGTAAGACGAGCACAACATACAATCAATGAAGAACTCTGAAGAAGAATAAAAAATAAAGGATGTCATCAAAGAATCATATGGCAGAAAGAGAAAATGGACTAGGGTCAAGAGCAAGAAATGATGGCAGCCAGAATACTCTACTGGTACCCTCATGATGCTGGAGAAATTGAGGAAGGCTTCCATCAGGCTGGCTAGATTTTCCGTGGTGAACTTTTGAGAAAAGTAAGCATGGATGGGTTGTGGGCTGCATGATTGGAGGGAACTCCTGAATTAATGAGATAACAGCTGCATTTGAATAGTTGAGAGAATGCTAAATGAGTAATGATCTTATACTGATCTCTCTTTATAGCATAAGGGGGATCCTGGGTTTTCAAAAATTGTCCTAGAGGAGAATAAAATCTACGTTTAGTTTAACTATATGTGGGCTATCTGCCTTTCCTCTGAGCACTAGCAGCGCAGGGAAAAGAGCAGAGGCTTATTACCAGAAGGTTGTCTTAGTACTAGATAGATAGGTGTGTGTAGAGGGGTAGCGGTATTGGCCACAGAAACTCATGCTGATTGTCAATGCTCATCCACGTTGTGCTCTGCTTCGCTGGAGCAAGTAAGTAGAGGCGTGAATAAAAGTATCTTTAAAGGATTTAAATCAATTACTATTACAATAATGTTATTATGATTACAGGCAATTTAATACTATAGAACAAAACATCTTCAAATCTATTGTGGCTGAGATAACCTTATCAGACAAAGTATTATAGTGATTCATAAGTACTGGATCAAACAGCCCTCTGTAGATTGAAGATGCTATAGGCATCTTCTCCTCCTCCTCCTCCTTCTCCTCCTCCTCCTCCTCCTCCTCCTTCTTCTTTTTCTTCTTCTTCTCTTTCTTGTTCTCTTTCTCCTTCTTATTCTTCACTATGGCCAAGGTTACCACTATTGTCTCCTTTAGGGGACACTGAAGGGGAAGATAGAGTCAATTACCATTTCAGACAAGAATCACATATCAGGATTATATAACTGGAGCCATCAGTTAGGAGGAGGCATAGTACAGTGGAAAGCACTGAGTCTGGAACCAGACGGCTTGGGCTCAAATATCAATTTTGGGCAGGGATGTGCTGATAAATATTTAACAACAGGTAAGGAAGTTTATTATTAATAATAGATAAATAAATTGATAAATAATTTAATCTGAGTTCAGATTTGAACTCAGGTCTTCCTGATTCCAGTTCCAGGGCTCTGCCCACCTTCTCTTTCCCTTTCTTCTCCTGTTCATCTATTTCTTCTTCCCTAAGAGCCAATATAGCAATTAGTATAGGTATTTTGTATTAATAGGATTCTAGACATAATTATAGGATACAAAAATGCATGTGTAACTGGGATAGAGCTTTCAGCTAGAGCTAAGGCATTATGAAATCATGCCTCATTCATCCACAATGTATAGTGGTAGGTTACGTAGAGTATATACATACATAAAGGATTTATGATCTTGTTTTTATAGGAACCTTTCTCCACCAACAGAGAATGAAGTGGTTTATAATTTAATAGATAAGTCCTAGGCATCTTCCTGAGGCACATAGAACTTGTGACTTGCCCAGGTTCACACATTAGTACGTAAATGTCAAAAGTGGGGCATGCAGCCTCTGTCCAAATTTAGCATTCTACCCACTCTGACATGCACCCTCTACTGCACATAGACACAATAGTATTTTAAATTAATTGATAATTAATTAATTTAGCCATACCACTATAGGACAATGTCCTCAAATACCGTGGCATTGTATGGCTTCTGCTCAGACTGTTTCTGGTCTTCTATAATTTTATGCTACTCATATTACATATTCTTATTTTCAGTTTTGCTATACATCATATTGGTCTGGATTTGTTTAGTCATCCATGGCTTCTTTTGAACACCTTCTTTCTCTTCCCACTTAGATTATGTTTTTTTGCCTTTTCCTTTCATCTCAAGAACTAGCATACTCCCCCACCTGTGTTTCTTCTTCTGAAAATTCTTTGTAATATCATTTGATACTGAGCTTGCTGTTTTCCTCTTTGTCCTCTGGTAATTCTTGCTTCTCCCTCCTCCTCCTTTCTTGTTCATTGGATGTCAGATGAAGCTCTTTCCTCTGAATAGCCCCCCCTGCCGCCTTCTCTGTTTCTCAGTAGGAGCTGCCTTCTTTCTGTTTTCTTGCTGTACTATTTGTTTCTCTCTAACTACATTCTCTGCCTTCCATCGGCTTTTTATCCCTTGTCTCTGACTGAAATCCATCTTCTTTCTTTTCTTCTCCACCCTTTGCCCCTCTACCCCCTTTCTTCCCAAAGCCACATACTGCCTTCTCATTCTCTTTCAGATTCAGGTGACATCCTTGTGTTTATTTAGACCAGTGACACTGTCTTCTCTTTTAGGTGACCCTAGATTGGACACCAATGTCACTTTGGAACCCTAAGGTCTAACAGACAGCCAAAAAGCCTAAAACATCCACAACGACACAAAAGATAACATTATCTTAGGTAGTGTGAATAGAAGCAGAGAGTACAGGAAAAAAAAGGGGGTGATGGTATTCTGCCCCACTGAAGCCATTATGGAAGGATTATGTTCAGATTGGGGTACTGCATTTTAGGAAGGATGTTGACAAAATAGAATACATTCAGAGAAGGGCAGTCACAATATTGAAGGGATGAGAGGCTGCACCATATGAGAATCAGTTCAAAGAACTTTGAATGTTTAGGTTAGAGCAGGGGTGGGGAACCTACAGTCTTGAGGCCCCATGTAGCCCTCTCAGTCATCAAGTATGGCCCTCTGATTGAATCTAAACTTCACAGAATTTGTTAGATTCAGTCAACTTGAGGACTGAGAGGGCCACATAGAACCTCAAGACCACAATTTGTTCTGTGAAGTTTGGATTCAGTCAAAGGGCCTCGCTTGAGGACTGAGAGGGCCACATGGGGCCTTGAGGCCGCAGATTCCCTACCCCTGGATTAGAGGAAAGAAAAATCAGTAAGGACATGAAAGCTATATTCAGATGTCTTAAGAGTTGTAAAATAGAAGCCAGATGAGACTTTTCTTGTTTGGACCCAGAAAGTGAGAAGCATTGGAGGGAAGAAAGATGGGTATTGACTCCATATAAAGGCAAAGCCTTAGAATAACTAGAATTATCCAAAAGTTGAGTGAGCCTCTTTAGAAAATAATAATGATTTCCATTTCTAAAACACTTTAAGGTCTTCAAAGGACTTTTTTCATAATAACCCTGTGAGGTATGTAACATAAATATTATCATGCCCATTTTATTATCGAAGAAACTAGAGTTCAGAGAGATCAAGTAACTTGTCTAAGATCATGTAGGTTTCATACAGAAACATAGACCTGGAGTTGGAAGGCAACTCAGATATTGTTTGGTACAACCTTTTCATTTTATCTGATTCTGTGGGTAAGTAGGGTTGGTCAGTCACTCCTGTTTATCCACTTCCATCCAACTAATGACTCGTTTCTTAAGTGGGTTTCCTAGTTTAAATGTTCCTTCTCTTCTTTGAGAAGTTGTCTCAAAGGACACATAATGCAATCTTTTTTGTTTAAGCTCTGAGCTCCAGCCAGAATGCCCTCAAGTGTTAGATTTGTCTCTTCCTTTTCTCTGAAAGAAAGGGAATGTTCTCTATTCAATCATGTCCTTCCATCTGCATTTCTAATATTAAAAAATTACCATTATTTATTTTTATTTCAAATATCTGTGACTCAGGTATTATTTAAAAAGACAAAATAAGTATCTAAAATAAACCACAACAAATCAGACTTTCTTCATGTTGAGGAGAAAAGTCTTCAGGTTTCTATGAGAGAGAGCAAGGGGAGAAAGGAGATATAGAATTATGGCCCTGGGGATCTTAGCCCAAAAGGATTTCAGCCACACAGCACTTATCTCCAGATACTTCTTGGCTTCTTATGCCTTAACAGATCACACTCCTAAGGCCTTGGTCCTGCTCTGTGTGGCAGCTGCCTTTGCCCATGATTCTGCTGTCTCATATCTCAAAACCTCCTTTCTCCACCTCCAGGCTTAGTCCCAGTACTTGACTGGGGCATAGCTGTTCTCTTTCAGAAAGAGCAGGCCCCCTTGCCATAGAACTAGGAGTAGCCTTGGTTTTGAGGTCTGCTCTATCTCCAGGATGGGATCATTCCACTAGACTTTTGTGTTGAGCCTTGGGCTGCTAGGTGGTATGGTGGATAGAGCACCAGACCTGGAGTCAGGAAGACCTGAAATCCAGCCTCAGACACTCACTAGCTGTGTGACGCTGGACAAGTCCCTTAACCCTGTTTGCCTCAATTTCCTCATATGTTAAAAAAAGAAAAGCTGTAGAAAGATATGGAAAACTATTCTAGTATCTTTACCAAGAAAACCCCAAATGAGATAACAAAGAGTCTGACACAACTGAGCAACAGCATTTAGTCTTTCCTTAGCACAGGACCAAGTCAGATTTCACCCTAACTTATGGGGCCTCTCCAGTATACTTCCCAAATCTACATCTCTGCAGTCTAGACCATAACCAGAAATGGCCAGTTGCCTAAAAATCAACAAATAGCCCTGAACTGTAAAGTACTCCATTTAAAAAAAAAAATCTAGGAAGGAGGGATGGAAGAGAGGGAGAAAAATATGGACCTTAAAATCTTATAAAAAACACGTTAAAAACTATCTGTACATGTAATTGGGGGAAACAAAAGTAGTATTCACAACCAAAAAGAAAAAAATTTCTAATTCTCTCCTGTTGGTCTAAGTAAACGAGTGAATAGGTAAAAGTTACTAAGGTAGTCTATGCTCAGGGGACATATTCGTTGTCTCCTCTGGCTACCCAGTAGCATTTCTAGCCTTTTCATATGCTAATGAGCTAATCAAACCTTTTCTTGTTTACAAGATACAAATGAGTCTACTCCAAGTTTTACATCCTTTACCATGTACAGAAAGATTCACTCATATCTGAAAGGGGTTCACCTCTTACAAGAAAAAAAAATCTGAATGGGATGCACCCTCACATTTTATTGCCTATATTTGCTCTTTACCTCCTACAAATTTGCCAAAGTTTTACATACAGATGAAAAAAGTGTGGCCCGGATTTGAGATCCAAAGCTCTTGTCTGAAGATAGGCCAGTAGTAAATGTCAGAGGCAGATCTGAACCTAGGGTCTCAAACATGAGAGTCCGCACTCTTTTTTCTGCACCAGGTTGTTAGAGCCAAGATTCAAACTCAGCTCTCCAGTAATCTTTCTTTTGTGTTCCACTGTCTGTTCAAGTGGAGACTGGAATGACCACATGTCAAGAATGCAATCAAGGAAGCTCTTTCTCAAATATGTTTTGATTTATATTACCACAGAGGTTTCTTTCAACTCATCTTCACTGATCCTATGAAGAGTGATGAAAGAGAAATTGGCAACAATTTTTCATCACAATGATTATCAGAATTCAAAAGCAGTTCTTTGACATGTGAATTTAACATATCCCAATCCTGGATGCCCTATGCCCAGGCAGAAAGCAAACTGAACTAACAATAATAGTGATAGTCTATGAAACACTACTGAGGACCCTCAACTGTGTTGTTATCAGGTAGAAGTGCCACTACTATGACTGTTACTATAACTGCTGCTATGACTGGAAGTAGCTGGTCCTGAAGTCCAACTGTCTTCCATTACTCACTTCTTGCCAAAAGAAAAAACTTTCTCTACCCCATTTCATATACCAACTAGGAGCCTATCCAACCTGATAAGGATGATAGATTTAGAGCTATGAAGAATCTTAGATCCCATCAAGTCCAACACTCCTCATTTTAAGCTAAGGAAACTGAGGCAGAGAGAAAATACATGATTAGTCCAGGGTTACACAGCTATTACATGTCTAAAGGGAGATTTGAACCCAAGTCCAGTATTCTATACCCTATACCATACTGCTTCTTAGAAATAGCACTTCATCGTTGTCCACCTGAGCATCTGGGACATTGCCCAGACATAGAATACCGCAGAGCCACAGACAGCAAGAGAAATCTAAATAACTAGAAAGACAGAATGAGAAAACCATGAGTAAAGATTTAGAAAAGATTTTTTTATGAAGAAAGAGAAATGAGACAATTGAATCCATGCTTCTTGCCCTCTCAATAAAGAAGCAAGGTCATCTTCTGAAAGTGTAGTGTTTGGAAGTCATTGTGGCATATGAGGTAAAATGTTGAAGAACGGAAGAGAATCACTAAGAAGTTAAAAAGACCCAGCTGATACTAAATAGTTACATTGGCAGAGGATCCAATCTGTATGACTTAGTGACACTCTCTGTTCACTATCAGAAACCCTGGATTAAGGCATAAGAGAGAAAATAGTGGGGCTTGCTCAGTATTTTAAACCGGCAAGTTAATTGCCATTGGCCAATTGCCATATGATCAGGGAAACAAGATATCCTTGAGAGAAAATCACAGAAATTACTTATCCAACAGAAAGAGAAGATGGTGGATCTTTCTGTAGCATGGGAGGCATGTTTCTTGTCAAATAGATGCAATCATGACAAAAATTTGGACAAAGGATTTATAGTGCAGACAGGTACATAGCTTCTTAGAAGCCTCACTCAGGTCTTGCTTTTCCATATCCATTCATTTTCATGGAAGACCCTGGGATCTTCTAGGGTCCAAGGAAATTCAGAGATTTCAAACCTACAGCCTTTGTCTGTGTGCCTGAATGTGGGTATGTATAAGTCTGATACTTGCTGATACACATTACCAGAGCTAGCTCAGTGTTTGGGAGGCTCCAAGGGAAAGTATGGGAGAGAAGACGTATTAGGCTGACTATAAACTGAAGGTCTACAGAGCCATTGTGCTGACCTCACTGATGGATGTCTGTGAAGCCTGGGCAGTCTACCAGCACCATTCCAGGAAACTGAATCACTTCCATTTGAACTGTCTTAGGAAGATTCTAAAGATCACCTGGCAGGATAAGATACAGGACACTGAGGTTCTTACTCAAACTAAACTGCCACACATTCAAACTCTGCTTCAGAGAGTGGAACTCTGATGGGCTGACCATGTTGTTTGAATGACAGATGTCCACTTACCAAAAAGACTTTTATGGAGAACTCACACAGGGCAACTGTTCACATGGTGGTCAGAAGAAGCCATACAAGGACACTCTCAAGGTCTCTCTCAAGAACTTTGGAATTGATTATGTGCCATGGGAGACACTGGTACAGAACCACTCAGCATGGCATACCCAAATCAAAGAAGGTGCTGTGCAGAATTGAAACAGCTCAAAGGAAATGCAGGATGCGCAATTTAGAGTACCTACTATTTGTGCTTGACCTGTCGTAGAGCATTCCAAGCTCATATTAGTCTGATCAGTCATAGTCGGACACACTGAAACTTGAATTTAGCATAGTGATGTCATTTTGGTCCTCTTTGAGAACAAAGGACAACAGCCAACCAGTGTATAAGTGTGTGTATGTTTGTATTTTTAAATGCAGACCTTCTCCCAAATGATTTTGTGGGCATAGTGTTCCCATAAATGGATAATGGAGATTTTAAGGAATTTCTTATACTAAGTCAGAAAGTTTTCCAGCGCAATGGACCATAATTCATCTTAGATGGATTAAATGCCTGTAGTCTCTAATTAACAGGCTGAATGTTCTAGAGTCCAATGGGAGGATCCAATTCTAAGGTCCAAGGGAGAGATGACAGATTTCTTTCCTTATGAAGGAAAAAGTCTCTTTTCCCTAGCCTGAAATAAAGTTGAAAAGCCTTTTCTAATCCCTCTTAATTGAAGTGCCTTTTAATTATTTCCTATTTATCCTGTAAGCTTGTTTGTATATATGTGTTTGCTTATTGTCTCCCATGAGATTGTGAGGTCCTTGAGGGCAGGGAATGTCTTTTGTCTCTTTCTGTATTCCTGGCACTTAACACAGTGCCCAGCACATGGTGGAGGCTTAATGGAGGTTTACTGATTGACTGATCCTTTGCTCTAAAGTTAAAAAAAACGGGTCAGAGGCTACTCCTTTTCTTAAGTGGACAAAATGACTCCTCTGTTAAAAATTCGGGCTTAAGCCCAGTAAGTGGAAAAAGGTAAAATAGATGGAGCAGGAAGTAAAAGGGGAGTACAGCAGACATACTGTGCAATACTCAGCAGGCAGCGGCAGGCACATGATGATGTCTGAGTCCAGCCTGAGCAGTGATCTCCAAGGGCAGGACCAGTAATGAGAAGCATCCCATGGTAGTAGGCAAAGATACATTAGCATGGTGATAACAGAAAGCATTAGTCATCTTGAAGAAATTGGAGATATGCTTTGTTCTTCTGTGTATATCCTAGCTGTGTATATCCTAGCTACATGTATGGAGTTACCAAAGGTGTGACCTAGCCATATGTAATCCCTGTGAGGGTGTCTCATGCCCCCACACATATCTTCTGGAGGCATATTGTCTGTATCTTTGTGTCTTCTGTGTGATCTCTCTCTTTGTCCTTTCCCATTATGGAATCTCTAAGAGAAAATGTGCCCCAGATTTGTGTGTGTGTGTGTGTGTGTGTGTGTGTGTGTGTGTGTGTGTGTGCGTGTGTGTGTGTGCTGGGGGAGGGAGGATTGTATGGCTATACTTTTCTCATTGTTATTTTATTAAATGCCTTTATGTTGAATTGGTTGTGTCCTCTGATTAACTAGTAAAGTAAACACATTGGTAGGAGCTTGAGAGTTATGGGTTTAAAGGAATGTAGACCTACAGAAACTATGCAGAGACCCTTAACCAGAGGTAGCTTTCCCATTTTCAGGAGGGGTGATTCTAGGCACTATGTTTCAATAGTTCCACGTATTGTAGGTTTTATTTATGTGTTCAAAACTGTCCATTTAAATGTACACCTAAGTGGTTTTCAGTCTTTATCACATTCCTCCAGATTTTTGTTTGGGCTCCACTTTCTTTGTATTTCTCCAGATTCGCTTCCCAAGCAAGAGGTCCCACAGATATTCAGGGATAACCCTTCAAGTTAACCTTTTTGGGGTGAGATATGCTATCAAAACACTTCCCCATGGTGTTCCATTTGAGCCCCAAAGTTTCCCAGAGGTCAGGGAAAAGTGTCAGACCAGACACCTAAATAGAGCTTCTGAATGAGGTTATTGTACTTACAATCCAATAGGGTGGTAGAGACCTCAGACTAGCACGGTAACTTTCTAGGGGCTTGTGGAAATCTTCACCAGGCAAGTCCATGACATAATGGTATCAGTTCCCTGCCAAACAGCCACTAAAAGCTGAATTAAGATCAGGCCCTCATCTCTTAATGAGGACCTATGTTTTCTGTCCTGAGGGGGTTTATTTTTATCCCTGGGCAATCACGGTGCCTCTGACTTGTTCAAAATTCATCTCCATGAACTGGTGACAGCTGAATTCCATTCAGTTTGGGACAATAATAATCATTCGTGTTATTGATTTCTGCTGTGCCTAATGGCTGCTTTTCAGGATGAATAATGGGAGAACAGCGCCTCTGTGGCACACGTTGAAAGTTCAGTCTCGTAATGATTGAATGCTCCCTTGGGGGGCATGAATAAATCAGAGAAAACAGATGCACCAATTACTAAACTCCCTACCCCATTCACTGCTGAAGGGGAGGGAAAAAAGTTAGTTAGCTAATGATAAAAAGCATACTATGTTCAGGTTATTTTATTCCAGGGTTTTCTCTGAGGTAAACAAGATAGGGTCGTGACATATGGCACTAAAGCATAGTCACCCAATAAGAAACTACCCAGTGTAATCTATCACCTACAGGCAGATCAAATTTCAGTGTAGACAACTCTCAATCTAAACAAGCAGGATTCCAGATTTAGCTTTTGGAGAACAAACAGCATATGGCCATTAAAAGAAAATTAGATTTTTTTTTTTTTTTTTGGCAAGAGGAAATGCTGTTATCTACTTGGTTCGTACTTGCTACATGTTGAAGACTAGGAAAGTCAATGGAGGAAGAGCCAGTGTATTTATGCAAACAGTGTCTGATGCTGTCAGTCAACATGGGTGAGGTGTTCAGCACCTAGAAGTATGTGGCTTGTCATTTCTAGTTCCGGTTCATCCCCTGTGAAGCAAAGCTAAAAACTCAACAAAGGAGCTGCCTTCCACTGAGATATTTTTTTCCTATTCTCTTTTCTCTGCCCTTTGATTGGTACTCTTTCCCTAAGGAACAGTAAGCATATTATATAACCTGTTTGCCACAAAGCTAGAATCCTCACATCCACCACATGGAATAGGTGAAAAATTGTTCAGGAAAATAAGAGTTAGTATGAGAGCTTACAAAGAGTGATAAAGGTTTGGAGCAACCATGGGGAAGCATACTAGGGAATTAAGAAGTGGTCAAAGGATTTTTAAAGCAACAGCAAGGAACATGAAAAGATGCTGAAACAGGAAGCAATCAATGAAGTCTAACTCCCCTATAGTTAAAAAGAACAACAAACTGAGTAGTGATCAGGAAATTTAGGTAAAACCATATTGGTTCATCTTTCCAGCCCGAGAAAACAAATTTGACCCACTGACAAATGATCAGGTCAGGAATTGTTGAACAGAGGTAATCTGGAATTGTGGACTCAGCCTTTGGACCCTGAACAGAGCCAAAGAGCTACAGCTCCAACAGTTGGACCTGCAGAGTCTTCCAGCCAGGTAATAAGGACTAGAGCCACCAACTGTACACTTGAGCTCCACCTAGGGGTAAGTCTACAGCTATGTTGCCCAGACCCAAATTGGGGTCCAAAGCCCAGAAAACCTGAAAAAGTAGCAATCAGATCTTGCCTTTGGACAAGCTGTATAAGACCCTTTCAAAGTTTGTGGCTCCCTGGCCCCAAGCCGCTTCTTGATACTTGAACAATTCATACTTGATACCTAGACAATGTAGTGGCAGGACCACAGAGAAAATGAGCCAGGACTATGTTAGGCCACAACAGTCCCAAAAGAACTTCACAGATCTGACCCTAACACAAAATCCCAATTTAGGAAATAAAGCTGGGCGAATCAATAAACAAACAATAAAATGAAATAAGATAAAGAGGTATTATGGTAACCAGGATACCCAAGGCACAAGCCCAGAATTTAGAACAACTCCAAAAACATTTACAAGCAAAGCCTCAAAGAAAGATAGTTGGTTGAGATCAATAAGAATTTCTAAAAGAAATAAGATTTTTTGAAGGATATTTTTTCTCTTTTACTTATAATAGCATAGAATATTACATGAAATTATGTCATAAATCAAATTAACATGTTTAAGTAAAGAATTAGAAAAAAATTGGAAGAAAGACTTCAGAAAAGAACTAACAGCTTAGCAGAAAAAGTATGAAAGCTTACCAAAGAAATAGTGTCTCTGAAAATTAGAATTGACTAAACACAAATTAATAATTCCACATGATAAGAATGAATATTAGAACAAAGTCAAAAGATTGAAAAATGGAAGAAAATATAAAATATTTCATGTTAAAAAAACTAATGTGGAAAAACATCAGAGAGAAATAACTTGAGTCTTGAATTTCCTGGTAGTCATGAAAAAAAAAAGAGCTTCATTATCACATTCCTTTCAGTAATAATAATAATAAAGACACTGCCCAGATATATTAGAACAAGAGGGCAAAGTAAACATGGAAAGAATTCACCAATCACCTCCCAAAAGAAACTTCCAAATGAAAACTCCTAGGAATATCATAGCCAACATTCAGAGTTTTTAAGTCAAAGCAGCAGTGAGGCAAATTTTACTCCTCAAAGTTGGGCAGCAGAAATTTGTTGAAGAATGCCATAATGTTTTCATTAAAAAATTCTGTTGAATGAATGAAAAAGCACCTACTCTGAGCTAGACACTAAACTCGTCACTGGGGCTATGAAAACACAAGTGACAATTATATTTCTTTCATTCAATTCTATTCTATTTTCAGTTCCAGATTCTCTTCCTCCCACCAAACCCTCCTGACTCCTACACTGGTGCTCTATCCACTGCACCACCTAGCTGCCCCTGACAACACATATAGGGAAATGGTGGCCAGGGAGGCAATTTTAGTCTAGGGAGTAACAGGGATTATGAATGAAATCATAGTACAGCTGATTATCATGGCTTTTCAAGAAACAACATAATATTGATTTGCTTAATATCTCCTAGAGCAAGAGGTGAAAAAGAGATGGAGAAGGGGATGGAGTAGGGTCATTGTGGTAGGGCAGATGGCAAGAAATCCCCATTGGGCAGGACCCAATGTCCTGGTTGATTGGTTGATTATTTGATCAGATGGGATATAAAGCATATTAGGGACCAGCTTGATATAGTGGGTTGGATGAGTTTGCCCTCAGTCACTCATTAATTAAGACAGTTCAGTCCCAGGCAGAGTTCCAAAGATGATTAGCTCAAGGAGGTGAGGCACTGTCTTAGGCAATCTAGTCTAAAGCAGTTCCAGGTGGGGATGAAGGGGGCAGCAACAGGGCAGGGTGCCTGGCTTGGCTCCTGTCTTCTGGTGGGTAGTTTGTGAATACCCAGAAGTAAGAACGGATAAAGCGTTCACCAAGATGAGGGATCCACATAGCATACTTGAAAAAAGTTGGAAGGAGCAAGTGGGTCCAGGAGAAGAAAACCACTAGTGCTAGCACAAGTAGTTTGTATACACGCCTCCCCGCAACCCTCACTTGTCTTATTTTATCTCTGTGTCCATAGCACCTAGCACAGTGCCTTGTGTAATTAATACATAATTAATGTTTGTTGAACTAAATTGAACTGAATTAAAATGACTGATTACTAGGAAAGGAATTTATCTAATGGTAACTTCCTTTATTTCTCTCACTTCTATTGGAAGGCAGCAGCCAGTATAGTCCAGAATTGTAGAATTCTCTCATGAGTCAACACATTTTTAAATCTAGGTAAGAAATAGCTCTTCTGAGGAGATATTTGTCCATGTAGAGGTGCAGTATGAACAAAAGCAGCGGTGCCCTACATGAAACCTGTGGGGTGATGGGTTTATTTAATAAGTCTGTTTGAATTCCCGTAGTAGAGAGATGGTTGTTTTTTGTTTTGTAACAAAAAAGTTATTGCCTAAGGGCAACTAGCAAAAAATGAATGAAGGATAACTGGCTGTTGGATGGCATTTTACCCATAGTAGAACTTCTTTCAAAATTGGAGTCAATTCTCTCAAAACCTGCTGCTGTTTTATCATTTATATGTTTATGTATGCTTATATATTTCTATATGTTTATTAATGTATTTTTATACATTTATAAATATTTGTATATGCACATATTTGTATATTTATAAATTTATGTAATATTCTTCAATATCGTTGTGTCCGAGGGGTTAGGGAGGCCCGAGGAGAGGGAGACGGAGAAACTGCCAATTCGTGAGGTCAGAACACACAACATTTATTAAGTTCCATCTTATATGGGTGCCCCAAAACACTTACAATAGGAACATCAAAGATCACTAGTCACAGACCACCATAACAGATATAATAATAATGAAAAAGTTTGAAACGTGAGAATTACTGAAGTTTGACACAGAGGCATGATGAGAGCATATGCTATTGGAAAAGTGGAACAGCAACCATGCAGGGTTGTGATAGACCTTCAATTTGTAAAGAAAAAAAAGGTAGTGTCTGTGAAGTACAAAGTACCATAAACTGAAGTGTGCCTGTATATAGTTTATTTATATAGATCAGCTTGGATGTTGTCTTCCCATTAGAATATGAATTCCTTGAGGGTGGGAATTGTGCTTTGCCTTTATATCACTTAGTAGATGCTTAACAAATATTTAATTACTGACTTGTTTGCGTGAGATGACTTTCTCCTGTAGAACCTCATACAAGATGAACACACAGTATACACTCCATAAATACTCGATAGGTTAATCAATCAATCAATCAACAAGCATTCATTAAAAACCTCCTATATGTCAGGCACTGTACAAAATACGGATTTATTTTGTGAAAACAATCCCCAGCCTCAAGAAGTTTACCATCTACTGAGAAGACAACATGTACACGTACAAAAATGTACAAAATATATACCAAATGAATACAAGTAGTTAGGGAAGGAGAGCATGGCAACTAGGAGGACGAGAAAGGGGTTTATGGAGAAGGTGATGCTTGAAAGAAACTAGGAATTCCAAGAAATGGTGGTGAGGAGGGATGGTCCTTCTAAGCATAGGGTACAAGGGACTTTTTCCATATGATCTCCTGTGTAGGTTCATAAAGATCCTAAACCTCAGGGTCCCAAAGATACTAGAGGACTTGTATTATCTGAGTTCTCCAATTTCAGGAACAGAAATGCCTGTTCCACTTGCTGGGTAACTTCTGAATATAGCAATGTTGCCTAAATCATTCTGCCCTGGGGTACTTGGTCCCTCCTCTTGGAAATGTTAAATCACTGTCTTCTCATTCCTTTCTCTATCCTCTCACAACAATCTCATCTATTCCTACTTCTATGCAGATGACTTCTATACAGCTTCTATGCAGATGACTCCGAAATAAAACCAGTTGTAATCTTTCTCATACATTTCATTCCCATATTGCCAAAAGCCTTCTGGACACATCTCAACCTGGACGGCACATTGACCTTTTAAACTTAAATTGTCTGCAAATGAAACTCATTATATTTCTAAAAAAAATCCACTCCTCTTTACAAAGACCCTACCCTAATTAAGCCCCTTACTGCCTTGATTGTAACAGTAATTTCTTAATTCTTACTTCTGGTCGATCCTTTTTCCAATCCATTCTTCATGCAGATGCCAAAATAATCTTCCTAAGGCTTATGTCTGAATACATCACTCTCAAAAATCTCTAGCAGTTCCCTATTAGCTCTAGAAAAAGATGCAAACTCCACAATCTAACATGTAAAGACCTACAAAATCTGGCCCTAATTTAGCTTTTTGGACCATTTTAACATCATTCCCCTTCATGCACTCTATCTTCCAGCCAAAATGGCCTGCTAACAGTTCCTTGAATTCAACCTTCTGTTTCCCATGTCTGGGTTTTCAAGTAGGCTGTTTCCCATGCCTAGAATGTACTCTTTTCTTACCTCCCTAGACTCCTTCAAGGCTAGGTCTAAGGGTCCTGCCCACACTGCACCATGATCATAAGTCCTTACCTATTTCTCTCATTGGCTAATATTTTCTCCCTCCTCAAGTTAATTTGTATTTGTTGGTAGTATTTAGGACGCCATCAAAAGCTATCACAGATTTCAGGTCCTCTGTGAAACTACATGTACTCAACATCATAGGACCAAGCCCCTACTGAAGGGTTTATTTAGATTAGTCAGCCACAAGACAAAACTGGTTCAAAGCAAAAGTATTTAATGAAATAGATCATTTCCCCATAAACCTAGAACATAGATATACTATAAGTGGGGAGAGTAGACATACCTAAGGAACATAAATGGAAGGTTTTAATCATAACAAACATATATACCGCTACAAGGCATTTTGCAGATAAGGAATTTAAAGCCCAAATGAATTTGAGTACCAGAAAATTTCAGAAGTATCACATTCACTGCCTGCAGTTGAAAACCAGTCAGAAAAATCCCCAAACAAGACAGAACCAGATTAAAAAGTAATTGGGAAGTGCCTAACAAAATAAATAAAAATATAATACAACATAGATAATGTTAATTTGTGGTTTTCTAAGTCAATACGCAGTGACATTTCTATTTGAGTTTGACACTGCTTAAATGACTTTCCCAAGGTCACACAGGCTGTAATTGGCAGAGGTCTCTAAACCTCTAAACCAACCACTCATTTCATATGCTTCTTGCCCTTAGTACCATTGGAATTGAGTTTCCATTTTCATATTACAAAATCCAGACCTTTCCATGGGTTGGGCTGGGGATTTTCTTAGAGTTGACCTGATAGCATTTTGGGGCAGGGGGAAGAAATATTAAAAACTGAGCTACTATCAACCAGTCCCTATAATAGTATAAGTGCATATGGGGGCCATGAAATCAGTAGATTCCCTGGAAATAATTCTTTCATAAGTCCTTCCCCACAATCCCCACCATTCTCCTTGGTGAAGGTTGAGAATCTGAGTGTGTGTGTGTGTGTGTGTGTGTGTGTGTGTGTGTGTGTGTGTGTGTGTGTGTGTGTTAAATAATGTGCAATACCCCCTGTCAATGACAAGGAATTTCCACTTCTCAGATCAAGTATACTAGGGAACAATTCCTACCTCTCCACCATGACTGCTTGCCTCCAGCCAGGCAGGGGGGCTTCATTTGCTTATTTTTCCTAAGGTTATGTAGCTTTGCTTTTGCAATAACAACACTCAGGATGATTTTTCCCTGAAACGCCCCCTCTCCTCAGGACACATGGTCTTTCAGTGACTCAAAACAGCCCCATCAGCATCTGCTTGGGCAGGTTGAGTAAGCAGCTGTGAAGGCACAGCTCGCTGCTGGTTGCTGCCAAGTCAGGCCCATTGCTTCTCCCCCTTTGGAGGCTCAGCCATTTCTGAAGCATGTCCTAAATTTTCCATTTGAGCTTGAACACTTAGCCATTCTTCTTCCTTTGGGGCCGGGGGAGGACACTCATACAAACAGCAACCAGCCCTGCTTAACACTCTGTAGCATGAGGTCCAGGGTCTGACTCCAGTGGTTTGCTGGCAAGGATTCAACACAAGTATTTTAATGGGATGGTGACAGCAGTAAGGGTTTAATAAGCAGGCCTGATGTGAGCTGAAGGGGTGAGAAAGGCCTTAAAAGCTATTACACATCAATATTCAAGTTCAGAGAGTGTGTGTACAGCTCAGCAGATGCACCCAAGGGACTCCATACAGTGTGCCTCTCATCAGAGCTCAGGGGGTCCTAGGGGTCTGCTAAGAGTTCTCAGGAGCCAAAAGAGTTGGACCCAGTAAAAGCAGGGGGATCAGGGAAAAATAAAGAGCCTAAAGAAATTCCTCTTTTTCTTCTAGAACACACACAGTCACCATAGAAGGGGTCTTTAGATTTCAGAACGCTTCTCACCTTGTGAGGGAGTCAAACCCCAAGGCAGAAGAGATCAGAACTAGGGTTCACTATTAAAAGCGAGCAAAAAATTCAGACTGTAAGTACCCTGAGAGCAGGGATCGGTTTATTTTTGTTCATTTGTTTTGTTTTTCTTTATGTCTCCAATACTTAGCACAGTTCCTGGCACTTAGTAGACAATTATATTAGCTAGCAGGCTTAATTAATAAATGCTAGTTGGCTAACCTAGCCTCCCTATCTCTCCAGGTTTCTTATACTTCATATCTCCTCTACCCCCCTTGCCCCAGGTGCTCTTTGATCCAATGATAGGGGCAGTATAGGAGTCAAGAGAACCCAAGTTCAAATCTCACCTCAGACACTTGACACTCACCAGCTGTGTGACCTTGGGCAAGTCACTTGACCCCAGTTGCTTCATCCTGGGTCATCTCTAGTCATCCTGATGACTATCTAGTCACTGGATTCAGATGGCTCTGGAGGAGAAATGAGGCTGGTGATTTGCGCAGCCCTCCCTCACTCAAAACAAAAGTCAAGTGCAAGTCATGCCATTATTTTGATGACATGGCGTGGTCTTCTTTGGCAATGAAGGACGAACACAAAAAACAAACTGACCTAGGTACTGCTCCAAGAACTCTGGGCATTTTTACCAACTGTCTCCCAATGTTCTTCCTCTTCATCTCTATCTCTTAGACTCCCTGGTTCTCTGTAAGTCCCAGCTGAAATCATTCTACCTCCTACAGAAAGACTTTCTCAATCCCTCCTAATTCTAGTACCTTCTTTTTCTTAATTATTTCCTATTAATCCTCTATACTACTTGTGTGTACATAGTGGTCTGCATATTGTCTCCCCCAATAGACTGTGAGTTCCTCAAGGGCAGAGTGTGTCAGTTGTCCATTCTTTGATCCCCAATGCCAGCACAATGCTTGACACATACTAGGAACTTAATAAATTCTTGTTTGACTGATTAATAAAAAAAAAAAAAAAAAAACCCAAGGACTGGAAACCAAAGCCAAAGGGAAAATGCCAAAATCCTAGAAACATGAAGAGGTATCTCCATGGAAGGAGCAGATTAAAGCAGAAAGACAAAAATGTCCCCATAGTGAGGGAATGAGGGAAAGGCTAGACTAGGAGTTCTTATCCTTGGTTTTTTTTTTAAATATTGATTTTTTAATTGTTTCTTTAAAAATGTTTCTTTCAAAGAAGTTCATTGACTTCATCAGACTGCCAAACATGTCCATAACACACAGATTAAGAACTCCTGGGTTATAGGAGTCTTTGTCAAAGTACAGTTTGGGAGATTCATATTTTCACTGTATTCCACTAAAATAGCATATGTGAGTATAAGAAGGTTAGTTAAGGAGGTAATAGGGTGAAGGGGAGAAGGGCTATGTCTATACACAGGAACTGTTTGTCCATTTTAACTAAATTCATCAGTCAATTGGTTCTAACAGGTCAATCAGAATAAACAAAACAATCTAGTGGTGTTCATTAAATTGCTTGGTCCATTCAGTTAAGAGAACCCAACCAATTCTATGAATATAGCCTAAAAAGATTGGTTTGACGCCTTTGTCTGTATCTTTCCATAGTATTCTCAAAGAAGGAACTACCTGCCACATTTTGTCATTGTTTATTTACTTGCTACATAAGTCATATCTTGGGGAGGGAAAAGATGGGAATAAGAGAAAGGAAAAGAAATTTTGTAGAAAACATGAAAAACCTTGACATTGTGCCTGGATTGAATTGGTTAGTCAGGCCCAAAGACCATAATAGTATTTCAAATTTGTATGGCTCCTTAGAGCTACACAAAAAGCTAGTTTACAAGGGCTAGTTCACAAAGCTTTTTCATGTACACTAATTCACTTGGCTTTGTAACAGTCCTCCAAGGTAGGTAAAGCAGGCAAGCCATCATTTGGGAGAGGCAGGTAGGACTTTGTCTCAGACTCAGATATCTAGGAGGTGGGCTTCCTAGGGAAACATATTTTTCTCCTAACTGACCCTGTGCTCTCCTTATAATTCTCTGCCAGCACATGTTCTTAAGGGGATATGAAGATGATGAATAAGTAGGTCCCAGAAGAAAGGACAGTAAAATATGGAGAAGCAAATGATCTTCCTTCTCCCCCAAAACTACACTGTTCCCACATACCATAGTCAGACTATCTTTCGTCTCACTGCTTCTTCCTTACCTTAGGTTCTGAGCTGCCATGCTTCTAGAGATTGTCACTACTTCACAACCTAGTTAGGTAAAAAAAAAAAAAATTACTTTTCTATACCTCTGTTTATTTTTACTTTATGGGTGTGAAAACTGAGAACTTGATCAGGAAGATAACTTGTCTGGATAGATGGCCCCTACTGTCAGAGGATCTAATTTGTAATCACTATTATACCATTTTCTACCTGTATGGTCCTTAGTTTCTTCATCTGCAAAACTAGATGAGTTTAGATGTCTTCTAAGGGTCATTCTAACTCCAAATCCTATTTTGTCATGACCATCTGACTCCAAGTTCAGTGTTCTTTCCGGTACTCCACAGTTGGCTCAGGGGTAATATTTAGTAAGTAAGTTTCCCATATGAAATTTCAGATGATAAGGGCAAGGGAACTGAATTCTCAGGCACATTTGGAAAGGGCCAATCTAAGCCATCTCTGCCTAGATGTTTACAATAAACCCTCCTTTCATATAAATGAAAAAAGTAACACTCTTTCTTATGCATACCACTATCCTAGGCAAACATGGGAAGTCAACCATCTGAGTCACCCATTTAAATCAAAGGCATGTTTTATTCTCAGTAGACAAGGTTAGTTGTTATTTGATATCCAAGTGAAGTCTGGAATCTGATGTCAGCTCTCCAGTCTGATGATTTGCTGATCTTTAACTGAGTGAGAAGTTACTTATTTGTTGAGTTTAGCTTAAAGCTAAACCCTGGTGACATCATGAGCTCTAGAGATCAAAGTCCAGCACAGAAAGGCAATGACTAAAAAAGATCCTACTCTAGGAAGGTTTTGTACACACACACACACACACACACACACACACACACACACACAGCGTTTGTGTGTGTGTATGTGTGTACATACATACAAACATATACATACATGCATTTCATATGTTGTATATCTGCTTGTGAGGTTTCATTTGTAAGATGTATAGTTTATGAAACTACTTATATAGAAGCACTCAGGTGTTCACCAACGTTTTTCAGTGGTGAGTATCGCTCATGGGCAACAGAGTAGGATATTTTCTTATAAATGGACTCTATATATCTCAAGCCCCAACCTACCTCATAAAAAACACATTTATATGTATATGTGATGTAAATTAGGTAGCTAGGTCATTACCCAGTGAATAAAACACCAGTTCTGAAATCAGGAAGACCTGACTTCAGACACTCTCTAGCTATGTGATTCTGGGAATGTCACTTGACCCCATCTGCTTCAGTTTCTCCTTTGGTAAAATGAAGATAATAATAGCTCCCTTTGTTAGAGAGTGTAAACTTAATTTCGCCTTAAATTCAACCACCTACTACTAATGACCTGCCCAACTTTCAAGAGCCTTGAGGATCCTAGGTAATAAATAGCCAGGCTCAAGCTAGAGACAAGGAAGTAGGATTCCATGGTCTATCACTTTTCCAAGTTAGCCCTTCCAATTGTTTTTAACATCACTAGTGTTATGAGGATAGGACCAGTGAAATGTTTTTAATAACATTTTATTTTTTTAATTATGTTTTTTCTCTCCCTCCTAACCCCTCCCTCTCTTCCTCCCATCCTCCTTCACTCATTGGAAAAAAAGAAAAACAAAACCCTTTGGTGGGACCAGTGAAATATAAGACATCCTTGGTTTTTTTTTAAATGTTAAGCTTATTTTTATAGTGCTGCAAACAGAAATATTCATGGAACATTCAGGCTTCCCAGCTATTTCCAGAAATTTGGCTAAGGCTTCTTGAAGAAATGCTTATTCTTCCAGAAGGGTTTGAGTGTCTGTTTTAAATCTCTTTGGCTTCAGGATATTTTAATGAAGTCTAAGAAACTGAATACTATAGAAACTGTCCAAGAACACAGTTGGGGCACTCAGCAAGCCTCTTGTGACACCAAGTCATGAGCCCTTAGATTGGTGCCCGCAGCTTGAGGCAGGAAGGATTTTCAGGTCTTCTTTCTCCTTGGTTAGGCTCACTGTTCTGTGACCAGCTGACCCTTATCCTTCTCCATTTGTTTATGTGGGTGGCTCGAGTCACACTTTTGTTGGCTCTCAAGTTGCTAGATCCCAGCATAGCACAGTGCACCAGCAAGATTCTGGGAATTGTTTTTCTCTTCAGGCTAAATCTGGTCAGCCAAGTCAATTATCACTCAAGACCAAGAATGATCCAATGGTGGAAAAGCCATGGAATGAGTTCAACCTCTCACTCTTCTCACCTTCTTGTTTGGTTGATGGGGAAGGGCTGGCCAGGTCTCCATAGCAGTTGCAAAGTAGAGAAATTCAGACAAATTCTATGAAAATCAGATGTTCTCCCCTCAGGAACCGTATTGCTTTCCTGCTGTGCTATAGCTAATAAATACTAATTATAACAATTCACATTTATGTGACACTCTAAGATTTATATAACTATTTTCTCCAAACAACTCTTTTAAAGTCAGAAGTATTGCCCATGGAAAAGCCAGGATTAATGCTTCAAAGACTCACAGATTCATGTTTAGGGGAGGGTATTTTCTGGTGAATGGATACCATGTGTCTCAAGCCCTCATCTCATAAGTGAATTATAAAGACAATTCAAGTCTAGATTATCCGTTGTTTCTCCAGCAATAGAAAAATAAATGACATTACTACAATCATCTAATTAAAAAGGATAAAAAGGTAAAAAAAAAATTAGAAATATTCTCAGCTACCATTCTCCAAATAAATATATTTCAACTTTTCTCTTTCCTAGCCTAGTTCAGTGAGGAAGCTATTACCTACAACTTAGGAGAGAATGTTCTGTGTCTAGTAGCCTTGAGTACCCATTGATCATGACTGTAGATCTTTAGCTCTCCCCCTATCTCATCTATTTATCACTAGCTGGCCCTCAAAGTTTGGAGAGGTTGGCTAACAGTCCCTCCCAGTCAATCAGCAGTTGGTGTTCATTTAGTAAATTCTCACCTCCATATCTGTTTAGCTCTGTAACTCAGAATCTCTTGTCTTTCTTTCATTTATGTTTGTGTCCTATTCTTTCTTCCCCCATCTCCTTGCTTTGACCATAATCCCTTTACTACACATACAGTACCCTATGAGAATGCAAAGCCTCAGTCATCAGACCCAATCTGGGGAGCCTGAGATATCATGGGAAATGTATTTCCTAATTTAATGGGCTTGTCCTTGTTGCCTACCATAATAGGAAGTGTAGACTTCCCTTCATGTAATCCTTATTAAATCCATGCTCAAGTATCTAACAGCCAAAAGCCTCTAGCCTACTTGGGAGAAGGAAGAGCAGCATTGAAACAGAGAAAATTAATATGTGATTACTTGACTAGGAAGGGAGCACAAGAAATTAGAGGAATTAGGAAAGGTTTCCCATAGGAGATGATACCTAAGCAAAACTTAGAAGCAGAGAGGAAGAGGGCACAGGCAGATGTCACTTCTTAGTGACTCCTTTCCCTTCTGCATCCGTGGTTTCTACACCATCTGTGGATAAATTGGTATACTTAAACCCTCTGGTCTGCAGTTCCAATTCTAATCCACAGAGATGGCCCAGGCTGACCAGTGCTGTGTCCAGTCCCTACAGGCGCTTTCCGTGACCTGAGCTCTCTCTGGACTTCTACAGCTGGGATATCAACCAGAAAAGTCTCTGGATTCATCCCTGTTTCCTTTCCCCTTTTTTCACATATAACCATCCATGAGATGAGCCCCTTAGATCAAGAGACTGTTGGCTATCTATCCCAACCCTGGAGAAGATAACAATGTATGGTTTCTTCATATTAACAGTTTGCCCTGGATCCTTTCTATATAAAATATATGGAAAGTACCAGCTGTCCATTAAATTGGTGAGTAGGTCCTTCTTGGGCGATGCTTCCTCACCTCTCTAATATCCTTGTCCTCCTGGTCGCCAAACAGTTCATCTCTTCTACAGGCAATGATTAGTTGCAATGCACCACCTTTGCAGGACCCTAACTATTTTTAGCACTATCTAGATGACAAATTACCTAATCCTTCAACTATTTTGAATAGGGGTGGTGGTGGTGGTTGTATTTTCCATTATTTTTCTTATCTCTGACTGGAGGTGCCATTTTCCTGACAAGGAAATGCAGGATAATGATGTTTTTTCTTGTTTGTTTCTGAGTTCTTCTGAGAGGGTGCCATAGCTAAGTGGTAGCTCTTCCCACAGCCAAGTTATAAGAGGGTTGTACAATTTCATCTTTTGAGATCACAGATCAATAGGGAACTATAACCCCTAAAGCAAATCTTTCCTGTGACACTACATGCATGGCCTAGAAAGGGATATTCAGTAGCACATAATTAAAAATTCTTGCTGTGGGTCTTCTTGAGGTTGGTATGGTGTAATTCTAGGCTCTGCCAAGTACCTCAACGAACAGCTGATTCTCAATACTTCAACCCTGATCAGAATCTGTAGATGAATTAAATCTAAAACATAGCTAATATATTGGCTAAAGGAATCAGAATATACAAAGATCTTGGAGCAGGGCTAGAAAAATGAGTTGAATCTAAGAAGATAGTCAGTCAATATATATTTATCAAGCATCTAAATGTACGAATACAGAATAGGGGAGGTGTTACTGGACCCTAACTCACTCACATGAACAAGATCTGGGGGTTGTAACTGATTGCAAACTCAATATGAATTGTCATTGTGACATGGTAGTCAATAGAGGTAGAAGGTTCAAAATGAGGGAAAATATAGTCCCAGTATTCTCTGTCTGTCAGGTCTTGTCTAGAGTATTTAATTCAATTCTAAATGCCACTTTTTAAGGAAGAGCAAACTTGAGTGGCAGGAGGGTAACCAAAATGATAAAGGGACCCCTAACGATGTCATCTCAGTATTGACTGAAAGAAACTAGGATGCTTAGCATGGAGAGGAGAAAACTTGGGTGGAATACAATAGTGATAGTTACCATCCAGGTTTTGAAGAGATGTCACATGAAAGGAGTATTACACTTATTCTGCTTGGCCTCAGAATGAAGAACTTGTAATGATAGGTCAAAGTTGCAGAGAAGGAAATCTCAAGAGAGATCTATGAAAACAACAACAAATCATCTAATCATCAGAGCTCTCCAAAAGTGGAATAAGCTGCCTCCAGGGTTTTGTGTTTTTCCATCCATGGAGATGACCTGGACTCTTCCATCTTCAAGGAGAGACTGAATGGCCCTTTGTTTGAGGATTCTGTCAAGGGAATTCCTATTCAGGAAAGGATTAGGTGACCTTCAAAGTCCTTTCTTACTCTGCCATTCTATGATTCTATAAAGCTGTAGTTCTTTGGGTCACAGCAAGTCAACCAACATAAGCAAGCAAGAGTTAACAGAGAAGGTTCCAGTGGACAGTTTCATGTTGTACTACTGAAGAGGGAAAAGGTTTCTAGGAGACAGAATCAGAGGGCAAATGAAACCAAGTGCTGGGCAGTTTTCAGGCCCAATGATTAAAACTGGGGAAAGAAAGAACAGAGTTGTCTTACTAATGAAAAGAAAAAAATTAGAAGCAGGGAAGTGCTGTCCCATTCACATATACAGGAGCAGGACAGCAGTATCTACCATGCCTTTACATCTATGGATGACTGAGTCATGGTGGGATAAAGGGTGATGGATGGAGGCATGTTAGAAACTTGAAATCAAGAGCTGTTTCCAAAAACTCAGTTCATATTAGCTCTTGGTGAGGGAACAATACATAGACCATCTTTTACAAGATCAAGGACCAAGGATTCCAAACTGGGAGAAGAGCCAAAGGCCCATCATTCTTTGATTCACAGAATCTGAAGACCATTTGTGCTTTACAGAATGCCCCTATATATCAGCCTTTCTTACCTTACTTCCTCATAAAGATTCAGTGGGCTGTCTCAAACCATCCCCTGTGCTCCAGCATAAGCCTTGGCTGCCAGCTGTTGTTCGTCCCCAGATCTCACATTTATCACTTTCTTCTATTCCACCTACCTTTTTTAAACAAGTACCTTTACTTTATCAAAGTAAAATTCAAAACTGGGGAGATAAAATTGCTGTATAAGTCTTGATTTGATTTTAGAGTTGAAGGAAAGAGAAATAGAAACTTTTCTGCTTCAATATCCTTTATAAGTCTAGCTTAGGACTGAACTAAAAGAAATCAATTTCATTTAAAAAGGAAATCACTGATGCTAATTACTGTAGATTGTGACAAGGAATTCACTTTTTCTTTGAAATGTGTGATCCCTCCCTCAAGGATGACTCATGGAGTCTTGATGGGCCTCTATACATAGGCATGTATCATTACTCAGTTTCCCAAGTTTGGGGGTGTAAGGTCAAAAGTTGACCTGGAAAGGGATTGCTTTGTAGGAGAAGTCATGTAACTGAAACAGAGAAAAGCCACCACACAAAGTCTCAGAGTAGTGAGAAGTATGGCCATCTCCAAGTCCATACTACTTCTTCCATGCTCTGGAGGGAATGTTGAGAAGGGCACACCCCTGTAGAGGAGACCAGGAGTCATAGCAAAATGCTGACCAGTTGAGAGGAGACAGATAGCAAGAGGCAAAAGATAAGGCTGAACCAGAGAGTAGAGTGGGTGAGACCACCAAAATTCAGTACATAGCACTCTTCCCTTGAAGTGCTACCCTGGCAAGTCACCCCACCCCCCACCTGCCCTTTATATGTCTGACCACTTCCTTCTCAGTTTTCTTTCTGACCAGTGAAGAGGAATGAGAGGGGGAAAGACACTAAATCAAACATCAATAGCATGTCTAATCACAACTTAGTTTGCATTGCTTTCATTCCTATACTTTATGAAATGGCTATTAAAATATATAGCCATTTATAATAATCCTTGTCCAAAATTATAAGTATACAATTAGAAAGGAAGTACTAACCTAAAAGACAGAGGAGATTGTGCCCCAGTTCAATCTGGAGTAGAGATGAGCCATTTAGAGAAAGAATTTCTATCATTTTAGTAGTATTTGAGAAATGTATGTCCTATGCTGCATTTATTTTTAACCTGGAGAGAAAGTTAATGAGAAAATTAACCAGTAGCAAAGAGAGGTGGAGGTTCGTTTGTTCAGATAATTATATAGATTGAAGGGAGCATCTCACCTCAGATACTTGACACTCACTAGCTGTGTGACCTTGGGCAAGTCACTTAACCCCAATTGCCTCATCCTGGGTCATCTCCAGTCATCCTGATGAATATCTGGTCACTGGATTCAGGTGGCTCTGGAGGAGAAGTGAGGCTGGTGACCTGCACAGCCCTCCCTCACTCAAAACAAAGTCAAGTGCAAGCCACATCATTATTTCTCTGATGGCATGGTCTTCTTCTGCAACGAAGGATGAACACACACAAATTATATAGATTACCCAGACAAAGCTCCACCTGTCCATCTACATAAACAAATATGATTTTTAAATGCAATGTGACACTCAGAAGTTCAATGACTTAGTCTGTCTTTCCAGGCTTCCATTCTATCTTTCAATGCTGATTATACATTACAATACATTAGACAGTCTACATCCCATCCACCATGGTTCACATGTTCTTCTTTATCTTTGACATTCATCTGATGCCTTCATGCCTTTGTACAGGTTTTCCACCATACCTGAAATGTTCTCTGTCCTTCCTTCTGCCTCTTGGAATCCTACTTCCCTTCAGATTCAGCTCAAGTATTATCTCCTTCAAGAGGCTTTTCCTGGTGTTTAGTTATTGCACTGCTCTCTACCACCCTCACTCCCCAATAACCTTGTAGTTATTCTGTATGGATCTTATATTTATTTCATTGTGAACATATCTTATTATTTCTCCACTTAGAATACAAGCTCCTTGAAGGCGGGGATGGTTTCATTTTTGTCATTGTATTTCCAGCATCTAGCACAGGGTTTGGCACATAGTAGGACCCTAAAATGAGCTTGCCAATTCATTGTATACAATTAAAACAAGTTCAGTTTATAATCAGCACTGAGCATTTTTCCTCACTAGGGGAGCATGGGACAAAAGCCAAGAAACAAGGCTTGTACCTGCCTTCCAACATCAGTTGTGAAATTTGAGAAGAGATAAAATTATTCAATGCAACTTAAACACTTTAGAAAGTAGGGAGATAATAGAGTTTTTAGAGATGCCAACTGGCTTGAAGTGAGTACTGGACAGAACTGAATTCCTTTCCTCCTTCTACCCCTGAATCTGAATGAATCATTAACCATATGAACCATATAGAAAACTGTGAGTCTCTCTTATATTCCATTGCATATGAAATTTATGTGTCATTCTTCCCAATAGATTGCAAGCTTTAGGAGGCCAGGGACTGTCTTGTTTGATCTTTTCATATCATTTGCCTGGCCCAGTACTCCTCATATAAGATGTATATGGTAAATATTTATTCTATTTAACTAAGAATGACAGGAAGGAAGGAAGGAAAGAAGGAAGGAAGGAAGGAAGGAAGGAAGGAAGGAAGGAAGGAAGGAAGGAAGGAAGGAAGGAAGGAAGGAAGGAAAAGAGAGAGGAAGGGAAGGAGGAAAGAGAAAGAAAGAAAAAGAAAGAAAGAAAGAGAAACAAAGAAATTAAAAAAGAAAGAAAGAAAGGAAAAGAAAAAAAAAAAAAGAAAGAAACCTTTGCATTCCTTTAGACTGTGGCACCAAGGCTCCAGATGACCTTGTACAACATTGTTTACCTACTGCTAGTCCATAAAAAATTTTTGCAGACCACAAAACTATTATTACCAAGAATCTTCCTCCTTAAAATTTTACACCTTAAACTGAGTCCTCTTTCCTCTACATTTAACTTCCATTTCCAGGTCTCTGTTCTTCCTTCCTTCCCATCCGGAAGGAAGCTCCTGGAAGTCTCTTTATAAGCTGACTGCGGTGCAGAATAGCAGTCTCTCTTAGGCTACTAAGAGGCACTCTCCTTAAAGGCAGGGATTATGTCTTCTTTACACTCTATCTCAGCTCATGGTTCAATGGATATAGTGCCAGACCTGGAGTCAAGTAGACTCATCTTCTGAGTTCAAATCTGATCTCCAACACTTGCTAAATGTGTGATCCTAGGCAAATCACTTAACCCTGTTTGCCTCCGTTTCCTCCTCTGTAAAATGAGTTGAAGAAGGAAATAGTAAACCTCTCCAGTATATTTGCCAGGAAAACTCCAAATCAGGTCACAAAGAGTGATAATAATAACAACCAGTCTCCTTATACAATCAGTTCCATTGACTCTGCATTTCCTCTAGGATAAAATATAAATGTTTTTTGTTGGACTCTTAAAGCCTTCAACCAACCTACCTCTTCAGCTTCATTGTACCTTAGTCTTCTTCTTGTACTCTACATTTAAACCAAATGGATTTTCTTGTGGTTCCATCTCCCATCTGTGAGCCTTTGTAATGATCATCCCCATGGCTAGAAGAGGCTACATTCTCAATCACAGTGAGGTACTCACAGTACCCTTTAATTCTTCTAGACTAACCTTCTACATAAAGTCTTTCCTGATATCCCAAATGCTAGGGCCCTTCCTTCCTAAATTACCTTGTATTTATTGCTAAACATATTTTATATGGGTAGACATACACACATACACATATATATTTTATACATACACACATATATATGAAATACATGTATATGTTTGTGTATGTGGGTATGTAGGTAGAATTTCAGTAGGCATGTATACATTGTTTGCCGTGATAGAATGTAAGTCTCTTGTGAGGGCAAGGACTATTTCATTTTTGTCTTTACATCCTCAGGGCCTAGCATAGAATAGGAAAGGATTAATATATTAAATAAATAATTGATTAATAAATGCTTATTGAATGATTGATCAATTTCCTATCTAGATGGTAACCAGATTGTGCTTCATCCAAGCATCCACCAGGGCACCAAAGCCTGGCCAATAATGTGAGCATCTTGTTATCTCATCTATTACCATATATTATGTGTATCATCTACAAATTCCCCCTCCCCCCACTCCACTTTCCTTCCCCTTGTTCAGGGAACAATAATCAGATGAGTGTTACCACTTTTGCTAGAAATGATGTGATAATTTACT
Organism: Notamacropus eugenii; assembly: GCF_028372415.1. Taxonomy (NCBI): domain Eukaryota; kingdom Metazoa; phylum Chordata; class Mammalia; order Diprotodontia; family Macropodidae; genus Notamacropus; species Notamacropus eugenii. Next base: position 294,344,177 of record NC_092877.1, on the reverse strand, counting down.
GGGGATCCATTCATAATTACTGTAACTGCCTAAACCACCTCCCAGATACATAATGTATCCTCATTAGTAGAATGCAAATGCCTTGATGCTAAGAATTGGCTCATTTAAAATCTGTATCACCAGCACATAAGAAGATAATGCCTGACATATAGCAGAGATTACATAAATGTGAGTTGATTATTTGATTGAGAGTAGGTGTTTCTATGGCTATTATGGAAATATATTTTGCATGATTTTACATGTGTAATTGATAACATTTCTTGTCTTCTCAGTGGGTGTGAGAGGGAGAGAATTTGCAACGCAGTTTAAAAAGAAATGGATGTGGAAAAAAAAGTAATAATTTTTTAAAAAATAGAAAGTAAGTGCTAAATACTTTTTTATTGGATTATGGATATTTTATTAGTCTACAGTATAGTTTGGATTGAGAGACTGACTGTTCTAGGAATGGGAAGCTTTTAGGGTCAATGTCTAAAATCAAGAAGTCAAAGGAGTGCACCTTGTGGGAAATGAGAAATGAGAAGCCAGAAATCATTGTGCCACTGTAGCATCACTAATATTAGGATATCTTCAGTGCCAATAAGACAGAAGTGCTACACCCACCCTCCCCCCAGTACACCCACCAAGCCAAGGATGGTGTAATCCCTTTGGGCCTGGACACCCCCTACCCTCTCAAACTGCATTTTTTTCTATACCAAACAAAGAAAGTTAGAGTGGACGCTAAGAGATGTTTACCAAGTCACGTATAGAGAAATCACCTAGGAGTTGGATATGTCTGAATATGTAGGTTATCCCTCTCTATTGTCATAACTCTTCAAGTCACAGGGAGTGGAAGAGGATGAGAGGAGGCATGCCAGAGGCCTTAAATCCAAATTTTCAACCCAAATTGTGCCATAGTCAATAATATCTATAATAAGACATACTTCTCTTGGCTGCCACTACCATCCTCCCAATCACTTAGACTTACCAGTCAGGTATCATCCTACACTTCTCCTTTCTCTCTCTCTCTCTCTCTCTCTCTCTCTCTCTCTCTCTCTCTCTCTCTCTCTCTCTCTCTCTCTTTCATCCAATCAGTTGCTTACTCCTGTGAATTCTGCCTTTGGGACATCATGGAATTCTTAGCCATGAAAATAAAAAAAGTAAAGCTAATGGAAAAATATTATAGAATGTCAGTAGGTGGGGAAAGTCTATGAAGAAGTATATAAAATCCCTCAAATTAAATAAACATACATGGTTATTTCAATTCAAAGGTAGGCATAGGGAAGGATAGGCAAAAAAAAGTTGGACTACATGGCTAAGGATTAAGAAATGAAAGAGATCAAAATCTTGTAGACCACACAAATGTCTAATAACTTTATTTCATGAATAATGACTTTGATAAGATGGTTGGAAAGCATGGTGCAGGACAAAGCACCAAATAACTCAACACATAAGAAAGTGAAAGACCATAACTTCACAAATAGGAAGAAAGTAGATACTGATGTGGGGGTCAATTCTAATTCAGCAGTCAGTGTGCAGTCAGATCACAAATTTTTTGATCAAAGATAAAAATTAACACTAAGTTATAAGAGAGAATGTGAGAAGAAAATACAGCATGGGATTAAACCATCTTCAGCCTAAATGACTAAAATAATCTGTTTATGGGAAACAATGGGAAATTACTTTTTGAAAAAGACTGGCAAATTATGACCATGTTTTCAAAGGAAATGTAGTCAGTGTAAATCAATTGCCACAATGACATGACCAAAAAAAGGTCTAGCAATGACAATAATAATAATTGGTATTTATGCACCACTTCAATACTTACTTGCATTTTCTCCAAACCACCTCAGCAAGCTAACACTTGACACCCTTGCCAAGTGGAAAAGAATGGCAGCTAAGACATTTAAGACATCCCCATCTCTCACTTCAAATTCATCTGTAAACTCATTGATGATGAGGAAGGTTTAAGATTTGCAAAACACTTTACAAATTTCTTATTTAAACCTAACAACAACCCTAAGAGGTAGGTGCTGTCCCCATTTTATGGATAAAGAAACTGAGGCAGACAGAGCTGAAGGGCTATGCCCAGTACCACCCAACCAACAGGGGTAGGGGAGGCAATCTAAACTCAGGTCTTGATGATAGCAGGCCCAGTTCAATAGTCACTCATCATCCTAGCTGCCTACTAGGGAGTAGGAAAATAGGATAGTAGAAGCACAACAAGTTTGCAGAAAGCTTGTCAAAAGACTCAAGCAAAATCACCCCAGGAGCATTTAAGAATGAAGCTAGAATGAGGGAAAAAAACAGACTTAAATTAGAAAAACATGACAAGATCCATCGCACAATATCTAAAACAAGCTATTTCCCCCAGCAATTGCAGTGTAACCACCATGTTTGGACTCTAACGTCACAGACCCAAATGTACCGTGCCAGGATGTAGAGGTGGTATTAAAGAAAACCAAGTTGAACAAAGCTGAGTTTACCCATGGGAAGTCTCTGCTGGAGACAGTGTCCTTTTGAGGACATTAAGGGATTGATTCTCAAGATATCTGAGAGGAGATGGCAGCAAATAGCTTGGAAAAATTAATGGACTTTACTCCTATCTCCCAAAAGGCTATTGAAAATTCCTGGAATGATTCCTTCTCAAGCTTGGTCAGGGGGAAAAAATGCAGTTTGAGAGGGCAAGGGGTGCCCAGGATCAAAGGGATTACACCATCCTTGGCTTGGTGGGTGCACTGGGGGGAGTGTGGGTGTAGCACCTCTGTCTTATTGACACTGAAGATATCCCAATATTAATGATGCTAGAGTGGCACAGTGATTTCTAATTTCTCATTTCCCACAAGCTGCACTCCTTAGACTTGGATTCCATCATTCCTGATGCACCGTACTCCCTTCCTTCCCCCATTAGACATGGTGCTTATAAGCATCATGAAGGAAGGGACTGTTTTTCTTTTTCTTCTTTGTATTCCAGTCTTATCACAGTGCTTAGCACCTAGTAGGCCCTTAATACATGCTTGTTGACTGATTAACTGAGAGGCGGCTGGGTGCCCATCTTCCTGGCAACTGTTAGCAAAAAGAAGCAAAAAAAGACTCCGCAAAGTCCTGGCCTTTCTGTTCCCAGTTGTTCTCTTATCACATGTTTAGAAATCTAATGTTTCAATGAAGGAACAGTAGATGATGGATATTTAAAGTGGAAATGTGCTAATATAAGAAAGGCAGAAAGGTATGAATAAAACATTTGAAAATGTATTAGCATGCTCTACATCTTCTCCAACCCACTTGCAGATTTCTAAGGCAAAGTCTAACCTAAATGAAATAATATGTGAGAGTGCTTTGGAGGGAGATGAAGAAATATATTATCTTTTGAGAGCATGGCAGAAAAAACAAAAACAAAAGCTTCTCAAAGGCAGGAAGAAAATGTACTGCTTGCTTTTAATGACCCTGACAACATCCAACTCAAACTGGTAGATTTTCAAAAGTATTCATTAAAACTCAATTAACAATAACTTCAGTGTGGATTCACTGAAGGAGAGATTAAAAATGTCTAAAAGGAAAACTGAAAACCCAAGATAAGTGAGCAGAGGGGTGAAGAACACCTGGTTTATCTAATTTGCAGGTGTCAGTCATGAAGCTTGAAAGGATCATGAATAAATTGGACAACAGAGCTAGGATCTGAAAACAGGCCAGAATGAAAGGCCAAATCAAATCAAATGAAACTTAACAAATTTAACCAGGAAGTCCTACGTAGATGTGGGTTAAAAAAAAAAATCAACTGTGTTTTTATGCTTATTTTATCTATTCATACAGTTTTTAGTAAAAAAAAAAAATAGCTATTTTGTCTCGGATTATCATTTTTATAATTTCATGCGCAGCAAGGTTTTCTGAATTGTAAGCATTTGAATTACGTGCATTTCTGTATAATTATCTGAAATCCAAAATAGGTTGTTAGTATATCAGCACTTCTGTAATCAAACTACTCATTTTTGAGCTTACCTACAAAAGCATTGTTAGCTCCTAACCCAATATGTATCATTTTGTCTTATTTCTGTAAAAATTAAAGGGCATTTGAGATTTTTTAAAAAATCAACTTCACAAGTACACACTAGGGGGATACTTAACTAGATAATTATTCAGGTGAAAAAGATGTAGGCATTTTGGGCTGCAAGCTCAACAATGTGAGGTGGCTATTGAAAAAGAGATGAATTTCTATTTTTACAAGAACTTTAAAGGTTATAGAGAATTTTCCTCACAAGCACCCTGAGAAGTTGTTGATGAGAATACTGTTATTCTCATTTTACAGATGAGGAAACTAAGGCTCAGAGTGATGGGATTTATCAAGTCACACAACTAGTAAGAATCAGAAAGCTGTGATTTGTGCCCATTTCTCCTGATTCTAAGTCCAGGCCTCTTTCCATTATTCCATGTTGCCTATAACTGAATCAGCAAAAATAAAAAACAAAATAATGTGATCTGGGACTATGTCAGCAGAGGAATTTTATCTAGATAGAGGGAAGTTAACTTTGTTAACTTGTCATTAACAAGTTGTTTAGTGTTCTGTTGTGCTGGTCAAAGCACACCTGTTCAGTCTTGGGTGTCATATATTTCTAATTGAAGTGGTGGAGATCCTTGACATTAAGCCATAAAAGGATCACTGGATGTTTATAGCCTAGAAAAGAGAAATGGTTTGGGGGGGGGGGGGAGATAATTGCCTTGTTATATTTTCACATGGGAGTAGGATTTGAATCATTCTGATTAGCCCCCAGAGGACACGATGAGAACAATGAGTAAAAATAGAGGCATTTTTTTTAACTCAATATGAAGAAAAAAATCTTCCTAGCCATTAGAGTTCCCCCAAGTGGATTGGAATGACTCACTTTGGAGTCATTGGAAGACTTCATGTTGAAGTCAGGTAAGTATTTGACTGTGTATATATTTTAGAGGGGGTTCCTACTCAGATAAAGGTTGAAGGTCCTCCTTTGAGATCCTTTGACCTCTATAATTCTCTTTCCTTCTTATGAGCAATAGAATATTTTCAGGATTTCTTCTGAAAAGAAGTATAAAATATGTTAAACAAGTTAGGCTCATAAGAACCTAGATCAAGAGCTAGAAAGGGATCATCTAGTGTGACCCCTCATTTTGTAGATGAACCAAGCGAGGCCAGGAGAGATTAAGAGTGACTTGCCCAACGTCACAGAAGAAGTGAATATCCAGTGGGATTGGAGCCAGATCCTTTGATTCTAAATTCAGCATACTTTCCATGGCATCACATTTCCACCAAAAATATAATCTGCTTCTTTTGATTCACTCTGTGTGAAGGCATGGCAATACTCTAGCATCTAAGAGGAAGCAAAGGCAATTACTGGTTTGCCACAAGCACTCTTACTCATGTTGATGGGCATCTCTACTGAAGGGGTTGGCAGGCCCACACCAGCACCTAAATATGGGAAGGGAAAAGATGACAGCATCAGGATGTGGTAAAGTAAGCCCTGGGATGAGGATGAGGAACACTGGGTTCTAACTTTGGCTTTGCCACTAACTAAGCCCTGTGATCTTGGGCAAGTCACTAAGACTCTGAATCCATAAAATGGGTGACTGGAGAGAAAGTGGATTAAGTGTCCTCCAAAGTTCCTTTCAACTCTAAAATCCAATGACTCACAGCATAAATGTTTGTCGGATGAATATGAACCAACCTGGAGACTAAGGAATCAGACAATTGCAAAGAATTCTACCCTAATTTTGGATCCCAAATGTCCTCTTTTCTTCCAGCCCTCAAAGGAAGGAAACGAACATTTAATAAATGCCCTTTACAAATACCATCTCATTTGATTCTCACAACAACCCTGGGAAGTAGGTGCTATTACTATTCCCACTTTTACAGTTGAGGAAACTGAGGCAGATAGGGTGACTTGCCAAGGGTCATACGGCTACCAAGTGACTGAGGCTGGATTTGAACTCAGCTCTTCCTGACTCCAAGCCCAGCTACCCAAGTGCCTCTATAACATTCCAAAAGCTCAAAGATGATATTTAAGAAGGCAGGAATATCCAGAATTTTGTTACTCTTGGGAGATAGAAGTCTTAGATCTGACAAAGCTAGGTAGCAAAATGGAAAGGCACTTTGAGAGCCTGATGTATGCCAGGAGGACCTATATTCAACTGTTTAGGACAATTTAGGATTACAGGTTAGGAAGAATGAATGAATGAAACAGCATTGAAGGCTTGCTGTATACCAATTGTGTTAAACCTCTGAGAATACAAATATAAAATCAAACACAAAACCTACACTCAGGGAGGTTATATTCTAATAGGAGGAAATAATACATGTAGGGGACTTGGAGATAAGGGGACGATATTTGGTTTAGAAAGTTTCAAGGATGATAATCAGAGCTGTAGATTTACTTACCCTTTCTCAAAGTGGTGCAGGTTGATATGATTATTGTTCCAGGAATTGGCGGAGAGGACAGGTTGCATAGTGACCAAAGAGGAGATGGCCAGGGAATGAAATGGAATATGGTTGGTGTGGAGCCTAAAGGTAGTGGATGACTGAAGCAACCACCAATCATTGCAGCAGGGCCCCAGAATGAGAGCTCTGGAAATAATAGAGTTTAGTCCTCAGGAGGTTGTTTTATGGTGCAGGCAATATGGCAGATAAAGATATGTCCCAGGAGTAAAGTGAAGTTGACTGGAGGCAGGTCTCGATGTAATGTTGATGGAGGTATTAGAACTAGAAAAGAACTTGGCAACCATCTAGTCTGACGATAACATTTTGATGAGGAAATGGATATCTAGGGAGGGTAAATGATCATCTGTGGGCAAGCCTCAATGGTTCAGCTACATAATGTATTTTCTTACAAGATGAGCAGTTGGGGATCACGCTGACAAGTCTTTCAAAAACCATAGGAAGCTGCGATCAGTTCTTTAGGTACTATTACTGTGAATTACATCCACGAACTGAAATCAAGGTAAATGCTAGCAACTTAGCTGTGGTCTTAAATGCTTGGAGGACATACCCATCTTGGTTTTGTTTCCCCTGCAGCAGGACTCCATCTGGATTTCAGCAACCAGAGAAATGAAAAACATGCTAACAAGCCTAAGTATTTTGGAGAGTGCTACAAATTGGTATTATTTTCACTTTGATCTTCTATAGAAATTCCAATTGTTCAGACAGGTGGCATTCAAGATTGAGGCCCACAGGAGACGTATATAAAACAAGCCAAAGGTAGTTGGTAAATTATGCCTTGATCCTGTACCAGACAGACTTTTCTTCCCCTAAGGCTAAGAATAATAATACAATTCCAGATAGTCCTAGGTTTTTCAATGTGGAAAATAACAAAAAGATTAATAATTTGTTTGATATAGTTTTATATATTCAAGAAGTAAAATAAATGGATGAACCAATACAGATTTACGAATCACTCCTCCTACCTCTCTGACCTTTCCTTCTCTGTCTCCTTTGCTGAATCTTCTTTCAATTCATGTCCTCTAAACTTTAGGTGTTTTTAGGACTCTGTTCTGGGCTTTCTCCCTCTATATTACTTCACTTGGTGATCTCATTAGCTCTCATGGATTTAATTACCATTTTTTATGCTGATGATTCTCAAATCTGCCTTTCCTATTCCCAATCTCTTGGCTAACCTCCAATCTCAGAAATCTCCATCTGGATGTCCAGTAGACATCTTAAACTCAGCATGTCTAAAACTGAACTCATTACCTTTCCTCCTAAATTCTCTTCCCCTCCTATCTTCCCTATTAGTTGAATGAGGTTAGCATCTTCCTCCCAGTCCCTCAGACTCACAGCTTACAAGTCATCCTCAACTCCTCACTATCTCTCCCCCTCTCTATCCAAGTTGTGACCAAGGCCTGATGATTTCACCTTTGCAGTATCTCTCACTTACTCCTCTTTATCTCCTTTGAGATTGCCAACATCCTGGTACTGGCCCCCATCACTTCATGCTTGGACTTTTCCAATAGCCTGCTGCTGGGTCTGCTGATTTCAAGTTTTTCCCTACTCCAATCCATTCTCCATTCAGCCACCAAAGTAATTTTCCTAAATCAGAAATATGATTATGTCACCCACTACTCTCCACCCTGACTTCTTTTTAAGTCTCAACCAAAACCTCACCATCTAAGGATGCTTCACCAACCTCTTAATTTTAATGTCTTCTCTCTGAGAAGTATTTTCTATTTACTGTGTGCATAGCTTGTTTTTACGTGTTTACTGGAATGCTGTCTTCTCCATTTGATTTAAAATCCCTTGAGGGTAAGGTCTCTTTTGCCTCTTTTTGTATGCCAAGCACTTATTACAGTGCCTGACACATAGTAATAATGATTGATTGATTACCATGTTCCAGGCAGGGTGAAAAATGCTAGGTATGCAAATACATAAGTTAAGAAGTCTCTTCCTTCAAGTGCTTATAGACTAATAAGAAGTAACAACATATTTAGGGAAATGGTGACCAAAGAAGGGTGTTTTGTTTGGGAAAAGCCTAGAGGCAGTAAGTGGAACAATGGGGGCAGTTCACTTGCCCTTGCCAGAATAATGGTGCTGTTGATTGGATTACAATTTCTGGAGCAAAAGTTAGAAAGTGGCTGAGAGTGGGAGGTAGACATGGGAGAGGAGAAAGGTCATGGTAGGGTGGAATATGGTGGCCTTGATGAAGAAATATGGTCACAGGGAGCACAAACCTGAGTGGTCTGGGCTCTCCTAGGTGTCATCCAGGGAGGTATAATTTAGATAGGGCAGCAGCAGTTGGCAGAGCTTAAGACAGATGCAGCTTTGTGCCACAGTGGTTAGAGCACTGGACCTAGAGTGAGAAAGAATTGAGTTTCAAATGTGGCCTCAGACACTTAGTTGTGCAACCTGGGGCAAGATGCTTACCCTCTGTCTGCCTCAGTTTCCTCAACTGTACATGTGGGTAATAATAGGTCCCACCTGCGGGGATTATTATGAGCATTGAATGAGATACAATTTATAAAGAGCTTAGCACAGTGCATGGCACATAGTACAAGCTTAATGAAATGGTTGCTTCCTTTCAGAGTGAAGGGGAGATATTCATTGACTGGATCTGAGATGAAATATAAAAATTGTATGCTAAGACAATGGAATATCTTGAATCTTGGAAAGGGAGAGGAGGTGGGAAAGAAGGTAGCCCTTGGTGAAAAAAATCTGCCCTTTTGTCAGAAGCCAATAGACTTCACAGAAAAATAATTAGAAAAATGAACCTGAAACAGGTAAAGACAGATTTTAAAATAAATAGAAATGAACTAAGCTCCCAAATATGGGGGGGAGGGGAGGGCCTCTTAAACTCAGTGTCTCCATCTGTGGTATCATGAATAACTGTGTTCTGTGTCTATCATATTCTTTCTTATATTTAACACCCAATGATGTCATATCCCTTACCTGTTCATGGCATAGTCATGTGTAATGTCTGACTAGTTTCAACCAGCAATAATGATACGCCTATGATGGGTTAGATACCAGTAGTATTTATAGATCTATTCAGATTAAAATGTTCTTCTGAAGGCTGTCCTGTTCCTCGCAGCCCCACCCCAGGGCTGGACAGGGGCTATAGTTGGGCAGGTGTGTAGTGCTGAGTGAAGCTTTCTCATAGTACCGGAAGGGAACTTAGATTTAGAACTGGCAGAAATCCTAGTTTCTAGTCCAGCCGCTCTCATTTTACAATGAGGAAATTGAGGCCTAGAAAGGTAAAGTCCCTTGCACATAGGTATTAACTGTCAGACCTAGGAATTAAACCTAGCTCCTTAACTAGGTGGCACAGTAGATAGAGTTCTGGACCAAGAATCAAGAAAGACTCGCCTTTGTGAGTTCAAATCTGACCTCAGACATTTACTAGCTGTCTACTCTAAGTGACTAGCAAGTCACTTAACTCTGTTTACCTCAGTTTCCTTATCTGCCAATTGTGCTGGAGAAGGAAATGGCAAACACTCTAGTATCTTTGCCAAGAAAGCTTTAAATGAGGTCATGAAGAATCAGACACAACTGAAATGACTAAACCACCACCTCAATTCCAGGCTTAGTGTTTTCTCTATGGTTCTACATTGGTTTGGTTGGGCAGGGGTAGGGGTGGGCAGGACAAGCTATTTAAGTCTAACATAGGCTTTAACCAGTAGATTCTGGGCAAAGGAAGGACTGGGCAGAAATCAGGGGCTAGAGATAAATATCTTGGAACTGAAAGAGGCAGGTGGTCTTGAAGTCTGACTTGGAAGCCAACACTTGTACAGCTTGGTTGATTTCAAACCTGAAACTTATCTTCAGGGTTGATGGAAAAGAGATGCTGCTGCTGACTGCCTTCAGAGCATCATTCTCCTCCAGAAAGTCTGGGAAAAAGGGAATTAAGGGAGTATCTTGCCTGAGGGCACAAAACACTTCATATGAGGAAGTCCCAATGGAAAGGATCTACCACATAAACACTCAATCTACCACTCTGGTAGCTGTAATTCACACTTAAATTTCACTATATATTTAAAACTTTGTTTTAAAATAGTGCAGTAAAATCATTCTGGTCCTTCAGATACCTGAGAAAATTAAGCTCTAATCTGTTGTGCCACCCCCAAATTCTACTCCTCTGCTCAAAACTCGTCTGTGACTCCCAAGTAAATTCCCTACTACATGAAGTTCAGCCTCCTTAGTATGGGTCACAATTTATCTTTCTGGTCTTATCTCACACACATACACATATCACCTTATAGTTTATGTTCCAACCAGACTAGACTACTAACTATTCGATGCAAAGACTGAGATTTCCTATCTCTCTGCCCTTATTCACACTGAACCTTATGCTGTAAATGTCCCCAGATTCTGCCTAGGAAAATTAAGGATTTGAATGGATCCTTGGGCCTTGACCTCTGTCACAGAGAAGAGGGAATATGAACAATGAGGGAGGGTAATAATCATTTCTTTAATCCAGATATTGTTGATTAGCTATTCATATGTAAATGAGGTTCACCACTCAGCACTCCACTAGGAAATAACCAAAATCAGATGCAAATACAGGAACTAGATGATTTATTCATGCAGAGCTGAGACTTGAGTTTTAGAAATGGGAATTGCTTCATTGCCCCAGGAGGCAATCAGAGCAAGTGAGGGTTAATAGGTAGATCACGTAAGATAGCAAAAAGGGTCAGCGCAGTGCTTTCCTTTAAGATTGGGATAGAACCAGTCTGCCAGAGTTTTCCCATTCTCTGCAAGATGGGTTAGGGTACTTCTCTCTAAAAGGTGACCTAGTTGTCACCAGGACTAAATGATCCCTTCACCTCTCCTGATGCAAGCTTCCTAGTGGCTTATGAATACATTGACTAGGTTTTTCTGATCACCTTAGGGTGTAAAGAGACCTACCTACATGGAACATGGATCATTCAGAAATGTGAATCACTGCACCCTGCCCTACTGACCAGACACATTTTCGTAAAGAGGTAAGGGGAACTGTGTCTCCTCAAGATAAGCATTATAGCATTCTTGTTGAATATCCTTTTAATGTTATAGCTAAGCAAACCTCCTTTTGTTAATTGTTCAATAACCTATGAGTGCCTTATTTCATTCCAACATTGGACTTAACAGGGTGCATGGGTGAATCAGGGCATCCTCCCCCAGTACATGACCAAGCAACTAAGGTCTGGGGCACTGATAAAACAGAAGGTAAGGGAGCTTATTTATAATTCAAAGTAAACAACAACAACAACAACCTTAACAGTCAGCTACAGAACATGCTAAGGTGAACTAAACATAGATGAGACCAGACATACTCTTCTTTTTTTGAAGGGGGAAGGCAAGGCAATTGGACTTAAGTGACTTGCTCAAGATCACACAGCTAGTAGGTGTCAAGTGTCTGAGGCTGCATTTGAACTCAGGTCCTCCTGACTCCAGGGCTGGTGCTCTATTCACTGCTTCACTTAGCTGTCCCAAGACCAGACATACTCTTGCAGAAAGCTCCTGAACCCGAGTGAACCTCAAAGTTGGTCATAATAGTGGAGAAGAGAAAGAAGAAGATGAAGAAGAAGAAGAAGAAGAAGAAGAAGAAGAAAGAGGAGGAGGAGGAAGAGAGGAAGAGGAGGAGAAGAAGAGAAAGAGGAAAAGGAGAATTAGGAAGAAGAAGAGTAGGAGGAAGAAGGGGAGGAGGAGGAGAAGAATTAGCATTTAAATCACCCTTTAAGATTTATTAAGAGTTTTATGTGTATTATCTTATTTGATCCTTAAGGCTTATTTTCAGGGCTCTGAGGGGAAGGGAAAGCCCAGAACAGTTTAGCCTTAGGGAGTCCAGCCATGCTAAATTCCATTGTACTTTTTTCTCCAGCTGATTGTCAACAAGATGTGCTTGCCAAGGCTTTTGTAGGAATCACTGCTATTTTCCAGGGTTTCAGCAGCAAAGATCAGATTTGATCACTTGTTCATTGTTCCCCCCATTAATTTTACAGCTGTGAACTTTTCAAATTCTGTGAAAGTCAAATTGGTCTATCTGAAAGCCATGATCAGTAAAAGAACCTAGACATCGTCTTAGAAATTATCATGAAAAATTGCCCTGATATTCTAGAACCTGAGGGTAAAATAGAAATAGAAAGAATCCACCAATCATCTCCTGAAAGAGATCCCAAAAGGAAAACTCCTAGGAATATTGTAGTCAAATTCCAGAGTTCCCAGATCAAGGAGAAAATATTACAAGCAGCCAGAAAGAAACAATTCAAGTATTGTGGAAACACAATCAGAACAACACAAGATTTAGCAGCTTCTATGCAAAGGGATAGAAGGGTTTAGAATATGATATTCCAGAGGTAAAAGGAGGTAGGATTAAAACCAAGAATCACCTACCCAGAAAAACTTCAGGGTGTATAGCACTTCAGGGGGAAAAAATGGAATTTCAATAAAATAGAGAACTTCCAAGCATTTTCATTGAAAAGATCAGAGCTGAATAGAAAATTTGACTTTCAAATACATGAATCAAGAGAAACATGAAAAGATAAACAGGAAAAAGAAGCCATGAGGGACTTTACAAAGTTGAACTGTTTACATTCCTACATGGAAAGATGGTATTTGTAACTCATGAGACCTTTCTCAGTATTAGGGTAATCAGAGGGAATATGTGTGTGTGTATGTGTGTGTGTATTATATGTGTAGGTACATGAGTATGTATGTATATGAATATATATGTATGTGTGTATATATGTGAGTGTATGTATATGTTATATGTGTGTGTGTATAGTGTGTGTGTGCATGTGTATGTGTATAGACACAGAGTGAGCTGAATATGAAGGGAGGACACCTAAAAATAAAGTGTTGAGAGGAATGTATTGGGAGAAAGAGAAATGGAGTAGAATGTAGTAAGTCATTTCACATAAAAGAGGCAAAAAAGAGCTTTCACAATGGAGGGGAAAGGAAGAGAGGAGAGAGGGAATAAGGGAGCCTTACTCTCATCAGATTTGGCTTAAGGAGGGAATGACACACATTCAATTGGGTATGGAAATCTATCTCACCCTGTAAGAAGGCAGAGGGGGAAGGGGATAGAAGAGGCAGGATAATAGTAGGGATGGCAGATTGGGATAAGGGGGCGATAGGTCAAGGGAGAAAATGGAGTAAATGGAGGGTAGGACAGAATGGAGGGAAATATGGTTAGTCTTTCACAAGATGACTTTTATGCAAGTGTTGTACATGGATACACACTACCCATATTGAAGTGCTTATTTTCTCAGTGAAGGTGGGTAGGAAAGAAGAAAGGGAAAGAATGTGGAACTCAGAGCTTTAAAAATGAATGCTAAAAATTGTTTTTGCATGCAGCTGGGAAATAAGTTGTACAAACAGTGGAGTATAGAAATCTATCTTGCCCTACTGGAAAATAGAAGAGGGGGGATGGAAGAAGCGGGGTGATAGAAGGGAAGGCAGATTGGGAAAAGGGGCGGTTGGGGCACACACTGTCCTGGAGTTGGGGGAGGGGAGAGATAGGGAGAAGATTTGGAATTCAAAATCTTGCGGAAGTGAATGTTGAAAACTGAAAAAAAAAATAAACTATATTTTAAAATGTAAAAAAGAAAAAGAAAATGAGTGGGTTGGAGTAGATGACCTCTAAGACCTCTTTCAGCATTGTCTATGATCCTAAGAAATGAGGTGATAGGACAGCAAGAAAGTATAGGACAATCTAATGTCAAAGAGAAGCAATTTGGGGATGGGAACTCCTTTCCCTTCTAGAAGCCAGGGAACCAGACTAGACTCCAAAGAGGGGAGAGTGAAAGTGGGGAAGCAACAGAGACAACAGTCCTGACCATCTTGTGAGCATCGAAACTGAAATGGACATAGTGAAGAAGGAAACACCAAAGAGACAAACCCAGAGCCCTCTACCCTGGGAATCTAAAACCATCTGAAGAAGCTCCCTGACTGAGCCGAATGCTCGGGTTCTAACATCATGAAGAGAACAAAGAGAGTAAAGAGCGAGGACCTACAAGTCACAAAAAGCAGCTAAAGAAATTGGAAGTGAGCTCAATTGACCATTTTCTGAAGTTCCTAGGACTGCTTTTCTGGAAACTCTGATTCATTGTTTTTCATTCTCCCCCTGTTGCTTTCTGACTGTTTGTTCAGCTAGCAGTAAGTGCTTTGAGAAGCCAAGATAATTATGTGATTACTTGAACAACACAGCAGGCTAAGGGCCAAGAGTGCTGGGGCCGGTGTCCTGACTCCTCAACAGAACAGGTCTTGATGGGAAACAGTCACTGGTGGCAATGAAGAGACAGCGGGGTTAACTCTCAGAGCTAAAGAGCACATTGAAATAATGACTCAAGTGATGGTTCAAGACTCCAAGGCCCAGGAAACTTGCATTGGAGGCAGGGACTGTTCCCCAATTTGACCTTCACAGAATTTGAAAAGTTCACAGCTGTAAAATTAATGGGGGGAATAATGAACAAGTGATCAAATCTGATCTTTGCTGCTGAAACCCTGGAAAATAGCAGTGATTCCTACAAAAGCCTTGGCAAGCACATCTTGTTGACAATCAGCTGGAGAAAGAAGTACAATGGAATTTAGCATGGCTGGACTCCCCAAGGCTAAACTGTTCTGGGCTTTCCCCTCCACTCAGAGCCCTGAAAATAAACCCATCTTCCCTTTTCTCCTGTATTGTTTCCATCACCTGAACTTAGTGGTAGAGTTTCCAGACACAATGGTGAAGCTGTAGAATCACACAGTATCTCCTTTGAGCCACCTAAGCAAGACCTATTGGATTTACCTGGATGTCATGAATGGAATAGGATTAGTGAGATGAAACATGAAGGGTGGATGCCAGGAGTGGAAGTCTGACATGTCAGCAAAAAGAAATTATGTTTCCTGGAAGAAGAGTGATGTCTCTCTGGCCAGCTGTGCTGGACTGCCCTGATAACAATCCTGGCTAAACTGACAGCTGCCACCTAGGTGATTACTCTTCTCCATATGAAGTAGGATGTCCAAAACTTAACATGACCCAGGGCAGAGATGAGGCAAGAACACGGAATGTCTCTGCTAGTGGTCACGACTGTGAATGAAAGAAATAGTGAAATCCTCAACAATGGGAGACTAAAGGGGGCCTGGATCCATGCAAAGACAGCAAGTGTAGTTAGGTAATCTTTTTACTTTGTGCTAAGATAAGAATAATGGACAGATTTGTTACTAGCTTTTCTTTCCACCTTCACTGAGGCTAGGATGAGACTATAGAAGTCAAAATGGAAATCAGAGGGACTTGGGGTGGCCACGAGGCAGAATGAAATCTCATAAAGATAGTATAAGAAATATCTTCATGTTTTTTAGTAAATTGTGCAACATTTAAAGCTTTTCAAGGTATTCTTGCTTTGCCATGATAGGACCAGGGATTTATAATTGATAGGTCATCAAGCACAGCCCTTCATTTTATTGATAAGGAAACTGAGGTCTAAGGTGAGTTACCCAAAGTCACAAAGGAAATAGCTGAGCCAGGATTCAGTCTTTTTTTGGAGATCTCTTCAAAGAGAATGAGACATAATTATATTGAAAGATTTTCATCCAGTCTCCTTAGAGAACATTCAGTCAGATGATAGCTTTCTAGCAAGTACGTGGAGAATGGAAACATTGAAGAATACTGCCAATGCCACTGGAAGACCAAGGCATGGAACAGTCATTAAGCTGGAAATAAGAACATGTCAGAGTTCTAAAATACTACCATCAGGTTCGTGCTAAGAATGGCAAAAGTTTAGGAGGTTTTGATCTAGGTCCTTGATCATTGTCAATTCAATTCAACAAACTTCTATTAAGAATTACTGCAAGGTATGGTGCTGGCACTGGAGACAGGAAGACAGATAGGACGTAGGTCTTGCTTTCAAGGAGCTCACATGCTTGACACTTAGTAGGCACTTAACAAATGCTTGCTGTCTTGACCTGACTTGGTAGGAGACAAAATGGTACAGAGAAAAGAGCTTTGAGTCACATGGTCTGAGTTCCACTCCTTGCTTTGCCATTCATGGTATGACCTTGGTCAATTTTCCTTGGGTCTCGATTTTTTCATATATAAGAAGAAAGGATTGAACAAGGCAGCCTCTGAGGGTCCTTTTAGCTCTAGGTCTAGATGAATGATCCTGTATATGGAGAATTATGCAAATATCAAAAAATAAAATCAAATAAATTTTTTCAAATGTTTGTTGAATTGAATGCTGAAATTGAGGTAAACTATATCTAGAAAATTCCCTTGAGGTACCACTTTAATAACTGTAAAAAAAGCAAATTAAAGCACAAACTGTTCTTGAAAAAGTCATGATGACTATTTATAATCTGTACTCTTTTATATTTACTAACTTTCACCTTAATCAGAGAACTAGGTGGTTCAGTAGATAGAGCTTTGGACCTAGAGCCAGACCTGAGCTCAAATCTCACCTGAGATGATCGTGGGCAAGTCACTTAGTCTTTGTAAATCCCAAGGACAAAATGGTTTCTTTTTTCCCTCCATTGATCTTCAACTAAATGCTTTCCACTTTGCATTGCCTCCTGGATTTCCTCACATAGTACACCAACTCAATACACAGTGCTTCCCCCTTCTTTCACCAGTCTCTTTTGGATAGTATATATTCATCCAGGACTACATTCTCATCATGAGTTTCGTCCTACCAAGTCTCCTTTATTCCTATCAGGTTAAATTTTTCCTCTTGAATTAAGACCTCTAGTTCATTTTCTTTGGTGTCTAACTGTTGCCCATTTGTCTATGGACATTGGAATCTGTGGATTTTATTGCTGGATCTTTCTTATATTTTATCTCCTGTGAACTACTGGGTACCTTAGCAGCAGCTAAGTCTTCCTTCGCTCTCACTACAGTTTTGGTATCTAACTTGATAGGTACAGAATAGGTAGTTTTCTCTCTCCCTCATTCTTCTTATATGAAAGGCCTTTTCATTAGATTTGCAAGATGCCAAGCACATACATTCTTATTGACCTTTGTGAGGCTCCCTTTATTAGCTTGTCATTCTATTATTTTAAGCCATCTAAACCCGAAAATCCAAATCCCATTCTCAGCTATCATCTTCATAACTAGCTGCTCTCTTTCTAAATCAGACCTCTTCTTTTGCTTCCCTTGCCTTCAGTACTTAATTTGAGGTTAGAGAATTTGAGTTTGATCCTTGATCTACCACTGAGTTGGACATTTAATAATAATGGGCAAGATAATTAATAATAATAAGGAACATTTATAGAGCACTTTAAGGTTTTACAAATATTATCTTATTCAGTCCTCAGAACTACCCTACTATTCTTATCCTCATTTTACAGGTGGAGAAACTGAGGCAGGAAAAAGTGAATTGACTCACCCAGGTTCATCCAGCTAATTAGGGTCTGAGGCTGGATTTGAACTCAGAGCTTTCTTCCTTCAGGTCTAGCCCTTTACCACTTTTCTGTAACCTTTAAGTCTTAGTTTTCTTAACTATTTAATGATATTCACACTATCTGATTCAGGGGTTCAGAACTTATAGCCTTAAGGCCACATGTGACCTTTCAGGTCCTTTTATTAAAATGATTGTTCTGTAGAATTTGGATTCTGTCAGGCCGCACTTAAGGACCTAGAAGGCCACACCCCTGACCTATTTCTTAGGGTTATTTTGCTAAAATTGCTTTTTGAACCTTAAAGTATTATAATGTGTGCATTGTTCTTCATTTTTCTATCTGCCAGAACACTTAGTATTGTGTCTTGCATATGGTAAACAGTTCAATTCAATTTCTTGAAACAAGTAAATTGAAATGTTATAATCATATGTTTGTAAAAGAGACAGGAGGAAGAGAAATCATGAGCACATAGTAATTTGCAATGATTAAAAATTGGTGTCTACATTTAGGGTGTTCTTTCCTTTCAAGTTCCAAATTTATTGTTTAAGCATCTTTGGTCTAGGTCCAAGGAACAGAAAGTGCTACAGGCTTAATTCATCAATCTGGGGTTTTGGGTTAAGGTAAGTTGTAGCCACAAATGCTCAATGGATGTCTTACTCCACCTATTCCCCAACCAAATCTTCTAAATTCGGTTCAACTCAATAAGTATTTGCTAGATGGGTTCACAACATATCAAAGACAAAAAAGATCTGAGTCCTCTAGGAGTTCATATTTTACTGGGGGAGCGAGGGGAATTAACATAGAATTGAATAAATGAATGGAAAAAATACACAAAAGAGTGGACCATGAAGAAAGCACTCATGACCACGAATTTGAGCTAAACCTTGATGAGAACTAGGGAACCCAAGAGGTGAATGTGAGAAGGGAAATCATTCTAATCATGGGATATTTACAGAGGCATCATGGTAGAACATAGAATGCCAAATATGAGGTGAAGAGCAAGCAGGACTTTTTTAGCTGGAACAGAGTACAGCAAGGAGGTCAATGTAAAATCAGTAAGGAAAAATAAGTAGAAGCCAAATTAAGAGAGACTTTAAATGCCAAACAGAGCGTTACTACTTTATCCAGCGAAAATAGGGGGCCATTGAAATCTTTTGAGTAGAAGAGTGGCAAGGTCAGAACATTCATTCAGTAGAGGGGGAAAACTGGAGCCAGGTAGGTTTTTGCAATAATCTTGGCAAGCAGTGATATGGGCATGATCTAATGTGGTAGTGTGTGTTTGTCCTTCATTTTGGAAGAAGCCCATGCCATCAGAAAAATGATGACATGACTTGCACTTGACTTTGTTTTGCGTGAGGGAGGGCTGTGCAGGTCACCACCCTCACTTCTCCTCCAGAGCCATCTGAATCCAGTGACCAGATATTCATCAAGATGACTGGAGATGACCCAGGATGAGGCAATTGGGGTTAAGTGACTTGCCCAAGGTCACACAGCTAGTGAGTGTCAAGTGTCTGAGGTGAGATTTGAACTCAGGTCTCCTGATTCCTCCACTGATGCTCTAGCCACTGCACCACCTAGCTGCCCTTAATGTGGTAGTAGGAAAAGAGTCAATGAATAAAGAGAGATGAAAGAGAATAAAAAGTGATGGTTGAAAGGGTAAGCTCTCATAGATGGGAGGTGAAAGGAATGAGGGTATAAACAGACAAGGAGAAGGATCATCTCTCTCTCCAAGGGTGGAAAAAAAGAAAAATGAATGAGAAGGAGTGTAATGTGGAGGGTATTTCAGGTTTGGAATGAGAGAAAAGAGGGGATTGAGCACAACCTCAATTTCCTTAGAGATGGTCTTCAACCAAAAGAGGAGGATAATGGTAATGACAATGACTTACTATAGAGAGAGACAATTTGGAGCAAAAGTATAGGGAGCACAATTATGAGGCAAACGCTGAAGAGCAGTCACTGCCATGCTTGGTGCTGAAAGCCCCAGAGATGGGCAAGGGACACGAACCTAAGAAAGAAGGCAATAGAGAAGCCAGTTGGGCTAAAGGAATGAGGGCAGATGTGCTCCTACTTTCCCCATTGCCCAGCAGCCAGTGTTGAGGACTGTTTAATATCCATTTCATTCAAACTTTTCCCTACTTTGGCAAAGACAAAGTACATTCTACTTAATGAGAAAAAGATTCACTCGTTGAAGAAACTGAGCTCTATGAAACAAAAAGGGATTTTTCAGAAAAAATGGCTATCCTCTTATCTAGATTTCTCTTCCTCCAGCTGTGGAACAGCTGCATGCTCGGAAAGTCCCTAAGTAGCCCCTGTTGGAAGCCAGAGTTGCTGTTTCAATGCAAGGAGAAAAAAGTAGGAAGAATTATTAGAAAAACATTTTTCTTGATAATGTCCTCAAAATGGAAGGTTGAGAGAAATTATAAAAGAAGGTTAGTAAAATAAGTAAATATGGTCATTACACTCTCTTTTGAAAAAGAGACCCACAGAGTTTAAAGGCACTTGAAAATTTATTTAATTGGCTATTAAGTAGATTTTTCAGATTGTTTTTAAAGAGCATGAGGCCCCAAGTTTAAGGAAATCGTTTAAATAAAACACTTTAATCAATTAACAATGTAACAGAAGCTGGACAAAATTACTTAGTGCCACCCAACTCTCCATCTACACACATTGAGTATTTCTCCTACAGTTCTGCTGTATGGAAAATTGAAGGTAAGTACTGTACAAACATTTTAAAGACTCACATGCCCCAGGGCATCATAACAGCCACAAGACCACCAGGTATCATTGGGCTTATCCCCTGACATTCTTGTGATGGTGGCTTCTGTTGCACACACTCAATTCTCTTACTTTCAGGATAACTGATCCACTGACTGACCAGAAGTCTTCAAGTGAATCACTTAAGGAATAGATGAAAACTCCTTGTTCTTGTCTTCTCACCAGGCCAGTCCCACCCACTTCACCCCTGAGCTATGGTTGATGTGAGTTTTATTTCTCCATTAAATCTGATCCTTTGAAAGCTTTGAGGGACTTGATAGAATGATGCAGTAATTAGTTTTCCCAACTCAACTGCTTTTCATTACTCCAGCCCTGACTTCAATGAAAATACTGAACAAAATGTTCCATGTGGGATCAGGAACAATTTCAATGACAGGGTTAAAAGATTTGGCTTTCCTTCCCCTTGTCAGTATGGGATTGCACTTAGTTATGTTTTATTTTTGGAAACCACATTTTTTTTAAAAAATACAATCCCTTTCTATTTGTATCTTGAAGTCTGTAGGGCATATGTGCTCTAGGAACTAAACTGTGAGCACAAGGCAGGAAAGGGCCAAACAGCTGTCAGATGGTGAGGATATTGCCCTGAGTCAGTACTGATCTCTTCCATTAAAACAGCAACCTTAAGGCGAGGTCTCATATTCCATCCTAATAATTCTGTGCCTTTCTCAAGCCAAGATTTATGTTTTCCACTCCCCTGTCTACTAAGCCAAGTCTGTTCTACCAGTTAACTAATAAGCAAGCTTATTTCTAGCAAGCAGCTAGCAACATGTATTTGTAAAAATACCTGTATTGTTCTGAGGACCATCCTAGGTGTTTCTAGGGTAATGCAAATGGAAGAGGTATTGGTTCCTCCTCCTCCCTTTCCCTTATCCCTAGAGATCTTCAGTGACATTCTAGAGGAGGTTCTGTTTCCATTCTCTGTCAGTCTAGATGACTTCTGAGGTCCCTTCCAACTCTGAGATTCTGTAGTGGTTTGACCAGACAATCCAGAAAAAGGAGAGAACAGACCAATTCAAATGGATCAGAAGAAACATAAAATCTGTTATGCATTCATTATAGTTTCACCCAGGCTAATAGCTTATTGAGGTGATATGAGAGACCAGAGTTGGGTGAGAAGGTCTGAAAAGGATTCATTTAATTTAGTTTAACAGGAAGATACTAAGAGTTGACTAAATGAAAGGCACTATGCTAAAATGAGCCTAGGAAAACAAAAATGAAAGAGTCCCCTGCCTTCAAGGAGTTTACATAATAGGGAAAAAACATGTATACAAATAAGGAAATACAAAATGAATATAGCATCATAAAGGAAAGGAAGAGCCGCTAATACTAGAAGAATCAAAAAAGACTTCTTGTAGGTGATGACCTGGGACACCTTCATGGAAAAAGTGTGTTTGGGGCAGGGTTTTGTAGTAGGAAAGAGAAAGAGTCTGATGGAAAGAAGATGGAGGGCCATGGTGACCTGAAAGTGGAAGCACAAGGTTTGTGTAGAGCAGAGAGTAAGCAAATAACCTTGATTGCAATGCATAGAGCAACAAGTCACTGAGAGGCAGATTTAGGTATGATGTAAGGACACTTACTATTATAGCTATCTAAGAGGGATGAGGTTAACTCAAGAGCTCTGTAAGTTCCCCATGGTGGGAGGCTAGGTATCAACTTGTCAGGAAATGCCTGCTTCAGCCAAAGACTAAATAACTTCTGAGGTCTCCTCTACCTCAGAGATTCTATGAAGAGGAGTAAAGAGCAAACCCCAGTCCATCTTGGGATAGAACATGTGAAAGAATAAAGTATGGATGAATGCTCATCCTATTTCCTAAATTACTAGCCTCCTTTTTGTTTGTTTTTCATTTGAAGTGGTTAATGTTTTTTACTCTAAACTTGACAAACACTAACAAACAGGAATATTTTCATACTCAAAGAATAGAAAAAGAGGATTACATGTGAAGCCACAAATATCAATTATCTATTCTCTTCCGTGCATTTAAAAGCATGGTTCAATGAACCTCTCGTCTAAATTCTTTTCTTCCCCTTTTGGCATCAGTATCCACCCACCCACCCCCCGACACTGACAACCCTTCCAAATAAAAAAAACTCCTTTGTAGTAAATAAACCAAGTCAAGGAAATCAAATCTATACATTAACCACAAATGAACATATTTGCCTCTTTCTGCATCACGAGTCTAGTACTTCTCTGTCAGGAAGCAGATAACATGCTTCAGCACTGGCTCTGCAGAGCTGAAACTGCCCCATTGTGTGGATCAGAGTTCTTACAAACTACCAGGCTCTTAAAAGCAGGGGTTAGGTTTTCCACTGCTATACAATTCCAACTGTAGCACATCTTGGACACTCAACATCAGTGTTAACAATAATACTGAGAATATGGTTGAAGCTTCTCCATCACCACCCCCAAGAGAACAAGGATTTTTGAACTAAAAACAGTCTTCAGCTATTTCTCAGTATCAGTTCAGCAACTACTTTAACTGATGCAGGTAACTTATCAGCTGGGCTATTTCACAGGGAGCTTTGACACAGAAGAGTGAAAAACAGATGTTCTCGATCTTCACTGAAAACCGAGAAGAAAACCATCTATACCGAAGCTTGAGAGATGTGATTTGAAAGATCAATTAATAGGATTTCAGACTCCACCTCTTCTAAGAAGCCTACACTGATCCCTGTAGCTGAAAGTTCTTTCTCTTTAAATTTCCCTTTAGCGCTTTGTCCAGACCCAGCCTTTGCCAACCCAACATTCTCCCTTGTTTTAGGATACTTTTGTATATTCATTCTATGCCCAATAACTTAACAGAAGCTTCCAGAGAGCTAGGGTTGTCATTTTTTCACCTTTGTATCACAAGCATTTAGCAAAGCGCCCTGTATGGAATACAAACTTAATTAAATTCAACACAAATGTACACCTGCATGTCATTGTGAGTGAGTAGTTCTTTGTCATAGAAGCATTAATTAAAAAAAAACACCCTACACCACTGAATTCATAAAGTTCAGAGCACCTCATCTTCAGCTTAGGTATAACTGTGTCATTTGCAAGGAGTGCAACAGACAGCAATTCTTACAACAGTCAGTTGAAAATAACTTGAGAGATAAGCAGTTATGCCTCAGTGACTTACATATTTATGTGAAGGTGGGGAAAAAAGACTGAAGTCTCAAAAGTTGTCTCCATGAGAATGTGACATTGGGGGAGGGGGTCTATTTCCAGAAACATTAAATCACAGTTTTTACAATAATGTTTACAATAACCTACCTATCATGGTGGCCAGAGTATAAATCTGTAACATAGTATCAACTCGTGAATTGTCAGGAAGAAGGAAGTTCTTGTATCTTTTAAATCCATTAAAACTCACAACCAACAAACAATCTCTTCTAGGTCACTGTTAAAATCTAAAGATTATTAATAAGGATAATAAATTGTAAACACTGTAGGTACATAGGTAGATTGGTAACAGAACAATAGATGATGGAAGGAAGGAAGGAAGGAAGGAAGGAAGGAAGGAAGGAAGGAAGGAAGGAAGGAAGGAAGGAAGGAAGGAAGGAAGGAAGGAAGGAAGGAAGGAAAATAAATAGGTAGATAGATGGGTCGGGGTAAGTGGATGGATGGATAGGTAAAGCATTTGTTAAATACTTAATTTATGCCAAGCACTTCACTGAGAATAAAAATACAAGCAAATGAGACAGTCCCAATCTCAAGGATCTTGAATTCTAAAGGAGGACAAAATAAGGGAGCTGGAATCTCATGGAGATTAGTGGCAGTGGGTGGAAAAGAAGAGAAGTAGTATAGTAGTTTGGGTCATGGCAAGATAAGGCAGAAGCTCACCTGTTGGGACAGTTGGTTTTCTACCCAAGAGAACTGTAGTTAATTCTCTCTACTTTTTCCTTAAACCTTAACATGAATATTCCATTATACAGACATACCTCTTTTTATTACACTTAGCTTTATTGTATTATTTCAGATACCATGGCTTTTATTTTGTTTTGGTTTTTTGCAAAGGATTAAGGATTGCGGCAACTTTGCCATGAACAAGTTATTGATTCCATTTTTTTCACATTGTTTCCCTGTGTCACTTTTAGGTAATTCTCTCAATATTTCAAGCTTTTTCATTGTTATTATATCTGCTATAGTGATCTGTGATCAGTAATCTTTGATGACTATTGTAATTATTTTGGGGTACCATGAACCGTGCCCATATAAAACAGCGAACATAGTCAATACATCTTGTGTGTGTCTATTCCACTGACAGGCCCTTTACCATTTTCCCATCTCTCTCTCTCTCTCTCTCTCTCTCTCTCTCTCTCTCTCTCTCTCTCTCTCTCTCTCTCTCTCTCTCTCTGTCTCTCTCTCTTTCTGTCTCTCTGTCTCTCTCTCTGTCTCTCTCTCTGTCTCTCTCTCTCTCTCTCCCCTCTTCAGCCTCCCTATTCTCTGAGACACAATATCAAAAATAGTCCAATTAATAATCTTACAATTGCTTCTAAGTGGTCAGGTGAGAGGAAGAGTCAAGCAATGCAGCAACCTTCAGTGCTGACTTATTTTAAGAAATTTCCATAGGCACCCCAATCTTCAGCACCCACCACCCTGATCAGTCAGCAGTCATCCACACTGAGGCAAGACCCTCCACCAGCAAAAAATTATGACTCATTGAAGGCTCAGATGATGGTTAGCATTTTTAGCAATAAAGTATTTTTTAAATAGAGTATGTACATTGCTTTTTTAGACATAATGATATTACTCACTTAATAGATTGTGGTATCATGTAAACATAAGTTTTATATGCACTGGGTAACAAAAAAATCATATGATTCACTTTATTGCGATATTCTCTTTATTGTGGTTATATGGAATTGAAACCTCAATATCTCTGAAGTATGCTTATACTAACCATGTTTCCAAGCTGCTCAATTATCCCGAACCCAAGTTTGAAGCGTCTGCCTTCTCCTAGTAAGTACATATGGCTACAGTCACGGAATACCAACATCTCAGAAGAAGCCACTCAGTGAGTGCTCCAAAGCATTCTGAATTAGGGAGCTAGGCAGTGTAATGGATAGAGTGCTAGATTTGGAGTCAGGGAGACTTGAGTTCAATTGGCCTCAGATATTAACTAGGTACATGACCTTGGGCAAGTCACTTAATTTCATTAACCTCAGTTTTCCCATCTATAAAATAGGGATAATAATAGCACCTCTCTTATAAGGTCGTTTCAACCATCAAAATCAATCAAGGTAAAATATGTGAAGTACTTTGCAAATATTAAAACACTGTACAAAGAGTAGCTAGCTATTATTAAGTAGGAAACAACATATTACCAACTATCAAACGCACAAAAATGGCATAAAATGATATTCTCTATGATTGTACTTTATTTTGTTTTATTTCATAAAGACTATAAAACAAGGTAAGCCTTATGGATGAAGGAGATTTTACAGGGAACCATGGGTGAAGTTCACTGCCACAGAATTTCCTGCACTGATGAAATAATAGGTCCAGATTTTTTTCATTAAGGAAAAGAATAATTTTTGATTGTGGTTAGCTCAAATGATCTCTGCAATTTTTTCTTGTTCTCAGTCTCTTTCTATGAAGGTTACTTTTTTCATGAGAAAGAATAGGAAGGAAGGAAATAAGCATTTATGAAGTACCTATTCCATGCCAGGCATTATGCCAAGCACCACAGAAGTATTATCTCACTTGATCCTCACCACAACCTGGGTGCTTTTCTTATCCCCAATTTTACAATTGAGGAAACAGACAAACACAGGTTAAGTGAGTTACTCACACAGCTAATAAGTGTCTGAGGTACTTAGCATAGTACCTGGCAATGGTAAGTATTTGATAAATGTTATTTGACTGACCGAGGATGGATGAACTCAGACCTTCCTGAGTCTAGGCCCAGCGCTCTGTCAACTATCTTAATGAATAGAGAACTGACCTTGGAGCCAGGAACATCTGAGTTCCAATTCTGCCACTAATATATGCTGGTTCGGTGATCCTGGATCATAAATCTGGAAGTAGAAGGGACCACAGAAGCCAACTAATCCAACTTCCTAATTTTACAGCCAGGCCTGCAAGGTTAAGTGACTTCCCCAAGGTCATACTGGCAGTGATAGAGATGGAATTAAAGCCAGGTCCTGTGCCTCTACAAGTCAGACAGTCAAGGGCATTTTTATTTACGACCTGCTATGTGCCAAGCATCATGCTACACCCTAAGTACCATACTTTCTCAAGACACTAAACTTTCAGTATTCTAGGTAATCCTTTAAAACTATTGCAGAATAATTGGAATCTTCCTTATTGACATTTCCTATACTAATGAAATCACAGGCATGAAAAATATAAGCATGAATGTGAGAAATGATCCATTTAGACCCCTATGCTTTTCCAAACAGGATAATCAGGTTGATATGATTACATAGGGGTAGTGAATATAAATTCTGTATATTAGACCCCTGGAGATGTAAACTGCAGATTGTAAGTTCACTTGCTTAATCATAGGAAGCTAAAAAGAGGCCCTCCACCTTTGTTTTTCCTTATTATGGTAACCAAGCGCAGCATGGCAGAAGTGACTCAATTATATGAAAAGTCCCCCAAGTTATTTTTGTACCTCCAAGCCACCTTTTCCTGTCCAACATGAACAGGGGACCATCTTATGATCATTTAGTAGGTAGAGACGCCCCATCCTTTGCCCAACCCGAGACACCTCTGCTGATGTATAATTTTTTGGCTGATACTTCATTTTTGGTTCTCAAAGCAATATCGATCAACCAATGGGATTCTGTATTTTGTATATCCTCTCGAGCTTTCAGGTACCAAACCTGGTATGAAATCTTATAAAAATAAAACTCTGGAGGAAGAGGGCATCTCAGACCATGAGGAAGGTCTGAGGTCCACTTCATTAGAGGAGACCACGGACCACTTAACAAAGCGCTCAGAACTGTCTCAGTTTCTTTTATTGGAGAATTTTAAACTACACATGTATACGTATATTTACAAATATGTGGGTACACATATATAAAATATACACATATAGTATGTGTGGGTGTATAGACTATTGAAGTAAGTAATAAAAGTTGCTGGCATTTAAAACCCAAGAAATAGAAGAAATCCTGTTTCCAAAGGGACACAGAAAGATCACCAAAACCTACACATCACCAAAAAAAAAAAAAAAACCAGGCAAAATCCAGGGCTAGAGACACAGTGTATACAATATAACACGGATATATTTTCTGAGGAGATACACTAAGCACTGAGATGGATCGACCTAAGATGAATTAATCTTTAGGAGAAGCAGATGGTTATACAGTGTGTTTTGTGAGTCAGATTAATTCTTGGAAAGAATGAAAATAATCAATTGACAACAGTCTCTTGATTTTTTTTTTCTCACAGAAGGCAATTAAGATGACACCAGGAAAAAAAGAAGAAATCCTGCCTTGACTCCTCCCAGAAATAAGGGCTAATGAGCAAAATAATGTAGCCTGGGCCCTTCTCCTTCTCCTCCTTCCTTTCTTCTTTCCCTCCTCTATACTTTCTAAAATTAAAACAACCCTTCCCTTCCCAAAGAGCTATCTCTTTGCTGAGTCAGCCTACTGAGTGCTTGTGACTTTGCAGACAGACTGGCAAGCTCCCTTGTCCCAGCAGACAGGCACTTGGAATTCAGTACATTCCATCTGACTGACGGGTTTCACTGTGGGATGATGGAACAGAAAGCAGCAATTCCCAGGCACCCCCAAACTCTGGCCAAGGGCTGAGGACACTGCAGCAACCCGCTGGGGCCCATTAAAACAAGGCCTGCTTCCCGTCCTCCCTCACTTCCGAGGTGATGAAGAAGGAGCCTCTGACTTCCTCCCCTCCCCTTTGCTGCTCTCCAGCTGATAAAGACAAGGAAGATAGGGTGTTAGCTTGGGAACTGGTGGTGCAGACAGCAGGCATTCGAAATATTTCTCTAGTTATTTTAGTGGTGCTTCAGAAAGAATGCTGACATCACACCTCAACCGGAGCATCTCCTTGGAAGGAGAGAGTCAGTTGCCTTTGGGTGGGTTATTCCTCTTCTAGCCCTGGTTGGGGGAGAAGGGTGAGGTGGGGAGTAAATGAATTTGGATGATGAGCAACAGAAGTCTCAGAAAGAACTTATCAAGAGCAGTGTTGGAGGAGATAACCTCTTGACCTTTGAGTTGACCTCTAAACATTGAACAGGAAGAAAAAGAAATCAAATCCTATTCAATTAAACAAATATTTATTTAATGCCCATTCTGTGACAGTTGCTGCTCTGGGTTCTAAGATATAGAAACAGAAACAAAAAAAAAGTCCCTGCACCCAAGGAGCTTACAGTGCACCTGACCTGAGGTACTGAGGGTGGAACACAAGAGGTACACAAAATAGTAAATGCACTATGACATTTGAGACAGTGTGTGTGTGTATGTGTGTGTGTGTGTATGTGTGTGTTTGTGTGTGTATACAGGATAGGAAATGGGTGGATTGCTTTTCAGATTGTTTTTAGGGGAACGCAATGTGATTTGCACTCCAAGCTTTGGGACAAGGCCTGTACCTCGTAAAACAGACTGTAATTTAAGCATGGTTGCCTTAACCATATTGACAGTATTAGCAAAAAGCTGAAATTGTCATAGAACCTTTTCCAATATGGTTTGAAATAGTGGGAAACTAAGGATTTCTTTTATTTCCTGGGTTTTAAATGCTAACAACTATTATTATTTACTTCAATAGTCTATACATACACACATATACATATTAAAAATGTATGTTATATATGTATACACACATATTTGTATATATATGCATATATGTGGAGTGTAAAAATTGTCCAACCTATAATAAAATGCTTGCAAATCATTGTTCCACAGTCCATTGCTCTATAATTCCTTGGGCCTCTGAGTCTCTTGGGTATTTTGAGTTCATTATATTATTTTAAACTCAGAAAATGTAACATGTTAATATATAATCATATATTAGAATCAAACATAATTATTATATATTATATATATAGTTAAATTATTGTCATATTGTTATGTATTACACAATATATTATGTAATATAATTATACAAAATAGCATATAATTGTATTATGTAAAAATTATATAAATAAATTATGTAATAATTCTATATGGTGATATATATCCCATAATATTACATATATTTTAGTTCAACCCAATACCTTGTATAAAGAAATGTACATAGTAAGCATTTTGCAAATATGTGATGATATTTACAACTGGACCTTGAAATCTAGTTAATTCAAGAAGAAACGCAGGCTCTTTCCTCTGTTTCCTTACGACTTCAGATCTATGATCCCATGAGTTGAGTAATATTCTTTGACCACAGTTGAAATTCTGATACATAAGAAAACCATCCTTTCTGAATGTTTCCATGAGAGAAAACTTATTGATATAAGTTTAGAAAAAAAAATAGAGTTCAAATGAGTTCTCTGAGTGTGGGCATCATGCTCATAAGTCCTATTACTCCTCTTTTAAGCAGGAGATAAATGATGATCACATCCCAGGGTTTTATATGGCTCCTGTATGGTCCACAGTGCACTTAGTGACCGATAGCTTAGATTACAGGGTCTCCAAACAAATTCCAGAAACTTCTTAGTCTTTGTCAAATACAAAATCAACAGCTATCCAATTAAGAAAAACCTTTCTTTTCATGTATCCTCCTGGAATGCAAGATCTTTTAAGGAATCATTGAGATACCAACTTGTACACTCTGGGGAGACAGCAGATGAGAGTTGTAATACATTACCTTGGTGCATAGCTTAAGTCCTACATGCTAAAAGGTTCTCCTAACCTCTCTCCTCAGAGTCTGATGTCCTCATCATTACCTCAATTGCATCATTACCTCATCATTATCTGACAGCAATTGTGTGAAATGACTTTTTCTCTACCAATCCTCATTAACTATTACTGGCTTTTTTTTTTCAGCAAATCAATCAAGTATTTTTTAAGCATCCTTCATATTTCAGAAACTGTGTTAGGTGCTGGGATTACAAGTACAACAAACAAAACAATCTCTACTCAAAAGGAATTTATATTCTAACCTGAGAGAAAAGTACATATATAAATACATACAATATAAATACAAAGGTATGGAAAGTAGCTAAATTCAAGGTGGTTTGGGCAGAGGGCCCTAGCCATGGAAGGGATGAGCAAATGCCTTATGGAAAGGTTAGTGCTTGCACCATGTCTCAGCAACAGAGGGACTCCATGAGGCAGAGGTGAAGGAGGGTATAAACTCTGTTTTTGTTTTGCAAACTCATCCAGTCCTACAATGAGCCATTGTTGGCCAAGTTTCCTTGCTTTCTGCACCTGTGTGGTAAATGCCTTGACAAGGGTTGGCACATCTTAGACAAATATTATCGACATTTCATCATAGTTCTCCTCACCAAGTGGACAATGAATGTATTATTTAGTTTGGGATTCAATAAGTTTTGCCTGAGACAGAATTAACTTAAAATGGGTTTTCTACTCCCACCTGAATATCAAGTCAAACTGATTTCTGTTTGACATTAAACAGCAGACATAAATAGACCAGTGATGTCATTGGATAGGAAAACCCACGTTGAAACATAGTGGAGTGGAAAAAGCATCATACTGGGTGTTGTGCAGGAGTGGTTCTGCCACTAACAAATTGTGTTAAGTTCAGGCAAGTCGCATACACTCTCTGGGTCTCATGTTCTCCCTCTATAAAATTAGGGGGTTGAGTTTGTTCTGTATAATTTGGATTCAGTCAAAAGGCCGCACTTAAGGATTTAGAAGGTCACATGTGGCCTTAAGTTTGCAAATTCCCCACCCCTGGGTTAGATGATTTCTAAAGTTCCTTCAAGTTCTAGAATTCTAGTCATTTCACACTAGTAAAAATTTAGGTTTATGAATGTCAGCACCTTTAAGCTTTCTCTGATAAAGCCTCATTTGAAGGAAACAGAGGTGTTTAAACTAAGGACAAGATGGGAGGGAGGCAGGGGATGGGATTGGGGAGATGTGATAACTGTCTTCAAGTTCTGGGTTTATAGGAATTAGGACTTATTCTGGTTGACCCTGGTAGCTAGAAAAAGAAACAATGGGTGAAGTTAGATTTTCGTTCAGTTTAAAAGAAAACATTCTAACAAGCAGAGGGGCCCACAAATGAAATGGAGGCAATGAATTCCTTGTCAATGGGGGAAAGCCACTCACCTGAGATGATGTAGAGGGAGGCTATGTTCAGCTATGGGTTTAACTCGATGATCTCTGATCTCTGAGGTTGCTTCTTCCAAATCTGAGATTCTAGCAAGTTATAAGGCAGGGGCAGAGGGTGGGATTTAAACCTAGGCCCTGTGGGTAATAAGTGTAAGAGCTTTGATCTGAACCAAGATCCTCTGACTCCAGGTCCAAACTTGCAGTGTTCCTTCTACTCTAAGAGATGGACTGACCAAGGGAGGGCCATGCTAGGAGAAAGGAAGGAAGGCAGGAGGGAAGGAAGGAAGGCAGGAAGGAAGGAAGGAAGGAAGGAAGGAAGGAAGGAAGGAAGGAAGGAAGGAAGGAAGGAAGGAAGGATGGAAGGAAGGACGGAAGGAAGGAAGGAAGGAAAAGAAGAATTCTTGGTAATGGAATTTTCATCAGAAGCATATTATACAAGGACAACATGTCCTTGTTAGGGACATTTGTGGTGTCTTACTTTTTATCTTTCCCCTATTTCCATCTTATTTCTATCATGACCAGTATCATAGAGAAATGTGGGATCTTCTACCCTCCACATATAAGATGCTTCTGATGAAAATTCCATTACCAAGAATTCTTCTTTTCCAAAGCATAAGAAGGGAGTAGGCAGAAGGAGCATTAATGAAATACCTTTCCTTCCTTCCTCCTTATTACCTACAAGACCTTGGGTAAATGATCTTCCCCATTCAGTTCCTTCATCTAGTGAACAGTCTGATCTAGGCAATATGAAAGATCCTTTCCAGATCTTGTTATTTTTTTTAATGCTATACATTATCTTTTTTTGAGAACTTCACTTTATTCTTATGGATTACAGGGGTGTGTGCTGGAGTCAGCTCATATAGGTTCTGAAGAGCTGGTAGTTAAATTGTCAGAAATCCATACATGATATACATATATATGTGTGTGTGTATGTGTGTGTGTGTGTGTGTGTGTATCAGGACTTGATTTATCACTTTATTGATTGTTTAGACTTAAGAAAGTGACAGAGAAAAGGTCAGCAAGGCAGATGAAACTTCAAAATGTGTTCTGAATACCTTCCCTCCCCCAAAAAAGCTGGTTGTTAAATATTTACCAGCTGACTGCTGAGTTAGAGCTCCTTCTGACTTCTCCTATCATTTTGCAGATGAATTTGTTGTTCAGTCATGTCTGACTCTTCATGACCCCATTTGGGGTTTTCTTGGCAAGAATGCTGGAGTAGTATACCATTTCCTTTGCCAGTTTATTTTACAGATAAGGAGACTGAGGCAAACAGGGTTAAGTGGCTTGCCCAGGGTTACATAGCCAGGAAGGATCTGAGGCCATGTTTAAACTTAGGTCTTCCTAACTCCAAGCCTGGTGCTCTACCTTCTGCAACATAGCTGCTTGCAGATGAATGATTTGGACTAAATGTTTATGCCTGGCCCATAGTAAGTGCTTAATGAATGCTTAATGACTGACTGACTAAATAATCTCTCAGTTTTCCTCTGCCTCTAAATCCCAAGACCCTGTGGTATTGTTGAAAGGTTTCATCAAGTTCTCCTGCCAACAGAAGTCAATTGGTTTTCAAGTTCAGAAAATCAGTGTGGCCTCACAAAAGAAGTCACCAAGAAAGAAGGCGGTTTTCTTTTTACTGTGGTTGCTTATTTATATGCTCATACCTACGTGTCATACAAAGTAATCTCCCACAAGTGGGAGTAATCAGGCAACAAAAGACATATTCTCACCACAGGGGTCCTTTAACCTTTTCTCCCATGACATTGTAGTTCAAAATTCTAACATCAAAGGTGGTACTGAAGAAATTCGATTTACATCTTTGTTACCATAAGCCAATAATTTGGCTCCCCTACCTTTTTCCGTTGGCTGCTCGGAGATCCTGAGAAAAAGATGGTTTAAAAATTTTTAGAATAGCAATTCTTACCTTAGAAGAAGATGAAAGTGAACGCCCTGGTTTCCTTTATAGGAAAAACAGGAAAATGGAGGAAGAAGGTAGCTTTTTTTGTCTGCTAACAGTTTATTTTAACCCAGATGCTTTCCCCTTTTGTAATTTAGGCCCACTTATGTTTTCAGAAGGGCTGCCAATACTGATAGGTTTCCTTGGCGGGGACTTAAGAGACAAGGCTAAACACAGCTGTCTGGTGCCTGCAATCCTTGGGAGTCCAGCAGGACCTGAATAAGTAAAATAAACTCTGCTGAGGCAAGTAGGCTTAGGGTCTCTTGAACCAAAATTAGCATAAATGGGCATAGAGTCAAAGAAGCCGCAGTTCCTCCCTCCCAAAGCCTCAAGGTCAGGGGCAATCTGGGGACATGCATTTTAAAGGGATAAGTAAATTCTTTATATTATTGTTACCATGAGAAAGTAAGAACCCAAACCCTGGACCTTAAGACACTAGGATATCGTTTAGAAAAATTGTCTCGGTCAGCATTCTGGTTTTTTGTCAGATAAGCGCTACTTGCAATAAATGTTTCATTTGCTGGGAGTTTTTATTAGCACACTGAAGTTCAAATACCGCTTAGTCCATTTTGAGGTTTCATATTTTGAGGTTGGATATTTCAGTCAAAGTGGTATCATCCCAGCTATCCATGTGATTAGATGTGGCAGAATTGAAAATGCATTGGTCTTAGAATCGTAGACTTGGAGTCAAACTCTTGCCTTGGACACTTTCAGTCTGTGTGACTGGGAAAGGTATTTCATCCCTTGAGGTCTCAGTTTCCTCATTTATATGTGACCTTCATGACAGAGTCTCCCCTCTTCATGAAGGGCCCAGATAGATTTGAGGGACTCTGGATTATTGCCTCTACCCAGATGATTGTGGAGTGTCAATACCTGGCAGTCCTCAAGAGTAGCCCCCTTAGAGAAACAGAGGCTCATAAGGCTTATTTAGAAACTCATTGAAACAGAAAACTCCCACCTGCAAGAGTAAAGATATCCCCCCGGGGAATATACATGTTCTCTGTCTTAGAGTACTACCCTGGGCAGGGCTTCGATCAAGGATGGGCAGGGCTTGTTCCCTGGACTAATGCTTCTCTCCACAGGTCCTCTGTCTGTGCCATGCTACTTGATGCCTGTTAGTCCCTCTCCTCTCTGCTGGCAAGTGATGGGAGCTCTTCTCTGCTTATCACTCTCATTGTCCTCTGCCACCCCCTTCTTACTGGGGCTTAGCTCATCTTTGGTTCACTGCTCTCCATACTCAAGCTTTCTTTCAGTAAGCGGTCGGTCATCTTAACTATCTGTTTTTTATTGAACATCTGCTTCAGGCTCTTTGTAATAAGATCCCCCTTTCAATAGATGGCGCTGTTTCCCTTCCCTGGGGGACCAGTTTTGTTTTGTTTTTTTTAACTCGGCTTGGCCTTGTATAGGATAGGTCTCTGAGAGTATTTATTAATGGTTCAAATTCATACCTTTGTTCTTCTTATGATTTCTTTTTGTGCATGATCTCCAAATTGCCTGATATCCTTCACAATCACCATTAGAAGAGGGCAGGAAGTAGAGTTTAGGGGAATCTTTTTTACGCCTCTGGTTATCTCTCCTACTTTGTTCAAGGGAGTTTCTGTGTTGGACTGTATGCAGACTTTTATTGTTATCCAGTTGTTTCAGTCATTTCTGACTCTTCATTATGCCATTTTGGAGTTTTCTTGGCAAAGAAACTGTAGAGGTTTGTATTTCCTGCCATTTTCTTCTCTAGCTCATTTTACAAATGAGGAAACTGAAGCAAACAGGGTTAAATGACTTGCCCAAGGTCACAGAGCCTGTCAGTGTCTGAGGCAAGATTTGCACTTATGCCTTTCTAACTCCAGGCCTGGCACTCCTTCTACTGCACCACTTAGCTGCCCTCTCTGTGGGCTCGCAATGAGTCAATACCTTTTGCCTCTCTCCCCAGAACACAGGTTGTAACTATGCTTGCTCCCAGTAGATCTCATTGATAACTTGATAGTCCTTTTCTAAAGCTGTTCCAATGCTTCCTGAAAGAGGTAATTCCTTCAGTTATGACTTCTCCTGATTCTCATGGTTCAAAGGAGCTCCTTTGCTATCTCATAGATCCAAGGATCTTAACCTGGAGTCCATGAATGTTTCAAAGAATATTTTGAAAACTCTAGTTTAATATAATTTATTTCCTTTCTCATTCTACATACTTTATTTTATGCATTTAAGAACATTATTCTGAGAAAGGGTCCTTAGTCTTCACCCAACTGCCAAAAGGGTCCATGACATAAAAAATTGTTAAGAACCCATGTCCTAGATTGTCTCCCTCTATCTCTCCATCTATGTATTCTCCTGTGGCATATGGGCCAGGTTATTAAAATTATCTGAGATTGCTTCTGAGAGGAAGAAAAGATGGCACCAGCTTCTCATAGGGGCAAATACCTAGAAGTCAGGAAGGGGATGGGATCTGTGATTGATTCTTGCTATTAAAAATGAGGAATTATAGTATTTGTGCTACTAATCACTAAGGATTTTTATGATGGAAGTTAAACTTAAAAGTGTTACATAAATGCAAATTATCCTCATTATTATAGTAAAAATATAAAAAATAAAAATATAAAACAAAATATCTTGCTTTGGCTGAATGACACAAGGAATTCAGATAATAGAGAAGAAAGTGGGTTGGCTGGTGTTTTGTTTTAGTCTTCATGATCTATATTATTCTGCACTGCCCATATTTATCAGAAAATAAATGCCCCCCCTCTTTTCTACTTTGTACTTTATATTCTAACAGAAATGAGTGAGTCTTGGCTTACAAGGAATCCTATCCCAAAATCTGTTTTTAAGAGACTGTTTTATTTTTCTGAAAGGTCTTCCAATCATTTAGTCATTATAAAAATGGGATTCACAAACAACAGGTAGGTGGCCACTAGTTCCAGAAAAAGAGAGACTAGATGTGGGTGATAGGTGACACATAAGAAAGACAGGTCATGTGATAGAGGCTGCAAGATAAATATGGAAAGAAAAACAATAACAGACCCCATGGGTGTCATCCCCAGCCCAGGAAAGTGAGCAATATGTCATAGCCAACCTGATCCTTTGTACAGAAGATGTAATTGGTCACTAGGGGAAATGGCAGGAGCCAATCTGGGTTGTGGTGGTGAATATTTGGGTCTGCTCTCAATGCACACCTGCAGCCCTCAGCTTATCACTGCCTCATCTGAGAATCTCTGCAAGAAAGAAACTATAAGCCTGTGCATTTTTTTATGTTTAACAAATTCACTACTTACCATAGGAGAGAAAAAGTTCTTAGAAGTGAGTAAAATTCTGGACTTTCCTGGACCTGGAAAAGGATGGAATATAAGAGGCAACCATGGTATGGTAGAAGGAACTCTGGCAGGGAAGTCAGGAGACTGGGATTATTCTCCTTCTCTTAGATATACCCCTAATTGGAGCCTTGCCTCAGTCAAACTGAATCTTTAGCTTGAAAAGCCAAGGTACCCCACTATATCCTGGGCAATCTCCAGTCATCCTGATCTATATCTGACCATAGGACATAGATGATTCTGGAGGAGAAAGTGAGGCTGGTGACTTTGTACAGCCCTGCCTCACTTAAATCCAATTCACTTGCATGTCATGGCATCACTTTCCTGATGTCATTGTCCTCTTTGAGAATGAAGGACAAACCACCACAAACCCTAATTACTTACGCAATCCTTGGCAAGTCATTTGGCTTCACTTAGCTTCATTTTCCTTATTTGTAAACTGAGGGATTGGACTAGATAGATGATTGCTAAGGTCCTTTTCTGCTCTTGACATTCTATGATAATGACTGTTAAGACTTTTGTAAGTAAGTGTTTCAGTAAGAAGAATGCCATCCTGGCATCTGCTGCTACTGATAATAAGTGTGTCTTGGGTGTTTTATGTACTTTCCCATTTCAACTGCTTTCATCCAATTATGAAGATGAGGGTTTCTATTTGAAACCAATACTGAATCATTTTCCATTTACTTGCAATGTGACCTTGGGAAAGTGACAATCTATTTGGGCCTTAGTTTCCTTACAAGAAAAATGAAGGAGTTTCAATTAGGAGATCTCTAGGGTTGCTTCCAGCCCTAACATTCTATGTTGGCAAATGATTTCCCAAAGGCACTCCGGCCTTTTCCTTCCTATTCAGTTCTGGGCTTTGGAGAGTTGTAAAGTTTTTTCATTAATCTATACTTCACACTGGGGCAAAGATCTACTTCTTTTTAACACCAATATCCTTCCTGTGTAAACAGGCTATAAATCATAGAGCATTACAGTCTATGAAGAATTAATGTTGAAGATCACACAAAGGTCAATGTAGAAGTTCAGGGCTTACCCCCTCCTCGCTTCCTTGTTTCTTTCAAGACAGCTCAGGTTCAACCTTCCATATGAAGTCTTTCTTGGTCTCTCAAATGCTAGTGCTTTCCCCTTCCAAGGTCCTTGTATTCATTTGGTAAATATTTGTTATACACAGGTGTGTATACTTGCTGTCTCCTTTTACATAATGTAAGCTCTTTGAGGGCAAGGACTGTTCAACTTTGTTTTTGCATCCTCAGTGCTTAGCACATTAGCCCACTGTAAGCACATAGTAAATGCTTTTTGTCCAGCTAGTTGGTGGTGGGTATGACCCAATACACTACAAGCGGCATTTTCTAGGAGGACCAGTGAAAAGGATGTACTCCAAGAAATGTATGACTGCAGAAAGAAGATGGGTCAGTCATATGACAAGAGAGCAAGGGACAATTGATGGATTATTGTCCATGTGCTTCATTGGTACCCTCATGTATAATGCCAAGAGAAAGTGAGGAAGGTCCTCAGGATGATGAGTAGAACCCCAGTAGTAAGCTTTTGAGAGAATATAGAAGAGACTCACATAGGATGGATAGGCCATTGATTGACTGTGATCTGCATCCTTGGAGAGAGGACCCAGATCACAGATCCATTGGAATATTAGAGTATAATGGCCCCTTTGTCATCTGGCTGCTTAAGACCCAGAACCATTTTAGAGGAAGCAGGAATACTACTTCTACTTCTACTACTACTACTACTACTACTACTACTACTACTACTACTACTACTACTACTCTGCACTGCTGCCACTACCACTACTACTACTAGTAGTAGTACTACTAGTACTACTAGTACTACTACTATTGCAACTACCACCACCCACTGCTGCTGCTGCTGCTTCTACTACTACTATTACTACTAACACTACTACAACTAGCAACAATTCACATTTACATAAGTACTTCATGGTTAACAAAGCAGGAACTGTTCTGACTCCAACACTAGCTAAATGTACTTACTATGAACAAATCCCTTAATTTCTTTGAGTCTCAGTTTCTCATCTGAAAACTAGAACTAATTTTTTCTTTTATATTTTTAATTATTTTATTTCACATTATGACATTTGCTCCATTTTCCTAGTCTGTAAACATCTTTTGGATCCTGTGTCTGTCATCTAATACATTCTCTCTCAGTGTTGTGTCATGTGTATGTTTGACAAGGATGTCTTCTATGGATTCACTCAAATCATTAATAAAAAGGTTAAACAGCATAAAAACAAGAACAGATCCCAAGGGGACTTCACTAGAGATTTCCCTCCAAGTTGATATTGAAACTTTAATGACAATCTTTTCATTTCTTGTCATTCGAACAGTTCTAAATATACTGAACTGTATACTTTCATCTAGCCCATATCTCTCTTTTATAAAAAATTTATTTCATTTTTATTTTATGGAATAAAATAAGAATTTCTAAAACATAGTATATAGATATATTTTTAAATGATTTGTATTCCCTAGTTGACTTGAGAGTCTTATGAGGAGTCCACTGAGTTAAGAGATGTGAAAAACCAAGTACTATTCAAATTTAAATACATATTTTCAGTAAACCTGGTACAACTATTCTCTCCTCTCCACATTACTAAGCTATCCATTAGCTTGAATGGCTTCCTATTGGCAATTTCCAAAATGTGAAATAAATAAAATGAAAAACAGGTAGGAACTTTTCAAAAAATGACCTTTGTTTGCTTTAATCAGGACTCTAATTAGACTGGTTTACTTTGTGATCCCACTGAGCTGTGCTCTGGCTACTTGCTAAGGCATTATGGATAGTATGGATGAGTTACATGATGATGATGAAGGCTTTCAAGCTGATGGCAATGATAATACCATCAATAAGTCCTGCGACTCTTCTCTTTGCATTGCTTCAGAAGCTATTCATTTTGGTCAGGAGTTTCTCCAGTGAATAGGTAGTCAGTACTAGGGAGATTTTTAGTTTATGGTCAGTATGGAAGACAGACTTCCCTGAAAACCAAGGTGCCCCTGCAGTCACCAACATTCTGACTCAGCCGGCAACTGTGAGGATGGGGAATTCTGAAATGGTGATTGCAACACATTACTGGCAGGGCAGAGAATAACACTGGCAGGAATTAGTGCCAGCCAAGTGGTGTCTCAGACTCCAATGAAGGAGAGAGACTGAACAGAAGCAAAGCCTTAGAATCATGTTTCCAATGGAAGTTGTTGAGGCGCCTGATTACACCTTGTAATTCCAGCCTAAGGATTCTACCAAGCAGAAACTGTCATCTAGAAGATGTGTTCACTTTTCAAGGTCTTTTCTGTTTTGACAGTCCTATAATGGAATCAGCTCTGGCCATACACAACACATAGCAGGGCTAATTGTAAGAGCAGATAATTAACTATTCAGAACTACAAAAGATCTTGACAGGTTGGAACAGTGTTTGTGAACAAACCAAGTAATATTCAGCATTTGGCTCAGTTTGTTCATGCTTAATAAATGTTGGATGGAATGGAATGGAATGGCAAGAGATATGACGAGACAGTACAATATGCTAGATTTGGGGTAAACCAGACGAGTTCAAAATCCAACTGATTAGAGTCTGTGTGACTTTGGACAAGTCCCTTGTCCTCTCTGGGTCTCAATTTTCTCATCTGTAAAATAAGGGGATTGAACTACATGATCTCTAAGGACTAAATGATCAGCCCTGGAGAATCTATTATTCTGTGAAATGGAACTGAACTGAACTGAATTACAGTGCCCAGCATGGTGGTTCATGCCTATACACTTTGCTACTTGGGAGCTCAGGCAGTTGGAATGTTTGGGACTGGGAATTCTGAGTTACAGTGGGGTTCAAGCCAATTAGACTACGGTCTAACACCAATTGGATGAACCCTCTGGAGTGAGAAGTCGGATCACCAAGTTGTCAAATTTGGAGTTAACTGGTGCATCCCAGAGCTGGAACAAGTCAAAGCTTTCATTGTGAGCAGCACTAGGATGAGTCCATGTGGTTTGGCTGTTATTGTGATTGTCATTCAGTCATTTCTGACTCTTCTTGACACCATTTGGGGTTTTCTTGGAAAAGATACTGGAGTGGTTTGACATTTTCTTTTCCAGCTCATTTTACAGATGCAGAAACTGAGATGAACGGGGCTAAGTCACTTGCCTACAGTCATGCAGCAAGTAAGTATCTGAGGTCATATCTGAACTCAGGAAGATGAGTCTGCCTCACTTGAGGCCCAGCATCCTATCCACTGTTCCACCCAGCTGCCCATCAGCCTATAAATGATTGCTATAAAATGATTTTTCCAGCCTGAGGGATACAGGAAGAAACAATCTCAAAAACAAAACAAAGCAAAACAAAAACACAAAAAAGGAGAATCGTGAGTTCAGAGTAACACACTAAGGAAAGAAAAAACTACACATATGGAGAAAGCTTCTTTTGTGCCCTGAAGGACTCAAATGTCACATATGACTACACATGATCCTGGGATGCGTAAGTGGAAAATGTGAACTAGTCTTTGCATTTAGGTCAGTACAAAGCAGAGCCCCACTTAAACACTAGCGTGTTCTGGCTTCTTTCACGTAGAAAACTTGGCAAGAACACAGAACAGAGCAATAAAGATGATTAAAGGGTTGCAGAATCAAGTCTACAGAAAGTGGTGTCCTTTTCTGATTTTGACAATTTTATTAGTAAAAATGAACAAAAAAGGGATAGTTGTAGGGGGGAAAACTGAGAAAGCAGATCACAGAAAAAAGACCCTTAGAGGAAAGATGGATGAAATGTCCTGTTTCCCATCATCTAATTTACATTCAACTGATATAAGAACTTTGAGGTTGCTAAGTGGGGACTATGCTGACTGTTGGAGGACTGTGGAACAAGTGCGTTTGCCTCTATGCGGATTAACCAACAAAAATGGATTTAGATTTTTCACCATAAGATAAAGAGTCATTCTGCACAAGAGACCCTGCTTTGAAGCAATAGGGATGGTCCAGACCAGGCCTCCAAGTGAATCAGAACAGTCTTTAGAGCTGGAACCATAATGTGCCTCTGATCAGGTCTAGGAAGACTCCCTCAGAGGCTGCAAGAAAGAGAAAGATGGAGGAGGAAGGTCTTGCATTTTCTTTGCCTTTTCTTCCTCCCTCCACATTGCTTTGTCACCTAGCACATGAGGTATGGAAGCCCTTCAGAGTTCAACCACAGCAGCTGATAGGAGAAGGTCTACATTTTTGTCTCTGTATTTTCCATCCCTGCCTCTATGTCATGAGGTCTGCAAAGGCAATTTTAGGGTTTTCTGTTTTACTGAAAGAGCATAACACTACCTCAGAGACTAGCCAATGGAATCAATCTTGAAAAGCTCAGAAGCTCCCAGGGTTAGGGTTTCTGAGTTGCTTAGTGTGGCTGTGTTGGAGCAGCTAGGTTGTGCACTGAATAGAGCATCAGGTCTAAAGTCAGGGAGATCTGAGTTCAAATCTGACCTCAGATGTTTACTAGCTGTGTGAGCCTGGGGAAGTCACTTAACTCTGTTTACCTCA
Source organism: Notamacropus eugenii (assembly GCF_028372415.1). NCBI lineage: Eukaryota > Metazoa > Chordata > Mammalia > Diprotodontia > Macropodidae > Notamacropus > Notamacropus eugenii. Next base: position 294,301,654 of record NC_092877.1, on the reverse strand, counting down.
ATTTCTTCATCTATAAAATGAGCTGGAGAAGGAAATGGCAAACCACTCCAGTGTCTTTGCCAAGAAAATCCCAAATAGGGTCTTGAGGAATCAAACAAGACTGAACAACCAAAGTTGCTAAAAAGAGCTTAGCAATGCTAAGGCACCACAGAAAAGAAGCAGCCTTCAGAGAAGTGCCCCCTCTTCTCCCCGGCCTCCCCACCTGCTGCCCTAGAAGAAGAGGGACTCTCCAAGTCCCAGGAGAGGAACAGCCCCTCCCATCAGTGAATCGTACCTACTGTTCCTGAAGAAGACAAAGGGTCTCAAGGCTGACCATTCAGAGTTGTGAGTTCCAGGTACATATGTTCTATGCACATATGTCTTCCCCACCCCATCCCCTTTCATATTATATTCATTGGAGAGAGAGTGTTATTACATTTTAATTATCTTTACTTTGCCTTCTGTTTGATAAATGTTTCTGATTAAGAGTTAATGGTATCACCTTGGCTGATTTGTTAAGTGTGAAACACTCCATGGGGCTCAAGAATTCCAGTTATGAATACTAAATGTTAATTCTCCCCACCACCACAGTTACTCTTAGGATTCTGAGAGTGAATTTTAGCAATGTGGCCACCCTTCTGTGAATCTCCAAATCTGACAGTATGAATTCAAACTGGGTAAATGTGCCAACCCAGCATAGAAAAAGAAGAGAAAAATTGTGGTTGGGGTGCCACTCCCACTAACAACTATGAAGGAGGGTCTAAGTGACTGGTATTTCTAAGCCAAAATAAAGGAAAATTGCAGGAAAACTAACAGGTGGTGTAAGCTATTAACAATCTTAATTTTAGAACAATGATTATCACACTGACTCAGTGAACACAGAAAAAAGTGGACTTATATTACCATTCTAGACATATGAGGAAGACTCCCTGATAAAGTTGTTGAATATTAGAATTGATGGGTTATTGAAGAAAGCATGAATCTTCTTCCCTGAATGAGTTTTAACTTATTAAAAAAAATCATTATTGGTCTAGGTATGGTACTGCCTAAAGGCACAGCGATGAGGGTGAAGGCCACCTCAGTGTTGATTAATCCTCTATGATCTTGGGAAGAGAAGGCTCCCTAATCATCTTACAATCAGAACTTCAAACTTTCTCCTATAACCTCTCTTCTATTCCTATATTTCCCCACCCCCCCTACCTTTCCACCTTGCCCCTGCTATATCCCTACCCCAACTATGGTTTTTGAAAATATTAGTCATCCAAGTTATAACATGGCACTCCTAATGATGTTTTTCAGTTTCTCATGTGGCTTCAACACTTTGGTGCTTGAATTTTTCCATTAAAAATGTAACAAGTGCTTCTCATTTTCAGGAAAAGTGCTTTGGTTGAGCAATCATTACGTAAGTACCAAATATTATTATCATTTTAAGTGTTTCGTTGGATTTTGTCTTTGTATTTCCCAACCTCCACCTCTATTTCGTGTGGTCTGCAAAGGCAATATGACTTCCTTTTGGCCTCCAAATACAATTTTCATGGTTTTCTTTGGGCATAAGTTGTTTTACTAGTTTAAAAACACTGTGTCTGTTGGGTAAGAGGATGCTAGACTGAAATTCTATGCTGAGCTCCCAAAGAGGGATGGTAAAGTTATTTTTGGAAATTCCCTTGAAGCTTCTTGATGAATAGTGAAGCCTAAGGCCAACCAAACTTCCAGAAAACGCTTGAGAATTTGGCCCAAAGTTGAGCTAGTATATGTAGCCAGTCTCATGTTGGCATTTAAGACAGAGCCTTGAAATCACACCTTTTCACATCACAGTTTACACGCTTTGGTTTCTGGCTCCCAAAGTAAATCTAATCTTAAAAATGTGTCTGGTAAGTCTAAAAAATACCCTATGACTCATCTAACAAGCCAATGGGTCATCTTGGCCTGCTGCCTGTTTCTGTCCACACTTTGAATCCCTGGGGAATATCAGTTTGCTATGGTGAAAAGCTTGCTGGGAAGATGTGCTTCCTACTTTTGTCATCCTCCTCTTTCTGCAACATTTTTTTTTTTTTGCTTAATCAAGGAAAACTCTATTTCATGACTCCCTGAAGCCTTTCTTGATTCCTCTTAATGTGAGTGCCTTCCCTGAGTTTGTCGCATAAAATTTTCCTGTATGTTTCTTGTTTGTACTTAGTTGTTTGCATGTTAATTCCTCATTAGAATGTAAGATTCTTGAAGGAGTCATTGGTGGAGGACCAAGCAGCCTGGCAGCCCAGGTAGGCAGAAGAATTGGTAAATGGAGATGACAGACTCCTCAGCATCAACAGGAGAAACAGAATTCAGAAAAACCAGCTCAGACACTCACCAGCTCTTGACCACAGACCATTCAGTTAACACCTTCAAGTCTCAGTTTCTTCACCTGTAAAATGGGGATCATGATAGCATCAAGTCTTATCTCATAAGATTGCTGGATGACAATCACATGTGGACCATCAATCACTATGCAGATGTGAGCTATTTTATCAGTTTGAGCAGGTTTGTGGATGTAGCATTTGTAACTGAACAGCTTCTGAACCAATCATTCGTACTCAGATGCCCTTTTGGGGGGCTCCCTACCTGTGGTACATAGTCTCTTTTCTTCTAGGTTAGCTCCTTCCTACTGTAAGACATCCCCTTCCTCACTACTCCTCACCAGACTGGGTCTACCTGACCCTATGAAACCTTTCTTGATTCCCCCTTAATATTAATGCCTTCCCCCTGAGTTTAGCTTGAGTTTCCCTGGGCTTTCTTGTTTGTATATAGCTGTTTGAATGTTGTCTTCTCAGTAGAATGTGAACTTCTTGAGAGTAGGGATTGTTTTTATGCTTTTTTCTGTTTCCAACTATTAGCACCGTGTAGGAAGGCACATAGTAGGAAAGGGGAAAGGAAAGAAGGAGGAAAGAAAAGGGGAAAGAAAGGAAGGGAGGAAGGAAGGAAGGAAGGAAGGAGGGAAAGAAGGGAGGGAGGGAGAGAGAGAGAAAGGAAAAAGAGATTTGATCCCACTGAGCTGTATCTGGGTTACCATCCTAAGAAAGAAACAAACATTTATTAAATACTTACTATATGTGAGGCACTGTGCTAAGTGCTTTTTAATATTATCCCATCTGATCTTCACAACACCCCTAGGAATTTTCTCCCTCTTTTATAGTCAAGCAGATGGAGGCAGACACTGGGCAGATTTGCCCAGTGTCACGCAGCTGGAGAGTGTCTGAGGCCTCATCTGAACCTCGATCTTCCTGACTCCAGACCCAGCATTAGGAGCACTGATGAGCACCTAGGAGTCACCTTTTATGCTTCTTGACTTGACTTCTTCCCAGCATGGAGGGGGAGGAGGGGTTGGGAGTTGGGGGGCAGTGATGTTATGGAGGGAATGGTGACAGAGAAGAAGGGACACATTATATCAAAATGTTGGCTGCTGTGCCCTGATTTTAAATTTATTCCCTGAATAGAACTGTTCATTTCCATGCCTCTATTAACGGTCTTCAATTTTACCTAGTGCAAAAAGCTGGCAAGATACCCTTTTTTCTGAAGGAGTGTATAAAATATGTGGCTGGCTGCCAACAGTATGGCCTAAGGCAATTAGACCCCAAAGCTTCTTAACTATTAAGATTCCTTGAACTGGCTCCATTTCTTCCTTCTATTCAGCCTTCTGTTTAGGGTTTATTCCTGGATCCATACCAGGGATGCAGGTCCTTTGAAATCAGGCAACTCTGAATTCTGAATTCTTCAGAAACCCTTTGTCCTTGAGGATTTCTGAGTACTCATCACCCCCGCGGTGGGACTGGGAAACAATTCTGACTAAGGAGCCCACTGGGGCATGGCCTGCAACCTCAGAAGACCAGCCTCATAGGGTTGGAGCAGCCTGCCAGGATGAGGCCTTAGTTCATCCAGGCTACAAAACAGGAGGTGTTCCTTGAATAGAGTGGTTTGGATATTAGAGCAGGTAATATGAAATTATCAGTAACCAGTGGCTACACTCAGAAGTTATGACTCAGAGACAAATCAACTAATCAGTTTTTTTCCTCTTCTGTTAAATTATTGTCACCCCAACAGTTGGACAACAATTGTCATCTAATCTCGCTGAGTGCCACCATCTTCAGCTATAAAATGGTGAATGAATAAACGAATGAATGAAAAAGCACTTATTAAGTGCTTACTATGTACCAGACATTGTGCTCTACTCTAGAGCATACCACAATACAAGTCAGACTGTCCCTACCCTCATAATCTAGTAGGAGGAAACGACACAGAGAAAGGGGTGGTAGCCCTGGAAAGGTGTTTTCATCTGGGAAGACGCAAGAATGGTAAGCAGAACAGTAGGGCAGTTACTAGACTGGCTGTTTCCAGAAGTAATGGTAATAAAGATTTGATTTCTGTTCCTAGAACAAGTGACAGAAAATGGGAGTGGGGGAGTGGATGGCAAATTGGGTGGACGGCAGGAAGATGGACAGAGTGAAACACAGTCAGGTCTGGGGCTGACTGAGAATAATAAAATTTGCACTAATCACCTTACAGGGCAATCGTATGGAGAATGTTCCATGAAGCACTAGGTGAATGGAAGTTATATGACCTTGACTCAGACTAGGACCATTAACACATGCAGCTGTACAGTTTCTGTGCCAGAATAAGGTCTCCATATTTTTGTCAATAATAAACTAAAAATAACATTAAATAGCTAACATTTATAGAACACTATGTGCCAAGTCTTGTGCTACGCACTTTACAGTTATTATCTGATTTGATCCTCACAAAAACCCTGAGAGATAGGTGCTATTATTTTCTCCATTTTACAAATGAGGAGACTGAGGAAGACAGAGATTAAGCCTCTTGTCCACGGTCACACAGTTAGTAAGCATCTGAGTAAGGATTTGAACTCAGGTGTTCCTAAATACAGATCTGTCATTCTGTTCACTGAACAACCTAGCTATTTCGAGCATCCTTGTGATACTCTATCTAGATCATTTATGTCTATAGGCAGGGTCTTAATTATAGGAAGGATTATTTGCTGTTAATTATACTAAATATTTTCTCCTTCTCCTCCACCTTTTCTACCACTTCTTCCTCGTGTGAAGCCATTCTAAGGAGTCACCTCTGGGGGGAAAAGAAGGACATCTATCATGGATACAAGGTGATGATGTCAAATATTCATGCCAGGTTGTCCTTCTCTAGGGGCGGCAGGATTCACCTCTGTCTCAGACTGTCATATATATCTTTGGGAGAATTCTCTGAACTCACCATCATCACTGAGATCTTCTCCTTGATTTGTACCTGAACGCTGAGGTTCCCAGGATCCAACTGCATCCCCACATGCAGACATGCAGGAAAAACTGACATAGTACCTGAGTTCTTGGATCTCTGTCCCAGTGACACAGCAGTTGTGACTAATATCTGGCGCTCCAAGCTGCTAGAAACTCCTTGCAGTTTTACCGTGGGAGTTTTCACTCCTACATTCTCCCACAGGTTGCACTGTGAGTCTCCCAAGGAACAGGTCAGCTTGACATTCATGTAACCAACTCAGTGATGATTGTAGCTTTGATTTTGCCTCAATATTGTATCTTTATTGATTTAGTTCATCTTTGGTTCCCAGGCTAGGTGAGTCATTCCACCTGGACTCCACACATTCTAAGGGGTGGTTGGAGCCATTCTGAGCAAGGATAACGACTCTCAGAGATGGAAGAGGTAACACCTGAAAGGTTAGAAGGAGCCTGCTTGAAAAATAGGAAGTCATCTGGCAGACACTAAAGGAGAAGACATAGCTCTCAGAATGGTATCTCTCAAACAACTGTAATGCAAAGATGCGTCATTGGTTCCATCACTGACACACTAGCAGGCAACATTCCAATCAACAGGGCAGGTTAAGGCAAAGGGAGAGGGAGGCTATCAGAGACCATCAACAATAGCTGAAGCTGGAAATAAGCAACCATTTATTCAGGAAGACTGAAACCCAACGGAGGAAATTATTTGAAATTCATCTAGAGAAAAGTCTTTGTCATAGAGAGTGAAGTAAAGGAAAAGGCTCCTTAACAGAGAGTTTAGACATAAAGGAGGTGAGAGTTTGTTTCTTGCAGGCCTAACACCTGAGAGAAGGATTCCTCTGATGGATCCAAAGGAAGTGGAATGTTGCTACAGATTGGGGGTCTCACACCTGGGACTACTTTGGGTGAAGGGGCTTCTAAAAGAACATTGAAAAGCTTTGCAGGACTGAGTTTAACAGTCAAAGCCTTGGAATTTTATCTAATATCCAGCCCATATAAGTTTGGGTCAACTGACTTCAAGGACTAGATCTAGAAGGAGAATCAGTGAGTCAAAAGAAGAAGAATTAAGTAGAAAATAAGGCATAGTTAGAGATTAGGACTAATTGTTCACTCAATTCAACAAATATTTACTGAGTGCATACTGTATGCAAAGCACTGTTCTAGACACTGAAAATTTCTACGCTTTTATTTAGGTAATGTTGGAGAGGTTCATCATTAGAGTCGATTTTCTTTTTAAAACACATTAATTTTTCCTTAAAAAACACTTTTATTTTCAATTAATATACATTTATTTTTTCTCTCTCTCTCCTGCCTATCCCCAGTCACAACTGAAAAAGAAACAAAATTCTTGTAAAAATATGCATGGTCAAGGAAAACAAATCACCACCTCAACCATGCCCAAAAATCTAAGTCTCATTCTACATCTGCAGTCCCTCTCCTCGCTGCCCCAGGGTGGGCAGTATGGCTCATTATCGGCCTGTTGTTCAGAGTTCTTTAGTATTCCAGAGTTCCTGGTTTTTATAATATCCTTACTGTTGTATATTTACTGGTTCTCTTTGTTTTGCTCTGTATCTGTTCATATAAGTCTTCCCAGGTTTCTCTGAAACTCTCTCTAACAGAGAGTTTCTTATGACATTTTAGAATTATGTATTCCATTGCATTTAAGTGCCATAGTTTGTTCAGTTATTACTCAATTTATGGGCTGCCCCTTAGTTGCTACTACAGAAAGAAGAGATATAAATATTTTTGCACACATGAATCATTTATCCATTGAAGAGTGGAGGGGTTGAAGTCTAGGTATAAGAAGATTAAGAAGCTTCGTAGTAAAACTGTTTAAAACTGTTGAGAGAAATACAATGCACTCTTTTCAGGTTCAGAGAATGAAAGGAAAAAGCCTGCCTCCTCTCCTTCAAAAAATTGACTGAGAACTCAAACTCAGAGAAGATTGGTAATGAAATGACAGCCAGAAAGGGGACCATAGGTTCATAGATTTAAAACCAGAAAAAACCTTAGAGGTCCTTAAGTCTAACCTTATCATTTTACAGATGAGTAAACTGAGGTTCAAAAAGTTAAGTGACTTGCCAAGATTCACACGCATAAATGCATGAGGCAGAGGTTCAAATTCAGATCTTCCTGACCCAAAGTCTAGCTGTCTAAGTTCTGGATACACAGACTACAGCAGGTATAAGGAGTCACAGTCTTAGATAAATCAGTTAATGACTTTAGCTGGTCTCTTAGTTCTTGGTATGGGGAAGGTTCAAGGACCTAGGACAATACAGAATAATGGGAAACAAATTAGACTGGGAGTCAGATTTGGTTGCTTGTCTCAGTTCTGCCACTAACGATGATGTTCAGAAAGTTTCTAAAACCTACTGGGCCTCTGGCACTGGGATGGTGATGTGATGGATTGTTGCAAAGGTAAGAAGGCTGAATATTTGCTGCACAGGGTTGATCAAGGGTTCTGAAAGTCAAATTTTCTTTTCAGCTCTGGTCTTTTCATCAAGAATGCTTGAAAGTCCTCTATTTCATTGAAAGATCAGTTTTTCCCCTGAAGTATTATACTTAGTTTTGCTGGGTAGGTGATTCTTGGTTTTAGTCCTAGTTCCTTTGACTTCTGGAATATCCTATTCCACTCCCTTTGATCCTTTAATGTAGAAGCTGCTAGATCTTGTGTTATCCTGATTGTATTTCCACAATACTTGAATTCTTTCTTTCTAGCTGCTTGAAATATTTTCTCCTTCACCTGGGAACTCTGGAATTTGGCCACAATGTTCCTAGGAGTTTCTCTTTTTGGATCTCTTTCAGGTGGTGTTCTATGGATTCCTTGAATACTTATTTTGCCCTCTGGTTCTAGAATCTCAGGGCAGTTTTTCTTGATAATTTCATGAAAGATGATGTCTAGGCTCTTTTTTTGATCATGGCTTTCAGGTAGGCCCATAATTTTTAAATTATCTCTCCTGGATCTATTTTCCAGGTCAGTTGTTTTTCCAATGAGATATTTCACATTATCTTCCATTTTTTCATTCTTTTGGTTTTGTTTTGTGATTTCTTGGTTTCTCATAAAGTCATTAGCCTCCATCTGTTCCATTCTAATTTTGAAAGAACTATTTTCTTTAGTGAGCTTTTGAACCTCCTTTTCCATTTGGCTAATTCTGCTTTTGAAAGCATTCTTCTCCTCATTGGCTTTTTGAACCTCTTTTGCCAATTGAGTTAGCCTATTTTTCAGGGTGTTATTTTCTTCAGCATTTTTTGGGGGTCTCCTTTAGCAAGGTGTTCACTTGTTTTTCATGCTTTGCTTGCATGTCTCTCATTGCTCTTCCCAGTTTTTCCTCCACCTCTCTAACCTGATTTTCAAAATCCTTTTTGAGCTCTTCCATGGCCTGAGCCCATTGAGTGGGCTGTAATACAGAAGCCTTGACTTCTGTGTCTTTCCCTGATGGTAAGCATTGTTCTTCCTCATCAGAAAGGAAGGGAGGAAATACCTGTTCACTAAGAAAGTAGCCTTCTGTAGTCTTATTTTTTTCCCCTTTTCTGGGCAGTTTCCCAGCCAGTGACTTGCCTTCTGAATATTCTCTTCACACCCACTTTGCCTCCAGATCTGCCCAGCCAGCACTTGGGGTCTGAGATTCAAATGCTGCTTCCCAGCCTCAGGGCTTTGGCGGGGGCGGGGCTGCTATTCAGTGTGAGATCAAGTTCAGGTGCTCAGGTGGGGGCAGGGCCACCTCACGGGCTCGGTTCCCTCAGGGGATTTATGTAGAGACCTTCAACAATGGATCCGAGCTCCTGCCTGCTTTGGGAGCCCTTGTCTGCTGCTGCCTCCACTGCTGCTTCCTGAGGGGGCCTGAGTTATGGGGACACCCCACTCCCCTCTCGACCCGCCAAAGAGACCCTTTCACCAACGCTTGTCACCTGTGGGTGGAGGGACCCGCGTGGCTGCTGGAGACTCTGTCCCTGAAGCCCACTCGGATCCGCTCCTCCCGGTGCCATGTGGCAGAGGCAGGGCTGGGCTTGGCTCCTGGTCCACAACTCGAAGGACCTTTTGCGAGAGGTTTTCTGGCTCTCTGGAACAGAAATCTCGTCTGCTCCGTTGTTCTGTGGCTTCTGCTGTTTCAGAATTTGTTGGCAGTTCTTTTTCACAGATATTTTATGGGCTGTGGGTTCGGAGCTAGCATATGTGCATCTTTCTACTCCGCCATCTTGGCTCCGCCCCTCTGATCAAGGGTTCTGGAATGCACACATGATCATGCCTCTCTCGTGGTTTGTTTGGCCCCTGGGTTTGGCCCCTCCAGCTCAAGTCTACAATTCCCTGGCATTCAGTCCTTATGTCTGGTGTTTCACCTGAGGAACCAAAACAGTCTTACAAACTTCCACGATTAAAATGCTTTCGTTTAGAAATTCTTTTCAAGTCTCCATTTGTTTGGGAGCCAGCTTGTAATACTTTGTTCTTCTGATTTCACAGGGAATAAACCTTTGTATATAAACAAACCTACAGATGCAAGCGATTTATGTTGATCCACAATAAGGATGTACAAGGTTATGCTTATCAATGATTTTTTTTAAAAAGCACTGTGGCTAACATCTGGCACCAGGACAATTTGTGAACAATAAGCTATACCTAAAAAATGGTTGTTTTGACTATTCAGTTCAGATCAGTTATATTACAATCATGGTTCTTAGTCCTGTTTGTCAGAACAGCTCACAATTAGTATTATAGATCTCAACATAGAGAGGATCCCAGAAACCATCTAGTTCGGTTCTCCAGCTTTACAGATGCAGAAACTGAGTCTCATGGAGATTAAGTGATTTTTCCTAGTCTTACAGGTAGTAAGCCTCAGACATGAGGTTTGAACTCAGATCCTCTGAATTCATAGCCAGTGTGCCTTCTACTATACCATGTGTATGTGTGTGTATTTCTGTATATACGTATATCTTGCTTATAGGTAATTGTTCAATTGTTTTCATATTGTCTCTTCCATTAGCTTTTGAGTTCCTTGAGAGCAAGGACAGACTTTTGCCATTTTATCTACCCCTAGCACTTAACACAATGCTTAGCACATAGTAAGGTCTTAATAAATGCTTATTGACTGACAAATAAAGCTTCATCCTTTTTTACCCTGTATGGTTGGTAGTGGTGGTAATTAATTAGCTTTCATTAATGAATTCATTTAAATTTAATTTTACATTTAATTTTTATTTATTTGTTTTATTTAAAATAAAAATTAATTCATATGTCTACTTTAAAGGTGAAGTAACTAAGAGTCTGAAAATTAAGTGACTTAATGAAGTACTCACACATTTGAACCCAAGCCTTTATCTTACAAGCCCCAAACTGTCCCTTGTAAGAAGGCTGCTGCAGTAACATCATGGAATGTTTTCTAACTCTTGGACAACCCAGATCCAAATCGTTCCACTTTATTCCAAGGTAAAGAGAGGAACTCGTAAAAGTCTTATCATTTTTGGAAGCAAAAAAGGGAAGAGAATAAAAGTGACCCCGGCTAAGGACACATATGTAGTCAAGAATAAGCCAATCAAATTACAGGGAACATAGTCAAGGTTCTGGCTCCCCATGTACTTACATATCCTTCCCTCTGACCCCTGCGTTCAGTCCCAGGCCATGATTATACCCTTTTAACAAGACAAGACTGCCCTAAAAGCAGAATCCCTTTGTTAGGGAATCCATACCCAACCATTGTCCACAATTTTCTTTCATTTAGTTCTGATGTGGGGAAAGTTAAATAGTATATAAAGAGGCGAAAATCCAAATCTTGCCAAGCAGAATGAATACAGAAAAAAACTGCATAAATCAGCATATCCTATGACTCATAAGTAGAGGCCACCCCCTAAAAAAATAAGATAAATATTTATTTGAGTCCATCTGCTGAAGAATGATGTTTTACAGGAGCATCTTAATCCCAACTTGTGGAGAAATTCAGTGGCTCTAGTATAACTGTGTTTGAATATTGTTATCATTGTTCAGCCACATCCAGCTGTTTGTGACCCAGTTTGGGGTGTTTTTTGGCAAAGGTACCGGAGTGGTTGTCCATTTCCTTCTCCAACTCATTTTACAGATGAGGAAACTGAGACAAGCAGGGTTAAGTGACAGAGCTAGTAAGTGTTGGAGGCTGGATTTAAATTCAGGTCTTCCTGACTCCAGGTCACACAGCACAGATATATAAGGTACATGACTTATATCTGTGATTCCTTCCGCACCTCTCTACAGAAACTTAGAACTCCAATGGGATCAGGACTGGGCCTATAACCATTAATATTGGACAGAGCTTTCTCTTCTTCCTGAAGGTCCGCACCTTCTCTATAATTTAATAGCTAATAAAGTGAGCTAGTATTTATATAGCATTTTAAGATTTTCAAAGTGCTTTAAATATGCTAACTCATTTGATCCTCATAAGAACCCTGTGAGGTAAGTGCTATTATTATCCCATTTTACAGATGAGGAAACTGAGGAAGATAGTAGTTAAGCAACTTGCCTTGGTCCATTCATTTAGGGAGAATGTAAGGCAGGATCCAATTTAATCACTTTGTTTTCTGTAGTCTTAGAGAATTGCCTAGAGAGTACAGAAGAGTTCCATGCCCAGGGTCATATAGCCAGTGTGTGTTAGAGGCAGGGTTTGAACCCAGGTCTTCCTGTTACAAAGGCCAGTCCTCTATCCATTATGGTTTGCTGCTTCTCTAGCCCTCTAGAGATTTGGCATATAGAAATGTTCTTCAGTCTACTTAAGACAATGAAATCCCCCTCAAGGAACTCACGTAGTGTAGATAGAAAATACTGAAGTTCACAGTATAAATTTTAGAAGAGGAAGATAAAACATAAATTTCATTTTCATTCACATTGCTGAGAAGTATTGATGATGAAAGACTTAAGAAAAGTGGAAAATGTCTATTGTATAACCAAGTAATCAACCAATAAGCATTAAGTAAGTCGCTACTGTGTGCGAAATACCAAAAAGTTGTTGGGGACACAAAGGCAAAAATGAAAATAAGACTTGCATTCAAGGGAATTGCACTGTATTAGGGAAAACAATATGTGTATCTAAATCTATGTCTACATCTATGTCTATGTCTGTCTGTCTATATCTACGTCTATGTCCGTATCTATGTCTACATCTGTATCTATGGTATGAATGTACCATATATATATATATTTTTATAGGCACATACATAATATAAACATAGTAAATATGAAATAATGCGGGGAAAGGTACTGTCAACTGTGGGATAATCAGGAAAGGCCTCATCTACCTTAGAAAATGGCATCTAACTTGTATCTTATGGAAATTAGTATAATTTTATTAATCTAACCCACACCAACATAAGAGTTTTAGATTTAACTTGATAGCATGCAACCATATGGCTTCAGTATTGGGAGCCAAGTCTGACCCCAGGCAGAAGAAATGTGAATTGTGAAGCCAAAATTAAGCTAAAATCTTTACACTTTCCCTTTCTGTGCTCCTGTACAGTCTCCTGATATTCCAGCGTCTTTGCCCTTCTCCACAACTTCCTGGTTCAGGCAGTACCCCCAGGCCAAAGTCAACCCCTCGTTCACTCCCTCTGAAAGTCCCATTCCCTCAGGATTCTGCTCAGAGTCATTTGAAAGGCAAAAAGTAATCTGTTAAGAGATCTGTTTGGAGGTATGCTAGAGTGAGGCCAAAAATTCTCTAAGTGCCAAATAAAGACAGTTAGCCAGCCCCAGTTTCACCATAATCTACTTGTCTGCTTTCATTCTGCCTCCCCCCTCCCAGGTCTCACACAGAGCCAGGAGTCCCAAGGAGACTTCAGACAAAAGAAGAGACTCCTTGGTCTATTATGGAAGGTGTTTAGACTAGCTATCTTTAGGGGGTCTGTGTGTGCGTGTTTAAGGTATGATCCAGATACACATACCCTCTGAAAATGAATGAAAATAGCAGACATTCTCTCTCCTCAGCTCTTCCCACTCACCTGCACACACATACCCTGCCTTAGACTGAGGGAAAATAAATAAATAAATCTTCTTCCTCTCTCTCAGGCTTTGACTTCCTCCCTTTCTTAATCCCATTTCACATACTCAGCAACCAAACAAACATATGTCTTCAAATAGCAGAGAGAACAAAAGCGAGCAACACGCTCTCAACTCACCTAAATGCTAACTTCATGAAGCTATAGCTGAGAAAAGACAAAACTGGATTTTTTCCCTTTGCTCCCTTTTCCCCTTCTCCCACTGGTTGGTAGGAAGCAACTCATCTGACCTTCATTTCACTGTCTCCTGTTCTCATTGGCATTTTGGCCTCCATAGGCTCCACTTGTCTCCTTCAATTAGGCCAGGGTCATCAGCCATTATTGAGGTCCCTGCACAAAGAGATTACAATGACTGAGGTTCCATCCAAAGTCTTTGTTTCCCTTGCATGCTCACCACTCCTGTATCTTTTTTCTTTTTTGGAGCAGGCAAGGCAAGGCAATTGGGGTTAAGTGATTTGCCCAAGGTCACACAACTGGTAAGTGTCAAGAGTCTGAGGCCAGATTTGTACTCAGGTCCTCCTGACTCCAGGGCTAGTGCTGTATTCACTACACCACCTACTCTTATATCTTTAAAGTATAACCAGATCCACTGGAACTTGGGGAACACATATGTATTCTCTGCTCACCAGGATGTTTGCCTTGGTTCACCAAGTCTCCAACTTAATGACTCCAGAGAAGGTGGGGCAAACCCAAGTTTACAAAGTCATTTACAACAAGGTAAGAATACCCAATTTTAAGGGCAATTGCATATTTACAGGGTTTTCTTAACTCAAAAGAATGAATTTTGCTAAGGTGGCCAAACAGGGGAAATATTTTTGAGAAGATTTTCCTTGCCAGCACCTCTTACAAATATGCCATGGCAACATGACCTTTTTATCATTGACTCAGATGAAGACAGATAGCATGCTTATCCTGTTTGTAGATTAGGTAATTTTAGAAGAAACTTGGAACAGAATTGGAATATAAGGAGATCTTGACATGCTGAAACAATGGACTAACGTCAAGAAGATGAAATGTAACAGAAGCAAATGTTAAGTCCCACATGTCAGATGAAAAATAAACCACAAGTTCAAGATGGAGGGGAGAAAACTAGAAGACAATTCATGTGAAAAATATCTGGGGATTTTAGTTGATTTCATGCTCCACATGAGTCAACTGTATGATGCAGTTGCCAAAAAAAAAGAATGTGATAGTAAGCCTAGTGAATGGTAGTGTAATGATCAAAACAAGATTAATAGTCTCGATATATTCTCCGCTGGTTGGACACGCATTCAAGGGTTGTATTTAATTCTGATGCCATGTTTTAGGAGAGACATTGATAAACAAGTATGTGTACAAATGATCTGGTGACAAGTCTGGAACACCTGGTATGTACAGAAGAGTTGAAAGAACTGAGATAAAGGCCAGAAAGGACAAATGTCCACCTTTTCCACAAGATTAGGTTTTTGGAAATTATTGAATGGTGAACACGATGTTAGTTTCTGAGGAAATGGTAGAAAGGAGATTGTTCGTCAGTAATTTTTTTTAATATGTGGATCAGGAGAAACCAACATGGTTTCAGAAAGAATAACATCAGGCCAAACAAATGATGATACTGGAGTGTCAGACCATTCCAGTGTCCTTCAGGGTTCTAACAGAACTTACAAGTATCTAGGCATGCATTTCAGACTTCTACTTGTCATGTATTCCCACTAGAATTGGCAGTACTGATCTGTAGAGCTAATGAGCTTTGCAATAATAACAATAACTAACATTCATGTAGAACCTTCAGGTTTTACAAATTACATTACACAAATGACCTCATTTGATCCTCAAAACCCTGTGATAAATTTTTATATTTCCCTATCCTAACCTCCCTGCCCCACCAATATCTTTCTGTTTTTATTCCTCAATCATTTCTTAATGTCTTTCAAAAAAAAAAAACCTTTCATCATCTCTGATAAATTCTAAGTCTTCTGATAAGAGTTTTCTGCAATAAATTCATTTTTCTTTTCAAGTGTACTAAGAGAATTCATCTACCCAAGTCAATTCCAAAGAGATCACTGTAAGAAGTTAAGTCTTTGTCTGGGAAACATGCCCCTCAAGCCTTTTCATGTCTTCTAGGTAGAAGACTAGTTTGTACTTTAAACAGATAAAATCAGCAATTACCACAATATAGATTAAATAATTAATTACCACAATATATAATTAATTAATAATACATAATCTGTATATATTACCACTATAACATATAATATATACTATTCACAAGTCAATATATCAATTCCTTCCATATACATATATTTTAGATCTATACATAGGTTCTTAGAGTTATTTGTCTAGGAGGTTCTACATAAGGAAATAATATTCTCAAAACAGACATGTATCCCAAAGAATAGTTTTCTCACCATTGTGTCACTCTTTTTCTCCCAATGGAGGGGAAACCTCTGAAACTTTGTTTAGAGGGTTTGAAGAACTATGAAGAATGATAAATCCATTTATTGCTAAAGATCTGATTCACTGAAGTTCTTTATTTGTTATTGTTGGTGGTTTTTCATGTCCCTATAAATAATAACAATTGAAGTTCAAGTAGATCAGAACAGTGGAATAATTCAGGGGGGCATGGGAATGATTCAGAGCAATGAAATAAATGTTGGCTTCAATTATAATTCAGAAATGGAATGGCAAAGCAACATTAATTCCACAAAGATCAAAGATATAACAGTCATATAACTTTTGCATTTTGAGAGCATGTCTAGGCATCTCTGGATTTCTAAAGTAAGGTTCTAAAACCTAACGTCATCCCTTCATACATATGTAAAAACCTACAGAATGCCATAGGGAAACATCTTTTTAAATGTTTTGAATATAAAACCAGACAAGCTGTTTCCCAAGGCAGAAAGGACATTAAAAAATTGTTGGAGAGAAAAATTAGGATTTCAAATGTCAGTGATAAAAAGAAGATAGTTTATTCTGCAGCCTACAGATGAAGTGGCTAATCAAGTGATCAGTTTGTAACAAGAAGGATTCATCCTTAACCCTTTTGCCTCAGTATCTACTCAGTATAATTCATTCTGTCACATTCCATTCCTCTATTTCTATCTCCTTATCTCTTTCTGCCTTTCCTCTTTTCCTGCCTATTTCCTTTTTTCTCTCTCTTCCTCTTCATATTTTTCCTTATTCTCCTAATATTTCCTACTACTATTTCCTCTACTCTTGATTCCCTTTCTCTCTCTCTCTCTGTCTCTCTCTGTGTCTCTCTCTTTCCTTTCTTACACATTCTCTCTTACTCCCTCCCTTCTCTCTCTCTTTTTCTTCTTTTCTCCTCTCTGTTACTCCCTCCCCTCTTTTCCTCCCTTCCCTCCCCCTCTTTCTCTATCTCTCTCTCTTTCCTTCTCTTTCTTTCTCTCTCTTTCCTTCTCCCTTAATCTCTTCCTCTAGCCATTCCTTTTTCTCTCCCTTTCTAACCCTAATATGACACTTAGAGGACACACGCAGTGCTGTTGCCCAGTCTTGTCTGCTGTATGTACCACTCCGCAATGAATAACAGTTCCTCTTTACATAGCAATTTCCTTTGACATGTTTTAAGTTTTAAATAATAGTTCACATTTATGTAGCCATTTAAGTTTCACAGTATGCTTTCATCACAATGGTATGTGGTTTTAAGCCTTATTATAGCCATTTTTCAAATAGAGAAACTGAGGCTCAGATAAGTGATGTGACTTATCCAAAGTCACATCGTTGATAAATGTGGAAGCTGAGATTTAAATCTAGATTTTCTAATTCCATATCCACAACTTTTTCTTCCTTTTACAACACACACACACACACACACACACACACACACACACACACACACACACTTCAATTCACAGAATCAGATTCCCCATTAAAACACACCCAAAAGATGATCATTTAGTCTCTGCTTGAAGCTGACCAGTGAAGGAGAACTACCATAAATGTGCCTCTTGCCTCTTCCCCTCTAGAACCAAACACAAAAATCTAATCCTTTTTCCACATGGCAGCTTTTCAAATACTTGAAAATAGTGATAATGTCTTCCTGGATAGGGCATGCCAATCCACTTCTCTATGATCCTACTCATCATCCCTGTGACTTTCTGAACTTTGGCCACTCCATTCCTATGTATCCTATGTCACCCATAAGAATGTATGTTCCTGGAGAGCATGGAGATTGGCTTTGCTTCGGTGTTCATAACCCCCAGCATTTTGTACAGTGTTAGGTACATCACAAAGTATATAAATCTTTTTTATTCATTCATTTATAAGACTGATGATAAAGTATTCCTCCTACTTCTTGCAGAGAGGTGACAGATTCTAGACACAGAATCAGACATAACCAATATAACACAAGTTTGTTTTGCTTGATTAGAATTATTTGCTACAAGATCGTTTTTAATTTGGAAAGGAGGAGTTTTGCAGAGAGAGCAAGGGGAATAGTGCCAGTAATTTAAAAGAAGAGGAGAAAATGAAAAGAACATCAATGAAATCTTTTAAAAATACACAAAATAGAGAAGAAAGAAGTTAAGAAGGGGATATAGATAAGGAAATGTTGGTATTATCATGTTAAATATAATATATTTTATATAAATTTTTTATGTAATGAATACATGATTTCATATCTTTTCCTGGACTTTTTCTATATGGAAATGTTCATAATTGCTGATGATTTTCTACTTCATTGTAATGTGTGTGTGTGTGTGTGTGTGTGTGTGTGTGTGTGTGTGTGTGTGTGTGTGTGTGTGTAGAAACGATGGCATTGAACTCCAGATGTGATCAAACCAGGGTGGTGTGCAACAGTCCTCTCACTTCCTTATTACTGGAAGCTGTACTTGCATTAATATAGCCCAAGTCTGCACTACCTTTTTCGGCTGTTATATCAAATTGCTGAACTGTATTGAGTCTACAACTCGCGAAAACACCAGATCTTTTTTCAGCTTAAGTGCTGTCTCCCCCATCTTATCTTTTAAGCTAAAATATAAAACTTCACATTTATCCCTGTTAAAATTTCATCTGATTAAGCTCCGCTGAATATTAGAGCTTTTCACGATGTTTCTGTATCTTGACTGTTGCAGAGGGAGCTTAGCTCTTTACTGAGGCTTCTATAATGTGACAAGCATGCTGTTTGTGCCTTTATCCATCATTTTAAAATGTTCCCTGGAACAGGACAAAGCATAAATCCCTGGAATACTCCACTAGAGATCTTCCTCCTAGTTGATACTGAATTGTTAATGACTATTCAATCAGATCTGAATACATCTAAATGGATCACCATCTAATTCAGGGGACAGGAAAAGGCATTCCAAAGGCCAAATCCAGTCTACTGTCTGGTTTTTTTGTATGGTATTTCAGATTTTGCCCTTGGTCCATAGTTTGCTGACCTCATGTAGCCCATATCGCTCCATATTTTCCAAAAGAGTAGTGCACAATACTTTAGCAAATGCCTTTCTAAAATCTAAATAAAACTGTATATAGCTTGATGCCTCTGTTCCCGTTTTTTTCCCATAGGCCAGAAAAGAGGATTCATAGAGATAGAGACTGAAAGAGAAACTTCCAAGGAAGACAATAATAATCTTTCTTTGAGATCTCCATGAGCTTCTAATTTGTATCTAGGGGGAAATGAGATTGGATAAAAGTATGCTATCTGCATATTGCGGCACCCTGGCTTTTTGCTTCCTATCTGCCTCCCTACGACCTTGTCATTTAGAATTCTTTGATAGAAGGTGGAAGAAATCTTAGTGAATTGGAAGCTACAATGGAGGCTTAAGCACTTATCAGTCACAACAAATGTGCTGTAGCTGCTATGATTCCCATGTGTCTAAAGAAAGGCACAATGAAGGTGCCTTTAGTGAACAAGGGAAAGTTGGTACAACTGTAGTACAGATACCCACTGAGACTCAGATTTTCTGAGATTGCTGGTAAACTCAAGGAAGCTACTTTTCCTGTTTCGTCTTTGACCCTGTAAATGCAAGTGAAAGTCTCTGTTTCACCCCTTCCCTAGATCTGTGGAAGTGTTTCATCCATATTTCTCTCCTCTGAACCTAAGGAACCAGGAGTATACTAAGAGGAGACCTAGGAGATGAATGAAGGCTTATATCTCCACTTGGAAGTGTTTGATCTAGTTTTCTTTTCAGTTTATTCTATGGACATTTAACTATATGATCATAGCATGCTAAGTCACTGAATCCATGAATGCATTGAGAGGTTAACAGAAAGTGGACTCTTCTGTAGGGGTGGGGTCTCTGAGCTATCCATAGATGGCATATTGCACATTTTAATATTTTGAACAATTTTCTACTTAATTCCATAGATTAATTTTTTAAATTTTAATTTAACTTAATTTTTATTAGATTTGAGTTCCAAGCTATTTCTTTCTATCCCTCCCAACCCTGCCCTAGAGAAGGCCAACATTTGACACAGATGTGTGTGTAGATAGATAGATAGATAGATAGATAGATAGATAGATAAATGTATGTATATATACATATATAATATACATATATCTATATATATATACGTGTGTATATACACATATGTGAGTGTGTGAAACTGCACAGTATATAGTTCCACATATCAGTTCTTTCTCTGTAGGCAGATAGCTTCTTCCTTCATAGGTCCTTTGTAGTTGATTTGAATATTCACATAACTCAAAATAACTTAGGCCAGGTATGGGGAACCTATAGCCTCAAGGCCCCTCTAGGTACTCAAGTATAGCCTTTTGACTGAGTCCAAGTTTTACTGCTCATCATTTCTTATAGCACGTGGCATTACATACCAATCATATATGGCAACTTATTTGCCAATTTCCTGACTGACAGGCATCCCCACAATTTCTAGTTCTTTGACATCATAAAGAGAGCTGCTATAAATAATTTAGAACATAGAAATTCTTTTCCTTTTTTTCCTGATCACTTTGGGAAACATATGTAATAGTAATGTTCTTGGGTAAAAAGGTGTACACAGTTATGTCATTCTTAATTTTGGACTCAGTCAGTAATCAAAGTCAGTTTAGCCTTGCCGCTGCAAGGTAGAGTTGACTATTGGGGGAGCAGTCTAAAATCTGCAGGATGGGTACCTTCTTGTGATCACTGTAGCCCCTTGGGAAAAAGATTATCCAGGGCAGCTAGGTATCACAGTGGATAGAGCACCAAACCTATAGTCAGGAGGACCTGAGTTCAAATCAGTCCTTAAACACTTAGCTGTATGACTCTGGGCAAGTCACTTAACACCAACTGGCTGCCCACCCCACTCCCCCCACCAAAAAAAAGAAAAGAAAAAGTTATCCTTGGCACATGCATTGGAGAAGGTATGGATAACACAGCTCAAGTAGGGTGCCATTTGGTGGTCAATACTCAACTAAATTCTTTTGCTATATAATTAATAAAGTTACACATCTTTTGGTAAGCTTAAGGAAAGAAGCAAGAGGCAGTGTAGTAAAGTGGACAGGGCTGGCCTTAAAGAACTGAATTTAGTACTTGCCTCTGACATATTCTGGCTGCATGACGCTGGTTTAGTCTTCTAGTCTTTCAGGAACCCTGGGAATTCCTCAGGACTGTAAGTTATGGAGAAGCCCCTAATAAGTGTTACCAGCAGAAGCTCCTCACCAGAATCCTCTACACACAGACCCACTACAAAAGCACAAAAAAAGGAAGGCAGTGCCACATAGGTTTATGACATTCCCTTGAGTTATCATTTTAATGATCTTGTCAAGAAAGGAAATAAGTCAGTCTGGCATGACCTTTTCTTTGCTAACGTTGTGATCACCTCTTCTTTTTTAAGGCATTCAATCACTTTAAAAGTGATGGTTATTTTTTTCCTGGTATTTTACCAGAATTTAAGTCAAATGCCCTGGCATATAGTTTGTAGATTCTAGATTCTATTATCTTTCCAGTGTGTGTGTGTGTGTGTGTGTGTGTGTGTGTGTGTGTGTGTGTGTGTGTGTGTGTGTGTGTGTGAGAGAGAGAGAGAGAGAGAGAGAGAGAGAGAGAGAGAGAGAGAGAGAGAGGAAGAGAGAGAGATTTATTCTGTTCTAATTTTATAGTACCTTTCCTGTTCTCGACAATTTTTCACTATAACATCCAACAACTCTTTTTCAATATTAATCATAGCTGCCATTTTTAAAGTGTTTATTTAACTTTGTTCTCATAACCATAGTCCTGTGAGATAGGTACTATCATCAACCTCATCTTACAGATGAGAAAAATGAGGTCAAATGAACAGTAAAGGGTCACACATCTTATAAGTATCTATAAGTGTCTAAGGTAGAATTTGAAGTCAGGTTGTACTGACTCCTAACCCTGCACTCTGAGCCCTAGAGCATCTAGTCATCTGTTGTTCTGGACAATGGAGTCATCTGGACTGGGAAACTAGAATTCACTAAGGACATTGAGGGCCAAAATGTTCTTTGACTATGCCTGTACATATAATGGCCATCAACTCCCTAGTAACCATTTTTGCTCTGTCTTTTCTGCTCCAAAGGTCATTCTCCTTGGCAAAGAAAGGCAAACTCACTACTCCTACTCTGACGTCCTCTTTCCATGATAATAGATAAAAATACAGTAACATATGTCTTTCCTCTTTCGTTTTCCTGATTATACAAGAATCTGCCCATTGTTGCAAGGAGTGGGAGTGTTCTATTGCCCTTTAGTGTTTTCTACAAATTGCTAATTTCATCAGCCCTCTTTGCCTACCAACTTTTCTTTATATAAAGCCCTCTGTGGGAAAGCAGGGGCAGAGAAGTGCTTTCTTCCAGACCACTGTTGAATGGGTTCCAGACTTCCTGGCTGCTTGTTTGAAGGGAGTTTGAGTGATGCTAGGAACTGAGAACAACAAGCTCACTCTGACAAGAGGGCGTGCTGGCTCCCTGCCATCGGCTGCCGGTCCTTGGGAGAGAACACAACTGAAGTCGTTGGCTTCCATCCATGGGTAACAGTCTACTGAGTCAAACTCTATTTTTCTTCAGCTTGACTCAGGGAATCCATTTACATATGTCAATTAAAAAAAGAGAGGGAGAGAGTTGTGGTCTGTAACTTGCCCTCGCTGAGTTCTCACCATGGACGCCTCCTTGACTGGGACAAAGTAATGAGCTGGAGTATTTTTAGAGCATGAAAGTGAGACACAATGAAGTCAGGAAAAGTGAAAGTGCTATCTCTTCATTCCCCAATTCCCCTTCCTAATCTTCCTCAGGATTACAACTAAATTTCACTTTTTCCAACCTTCTGTCCTCAAAGAGTTTACATTTTGACTTCTATTTAACATTTTTTTAAAAAGAGGAATGGTTACATATTTTAGATATTCAAAAGATAAACAAGACCTAGACCCTAAAAGAGAATTTCTTTTTTTTGAATGACTGTTTTCCTTTGTAACCTTATATATTTTATCTTATGTATTTGAAAACATGATTTTGAGAAGAGGTCAATATCAACAAAAGGTGAAAAATCCTTCCCTAGACCCCATGTTTGAAGCAGAACCATCATTCAATAGAACACGTCTTTTCCTAAATTAATCTTTCTACCTTACCTGACAGTTTACCAGAGACTTGAAGAAGGCCTTGTCTATTATTCTCTGATGTATTTGCCAGGGATACACTTTTTCCTAAGAAGCTACAGTGTGGCATTAGAACGCCTATACAACCTTACCTTGACCTAGGCTCATCTGATTCAACTCCTGTGCTCCAACCAAACCAATGTATTACATCTCCATGTATATACCTGTGTTTTCTATTTCTAGCCTTTAAGATTTTGCTGTATTACCAGTCCATGGTAGAAGTTGTATCATGGGGCACAGAGCTACTAGTGTAATTTGAGGTAACAGCTTGTGTTTCGATGACCACATTGGCAGAGATCTGTGGAGGTAACTTTTGAATTCTCACTATCCCACAGCAGCCAGGCTGCTTCTATTCCCTCTCCTAGACCCAGACACACATGGTAATAACAGGGTGGGAGACCTCTGGTCAAGTGAGTATTCCTGGGACTTTCTTGTAAAATCTCAAACAGTAGCTCACTGTAACCATGACTCATGCCTTCAAAAGATCCATCCCAATAATAGCTGCCAATGGATTAATTTAGGAAAAAATTAACAAGATTTTAAGCTTTCCGTTAGCAGAGACTGTGTTTTGGACTTCCACAGGACAGAGCACAATAGTAGTCACTAAAAAATATTTGTTGATCAAAGAATTAAACTAACCGTTGGTTCTCCTCCCACTTCTGAAAACTTTTCCATTTGACTTTAAACTTTCTTCTTCGAGGTTTTTTCCAGATAGGATGTTAAGAAAATTTGGAAATTTGTTTTCCACACGCAAAAAAATGAGAAGTTAACAAAAGGTCAAGGGTCGCTTGGATATTTATTACAAAGCCCATGAGTCTTCCCCTTTGACATCTTAAAAGCTCTGGTTAGGCCCAGGAACTGGAATATTCTAAAAAATCAGATACTTATGGGAAAGAGAGACAATGTAACATAACTAACTGTCTAAGACAAGAAGTTCCCCATACTAATATCCATAGAGAAAGGAAGGAAGGAAGAAAGGAAGGAAGGGAAGGAGGGAAGGAGGGAGGGAGGGAAGAAGGAAGAAAGGAAGGAGGGAAGGAAGGAAAGAAAGAAAGAAGGAAGGTAAAGATAGAAAATCCTTTCTACTGAACTGCCTCCTACAATCAGAGACTCAGGTAGAATTTATACTTATCATTTTAGATTGATATTGATATTATACTTATATTTATACTTATACTTCATCAATTTAAACTTATAATTTATGTCCCACATTCATGCTACACCCTTGTTTAAGTCCTTAAGATGCTTATGGTCTCACTCACATTTGGACCACTGGAATAACCTCCCACTTGGGCTCCCTACTTCTCTTCTTTTCCAATTCCAATCCATACTGTACATCACTATTGTATTAACCTTTATAATCTCCTGCTCCAAAGCTATTATCACTACATTACCTCTTGGTGCTTCCCTAAAGCCTACCAAAAGATATGTAACTTTATTAATTATCTAGCAAGAGAATTTAGTTAATTAAATATAGTATTTGGACTGCAATCCAAGTGACACTTTATTTGAAATGCCTATGCATGCCTTGTCTGTTATTTTCTGATGCATGTGCCTGGAATAGCCTTTTTCCTAAAAGGCTATAGTCTGGCATTAGAAGACCTACACCACCTTGCCTTGACCTAGGCTAACCTAATTCAATCTCTGTGCTCCAACCAAACTGATTTATTCCATCTTAATGTATACATCTTGTGCTTTCTAACCTTTAAAATTTTGCTAACATCATTTCCCCTCATGAGGTTGTTCCAGCTTCTCACTACCTTGTCAAATAGTATTCTTCCTTCCAGACCTTATCAGGACAACCTAATTATCTCCTGCACGAAAACTCTCAGATCTTTTGCAGAGCAGTTGATGTCTTTCTTGTGTCCTCTATCATATATTTGTGAAGTTGATTTTTTGCACCACATGACAAGATTTTACATTTATCACTATTGGATTTATTCTAATAAGATACAGCTCAAAGCTACAACCTGTCAAGTTTCTTTTAAATCTTAAATCTGTCATCCAGTGTTAGCTTTCCCTTTCAGCTTGGTGTCATCTGCAACTGATGAGAATAACTTCTATGTCTTTACCCAAATCTTTGATAAAAATGTTAAAAAGCATGGGACCAAGCACATAGCCTAAGGGAGCTCTACTAGCAACCTCTTGCTAGGCTGAAGTTGAACCAATAATAACTATTTCCTGGATCAAGTCATATAAGCAGTTCTCAGTTCTTCCAGTTATATTAGCATCTAGCCCGTATCTCTCAACATGAAATATTTTATCAAAAGTACTTTGACAAAATCTAGGAAAACTATAACCACAGCATTTCTTTCATACACTAGTCTAGAAGTCCTATAGGGAAAAAAAAGAATTGAGGTTACTTAATACTGAACTGTTCTTCATGAAGCTGTACTGTCTCTTTGTAATCATACTTACTCTTTAAAATGTTCATCAGTCATCTGTTTAATGATCATTTCTATAATTTACCGGGAATCAAAGTCAAATTTATTGGCCTATCGTTTATAGACTCTTTTCTCATTTGTGAAAATCAGGATGACATTTGTCCTTTTTCCAGTCCAGAAATACCTCTCCCATTTATCATAATCATTCAAATACTACGAATTATATGTAGCCCAGTTCTCAAGTCATATTGTTCTTTCAAGGATGTAATTCATCTGGACAAGGTGACTTGAATTCATCAAGGCCACCTAGGCATTCCCTTATTATCTCTTTAATTATCTTAGGTATCAAGTTTTGTTAGTTATTTTTGTTCTGTCGGTTTCTCCTTTTGCAGAGAAAACAGACGCTAAATATGGTTCAAATAAATCATGTATTTTTATTTAACTACTTGTATATTTTTGACTCACAACACAAACCTATTCCAGGGCTGTCTGAAGTTTTAAAAAAAGAAAAAACAAATAATTCCACCTATCATGATTCTACAGTTAACACCTTTTCTTGTATTACACTTCAAGATTGTTTATGACTGTAGCCTTGATCAAAATGTATTCTAGATATATCACACTTTGAAGTTTTCAAAACAAATGCTTATCCTTTATATTATTTGATCTTCTTGCTAGTAGGGTAAGGTAGGAGGTAGGGAAGGATTATTACTATTCTCATTTTATAGATGAGACAATGGAAGCTCTGATAAGCTAAATGATATTTCCAAAATCTTGCAGCTAATAAGTGCTAGGGGGTCAGGAATCAGCCCTAGGCCCTCTGATTCCTAGTCCAGGGTTCATTTCATAACAATGCTACCATTCAAATGAGTCTTCTTCCTGAAGTCTTGGGCTTGAAATTTACCTCTTATACTTACTGTGCAATAAAATTTATCACAAAATATATTCCTCAAAAAATGTGGTCTGGGTTTTGACGTAGAGGTGACTCTGGCTTTCACCAAGAGAGTGGACAAATGGGTAAAACCTACAAGTTCTGGTAGGTTTTACCAAACTAGAAAATCTTTGAATAAAGGCACAGAGACAGACAGGCTCTGCAGTTTAAGGACCAAGTTAGCTGATTCTGGAGACACTAATTAATAAGCTCTTGGCAACCAAGAGATGCTTTTTTTTTTTTTTTTGGTCCCAGTGAACCAAGAAATGGATGAAAACATTGTACTGAATTCTGTATAACTGCCTTCCATTTCCATAATGGTGATATCAGAATACCAGAAAACAGAGCACAGTAAGTGAGAATATGCATAATTCTCAGATTGTCTATACATATTAATTTAACTGTTGGTATTCTTAAAGAATGATGTTTGTCCAATGACCAAAAAGCATTATATCAATATTACTGAACAAACTGAACCCCATCCATGTTGATATTCTCATTACCAGAAAAAACAGAAAGTCTAAAACACTTACAGCTAAGTAGAAGGATGACTTGTTTCTTCTGCTAGGAGAGGTGAGGATAGCAGCTAGCCAAGTTATTTTTAATCATACCTCTAAGACATACGTAAACTCATGAGACACTTGGCCATCTTGCCTAGCAATTCTCAGGATGAGATCCCCTACAGAACCATGGTGTTAATTGCAATTTATATACCAACATCCATGAAAGAGAATGACAAAGTAATGAAGAATGAAGAATTTGACAAAATAGTCTTTGGGGGCCCACAGGAATGCTGACAGATCTGAGTAAGGATGACTGCTGCTATTCAACTCTACTGTCTTGAAAGAAGTTGTTCAGGAAAAACCACCATCTTGCCAATTGCTTACTCTCCTTCCCAGGGTATTCTTTCTGACTTACTCAAATTTGATTTCCTTACTTTTATTCCATAGCTTCATGAACTAGAGCTAGGAGGGACCTCAAGGAGCATGTATGTGGAAACAAGCCCAGGGAAGTTGGCTGATTTGTCCAGGTTCATCCCTAGTATAAAAAGTAAGTAGTAAGGGTCAGATATGGGATTTGAATCCACATTTTCTGGCTCCATAGCTGATGGGGTTTTTTTCCACTATAGAATGCTGTCTCTGTTTCTACCTATGAAATCTGGAGATCTGGCTTGACCTGAAGTGGCATTCTCTTTATCCTATTAGAACACAACTTGTACCATGGTTATTTTCTCCCATTATACACCCTAATCACCTAAAGTGAGAGGGATTCTGGCATAGTAAATGTAGAGCTAATGTCAAAAACAAGAAGACTTGAGTTTAAATCCTCCCTCTATCACTTGTTACTTATGTGGTCTTGGACAAGTTACTTCATTTCTTGGGTCCTCAGTTTCTTCCTCTGTAAAATGAAAGGGTTAAATTGGATGACCTCTAAGGTCCTTTCTAGGTCTAAATCTATTACTCTATGAAGTTGCATAATGGTTGCTCATCTGCAACAACAGAGATCAATAAAGTCAAAGGTCTAGAAAGTCAGAAGTCTAAACCACCCACCCATCCACTGTCTGCCCATCCCACCCCACCCCCATTCAATTATTCCTTTACCTCAAGAGGCAGAACATTTGCAGCTTCATCTCACTCCTCAACCAAAACAAACCCACTTTCTTTCCCAGGGTCATTCAATGCATAGGCTGCTTGCTGCCCTGAAAACCTTGCGTAGAATTGTGCCTACCACAGAATGGGTTCTTACTGAATACTTTTTGACTGAGACCAGTGAGTAGATAAGGTGTGTGAAC
Organism: Notamacropus eugenii; assembly: GCF_028372415.1. Taxonomy (NCBI): domain Eukaryota; kingdom Metazoa; phylum Chordata; class Mammalia; order Diprotodontia; family Macropodidae; genus Notamacropus; species Notamacropus eugenii. Next base: position 294,273,739 of record NC_092877.1, on the reverse strand, counting down.
TAGATCCTTGAACTAATAATATCTTCCAATTATAAACGTGGGGCTCTAGACATCAGAGGGCCATGGGAACAACTGGATTAACCTAACCTACTCTTCTAGACCTTTTAGACACCTAATCTGCAGTCTAGCTCTCCTTAGATCTGCAAAACCAATCCATAGTAGAGATGAATGTATACAAAGCTGTTGTGAGGATCACTACCTCAGAGCCCACAGCTCCCTTCCATGACCTCCTCCCACATGTTGACTGCCACAGAAAGTCATTACACGATCAGTGGAGAGGGATCTTCTCAAAGAAAAGCCACATTTAAGGCACTGAAGTGTAATCTTGAGGGAGTGCAGCAAAGTAATTATTATTCTCCAATTTACTCTAAGAACCTAAAACATTTTCAAATCATCCAGCAGCTTTAACCAACACCAGATATTCAACAGGCATAATTTTTTGGGTAAGGCTGCCTTCACTACCACTGATATTCTGTTGTTGCTCAGTTGTTTCAATAGTGTCTGACTCTTCATGACTCCATTTGGGGTTTTCTTAGCTAAGATACTAGAGTGGCTTGCCATTTCTGTCTCCAGCTCATTTTACAGATGAGGAAACTGAGACAAATAGGGTTAAGGGACTAGCTCAGAGTCACATAGTTAGGGTCTGAGGCCAAATTTGAACTCAGGAAGAGGAGTCTTCCTGACTTCAGGCCTGATTCTCTATCCACTGCACTACCTAGCTGCCCCTTAGAACTGATGCTCTAAGGCAACACAATTAGCAGGCACTTATATGGTCACTAAACTAGGAATGGGACATTCACCATAGCAGTTATCCCCAGACACCTTCCTCCAGGGTGTACATTTTATAGCCATTTAACCTTAGCCAGACCTACAAGGTCTCATCCACCAAGATCAGGATCAAGAAGAAGATGCCCATACCCAGGCTCTGTTATTTGCCTTCCATGGTGCCATGATTTCTGTACCCAAAGGATGAATAGTTTCCAATGTGGTCTAAACCTCTGACCACATTTGTACATTTCTCCTTCACAAAGCTTAATGGGTAACATACCACCACACTAACCCAATGATAGACTACAAGGATCTATTCAAAACTACACATATAACATGAACTCCCCAGGACTTTGGGTCAAATAAATAAATTTTCGTCAAACAATTAAAACATAATTTCTGCCTCTGTCTCTAGTCCTAGAAAGCATGTGCCTATGAGAAAATCAGCTGACTGGATGGGTCCTTTCAGGATCTGAAAAGGAAAAACATTGGACTTTATCACTTGAAATACCTTTATTTCACAGAAATAATTCCATTCTGGTAGAGGTGAATACAACTGACCAAGATGGTTTTCTTCCCCTCTTGACCTGACTCACCTACAACTGTTGAAGTTACCTGCCTATTCCTGATGTTTTTCTGTTTCTAACACCTTCCCTCTCAAACTTCCAAAAAGTGGTGTTCCCAATTTCAATTCTTCTTGGACTATACCATTCCTGACACTCCAAGTAAAGTTTTACCTTCCCATGGCACATCACCCTCAATACATCTCCCTCAGTCTACCAATGGAATGTAAACTCAATGGACTCTTTCACTTAGGTATTTTTATTCCTAGTGTCTAATACTTTACATGACACATAGGAGGAATTTAATTCATACTTTTTGATTGATTGATAGGTGGTTGATTGATTGGTTGGTTGAGTCCAATGAGTAGACCAAGCACATAAACTGGACCCCTGAATGGTGTATCATGTGCTAGTCCTCCTTCTATTAAAAGGCAATATTATGTAACAACAAGAATACTAGATCTGGAGTCAGAAAGCCTGGGTTCAAATCCCAGATCAGATACTGATGTGCTCTGTGACCTTAGCAAACCTCTTCCTCAATCTAAGCTTCCGTTTCTATGTCTATAAAAGACGGGTATTGGATTACAAGTTCTCTAAAGTTCCTCAAACTCTAAATCCTAAAATCATAAGATTTACTATGTACTGCTCTACTACTCACCCATCATGGAATTCTATTATAACATCATTTATTTGTCTACCTAATCCACACCCTTTTGTGTGGTATTTGGTATCCTTCCCTGGGTTTTCCCTGCATGCAACCTACACACCTCTGTTGCTGAGGTAAATAATTTCTTGGATGAGTTAACAACTGCTGGACTGACTTGCAGAACCCCTTACTAACTTTAAGATATCCTTTAGGCATAGGAGATCAGGTTTAATTTTCATTTTGAAAGCCACATAATGATAGATTTGTCCGATGGGGCAAGAGATGCCTTCCCACTCAGACAATTGGTCAATGTCATGCTTCCCAGCTAGGATTAGCCTCCTCATTATATATTCATCCTGTATTTCTTCAGTTGTGACAACATCACTTCTGCCCTTGACTCCATCCATGAAATCCTTGTCCACCCCAGCTAAGTGTTGATGGGCAAGAGGGATATGCAATTGGGAAAATCCTGGACTCATAAAAACAATGAAACTATACTAGAAGGGTTATAAGGCTAAGGAAATGATGGATAAATCAGTGCTCCACATGCATGCCCAGGAGTTTGAAAGAAACCTTCCACTGCCAGGCTGACAAACCACAACTTCAATTTCCAGGGAGGCACTCTAAAGGGGGCAACATGATTTGGGCCCCTGGCAATGAGTATGGCTCTTCCCATAAAATAATTTGGTCCCAAGTGGACATGAAACAGTCTGGCCAAATTAGCCTCCTTGTGGCTAACCATGTACAACGTTTCATCTCTTATCTTTGTGTATAGGGGGATCAATATTTTAATGCCTTTTCTTCAGGCAACCTTAGGTGAGGTTTTCTTTAAAAGGCATTGAAACCATCCTTGAGATCTGAATGGCTCAGGGAACAAGAAACTCCAACTATGACATCACTTGGGATAGCTAGTTGACTCAGTGAGCTCTGGAACTGAAATTAAGAAGACCTGTATTCAAATATGGGCTCAGATATTTACTAGCCTTGTGACCCAGGGCAAGTCATTTGATCACTATTTGCTTCAGTCTCCTCAACTGTAAAATGGAGGTAATAATAGCACACAATCCCAGGGTTGTTGTGAGGACCAAATGAGATAATATTTAAAGAGTACATAGCAGAGTGCTTGGCACATAGTAGGTGCTTCATAAATGCTTCTTTCCTCTGAACTGAGGATGGTAGCTTGAGTACAGCTCAGTGAGATCACAAAATAATTCTTTCCTTCTTTCTTTCCTTCTGTAGCAGCAAGCACCCTGATATACCCAGGATGGCCTGTTAGTACAGGTTCTTAGATCTGCTTTTCTAAAACAAAAGCAACTTTTGAGGGGTCAACAATCTTCTTTAATTACATCCACCAACAGAGAAAATACAAGCAGAGAAATAAAGACCAAAAGACAAGGCTTCTAACTGTCTGACCATGAACAATACATACATCACAGATCAACAGACAGATCCAGCGGTCTGACCATTACATACATACATAGTTACCAGAGAGAGAAGCACCAACATTTAGGTTTCCAACTCTGGGTGGGGGGGTGAGGAGGGCTCATTAACAGCTACCCGGAGTCTCATCTGGCACTCAAACCTTCTTCCACAGAGTAAACCCCCAAAGTGAAACGCCACTACACATATACTTTTCAGAGCCGGAGGGCAAGACCCTCCAGACCCAGTGCCTCAGTAGCAATTAACAAAAGGTTTGGGTCTTCCTGCAAAACAAGCCTCCCCTAATCAAGCTTCTCTTAATGGGCTTCACCTGAGGTCTATTAATGAGTGGGGAAGATCTTTTATTAACATAAATCTCATTAATATTATACCTTCCTTCCTTCCTTTCTTCCTCCTCCCAATAGAATGTAGGTCCTTTAAAAGCAAGAGTCATTACATTTTTGTCTTTGTATGTTTAATGCTTAGCACAGTGCTTGGCACTTAATAGTACTTAGTACATACTTGTTGAATAAATGAAAGAATATAAATATTGAATTATTTCAAACATTTCAATGGATATATGATCTCACTAATATTGATATTCTTTCCAACAATGAATAAGGTGACCCATAGACAACTTCTCATCTTGTGAAGTCCTCCACAGAAGGACTGACTATTCAATGTTCTAGAGGACTTTTTAAAAAAGATCTTTTAACCTTTTGTAAGTAGCAGAACAGCATTCCTTAGTAACAGTGCAACATTTGTCATGGAGTATGTCCTGCCTAGAATCCAAAAGAAAAAGAAATTCTCCAAAGATGGTGAAAGTCTTAAGATGCTCAACATCATCAGTGTGAATGACATTGCATTGATAGCATCAGTTCCCACAATAATCTGGATCTCTTTCAGAGATCTACAGCTATTCAAAGAAATTAATGCACATAGTTAAAATTAAATGGTTGAAAGATGGCTATAGTCTAGACTGTGATATGAAATTGTGCAGAGAGCTCATTGAGTTACTCCATTGTCATGTATATATATGTATATACATACATATATATGAATTCTGAGTATATATGTATGTATACACATACATACATGTAGATATATACACATATATTAAGTATCTATATATCCTGAATATATATGTGTGTGCATATGTGGTATTTTCCTCCATCATATATTCTGGACCTTCACTTTAGATAAACAATCTAGAATTAAATAAGAAAAAAAGAGTAGATTGTATATGGAAAATAGCATAATGTCTTTAATAGTCCCTAACTGTGCCTTGACACTAAAATCCATCTTTTGAACACTAGTTGAAAAGATGAGGGCTTCAAATTATGGAGCACCACAAGCTTCAAAGGATCTAGGGCAAAGGAGAGAGGTATTGTATAAATAGTCTGTTTCATATTAGCAATGATGACATATCATCCAGGAAATATACGATTGGAAAAAGAGGTATAACCGATCATTTAGCAAAAGGGATAACCCTAGAGAGGAAAAATAATGTGAAACTAATGTGCCCTCTGAGCATGGCACCTTGATAAAATGCGAGCCTCTCTAAAAGAAATTTCTTTTGGTCTACTAACTCTATACAAGTATTTCTGTGCTCCTTCAAAGTATTTCTGCCAAGTTGTCACCACAGTCAGGAAGACCAGGCAACTGATCTATGGACCAGTAAACTAGCAGCTGTTTCCAATGAACTTGGTGAGGACAATCTTAGCTCTCCCAGATGTGGCCACACCAAAACAGAGTTAGTCAAGGCTGTTGAGCTGATATTCCTAACCTGACCCTGGAACTAGACAACAGAGTCAGGTAATATTGGGAAGAAAGAAAGAGACATATGATTTCATTATGAGCCACTATGATTTCATTAATGTGGGGAACTCCTAATGTGAAAAACTCCCATCTCTGATTCTACTTGTTTGTAACTTTCATGATTAGAGAGTTGCCTCTGGTTTGAAAGATTCAGTGCCTTGCCTAAGGCTAGCACATGGCTAGCATATATCTGAGGCAAGACTTAATCTGGATCTTCCTGACCCCAAGGCTGCCTTTCTATTCATTAGGTCACACTGTTTCTGAGAATATAGTCCAATGGTTCCAAAGTCCTAACTATATAATAATCACTGACTTTAAAAGCTCTATATAGAGCTTTAAAGTTTGCAAAATGTTTTACATACATTAACTTTTTTGAACTTTACCACAATCCTATGAGAAAGACAATATGGGTATTATCATTATTCTTATTTTGAAAAAGAGGAAATTGTAGTTCAAATATTAGATGATTTACCTTGGCATACAGGTAATAATTTTAGAGGAAAAAAACTGAACAAAGTTCTTCTACGCTTTCCAAACTCTAGCCTTTGGGACATGCTGTAACTGATGGCTCTATAACCAACGTCTATCTTCCATTGATTTCTTCCATCTTAATTCTAATGAATTTCATTGCTAGCTCAACTCAGGATACATCCACATTCACTGAAAGTCTAGCCAGAATGCCCCAAATCAGCGGGGACAGGTAGCATTTGCCAATGGTAATCTCAATTAGATCAACAGTCAACACAAGAGTGAAATTCACTTCTTTTCTTCAGAACAACAACAAAAAAAAGATGCCCCTTTCAGTGAATGGAAAAGTCAGATAAATCCATCAATATTTGCTTTAATTAATTCTTATATTCTCAGAAGAATATAATCTCCTTGAAGGCAAGGACTATTTCATTTTTTTACTTTACATCCTTTAATGTCAATTACAGTCCCTAATGGTAATAACTTGAGATGCTACTCACCTCTGAATTCACATGGATTACTAGGTTCTATGCGGGGTATTTAAAAATTAAATGTATTTTATTTTACTCAAACTTCTGTTCTATCTCAATTGGGAATAACTGTCAGATCAGACAAGGAACACACATGTCAAAATTAAAACATCTAATTGGAACTAAAACAATTATCATAGGGATAGGGAAGGCAACCTCAATATACACACTGTAGGGAACAGGGGCCTGAATAAATAATCTCTTATGAGAATCACTTTCCAAGGTAGAGATAGTATGCAAATATCTCTGGCCAAGCCAGACTGAAGGTCAATAACATCCACTTAGGAAGTTTCTGGATCTCTGCTTGGAGCACCTGCCACTCTCTACCATCTCAGTCATGGCAAAAGTTTCTCCATCTCTCAGCTTGATGCTGTTGTTACACACCTTCATCTATTGGGCTCTGTCATGAGCAGCCACTCTATATAGTTTCCTTCTTCCTCAAAGTCTCAACCACTGTCCTGATCCAGCCATGCTGTCCTTCAGGCACACAATCTTACTGGAATTAATATCCTGGGAACTTCAACTGGTTTGATCCATCGTAGAAAATGTAGTCCTTACTTTCAGATGCATTCTTATCATATCAGTTACCTGAAGGCCCAGGATCAATAAACATGTGTCCTCTCTTATTGTGAATAGGAACCCTAAGAAATTTCATCCCCAAATCTGAGTAATTATAATTATCAGTCTTAGTACTAGAGAACAAATAATGAAACAGCTCTCTCTTAGCAGAAAAATAGGGGATTACATGGGACAGAATATTGTATACTTTGCCAGACATCCCCATTAGATTAATTGTTTTTGCTTAGGTGTTTTCTTTGTTACAAGGGATGGTTGAATTATAGGAGATGGGCAGGAATGGTGTATTCAGAAACACCTATGAAGATATCTCTCAAGAAATCATATTGAAATGAAATAAAATAAAAAGAAATTACATTTGGCCCTTCAGTGAAACAGGAGCGGGGCTATCCTTAGTGTTTGATGGAAATAGCTAATAACAAACTGAGGCTAGAAGAAGTTAAGTGATTTGCTCATGATAACCCAACTGGTCAGTGTTAGATACAGGATTCAGACTCAAGTCCTATTTGAGACCAAATCTAGTTCTCTTTCCAACATAACTTTCTGCTATTTAATATTATGTCCAGAGTTCTCAAAAATGCCTTGAGGTTGACATGACAACATCTCAATTGCAGGATGTATCAGAGATGGAGTCTAGGATATCTCTTGGAGGTCTTATCATAGATTCATCTGTATTAGAAGACCATGCTTCCAACCAACAGGTACAAAGAGACAGAGCAATAAAGGTAACACAAAGGAAAAGGGGAAAGGTCATATCCCATGGAGCCCCTTGTTGACTCTCTATGTGACAAGATATTGGAAAGGAGACATACATAGACACATATAAACACACCTATGTCAGGAGAATCTCCCAGGTATTCCAAAGAGTGGAATTTTTCTTTGATCCAAACCTCCATCCTATCCCTTTCTTAAGCCAATATCAAGGAAGTTTATTTGGGTCAAAACTCTTTCAGAGTTTCTTAGATCAATCTGCTCAAAATTTCAAATTTTAGAGTCATCTAATTACTTCCAACAGTAGTCATTGTTCTTTCTGTGTTTCCTCTCACTGTACATCATTTCTGCATTCCTGTATTAAACTAGGAAAACATCTCAGCTATAGTTGGCTCAGTAAATGTTCCTGCCCTGGTGCTGACCAAGTTAGCTACTATCAGTTCCACTGCTATTACTGGCCATGGTGCTGACATTAAGAAGATGAAGTCAAAGAGAAGATGCATGGGACCAAGCACATGCAGAACAAATACAAGCAGAAGGACACAGGATATTAAAGGCATGCAGAGAATTACTATTGCCTCAAGATATGTTATAAAGGAGGTTCCAAAAGAATAGAAAATGTCATAGTTGGCATCCTTACTCAAAAAAAGGTGACTCAAAAGACCTCAACAACTACTACCTTATATGCCTACTTCCACATCATTGTAAAGTCTTTATTGAGAATGGTCTATGCCACACAACAAGAGTATCTTTGATGAAAATACAATGGAGTTATAAACTATTGGTCAATCAAATTGACTTCAAATTCTGGAAAATTCTAAAACATATTAAAGAAAAGTTTATTGACTATCTAGAAAAGGAAGGAGTAATCACAAAGAGTCACTGTGACTTCATCGCGTAGAGGTCATAGAAGACGACTGTAATTTCCCTTTGTGACAGTGTTCCTGGCTGGTAGGTCAGGGGAATAATATAAATATAGTCTGTCTAGATTTCAGTAAAGCATTTAATAACATTTCTTACATTATTATCATAGGAAAAGATGAAGAGATATGTTAGATAACAGTACAATTACATGAATTTTGAAACCAGGTGAATGCCTGGACCCAAAGACAAGTCAACCTGAAACTAGGTGTCTAATAAAGTGCTCCAAGGGACTGTATTTATCTTTGTGCTGGCTACCATTTTTCTCAGTCACCTAGGTAAGGCTATAGATATTACATTCACTGAATTTGCACAGGACACAGAAATGGAAGGAAGTAGTGTAGATGACAGTCAGGATCCCAAAATACTGAATTTAGAATAGGGATAAATGTATAGGGTTAGAAATGCAAACCACTCTAGTATCTCTGCCAAGAAAACCCCAAATGGGCTCGCAAAGAGTTAGACACAACTGAAAAATGACTGAACAAAAATATATGGGCTCAAATCCCTGGTATCACCAGAGCAACTCTTCTGTGAAAGTTTTGAGGGTATTCGTGGACAGTGTACTATAGCAGCCCAAAAACAATTTGAACTTGGGCTTCATTAAGAGAGGCATTGAGTCTAGGACAAGGAAGGTGATAGTCCTGTTGTACTCTGCCCCGGTCAGACTAGATCCAGAGGTTTGACCTCTGAGTTGTGATCACTTCTGACCATAATCTATAAACGAGAGTGATTAGCTAGAGGTACACCAGAGGAAGACAACAATGATGTTGCAGTGCTTCACATTCACACCACATTAGCTGAAGGATTTCGGTGATTAACCTGGAAAACAGATTTGATGCTAGACTGGATGCTGGACCATGATAGCCATCTTCAAGTATTTTAAAGGATATTAGGTAGAAGGAACAATAACACTTGTTCTACTTGGTCCAAAACAATAAAAATAGAAAAGAACAATGGGTGGCAGTCACAAAGATACAAATTTATATCTGATGTCAGCAAAAACAATCAAGAATTAGAGGTATCCTTAAATGGAATTGGCTGCATTGGGAGGTAGTGAAACCCTCACTGAAGGCTTTCAAGCAAAGGCTGGATGGCTACTTTGGAGGTGTGTTGTCACATACAGGTGGGACTGCAACCCTTCCAATTCTGAAGTTCCAATTACTTATGTAATTCTATGCAGAAAACAGGCAAGTTTCCCAGAAAATTTTCTAAACCAGATCACATCATTATGTGACTTGGACTGAGGAATAGAAAAAAAATAGCATCCTGCTGTCTTTTTGTTCATTGATTTAAGAAGAAAAAAAACATTGTTTCAACAGAACAATATGCATCCCTGAAGGCTCTACTTGAGGCATCTCCTACATTTAAATTATACAAGATTCTAAGATGGATACAACTACAGAGAGAACTTTGTTTAATCATCCAATGAATATTGAGATCCAGTGAGGGTCAAAGCAGATCATCATGTGAAAAGGCAGGTAGTGGAGCATGGCACACTACTGAAGGGACAGTTTCAAGAGCACAGCTTCAGGATGAGCCGAGGCTTGTCATGAATGCTAAGAACAATAAAAAGAAATTTTTTAAAGCTATGTGGGTAAAGAGAAAGATTAGAAAAGAATTAGAAATGAGGCTTGGGGAGTAGACGGAATGATGATTACAGAAGATGAGAAAAGGCAGAACTGTTAACTTTTTTTTACTTCTCTATGCCAAGGAAAATGACCATTAGACTGAAAATGACAAGAACAAAAATGGTTGAGATTGCACAAGAAAAAATAAAAATGCGATAAAAGAATATCAACCTACGCCAACTGAGTTCACATCACCAGACTCTGGCAAATGACATCATAGGATATAGAAAGAAGGGTAGATCTGACCATTAAGTCATTATCATTAGTAAATAAACATGGAGAATGAGAAAGTGGCTTCAGAACCAGAGAAAAGCAAGTTTTGATTCTGTTTTCAAAAAAACAAGTAGCATACAAACAATTGGCCAGTGATCATGACTTTAATTCCTGGAGTGCATTACTAAAGGGATAGTTTTTGAATATCTAGAAAGAGAAGCATAATCACAAAATGCCAGATTAACTTCATCAAAACAAGTTTTTGAGACCAATATTACTTCTTTTTAAAGAGGATTATTAATTAGATGGCAAGTTTCACAGTTTCATGCTTTTCTTATGGACAAGATGATAGTAGATTCCACTGGATTTAAGTGCATAGAATGGACTCTAAGCATAGTAATTAATGGCTCAATGTCTTTTTGGAAGGAGGTTTTTTTAAATTTTATTTTTATTATTTTCATTATTTATTTATTCTTCATGGAGTAGGTCAGGGATTTCCCCTTTATCCTGTTATGATCAACATTTTTGTCAGTGACTTGGATGAAGGCATCAGTAACACTTAGCCTAGTGACCGGCACATGGTAGATGCTGAACAAATTATTATCAATTGATTGACAGTATCCTTAGCAAAGTTCTCAATGCCACAAAGCTGAAAGGTATAGCTAATCCTGGAGAACAGAACTGGAATCTAGAAAGAGATAGAGAAGCTAGAACAACAAATGGCTGAATGTAATAAAAAGAATTTATATGGAGAGAAAAGTCCTATAATTGTGGTCAAAACTCAACTTTATCAGTATAGGTTGGAGAAAGTATGACTATAGAATGATTCATGAAAAAAGTGAGGGTTTTATCATCTTGTTCAATCTCAATACGAGTCAATTCTGAGACATGGAAGCCAAAGAAATTGAATGTGACCTTAGGTGCCATTAAAAGGGATATATAGTGTCTTAAATAAAAGAAATGATAGTCCTTAGTCAGATCACATCTGCAGTACTGCATTAATTTTGGAAAGTCATTTTTTAGGAAGTCAACTAACAAGTAAGAGCATCCAGAAGGGACCAGTATGTTGAGGGACAACATTATGAAGTTACATTGAGTGGACTTGTTATGTTTACCTGCAAGAAGAAAAGGCACTGCAGGGATGTGATGTAACTATTTGCAAATATTTAAAGTGTGGTCGTGTGGAAGACAAATTTGATTTGTTCTCCTTGTCTCCAGAGGACAGAGACAGAAACAATTGGTAGACACTTCAGAGAGGCTGACTTTTACTCAGTAAAAGGAAAAAATACCTGATAGTGGAAGCTAACCAAAAGCAAAAGAGGCTGCCTCATAAAGAAATGAAAGCTAAATGACGTGAGAGTGCTGGATATTGAATCAAGAAGACCTGAGTTCAAATCCAGTCTCCAACACTTCTCACTGGGTAATTCTGAGCAAGTTACTTGACCTGTTTGCCTCAGTTTTCCATCTGAAAAATGGGGATTATAATATCACTTACATCACAACTTTACTTTGAGTCAAATGATATAGCATATGTATAGCACTTTGCAAACCTTAAAGCATTATGGAAATATTAGTTATTTTAACAATATTATATAATATAGTACAATATTATATTATGATCATATTATATATTAATAATGCAATATAATAATATGTTCATTATTTATTATTATTATTATCTCATTAAAGGTTCTCAAGCAAAGGCTTGAGTAATTATTGGGGATCTTCAAGAGGGAATTTCTATTCAGGTATACATTGAACAAAAGAACTTCTGACACCTTATTTAACTCAGCAATGATGAGAGTATGATATACAATAATGGAATGACCAAGAGATCTGGAGTCAGAGAATCAAATTGAAGCTCTGGTATATACTACTTTTGTGACCTTGGGTAAATCACTTAACCTCTGTTGCCTCAGTTTCTTGATCTGGTATTTTTTTTTAAGTTGGGAAATTTAACTTCTCAAACTCTAAATCCTCTGATCTTATAAGCAGTGTAAAAGGATGTGTGTGATTAGAAAGGGGAGTGTAATGGCAAGTAAAGGAGGATCTTCTGCTGTTTTTGCTTTAGTATAATCAAGAAGTATAACGCCTTTATTTGAATAATGTGATTAAAGAAGATCTTTCTCACCCATTGATGAGTCTGCCCGTTGTGAGAAACTTGATAAGCAGAGTTGTTTTGTAGAAGGGTCCCAAGCACCTTTTGTTTTTTCTATTGAGGCACTGGGTCAAGGGTTGTGATGCCCTCTGGCTCTCAAAAGGATATAAATACTCTGAGTTGAGGTTTTGGCTCTAAAAAAAGGTATAAATATTCTGAGTTGAGGTTTTAATTTAGGGCTTAGTTTTTGTAAGAGTGTTTGTTTGGCCAGATGGGGACTCTAGGAAGCCACTAAGGAACTCCCTGGCTTTGAGAACCCAGATGTCAGGCTTCTCTCTCTGGTAACTATGGTCAGGCAGTTAGAATTGTCTGTTAAATTCAGGCAGAGGAAGTCATGTCTGTTGACTTTTAATTTCTCTGTATTTTCTTCAAAGTTCAGGGTGCTGACTCCCCTAAACTAGGTGAATGATATATGTGCTTGGCTAATGGAATGATACATGTGCCTGATTAAAGTGATTGTTAACCCCTCAAAAGTTGCCTTTCCTTTTATGAATGCAGATCTAAGAACCTGTGATAGCAGGCCCTCCTGTGTTTGTGGAGGTACTTACTGATACAGGTATAAGGGAAGAACAAAAGGCAGTCAGTCAGTCAACAAGAATGTGTTAAGCCCTTATTATGAGCCTGACCCTGTAGGAAGACTTAGGAATAAAAAGAAAAGCAAAAACATTGTCCCCGCCCTCAAGGAGTTCACATCCTAATGGAGGAGACATGATGCAAAAATTACATAAACAAAATATATGTTGTAGACTCATCTTTCTGAATTCAAAACCAGCCTTATACACTTATAAGCTGAGTGACTGAGCAAGTCACTTAGCCCTATTTGTCTCAGTTTTCCCATCGATAAAAGGAGCTTGAGAAGGAAATGACAAATCATTCCAGTATTTTTGCCAAGAAAACCCTGAACAGGGTCACAAAGGGTTGGAGTCAACTAAAGCAACTGAACAACAGTAACTACAAAAAACAGAGAGCCAGCCAGAATGCTTGTACTGTCTTGAACTTGTACTATTCATCTTCACAACTCTGAGAAGTAGGCATTATTATTGTTATCCCCAATTTATAGTTGAGGAAGCTGAGGAAAATAATTCTTGATAGTATTGGAATATTAAAGGAATGTTACAAAAATCTCCAATATATTGGAGTCAATATCACTATTTCAAACATTACTACAATTACTACTACTACTACCACTACTACTACTGGTTAGCATTTATATAGCACCTGCTATATACCAGGCACTGTGCTATGCACTTTACAAATTTTGGGTTCATTTCATCTTCAAAACAACTCTAAGAGGCAAAGTGTTACTATCCCTAATTTACAATTGAGGATACTAAGGCAAAGAGAGGTTAAATGACTTACCCAAGGTCACAGAGCTAGTAAGTGTCTGAGAAAGGATCTGAGCTCAGATATTCCTGACTTCAGGCCCAGGGCACCATCCACTATGCCATCTAATTGCCATCTCTATGGAGATTTTCTGAGAAACTTGGCTGTGGGGATCACAGGACTTCTCATTTAGGATCAGGGAGTTAGCTTGGGAAGAGCTGCCACTGCCTGTTGCTTTCCTGGTAGTGTGCCTTAAGAAGATCCACATGAGATGCCACTTGGTACAGTAAACACCTTCTTACTGAAAGGACTCAGAAACAGAGTGGGCAGAGGAAGGCTTTTAGCAAGCTAGCGTGGTGATCACTAGGAATATCCACGTAATACAGAGGCAGGAGTGAGGTTACCCAGTTCCATCCCTCCAGCTAAAGTTAGGGTGAGTCAAATTCCTCAGATTCCTTTCAATGCATCCTTTCTGTAGGTACATTATGTAGGCATGGTCATGAGGTTACTTGTGGGTATGACTGGGGTATGACCCCTCAGGCTTCAACCAATTTTTCCAGTTTAGCCTTTTTAGTCCCCTGGCCCCTGATGGTCACTGTCTTGGCAAAATAAAATAGACAAACTTCCCCATGACTCCTGATTTTTTTTCCCAATAACACTTTTGTTATTGGGAAAGCAAAACAAGATACCATAGCATCTCCTTACAGTTTCATGAAAAGACTTGGATGATATTCAATGATGGCAAATAGATTGACACTAAAGAAACTATATCCAGCTAACCATTTAAGGAATTGTGATGTGAATGAAAACAATTGGTTTGTTTTGAAGATGTTAATATTTTACAAAAATTCGGATAGAATGGAAAAGTCTAGTCTAGTGCTTTTAATACAAATTTAGAAACTGGTTGGGGAAAACCACATCGTTTGTTAGCTTTTTCACAAGACTATATTTCAGATCAATACTTGTAACAGATAGATTTGATGGTGCCACTAAGCTACATTTTTTTTCAAAAACGACATTCATATACTCTGCCTTTGGCACAGCATAGATTCTAAGTCAAGGAGAAGTCATGTTGGCATCGATTGTTTCTCTCAATAACGATGGTAGTCATATCAAAGAAATCAGTTAAAGGAATGTAGATGGGTGTCCCATAATCAATCCAGAATGTTTGCTTAGAAAACTATCCCAGGATGTTAAAGGCCCACCTTGCCCTTTAGTAAGCATGAGGTGAAGAGATCTCCAAAAAAAAGAAAGGACCCTTCTTTAGCACAGGAATTACTCATGCAATCACATAAGCATGATACCCTGAGGAAGGTTACTGAGAAGTCCAGCGTTGGTTGTATACTGGAGGTCTTTCTCAATGAAGGCAGTTGAACACAGTTGAGAATTAAGGGAACTAAATTTTCTTAGTTCTACAAATTCAATTCAATTCAACAAGCATTATAAAGTACCTATTACATGCCAAAACTCTGCTAGAAACGCTGGGGATACAGACAAAAGTCAGGCAGTCCCTGCCTTCCAGCTTATATTCTACTAGGGAAGCTAGTAGTCTACAAGCTTAATGGTTCCAACTGGGCAAGTTCTTCACTCTTCAGTATTACATGTTCTTTGTAAAGTGTCGTTAGTGATATTGAAAATGAGGAAGATTATGACAATTTAGTTCTATCCAAGCTTTGAGATACATGTCTTCCAGAATTTCAAATGTAGTAATTCCAAGATTTTCAGTTAATATAGCCAAATGCCAAGTCAGATCAAAAAGAAACAAGAAAAAAAAAAGACTGAGGCTATTAAGCTCAGTGAAAACCATCCCTTTCTTTCTAACAACCTTTTGATGTGTTTTCTTCTGTATCCTTCTCACTGTGCCTGGTTCCCCAAGGGGCAATTCAAAATACTGCAGTAAAAATGATTTCCATTCCCAGTACAATGGCCTGTAGCCATTCTCTTCAAATCCCCTCTGGGACTCCATGTTTTCCTTATATCCAATTTAAGCTTCTTTAAAACTGCAGACACCAGTCACTAGACATGTCAAATAAACTCCTATGCCCTTAGTAGAAATAGGACTCATGAAATCCATATATCTCCTTTCTCTAATATTTTTACTTCTGTTCTCATTTGTGGTTTACTTTATTTTCTCACTTCCAACTTCAATGAATCTTCATAAGCCTGAAGCAATGATTCATCTATCCAACCTTCACTGTCATTTTCTCCAAACCTCTTCTCAAGGTTCACTTTGTTTAGAAAGCTGAATTGAGTAGTTCCAACATTTTTGAACCATCCCTGGAAGTATATGATACTCTGACTGTTCTAGACTTCCATTGTCATGGACATGCTTTGTCATCCTTTGAGGTAGAAACTATGCAATATTTTGTAAAGTCCAAATCCTAATGAGAAAGCCCTTGATCTGGAGTCAAGACTTGTTCAGTTGTTCAGCCACGTCCAACTCTTCATAAACCCCATGGACCACTGGTAGTACAGCAGTCCCTTCCATCCTTCACTATCTCTCTAAGTCTGTCCAAGTTCATGTTCGTTGTTTCCATGATACTCTCTGTGCAGACCCTCTTAGCTCAGAGTGGGTGTAAATAGTAATTGTTTCTTTTTTGATCAGCAGCCTTCAGGGTCTTCTCCTACCAGTTTGATTTTTTTTTTATTAAAGGGGCCATTTCTTGACTCACTTCTTAAACAGGTCCATTCACTAAATGGTCATCACCTCAGTCAACGTGAGAACTCAGAAAGACCTTAGCTTAAAAAGGTCAAGGTTTCCCACTTCATCCTGGGTCATCACCAGTCATCCAGATGAATATCAGGCCATTGGACCCAGGATGGCTCTGGAGGAGAAAGTGAGGATGGTGACTTTTCACAGTCCTCACCTCCTCAAATCCAATTCATGTCACCATGTCATGTCATCATCCCCTTGATGTCATGGTCCTCTTTGGAATGAAGGACAAAACACACACTCACACAGCTATCTATCCATCTCATCCTCTACTGTCCCTTTCTCCTTTTGCCTTCAATATTTCCCAGTATCAGGGTCTTTTTCAATGAGTCCCATCTTCTCATTATGTAGCCAAAGTATTTAGGCTTCATCTTCAGTATTTCATCTTCCAGTGAATAGCCTGAACTGATTTACTTAAGTATCAATCCATTGGATCTCCTAGCTGTCCAAAAGACTCTCAGAAGTGTTCTCCAACACCACAATACAAAAGTATTGCAGTCAAAAGAGATCTGAGTTAAAAATCTACCTCTGCTGATTTATACTGGTGTGATTATGAGAAAGTCATTCAACACCCAATTTCTCTGGCTATAAAGTAGAGATAAGAATTCCTGAAGTGTATACTTCACTAGGTTGTCCTGGAAATTAAAAGAGATAATTATATAAAGTGCTTTGTAAGCCTTTCAGAGCTACTTAAATGTCATATGTATTTACTAACAATGGGTAAATCATTTGATTTAAGACTCAGTTTCCTCATCTGTAAAATGAGGATAATACATACCTATACTACCTACCTAATAATGTTGTTATGAGGAGATATCTTTACAAACTGTTGCATTTTTGTAAATGTGAACAATTGTTATCCTTTCTTCCTTTCCTGATCTCCCTTTATTTTATATAATTTTGATAGCAAGTACCAGCATACTTTCATTCTTTTTTTTGGTATAACATCTGCTCACCACTAATGGTTACTATCTATTACTGATGATAATGAAGAAGATAAAAGTGATTATTATTATAGATGTTAAGAAAAGAATGCTTTAGGGAATGTATGTCAGTAATGATGCCCTGCTTCACGGGCTGCCAAGGTCCACTTCATTCTTCAAGGGAAGGGAGGGAGGAAGCCCGATTTCCCAGCTGCAACTAAACAGAGTGTGGTACAATAGAAAATAAAGAATTACGTCTTTGTCATCAAATGGGGCTCAGTTTCTAAATAAGTGTGCCTTGCTGGAATATATAGACTCACCACTCAAAAATAGCCATCCTTCAATGAAATATGCTTCTTAAAATTTGGAAATAATTCCACAAAGCACAAAAGCTTGAGTAGAGAATATTAAAATACAACTTGTTCACATGTTAACAGATTTAGGGACTACTAAAATCCAAATAGTCTAGTGATGTCAATAATTAAGTACTTTAATTTTTGCATTACAGGAATAAAATCCTCTTCTATTGCTGTTCCTAAATAAAGGTCCTATGTTCTATCTTGACTCTAACCCTTTGAGTTTCTTTTATATATATAAACCACCCAACCAGAATATTGGTTCTTACTGATAGAGTCAGACCTTTATTGAGATTATCCTAAATATAGCAGAATGGTGGGAAGCCAGTGACATAATGGTCTCCATGGAAACAACTACCTGTCTGTTTTGGGGGCCCTAATGCCCACTGTTGGGCAATAGGAAATCACAAGGGAGCCTGGCAGGCTCAACTGAAATAGAAGCTGTAAGCTGGATCTGGCCAGTTCTGGTGCCTACTTCGTTATGGGCTCTGAAGCAGTGTGAACCTTGACCTTGGGTTGATAGAGACACCATACTGATGGCACAGGGGAAGAGACTGAGGACAAAACATCATGGACATCAATCATGTCCCCCAGGTTCACCTACTCTCTTCTTTGCATTAATTTCACTAGTTGTCACCGTGTGTTCTTTTGTTGTTGTTGTTGTTGTTATTTTGTTTTGTGTTAAATGACTGAATGAACAAACATTTATTAAGCTTCTACTATGTGCCAATCGCTGTGCAGGACACTGAGGAGACACATACAAAAGTGGGACAGTCCCTGTTCTTGAGGAGTGATACAGACATGGGGGGGATACAATGTAAATTGGGGGAAAGGGAGTTTGAGTCAGAGGTCATGAGGATTATGAATGGAGCCATAGGGCAAAAAGATTGTCACCTCTTCCAGTAGCAATCCATCCATCAAGCATTTCTTAAGGTGTTATTACATAGTAGGCACCGTGCTATGTGTCAGGAATATAGAGATAAAAGTGAAAGAGACCCTGTCCTCAAAAAGCTTGTGTTCTATTGAGGTAGATATGAATATATGCAAAATAGGTGCATGGAAATCTGACAGGGAGGAAAGAAGCAACAGCTAGGGGGGGAGTCAGGAAAGGCTTCATATAGAAAGCAGCATTTGAGGTAAGTTTCAATGGAAACTAGGGATTCAAAGAGGCAGGGATGAAAAGGGACTTCATTCCAGACATGGAGGTGAAAGGTGGAGTGTCATATATGAGAAACCCTAAGAAAGTCAGTTTGGTGGATCATAGAGAACGTAAAGGAGAGTAACATATAATGACACTGGAAAGGTAAGTTGGGACCAGCAAGTAGAGAGCTTTAAATGTCAAACAAAGGAATGTATTTTCATTCCTAGAGATGACAGAAACCCAGTGAAATTTAATGAGGAGAAAGGGGAAACATCATCTTTTGGCAGGTGTGTAGAGGTTAGATTGGAATGGGTAGAGACTTGAGATAGGAAGTCTGATTAGAAAGCCATTCCAACAAATCAGGCAAGAGTGAGCAAGGACTTGAACTAGCGTGGTAGAATTGATTATGTGACCTTTCCCAGAGTAAGTGTTAAAGAATGGAAAGCTAGGAGGAAGAGTAACAAAAAGGGGGGTCATCCTTTACAAAGGACACAAAGTATGTGTATGTGTGTATTTGTTTAACTGAATTTTCACTCACTCACCCATCAGCTAAGACAGTGTGGTATCCAAAAACGGAGTGGGTAAACTCAGAGGGGTAAGATCACTATTCCAGATGAGAAGGAGGCATAAGAGGGCAGACAGTAAGACTCTGGTTTCCTGCTATGTTGTCATTTTTCTGCTGGGGGATGGGAGGGAGGGAGCAAGGAGAGAGAATGATGGACTTTCATCTTTTTATATGCATTTTTTATTGAAAATCTTTTTTATATTCCTTCCACTTCTCAGTCACACCTCTACCCCCATACCCTCCCTCACAACAAAGTCCAATGAAACAAACAAATTAACACATTGGCCATGTCTGACAATGTGCCATCTGCTCTTTCTCATATTCACATACAGGCTAGTTTAGTCCAAGGGGCAGTAGCCCCCCCTTCACATGGAATCATAGAACATTAGAGGTGGAAAGAACCTTAGAGAGGACACGGTCCAACGCCCTCCCCTGCCCACACGCCCTCCCCTGCCCACGACCAGTTTTGCTTATGAGCAGATAAAGGCCCTCAAAGGTCATTAATTGGTTCTTCTAAATATCCTGGTTAGAAATGCCAATGTAATCAGCCACCACATGGTGTTCAGTCATCAGTTGTTCATGTCAAGTCAGCCCAGTGACAATATTAGGAAAAATTGCCTATATTCAGCACAAGATACTGTTTAATGCCCTCACTTATCTCTGTGCCCACAGCATCCTAGCCTCCCTTATCAGTAGGCCCCCTTCAGGACATGCATACCCTCCTTCTTGTCTTGTAGCACTTACAAAGGTCCCTCCATTTTTAGCAAAGTAGAAAGAAAGCTGTTGATTTATTTTCTGTTGGTAAAACAAAATCAATGATGGGCCTGCATAAAGAAAGATTTCCATAATTTAGCTTGATGTTTCTCTGTACAGCACTATCTGAAAATTTAGACAATTATATCATCCTAATATTATAAACAAATGTGACAATATAACAATCATAACAAACTATACATATATTAATGTGTTGTAATGTGGCATTAAATATAATTATTATACATTATAACACAAAGTAGCATATAATATATCATAACATAGCCTACATTATATTTTATATTATATACTATATCATATATAATATAATATATTTTGTATTATATAATAAGCATTAGTAATTAATAAAATATATCATATAATGGATATTAGTAATTAACAAAATATAATCTATATTATACAAATTACTGACAACTGACTGACAATTATTTAATACTATAACACCTATGTATATATTTAACATATAACATATAGTTATATGCTATAACAAATAGCATATAACTATAATATAAGGTTACAATAACTGGCAATTACATAGAGCTTTTACATTTATTAGGTACGTAGCTATAGGGAATTCACTTGACTTTTCTGACTCAGTGAAGGATGGCATGTCTCTCATTCAAAGATCAACCCATTTAACTTTGGTGAGATTCTTTGTGAGGTCATAGGTTGATGAATTTTTCAACCACAGAAACTCTTAAATGCTTTTATCATAGAGTAGTGGTGACTCGTGTCATTAGAAAGAGTCATTTCATTGAGGTAGCCACAGATATTTGGAGTTTGGAATGAAAAAGTGAGGATGGGTTGAGAGAAGCAATATTCTTCATAACTCCTCTTCCAACTTCTCTGGACCCTCAGGATTTTGACCAGATGGGTAATCTGCTGGTTCTTGAATGTTCTTGCTTGTGAGGCTTCTCCATGTAAGACAAATGGCCTGAATATAAAGGGTTTGTCTAAAGGGAATTTTGACCCTTGCTTCTATATTTAAGAGCTATTGGATCCCTCCGCTCATGGCACTCTGTTGGTCTCCTCTGTTTCATCTCAGGAACTACAAGAAGTCTTTGAAACTTGGACCTTTGCCTGAGATCAAGATGCTTGACCTCTGCTGCTCCACAATACTTCACTTCAAGTACATGTTGCCAGCGCACCAAAGGTTAACCTGAAGTACAAATAGCACAGTCCTTCTAAGGGGTGATGTGAGGTAACTAAGCCATGGATAGGTAGTAGCAAGGAGGTAGATAGGAGTAGCTAGGAAGCAATTAAGGTCAACTGTCAGTACATAGGATGAGAAAGTCAGTGAAGGGACTCAAGCACAATTACAATTTTTCTAAGCTAGCAGAAACCAATGGGACAGAATTTATAAGGAAGTAGCCAAGTTACCAACCTTTAAAAGATCTCAAAGAGGGAGGTATGGAAAAGAGACAAGATGGGTAATAAGTAAGCAGTTTGTGTTAGATGGAAATGTTAGTTAGTACCAGTCAGGAAGTCCAAAATCAACCCAGAAGTCAACATGTTGTAAGAAGAGTCAATGCCAAAATCAGAAAGAGATAGATCCAGGGGTTAGGGTCCAAAAACATTTTTGAATTGTGGTTTGTAAGAATCATTGGAAAATAGGAGTATTTCTTCCACCAAAAAAAATGGTTCTGAATTCATTTTCTTTTTGAATAGAAAAAGCAGTCTGAAAACTGTGAGAGCTGGCATTAAGAGGTCTGTTACTCATGGGAACATAGCAGGGGGGTGTAATGAATGCAAGCTATCTTTACCTCATTCCACCATCTTTAGAAAGATGAGATGGAGACTTGTTGCCATTTCCTTGTCCCTTGAGTATCACGTATTTGAAAAGTGATAGACACACATGTCATCTCCTGTGTGACCCAGACAAGTCCCTTAACCTCTGTCTTTCTCACCTGAAAAATAGGAATACTAATAACCCTTCCCAAGGGTTGTGAAGATAAAATGAGATAACATTTGCCAAGGACTTCACAAAATCTTAAGTGGTATATGATGTTAGCTTCTATTATTGTTGTTTTTGTTATTATTCTCCATTCAAAGAAATATTCCCAAGAGCTCACACACCCACCTTCCCAGTGCAGTGGCATGAGCACTGGACTTGGGAGTCCAAGGACACAGGTTCAAATTCCATCTCTTCTGTTTACTGATCGTGTGACCTTGGACAAACACTGAATCTCCTTGTAAAATAAGGAGTTTAGACAAAATGATCTCTAAATTCTCTTCTCATTCTAGATCTGATGACCTGAAGTTAACCCTTTGTGACCCTAGGCTTACCCCCAATTATCTCAAAAAGAAGAAGAAGCCATATATTCAAATGCTTCCTTAGATACAAGCTGTGAGACTCTGCTCAAGTGACATACATTCTCTTCGCTTTAATTTCTTCACCTATGGAAGAACCACCAAAAGGAAATTCTAGTCTGGATCTGATTCTCACTAACACAGAACTGGTTGCTGGGTGGAAATAATGAGAACCTTGGAGAAAATGATCACTTCCTCCTAGAGTCTATGACAGAGAAGGGGAAAACCAAGCATGTTCTGGCTTGTACCTTAAATGTTGGGAGAGCAGACTTCAAAAGATTCAGAAAAAAAAGTATGAACTAAAGTTCTCTAGGGGAAGTCATCCAAGAAGGGATGGGAAACTTCTTTTGCCCTTTTATTATGTTTAATTTGAATGATGGCTGTAGGAACAAAGGAATGATGACAAGCCAAGAAGTCCGTAAACACAGAGTTGGAGATTCTTGAATAAAAGTCAGGCAAAAATCACCAGTGCTCTAGCAGAGATTGCTGACTTTTATTTTCCTACTCAGGATGAGAAATTCTTGATAATAAGAATTTTGAAGGTGCAAAGGAAAACAATTCAAATGAGGAAGGGGAAAGGGGGCTGCCTGAAGAGATCGATGTGGATACATAGGGAATTCACCAAATCACTTAGGTTTTTAAATGAAATGTACGCAAGGTGGAAGCATGAACAGAAGATGAATATAAGAGAAGATGTGATTCTTTATGACCAGGGTAAGAAATACAAAAACGAGCTGGGGCTGAAGAGATTCTAAGACAACAAAAAGGAGTGTTTTTCAGCTTTGTGAGGTGAAAAAGGAGGATCAAATAAGCAATGGGTCCTTTGGATGGGGCACAGAGAATCCAGAACTGTTCGATGCTTAAGTTTGCTTCTATTTGTATCTCTACAAAAGAGACTAGCACTGACACTGAAAATGACAGAATGAAATAGAGAATTGATACCCAAGATAGGTAATAAGATATCAAGAGTATTTATCTGATCTTGATGGATTCTAGTCACCTAGTCCAGATGGACTCCATCTTTGAGTCCTTAAAGAACTAATAGATGAGCTTGTCGAGTCACTATCAGTGATATTTAAAAAGACTGTGAAGGACAGGAGAGGAAGCACAAGAAGGGAAAAGAAAAAATGTTGTCTCAATTTAAAAGAAAGAAAGAAAGATAAGTCTTTGAACTATAGCCCATTAAGCTTAACTTGGTTAGAAAATTCTAAAATTGAACATTAAAGAGATGGTGGGTGAACATTTAGAAAATGAAGTGGTAATTCAAAAGAACCAGCATGGTTGCATTAAAAACAAGTCAAGGCAGATCATCCTCATTTCTTTCGTTCTCAGGATCACTAAAGTAAAGTAAAGAGGAGAATGTTACAAATAGAGTTTACCAAGGTTTTAGCAAAGCTTTTGATAAAGTATCTCCTGCTATACTGGTAGAGAAATTTGAGAGATATGAATTAGATGCGATCAGATTGATTCAGCACTGGTTAGATTACTCAAATAAAAATTGTTAATAATTAAATTACAACATGACAAGAAATTTCCAGTAAGGTGCCTCAGGATCTGTACTAAGCCTTATGGTAATAAGCAATTTTATTAATGACTTGGAATAAAGGCATAGATGATATGGTCATCAAAATTCCAGATGACACTAGGCTAAGAGTAAGTTAACACAATGGATGATGGAATCAGGATCCCAAGGGATCTTGACAGACTAGAGTGCTGGACTGAATCAAATAAGGTGAAATCAACATTACTCATTGTAATATCTTGCATTAAAGTACAAAAGAGCAACTTTACAAGATTAAGGTGAGGGAGACATAGATAGATAGCTGTTGTCCTAAAGAAAGTCTTAAAAGTTTTATTGGACCATAAGCTAATACGAGTCAGTAGTGGGATGTGGCAGCCAGAAAAGCTAATGTGAACATGGGCTGCATTAAACGTGCAATAATGAGATGACAGTTCGACGACACTCTGTTCTTGCAGACCTCATCCATAATACTGCTCCAGTTCCAAACAGCATAATTTATGAGAAGGATATCGCTAGACTGGAGATTGTCTAGAGGAGAGTTAACAAAGGTGTCTACCTCATATGAGTATCAGATGAAGGAAGTGATTGTGTTTAGCTTGGATGAGAGAAGGTTTAGGAAGAATGAGAATTACCTTCAGAATTTTGAAGGGATGTCAGAGGGAAGAGTGATCAGACTTGTTCTGTCTGGCCCCAGAAGGTCAAGTGGAAGTTGGAAAGAGGAAAATGTAGGTTGTATGTCCAGAAAAACTTACTATTTGAGTTGTTTAAAAGAAGTGACATTGATGGGTCACATCTCCTTAGAGGGGGGACCTCCAAGCAAATCTAGAGGACCATTTGTGAGATACATCATAGCAGGGATTTTTTTGTTTATCGGCTAGACTGGTTGGTCACAGATGTCCTTCCCATCTTTCAAATTCTGTGATACCATGATCCTCTACACCCCACCCTTCTGTTGCCCTCGAGGCAATTATAACCTCATCATAACCTGAGTACCCATAGCAGCAGCTACCACACATGCCACTGGGAATACCCCACCTCCCTCCCCGATCAGTATACCCCCCTCTTGCCTTCTAGATCACTTTATGGCTACAGAAGATGCCCTTTGTAGAGGGGGCTGTGTGTTCCAGAGCAGGGCTTGTGAGCAATCATACTTCTAATTAAACTGAGAAAGACAGATAAAAAGTGATAGCAGAACTAGAACAGAACCAAGACAATAAAGTATCATGGGAGCCAAAGGAAGAGAGAATTTCAAAAAGAAGGAAATTGTCTCAGAGAGAAGCCAGGAAGGATGAAAAACTGATAAAAAGTCATTAAATTTGGAGATTTGTCACTGATGACATTTAAGAGAGTAGTTTCAACAGCACAGTGTGAATGGAAGACAGATGGAAAGGTGTTGAGCAGAAAAAAGGTGATGATGATGATGATGGTGGTGGTGGTGGTGGTGGTGATGGTGATGGCACTGATGAAAAGAATAAGTGAAATCAATGAATATAACTAGTTTTGAGGATTTTGGCAGTGAGAGAAGACAGTTCAGGTAATTCAAGAAGATCCACAAAAACTGAAGAAACGGTTGGTTAGTTGTTGTTAAGACTAGGGGAGAGCAGAGACTATTTATAGGCAGAGGGAAAGAAGGAATGAAGAGGAAAATTGAAGATGCAAGAAAGAGGGACTATTTGAAAGAAAGATTCAGAGGAAATGGTAGGAAATAGAATGAAAAATAGGATTAAAAACATAGGACCAAGTTCTCCCAAAGGATTAGTTTTGTAAAGAGTAAGAATTTTTCCTACCCACAAAAGATAAAGAGGAGCAGGTGGGTGAAGAGAGAAAGATTTTCAAGTGGAGAACAGTAAAGTGTCATCTAGTGTTCATCTTTCATTTAAAGTAAACACTGAACTCATCTGCAGAGAGTCAAGAGGAGTCTTCTTCTGACAAGCTGATTCTTTTCCTAGGCAGAGGGGAGAGTGGTCACTGCCTGTCAGCTCCGCATTCAAAGGAAGCCATGTAGAAGTATGAACTGTGTTGAGCACACTCAAGCTTTCCTCATAGCTGTTCCTAGCTCTCCCACCTGGACTGTTCCTCCAGCATTTTGACCTTGGAATGATCACATCTCCTCAGTTTCCCTCACTCCAACTCCTGAATAGCCACTTGCCACTTATGACCTGACAAGATTCTCTGTACCTCTTAAAATTCAAATAATTCACAATGTTGATGAGTTTCAAGGTACAATCATGCTTGTAGGTGACTGAAATGGAATGAAGCTGAATTCATTCAACTTGATGATGTCAAGGTCTATTAGGTGAAAGTGCTAGAAAGGACATTAATGTGAATGGTGAAGTCACCAAAAAAGAAAGCAAGGAATGGAAAATAAGACTGTGAGTCAAATGCTAAAGTCACTGAGGAAGTTGGGTGAGCATCCTGGGATACTGGAAGAGATGGAGATGGTAAAAAGATGATATTAAATGGGATAGGAACTGGACCTGGGATTTCACTGGTTTTTTTAAGCTACTTTTTAAAGCTCCCAGGTAAAGAAACTCCTTCTGCCAGCACAGGTCAGCACCTTCTCTGAAACTCATAGTCTTAGAAAGTTACTTTGACCACTGAGAGTTTAAATGCCTGGGTCACACAGGGTCACATCAGGGTCACACAGGCTAGCACATGTCAGAGGCAGGACTTGCACCCAGGTCTTCCTGAGTTTAAGGATGATTTTCTATCCATTATGCACACTGCCTCTCTGACCAGATGACATGATTTTAAAAGAAGGATTATTGAATAAGGACAGAGACATGGTTTAGAACAGAGGTTCATAACCTGAGGTCCATGGAGCCTATGTGGACAAATTTTAGGGGATCCATAAACTTGGACCAGAAAATGATTACATCTTCATTTCAATAGAATTGTTTTCCTCTGTAATCCTAAAAATTCTAAGATTTTGTCTTATTTTATGTGTATCATCATTCTGAGAAGTCAACAAGCAATGACTTACTATGTTCTAGGCAAAAACCAGTCCATGTTTGCAAGGAACTCACAATCTAATGGGGAGATGACATGCACACAGCTATGAACAAACAAGAAGAAATAAACTAGAGGTAATCTCAGTGGGAAGACATTAGAAGTAAGGGGAATTGGGAAAGGCTTCTAAGTGGCCCATGGATTTTACCAAACTTGCAAAGATGTCTATAACACACATGCAAAAAAAATTAAAAACCCTTGGTCTAGCAGCAACAGTGGAAAACAAGGAGTAACCATATCATTCTACTTCTATCATTTAATCAGTGTGAGTGGGGAAAGGATCTGCCCTCTACTGAAGAGGGTTTGAGGTATGGTGTGCTGGTAAATGTTTAAAAGTAACTCTCTGGGGGGAAAAAGGATGCTTTTAAGTTTGATCTTCTTCCATCACTTTCTCAAGTCTAGGTAATCAACAAAACATTAAATCAAACCCTAATTTGTAAGGTTTGCCAATATCCAAGGTATAAATGCTCACACAGACAATTTAACAATTGGCTCTCCTGAGAGCTGATTTGAGCTGACTCCAGCACACTCCTGGTTGCGAGGGAAGATTTCAATGGGAAATCCATAGCACTTGTAGAAAGGTAGAAGATATACGAAATTTGAACACAATAGCTTAAGAGATCCATTGGCCAAAGGGAGGAGGTTTGATAGGACATGTAAACTGAAGCAGGGAGAAACCAGGAATCAAGTATCTATTAAGCACCTACAGTGTAACAGGCAGCTAGGTGGTTCAGTGGATAGAGTGCTGGGTCTGGAATCAGAAAAACCAGGGTTTAAATTCAGCCTCACATACTTATGAACCATGTGACCCTGGAAAAGTCACTCAGTCTCTGCTTGCTTTAATCTGTTGGTGAAGAAAATGGCAAACCATTCCAGTACTTTTGCCAAGAAAACCCCATGGACAGTATCGGTGTGCTATGCCCATAGGGTCAAGAAGAGTTGGATAGACGCTGTGCTAAGCACCTTGAAAATCTCTCATTTGATCCTCACAACTCTGTAAGGTAGGCGTTATTATTATTGTCTTCTTAGTGTTAAGGAAACTCAAGCAAAGAGTAGTTAGATGACTTGCCCTGCACATACCTAGTAAGTGGATTTGAGCTCAGGTTTTCCTGACTCCAGCTGCAGTGATCTATCTACTGTGCCATCTGGTTGCTAGAGCCCAAGAATTCTGTTCTGTACCACTCAGTATTAGAAGAGGGATAGTTTGTACAATGAACTGGTGCCAACACTAAAATTGGGATAGTAATAAAATGGCATGGGCCCAAGGCAAACTTGAAAGATGACTGGCTGATAATTAACTTGCAACTTAAGATGTTGAAGGACATTGGTTGTTAGGTAGATTTCAGTCAAAACCTGCAAAATTTCAGGTTTGCAAGAGTTTTGTTGATTGTTTTTCTAGTGTGATTAGGGAGAGAGGCAGAAAAGAGAAAAAATAAAAAAATAGACTTATTAAAAAAGTTAAATTTTAATTTAATTTAAAAAAATGAAGTTACACTTTTGCCTCTAGTAAATCTCTCTGTATCTTCTTTCCTTTCCTTTCTTCCTATTCTTGCTATCCCTTCTATTTTTATCTTCCCACTATCTATTAACCTCTAAAAGATTAAAATTTATCGCAACATCTAGAAGGTCAGAATTTAAATCTAAAATAATAATAATTACTATTTAAATAGCAATTTAAAGCTTACATATTACTCAACAAATTAAGTAGGCACTATTATTATCCAAGTTTTGCAGGGGAGGAAAATGAAACTGCTAAGTTAATTAACTTGCCCAGGGTCACACAGCTAGAGTCAGTTTCAAGATCTGAGCAAGGATCTTCCTAACTCCAAGTGCAGTGCTATATCTACCACCTGGCTATTCCTAGGAAGAAAGCAAGAAAATAGGAAGAACCAAGTACCATCAGAAATTATTTTTTACTAATTGTGAAATTCAAGGATGGTGCTATTGCTTCAGAGCAAGAAATTGGCAAATAGCTACTTCTGCCTCCATTCAATAATCAAATAGATGTATAAATCTATGACTTGGAAGTTTAAATCAAATGCTTCAAGATTTGAGCAATCTATCTTCTCTCTTCTCTTGAGATTCTGAGGTCTTCTACATATAATAATCCAGAATTCAGAAGAATCAATGGGAAAGAAAGAAGTCCAAAGAACTTGCACTGATTAATTGATTGACAAACTCTGCTCCATGATGCAGTTTCCTTCTTTCAAGCTACCTAGATGATTATGGATTTTTTCCATCACTTTCACCTTACCTTTACCCTTCCTAATTCATAGAGTCAATACCGATCTGGCTGACTAAAGATAAGGGTAGAGTCCTTCATCTTAAAGACTAGGAAAATCCTCAGGATGCCAAGCCACTCAGAGCTTTCACGACAGTATAAAATAAGAGCCGTAATTCATATAATACAGCATTTTAAACTTCACAAGAGAATCTTCCTATGCCAAATCAGTGAGGTAGCTAGTACCAATATATTGGCTTCATTTTACAGTAAGACAATTGAGACTCAGGAAGGTCAAGTGACTTACCCATCATACATCAGCTTGAGGCACCTAGATGTTTCAATGGATAGAATATTGTACCTGGAGTCAAGAAGAGCCATTCAAACCTGCAGTCACACATTTACTAGCTATATGACCCTGGGCAAGTCACTTAATTGCTATCTGTCTTAGTTTCCTCATCTGTAAAATAGGGATAATACCAGCACCTGCTGCCCAGGTTTGTTGTAAAGATAAAATGAAGTAACATATGTGAGATGCTTTGCAAACCTTTAAAAAGTGCTTCATAAATGCTAGTTTAGAGGAGTTACATATCAGACTTAATTTTCCAACCCAGATCTCCTTACTGAACAGGGCTCTTTCCTCTATATGATTCTGTATCTCAAGACTCTCAGGAATTAAGGATATCTTACGTGATGTCATTGGGACAGAACAGGCATGGACCTAAGGAACCACCACTCCTTACTTCTCCTCTCTTCAGCCTTCCCCAGGAAGGGCCCCAGGGAAGCCACATTCTCTGTCATCTTCACTCAGTCTTTACCTTTTCATATCTTAACTGATCAGGGAGTAAAGAGTTCAAAAGGGCCAGTAGGATGAAAGTCTACTAAAAATGTTCTGTGAAAAATTACCTTATTCTTTTCCAAAGTGGGAAACTTGAATCATCGTCTGGGGAAGTACATCTTCATGGTATGTTTCTGTCACAAAGAATATTTAATCAAATTTAAGCGACATCATGATCCTTGGAATGTCTGGCATTTGTTGACCAGGAGTATGGAGGGCCAGAGTTACCAGAACAAGCCTCAGGTTAAAGAATTTCAATGTGAATCATGCCTTCTACTTTCCCTTGTACTGATCATCAGTAGATTAATAAGGCTTTCATTCTGAAGACTTGTGGCTAGGTACTTTAAATCTCTACTGATTGTACTTCATTGGATAAGAAGACACATAATACTTGGGGTGCATTTAAGCAGCTTTTGTTGCATAGATCTCAATGCTTATCCCCCTCTAAATATCTATCTATATATGGATATATATGTACATATACATGCGCATATATCTATTGATGAGGAGAAGATATCAACATTCAATAACATTTGCAATGTAGCATAAAAAATAGTGACAAAACTAAGTGTTCAGCAAAGGAGATACCAAAAGTGAAGCAATCTCTATGCTCAAAGAACTTATTTTCTAATGGGGAGACAACAGCATATGCAAGTATACACAGAATAAATATAAAGAGAATAAGAAAAAATAAATTAAAATGTTGTTGTTGTTCAGTTGTGTCTAATTCTTTGTGACCCCACTTGGAGTTTTCTTGGCAAAGATGCTGGAGTGGTTTGCCATTTCCTTCTTCAGCTCATTTTTCAAATAAGGAAAGGAAGGCAAACTGTTAAGTGACTTGCCCAGGGTCACACAGCTACTAAGTATCTGAGGTTGGATTTAAACTCAGGAAGATGAGTCCTCCTGATTCCAGGCCCAATACTCTATCTACCGCACCATCTAGCTGCCCAAATAAAAATAGCTAAGAACAAGATCTTACATTGTGGAACAATACTTTATGTATTTTTTTTCCTGACTGTGTTACAGGATAGGGCTAGTGATGGCATGTGTCATGAGCTGAGATAAAGGGTTCCATGGCTTTGGTTGAAATCTCTTACCACCAGCAGTGCCCTGAAAGGATGCCTAGACCCAAGGTTTCTAGCCTAGGTATATGAATCTGAATGTTTAAAAGCTGGAGTCAAGATCAACAATCCAGAGTATTCAGTTGAGGAGCAAAGGTGAAAGGCAGTGCCCATACCAGAAGCAGAAACCCCTGGCAGTATGGCTACAGATTCTAAGAAAAAAGCAAAAAGACAAGGTCTGGTGGTTTTGCCACATTCCGTTTCCTTACAGACACAAGCTTGTATATCAGTAGGCCTGGTCATGAAAGACAGAATCACCCTTTTCACCTCCCATAAAATAGTTTGAACTGAGCAACTCCCAATGGCACTGGTAGCATTATTCTCTAAGGCAACAGCTATCTCTAAGCTTTGTGGGACTGACACTTCCATCTCATAATCATTTGAGAAACGAAAAGTTGAAATACAAAGTCCAGCTTTATAATGTGGCTGTTGATGTTCTGATTCTGAAAAAAAAAGTAAGTGACATATTTGAAAGTTTTGTTTATGTGACCTGAGGGACAGGTGGAATTTTTGGTGAAACTTTTTTAAATGTACAGTGCACCTTAAAAATTCTTGTTGCTCACCCTTCATTCTTGAAGAGGACCTAGAGCATCACGAGGGATTGCTCATGGATTGGGTTTAAGTAAGATAGAGCTGCACAAAGTCATCAGCCTCACTCTTTCCTCCAGAGTTACTGGAGTCCAGTGGTCAGACAAAAATCAATGACAATTTAAATCTTCATAATGCAGAGTAAATAAAGGTCTGTCACACTGCCCTTAAAGGGAACTTTTCAATTAGGCTTTGAATTCACACAATGGTGAAGGAAGAGACTGGTAGATCATTTGAGGAGGCTTCAGGACATCAGAATCCTATGGGATAATGGCAGGAGGTATGAAGTAGTTAAAAAAAGGAGAGTAGAACCACATAGAAAAGGGAGAAAAGTAAGAGAGAACAGGAAGGCATGAATGCTCTTGATTATTTGGGAACAGAGAGCTGATGATCAACAGACTAACATGGGGACACCAGTCTTTCAACTATACTTGGAGGATGAGGCCCCCAGGAAACTGACTCCTTGAAGAGAAAGCTGGGAGTTTAAGCGCAAGTAGAACTGGCCTCAGGGGGTTGTCGTAGGTTCCCACTGTGCTCTCTGAGAGAAGGCTGGGAGAAAATGGGGCGAATAACTGCCTGCTTTCTGTCAGTCCTCTTCACCCACATGCTAATAAATCATTTCCTCGCACCCTCACGTTTTCCCTGAGGATTTTCTTCTCAAGTCTTTAGGGGTGTAGAAGATTATGTCCTTCTGTATATGGGGGCAGAGAACATTCTATTGTTTAATTCCTTCTTGTTATTTACATTGACTTTATGTTTTGATTAAATATTAAAAAACCCCAAAAACACTGAGTTGGTGGATCTTCTTCCCATAAATATACACTGT
This sequence comes from Notamacropus eugenii, assembly GCF_028372415.1. Taxonomy (NCBI): domain Eukaryota; kingdom Metazoa; phylum Chordata; class Mammalia; order Diprotodontia; family Macropodidae; genus Notamacropus; species Notamacropus eugenii. Next base: position 294,241,087 of record NC_092877.1, on the reverse strand, counting down.
TGTATTGGTGGGGGGTTGGGCTGTGATTTGCAAGATGGATTAACCAAAACCACCCAAGCTGCAGCTGGGGGAAAAAAAAAAAAGAACTCCAATGTCAGAGTGCTCAGGGGTCTAGTTTTTACAACCAAATTCCCTACGTTAACATCTTTGTCATCTCTGAAAAGTATTTGTTGTTTGTTCCCAAGGTCTGGATGACACTGTACTTAACTCTGCAGAACTCAAACCTTGTGTAGGCATGTTTGTTAATTCCAAAGGAGTGCACAGAACATTTCTTTAGGGTGTGTACCTAGGAAATTTTATGTTGTTTTAAGGTGAACATTTATTAAATACTCAATCATAAAGGACATTATTTTTATACACCCAACTAAAGAAACCAAAACAAGTGAATGAAATTCTTAAAAATAATTTTATTTAAAATTTTGCAAAGGGGTCCTTTAAATCCAACTCTTTCCTTTACCATAAAATATGGAATAATGCTTTCAGTATTATCTTTTTGACTAAAAATTCTTTTAAACAGAATATCCTGTTCCTCCCAGCTCCACTTTCTACCATGAAGAGTCAGTGTTGGAATTTAATGTGCCCAAAAGCACAGTTTTTTAATTTTAACTTTTTTTTACTTTCCTTGCCTGTGCCAACCAGAGTCCCAGGGCCACATAGGATTGGGTTTGATCATGGAAAACAACATAGCCAGAAGAGTCAAAGGTGAAAGAAAGGTCTAGTTGATTTTTCCCCCCAAACAGCTGGTACTGGGTAGAGTCCTTGGGCCAAACCAGGTACCCCCAGGAAGCAGGAAAGAAATAGAAAGTCATCTGGACCTCAATAGAAAATGAGCTCTGCCAAGGAGAAATGCCACCAGAACAGACAAGGCAGCACTGTGGAGAGAGCTTCAAAGAGGCAGCCCAGTTGTCAAGTCACCAGATGCACCATCTTCTTTTTCCCCACATCAGAATCTCGTAAAACTGACAGAGGAGAAACAAGGGAAAATAGGAAGCAGGAAGCCAAAGTAGTAACGGTGGTGACATTGCTTTTATTTATTATTATTAATAATAATAACTAGCATTTATATGTATCTTTAAAGTTTTCAAAGCAATTTATATGTGTATATATATGCACATATGTTATGCATATATACATACATGTATATTACCTGTATATACATATATGCATACTATACATGTATATGTACACATATATGCACAAACACATACATGTGTGCATATATACGTGTGTGTGTATGTGTATATACATGTGTGCCTATGTACACATAGATATACATGTGTGTATATGTATGTGTGTATATATATATACATATATATGTAATTTTATCCTGACAACTACCCTAGAGGGTGAGTGTTATTATTATCCCCATTTTATAAATGAGAAAATTGAGGCAGAGAGCAGTTAAGTATCTTGCCCAGGATCACACAGCTAGGAAGTGTCTGAGGGCAGATTTAAAATCAGGTCTTCATCACTTTGAGGTCCCTTACTCTATCCATTGGATCATCTACCTGCCTCTGGGATCCCCAAAGACTTCCACCCCTGTTGGAAACCAGATCCTAAGGTTCTACCCCACAATGAGAACATTGCTGACATAGAGGGTGTGCCCCCACCTACAGGTTAATTTGAAAAATACCTCTATGTTAGAGAAGGGAGCAAGTAAGGGTTTCATGGGTCTCATTTCCATCTAGTCACTCCAGATCCTGTCCTGTAGTCCTGGGCTCCTCATTAGTGAGAGTTCCCCCCATCAAGCTCAACCCAGTCCTTAATATCATCTTTAACTCTTTTTGCTGCCAACCTCCAACTCCACCCTTTCCACATCTAGCTCTGAGAATCATAGCAGAAGGCTTCCTTCACAGGTAATAAATTTGCTTTCATCTTAAATAATTTCATTTTCCATTCCTTCTTTTTCCTGGCTCTCCCTAAAACCTGGCTGCCTCTCAATGGACACAGCTTCCCTGGTCATTATTTCCCACACTGGTTGCACTTTCACTCATTACTGCCAACTCACTTCACTGGTCAAGGTTAGAGAGTTGGGATAGTTCTTGCTCCCTATTGTTGCTTCCAAGCTCACCCTCTACCAGTCTACATAGTAAGATATTCTCCTTTCAGGTTCACTGAACCCATATCTACCACCCATTCAAAATTCTGATAACTGATCACGATCTATTGACATTCCATCTCCCCTTCTGCCTTGCAAACCCAAACCCTATTCTTCATCTTCACCATGACCTCCAATCCCTGGGTCCCTCGATTATTTCCCAGGCCTTTGCCTCTGCACTCATCTCCTTTCCCCTCCATTACCCCTTTGTGAACCAGTTCAACTTTTCCCTATCCTCTTCTCTCAAGCCTCTTACCTTCTTATCCTATCAATGATCCTGCCTTTCCAAGCCTCAGCCTTAGATTACTTATACCCGCCCACTCTCCTCACACTTACTCAAGCAAGTACTGCTGAACAAAGCTGAAGAAATCATAAAACTGCTGACTGATCTGTTACAGATTTGTTAATGTAATTTCAAGTGGGCCCTCACTGCAGCAAGGTAATGCTTTCATACCTCTCTATTCACTCACTATTCTTCTCACCACAGCAACTTTCTAAAATCTTTTCACCCATCCACATTAACTACTGTCCCATATTTCTACTCTCTTTTGTGGCTAAACTCCTGAAGAAAGCCTTCTTCAATCCATGCCTGGACTTCCTTTCCTCTACTTTCTTCTTTACTCTCTACAATCTGGCTTCCAACCTCATTATTCAACAGAGACTCTTCTCTCCCAACTTATTAGTGCTCTTTTAATTGCTAAATCCAGTGACCTTTTCTCAATCATCTCACAGCATTTTCTCTGCTTCCTTTATTGCATCTTCATTCAGGTCATGCCCACTAACCATGGGTATACCCCAGGACTCTGTGTTAGACTCTATTCTCCCTTTATATCGTTTTACTTCTTGATCTCATTGGTCCTCATGGAGTAAATTATCATCTCTATGCTGATGATTCTCAAATCTATTTATCCAGCCTCAACTTGTGTCCTGACCTCTAGTTTCATATTCCCAGCTGCCTAATAGAATACCAAACTGGTTATCCCATAGATATCTCAAACTCAAGTTGTCCCAAACTGAATTAATTATCACTTCCTCCCCCACTTTCCAAACTTTCCTATTATTTTCAACTATTTATTTAATATTTCCTATTATTTATCATCCTCCCAGTCACCTACTCTCAAAATCAAATTTTTGATTCCTAGACTCCTCACTGTCTCACTTCCCATATCCAATCCATTGCACGTCCTATTGATTTTGCCTTCTAAACATCTCTTGCATATGTCTTTTTCTCTCTGACACTGCCACCTTGGTACACTCGTTGCTTAGACTATTGTAATAGCCTTCTGATTGATCTCTTTGCTTCAAATCTTTCCTCACTCCAGTTCATCTTCCACTCGACTGTCCAAGTGATCTTCCAGCAATACATGTTTCATCACATCACCCTCCTATTCAATAAACTCCAGTCACTCCCTGTCACCCCCAGGGTAAAATACAAAATCCTCTATTTGGCATTCAAAGCCCTTTATAACCTGGTACTTCTGTACCAGTCTTTTTATACCTTCCTTATTCACTTCTACCTACTCTGCAATCCAGTGACACTGACCTCCTCTGTGTTCCTTGAATAAGACACTCATCTTCTGACTCTGCATCTTCACTGGCTGTTCTCCATGCCTGCATTTTTCTCTTTTCTCTTCTGCATCACCTGACTCCCCTGACTTCCTTCAAGTTCCAGCTAAAATCCCACTTTCCTGACCTCCCTTAATGCTAGTGTTTTCCCTGCATTGTTTTTCTTTAATTTATCCTTTAATATAGCTTGTTTGTACATAGTTGTTTTAAGGTTGCATTTCCCCATTAGACTTCAAGCTTCTTGAAAGTAGGGACTATCTTTTTATCTCCAGAATTTAGCAAGGCACCATAATAGGAGCTTAATAAATAACTATTGGCTGACTAATAATCCAATCAGCACGTCCATTCCAGGAAAGGATATTTACATCAATTGCCCTCCAGCTCTACTTGCCATTTCTGTGATTCCCCAAACCAAAGCATTCCCCTAGATGTTTTGTGTTCCCTTATTGAAATGGAACCTACTTGAGGACAGGGACTGTCTTGCTTTTTGTGGTTTTATTATCAACACTTAGCATAGTGCCTGGCAAATAGTAAGCACTTAATAATTATTTTAATCCATTCGTTTACTCAATGATTCATTCATTCATTCATTTAGTCCCATTCCCTTGTTTTACAAACTGAGAAACTGTGTTGCAGAGCTAAAATGATCAGTCACAGTTGTGTAGGGAATGGCAGTAATAGTTCACACTTTTAGTAAGTAGCAGGGTTGAAGTTCAAAGCAAGCTCTTTGGATTCCAAATTGCTCATCACTATATACTTAATGAGGGAGAAATAGAGAATTAAACTGGTTGTCAATAATAACCTCATAGTGAGTGACCCAAACAGAGGGAACCTAATCAAACGTCTTCTGTTGCTCTGCTGTGCCCTTTTGGTGTCTATGGGCATCCAAACTAATATAATCCATCCTTTGCTTTTCTAGAGGGGTGTGCCTGTCCTTTGAGTGAGTCTGATGATTGCCTTTAGGGAGGAAACTGGTATTGAGGTTGGCAAAGTAACCAGTGGTTTAGATTGACCTAGAGGCTGTAGCTTTGTGTGCTAAGGGAGGGGAACTTCAGGAAAGAGGTTTTTCCTCCTCCCAATGCAGAAGTTCAATTAAAGCCAGTGATTAGGTTTAGAGCTTGGTCTTCATTTGCTGACCTCAGCATCATTGCCTTTGTGGAATGGGTGACTTGATGGTGGCACATCTGTACACAGGGCTTATTACATTTCAGATGAACACCTGAAAAAACAGTGTTTCTTCAAGACATGATCTCTGATGATTATTGGGAAGGGGAAAAAGTGGAAGTGAGACCTTCTCCTTTGGGCTCTATTTATCTGTTACAAAGCACCCACTAGGAAATGAAAGGGATTTTCTGTGGAAGAGAGCTCCATAAACAACATACCACATTGGATGTTTTTTAGTATTTTTATTCATATAACTGGCACACCAAATTTTTTCAGGTGGTTGTTGGCTGAATTTAGAGCTTTACTTTATGGTTTTTCAAAATGTATATATGCATCTTGCTCAATACCAAGAAGGGATGGCATATAGCTTGCAGGCAAACATCAAAGGAGCAATGTTCTGTTACATGCTGCTGAAAAGGTTTAAGACAGTTGACTAAACACCCTGAAATCTATGAACGCCCTCAACAGCATCATCCTTCCTTTTATCTTGTTTCACAATGGTAAAAAAACATTGCCTGAAAATCAGGTAGCTTCTAGCTTAACCCATTTCCTCCCTACTGTGCCCCTGAGTTCTATTTATTTTATGGACAAGAAGCCCATTTTTAATCTGTCTGCAACACCAAACCAGCAGAGCAAAGGGAGAATAAGAGCAGATCCCATTCCTTGTGAATAATTATTAGCCAAGTTGTCAGCAGCTATAAATTCTGATTATTAATGACAATACAGAGAAGCAGAAGACAGCACATTTCACAGATCCTGGTGGAATTTTAACATGCAGGGTAGAGAAGAATCATCTCTTGAACTGTAAATTTAACAAATGTGATATACGATGGAGTTAGGACAAATGTAACATCCTTTAATACCTGTGGTACCACACACTTTCATTATTGGTGGCAAGAATTGTTTATTGTGATTTACTGAGCTTACCAAGAATTTCTTAATTGTGAAACATGGAATCTAAGAAGCCAATCTCGAAGGACAGGGATTCCAAGGAGTGATGACTCTGATCTTTGAGAGCAACTAGCAAGGATGAACTAAGTGGAAGAAGTAAGAAATTTTGAAGAAATAAAAAAGGTATCTATTGTTCATTGGCCTCCAGGTATGTATGTTCTCCATTCTGCCAATGACTTTGAAAGAAGGATATTTGAAAAAGAGACATGGTATAGTGCAATGATTCTCAAACTTTTTGGTCTTAAGACTTTTTACACTCTAGGAGATTATTGAGGACATCCCCCCCAAACAATTTTTTGTTTATGAGCTATAATTATCTATATTTACCATATTAGAAATTAAAGTATCTTAGTAATATTTGAAAATAGTATTGACCTCACAGACCCCCTGAAGGGGTCTTATGTCCATCCAAGAGTCCTCAAGAAAATGTATTGAGAACCACTGGTAGAAAGAACATCAACTTTAAGTTTAGAAGATTTGAGTTCTAATCACAAATTCCACTATTCCTACTACTGTAATTTCAGAGAAGTTACCACTCTGAACCTCAGTGTCTTCATCTATAAAATTGAAGGGGGGGGGGTGTCTTTTTTATCTCTAGAACCTATGATGGTATAAACTTGCTGGGAGAGTGATGGAGAATTTTTTCTTACAAAAAAAATAAAATCTGGTTTTGTAAGGGTTTGGGTGAGACTTGGTAAAAGATCAGGTCCTAATGGCCTTCACAGAGCCTCCAGAGAATAGGGGACTCCAGCAGAGCCTACTTATCTCTGCTCTCCACTCTAGCTTATCAACCTGTTGTTATTGTTAGTTAAGAGAACAGGGGGGAAATGGGTGTGTGGACTCATTCATTCTGTTTCTTTAGCAATACCTCCATCCAACCAGGGTCCATGCTGCCCAAATAATGTAATGCCTGAATCCAGGTACCATATTTGGACTCAGAGCCAAGTTACAGCAGAACTACAACCATCAATAAAGGAAGAAGCAATCTTTGCTGTGCTCCTTCCCCCTATTATACACAGATGTGATTCCAGATGTTAGCACTATCAGTTCAGCAGAACCATGGGCAGCAGGAGGAAGCAGACACCCCCTCACTTCACAGCCAGGAACCCAACTAAACTCACCAGGGGCTTCGATAAACTACTATAATGAATCTGAAATGAGCAAGATTACGACTAATAAATTAGCCCTCCACTTATCTTTCTGTTGCCCTTTGGGTATAGGTCATAGGTCGAACTTCATTCTTCGGAGGATGTGCTTTTCTATAACTGAGAAGTGAAGAGGGGAGAGAGAGAAAGAGAATAAGCATTTATATAGCACCTAGCCAGACACTGGACTAAGCACTAATTTTTTTAAACAAATATTTAATTTGGTCTTCACAATAACCCTACAAGATACTACTATTATCCCCATTTTACAGTTGAAAAACCTGAGGCAAACAGAGGTTAAGAGATTTGCCCAGGGTCACACAGTTAGGAAGGCTGGTTTTGAATTCTGGTCTTCCTGACCTCTAGGGTCACTGATCTTTCTACAAGACCAGAGGAGTATTGGCATTGAAGAGCTGGGCTTTTGTTTCAAGGAGATCAGGATTATGAAAAGCACTACACAATTTCCTAAAAACAATCCAATTCAGGCTTTTCCTCTTATTCAATTCAGGGCCCAATTCATTGTTCAGCTTCAATGTTTGTGCTAATGGATCTCATCCGTGGATTGTCCACTGGGCTGTATATCATTAGGATAAGGTTAGGTGGGGGACCTGTGATATCAATGGTACAGAGAACTCTCTGGTGAGAAAACTCTCACTGCCAAGGTAAGTCAAAACCCTCATTGCAACAGCCTTAGAGAGATGCCTAAGGCACTGGGAAGCTAAGTGACTTTCCCAGGGTCACACAGTAAATGTTAAGACATTTACAATTCCAACACCAGCTCAACATCCACTACACCCAGGATGTGAAACTTGTGACCCAGTAACATTCTCGAGGGTGACCTGAATCAGATTAAAATGTAATTGAAAAATATTTAACAAAACATGTTAACAAAACAAAAACTTTTAACAAAAAATATTACATATAAATATAAAATATTTTAGAGCCTTCTAAAAATACAATGAAACACAGGTATAAGTAGATTTAAAAACTAAGTCATTGTGTGGCCTGAGGGGATCTTTATGTACAGGTGAATGACCGTGATTTCTATTTGAATTTAACACCATTGCACTACCAAAGCTCCTTCCTTGGACATATTACCAAGATAGTATTGTGCACAATATGCAATGTAGAAGATCTCATCAAAAAGCTGTAGAATCAGAAAACAAGACAGGACAGTCATGAAGGGATGGTAAAGAAGGGCACTCAAACTTTCACATTACAGCAGTGCCCAGGTAATGTAAGAGCCTTCAATAGTCTTCAACAAATTAGACAAAGCGTCTGTGGACCATGTGGATGAGTCACAGAGGACAGGAAGGTACAAGTGTCTAGTGAACTATTCTGCTGGAGGCGATGCCTACATCAACAAAATTGCTTTGATTCATTGAACTAGCAATAATTCTGTTCTCCAAAAATGAGGGCAGGATAAACAGTGCAGAAAGACAGCATAATCACAGTGCTTTGGGTCCTCAGATACCCTTCCCTTTGAGAATGGGTTTTGTTTTGTTTTGCTTTTTCTCTGCTGGATTCTCTCCCCTCTTATAAGAACGCATAAAGGGTCAGGAACTGAACTTGTGATTTCTTCAGTATAAAATGCATATAAGGAACTCCCAAATGAGGAAATTCCCTCTACCAATGAAAGTCTACAATTTCTCTGCAGATGATGGTCTTAGAGAGTTGCCAAAAGCACTTGGAGTTTTAGGGATTTGTCCTGGGTCAGCATATGTAAGAGGTAGTTCTTGAATTCAGGTCTTCCTGTTTTCAAGGATGGCATTCTATCCACCATGCCACCTTGCTTCTCGAAGGATAACATATGTCCTTAGAAACATTATCCCTATTTTCCTAGCCTTATCTTGGTCTATTTTTCATGTACTCTAAATTCCAGAAGATCAGAAATAGTTACTCTCTCTTGTATATACCCTACATGTCTGTTGCTGTGTCTCTGCATATGTTTATGTATATGTCCCCTGGGGAATGTCTTGTGTATCTATTTATAATCTTACTGGTGAGCTGTCCAAAGGTCTCAGTGTTGAGAACATGAGCCAGTGATGCTTTGGTGGCTAATGGGTTAAACAGATGGGAGAGCCAGGTGAGGTAGCCCTAAACCAGAAAAGTTCAAGTCTAAAGGACTGATAATATACCTGGTAGCTTAAGGGTAGCAATAAAGACTTCTATTTTCCTCTCAGCCTGGGCTTGGTTGGGAATGTGACAACATTCCAGGGATGATTGGGTATCTGGAACTAGGGCAGACTAGCTTGATGAAGTGAGGGTTGCTATGCAACAAGGAAGAAAAGGACCTTGGGAAGGAGTGATAGTAGAAAATCTATAGACTGCTAAAAGATAGAGGAGAAATTGCATCTCAGGAAAAGGGAAACTGGCTGCAAAATATATTATAGTAACCTTAAGGTGACTGTAGAATGGAAGGCTGGAAAAAAAACTTTTCAATGGAGACTAAATATTGTTGGGTATTTGTAAAAGACAAGTCTGCTTTTATACTGAATGCTTTGAGTTCAATGGACCTGAGTTCAAGTCATAACTCTGCAATTTGCTATTTCTGTGACTGAATAAGTCATTCAACTTGACAGATATTAATTAAACATTTCCCACACGAAGGCACTGCATTCTCTGGGTCTCATTTTCCTCAACTATGCAATGAAATGGTTGGACTAGGGGATCAGTAAGACCCTTGTAGGCACTAAGAACCTATGAAACAGATTCTAAAAGGTAAAGACACCCCTTATAGCTTTGCCAAGCTGAATTAACTGGCAAGAAAGTAAGAACTGATCTAACATCTCACCCAGACAGAATTGGTCTGAATGATCCCTGACAAGGCCTTTTAGAAAGACAGTGCATCTTGACAAGGGGAGTAATGGACCCAACATACAGAGTGACATGGAAAATGGGCTAATTTATTTATTTTGCTCTACATTAGTAGAGGGTATTTGCTCATCAGTAGTTCCCAATTGCTGCACAATCACAGATCTGGGTTTTGCTTTGTTTTTTAAATCTCTGTTGTGCTTAGAAATAAAATCCTTTGAAACCCCTGTTAGATAAGTTCCATGCTGCTTTCAGGGAGTCAGGCAAGGGAGAAAGTTTCATGTTCTCATCCACAAGCTTTGCAGGGGACTTGAGTTCAAAGCAGTATTTAGATGACAGAAGGGTATAATAGTGAGCCAAGGCAGAAAAAGAAGGGGCAGCTTTAACCATACACCCTATTTTTCTAGCCTTCTCTTGGCCTCCTTTTCATGTACCCTAAACTCCAGAAGAACAAAAACTAGTTACTATTCCTTGCATATATGCTACACACCTTCTCCTGTGTCTCTGTGCCTGAAATGTCCTTCCGCTTCTCTAGTTAATGGGTTGCTACCTAGACTGTAATTCCATCCCCTCTTCCTTAATTGCCCATCCCGTCTCTTACCCAATAGGTAATGACATTTCTTTCCCTGAATCTCAGGAATCTGCTTTGGATCTGTTTTGTTTGAACCTTTTCTATATTTAGACCTGGAGCATGGTGCTGTGCTGGGCTATCATTAATGTGAGCATCCCCTCAAGCAATGCATGCAGATCACAGACTATCCATACATTCTCACCCCCTGCAATTTTGTCTGTGTGCTCCTGGATATCCTCCATAGGGAATTCTACACAATGTGTTAGGAAACTTCATCTGGGTAACAGTGCAGAACTCAGATTGCCCTTCCCTCTTACTATATAACTAACCCACCTCCTTTTGGGGATCATTCATTTGAATATTGGTCTTTTTTTTTTAAAGAGGTAGGTGTCAGTGGGCATCTTGAGGTCATTAAAAATTCTAAGCAATTTCTCAAACTGGATCTAACCCACTCTCTTCTTCCTGTTCTATTTTGGGATCAGCTTGTTCATATGCAAGACCTGCCTAAAATATACATGCTAATACACTTATTCAATGAAATGGACCTCCAGATAGATAGATAGATAGATAGATAGATAGATAGATAGATAGATAGATAGATAGATGGATGCAGGAATTTTTGATCCACTTGACTTTTCCTGTGTGAATTTTTAGGCCAGTTTCTTCTGAGTGGCCATGGAATTCCTTGAAAAGGCTCTGTAGTAATTTGGAACTTGATGCATTCAGCACAATGTTACCTATTAACAGGAGCACATGACTGTCTTCAGCATCTAGATGCAGGGGTGGGGAATCTGGGGGCCACATATGACCTTGAAGCCCAGAGGTTCTCCACCTCTGAGAGAGAGAGAATTCATTTCATTTGACTTCTGTGTAGAACATTAGCCATGACTGTGTCAAATAACCTTGGTAAACATAAGCCTCTCAACTTTATGCCTCCCTTGCCATAGATTAGCAGAGGATCATTGATCAGTCATCCATTATCCAGAAATCATATGTGATCTCAATATTTGTGTAGGATAGGGAAGAGAATAAGAATGTGTTAAATAGCTGCTATGTGCTAGGCATTATGCTAAGCACTTTACAAATATTTATCAATCCTACAAGGTAGATGTCATCATTTACCCCATTCTACAGTTGAGGAAACTGAGGTTAAGTGATTTACCCAAAGTCACATAGCTAGGAAGGATCTGAGGCTGGATTTGAACTCAAATCTTCCTAATTCCAGGGCCATTGCTCTATCCACTACCACCTGGATGATTCTGGGAGATTCCCTGTTGGAGAAGAGATATTATGTCCCACCAAATAAAGTGCTTTTTATAAACAGACAATCCACAATAATTCAAAAGGATCTTACATTCTTTACATCTTTCAGTCAAATGTCTAAGTGTGAGGACATGGCCTACTGTAGAAAATAATTTGGGGGGGATGGGGTACCAAGATGGTGGAGTAGGAGGATGGACCTGCTTTAGTTCTCCTCCTATAGCCCATAAAATACCTGTAAAATTTACTCTAAACAAATTTTGGAGCAGCAGAAGTCACAAAATGACATAGTGAAATAGATTTCTAGCCCAAGATAGCCTGGAAGGCTGACAGGAAAGGTCTATCACACCAGACTTGGGGCAGAGCACTACCTAGCATGGGCTACACCTCACTGACAGGACTGGAGCAGGCTTCAGGGTGCAAAATCACAGACAGCTGCTGCAGTTCCCAGATTTCTTAACCCACAAATGCCAAAGACAGCTTCAAACATCAGCAAGAAAGCTCTTTCACCTGGGTGAGAGGGGAGCAAGGTCTGGCCCCAGCCCAAGGCCCAAGGCAGCTGTGTCCACTTTTGGAGATCTCAACCTAAAGACCATGGGGGAATGGAGCAGCTGATCTGGGTCTCAGTCCTGAGAGGTGGTCCTGGGGTGAGGAGGAAGAGCACTGGTTGGCATGATGGAGCTGGTGGTGGGTGTGGAGAAGGAATAATACTTTCAGTTCCAGGACAGAAAAGAGTGCTTATGATTGCTCACAGACCAAAGTGCAGTCCAGGAGAGGAAAAAAGTCATCTCCCTTGATTGTGTCACCTTGGAGGAAATGAGAATGTACAGGTTCCTAGACATATCTCAGAGAACAGCTGCAAAAAACTTCTGAAGCCTAGGGTAGTATACCTTCCACTTGACAAAGGACTCAAAAGTCAAATAACTGACTGGGGAAATGTCCAAAAAAGGGGAAAAGGCCATGATCAAAAAAAAAGCCTAGACATCATCTTTCATGAAATTATCAAGGAAAACTGCCCTGATATTCTAGAACCAGAGGGCAAAATAAATATTGAAAGAATCCACAGATCACCTCCTGAAAGAGATCTGAAAAGAGATTGTAGCCAGATTCCAGTGTTCCCAGATCAAGGAAAAAATATTGCAAGCAGCCAGAAAGAAACAAATTGAGTATTGTGGAAATACAATCAGGATAACACAAGATCTAGCGCTTCTACATTAAGGGATCAAAGGGCATGGAATATGATATTCCAGAAGTCAAAGGAACTAGGATTAAAACCAAGAATCACCTACCCAGCAAAACTGAGTTTAATATTTCAGAGGAAGAAATGGTCATTCAATGAAATAGAGGACTTTCAAGCATTCTTGATGAAAAGACCAGAGTTGAATAGAAAATCTGACTTTCAAACACAAGATCAAGAGAAGCGTGAAAAGGTAAACAGGAAAGAGAAATCATAAGGGAACTTACTAACATTGAACTGTTTACATTCCTACATGGAAAGATAATATTTGTAACTCTTGAGACTTTTCTCAGTATTTGGGTAGTTGGAAGGATTACATACATAAAGACAGAGGACACAGGGGGAGTTGAATAGGAAGGGATGATATCTAAAAAAATAAAATTAAGGGGTGAGAGACAAATATATTGGGAAGAGAAAGGGAGAAATGGAATGGGGCAAATTATGTCTCATAAAAGAGGCAAGAAAAAAATTTTTTAATGGAGGGGAAAAGGGGGGAGGTGAGAGGGAAAAAGTGAAGCTTACTCTCTTCATATTTGGCTTGAGGAGGGAATAACATGCTCACTAAATTTGGTATGAAAATCTGTCTTACACTACAGGAAAGTAGGGGAGGAGGGGACAAGTGAGGTGAGGGGGATGATAGAAGGGAGGGCAAATGGGAGAAGGGAGTAACTAGAAGTAAACACCTTTGGAGGGACAAGGACAAAAGAGAGAATAGAATAAATGGGGACAGAATAGGATAGAAGGAAATATCATTAGTCTTTCACAGAAAGATTATTATGGAAGTCTCTTGCATAACTACACATGTATAGCCTATATTGAATTGCTTGCCTTCCCAGTAGGAGTATGTGGGGAGGTAGGAAGGAAGAGAAGTTGGAACTCCAAGATTTAGGAAAGAAAGCTGAGAATTGTTTTTGCATGCAACTGGGAAATAAGAAATAATAATAAGGCAATGGGGTATAGAAATCTATATTGCCCTACAAGAAAAGAGAGAAGATAGGGATAAGGGAAAGGAGGGGTGTGATAGACAAGAGGGCAGATTAGGAGAAGGGGTATTCAGAATGCATGGTGTCTTGGGGTGGGGAAGGGGAGAGATGGGGAGAAAATGTGGAACTCAAAATCTTGTGGAAATGAATGTTGAAAACTAAAAATAAGTAAATTAATTTTAAAAAGAAAATCTTAAAAAATAATAAATATATGCATATATGCATGTATATACGCACATATACATATTCATATACATACACATACATATATGTATGTACTATGTATCCATAGCATTTCTTTATTTGATATAAGTATTTTACATTAGATAATTTTACATTATGTAAAATATATTATAATATATAATATAAATATGTCTATTATGTATTTCAAAAATAGCAAATTAAACAAAATAAATTTACAGTTTTTTTTTTTTTTATGATTTTTCTTTCCTGTTTACCTTTTCATGCTTCTCTTGATTCTTGTTCTAGAATGTCAGGGCAGTTTTAATAATTTCATGAAAGATAATGTCTAGGCTCTTTTTTTTGATCATGGCTTTCAGGTTGTCCCATAATTTTTAAATTGTCTCTCCTCGATCTATTTTCCAGGTCAGTTGTTTTTCCAAAGAGATGTTTCACATTATCTTCTATTTTTTCAATCTTTTGGTTTTGTTTTGTAACTTCTTGGTTTATCATATAGTCATCAGCTTCCCTGAATTCTACTCTCATTTTTAAAGAACTATTTTGTTCAGTGAGCTTTTGAACCTCCTTTTCCATTTGACTAGTTCTGCTTTTTAAAGCTTTTTGGACCTCTTTCTCCAATTGAGTTAGCCTATTTTTAAAGGTGTTATTTTCCTCAGTATTTTTTTGGTTCTCTTTTGGCAAGCTGCTGACTCACTTTTCAAGCTCTTCTATGTCCTGATCCCATTTCATATTCATTTTGGAGGTACTGGAGGAAGAAGCCTTGACTTCCTCTGACAGTATGCATTGTTCTTCCTCATCTGAAAGGATGGAAGGAGATACCTGTTCACCAAAAAAGTATGGTCTTATTGTTTTCTTATGGTCTTATTTTGGGGCATTTTCCCAGCCAGTTACTTGATTTCTGAATCCTTTATCAAGAGGAAGGTCCTAGTGCTCCTCCTCCCCCCAGGACCATGTTCAAGGCTGAGATTCAGATCAGCTGCTCAATTCCCCCTGGGCCTTTGGGTGGGGGCAAGGCTGCCACTGAGGGCTGAGGGCTGAGGTTCACAGTTCCTGCTCAATTTCCCCACACTCTTTAAGCTGAACTGCTTGGACAATGGACCCAGGCTCCTTCTGCAGCCACTGTAGCTGCCAGCCACCCACTGCTGCTGCTGTTGCTGCTGCTGCTGCCACCTCTGCTACCTCTTGGGGCCAGTGCTGGGGGGACTCTGCTCCCATCTTGCCCAGCGTGGAAAGCCCTCCCACAATGACTTTTGAAGCTTTCTTTGTCACTTGTGGGTTGAGGGATCTGGGACCCTCCCTGCTGGGAATTCTGCCCCAGAGGTCTGTTCAGGTCCTGTTTCTCCCTATGCCATGTGGCCAGGGCTGGGCTCCACTCCCCTCAGTGTCCCACAGGATAGACCTTTCCTGTTGGCCTTCCAGGTTACCTTTGGCTGGAAATCTCTTTTACTCTGTCATTCTGTGGCTTCTACTGCTCTAAAATTTGTTGAAAGGCATTTTTTACAGGTATTTTGTGGACTGTAGGGGAAGTGCTAGAGTATATGCATCTTTCTACTCTACCATCTTGACTCCACCCCCTAAAGTTTCATATATAATCATCTTTTTTCTATTCTACTAAGTTATGGAAAAGCTTATGTTATTTCTAAAGTTCAGAATAAAATAAATAAAATTTTTTTAAAAAAAGAAAAGAACACCTTTAAAAACAGACTAACACAAATGGCAAGAGAGGTCCAAAAAGTCAATGAGGAGAAGAATGGTTTAAAAAGCAGAATTAGCCAAATGGAAAAGGAGGTTCAAAAGCCCACTGAAGAAAATAGTTCTTTAAAAATTAGAATAGAGTAGATGGAAGCTAATGACTTTATGAGAAACCAAAAAATTATAAAACAAAGCCAAGAAATGAAAAAATAGAAGACAATGTGAAATATCTCATTGGAAAAATAGATCAGGAGAGATAATTTAAAAATTATTGGTCAACCTGAAAACCATGATCAAAAAAAGAGCCTAGATATCATCTTCCAAAAAATTATCAAGGAAAACTACCATGGTATTCTAGAAACAGAGGATAAAATATAAATAGAAAGAGTTCACTAATCACCTCCTAATAAAGATCTGAAAAGGAAAACTAGGAATATTGTAGCCAAATTCCAGAGTTCCCAGGTCAAGGAGAAAATATTACAAGCAGCCAGAAAGAAACAATTCAGGTATTGTGGAAATACAATTAGGATAACACAGGATTTAGTAGCTTCTACATTAAAGAACAGAAGGACTTGGAATATGATATTCCAGAGGTCAAAGGAGATAGGATTGAAACCAAGAATCACCTACCCAGCAAAACTGAGTATAATACTTCAGGGGGGAAAAGTGGAATTTCAATGAAATAGAGGACTTCCAAACATTCTTGTTGAAAAAACCAGAACTGAAGAGAAAATTTAACTTTCAAATACATGAATCAAGAGAAATGTGAAAAGGTAAACAGGAAAGAAAAGCTTTAAGAAATTCATTAAAGTTGAACTGTTTACATTTCTACATGGAAAGATGCTATTTGTAACCCATGAGACCTTTTTCGGTATTAGGGTAGTTAGAGAAAATACATATGTGTGTGTGTATACATATGTGTATATGTGCATGTGTGTGTATGCATGTATATATTATATATTTGTAGGTATGTATATGTACATGGGTGTATGTGTGTATATGTATATATACATAGATAGAGGGCACAGCGTGAGCAGAATATGAAGGAAGAATACCTAAAAAAAATAAAATTTACTGTTGAATGGAATGCATTAGGAGTAAGAAAAACGGAGAGATAGAATGTAGCCAATCATTTCACATAAAAGAGGAAAGAAAAAGCTTTTACAATGGGGAAGAGGGAGGAAATGAAAGGAAATAAGTGAGCTTTACTCTCATGGGATTTGGTTTAAGAAGGAAATAATACACACTCAATTGGATATGGAAATCTATTTTACCCTGCAGGAAGGCAAGGGGAAAGGGGATAGGAGAGGGAAGATAATAGAAGGGACAGAGAATTGGAGGAAGGGATAATCAGGAGCAAACATTATTGTGGGAGGACAGGTCAAGGGAGAGAATGGAATAAATGAAGGACAGAATAGGACAGAGGGAAATGTGGTTAGTCTTTTACAACATAACTATTATGGAAGTGTTTTGAGAAAGGGAGAAATGGAATGGGGCAAATTATCTCTCATAAAAGAGGCAAGAAAAAGCTTTTTTCAATGGAGGGGAAAAGGGAGGAGGTGAGGGAAAAAGCGAAGCTTACACTCATCACATTTGGCTTAAGGAAGGAATAACATGTACACTCAATTTGGCATGAAAATCTGTCTTACACTACAGGAAAGTAGTGAAGAAGGGGATAAGTGGGGTAGTGGGATGATGGAAGGGAGGGCAAATGGAAGGAGGGAGCAATTAGAAGGAAGTGTTTTGCATTGTTACACACGTATTACCTATATTGAATTGCTTGTTTTCTTAATGAGAGTGGGTGGGGAAGGAGGAAGGGAGAGAATATATAATTCAAAGCTTTAATAATGAATGTTAAAAATTGTTTTAGCATGCAACTGGAAAATAAGATATACAAGCAATGGAGTATAGAAATGTATTTTGCCCTATAGGAAAACAGAGGGGAGGGAGATGGAAGGAGGGGGGTGGTAATAGAAGGGAGGACAGACTGGAGGAAGGGGTGGATGGAGTGCATGCTGTCCTGGGGTGGGGGGTTGGGAGAGATGGGGAGAAAATTTTCAATTCAAATTCTTGTGGAAGTGAATGTTGAGAACTGAAAAATAAATGAATTATATATTTTAAAAATAAATAAATAAGAAAATAATTTGTATAGTCTCTCTATTCCTTTCTCAGATTTTCATGATGTAAGCTACATGAAGAAAAGCATTATTTCTTATTTCATCTTAACATTTCCTCATCTCAGAGTGATAGAATGGAAAGAGTGATGGTCTCTGAGTCAGGAAGACCTGGGTTTAAACCCTGCCTCTGACACATAAATTAAAATTACTGCACAACCCTGGGCAAGTCACTTAACTTTAGGGTGAATCTCCAAGGCTCTCAGTTTTCAGAACAGTTCTTAATCAATCCACCTCTGACAATGAAGTTTCCTCACCCAGGAATTCCCAACATCAATGAAATCATAGGCCCAGATTGAAAACAAAAAAACCTCAGAGACTTCCTAACCACATAGCACAGTACTCTGCACACAGTATGTGCTTAATAACCATTTGTTAAACTAAGTTGAATTGAAAACCTGTGGAAAGTCACAATGAATCACAGGCTCTTCTTAGAGCAATGAGGACAGTTTCAGCCAATTTTCTTTGTTCACTTGTTGCAAGAACAGACTTTGGCCACAGAGGGCTTTAGACATACTTGGTCTGGAGTGTTTTGTTTGCAGAATCTGTTGATGCTTGTCAGTGATGCTTCTTATGCCTCTAATTGTAAAACAAAACAAAACAAAACAACAGCCTTTTAGATGAAACAATATTTTTACCTTCAAGTCACTGGGACACTTAGACTCATGAATGCCTTTGGTAAGTTTTCACCAACTCACCCATAAGTACCTCTTTCCTTCTTGGCTCTCCCAAGGTGGTGCACAAACACTGCAACAGACACATGGAGGAAGACACGGAGCTGACATTAGCCAAATGGAGGGGGAAAGAAAGAAAATTAATTAAGATGGCACAATTCCAAATCTCCATTTTTAATAATTATAATAGCATTTTATAAAACCCTTTAAAGTTTACATAGCACTTTGAATGCTGTCTTGTTTGATTCCCACAACTCTGGGAGGTAAGGTGTCCCCATTTAACAGATGAGGAAAGTAAGGCAAACTGAGGTTAAGTAACTATCCTAGGGTCTCCCAACTAGGGAGTCTGAGGCAAAATTCAAACTCAGGTCTTCCTGACTTCAGGTTAAAGTCTATCCACTGTGTCATCTAGCAGCTTAGCTTAGCTTTTACCTATTTCTCAGTTTATTTACATTTAATCTGCATTAGTAAGAAGTAGATTGGCAGGGTGGATGCAGAACCAGTCTTGGAGTCAGGAAGAGGTGAGTTTCTAAGATACCAGCTGTGTGACCCTGGGCAAGTCAACTTACTTTCTCAGTGCTGTAGACAACATTTGAGAGCAGGAGTTCCCTACATTGACAAAATCATATATCCAGGCAAAAACAAAAACAAAAAACCCAACTTCAATAAAGAAATAAATTGTAAGAATATAACTTGATTTCAAAAAACATTTGCCATAAGATCAATTAGTTCTTTTAATGCAGTATGGGCTTATAGCCAAAATGGGAATAGAGGAAATAAAGGAATGAAGGAAATAGAGACCATCCACATTTCAGGCCCAGCTCTGCCAACATCTTCAGAAAGTCAACTAACCAGTTGATCTGAGACTCACTTCAATTTACTTACGTGACTATTATGTCATAAACGACTGTGGCCAAGTTACCTTTCAGGGTGTTGACTTCTAGTGGTTTGAGCCCCAACCCAGGAACCTGGGAAAATCCCATCAGCTTACAGTCTGATGGGGAAAGACAACACACAAGAAAAGCTGAAAAGGGGGGGAGGGTACCCAAGGCAGGCAGGTTGTTTTGTGGAATCAAAGCCAAGCAGAGGGGCTGAGAGAGAATGGGATTTTCAGGAAGGTTGTGAGCCTTTGAAAAAGGAACACTTGGGGAGGAGCTGAGCACACCATCTTCGTTGTTCTATCTCATGGCCAACCCGAATGAAAGATCTTCTCTTGTTTTACTTTCCCTCTCTCTAGCCTAAAGTCCGCCTCCCCACCTCCACCACTCAGGCTCATGCTATAGTTGGGATATATGGGCCTGCTTCTTTGAAATGTAGATGAATCTTCTGTCCTTTGTATACCCAAAGACTCCATTCGCAGGTTTACTTATTACAGCTAAGTAAAAATAGATAGAACACTTACTCCAGGTGCATTCTCCCAACCCCCACAGTAATGGAAAACCTAACCCTTTAGGGTTACAGCTGAAATTCAGAAGAGGATTTAGGAGCCTCAGACTGAATTTTAGCTAAGGTGTTAGGTTTTCTATTGCTATCACTCACAAGCCCCTATTGGGCATGCTCTATATTATTATTCAATCCACAGACCTCTTTTATCTTGTAGAAAAGGCATTTGCTGAGAAGGTACAGTAACATCAGAAATTATAAAGGCAATTAACTCCCCTTCTCCCCACCTTCCAGAGCACACTCTCAACCCTTGCACACACAAGAGGAGTGGACTCAAACTCAAAGTACAATGAATTGAGGCACATTTGTAGAGAACATGTGGTTAAAAAGGTACCCCTTCACTCTTGGCTTTAGGAAAGAGGAAGAGGAAGAAAAGAAGAAAGGAGGAGGAGGAAGAGGATGAGAAAATGAAGTGATCTAAGGAAAAAGAGGGGAATGAGAGCCAAGAGATTGGAGGGTAGAAAAATCAGAGAAAGAAGAAAAAAGGAGACTACTGAGTAGTTGGATCTACAGATAAGTATGAAATTCTTTCCAAAGAGAATGCCTCTGAGTCATTTGAATATTTCACAAAAGGATAAAATCGAGTCACAGATATCACCAAGAGTGAAGGTATACAATACTGGTCCCAGAAAAAAGTGATAGTTAATTTCCTCCTCATGGCAAAGGGGACCAAAGGGTATTTTAGCATGAGCAACTGTGATGTTTGTCATCTTCCCAGAGAATGTATCCAAGGTGATAGAAAGCCTTCAAAGACTTGTTGGACCCTATGAACTGTTTCCTGTGCCAGTGATGAATGTAGAAACACACGATGCAGCCAGAAGGGACCTGGAAAGGCTCTCCAAGGAGTAAAAAGGCATGAACAGGAAAATTCAAGCTTCAAGGACACAGGAGTTAGAAGGGTTGCCAAGTAAGATAAGCACTTTAGTAGAGAAAGTAAAATGAGGGAAGGGAACTGCTGACTAAGGAGATGATGTCTGGATTAGATAATCTCTAACAGAAGTTGGCAACCTAAGAGGGGAAAAGGAGAAAGAGCTACAGCCTGTTTTTGTATGGCACCCAGCTAAGAAAAGTCTTTATGTTTTTAAATAGAGTTGACCATACAAAAATAGGCAACAAGATTTGACATTTTACCAGTTCCCACTGTAATATCTGTTCCAGTTCTAAATCCTATAAATTTATAATCCTATGACCCTTCGCTGGAAAATTATATTCGTTTCTTCAGTCTATGGCACAAAATACAGGAATGATCAGCTGTTGGACATGAACAGAGTACAGTCAATGAATATTGTGAGCAACATATTTGCTCCAAACCTGGCTAATCTAATGGAGTGGATTTTTTAAACCAAGAATGGTAGGGAAAAGGAGAAAAGCATCCATATACAACTGCTAAACAACATACTGAGGAGAAGAGGTACAGTAAAAAAGGACAGGTGTTTAATAATTTATAGGAATCAATTAATTAAAATCTAGATCATCTAAAGTCAATGCTCTTGACTACATCATGCTGCCATTACCTGAGTTGCCTTGAGTAAAGCATTTAACCTGTCTGAGCCTCAGTTTCTTAATCTATAAAAATAAGACATTTAAGCTAGATAATGTATAAATTTTCTTCCAGTTTTAACAGTTGAAGTCTCTTTAAGCCTTCCCCCTCCTCCCCAAAATGCATCCCACTGTTTCAAGTAGCATGGTGTACTCATTATAGATCCAAAAAATCCATGCACATATCCATTGTCCTATCTTTATCTATTCCATTCCTCCCACCTGGATTGTTCTTTCTCCCCAACCCCCCCCCCCCCCCCGCTTTCATTTTTATGTCTAACCTTTCTTTCAAGATTCAACTAGAATTCTGCCTTTTCTGTGATTCTCTGTGGTGCCTAAACAACCAGTCTATGAACTTTGGCATCAATCAACCAACAAATGTTTTTTTATTTTTTTTAAATAGTATTGGTATTTTTTTCAATTACATATAAAAATAGTTTTCAGCATTCATTTTTGTAAAATTTTGAGTTTCAAAATTTTCTCCCTCTCTCCTTTCCCCCTCCCCAATGCAGCAAGCAATCACATATAGGTTATACATGTACAATAATGTCAAACATACTTCCACATTAGTCATGTTGTAAAAGATGAATCAGAACAAAAGGGAAAAACCATAAGAAACAAAAAGTAAAAAACAACAAAAAAAGTGAAAATAGAATACCTTGATCTTCATTCAGACTCCACTGTTCTTTCTCTGAATGTGGTTAGCATTTTCTACCACAAGTCTTTTCAATCCACCAACAAAGATTTATTAAGCACCTACTATTTACCAGACTCTGTGCCAGCTTCTATAATGACATCTAGCAAGTAGTATACACTAGAGACAATCTCTGCCCCAAAGGAACTTATATTCTCCTAGGTCAGGAATTTTTAACTTGAGGTTCATGGATGATTAAGGAGCTCCTATGGAATGGGCCCCAGTGTAGATTCCCAAATGGAAGGGCAGCACTCAGCCCTCAGCATGAGGGTGGGCAACAAAAGTACAGATCCCAGAGCCAATGGCAAAGGAATGTAGTGCAGCACCAGTGGCAATAGCTCAGGTAGCAACATGGCACCCATTGGAGTAGAGGGTGGAATGGATGGTGGCAAAGACAGACCTAACATGGCTCTTTGCTTACAGTAATTGGAAATTAATAGGGCCCTTCTACATTGTGTAATTCTACACAATAATCATTAGACAACCCCTTCCCTGGGAGAGCTTAAGGGATCACAGGTTGGTTATAGGGAGATGTCTTGCTTCCTGGCAATGGGAACAAGATGAAACTGTATAACCAACCCTCAGAAGAACATGAGCAGTTCCTCAACAGAGGCCTCTAAAGGGACAAAAATTTGATATTTTACAACTAACTCCCACCTCCGATAAGGTTTCCATGGAGAGACAGCCCTGGCTGTTGGGCCAGGAAACATTGAGCACATTTAGGGTGGTATATAAAGATTCTTAGTATTGACCCTTTGCACTGGGTTAGACTTTATTCAAGACTGTAATAGCCTCTAAGCTACCTTATTACAGATAATCCTGAATTAAGATGAAGATCTGTGACTGCCCAAAGCATCATCACCTACACAGTGATCTTGATGGTACTGGTAATGCTTATGCTCAGTGTTACCACTTTACATCAGAAGACCCACAGTGAATTGCAAAGATTTGGCAAAGACCCTCCACATGAACTGGATAATTAAGATCCAAAACTTGGTCTTTGTAAAGGGGGAAACAAAGCCTGGAATTTATAGACTTAATTTTCTTCTGAATTTAGTCACATCTTCTGGGGGCCATTGATTTTTTTTAATCTTTCTATCTTTGTTTTTCCTTTACCTGCTCTAAGATCTTCCTCCAATGCTGCCTGCACTAGAATTCTCATATTTCTAAGTTTAGAATTTTCCAGCAAGAGCCCAAAAGCCATTTAAGTGGTAGATTATCTTTAGGACTGAACCACCAAGGTATGGGTTGTAATAGGAGCAATATCTGCAATGAACCATCTGGTTCAATCTTTTTTTTCCCATAGAAGAGAAAGACATTATCCCTGAGATTTGATTGGTTCAGGGGTTATAACCCAAGCTGTTGACAGGACTTCCCAGTCCCATAAGGTATAAAAAGTCAGTCTACAAAATGTTAATGCTTTTTCTGCCTTTTCCAATGTCTCATTCATCATTCTGCAAAATGAAATCAACCCTGAAACCCTTTGAGAGAACAGGGAGAAGAACCACACAGGATGAGAAAGCATAGATGGGTGTCAGTGTGGGAAAGGGAAAGAGATTTTCACCACTGCAAAACCCACAACAATGAGATCACAGATTCATTGAAGGACTCAGGTCTGTAACATTTGCCTTGATAGTTGCCATCATTCTTCATCCCAGCTGGAGCTGAGTTTCAAGTATATTCCAAGAATCCATGCACTGACCACTTTTTCTATTATATTAACCTTAAATATAATTGCCACCTGACTGGTACTTACCTGGGTAACCTGAAAAGACAGAAAATTTAGCAACCATGTCTTTTCTTTTTTAGTCAAGGTTATCATATTCTTTCCTTGAATCCTCAGGTGGTAGAGGGCCAAGCCACTAACAGTCATTCCCAAAGTCACTCCTGGCATTACAATGTGATCCTACTAGCAGTTGGAAGGGCATTGAAAGTCCAGACTGTCATTTGGGCTGATGTCAAGATTCCTTCTAAGGGCACAAGGCCCAAGCAAACCTTAAATCAACTCACACCTGCTTCACAGACTATCCAAGACCAAGGGGCCTCGCATAGACCCTAGCTGCTCCAGGCATGGATCAACAATTCTCTGGGTCATTCCCATGTGCTGGTCCTATAATGACTTCTGCTTGGATCCTACCCCAGCTTTGGCGCCTATCTTGGTATAATGGTTCCAGGCTCTGCTAACTCTGTGACTTTTGGCTTTGACTCCAGTTTTGGCTGCTGGAGCCTGGCTTGGATCTTGGACCCTTCCTCAGCTAACTCTGTGACTCCTGGCTCTGACACCTGGCTTAGCCTAGACTGATTAGTTAACAGAACCTCATTTGGCTTCTCTCCTCCTTTCATAGACTTTAGCAAAGACCTAGAGAGCAACACAAAGTCTTCTGTCCTATAGGTCCACCCTAGTCCCTAATGGTGTGTCTGGCAAGGGAAAGGAGGGAAAAGGGAAACAGAGAGCTTTCTATTCTTATCCATCATCCCTCCTCTGTTTTCAGTTTTAAAAAATTGATAAATAAAAATGTTTCATACTTTTCAGTTGCAGAGGGGTGTTGTGGAGATTGGGTCACAGGATCCCTCTGTGAGCACTAATGTAAAATGTGACCAGGTAGAATTCATGTAGGAAAGAGCTATAGCCCTGGAAACTACTGCATATTGAGTTCCTGAAAAGAAACGTACATTTAAATATACATTAACTATACATTTAATTAAGTTAAATATACATTAAATAATACATTTAAATATTCACATATATAATTATACATTGTTAAGCCAAACTTCTTTAACAGACATACTTGAATTTACGCATACAAATTAGTTTTGTCCCGTTGAAAGTAGTTATTCTGCAGACATCTAGGTGCTTTTACATAACTGTGTCAAATCCAATATAAACATTTTTTTAAAAATTGCTCCTAACAGAAGTTCATAGTTTCATATAGAATTCTCTTTTCCCTTCATTGTTTATTGAAATGTTCATGTTTGTTGATGTTTGCAAAGCTCATATTAAAGAAGAAAGTAGTCATGTTGGCAGGCAATATGTTTATTCCAGATTTCGTAGGATGATGAGAGATAACAATATAAAAGACTTAAAGCTGGAAGAAATCCCAAAAGCCGTCTAATCCAACCCACAAGGAAACTGGCCCAGGCAGGTTAAGAGGTTTGTCCAGGGTCACACAGATAAGAACATTTCTATGTTCAAATCATTTTTGGTTTTCATTTTTTGACGAGTTCCAGATGCCTCTAGAGTCTGGATATTCTCAACACTAACAGAGTCTGAGGTGTAAGGTAGATGGATTAATAAAGCCAAAGAACACTGATCTGGGTCAGGAACAAGCTAGAACAAGGGGGTAACAGAGTGACATTGTGATGCAGCTCCTGAGCTGATTCTGAGAAATCCCTCACATGTCTTAAGAAATGGCTGCCTCACTGAAGTAAATATTTCTTTAAAAAATAAGCATACTTTGCTTCTTTATTTTTAAGCTTTGTTTAAAAAGATTTAGCATATTCAGGAAAGGAGAGGTCAACATATTGAAGAAAATGTTACCCAGAGAGAGAAGAGATTGGTCATCCTTTATATGACAGATCCTGGCAAGAAGAGGGCAGTTAACAAGCGGGACCATGAGCTCTGGACTCGACAGAACGGAAGAGCCTTTGCCCAAGAATATTAAAAGCAATCTCTTTTTCTCCACCAGAGAAGACTTTTATTAGAAAAGTGAGTGTTCTCAGTGACTGGGAAGGGGGTGTTATGTAAATGAGCACAATTAGCACATCTAATGGCAGCCAAGAATATGTTGGAGACGACCGCAAAAGGAACCTAAGCTGTGAATAAGCCCTAGGGGTGAGATAATATTCAATCATTCACTTGGTCATTCACCCATTCATGCTTTCAATAAACCTATACCGAGCACCTACTACATACAAAGTGCGTGTACACATATAGATATACACAGAGATGTGTATTTTAAATGTTTTTGTGTATATACATATGTGTATCTGTCATCTTGTATTTCACTACAACATATATACATACTGGCCAATACATACATACATATCTATTTATGCATACATTTGTACGTGTGTGTATGGAGATGCAGGGGAGACAGAGAGAGAGAAAGAGATGATTTGGGAGGGCTGATACTAGAAGTTGGTGGGATCAAAAAAGGCTTTATATAGAATGTGTCACTTTAGTTGAGCTTTGAAAAAACTTTGAGATTCCAATAGTTGGTAGTGAGGAAGGGGTGCCTTCCAGGCATGGAGGCTTAACCACTGTAGAAGATGGGAGACAGGAGATTGCGTGGTGTATAAGAATTAGCAAGAATATCAATTTGTCTACACTAAGCAGTACTGTTATATTATACAACAAACGTATAATAAGGCCAGAAAGATGGGTTGGGATCAGAAAGTGAAGGCCTTTAAATGCCAGAAAAGTTTGTAAGTTGATACAAGAGGTAAGAGGGAGCCATTGGAATTTGTGTGTGCTTGTCCTTCTTTGCCAAAGAAGACCATCCATCAGAGAAATGATGACATGACTTGCACCTGACTTTGTTTTGAGTGAGGGAGGGCTGTGTAGGTCACCAACCTCACTTCTCCTCCAGAGCCATCTGAATCCAGTGACCAGATATTCATCAGGATGACTGGAGATGGCCCAGGAATTTAAAGAGTAGGGGAATGAAGTGGTCAATCCTGTGCTTTCACAAAATCACTTTTGAAAATATATGTGGGATGCCCTGGAGATGGGCAAGTCTTAAAGCAGGAAGGACAATTAGGAATTATGCCTAATAGTTTTTGAAAAATTATACCTGGCTCTAGTTTGTTCAATATATGTACAGCTGCTTTAACAAAAATGTATTTTAAGAAAAGTAGCAAAAAATGGCCTCTTCTACACCGCTGATCTTTTCAGCTATCCATGTCTGAAATCTACTAAGCACTGATCAGCAGAGGTTCCAGTCACCTGGTGGCAGCTATTCAAGGTATAGACTGGTGATTTTCAAAGGTCTTTGTCTTATGTTGCTTTATTATTCATTGAAGGAGAAATCTTGACACACTATGAGTGAAGAGAGGCAGGAGAGTTGGGAGATACTGCAATTATATAAGTTCCATTAAGTCTAATACAAGCCTAAATGAGGCTAGAGCCACATTCTGCCAGGGCATACCTTTGGAGAACTACTAGACATAGAGAAGACATGTAAGTAAACACAATGTGCAGATGATGGACTAAATTCATCTAATACACCTTATCTTTGCAATCCTAAACTAAGTATATGATGCAAACATCATCATAATTAAGTCTAGAATTAGCATCCACCCCATTTAATGATGGTCATAATTATACCTTATATTCATAGTAAGCTATAAGTTTATAAGCATTTGGTATAATTATCTCATTTCTTTTAGCATGGAAAATGATATCCAGCCATTCTAGTCTTTGACATATTACCACTATCACTACCATCACCACCATCACCACTATTACTACTACCACCACCACCACTACTGCTGCTGCTGCTGCTACTATTACTACTAATAATAATTATAATTATAAATCATATGATAAAGTTTATAAAGTACTACCCTATGAAGTAGGTAGGAGAAGGATTACTATCCACATTTTATAAATTGGGAAACTGAGGCTCAGATATATTAAATGATTTATTCAACTAATGAGTGGAAAAGCATGGCTTCAAATCAGGTCATCTGACTCTCTGAAATATGTTCTTGCTATGATACCATACTGCTTACATTTTGGCTCTATTACTTATTTTATTCTTTCCTCATCCCACATCTTCTGTTGAAGTATGCCAGATGACATTGTGCTTGTCAGAGAAAATCTCAAAACATTGCAGAGACTCCTGGAAAATAGCTATAACTATCCAAAACAGTTTGACAACCATCCACACAAGAAAAATCAAGTGGATGGAGACTATATAGATCATGACATGCAATGGATAGACAATCTTGTCCACAAGCATAATGTGTATATAAGCATGTTTGCCCTATTTTTGCAACTGAGAAATGGGGAAAATAATAGTACCTATGTCCCACCTATGTTGGGAAGATTAAATGAGATATTATTTGTAAAGTTCTTAAAGCACAATGCCTGGCCTACAGTAGGAATATACTAAATGCTTGTTTCCTTCCCTATGTCCTCTGGATGTGGGCATCCCTTAATGTGTATTCCATTCAGCTTGATCCTATACCTGTGCTTTCTGGGTAGACAAGGAATGCATTCCACTTCTTTGCTTTGTTTCATTCTCACAGAAAAGGAAAATCTGACAACCAGGAGCCCCTTGAGCCAATACTAGACTAGGAGATGGCCTGAGTTCTCCTTCAGCCTCCAAATCTGCCTTTGGCCAAGCGTGAAAACAGAGAGAAGGAAGGAATGAAGAAGGGATTCAATCAGATGCCTGATTAAGGGAATCAAGGGAATAGTTTTAGAACAGAAAAGGATCATTTAGTCCAATCCCCAATTTTGTAGGTAAAAAAACTGAGACATAAGGAGATGAAGAGGCCCAAAGTCACACAGAACCAGGATTCAAACTCAGGTTCTCTCACTGCATCCTCTCCACTGCACCTTTGAAAATCTTAAAAGGACAGCCCCTACTTTCCATGACTCCTCTCTCAATTTTCACCTTAATTGTTCTAGACTAAGATTAATTCTTCTTCCTGGGATGACTTTCTTCTAGGCATTCTCCTGGTTCTCTGAGGATGCAAAAGATAATGAGTTCCTCCTGATCCTGTGTGTGTGTGTGTGTGTGTGTGTGTGTGTGTGTGTGTATGCGTGTGTGTATGTCTGTGTATGTGTGTGTGTGTGTGTGTGTGTGTGTGTGAGAGAGAGAGAGAGAGAGAGACTGTGTTCAGTCATGTCTGACTCTTTCTGACCCCATTTTGGAGTTTCCTTGGAAAAGATATTGGAGTGGTTTGCAATTTCCTTCTCCAATTCACTTTACAGATGAGGAAACTGAGGCAAACAGGATTAAGTGACTTGCCCAGGGTCATACAGCTAGTAAGTGTCTGAGGCCAGATTTGAACTCAGGAAGATGAGTCCTTCTGACTCCAGACCCAGCACTCTCTCCACTGTTCCATCTAGCTGCCTTTTTTCCTAACCAGAAGTTGTCACATAGCAAGGTTGGAGAGACACTTGTCTACAATTTTGCAGAGGGGATACTCAGTCTGATATGTGATAAGCAAGAGGTCCTTGCACAACTATGAGATTCTGCAATTCAGCTTTGCTTAGGGCTAATTGCCGCTTGCAATCATCCATCTCAGCATTGGCCTCATCTTATGAACCTCAATTATATAGGTCCCCTGTTTGTCAGAGTTGGCAAGGGGGCTGCTATTTGTTGGTGGATCAGCAGCTTTATCTCCTCCTGAACTGAAAAAGCAGTACCTGGTAGGCTTCCTATACTAATAACTCCCAACCACATCAGGAAATTTTCTGAGAGTCAACCTCAGTTACAAGTAGAATTTTTTCCCCTCCCACAGACAGACATAACTGTCAGCTGAAAGACAAAGGACCCTGAGGGACGAGCAGTGGAAGCACAAAACCTGCGACACACAACACCTTGGACGTCATTTGTCATACATAGCTCTGTTGCTGCTGCTGTTTCTGAAGGGAGAGGAGGAAGAGAAAGAAGAGGAGGAGGAAATGCCAAGAAAAAAATGTGAATATTCATACCTATAGTTGTTTTCATTTTGGTTGTTTTTTTGTGGGAAAGCATTTCTATAACCAGTTTTCCACTAAGTGGGGTGACACTTTCTCCTCCCTATAATTCCTGTTACCCATTTCCGAAAGGCTTTCGTTTCCTTCTTCAGCCCCCAGGTCTCTTGCCTTGACAAAGATAAGCAATGATATCCTCCTCCTCACAAAATGCTGCACCTTAGGAGGCTCAGCATCTTTGACAAGTCCCCCAAGAGAAGGATGGTTGCAGATAAACAGCTCCTTGGGAGCAGCTGCACTGGGGAAATGATCCAGGGGCTGACAAACACAACAGCCCCAAGGAAGCATTAGGCAGGATCTGAAGGCAAAGCTTCAGGAACCTGGGGAACAAGGTGGAATGATAACACTTTTACCCTTGGGGGGTGAAATCCAGTTCCTGCTTTCCCATCCAGGGCTGGTCTGTTCCATTTCAAGGAGACTATAAATGAATGTGAATTCTTGAATGCAGCCATGCCTTGGTATTTTCTCACTCAGCCTGGGTGTGATCACAGGCCAACAATAACAGTGGGTCTGAATTTTTCTGGGTGTGTAACACGCCAGGGCTCCCTAGAGGGTGTCAACTATTCAGCCTTGGATCCCTGGATAATATTTCAGGCAAACTCAGACCTTGGGAGTGCCACACAACCTGGGGGAAAGCAGTGATCACAAAGTGTTAGTATGACGCCGTCAATAAGGGGTCATATCAGATGAACTTCATCTCCTTTATATTTTTTCCCTTTTTACCGTATTATTGACCTGGTAGATCAGAGAAATGCTGTCAGTATGATTTACTAGATTTCATCCAAGCACTTGGAAAGTTTCTTGTACTGTTCTTGTGAAAAAATGGAGAGATGGAGTCCACAGAGCAGTACACTTTGGTGAGTTCAGGACCTGAAGAAGAGTCATTGATGAAATAAAATCAACTTGTTCCTAAAGCTCTAGTGTTGTCACTGATCTGTAATGTTTTGGGGTTTGGGGGTTTTTTAACCAGTGATTTGGAAAAAGGAATAAATGGCAGTCTTATCAAATCTGCAGCTGTTTCAAGGTGGGAAGGTACAAAGTTTGTGATATTATAATAGTGCAATCACAAGAAATTAGGCTGAATTTAATAAGATGAAACAACATAAAGTCTTACTTGAGTTCAAAAAACTAATTTCCAAAGTACAAAAAAGAGGGAAAACCTGGTGAGAGGACAATCCAACTCAAAAAGGCCTGGGGTTTTAGTGAACAGTGCACTTTTAACAGCCAAAAAAGATGACATGAATTTAGGAGACATGAAAAAAGACAGTGTCCAGCATTAGAGAGGTAATATTCCCATTGTCTTCTCTGGTCAGACTATGTTTAAATCTAAACATTGTATTTTGGGAAAGATGTTCATAGGACACCTAGTGATTAGAAGAGCTGGAGGCTTTGCTAAGAATTTTTGTAACTAGAAGAAAAGACCCTAAAAGTACCCTTGCTTGAGAGGTAGGAAAGCATGGAGATGTAGATACATCAGCCCAGGGTAGGGAAGGAGGAAAAGCTGATCTCTCCAGGACAACACAAAACAATTACATGCAAAATAATACTTACCCTACTAAACGCAAAGCATTAATTCTTACAATTATTTATATGTTATATAATTAATCATATAACTATTAAATACTGGGAAACAAAAACAAAACAGTTTCTGTCTTCAAAAAGCTTACATTCTGTTGGGGAATATAGGATGTAAGCATGCCATATACATGATCATTTAAGGAAGGGGAGAAAGTATTAACAGAAATATATTGTATCTCATCAGCACTGAAGGAAGCCAGAGATTTTAAAAGGTAGAGGTAGGAAGAGAATATATTCCAGGTCTGTGCCAGGGCGCAGTGATGAAAGGAGAGAACATCAGACAGACCCAGTTTGGCAGGAATATAGAGTGTGTTCAGGGGAGTAATGTGAGGCAATGAACATTTATTAAGCACCTACTATTCACTAGGCACTATGATAAGCACCTAAAACAAGTAGACTGTGGCTGTATTTTGAAAGAATTTAAATGTCAGGCTAAGGGGTTAATGATTTCTCCTATGAGTAACAAGGAGACATTCATTTTTTCCCCTCCACGACCCATCCTCCCCCCAGCTGTCAACCTAATCTTCCTAAAACACAAGACCTGACCATATGACTCCCCTGCTCAAAAAGCATCCAAAATTCTCTACTGCACCTAAGATATAATCCAGATTTCTCGGTCCAACATTTAAAACCCTTCACTGGTTTTGGCTAAAGTCTGTCTTTCTGGAGCGACATCCTATCATGTTTTCAACATTTTAACCAAACTGGCTTATTTATCAATTTATATACTTAGCCTGTATACAAAATTCCATCTCTAGTCTCCATGCCTTTGGAACAAGGGTATCCTTGTTCCAGAAATGGTCTCACTCTCTAACCTCAGTGTCTGAGAATCCCTCTCTCTTAAGGGCTAGAAGTACGACACCCTACGAGATGCCTTTCCTCATTCCCCGAGTTATTAATGCTCCCTTCTACATCCCACTATTGCTTTGCTTTACTTTTATTTCAAATACTTTTACTGTATTTACTCACATGTATATATACTGTTTCTCTTCAGTAGAATATACTATTGTTATATAATGAGTAATTCTGAGGAGTAATCAGAGGGGCAGAGAGCATCCTGAAGAAGGGTGAATGTTAATCTGAGAGGTTTCCAAATTCAGCCATTAAGAGGTCCACAGGAACTTTAGTCATTGGTGGAACTGGCAGAGAGACTTCAAGGGATTGAGAAAGGATGAGGTAGAGAGGAATCCAAGGGTGATGAAGGGGGTTTTTTCTAGGAGTTTGTTCTGAAAAGGATGGGAACTCCTTAGGGAACAAGCTGCTAATTTGGTCATGAATGACTGGTCCAAGACCAGCAGGGGAAGGTCTGACACCCTTTTCCGTTGTCCTCACCTCTCATTACCCACCCCCATCTGTTATTTTTTTAATACTTTGACATAATAATTAGGTTTAAAACCTAGGGGCAATATAATGGCTCCTAAGATATACATGGGTCCTTCCTCTTCAGCTTATTTTCAACAAAAATTTATGAGATCAGTCACAATTGCTCTGAGTCCTCAGTTTGGAAAATTCCTAACATTTAGGCTGAGGTGGGCTCTCTGCCTAACTTTATATTTATAGCTATCTCTAGTTAACCTCTGGCTTCTCTGTGGTTAAGGAAAAAATCAATTTACTGGAAATATTTGGATAACAAAATAGCAGATTATATCATAGTGCCAGTTAATAGACGATAGTGGGAGAGGAAGTTTGGGGAAAGAAACCCTTTTCTTAGGATTTCTCTCAGCCCCAGTCTTCTACTCTGAGATGCCTAGAGAGTCAATGCCTCTTTGTTGCTCTTTCCCTTCCCTGCTAAGGCTCAGTTCTACTCTTTCTTCTTGAGAAGGTGGTGGAGTGCCATGTTTATTCTCATTTCTGGAATGAATCCTTTCTCGACTCACCCGATCATTTAATAGAAGATATCTCAATAAGCACTACTAAATACCTACTACATGCCAAGCACTGTTCTAAACTCTGGAGATACAAAGAAAGGCAAAAACAAAAATGACAACACATTCCCTGCTCTTAATGAGTTCACAGTATGATGGGGGAGACAGAATGCAAACAACTATGTCTGAATGACATACATACAAGATAAGTTGGAGAAAATCTCAGAGGGAAGGCACTAAAATCAAGGAAGACTGGAAAAACCTTCTTACAAAAGAAGGTAAAACTTTAGCTGAGAGTTAAAAGAAGCCAGGAAGCAGGGACGGGGAGGGAGAAAGGTCCAGGCATGAGTGATGGCCTGTGAAAATGCCCAGTTAGGAGATGGAGTACCTTGTTCAAGGACTTATCAAGAAGATCGGTATCAGCCCAAAGATCCATAAAACTAAGCATACCCTTCAAACCAGCAATATCACTACTAGGTCTGCATCCTATAGAGATTTTGTAAAAAGGGAAAAGGACCTATTTGTACAAAAATATTTATAGCAGCTCTTTTTGTGGTGGCAAAGAATTGGAAACTGAGGGGATGTCCATCAATTGGGGAAATGGCTGAATAAGTTGTGGCATATGATTGTAATGGAGCATTATTGTGCTATAAAAATGATGAACAGG
This sequence comes from Notamacropus eugenii, assembly GCF_028372415.1. NCBI lineage: Eukaryota > Metazoa > Chordata > Mammalia > Diprotodontia > Macropodidae > Notamacropus > Notamacropus eugenii. The sequence goes on along the minus strand of NC_092877.1, from coordinate 294,207,060 downwards.
ATAATTTCAGGAAAAAAACTGGGAAGTTTTTTCATGAACTGATGCAAAGTGAACAGAATCACGAGAACACTGCACACATACACAATGATATTCTACAGTGAACAACTATGAATGACTTAGCCCTTCTCAGATCCAAGACAATCCCAAAGGATTCATGATGAAAAATGCTAACTCTGAAGAAAGAAAAGACATATGAATACAGACTGAAGTACACTATTTTTCTCTTTCTCTCTTTCTGTCTTTCTCTGTCTCTCTTTCTTTCTTTCTGAGTTTTCTTCCACAAAATGACTAATATGGAAATATGTTTTATATGACTGCACATATATAACCTATTATCAGATTGTTTACAGTCTCATGGAGGAGGAAGAGAGGAAGGGGTAGAATTTGAAATTCAAAACTTTAAAAGAGAATATTAAAATTGTTTTACATGTAATTGGGGGAAATATTATTTAAAAAGAAGAAAGTCAGTGTCACTAAACTATAGGGTAGATAGAGGGGGCAAGGTGTAAGAAGAGTAGAAAGGTAAGAAGGGACCAGGTTGAAGAGCTGTATGTGCCAAATAGAAGATTTTGCATGTGATTCTGGAGAAAATAAGGAACCGTTAGAGTTTATTGAGTATCATACCCTGGGCATATCTTTGGGCATGTAAAGTTCCCTCTGCCTTTCTGAACAGGAGTCCTATGTGAAGTCATTCCAGTCTGAAGGCTTTTTCTCACTCAGTTTAAGGCCTATGAATAAATTGATTCATTGGAAATATTATCACTTATTTTAATCGATGTGAAGTTGAGTAAATCAGACACCTTACTCTTACATTTTATTGATGTAGGGAACTCCAAGGGAGGAAACTCTACTAAGGCCAAAGGCACGGAAGGTCAAAAGAACCAGTATGGTGGCTCTTCAGTTGTTTTAAGTTGTGTCTAACTCTTCATGACCCCATCTGGAGTTTTCTTGGTGGAGATAATGGAGAGGTTTGCCATTTCCTTCTCCAGCTCATTTTACAGATGAGGAATTGAAGTAAACAGGGTTAAGTGACTTGCCAAAAATCACAAAGCTAGTAAGCATCTGAGGCCATATTTGAACTCAGAAAAGATGCGCCTTCCTCACTCCAGGCCCAGTGCTCTGTGCACTATAGCACCACCTAGCTACCCAGTAGGTATCAGAGGCAGGACTTTAAGTCAATTATTTCTGCCTCCAATTCTTTATCCACTGTACCAGGAAATTATATAGACCAACGTATCAGTAAGCACCCCAACATATACAGGGGGTCCTGCTATCACAGGTTCTTAAAGATGCATTGGAAGCCCTTCCATTGCAACATTAGCTAGTCTGGCTTTTGCCAGGCTCATCAAGATGACTGATTCTGGGAAGAAGGGTACTACACATTTAAATCCTTTGTTCACCTGATATTCCCATTGTCCTATCCCAAAAGGCCCAAGGTGCAAGTAATTAGCTACATGGCAGGACAGCATCTTCCTTTTGCTTAATAGCAGGGTAATGCAAGTTTGTGAATTACTGCTAATTTTTCCATTTCCTAAAATCCAGTCTGCTCTGGGAACCTTCCCTAACTAACTAGACTTAAGATATAAGATAGTACATGCCCATTAGTCCACTCTGGATAAATCACAAATCCCATGAGGTCCTTCTTTCGCCATTCTGCAATCGACATTTACCCCTCTGTTTATAATTCTGCCGGAGACTTATTTAGCCACTTTAGTGCACTATGTGTATTCTTGCTCAATGTTTGTTCATTGGATTGCATGCCATTTTTGTCTTTGCGCGTCACTGCTGTTCTGTCACATAACTCATTTTGTATAAGAACTCATCCGTTGCCAAGTTTGGAGGTGCTTCAGAAATGATTTTTTATATTTGTGGTGATTTCAGTTACTTGCAGCTGATGTTCTTATTGGATTCTTTAAAAATGTCCAAACTGGAACTGCCACTAAAATCTAGAAACAAAAGTAATCCACACCTGCACGTTGTTCTTGAATCATTTCAGTTGCGTCCAACTCTTCATGACCCCATTTGGGGTTTTCTGGGCAAAGATACTGGAGTGGTTTGCCATTTATTTCCCCAGTTCATCTGACAGATATGGAATTGAGGCAGAGTTAAGTAACTTGCCCAGGGTCACACAGCTATTGAGTTTGAGACCAGATCTGAACTCATGAAAATGAGTCTTCCTGATTTCAATTCCAGTAGTCTGTGAACTATGTTGCCACCTAACTGCCCACACACTGCCCTCATCACCAGTAGCTTTCTCAACTCCATCCTTGCAGCCCCTCTCCTTTGATGGGGGAGTCTTTGGCTACCCAAGTTATCCATGCTTATTCCACTCCCAGATCTACTTCTGACTCTCCAGAATTTATCTCCTTGACAGCAGACTTGCCCCTTCCTGGGTAATCCTCTCAACCATCCCTCCATTCACCTCCTTTCCAGCTCTTTTTTTAAAAATATGCCGTGTTCCTCCATGAAAACATAAACTCCTTAAGGAAGAGACTTATTTTTGCTTATATTTGAATTGCCAGCATTTAGTCCAAGATCTGGCACATAGTAAGCATTTAACACATGCTCTGTCTATCTATCTACCTACCTACCTACCTATCTATCTATCTATCTACCTATCTATCCATTCATCCATCTATCAATCCTAATCTATCTATCTTTGTCAGTCTTATCAATTGAACTGTTATCACTTTTCCCCCAGGGTCCAGAGTAGTGATGGTATTTCTAGAGGAAGAGAAATAATAATAGGAGTGGGTCTGATGGGACCTTCCCCATCCTCATCTGGAGTCTTAAGAAGTATATATTCTCAATTAGTAAAAATCTGCAGGAGAGAATGGAGGAGATGAAATATAAACAATGATATCCAGGACTGGCTCCTTGTCTCTTCATTCTGTTGTCTTGAGCTCCACGTAGGAGAATGTTTAGCTGCTGCCATAGAACTGAGGCTGTGGGGCTTCCACAAGGGGATGGGGGCAGTTTTGGCTACTACAATCGCTGCTGCTATGGTAAGAGACTCTAGGAGTTGACCAAGACTGCTGGAATACTAGAGACCAGTCTCTAGATTGAAAAAATTCCTTTTGTGCTGGTGAACTGGAGGGATAGACAGATAAGAAGATAAACCAACAGAGAATTTAATAAAGGCTTACTATATGACAGGCACTGTGCTAAGAGCTAAGTATGTAAAAAGAAAGTAAAATAGTCCCTTTCTTCAAATAACTTAATATTTTAATGTGGGGAAAAACATATAAGGGGGTAAGAAGGAGAGGAGAAGAGCAAAGGAAGTACATGTGTGGTGATATGGATGGAGATGTTCAGGAAGTGCACGTAGAGACCTCAAACTGAGCAAGATGAGGTCAAATCTGGTCTATCACAGCCCCAGGCAGTCCCATTCTCTGGTGGCCCCAGTGGAGAAGAGATGGAACAGAAAGACTATTTCTCTCACTGCCCTTTCCCTGATTCACCAGTAGGGATGGAGATCTCAAGCTTTGAGATTACTGGACAAACACCTTTCCCATAATTCCCCTTCCACAATCTATTGGCATGTATGGTTCAGAAATTCCACAAGCCACTTTTGAAGACCCAAGAGGGAGACTTGTAGGGATGGTTGAAGTCAGACAGTTCCATTAATGATGATAATTAATAATGATCACAATATGTTGAGGGCTTGAATGTGGATGGGGCATGATCAGAAAGAAGAGAGTTCATACATAGGGTTGGGACTGGAGAGCTGAAACTTTCATATTTTGAGTCATATTTCATTTTATCCTCTAGATAGCTCCAGACCCACCAGCATGGGTTTGAACTCCTTGGAGCTACTACTAGAAGCCAGGAGCTAAATTGTAGGGAAGAAGTAACATAGACATTTGCACACTTAACCTCTGGTGTCTAGTAGCTGCAGCATTTAGGAAGACTTTCTGAAATATATCCTAGAAAGGAACTGAAGTAGCTACTGGGCTCAGAGAAAGCACCACTTGGTGAACAAATCAGATATGATAGCTCTTGCTGGATAATTAATACTGTAACATACTGCCATCTTGAAAATTTGAGGAAAGCAGCATGACAATCCATTTGGATAATATACAGTACCACAGCTATGACATAGGGGGTCATCCTCCTTGTCGTCACAAGTTGTTACGTATACCAGAAAAGTCCCTTTTGGGATCCATCTGATACTCTGATCTCCCAAGAAAATTCAGGAAGGCATCCTCCCTGAGAGAGGCAGAGTTGATGAAAAAATTCATCATCCTAGCAATAATAAGAATTGACATTGCAAAGCACCTTTATATATTGTCTCATTTGATCCTCACAATTTCAAAAGGTTAAGTTTTATGGTTACTATCATCTCTATTTTACATATAAGAAAGCTACATGGTTTTCTTGGGGTCACAAAGGTAGTAAATACCCAAGATAAGATTTGAACCCAGGTTTTTCCTATATCTAAGTCCAGAGCTCTCTCTATCTGCTACAAGCCATAGCTTCTACCTATACCAAACAGATGCATGCTGAAGCCAGTATAATATACCTAGATCTTTGCTCATAACAAATATATGAGATAAGCAGACACAGAGGGCTAGACTTTGAATCAAGAAGACCCGTATTTAAATTCTGCCTCAGACACTTTCCAGCTATGTCCCCCTTGACAAGTCATTTGAGTTTTCTCAGCCTCAGTTTTCTCACCTGTAAAATGAAAACAATAATAGCAACTACTTCACATATACAAAGTGCCTTGCAAGACATTAAAGCTTATGTAAATACTGGCTATAGTTTTACAGATCAGGAAACTGAGTTTCAGAGAAGTTAAATGACCTTCCTCAGCTTACTCAGCCTCTAAGTGACAGAGCTAAGACTCAAACCCAGGTCTTCTGATGGCTAGGTCCAACAATTTTTCCATTTACCATACTATAGAGCTGGTTCTCAAACTAATTCCAGCTAGCCTTCTTAATGCAGTGAAAGGATTCAGGGTTTTTTTCTGCCTACTGGAGAGTTAATAGATGCAGGCATTTGTCCCAGGCTAAATTCATTTATGTATTAGAGCCCATTCTGAATCTGAGCCTGTTCTCCTTAATGTGGGCAGATTCCAATCAATAGAAAGTGTACCTGCATAATGAAACACCTACTGCTGCCTACTGATCTCCACAAATACTTGGTGAGTCACTGCTCTTAAGGCACAGTGAATAGGGAATGAACAAAGGGAAGAATTCCTACCATGAGATAGAATAGGAGATTTTTATTTTTTAAGACCAACTTTCAGGTGATCCTGGGTCTCTGAACTGCCACCCCTGCCATGAACAAGCTTCTTTTAAAAGCGTTAATTTATTGCCAGCATCCTGTCTTTCATGAAAACTCTTTCAAATCTTTATGAAGTTGCAGCTTTTGGTGGGGAAAGAGGGAGGAAAGAAGGGGGAAGAGAGTCCTTTATTTCACCCACCAACCAAATGGCTATTTGAAAGTTTTCAATTATGCTACCAGCTATAATTTATCATGCTATTTTTACAAGAAAATTCTACAGGATCTACAAGCATAAATGCACCCTAGAAACTGTCCAGTTGCAGCATTAGCTAGTGTAAAGAACTTTTATTGGTTCTTCCTCTATATCATATTCACTCAGCAGCATGAATATGCCCCAAGCTTCTGCCCTAGATCCCCTTCTCTTTTCACTTTCTTATTTGGTCATCTCATTGGCTCCCATTGCTTCAGTTACCACCTCCATGCATCTAATGCCCAGTTCTCTAAATCCAGCCCTAGTTTCTCTTCTGAGTTACAGACACAAATATCCTCTTAGATTTCTCAAACTAGGTGATCTGTGGGCATCTTTATGACTAGATGACAACATTGGGGGGGTTTCTTGGCAAAGATACTGGAGTGGTTGGTTGCCATTTCCTTCTCTAGCTCATTTTATAAATGAGGAAACGGAGGCAAACAGGGTTAAGTGACTTGCCCAAGGTCACACAGCTAGTAAGTATCTGAGGCCAGATTTGAACTCAGGAGGATGAGTCTTCTTGACTCCTTGACACTGGATCCACTGCACCACCCAGCTGCCCTGTTGGCATCTTAAACTCAACATGTCTGAAACAATTCAATCTCTTTCCCTCTAAATCCCTTCTGAACTTCCTTATTACTATGGAGGGTGCTACCATTTTCCCAGTACCCCAGGCCCAGAAGCTCAATGCTGTCCTCAGTTCCTTAATTCTCACTCACTCATGCATATCCAGTCTGTTGCCTACTCTTGTTTTTAGATTCACAGCATTTCTTGTATATATTCCATTCTCTCCATTCATCCATCCACCAACCTAGTTCAAGTCCTCATAACCTCTCGTTTGAACTCCTGCAATAATTCACTTCAAGTCTCACCCCACTGTAATTCAAACTTCATTCAATGACCAAGGTGTTTTCTTTCTAAAGCGTTTAAATCTGGACATTTCACTCCCCTGCTCAATGAGCTTCAGTGGCCCCGTTTTATCTTTGGGATCAAATATAAAGTTGTCTATTTGTCATTTAAAGCTCTTGATAACTTGGCCCCTTCCTACCTCTCTAGTCTTCATACACCTTTCCTTCCTCCACACACTCTATGATCCAACAAAAACGGCCTACAAAAACTGATCTTCAAATGTGAAACTCCATCTCCTATCTCCATGCCTTTGATTGACTATGTCTATACCTGCTCTTTCCCCCAACTCTTAAGCCTAGCTCCCTGGTTTCCTTCAAAATCCACACACACATTTTATATATATATAAAATGTATGTATGTATATGTATATATGTATGTGTGTGTATGTGTATGTATATATATGTGCATGTATATATAGATATAAAAGTATATATGGGATGTTTTTTATTTTGTTTTTCTCTCTGTATTCCTGGCACTTAACATAATGCCTCAGACCGACTTCCTATCATTCTATATCTTCTTACGACACAGTCTTACTAACCCTGTTCTTCCTACTCTATTTATTCTGTTTTTTAATCTCTTGCTAACCACTAGTTCCTTTACCATATTCTATAATCCCACCCAATGCTCCATCTTCAAAACACTCGTACTTCACCTTACCATCTCCTTAAGTCATTACTCCTTATCTCTCCTCATTTTCACAGCCAAACTCCTAGAAAAAGCTTTCCACATTTATTGCTCTTACTTTTCCCATCATTTACTTCTCGATTCCTTGCAATCTAGTTTCTGATCTCATCGCTCAGATAAAACTATCTTCCAAGTTACCAATTAAAAACTGTTTTTCCTTTTAAAAATTTTGCCCCCAGTGATCTCTTGCTAGTGAAATCCAATGGCCTTTTCTCAGTCTTCCTCCTTATTGACTTCTCTTTGGAATTTGATATTATTAACCACCTTCCCATTCTAGATAACCTCTCCTCTCTGGCTTTTTCATAACAGGGCTATCTCTTGGTCTTCCTCTTGTCTGGCCATTCCACTTTTTTTCTGAATCCTCAACTACATCTCATCCCTAACTCTGGGCGTACCCTAAGTTTCTGACCTTAGCCCTCTTTTCTCTCTTTACAGTTTCTTTCTTCATGATCTCTTCAGCTCCCATGGGCATAATATTCATCTCCAAGCAGATTATGCATAGATTTATCTATGCAGTTCTAGTCTTTCATCAGCATAAGTTCCATATCACCAACTGCCACATGGACATTTCCAACTGGATAGCCAATAGTCATCCCGAACTTAGTATGTCTAAAAGATGACTTTATAAGCATAATATCTTCCCCTATAAAAACTCACTCTTCAACTTCAAAGTAATCCCTGAGTCCTTAGCCCCAAATCCAATCATATGACAAATCTTGTCGATTCTACTTTGAAAGCATCCCACTACTCTAGTTCAAGTCTTATCATTTCTTATCTGAACAACTACAATAGCCTGCTAATGGATCTCCCTTCCTCAAATCTCCCCTCTCTCCAATCCATGATCCACACAGCTGCCAAAGAGATATTTCTTGAATGCAGGTCTGATCATGTCTGCTCAAAATCTTCCAGTGGCTACCCATCACCTCTAGGATCCAATACAAATTCTTCTATTTAGCATACAATTTGACTTCAACCTACCTTTCTGGACCTATTTTATATAATTTCCCCCTTCTTATACTCTATGATCCAATCAAACTGGCTTCCTGACTGTTCTCACACAACATTCCATCACCCACCTCTGACTTTTCATTGTTGTTCTTCAGTCTTTTCAGTCATGTCCAACTCTTGGTGATGCCATTTGCACTTTTCTTAGCAAAGAAACTAGATTCTCCAACTCATTTACAGATGAGGAAACTGAGGCAAACAGGGTTAAGTGACTTGCCCAGGGTCACACAGCTAGTGTGTGAGACCAGATTTGAACTTAGGAAAATGAGTCTTTCCGACACCAGACCCAGCATTCTATCCACAGCACTATCCAGCTGCCCCGTGAGTTTTTCACATGCACCTGGAATTCACTGCCTGCTCATTTCTGCCTCTTAGAAAACTACCATCAAAGTTCAGCTCAAGCATCACTTCCTGTGTGAGGTTTTTCATAGTAACTCTTGTCCCAGCTACTGTCCTAGTCCAGTGCCTCCCACCTCCCAATTACCTAGCATTTATTCTGTATATATTTTGTTTTTCTTACGTGTTGCTTCCTTTGATAGAATGTAAGTTTCCTGAGGGCAAAGGATTTATATTGTTTTGTCTTCATACCTAAAGAGCCTAGCATGGTTCCTGGCACATATTAGTCTCAAGCACTTATTGTTGATTGATTGATTGAGCCTGTGATGAAAAATAATCAACTACAAATAATGATATCACTCTGAAGCCACTTTCTTCTCTTTTTCTTCTCCCACTTTTCTCTCCTATATACCTCCAACCTTTAATTATATGTAATATAGAATTGAAGTACATATTTTAGTATTTGTTACATTATTAAATAAAATGTTATTCTCTCAATTTGGAATTTTAAAACCAAAATAATTTGTTTTATTTCTTTAAAAGAAAAACACAAATTCCAAATTAATAGAATTTCTTTTTGTCTATGTCCCAGAATTGATTCTTTCAGTGGGGGAGTGGGGGTGGGGAGGGAGAGACAGAGACAGAGACAGAGACAGAGACAGAGAGAGAGTGAGAGAGAGAGAGAGAGAGAGAGAGAGAGAAGAAAAAGGTTTCTTTACCTTGTCTGGGAAGCTCTGAGAGCCAGTACCATGTTCTGGAGAACATGGAAGGAAAGGAATGAGCAATGAATGTAACCCTGGTGAGTACACAGGTGATAAGATCTGGCATATTTTTATATTCACTTATAAAACATAAAAAATCCTCCATACATTGTGTAAGTAAATTGAGACATTTTTCCTTTGTCTAGTAGTCATTTTGTGAATCCTAAGCAATGCAGTTCTTTTGTGCATCTGTCACAGATAGCTAATATACTCTGTAGGTGTTCAACTTGAACAGCAAATAATGGGGGTACATTGTGCCAAGCTATTAATTTTTAACTATGTAACATCTCACTTCGAAGTTTTCTGAAAGACTAGGAGCATAAGAATGTCTTTCTCTTACATTCACCATGCAGACTTTTAAACTGAGATACACTGATAAATAGGGAGGGATTATATTAAGTCTATATATTCTGTTTTGCTGCAAGGAGATTCGGGGCCTAATTAGGTGAACACCCGATGGTTGTAATAATGTATTTTTTCTTATATTCATAAGTTTACCCTTATAAATCCTCCTCGGATAGAAACCAACGACTAATTCCTTCCTGCAGAGATTCACTGCAGTAAACTCTCAATTATCGATGAGTGGTTTATTTGTCATGTTAATTATTCATGACTACCTCTACCTCGTTCAGAGGAGCTGTTTTGCTTAATAACAGTGATAGCTAGCATTTATACGTCACATGCTAACTCATTTGATTCTCTCAACAGCCTTGGTAGAGGTAGGTACTGTTATTATCCCCATTTTATAGATGAAGAAACTGAGGCACAGAGAGGTTAAGTGATTTGCTCAGTTAGGATCACTCAGCTGGGGAATCTGAGACAAAACTCAAACCCAGGTCTTTCTGATTCCAAGTCCTGTGTTCTGTTCACTGCATCATCTAGCTACCTCTGTTACACTAAGGTTGAGGTATGAAGGGGCACAGAATGGGAATGAAATCACGCCTGTGTACATCATATGTCCACATACATATGCCTGTGGGACCATGAAACCTTAGCAGGGGATTCTGATTAAATCCCAATCCAATGAGCACTTATCACCCATGAGGTGCTAGGAACAAAACACACATACACACACACACACACACAACCAGCCATCCTATGTAACATCTGTTCAAGTCTTCTCTTAAGTCTACAACAGGGGATCCAGTCAATATGCTGAAGGCCTTCTTTGCTTTCTCCTAATATCACAAAAATGTTAGGACTAAGTCTGCCTGCTCCTGTCCACCTTTGCCACATGACCATCTCACCTCTTTTTTCTGATACATTTCCCTGATGACATCTTTTACTCATGTAACAGGTGGCACTTGAGCCAAGTTTTGAAGAAAGCTAGGAATTCTAAGACATGGAAGTAAGGAGGTAGTGAATTCCAGGTGCAGGGATAGCCTATACAAAGATGTGAACTTGGGAGATGGAATGTTTGTATGAGGAACAACAGGGAAACCTAAATTGACTGGACCCTAGAATAAATGAAGTAGAACAATATTAATTAAATGTCCAAAAAGGTAAGATGCAGCCAAATTGTGAAGGGCTTTAAATGTTAGAGAAGTTTGTTTGATCTTAGAAGCAAAAGGGAGCTCTTTGAGGAGGGGTGTGACATGATCAGACCTATATTTCACTCTGGAAGCTGTATGCAAGATCGAAAGGAATGCAGAGAGACTTGTGGTAGAGAAATCAATTCAAAGGCTGGACTAGGTGAGAAGTGCTAAAGTCTTGTAATAGGGCAGTGACCATTTGAGTAAAGAGAAGAGAATGGATATGAGAGATGTGGTGGTAGAATTAACCAGATTAAGTTAGATTGGAGAAGGAAGGGGAAATGGGGAACTAAAAGATGACCGTGAGACTGTGATCCTGGATGACAGGATAGATTCAACTGCAGTAGTCACAGCAATATCACCCCAAGGACCAGAGGAAATCAAAATAAAGGTCACATGTAACCCTCAGGTTCCCTCCTCCTCGTGTCCCTATCCTTACTCTAAAATCAAAATGAGCAAATGATTCCAAGTTAATTTAGTTAAATTCCAATTTCACATGCAGTCAGATTTGCCCACTCTTCTTACCCAAGATTTTCAGGATTAAGAGGTTTCTTTCAAAGAGTCAAAAGCAAAATCATCTCATTCCCCATTGAATTCTAACAAAAACTGTCAACAAAAGCCGGAACAACTGAAGAAGGTCTACACTAGGTTAATATATATTTATTCTGTACCAGATCCAAGCACCTTACTATGCCCACCATGCGTGATAAATGCCTCTGAGCTCCCACTTTGGAAACTGTCTGCCAAGGTGCATATATTACCAAAAACCAAAGCAAACTTATAATGTTGAAGAGATTACTCCTGCCTTTTTATTTTCATAGATTGAGTTGCTTCAGTAATAAACACATACAATAATCTTTTAAACTACTGTATTCTGCATCTCTGTGTAGTAATTGAATATTTGAAGGAATAGCGTGAGAATCTGTGTCCATAATGAATTAGGTGCTAGATTTGAAGTTAGAAAGACCTGGGTTTCCTGCCTCTAACACTATTTTGTGACTTAACCTCTCTGAATACTTCTTCCTGTATCTCACTGCTCTGCTGTGGCAAATCAAATAAGATCATGAGATTTAGAAGCCTTTAGTAGACTATATAAATGGGCGCCATTTCAGCCACATTAAATGGGACTGGCTGCACCCATAACAAAGGCTCTTTCAGCATTAGCTTTTTGACTCAAGGATTATTTTCCTAAAGAGATAAGGGTGTTTTTTTTCTATTTTGTCCAGAAACTTGTGGTTCTCAATGTTGACCCCTTCATGAATAACACATCCATGTTCCCAAGAGCTTCCACAATAGGGACAACTAGATGGGGCCCAGGTGACTAGCTTTTCCCATTGTTTGCTATAGATGCAATTCTGCTAATAAGAGCTTCTCTGTGGGGAAAAGAAAAAGAGATAGCCATTAAAAAAAAAAAAAGACAATTGAACTGCTGCATTGTTATATGAGGAAAATGTAAAAGATTCACAGTAAAGCGTACATTGAAGATCCTCTAAGTAGATTTTATATTCAATTCACTTTAAAGTGTCTGTCATGTGCCAGGCACTGTGCTAGATTCTAGGGACAAAAAAGCAACATGATCAGCTTCTCCCTTTCAGTCCCACCAAAATAAAAGCAACCCTTGCCCCCACCAAAAATGTCCCTGCCCTTGGGTTTATATGCTACTGAGGGAAACAACACATCCACTGATAAGTAAATGGAAAATATAGACATATGGAAATGTCCCAGTACCTCCTGGGACAGTTGCATCTATATAGTTAAAGAGCAGGAATGCAAATAGGGAGGTAGGAGAGATAGTAAGTAACATTTGACACCCTGGACTTAGCTTGTCTTACTGTCTATATCCCCATCACCCAAAAAAAAAAAAAAAAAAAGAATGAAAGGGACTCAGGGTTTGAAAACCAGGGATCCACAGAGCTCTTTGGTAATTATTAGGTAAATAACTATTAATTGATTCTGAGCCGAGGCACTAGAATTTGAAAATAAGAAACATGAAATAATGGACAAAAGTTAGGTTGAGGTCTATGATCAAGGTACTCAATAGAGTGCCCCTCACAAGGAAGGTAACTAAGTCCAAAGAAAAAAGGCTAAGTCTATGGGGGCTTGGTGAGCTGAGACAACCCAACCCCTTGTTCTAAGTAGTTAGACACCAGGGGCTAACCAACTCCTGCTGAGGAGATAACAGGCCCCTGTACTAAAGACTGAGGAACCCACACAGAAGAGGCTTTCTGTTGGTCTTGGGGTTAGGGATTTCTGCCTTTTTCTTAAAAAGCTACAGGCTTTCAGCTAAGTGAATGTGGCACCACCCACTTCTGCTTGAAGAAGAGATCCCTGCAGATTTCAGATCAATCAGAACCCTGAGGCCATGGAGGTGACAGCTTCCTGTAGGCCTCTTAACAATGGAGGGGGTAAAGAAAGGTCTCTTGTAGGAGATAGCCCTTGGGCTGAGTCTTGAAAAGAACTATGAATTACAAGGGAAGGAAGTGAGGAGACATCAGCATGAAACATACTGCATGAGAAAGAGGACTGTAATCTTAAAGGACAGAGGGAGTATCCAGCTGGGCGAATAAATCCATTGCAATTCCATGTAAGAATACAAATCCAGAGTATCCTCAAACTACACTAAAACTTTTTGGGACACTCTGGGCTTGCCAGCTATTTCTTTTACTTGGATGAATTAAGACTTGGTTAACACCTGTACACTGCTGGAAAGAGATGGTTAAGCAACCTCAATCAAGTATACAAACAGGGGGACGAAAAAGGCAGAGAAGGAAGATCTTAGGTTGTTATCCATACCACCCATATCCATACTTGACACAAAGAAAAGGAAAAAGCCTCAACCAATTTACAAGGAAAAAATTTACTTTTATACGGAACAAATAAATTGAGAACTATCAACAGAAAACAATCAAGATTTCTTATAGAGAAGAATTACAAGTTCCAATTTATCAGTATAGCCCCCAGATATAAAGAGGAGTGGGAAGCAAGAGGGAGAAAAGTCAGTTTTGGCTAAGTCAGACTCAAAAAAACCCAGTTATAATGACTGCATCAACAGCCCTGGGATAAAAATCGACTCATCTGCATTAAAATGAAAAGACTGCCCAGCTCAATTCATCTCCTATGAATGTTATGGCCGAGAAAATGACAGTCACTTTAAGAAGAAAGTGTTCATTTCTTAAGGAGCAAGGACCAGGTACATGAGTTTTCTGTAGGATTCGATTTAAAAGAGAGACAAAAAAGAAAACCCTGTGGACCTTAGGAATGATGAAGGAAATTATCTTTTAATTTGAGCAGGCTACTAGACCTGTTGGCAGCTGACAGTGGAGGCAATTCAGCAGCGCCAGAATAGAAGGGGCTAAAAAATCAAAGGCAAAAATGAACCTGGCAAATTTTTCATTTTCAACAGCTTTCTAAAGACTGAGACAAATTACAGTCTAGCTAGGAGAAATTGGGAAATTTCAGACAGCGTGATTTTAAACTAAGCACTGGGGAAACCTTTTGAATTGATAAAAACCAGTCCTTCTCAATATACCATGACCATTCTCAGACATACAGTTAGGCAGGGCCCTGGCCTGACAATGAGAGAGGTGAGTTTTTCTCTACCTCCAATCAATATGAATCTTTAATTTGCCCTTTGCCAGAGCAATTTATCCCCTCAAATAACTGCTCTTTTTACTGCTGATCTACAGTAATGAGGTTGACATGTTTTTCTACCAGTCTATGCCTTAGCAAAACAACCAAGTGACCCCTGTGTCAATAATTGTAGCTCCTTATATCTACGGTCAGCTCACCCACATTCATAGCCTAGTTGTAAAACTCCAGCAAGAGCCCTCATGTAGGCCCTACTGGCACAGTTTAACCACCTTTTGAAAAAACACAGTATCCTATTAGAAGAAAGCCAAGAGAGCCTGTGTATACATCAAAAGCTCCCATAGAGCTCAAGGTTTCTAAATGGAAACAACCCAGAAGCTACTCAGACTGAGATTGTTTGCCTCCTGCAAACAAGATCAACCCTTCCAAGGTCAATCTCGCCCAGAAGTGGACAGGGATATGCTTTCTTTATTATTATCCCTATTTGCCAGATTTCTCCAGAGGTCCAGGGAGGTGTGGCTAAGAAATTCCCTACTCCCTTTTATCTGTCCACAAGAAGCCCCTAGAAAAAACTGGGCCAAGCCAAGCTCTACCACTTCAGTAACTAGTGGATGAATAAACTGTCAGGGTGTGGAAATGAGTTCTACAGCCTTGAATGTGATTCTGTTTATGTAGAAGTCACTGACATACAACAAGGTCTCAATTCTAAGCATCCAAAGCAAGAGTTCTCCAATTCCTGACTAGGTAAGGAATCGGCAAATTGAAAAGAAAAATAGGGTGATACAAACTTGTTATTTAAGATGATAATCTCAACCACAGTAGCTTATAATCTTATTTTTATTGAGGTGTTTTGCTTTTATGTTATCTTTTCTTTTCTGAATAAATTCTTCTTACCCTCTGCTACTCAGTGAGCTATCACTTGAAGTAAAGATTTTAAAAGAGGGGGAAAAAGCACTTTAACCAATACATCAGCTGTGTCTGAGAGTACATGCAATGTTCCATTCCCATGGTCTCTCACCTCTAGAAAGAAGGGAGGGGAGTAGATTTTTCTCCACTCCTTTCTAGGATTCAGCTTGGTCATTAAGATTACATAATTTTCTTTAGTTTTCACTTTTTTGTTCTATTTGCAATGTTATAATCATTTTGTATATTGTTTTTCTTTCTTTACCTTGCTTCAATTTATGTCTTCTCATACATCTCTAAATTCCTAATATTCATTATTTCTTATGGTGCAGTATTATTTCATCACATTCACAGGCCATAATTTGTTTCGGAATTCTCCAATCAGTGAGTATCAATTCTGTTTCCAGCACTTTGATGAGAGAAAGAAAGAAGCAGAAAAAGAGAAAGGAAGGAAGGGAAAAGGAAGGAAAGAAAAAGAAAGAAAGAGAGAGAAGAGAGAAAGAAAGAGAGAGAAAGGAACAAAGAAAGAAACTGTTTTAAAGATGTTGATGTATATGGAACATTGAGGTATATGCCTAACACTGGAATCTCTGAAACAGAAAAAATATGAATATTTTAGTTGCTTTTTAAAGCATAATTCCAAATTGTTTTCCAGAATGCTTGGACCAATTCACAACTCCACCAACAGTGTATAAGTGAGTCTGCCATTCTGCAATGCCACCAACACTATGTCATCTTTGCCAGTTTGCTGGGTATGAGGTGAACCTACAGAACCATGGTATTTTTTCATGGTCAGCCCTCAAAGCAACCTAAAGAAGCAACCTAGAGAAAACAGTCTACTACAAAACAAGAGTAGCCCTAGTAAGAAATGACCAAGCAGGGAGAAAAAAGTGGGGGAAGCTTGATCTTACCTTCTGACCCTGAGCATTAGAAATGCTCATATCCTCTCACTTTTTCAATATTGTAACTGCTTTCTTCAGGGCTACAGAAAATAGAGCCTTAGCTGCGGAAGTTTTGTTTTGTTCATTCAAACTTGCACAATGTTCCATCCAGGTCTCAGTGAAACAAGGTCTAACTCCCTGTGTTCATAATAACTATGAACCCCAGGCTCCACAAGTGACTTGCTACACTCCCCAGAAAACGCTGCTTTCCTCCATAACAATGATGATACATCACTTACACTGTTTAGGATGGGGGCAAATATTCTTTGCCATCTGTTGTGGCTATTGCACTGATGAATGCTAGGCTTTCTATTCACTCTAGGCAACATGTGGTCCTAAGGGGAACCCACTTACACAACAGCCCAAGAACTCCACACTAAGATGTACAGCTAGGGATGAAAAGGTCTCAGAGAGAGAAATTGGTTTAGGAAGTAAGTGACAGGCAGCTTAGCACGGCCAGCTTGAATTGGAAGGCGTGGAATCCCAGCAGCACAAAGTGTGTTCATCCAGCCTAGCCCAGACTTGAATGAGAATTCACAGAATTACAGGACCTGGGTTTCAGTTCCAGCATTGGTCCCTTCTATCTGTGCAAACTTGGGCCAGTTAGCTATCTTCTCGGAGCCTCAGTTTCCTCATCTGTAAAATGAAGCAGTTGGACAAGATCGTCTCCAAAATCCTTTTCAGCTCTAAGTCCTATGATCCCATTCTGGTCTTTATCTGTTGTAATCCCAATCCTCACACAGGTTATATTTGGAGAGCAAATATAACCCATGGCTTGAGATGCCTATTTTAATTATATGAACTTAATTAAAACACTGCCACAGGTCATTTCTTTTGTGACAAGAGGCTAGGACTTTCACACCACTCTGAGTTCAGAAATCGCCAAGTTGCCATTACCATAGCACTGGTTTAGCTGAAGGGCAACAGGCTGAAATTCTGTATAAATTATCAGAATTGTCTTGCCCCTTTCCATGCCTTAGGACTGTTTTAGTGAAGGGAAAGCAAAGGGAATTGAAGGAATGGGACTCACTTTTCCCTCTCAGCTGTGCACACAAGGGTTCCTGAGTTTCCCTTTGGGTCTACCTTCTGCCAAAATAGATTGAGTTTGTAGGCAAGTCTATCTTTAGCTGTAAATTCGGTATACACAGGAGCCAATGAATTCCACATGGGGTGTGTGTGTGTGTGTGTGTGTGTGTGTGTGTGTGTGTGTGTGTGTGTTTGTGTGTGTGTGTGTTGTTACATAAGAAAATGATAGTCAGTGCTGAAACAGATTATGTCTTTAGGTAAGGCCATCTTTAGCTATAAATTTAGCATACAGAGGAGCCAATGAGGTCCACATAGGGGATGTGTGTGTGTGTGAGTGTGTGTGTGTGTTTGTGTGTGTGTGTTGTTAAATAAGAGAATGATGGTCAGTGGCTGAAATAGATTTTGATTTTAGGCAATGGCATCTTTGGCTATAATAAATTCAGTATGTACAGGAAACAATGAAGTCCATGGGGGGGGGGGGGTGCACATGTGTGTTGGTTAAAAAAGAGAATGATGGTGAGTAACTAAAAAGAAAATGCAGCAAAACATGGGAAACTGAACCTAGAGTTTTTAATCTAGGATACTTGAATTTGGGTTATTTGTAATATATATGTATATACATATAATTATATATATTATAAATAATTATATATAACCATATAATTATATATAATAAATATATATTTTCTATTATATTTAAATATATATTTGATAACTGTATTTCAATATGATTGCTTTCCTTTGTAATCCTGTGTATTTTATTTTATGCACTTTAAAAGGAGTGTTCTGAGAAAGCATTCACAGGTTTCGCCAGCCTGCCAAAGGGGTCCATGACACATTGAAAAGATTAAGAACCCATGGAGGAGAGTAATAGGAACAAGGTGGTCTCTGAAGTCCCAACTGTAAAATTTGTAGTTGTACAATATGGTCTATAAAGTTGTTTCTAAAATTCTATAGCTTAATACCATCTTCTCCAAAATCTCTAATTCTAAACTCACATAGCTTTATAAAAGGCAACTCTGGGACAGTGGAATGTGTGCTGGGTGTGGAAGAGAAAGGTTAAGATCTCCTATGTTTATTACTGGATATATGGTTCTGGGCAAGTAGATTGACCTCTCTATGTCTCTGTTTCTTCATATATAAAATGGGGATGATAATAATAGTTGCATTTTTAACTCATAGTGCTGTGTTCAGCAAAGTATTTTGCAAATCCTAAATGGAAATAATAGAGAGATGATAACTAAATAAGAGAACTATAGCAGTTCATTGACGCAAGTATTTATAGTAAAACCTCATTACTTCAGACTTTTACTGGGTTGGAATTCACGTTAAGCTAAAGAGGGCCTAAACTGAACCTTACTTTTAGACTTACTTCTGAAAGACTAGTAGTTGATTAAGCAAATGATTAAAGTAAACAAAATTAGGAGAATAATGTTTACCTACTAAAGAGAATAAACTATTTTCAAATATTTTAGAAGTAACATTTACATATAATCAATGTAATTACAAGTGAGAAGAAGCAGGCTATTTAGGCTGGTGCTTAGGTATCTTAATTACAAATCATATTAATTTATTCATTAAATTATGCTCTTTACTGTAAATACTTGGTTATCTTTGTTCTAGCTCATCTCGATTTTTTTTTTTTCAAACCAGGTCTTGTGATTTCATCAGAGAAAGAAGTTCTTGCCAAGGAAACACCCTCAGGTTTTCTACTCCAGCCTCCAAATTAGATTAAATTAATCATGTTTGACAGTAGCAGGGGCAGCAATATTAGCTCAGTGGCTAGAGTCCTGGGGACCTGCAGTCAGGAAGACCTGAGTTCCAATCTAGCTTCAGACCCTTATGAGCTGTGTTACCCTGGACAAGTCAGTTAACGTTTATTTGACTTAGCTTTCTCATCTATAAAATGGTGGTAATAATAACCTGTACCTACTAGGGTTGTTGTGAGATTCAGATTCAAATTAATATTTGCAAATTGCTTTGCAATCCTTAAAGTGCCATTAAATGCTAGGTAGTAATAAAAAAAAAAAACACCTTCTTCAGGTGGATAGAATTAAACACCAGAAGCTCACCATCCTTTATAAACTAGCACAACGGTATGTATCAAATTTAACTAGAAGCAAAGGCCACTAAGCCAACCCTACATAAGGATCCCTGCAGGCCATATATTGTCTTAGACAAAACACATGTTAAGATTATCTATTTTCTATTATATTTTTATTTATTGGTTAAGTATTTCCCAATTACATTTTAATCTGCTTTGGGCCACACTCAAGAATGTTACAGGGTAGCATTTGATCTCATGTTTGACACTTTTGAACTAGTAGGTAACACAATCCTGTCTTATAAATACAAACCCCAAAATGTTATTGAGTTAATTTTTCAGCCAATGAAGTCTCTAGGACTGGGGCATGTTTACAGGCAGAACTTATCCACAGCTACTTGGGCATAATGTTGATCCTTAAGAGTAATATTTCTACTTTATATTGCCATACCAAACACTCCTAATTTCCAAATTACTTGGAAGGAAAGGCTTTCAAAAAGCAGAGACCCAAGCAAAAGAAATTAAAATCATTTGGGCACAGGACAAAGTATGTTATCCCTAATTGGTCTATCTGCTACTGGAGTTTTCCAAAAGATACTTGCAGTGGATCCTCCTTTGATTCACTTGCACATTAGTGCATCAAATATCAAATAATAGAGGGATACCATCTTGTCTTCAGATTGTTTCTATCTGAACCCTATCAAAATAATAAGAGTAAATTAACAGTGACAATAATTAATAGTAATGATAATAATACAGTACTGTGTGATTTAAAAAGCACTTCACACTCATTATTTCATTTGGACCTTAGGATGGTCTAGGTCAGGCATGCACAGCATATGGACCATAGGCTGCTTGTAGCCCACTAAAGGTTTTCGGGCTGTCCATGAAAAATGCAAAGAATGTAAAAGAAAATAAAATGTGAGGAGTGCCTCACTTAACCCACCTTCCACTAGTCACTATTGTGAAAAAGTTTAGCCTGTTTTAATTTTGACCCCTACCTACTGCCAAGTTGTGCAGGTCTGGATTAGAGTGTTACAGGCTCACCCAGGGTAATTCCCTTACTTAACATCATAATTCTACTCCCCTCAATAA
Source organism: Notamacropus eugenii (assembly GCF_028372415.1). Taxonomy (NCBI): domain Eukaryota; kingdom Metazoa; phylum Chordata; class Mammalia; order Diprotodontia; family Macropodidae; genus Notamacropus; species Notamacropus eugenii. The sequence continues at coordinate 294,186,754 of NC_092877.1, read as the reverse complement.
ATTGTGGTATTTTATATCTCAGTTTTTACTGTGTATTAAAAGTAAAATTTTATTGTTCATTTAAATATATGTATGTACATACATATATACACACATTTATTTAGGTTTTAGTTTCCTTGATGACTAAAAATAATGAATTTTATGACTATTCAATAACAGTTCTCCTTTAAAAATACTGCTTCTAGGGATGTATCCCAAAGAGATCGTAAAAATGGGAAAAGGACCCACATGCACAAAAATATTTATAGCATCTCTCTTTGTGGTGGCCAAGAACTGGAAATCGAGGGGATACCCATCCATTGGGGAATGGCTGAACAAGTTGTGGCATATGAATGTAATAGAATACTATTGTCCTACAAGAAATGACCAACAGGCAGATTTCAGAATAACCTGGAAAGACTTATATGAACTGATGCTGAGTGAAATAAGCAGAGCCAGGAGAACATTACCTACAGTAACAGTTACAGTGTGCAAGGGCTGTTTTTGATAGACTAAGCCCCTTTCACAGCAATACAAGGACCTAAAATATTTCCAAAAGGCTCATGATGAAAAATGCCATCCACATCCAGAGAAAGAATTATAGAGTTGGAATTCAGAATGAAGCAGACTATTTTTCTCCTTTGTTATGTTTTGTTTTTCTTATGGTTTCTCTCATTTGTTTTAATTCTTCTATGTGACATGACTAATGTGAAAATATATTTAATAGGAATGCATGTGTAGAACCCATATAAGATTGTATGCCATCTTGGGGAGGGAGGGAAGAAGGAAGGGGAAAAAAATGTGGAACTTACTGAAGTGATTGTTGAAAACTGAAAACAAATAAATTAATAAATTAGGGGGGAATGAAGGACAAACAAAAAAATAAAATAAAATTACCTTTAAAAAATAAATTTAGCAAGAGGTACACTCTAAGAAAATGAGATGGGCACTCCTACACATAGAAATATGTTGCAGTTTATGGGGGGCTTCAATTACCCTAATGTCACTGAAACTATTTTTTCTGCCAAAAGGAGACCAGCTAATACTGTGGTTCCTTGACTTATCCATAATTTCATCCTTCAAAACGTGAAGAATCCATTAGAGGGACTGCTATTCAGGACTTGATTCCAACTAAAAAGGAGGAACAAGGTAAGAATCTGGGGGAAAGTGACCACGCCAAATTAGAATCTGTGATCTTGAAGGAGAGTCATTTTCTGACATGGACCTGGCTTTTGAGAGAGCAGATTTCAAAGGATTCAGAGAAGAAGGGGTAGACTGTTGCAACCTAATAGTCCATAAAGAAAGTTAACTGGGTTGGAATAGACATGAAATTCTGAAAATATAAAGAAGAGAAATTCCAAAATAGAGAATAAGGAATTGTCTGAAGCGAGTGATCTGAATATACACAGAACTTATTGACCAACTTCGACTTGTTGTGCTTTGTCTTTAATGTATGACTAGCAAGTAACACAGTATGAATACAAAAGAACCACATGTGTCAGTGAGAATCTAGAGTCATGAGGGTTAAAGCTCAGAATTAGCTGAAGCTAGAAATAAAAGCCAATGACAATAAGAATTTTTAAATTAAAATTAGAATTCTTAAAGCTGTAAAGAAGAAAAGAAAATTTTCCCTTTTTCTTCTCTTTCTCCAGAGCTTAGCACAGTGCCTGTCAAATAGAAAATACATGTTGTTGACTTATCTTTGGGGTGGTTGGGATGACAGTAATGGATGATTGATAGAGAGAAAAGCTGCTCAAATCCTCCAATTCTTCATCTAGCTCTATGCTATCTAGCCAGAACACATGATCAAGCTAGTCAATCCCCCTATTGTTGCACCTAGAGGGACTTGCAGCCAGGTATGTCTTCTTGCAGGGTGGCTACCCTTCCCCAAAGCATCATGGTCTTAGTCAGTTGTAGGAGTGGCTACAACACAATATTCTGTCTAGACCTGAAGTTTTGACAGCCACTGCTGTAGAAGACTCCAGGGGTTGACAGTCCCCCCATATCCAGTGGGAAACCTTCAACCTCAAGGCCATACGTGGCCATCTAGATCCTCAAGTGTAGCCCTTTGAATTCAATCTTCACAGTACAAATTCCCTTAGTAAAAGGATTTGTTCCATAAAGCTTGGACTCTTGTCAAAAGTCCACACCCAAGGACCTAGAAAGCTGCAGGTTCCCCAACCCTGTTCTAGATCATAATATGACTGGATTTCTAAGATAATATGTGAAAGGTGCTTTGCAAATCTTAAAATATTGTGTAAATATTAGCTATTGCTGTCCTTTCCATCAGGAGCATGTTATAAGCTAGAACTAAGTGAGGTCTACAGTGTTGATTGAACTCAAGCTAGTTTGGAGAACAATAAATGGGAGAGTGAAGTTTCTACACAGATATAGGTGAGGAACACAATAAAAATGAGCTAAAGTTAAAAAAAATCTTGCAGGTGAGCTGAGGATCTAGAGACAGACAAAGGTGGGAGTAGGTGGGCCTACTGAGACAGAAGCAAGGTCAAAGTCAGAAATCACAAGATCACAAAGGGAACTACGGATAGGCAAGGATGAGGGCTCAATCTGGAAGACTCAATCTGGAAGAATTCAGTGCTATGTAAGAACTAAAGATTCAAGCTAGACAAAGGAAAGATCACAATTCATCCTACTCACTGGTTCCATATTGTTAACCAGTCCAAAGCTCACTAGACAGCAGATGGCCCCACCTTCCAGACCCATCCAAATTCCCTTCAACTGAATGGTTCCCAAGGAGACCTTGAACTGATTTCAAGGAATCTATGTTGCTAAAACAGAAGGAATCTTCAAGGTAATCTACTTTAGTCTTACCAACAGTTAGCTGTGGATCTGTCATTGACATTTTCCTCAGTCTCTGAGCGGATGTTCATAAAAATTGCAAATGGAGCTAATATGACTGGGATGAGTAAGTAGTAAATATTTGGAAAGCTGGGAAGAGGGGAAATGTCAAAGGCATTCTGTAAATTCTAGCTCAGGATGACATCTCTGAAGATGGGCTGCGGAGAAATAACTACAAAATACAAGGTGGAGAAGGATAGGCACAAACAAGGTAAAATGAATCTAAATATCATATTGTCAAAATGTAGTGCTCTGGTATAAAAAGAAGCATGATACTAATGTGCTTTAATATATAGGTCGAACCTTCTTAATAGACTCTAAACTCCTTGAAGTTTTAGATATCTTATATGCAGTGCTATAACAGAAATGAGAAAGGTGCCAGCCTAGGGTATCCAAAGATTAAAATAATAGAGAACAATATATAAAATATGCAGAGTAACTCATAAGAAAGTATAGGGAGGAATTATAATATATTTTTCCTGAGGCTTAAAATAACTACCTACAGCTTTGGTTATATTTCTTGGAATCCCTCCTTATACAAGAAGTTGGGTCCCTAGCAGAGCACAAAACAACAAATACGTAATAATGAAATCATGATAATAAGCAGCATTTATGTAGTACTTGAGGGCTTGCAAAGTGCTTACAGAGATACTAATAGTAATAGTTAGCATTTATGCACCACCTACTACATGCCACGACCTCATCTGACCCTCACAACAACATGGAGAGGCAGGTGTTTTTATTATTCCCATTTTACAGTTGAGGAAAATGAGAAAGAGGGAGGTTAAGTAACTTGCCCAGGGACAGACAGCTGACCCCAAGTCCAACACTGTCTTTGCTGTGCCACTTTGCTGCAACAAATATTTAGAGATAATCCATCAGCAAGCCGCTGATGGAAGCAACTAGGTTACATAGTGTGGAGTGGTCAATAGAGCCCTGGGCTTGAAATCAGGAAACCCCATCTTCCTGAGTTCAAATCTGGCTTCAGACCATTACTATCTGTGTGACCCTGGGCAAGTCACTTAGCCCTGTTTGCCTCAGTTTCCTCATCTGCAAAATAAATTGGAGAAGGAAATGGAAAACCACTCCAATATCTTTGCCAGGAAAACTCCCCATGAGGTCATAAAGAGTTGAACATGATTGAAGCAACTAAACAGTAACAGATCAACAGGCATTTATTAAACACTCACTATAGTCAAGCACGGTGCAAGGCACTGGAAATACAAAGACAAAAATAAAACCATTTCAGCCTTCAAGGAGCTTATGTGATGATGAAAATGATGAAAGCTACAAGGACAGTTTAGGAACCATAAGCTAATCCTCCCAGCTTTGCTTCAGCTTAGTAGTGTAAGTTCTGATTATTCAACAAACATCAGATTCTTTGTCTAATTCTGAGCTCCCCAGCTAAAGGGTATATGGAAAACCAAAAGAGGAGTCAGTGGAAAGTAATAAATGTGAGCAAGTAGAAGGTTGGAAAATAATACTATAAAGGAAATGTTGGCAGAACTGAGATTGTTCATTCTCAGGAAGAAAAGATGAGACAAATTAATAATAATTATCACTCATTCTTCAGAATAAGAGTAATTTCTTCATGCACCAAATATCCTCTAAGATTCTGAATATCCAAGGCATGTATTTATCATGCTGAACAGAAACTAAGAGAAACATTTAAATACGAAAAATAAACATGGGTATGAGAAACAAACAAGTATATTTTCTTAAACAGGAAAGAAAATGGACATAATATTACTGCATAATTTCAAAGAGCATTGAAATCAACTAGCTCAATCATTTCATTTTATAGATGGGAAAAAATTAGTATGAGACTGTCTGTTATGTAACACTGTCATAGCTTCATAAGGTGGGGGGAGAGGATAATGAAAAATTGGTAAGATATGGATGATTAAAAATAAATATGGGAATGGGGAGAAAACCACTATGTCAAGAGGAAGATGGAAGAGGAGAGGAGATGGAAAAAAAGCTTTAGAAAAAGCTTATGGGTATATGTTTGTACAGGGATGGACTGAAAGATCATAAAGTAATTTTGAAATAAAAGGATAGGAGGCTTTGTATTATGTAGCTATGTCTTGAGGATTGGAAAAGGGGAACATTTGTGGGTGAGTGTGTCATGAATAATAAAACTTGTTTCCAAAAATATTCACTGGCTACTATTAGTACAAACTTATGTTCAGAATGAGTTCTTTTTTTAAAAAAAAAAAAACAGGGAAATAAAATGATTGTGTTCCTGAAAGAAAAAGCTACCAAATGAAACTGGCAAGAATGTAGTTGTAGGTCACCTACAGATTAGAGTGCCAGGAAATATTAATTATCTTTGAATACACAGTGTCACCTAGTGGATTACAAGTGACATTGCAAGATGTGTAATTTACTGGTAAGTTTTTGGAAGGAATAGACAAAAAGGAGAATGAAATCCTTATAATTAAGAAATAACACACTGTTGAAGTTTGATCATATTATAGTCAGTAAAGCACCTGATGTGCATGATTGTAAATCAGATTAACATAACTGTAAAAGACTGAAATCGAACTGTTTTTTCACAACCCCAGACTCAGACATCTCAACACGTTACCATAAAGATCATCAGAGGCTTTCAACCTCGTCCCACTTTCAGTAACAAAAGGGGAGTGAAATATCTTGAGTTATTCCTCTCCCTGTGACCTTGATCCCATCTCCTCTGGCCCCATCTGCTATCATTATAAGCCATCATCTCATCTCTCATATATATTCAATCTTTTTCCTGTCTTCTTCCAATCCATCTAAAAAGATACTTAGATTGCATCATTTTTAAAATTTATTTAACTTTTCAACATTCATTTCCACAAAATTTTGGGTTCAAAATTTTCTCCCCATTTCTCCCCACCCCAAAACGCCAAGCATTCTAATTGCCCCTATCACCAATCTCTCTCTCCTCTACATCCCTCCCTTCCCTTATCCCCATCTTCTCTTTTGTCCTGTAGGGCATGATAACTTTCTATACTCCATTACCTGTATTTCTTATTTCCTATTTGCAATAACAATATTCAACAGTTGTTCCTAAAACTTTGAGCTTCAACTTCTCTTCATCCCTCCCTCCCCACCCATTCCCTTTGGGAAGGCAAGCAATTCAATATAGGCCATAGCAAATGATTTCCATAATAGTCGTGTTGTGTAAGACTAGCTATATTTCCCTCCATCCTATCCTGCCCCCCATTGCTTCTATTCTCTCTTTTGATCCTGTCCCTCCCCATGAGTGTCGACCTCAAATTGCTCCCTCCTCCCACTGCCCTCCCTTCCATCATCCCCGCCCCCGCTTATCCCCTTCTCCCCCACTTTCCTGTATTGTAAGATAGGTTTTCATACCAAAATGAGTGTGCATTTTATTCCTTCCTTTAGTCGAATGTGATGAGAGTAAGCTTCATAATTTTTCTCTCACCTCCCCTCTTTTTCCCTCCACTGAAAAGTCTTTCACTTGCCTCTTTTATGAGAGATAATTTGCCCCATTCCATTTCTCCCTTTCTCCTCCCAATATATTTCTCTCTCACCCCTTAATTTCATTTTTTAAGATATGATCCCATCCTATTCAACTCATCCTGTGCTCTGTGTGTGTGTGTGTGTGTGTGTGTGTGTGTGTGTGTGTGTAATCCCATCAACTACCCAGATACTGAAAAAAGTTTCAAGAGTTACAAATATTGTCTTTCCATGTAGGAATGTAAATAGTTCAACTTTAGTAAGTCTCTTATGATTTCTCTTTGCTGTTTACCTTTTCATGCTTCTCTTGATTCTTGTGTTTGAAGGTCAAATTTTCTTTTCAGCTCTGGTCTTCTCATCAAGAATGTTTGAAAGTCCTCTATTTCATTGAAAGACCATTTTTCCCCCTGAAGTATTATACTCAGTTTTGCTGGGTAGGTGATTCTTGGTTTTAATCCTAGTTCCTTTGACCTCTAGAATATCCTATTCCATGCCCTTCAATCCCTTAATGCAGAAGCTGCTAGATCTTGTGTTATCCTGATTGTATTTCCACAATACTTGAATTGTTTCTTTCTAGCTGCTTGAAATATTTTCTCCTTCACCTGGGAACTCTGGAATTTGGCCACAATGTTCCTAGGAGTTTCTCTTCTTGGATCTCTTTCAGGAGGTGATTGGTGGATTCTTTCAATATTTATTTTGTCCCCTGGTTCTGGAATCAGGGCAGTTTTCCTTGATAATTTCATGAAAGATGATATCTAGGCTCTTTTTTTGATCATGGCTTTCAGGTAGTCCCATAATTTTTAAATTGTCTCTCCTGAATCTATTTTCCAGGTCAGTTGTTTTTCCAATGAGATATTTCACATTATCTTCCATTTTTTCATTCTTTTGGTTTTCTTTTGTGATTTCTTGGTTTCTCATAAAGTCATTAGCCTCCATCTGTTCTATTCTAATTTTGAAAGAACTATTTTCTTCAGTGAGCTTTTGAACTTCCTTTTCCATTTGGCTAATTCTGCTTTTTAAAGCATTCTTCTCCTCATTGGCTTTTTGAATCTCTTTTGCCAATTGAGTTAGCCTATTTTTCAAGGTGTTATTTTCTTCAGCATTTTTTGGGGTCTCCTTTAGCAAGGTGTTGACCTGCTTTTCATGCTTTTCTTGCAACTCTCTCATTTCTCTTCCAAGTTTTTCCTCCACCTCTCTAACTTGATTTTCAAAATCCTTTTTGAGCTCTTCCATGGCCTGAGACCATTGAATATTTATTTTGGATGCTTGGAATACAAAAGCCTTGACTTTTATGTCTTTCCCTGATGCTAAGCACTGTTCTTCCCCATCTGAAAGGATGGGAGGAGATATGTGTTCATCAAGAAAGTAACCTTCTATGGTCTTATTTTTTTTCCCTTTTTTGAGGCATTTTTCCAACCAGTTACTTGACTTTGGGGCCCTTTGTCAAGAGTAGGGTATACTCTGGGAATCTGTAAAATCTCAGTTCTTCCAAGGTGGCACAATCAAGCGTGTACTGGTCTGGGATTTTTGTGCCCAGAATCTTAGCAGAGTTTCCTCTCCACAGCCACCTGGCCTCCCATTCTGCCAAGCCAGCACTGGCGGGGTGGGATTCAGTCAAGCTGTGGGGGCAGGGCCACCATTCAGTGTGAGACAAAGACCAGCTCCCTCAGGGCCTCTATGCAGGGCAGAGGCAAGAATCAGCTGCTCAGTTCACCCAGGGGTTTTTACGATCCAACAATGGTCATGGGCTGCTGTGAGAACTGCTGCTGCCTGCCTGATGTGGCCTCTGCAGCCACTGCCTGAGGCCAGAGTTATGGGAAGGCCCTTCTCCCTTCCTGACCAGCTGAAAAAAACCTGTCACTGCCCTTTGGCACCTGTGGATTGAGGGATCTGAGAACCCGCTGCTACTGGGAGTGGGAATTCCGCGACTGGAGATTCCGCCCCCAAGGGTTGTTCGTGAGCTGTGCAGCATGGCCAAGGCTGGGCTCCACTCCGCATCCAGTGCAACAGACAACAGACAATTCCTGTGGGCCTTTCAGGTCACCCTGGGCTGGAAATCTCCTCCATTCTGTTGTTCTCCACTTCTGCTGCTCCAAAATTTGTTGAGACTCCCTCTCTACAGGTATTTTATTTGCTGTGTGGGCAGAGCCTGCATTTTTGTGTCTTTCTACTCCACCATCTTGGCTCTGCCCCCTGCATCTTTTTAAAAAAAAAAGTTATCTCATACTTTTACTGCATTCAGCTACTATCCAATCTTCCTTCCTTCTTTTTAAAAATTACCTACACTTGATGTGTCTACCTGTTACTCATATACTCTCTCCTGAACTCCTTTGCAATCAGACTTCTACCCTAGACATTCAAATGCAATTGATTTCTCAAAGGTCACCAATGACTTTCTGTTTGTCAAATTAGTCCTCTACCGTCATTTCTTCAGTCATCCACCTCCTTGAACTTTTAGCAATATCTGACAATGCTGAACACCCACTCCTGAATCTTTGGCATCAGAAATACCACTTGAGCTATTGTTTGCTTCACTGGTTCCTCTTCCTTTTCCCGATCCCATAAAGTGAATTGCCCCCAAATTTTGACCTGATCCTGCTTCCATTTTCTGTCCTCTCTTGGTCATCTCATTCATTCCCTAATTTCAACTGTTATCTCTATGCAGATGGACTCCAAATCAATATCTTCAGTCTTAAGTTCACTTCCAACTGCCTAGAAGATCTCTCCATCTAGACATCTTGTGACAGAACTATAGGTATAGGAAGTCTAGTTCATTAGAACCTCAAATCCAAATTTCCAAAACCAAGTTTATTTTTTCTTCAGAAATATATAGTACAATATTATTTGAAAAATATAATCACAGAGATAACCTTATTTTATTTCTATCTGGTTGTTAATACCAAGCAAGGCACAGAACAGGAATGCAGATGTGTCTATCAAAGACATTTATTTGCCACCGTCAGAAAGTGGGTCGAACATAGACTAAATCATAGGATCATAAATTTAGAGGCAGAAGGAACCTTAGGGGCCATCTAGTCCAATACTGCCATCTTAGCAATTAAGAAACTGAAGATCAGATAGATTAAGTGACTTACCAAGGTCATGCAATAAATATCAAAGGACAGATTTGAATACAGGTTTTCCTCCCAGTCCAGGACTTTAATTATTATGCTAGGCTATTTCTCTAATACAAGTGTGGCATAGGGTAGAAAAATAAGAATGAGCTGTAACACACAGCCTTGGAGAGAATAGTCACAAGAAGGAAAACAAATGTAGTGTGACAATTCTACTTTGGGGAATTTTCAGGAGGTGAGGCAGTCATGCAATGACATCAAAAGACAAACAATGGACTGATTATGTGGCATATTGGTACCCATGTAATGTCAAGAAACCTGTAGGAAGACCCTTGGCTTGTTAGGTGGAGTCACTGTGGAGGATTCATGGGAGAACATGGACAAGAGTCGCAGAGGATGAAAATGCATTGATGAGTTACGATCTGTGGCCTTGGACGGATTGCCCATATTGATGAAATTACAGATCCACTAAAATAAATATGTAATGGACTCGGGGGCCTTCCTTAGAATCCCTTGACATCATAAGGATGCCAACTGAGCACATGAACTTATTCTTTAGTTATCTCTTATTTTTACCATGTGATAGATCCATTTTATTTTTCAATCATATTTGAGATTACATTTTATTACACTTCTGCATTATTTGTTGTAATGAATTGCATCCTGTTCGTGCCCACCATGCATCTCTCCACTGCCCTTTTAACAACCCTCATTTCTAGTTCTTCAGACTATTCTGTTCCATGACTCAGCCATATGGCATCACCAAAGATAGCTTATGGATAAGCTAGCAATTTTCCCAATAAATTTGCAATTTCCAAAATGCAATCCAGTTTGTCCTCTTCTCCCTGTTCAATTCTGAGCTCAGTTGACTTCCCATTTGCTATGTCTGTCTGGGATATATCTGCTAATAGATGGATTCTAGAGACTGTCCATCTAACTTCGTATTATAACCTTGACACTAGGCATTCTTCTTTGACTTGGTTTTTTTCCTGTATGAATAGTTAGACCAAACTCTTTTTGAATTATGGATCTCATTTGGAAGATTCTTAAATAGAGTGCAATCCACATACAGGGGGATCTGAAGGACCTAATCAACTATAAGGAATCCTTCATCAACTTAGACATTACATCTCCTCCATGAACATCTCTAGCAAACATACCCTCCTGGTCTATGCCTCACTTGATAGTAATAGTCAGAGGGTCATTTTAAGAAGGTTATCTGTCACTTTTTTTGTCCTTTATGGAATCTTACTTGTATAATTTTATTGTACATGGAAGATAGTTTGTTCGAAGAGAGCCCATAAAGGAGGACTTTGTCCTACAAAGTCATGTTTTTTTTTACGTCAACAAACAAATTCATAGTGAGACTTTGTATGTGGTACATCTTTCAGTTGCTTATGTGATCTGCACAAGACACTCCATCTCCTGACTCTGGGCATTTTTACTGGTTGTCCACCATGCCCTGAATTTTTTTCCTCCTCATCTTTTCCTCCTAGATTCCTTAACTTCCTCCAAATCCCAGCTAAAACTCCACCTTTCACAAGAATCCTTTCCCAGTTTCCCTTAATGCTCATGCCTTTCCTGTTCATTATCTCCAATTTATCTGGTATATATCTTTGTACAAAGTTGCTTGCATGTTATCTCCACTTCACCCACTACTTCATTAGAATGTGAGATCCTTGAGAATAGAGATGGTTTTTTGTCTTTCTTTGCATCCCCAGCACTTATAATAGTGCCTAAAATACATATAGTCCCATCTTTTTCTTTCAAAATTATTTTATAACACTGCAATTTTCCCTCCATACATACGCCCATTCCAATCTCTGCCTAAACCTTTCTTTCCATTTACCTTCCTGTTTCCCGTGATTTCCCCTTGACATAATGAGTTTCTTCCCATTCCCATCCATGTTGTTAAATGCTTGTTGACTGATTTCAACAGCATACAAGCTTCTTGTGGGAGGGAATGACTAAATTTTGCTTTTGTGTTCCTAGTACTTAGCACTTAAGAAATTTAAGTAACGGTAACGATATGGGCTATTATGTGGATTATCAAATGAGAAGCAATAGAAGAAAAGACAAGTATAAAGAAAATTTGGTGAGGTCACCAGCTTAGCAAAATTATTCTTAAGGATGGAATTCTTAAGGAAATGGATGGAAATGGAAAAGATCTGCAAAGATTTTTGTAACAAACTTGTTTCATCATTTCTTGAAGGACAATAGAGTCATACTATACTTCCAGATGTGCCTCTTGAGAAAGAGGGAGAGCAGAGAGCATTGACAGGGGAATGCGATCCTAGGTTTCATGGGGAAAAAATGAGAGAGAGAGAGAGAGACAGAGAGACAGAGAGAGACAGAGACAGAGACAGAGAGACAGACAGAGAGAATAACAGAATAGCAGTAACTGCTCATCCAATTTCCAACTTTCCCGTCCTTATAAATTGTATATGCATTGAAGCCATCCTTAATGAGTGATGTTCAACAAAAAGAACTGCATGATGTAAAACACTGAAAATGCAGAAATGGAAAGCTTTGAAAAACAAAGATATTGACTTCATGGACAAATCTGCTTTCTATCTTGTGTTCTCTATTAGATTGCTCTTTTTTCCACCCTCAGACTGGCAGTACAGTATTTTGAGCTGTTATGTTGGTAGGAAAATTTAATTGTTAAACAAAATACAGTGACCATATCAGGCTTACCAGAACCAGCCCAAACAAAAAGTCTGCATCAGATAGAGAAACAAGTGGACAAAGTTCACCTCAGGCACTTGGCATCAAGACAGAGAGAGTGTGATGTAAGCATTTCCTTTCATACATCAAGGGAGAGTGTGAGAAGTCAGTCTTCTGAACATGTGATCTTCGTGAGTGCAAACTAAATGTATGAAGTCTGGGAAATGCTGTACAGAATGCTTTTTCTTTCACTAAGCAATGATGCAGCACAGAACAACACATTCCTTGGAACAGTTTGCCAATCCTTGAAATCACAGCAATGGAAGATAGCACAAAATGTTTGGATTGTAACTAAAATGTGAATTTCCTAGATTAGCTACTAACGTAACACAATGATCATATGGTCCATGCATCACATTCTTTAATGTCCTACCCTTTAGGGCTTTTGTAATGAACAATTCCATTATTTCACTTTACCCATTGGAGTCTGTATGAAATGTATGAGGGTCAAAATGAACTGGTTTTATATTTTATCTTCTAGACACAAATTCCCTGTTCCCCAAAACACACACACAGAGTATATAATATAAAACACACACACACATATAGAATGTATATGAATAAGTGTCAATAAACATTGTATATATGATATATTATATATACGTATATATAATATATATGTGTGTGTATAATACTGATTGAAATTTGTGTGTGTATATATTCGTTTGTGTGTGTGTGTTACCCTAAACACATGGGTTTTTCTCACTAATGTGTCTCATTGGCTAGTTTCCATAAATGTGACTACTCCCCCTCACAGAATATACTGGTGGGAGAGTATGACCTTTACTTATGTTTAGATGTTAATGAAACTACTATTCCACTTTTGCTTTAATATATAAGCATCTGTGGTATTATTGTTATTTCTTTGGTTGAGCACGTAGTACAATGCCTGACATATAGTAAACACTTAATAAATGCTTGTGGATTGAATTAGTGCTTAATAAGTGGTAATATTTAAGATCTAAATGTGTCATCATTGTGCGTGGTTTGTATAAAAGCCCATTGATGGAGGCTAAAGAGCTAAAGTTGTGAGTAATGTTAAGCATATTCCCCCATAACAAGGCTGTTCCTGTGAACATGAATTTGAGTGTATCAATGTTCTGATGGTCTATCTCCGGGAACCTAGACTTTCTAGTGTAAGGTTAAGCTGGAGACAATGAGCTAGCCCAGAAAGTAGCTTTAGATAAGTAGATGTCCATATTCCCTGTGTGAGAGGTGAGGCACTACAGTGTTGGTGGCTAGTTCCCACAATCATACATGCCTAGATATAAATTTATATATATAGATATATATACAGATATATACACACATATATGTATATATACCTACATATATGTATATATATACACACACACATAAATATCTAAATATATGCCTATACAATGTGATTAAGATATTTAGATATATACATACTTAAAGACACATATAAATTCACATGAAAGTGATTAATACTTTAAGGCTCTGATGTCTTCTACAATGCAGATTGCAAATTTCCAGTCCTCATGAATTGCTAGAGTTGAAACATTTATTCCTTTGTCGTCAGTCTGATGATTCGACCCTCTAAGCTTAGTTAGATTGGTCTCCAGACAACAAATGCATAATCCAACTCTGGACTTGTTTTGTTACTCAATATTGATTTAACGTTAAGTTGAATGCTCTCTATCTAGGCTGCTTTTAAAAAATTGTTTTCATTTTTGTACCCCATCCTAGATAAATGCTATTATTAACCTAATAATCATAGACTTTAAGCAAAGATTCTTCTGAATACTTATAATTAGATCATTTTGAATAGCTGCCTACAGAACAGAACATCCATAAAGATTAATAAAGACTTTTTTAGGTTTCTGTCATATGTAAATATATGTACGTGTACAAGTGCAAGCAAGTACTCCTATATGCATTTGTATATATAAACATATATAATACTTCAATACATAGAGACAAATATGTGCAAAGATTCTATTTGAGAATATGACACCACATCAAATACCTTTGTGAAAAACGTTATGTAACAAAACCAGAGATGTTTTGATGAATTCCCTGGAACAGACAGGATGGGCCTCTTTCTATTTAACATGCAGTCAGTAAAATTCCCAAGATATCATTCAACAGAGCAGAGAATGTGAATTCAATTAATTGAATGAACTCTAATATACTTACATACTCACTTTAGTCATGGCTAGCGCTATGAGCACCAGGACACCTGCAAGCCCCATAGGAAGCCAGGATCTTATTAAAATAAACATCCTTTCATTAATCAGTACTTTTCCTCTGATTCTTACTTGCCTTTCACACTTGAAGTCCTTTCAATAAGCAACTTATTGGTAATTATGAACACTGGATGTTGGACATTTTGTTTTGAGAAGAATTTAGACTTCTAGAATTTGAATACAGTTGATGGTGTGACACTTGAAAAAATCATGATTATCTCTTTAAAGGTAGCCTATGTAAAAGGGCATAGACACAGAGAGAGACACACAGAGATATTCAGACTCAGAGAGAGACAGAGATGGAGAGACAAAGAAGACAGAGCTGTTAAATCATATTTCAAATTAGAACAAAATTGCTTGATAGTCTACTAATTAGTACCTGATAGAAGATACCTGGAAAGCTGACAAAAATCCACTACCAAGTGTGTGTAAAAAGGATCAAAGAGTTTTCGCTAACTATAAGCTTAAGACAAGTTAATAGCACGATGGTTACGAATGTCATCCTAGAAGGCATTCCTAACAATGTTCTGTGTACTTGTCAAACAGTTGAACCTGGGTTACTTTTAAAAACATTAACAAAATAAAGTATATCAATAAGAGGCTGACAAGAGACATGAGTCATCTTGAATCTGTTGTCATATGAGAAACAATGGAGCTGCAGATGTTTAGCAGGAGAAAGACACATGCAGTACAAAAGAATAGTCTTTAAATATAGCTTATAATAAGCTTAGTAAAGCTTAAGATTTCACTAAGACTTTTGGAACATCCTGTATAACAAGGGCTGCCATGTGGTTCCAAAAGATAAAAAGAGAATCAATGGATAGATATTAAGAAACGCTGACTCTTTGTTTTGCTGCCACATAAAATCATTCTTCGACAATTCACCACGCCCTGGAGGTGACTGTTGTTCTGGAAGGCTGATACAACAAAAACTCTGGCAAGC
Organism: Notamacropus eugenii; assembly: GCF_028372415.1. Lineage (NCBI taxonomy): Eukaryota > Metazoa > Chordata > Mammalia > Diprotodontia > Macropodidae > Notamacropus > Notamacropus eugenii. The sequence continues at coordinate 294,171,494 of NC_092877.1, read as the reverse complement.
TCCACCAAGAACTGGAAAGATCTTGAGTATAGTCCCATCCGCAAAAACAGCTTCTGTCCCTTGAGGACAAGGTTGAATGAGCAAGGAGCTTATCAGAAGTAGACCTGCAACAAAGGAAATTCTTTTGCTCAGGTAACCATAAAATGACATTTTTGATGGTCTTTTTTAATCTTATGCAATCTTGTTTTGCATGGCAGAGGGGTGAAATGCATGTGGAGATGCTAAGAAACATAATTTTAAATAGGAGATACTTTTACCTCTGACGGTAGAGTCCCTCTGCCATCCCCCTCACACTATCATTCTATATTACTCCTTCCTTTCAGAGCCAAACTCCTAAAGGCCATCTGCTTAATCTCTGCTTTTTCATCTCCCACTCAATTTTCAGCCTCCTGCAATGTGACTTCTGATTCTGCCACTTGAATGAAACTATCATCTTTTGTTACTAATTCTCTCTCTCTCTCTCTCTCTCTCTCTCTCTGTACCACATTCATTAAGCAGAACAAGTCCCCTTTGTATCACACATAGTGATTTGCTGGTCAAGGATCTGGGTCAATTATCTATTAATTACTAAATTCAATTGGTTGAGTTGTTTTTCTCAGTACTGATGGTCGTTGGCCTCCCTGTCTGACAATATTTTCAGCATCTTTTGTTGATGTTCTATGGCTACAAACCATGGAGCAACACTATCTCCTAAGAATAAATATTTTGAGTCAACTAAGGGGAAAAAGAGCTACATTGGCAGAATTAGGGCACAACTCATAAACAATGATTGACTTGCTTGCAAGTTGTGTAAGAGATATCATTCAAAAGATGTAAAGATTTAAAAAGGAAGTGGGTTGGACAGCCATTATGCTGTAGAGGACCCCACATGATACAACACTTACAGGAAGGCACCCAGCACTACGGATGGGCATTTAATGTAAGATTTATAAAAGAATGTGGACAAGAATCATAGGATGAAAAGGATAGTCAATAAGTATTTAAGCATCTACCATGTGCCAGGCAATGTGCTAAGGGCTGGGTACACAACAAAAGGCCGAAGATAATCCCTGCTCTCAAGCTCACTACCCAGTGGGAGAGCCAACAGGAAAACATCTATGTACAAAGTACATACAGAATAAATAGGAAATGATCAACAGAGGGGAGGTACAAGAATTAAGGACTAGGAAAAGACTTCCTTCAGAATGATATGATCTGTCCTGTTGGAGTATCTATACTGCTGAAAGCTCAGATCCATTAAAGTTTTGTATTAGGAAAATTTTTCTAACAATTTAGGTCATCCAAAAATGGAATGGACTGTCTTGTGAGATAGTGATAAATATGAACTATATCACCATCAGTTATCTATTACCAGAATTATTAAAAACAGAGGTTGAATAATTACCTGTCAGATGTAAGAGAAAAGTAAAAGATTATAATCTATGGTCAATTACAACTCTTAAGATTTCGTGAATTCTGTGTGGCAGAGAAAAAAAGGAATGTTTTAGAAATAGAATTCAGACTCGACCATTTTATGGAAGCCAAAAATTAAGTTTCTGGGATATTTTAAGGTCAAAGACATTACATTCTTTAGCCTACGGTGGGCTTATATTTTATAGCTTCTCACTCACTCTGTTCCAACACTACTAAACATTTCTCAAATCACTAATACCCAGGTCCTCAAGGGAAGTTGTGACAGAATCCACACATCATATTTTGCAGATCCTAAAAGAAATTGCTAGAACCTAGACGGATGAGCAGTTATTGACTTGCAAATTCTCCCTCCAACACTCAGTAGCTGTGTGACCTAGGGCAAGTCACTTAACTCCTGGGCTTATTTTCTCGCTTGTTAAATGAGGGAGCTAGACTAGATGACTACTGAGGTCCCTTTCAGCTCTAAATTGATGAGCCAATGATTTAGAGGAATCACTCAGGGGATGGTTACAGACTGAGCAAGTCAGAGTTTCTAATAAATCTGACTTTACTTCTTTTGGTTAAATCCTTAATAGAATCATACATATTTAGAAATTTTTGAACGAAAACTACATGAACACATTTTTTTCCTTTGATCTAGTTCTGTAATTTCATTGGTATAGAGAATACTCTGTGAAGAAACTGCCTTTGCCAGTGCAGATCAGCAACTGTAATGCTGTTTAAAGAATGAGAGTGATGGACACTGAGACATTAAGTGACTTGCCCAGAAACAAATAAGTATGTTTTAGTGCTAATTTTAAAAAAAAAAAGTATTGAATACTATATTTGTGTGAACATAAAACACTTGAGAGGGCTTAGTTTAACTGAAAGTTTATTTATTTAAAACAGAGAATGGTTTCATGAGAGATGTCCAGTAAACAAAACACAAAGGTGATAAAGAAATACTTTACAGAATCTTTAAGTCACTCTTCTAGCCAAATGAAAGGAGACACAGTTTGTTCCAAGCTTACAAAAAACAAATCCTAGCAGCATTACATTTATACTGACCCCTGGTGGTGAGGCCACCTTACCTTTACATGTTAATACAATATTAAGTACAGAAAAATTAACCACTACACTGTTTTCAGAATATCAAATGTAAGAGACAGTGCTACTCATAATAGCTAACACTCCCTCCAAACTCAATCATGTCATGGGCACTCATTTTACTCATTCCTCAGTCTAAATCTGCCACCAGAACGTTTCCCGTTTCCAATGCCATCGACATTTATAAAGCACCTGCACAACATACTCTGCTGGTTTCTGGAAACATGAAAGCAATGAAAACCTGTCCCTGCTCTTAAAGAGCTTACACTCCCCTGGGGAAGAGATACAATATGCTAACAGACAAGCACACATGACAAGCTGGAGAAGAGGGAGCAAACACCAACAACTAGGGAATAAGGAAAGGTTTCGAATGGGAGCTGAAAGAATCATTCAGCAAGGGATTCAGAGCAGCAGAATTGAGAAGAAAGTACATTATTGTCAAAGGGGACAGCAAGCAAAGACTAGGTAAAAGATGACAGGAAAATATCTACAATTAACAACATTAACAGTCACATATAGGAAACAACTTTCAGAAAGCAACAATGATGTCCTCCAGAAAGAGAAGCATACAAAGTGAGAGACTTCGTTCTTCAAGCTGTACTAAAGTGTGACTTTCTAAAGATGAACTAAGTCTTTTTAGTAGTCACTGCTGACACAGTACTTTCCCCTCAATGCTGAAGAAAAAATATATTCTATGATCCCATGATTTTATATCAGAGTCAATTCAAGCTTATCTATATTGGCAAAATATGGTTTGTGAGTCACATTTTCTCTGAGTTGGACCAAATATATCAAGTACTTTTATTAAATGACTTCTTGCTGAACTGGAAGGAAAAGAAAGAGTAAAATGAGGTATCACTGTATTAACACAAGATTTTTTTCAGGTTAATTATTTTAAAATGTAAGATTGTAACAATGGATTCCCTACAAAATCTTATAACTCAGTTATTCTTATAAGTGCTGCATACAAAGAAGTGAACAACAAATCTAAGGATTATGGAAGCCCATAATGGTAGTTTCAAAATGCTGTGTGACAAAATACATTAAACATCTGTTTGTTATGTCTAATATACTTTCCTAAAATTAATTATTAGATAAACATTTTCTGAGAGCTCATTCTAAATATGGACAACATGCTGTGTTAGGTCCTGTGGGAAATGTAAAGATGCTGACAATCTAACAGAGAAAGAACATGAACACAAATAATTACACATAAAGTGGACTGTGATAAGTGCATGCAAGAAATATAACGTGCTAAGAAATTCCAAAAGAGGGGGAAAATCACATTTGGCTTGGTACGGTTAAAGAGGAATATAGCACAGAAGAAAATCCGAGGAGGCTCAAAAGGACTAGGAAGAGACTCACTTGATACAATCTATGACAATTAGCGATAACAGTTAATATCAACATGATACTTTACAGTTACGAAGCAATTTACATTTGATCCTCAAAACCTATGAGGTAGGCAATAAAAATATTATCCCCATTTTACTGATGGGGAATCAGGTGTAAAAAGATTACATGCTTTGTCTAAGATTATGCAGAGAATTAAACTAGTAGCCTGAACTCTGCTCTCCTGACTCTGATGCTGCTTAACATACACAAGAATAATGAAAGCAATCTCAGAGCTTTATCGTGGGAAGGGGTACGCTATTTGGCATAGGAAAGCACAATCAGAAAAGAGAGTTCTTGCCGTAAAAATCTTTATCACTGTGAAGTGGTTTAACATCAAAACAGATACAGTTTTACTGATGGGAATATAACACTAAAAATGCTAAATAACATTAACTACCAAAAGCATGGGGCTTTTCCACTCACAGCTGAAATCTCCTCTCTCTGCTCTCTTCTCCTATTAGAGGGTGGAAAGCAGTGGTTCCTGGAAAGCAGTGGGTATCTCACTTTTCTATTTATATCCCCAGCACTTAATAACACTCTTTGTCCATAATAAGCATTTAATAAGACCTCCCCCCCCCACCTTTATATTCTTTCTTTCTTCTAGATCATACTGACTTCATATCAGTTCTAAAAAGAATTAAATAAATTTACTTGGTTCAAAATGATAATGAAAGTACAAATTTTCCTGAAGATAGATCAGCTTATTTTTGAACTATCTAACATTAGGCAAGTCAAAAAGCTAAGCTTTTTCTTATAGGCAGAAGACCCAAATAAACAGTCATCCCAAGGGCATTTAATGATGAAACCAGAACCTTATTGTTATTTACTCCCCCAAAATAGTGATCAAGTGAATGTTATTAACTCTTGATCCACATACCTACTTTCCCCATCTAAAGAAAATTTCGTGATAATAATAAACACATTCATTGAGAAAGGAACAATAAGGCTTTTACAAATGATATTTCACAGCACACATTTACAATATCAAAATTGACTAAAAGGTAAAGAGAACACAAGATTCCATTGAACTTACTGTGTGACTATAAACAAGTATTTAATACAGTAAAGCAAGGCTCTCTTCCAACAAGTTGTCTCCCATATGTACAGCAAAAGCATTTAAGATATAAGAGATAATGTTGTTAACTCTCTGCTTATAAATATCAGATGGGTCATAAAACAGAGAAAGACTTGTTTTTGACAAAGATGTACATAATTGTCATGGAGGAGCTCTAATATAGTCAAATGACAGAAATGGAGAGGTGGTGCACATGGTGTGCAAGAGCAATGTGACACTTCACAAATAAGGAATTATGCAAGAGGAAGGGCATAAAAGAGGTTATCAGAGAAGTGTTTAACCGAAAAAAAAATGGCTGTCATGTTGCAAAAAGTGGGATAACTAATGGATAGTCTACATACTACACTGTTATCCAAAGAATACCTAGAAGAATATCTGTCAGGCCCCTAATTATGAATTAATGGGAATGTCTGGATTCGAATCACAAGAAGGGCAGGCAGGGAGGGGTTATAATCTGCATTGCTGGAAAGAATGTTCACACTGATGAGATCCCAGGACCACAGAATACTGGAACCGGTTTTATAAATGGCCAGGAAACAACCCAGGCAAGCATTCCAGCTTGTACCTGTAAAATATAATGTCATCAAATACTAAAAAAGGCATTGCTTAAAATATCCAGAAAAAGCATACTAGTAGTGTACTTTCTGGTAGCATGCATCAAATATTTATAAATTCCATTAAAAAGAGGAAAAACAAGTAGATATCAAAATTTTTTTCTTTGTTAAATAGTTAACTACATTCTTAAAAGTTACTATGAAGAAAAATACTGATGCATATTCACAATGGTGACTATATTTTAGCCTCATAACATAACTGAAAATATGGGAGTGGTGGAATAAGAATGGAATGCTATTCATTGGAATTTGCTATTTGTTATGAGAAAAAACATCAATGCAGTTACAATGTTGCTACATTTCTGTGAGTTTGAACATGTTTCTCCAATAGATACTAACTTTAAAAATCAAATTCATTTTCTTGTATTATCTGCAAATAGTTCATAAAAATCTGGCTAAATGCCAGATTATTTTGCACACCAGTCTAGTATTTTAATAAATAACTGTTCAAAGATTATTCCTTCAACTAGTACACAGAAAGATAAATGAACTCAAAACATGAGAACTTTATAGTCTCAACAAATTTTACTTCCTGCTGTCCATGTTTAATGAAAAGGTATGATACACTCATTACTACATGTCCAAGTAAATTAGGTGAGTTATTATTAATATGTAAACATACTTTTTTTGGTAACTGATGTTAAAAATACGAGAAATCTTAATTGTTAGACTACAGAAAAAAATGAATTTTGAACTGTTATATCCTATTAGCAGAGCAACTTTCTTCACGTTTTCAGTGTTGTTCTACAAAATCTTAGTGATGACTGTCAGTCTAAATTCACTTAAGGCTGCAATTCTATTATTTTTCATTTATATTGGACGACTAAATTCCCCCCCGCAAGTGTCACAACAGCATCTGAGTAGTCTGATATACTCAGCAGAATACTATTTAACCCCAAGGACAAGCAAGATTTTAAGAATGATAAAAACTGTATGAGGAGAATTCAATATTCTTCAGTTTCTCCTCTAATAACTACTGACATTTATAGCTCAAGGATCAAAGACGTCAGAACCAGAGAGGACCTTAGGTATCACCCAATATAGCCCCCACATTTTATTTACAGAGGAGGAAATCAAAGCTGCCGAGCTGTTCAGGGACTTGCTAAAGTCCCTGAATGAACACATTAGCAGAATAGAGACTAAAACCCAGGCTTTCAGACTCTTGGGCCAGTGCTTTTCCCACTTTATCAGCTGCTGCTTCCTTTCTGTCAAGTTTCTAACATCCTCTATCTTCACATATATTAAAAAAAAGTCTTCAAAATGCTTTAAAAAGAAATGCAGTACATTTAAAGAAACAACAATCCTTGAGCACTCACACAAGATTTTAAAAATCACAGACTCTATACTAATCTTGAGAGAGGTAATATATGATATTTCAGTGAAAGCTGTAAAGGACCTTAAAGGTCACCTAGTCCAAATTCCTTTTCTTTACAGAGGGAGAAACCTAGATCTGCAGAGGATAAGTGATTGTCCCAAGATCCCACGGGCAGAAAGAGAGCCAGGGGCCTTCGACTACAAATTCAACACTTGTTCCACAAAGGGAGGCCTCCACAGGAAATACCTGAATCTGAATTGTATCTCTTGATGCATATGAATTGTGTGATCATAAATAAATCACTTAATATCTATGCATAACAATACTAGCACTACTAAGCTCAGTAATGAGGAAAGTGATTTAGAAACCTAAAAGTACTACAGAAATGGGAGTTATAATTATTATCATTATAATCTATTAACCAAGAAAAGAGGCAGTGGTCCTTCAAGAATAAGCCTGTCACTATGATCTTTGTATATCGAAGCAGACTCAAATTAAACTTCTAAATATTCCACAAGTATAAAAGGAAATTTGTTATGTAATTATTAAGGACTTATCACAAAAAACCTTAATTCACAAAATCCCTTAATGTTTTCTAACTGGGTTTGGTAAAAACAAAAAGAACTTACCATATTCACTCTCTAATTAATATGAAGCCTATTTGTGACCCAAAATTAATGCCGTCCCGGACATGAGAGAAGAACATATCAGGATGACAGGATGTACAAAGGTCAAGATGTTGGTTCTGGTCAGACTTAGAATCACCTTGAATATTCTGAGGAAGAATTCCTCCTCGTTCTAAAAGAATACTTAAAATAAAAAACAAAGATAGGCATCAACAATTTTTATGTCAAGTAACCAGGATAAATGTGTGTATAAGGTAGCTGGTATATATCGTTTTAGTAAAGCTCTACAAAAGACAAAGGAAATTAATTACATTTTAATTGTGATACTTGGCCCATTCTGCAAGTGGATTCTATATCCTTAATTAATGAGATAACAGTGCAACCTTCCATATTGTAACTCTATAGACTTGTTTTAAGTAGAAAGCTTCACAAATAACAAAAAGTATTTGAAGAGATACTTCTAAAGCAAATTTAAAGATATTTTTATGCAAGGCTCACTCACTAGGCTAGATTCAAACATTTTAAAATTGTTTATAAAAATCATCTGGCCCTTTTTTCTCCTCACTTTCTCTGACTTGATTTTTTAATAAGAAAAACAGTTAACAAAGAAGTAATAGTATATACAAGGCCATAAAGTAATAAGGTTGGTTCTTAAAGCCATATGTACAAATAAGCTGCATTCTTTTGTATTTGTCCAAAAAAATCTTTGCAGCTAACTTTCCTTCTGAAGACAAAAGCACAGAATCAAACACTGACAGATTAATGCCGCTAAGTGCAACTGCAACCAATTTTCTAATGGCAGTAATAATAAAACTCAAAAAATTCAAATAGCAAGGCTCCAGAAAAATATCTTTAAAGGTTTTATATCATCCTAGTTATATTAAACTAAAGAATCACATTCCTCTACCCAGCTGATAATAAAAATGTTCTCTGGTTATGAGCTTAAACAGATCAGCTTAATGTTTCACTATCCTTGGGAAACTTTAACCTATGTATTACCCATGATTAAAAGCAAACTTTGATTTGTCTACCTAGAACCTTTTAAAAAAATGATTAAATCATATACCAAATATTTCTCTTTTTCCTTTCAAATCAAGAGGTTTGCAAAAAGTCTAGGAAAAAATTTCATTTTGTTTAGTTAGAACAGGTTTCATGTTTTATCTAAATTTTTGATGTAACTGAGTTCTCAGCTAGTTGATGTCAGCATTGTGAATGTCTCAAGGATACCATTTTGGTCATATAATGAAAAAGCTGGTATTTTGTCTTCTACAGAAAAGAAATCAAACTTACCGAGTGGCTCTACGTATGTCAACATAGGGATCTGGTGAATCAACTAGTCTTACACACTGAGGGTCAATATTATAAAAGGCTTTTGCTGAATCTCTCGGAAGAGTAAAACAACAAGGTCCCACTGAAGGGCCCATTACAACAAGAATATCTTCCAGGCGACAGCCATATTCTGCTACCAGAGCATTGACAGTAGCCATAGCAACTCCTAACAACGTACCCTTCCATCCTAGACAAGAGTAATGGGAAAATAGTCAAAATCTGGAAATGCTGGACAATTATGGTTTGAACAGTACTTCTCACATTATTGTAATATCAAATCAACTTCACAGTGTTAGTTCATGAAAAAGGAATCATATTCCAATACAACACCAAGACTAGAACATATGAGAACAATGAAAGCAATCTTCTGAACTCTGCTTAGGACTACTGGGTCACAAGGTTAAGGATAAAAATGTGACAAGACTGAAAGGAAAGAAAATACTTAATTACCCTGAGGATTACTGATTTCATCCAATGCAGGTAGAAAACATTCTACACATCAGAAGTTCCTTGTAAAAAGCTCAGGCCAGCTTTGTGGGTAACTGGCCTCTCCAAATTTACCTAGGCTCATTATTGAATGATAGCCACACAGTCCCTACATAGTCAGACTCACAGCCAATGCCTTTCCAAATTGGTAAAACCTACCAGAAGTCAAACTCTGCCCAGTAGGAGGGTACAACACAATGTCATCAGAATAGGACTTAAGAGAAAGTTGTTACACATATGTTATCAATAAGAATGGGATGATTTGACGGGTCTTTAAAAATACAAGATAATTATTTTCTATATAGAACAGAAAGAACTAAACAAAAAAGAAAGAAAGAAGAATATTAGAATATTAAAAATAGGTTAACCATATACACTGGTTAATGTTGAAATAATTTTTGACAGGAGACTATGATCTGAGTGGCCAGGACCATCAGTTGATATTTAATAAATGTCAAATATGTGCACAGAAATATATTAGGAATTACAATTGGAGTTCTACCTAAAGGCAAGAGAATTAACTAGATGACTCAGTCTAAAGAGTCTAAGATAGTAGAAGGCAGGATTTTATACAACAGAGAATAGGTTAGGAATTGACCTGGGACTCCTTATACAGAATCATAAATGAGAAAACTCCCTCAATGAAAGAGCAGATTCATACCTTCTCTGCTTAAATAGAGTTCTCTTGCATTTAAAAATATAAAAACCATTCTTAGATCATTGGTCTTACAGAAACAGGCCAACCCTTGGTCTAAAGTATTGAGGGGAGAGGTTATGTGACTGATTTGTGCAGGATCATATAGCCAATGTGTCAGAGGCTGGAAATAAGTCCAGGTCTTCTGGGCTTCTAAGTCAGTTGTCTACCCACTACCCCCATACTGCCTTTTTTATGCTATATAAAAGAAATAATGAACAGTTAATTGAACTTTATAGATAAGTATGCTGCATGTACAAGCGTGAAGACTCAGCTTCAAGAAGCTACATCTTTCATAGATTCACTGAACATGTTGATTTGACAGAAATTAGGTAGTGTGGTAATATATGTACTCTAATTATAATCTATTTACTACAGTACACTAAAAACAGATGACCACCATTACAGGACCCAGGAAGAGGGGAAAAAATGTAAGAAAAATTATACGTATGTATAATTTCCCATGCTATTTACATTTATTTCTGCTTTTTATTCTAATTTATCATACTCTCAGATGGATACTGCCTCTAAAAATATACTAAGATGGAGGTTCAGTTCTGAAAATTATAACATCCACTAATTGCTTTTGCTTGTCAACTAATATTGGTGCTGTTGTCCAGTTGTTTCAGTTGTGTCCAACTCTTCATGAGGCCATTTGGGATTTTCCTGGCAAAGACAGTGGAGTGCTTTGCCATTTCCTTCTCCAGCTCATTTGACAGGGGAGGAGCAGAGGCAAACAGGATTAAGTGACTTGCCCAAGGTCACAGAACTCTTAAGTGTCTGAGGCCAGATTTGAACTCAGGAATACGAGTCTTCCTCACTCCAGGTCTAGCACTACATCCGCTATGCCACCTAGTTGCCCTAATATTAATCATTTTAATCTGGAACAAAAACTTCTTAGTCCTATCTTAAATCCTTTAATCAGACTCTTTTTTTTCCTAAGAAATGCTCTCAATTCACAGAACTATTTATGAGAACTTCCAAAAAATGGTAACATGATAAAAAAACAAAAGTATCTGCAATGTAGATTCTATTTCATAGTCTTACTTATCACTTCATGGCCCAACCCTAAGGAGGCAGTTTCAGAAAATATCATTTTATTACACAGGGATTCCTACAACCTGTGTGATCATGGGCTTTCAGATCCAGACTATATGCCCACTATGTATATTGTGGGGGGTGGGTCACATCTGGAATGTTTCTAATTTCATAAAGCATACCTTGTAAACCGTATATAGTAAACTGATGCTTCAAAAAAAAATACTGATTTATATTCATCATAAACCAGGTACCGTAGACTATTTTCAAAGTAGAACATGTAAATAAGGAATCTGATTAGTGCTCCTCATGTGCAAAATACAATTTTTGGAAAATGCAGGGGAGTTTCCATAAGCCCTTTAGTTATTCTCTCAGACTTTAGTACACTTACTTTTCAAAAAGAAAAATTAATTGAACAGAGGGCCATAGATAATGTGCTTTGGTCTACTCTTGAGGAGAGTTGCAGTACTAGATTACAGCCCTTTAAAAGTAAAAAAAAAAACAAAAAAACATAGAACATGAATTTCCTACATCCAAATTATAACCCTACTTCTAAAATGCTAAAGATGAATTCACTGACCACCTTATATTTCATGGGTAAATTGCTTTATTTCCTTTTTAAGAACCTGACTGGTTATATATCTATGTAAAGGACTTTACTCTCAAGGACACCTTGCAATTGGTTATGTACTATTTCTCTCTATGTGGTCTACATCTTAAATATTTTAACACCTCAAGAATTTCCAGTAGAAAGTAACTGTTTTTGTCTTTGTATTCTTAACGTTAAGAAAAGTGCTTTGGGAGCAAGTAATAATTAAGGTAACAACAAATGCTTGTTGAATTGAACTGAATTTAGACTTCTGAAGCAATAAATAAGATCTAAATTTTTTATCAGGAAATTGGGATACAGTAAACCTGTGCTCCCCAGCAATGTTCTCTATTTAGCAAATCTGGCTACAAACCATCAAATGCCACTGCTGTAACCAAGTAAGAAGCATCCCAAGGTACATTCCTTTTCTCAGTGCTATAAGGTCTGAAGCCCAAAGTAGTGGACTGATTCGTAAAGGTGAAAAGAGACCTGGTAATTCTGGCCTATTTCCTGTCTTAAGATCCTTTCATTCATCCTTAATTGATTGCCTATGTCCCCAACAAAGTTTTTCAATCCTTCTCTTCTGTCCTGAAACCTTCCTCACACCTCCCCCTTTCCACTCTCTTAACAAAGAATCTCACCTTTTATTTTACAAAGAAAATTAGCATCTTAAAATTAACATAACTCATCATATTTCACCCCACACCCAGCTTTCAAAACTTTTCTCTTTTTGTCAAAAACACCACCATTTTACCAGCCTCTCAGGTTCAGAACTTTGGTTTTCTCCTTGATTCCTCTCTTACTCCATTTACACAACAGCAAAATCTTGCTGCTTCTACCTCCACCACATCTCTTGCATACAACCTCCACTTTCAAGTAACATAGCTATTACCCTAGTACAAGTCCTAAAAGCTTCTTGCTTAGATTACTGCAAAAGCCAAAATTTTCTCTTTTCCCTCTCCTACAGTCTCTCCTACACAATGCTGTCAAAGCGATTTCTTTAAGCATATATCTATGTCATTACCTACTCAATAAATTCCAATGATGCCCAACAGTCTATAAACTTCTCTAATTTTAAAGCCCTTCACAAGCTTGCTCCAACATACCTTTCCCACAACAATGGACATTACTTGTCCTCTCACACTGAGATTTAGTCACACTAGCTATCTCTTAGTTCCTCACACACAACACTTCACCTCCCTCTTCTGTGCCTTTGTACCTGCTGTCCTCTATGCCTGGAATGCTCATCCTTCTCCCCTCCACTTCCCAGAATTTCTCTGTTCCTTCAAGAAGCTCTTCAATTACAACTTTCTATCTGAAACTTTTCTGGAAGCCTTCAAGTGCTGGTTCCTTCCACTCCAACCACCTTTTAGTTAACTACTTCATTTATTCTCTTCATATTTATTTTGTATATACTTCCATATGCCCTGCTATCTCATGTATTAGAACGTAAGCTTCTTGTGAGTAGGGATTGTTGGATTCAGCCTATCTGTAACTAGTTTTGAGCTCAGTGCTTAAGACATGGTTACTGATTGACTCATACTCAAATGCAAATCTACATACTTTTCTAAAAATCTAAAAAAAAAGAGAAAATTATTCTCTTCCCCAACCCATAAGTGACAAGTGATCCCTGCTGTTAAGAAGTTTTTTTAATGATTATTTTCAATTCTTTAAGCTATCTCCTATCTCAATATAAATATATCTCCTATCTCAATATAAAAAGCACTGTCCAATATCCACAAAACCTTAAATACTTTATGATAACAGGAGCTGACAATGAAATAAAGAATGAAATATAGTTACCAGAATGAGCAACACCACATGCTTTTTTAACAGGATCTGCAAAAACTAAAGGTATACAGTCTGCTCCAAGAGCTGCTATGGTGACACCTCTTTGGTTGGTTGTTATTCCATCATAAGAATCAGGCTCCTTCTTGCCCATTATCCAGACACCATTGGCATGATCAGTCTAATGACAGGGAAGATTTAAGGCAAATAAAGAAAAAAGAAGTTTTAAAAGAGAAATTAATTAATAACTTGGAATGAAATGATTATAATATACAACTACATTACCATCTTAAGATTGCTTTTACACTATTAAGTCCATGAGATATCTGACTCTCCGACCCAACTACTAGGTGCCCCTGGACCAACAAATCGTATCTTGATATAAAAATGTAAAACAATATAATTTTAAAACTTTTAAAATGGAAATTTCCATAAATTTTAAAGGAAAATTAGAAAACCATTAGGTCCCAAAGTAAAAAATTCAAACAGAGGAAATTAAGTGGCACAGTGGATAAAGTGTAGTTTCTGGAGTCAGGAAGACCTAAGTTCAAATCCACCCTTCAGCCATTTAGCTATGTGACGTTGCATAAGTCACTGAGCTTCTATCTGACCGAGTTTCTTCAACAGTAAAATGGAGATAATAATAGCAGCTACAACTCATGGTTGTTGTGAGGGTCAAATGAGATATTTATAAAGCAGGAAGCACAGTGCTTGGCACACAGTAGGTGCTTCATACATGCTTGCTTCCATCCTTCTAGGGACACAGGCTTTGTTGGGAAAAGGTATCTATCTTTTCAATGATGGTTCTGTTTGCTTCTGCAGCTACTGGAATGAACTCCCTTTGTTTTTAACAATACTCAACACTCTTACAAATCAAAGATTAGCCAGTGAAGCTATGTACCAGTAGGATCAGGTCCTACACTAACCAGTATGGTCCTATAGTACTTTTAGAAGGCATTCCAAGTGGCAAACAAATACTACGTAATTTATCTATAGGGTCTGAGGTGTCTTATTGAAGAAAATCAAGAGTAAAGTTCCTTAGACTATAAGTGGAAAAGCTAAAGCAAAAGTAGCCTGATCAAAAGTCACATGGTCAAATTTAATTTTTGCATCCGTGAAGCAACAAAATACCTTTATGCGGTGAAATTTTTCAGGATCAAATCCTGCCGCTTGAGCCAATCTGCGCAGATTTTCTTGAACGACAGCTTTGGGATCTCTACGCTTAGTACTACTGAAGAGATTGAAAGAACTGAGCGTGGGTAGGTAAGATATCCCACCTGTCCTGGTAGTGAAGCCATGTATGAAAGTATCTGTTGAAAATATTAAGTAAAAAATTCAAAATAAATTCCATACACAAAGACTAATACTTTACAATGCTCCTATTAGATGATATTGATAAGGGGCACTGATCAGATACCACCAAGGGTTTTTTTTTTAAGTCTATAGACATATATATAAGACCATATATAGCTACATATATATGTAAGACTATATAAGCTATAGACTTCCTATAGCTAGGAAGGATTGGGCTAAACAAATGGGCCTGAGTTGATCTAGTTTAAAAGGCAATGGAAGTCTTCTGAAAATCATCAAAGTAACTACTGATACATCAATAAGCCATTACCATGGGCCTTCTCTTGGCTGTCAAGACTACAGGCTCTGGCAAGTTACGCTTCTTAATCATTAGACAACCTCTCCCACCATCCCTTAAACTGTTTATTTAACCGGACCCAGAACCTAAGTACTTATACATCAGAATCTTTGCCCTGATAACATACTTTCCAGTAACTGATCTAATCTTCCCAATTTAGCTATATCATGATCTATACTGGCAATCTTTGTAAACAGCTTATCCCTCATGTGGTAACTGGCTAACTGGCCCAGCTGTAATAGTTTATTCCAAGCCAGTTTTGTAGGATGGAGGCTAAAACAATAGAAATTCAGAACCTGTGCCCTACACCAAGTAGCAGAGAATAGTTAGCAGAACAGGAAGATGCAAGTGCTATACAAATCCTGGTGCTGAGGGCCCAGATACTTCTAACAAAGAAGACAGCTCATATATACGCAATAGGGTTTGCAAAGTTTGCCCAAGCCCCAAGCCAGAGATAGATAATGTATGTATTATTTTTCCTTGCCAGGTTCTAATGTATTTTCCCAAATTTATCTACTTCCTCTTTAGTTTCTAGTTCCACTGATCCATATCCTTCAATTTCTCCCCTCAGGAAGTAAACAGTCTATCAAAGGGTTAAGATAAACAATGCTATGTAATATTATTACAATTTATATTATTAGAGAACTGCAGTGTAATGTGAGGTCCAAGAGGAAAGACTGTCACCAATTATAATAGAAGAGGCTTCTGAAAAAGAAGTGGCAGTCAAGCTGGATTTTAAAGGATGGACAAGAATTCACAAGTTACAGAAAACAAGGAAATTTAAGGAAAAAGAAACAGTATAAGCAAAGCCAGTGCCAAGAGACCCAAACATGCCTCACCACAATCAGAGCACAGCAGAGTCATTTTTTTGGAGTAAGAAATGAAAGATAGGGTAATATTAAATAATAGTGGATAAAATACTATCTGGAATGACATAACAAAATGATCTTTTGAACTCTGACATAGGCAGAATGAGCAGTACAAAGACTCATGAACTTATAATCATACACTCTGGTAGGGATTACTTATCAGTAACTATGGACAAGTCAATTTACAATTCTCTCCAGACCTCAATTTCATCTATAAAACGATAAAATTAGACAAGTAGGATACTTCCAGCTCAAAATCTAGATTTTAAAGTGACTTCATCAACAGTATGTTCTTCATAGCTGAGTTAATGAGACAGCATGCCAATAAGAAGGGAATGCAAGTTACTCAGTTAATACTATTAGGTTTTATTTTTTTTCCTTAATATCTAAGAGTCTCATAGTTAGAAATCCTTATTCTCTCCTTCAAACCAGAGAGGGAGCAGTATTTTCTCTCAAACATGATAAAATCCTTCATCCCCTTTTCTTTGAGGCAGGTTTATGCTATCAGTGACCAATCTTGCCAAATCAAGAGTGGTATATTGATTTTACCCAAATTAGATATGGTATTTTGATGCACATAAATGTGGTTATATCTTTTACATAAGCAACAGAAATGAGGTTATTTTATACTATGTTCTATAGAAGCAAACAATTGTCAGATAATGCTTTAGACTAGTAGTCTCAAAGTTTTTTTGATACCACGATCAGTAAAAAAA
The DNA here is from genome assembly GCF_028372415.1 of Notamacropus eugenii. Taxonomy (NCBI): domain Eukaryota; kingdom Metazoa; phylum Chordata; class Mammalia; order Diprotodontia; family Macropodidae; genus Notamacropus; species Notamacropus eugenii. Next base: position 294,154,810 of record NC_092877.1, on the reverse strand, counting down.
AAAAAAAAAAACTGTGTATGTGCCCCAATATATGTATATTTATTTGTTCATAAATTACATACAACTGCTATTACATACATTATAAAATAAACACAAACAGAAATTGAAAATATTTTATTAAAAGTACAAAATCTCCTTTGATTTTACTTAAAATTATCAATTTAATGAGAGCAAAATTAATAAATGTTTCATTGGTCTTGAAAATTTTTGTTTTAATGTTTTGTATAAAGCACTTCAAGATCTGGTTGTAATGTCAGTTTATTTAGAAACTTGTTTTTAATGGCTGCCGTAACTGAAAAAGATATCCCACAAAGTCACACAGATGCAAGTACATGGCTCACAGTGCTCACTACATCCTTATACTCATTAGTGCTCTAAGTATAGAGATACATTGTTACAGGTGACACACTGTTTTCAGCAAGTTGGCAAGGAAACAGGAAATAATCAAAAGGAAAATACTGATAACATGGATGAAGGCAGTGGTGTAGGTATGTCGGAGAAAAGCCTGAAATTGGCTATTGTGGGTAACAGAATGGGATCCATCTTCCCACCACCTTACTGGTTGTTATGGACTCCACACTGAAGAATACTGCTTTAAAAAATGTGAATGTTAACTATTATTCATCCTCTAATGGGGGGGGGGGGGTCATCTTTATCAAATAAATTATTTAAAGTCTAGGAAAGAATATATAAAAGTGAATATACCTAGGAAAATGTTCCAGTATCAAAGAGATATAAAATCTAACAAGTGAACTACATTTATTTTGAAATATGTTAATCATATCCTGCTGACACTAGCAAAATTATCCAGAGATTATTTCTAGGCTTGCCGATGACATTAATTTCCAATTTGTAAAATGGCAATATGGCTCATGCTACTTTGTTTCCTAAAAAGAGGGCTGTGATAAAATTGTACATGTTGATACACTGTCAAGTTATCAGTAATCAATAAGAATTTACATACGAAACACATGCCATGCATTGGAGATAAAAATAAGTAATGAGACAGTGAAAAATGAGCTGGATTTGGAGTCACAAGACTAAACTCCTACCTCTACCACTTCCCATTTATGACTGAGCTATACTGTCTATTCACGGAGCCCCAGCTCCCTTATCAGTAAAATGAGGAGTTTGTACTATATGGCCTATAAACTCCCTTCCAATATGAAAACCATGACCTTGTTATTCTTTTAACTATATATAGAGATTATATACAAAAGCTCTACAAGGGGAGGGAGAATACAAGAGCTGAGTAGATCAGGAAAAGCTTCAAGTGTTGCTTAATTTCAGAGATTTAAAGGAAACAAGGAACTCTTAACAAGTGGAGATGACAAAAGGTGAATTCCAGGAATGAGCACAACCAGCCCAAAAGCAGAGAGACAGGCTGTGGCTCAACCAGAGTGTGGGAAAAGGAACAAAACATAACAAAGCTAGAAAGGTAGGTTGAGATCAGGTTGTGAAGTACTTTAAAATGCCAAGCGAGTTTATACTTCTTCTTACTAGAGGCAAAAGAGAAACAGTGGGGTATACTGAGCAAAGAAGTGACATGGTCAGACTAATACTTCAGGAAAATTGCTCAATGCAATACCAAGCACAATTCCAGATGACCAATTAAGACGGCTACTTACTTTCTGACAGAAAGATCCAAAGATTCAAGATCGTATTTTTTCCCCCTCTCTCAACTGGAGGAATAGGAAAAAGAGAAAATAAATGCTTTTGAGAGACAGAAAATCATTCTGACAGTGTGTGAAAAAAGGATTGGAAAGGGGAGAAATTTGAAGCTGGGAGACCAATTAAGAGGTTCTTGCAATAACCAAGGCAATAAATGATGAGGGGTTGAACTAGAATAGTGGTTGTGACATGCTCAGAAAATTCTGCATTTTTCTACAGTATCTTTGGTCATTTTTTTGATACAACCATAATTTAACTGACCTGGGTACTCCCTCTATCAATGAAACCAGAGAGGGATGCTCAATGTGATGCTTTTGTGATGCTCAATAAATAATTACTGAGTGAATGAATATCAAATGAAGATTATCTGTGTGTGTATGTATGTGTGAGGGTGTGTGTATAGACACACTAATAAGCCAGGAAAGAGATCAAACCAAGTAGAGGAGAGGGATATGGAAAAGGTTAGGTGAGTGCCTAAAGAGCTGACTACAAACACACATGAAAAATAAATGGATATAACCTAAAATACCTGGGATCAAGGAAGATGTGAGAATGGTGAGTTCCCCCTTCAGTCCCGGTAGACTTCTCAAATATGTTTTGATAGCATTCTGGATTTCTTCTAATTCTTGGTTTGTAACAGTATTTAGCTCAATGGATTCTTTTATCTGACTTTCTCCCAAATCTAGTTGTAAGTCTTCAAACTCAAAATGGTAAACATCAGTGAAGAGTTGATCAATAAAAACTTTCATTTGTGCTTTCCTCTGTAGTGTTGTCATTATTTTAATACTACTCAAATTTTTTTCATCAAGCTTTTGCTTAATTGTATACAAGGTAGCAGCCATACTGGAATTACTTATAACCTCAAATTCCACTGGAAGAATTGGTAAACTATTGATCATTTCAAGTTCACTGTCATTTTCACATGTGAGATTATGACAATGCATTATGCAAAGGAATTTAGCTTTTGCAGCATGCAGGTACTGGACAGCATTCAGTGTTTTTAGTAGCACACAATTACTCTGTGAGTTCAATTTCAAACCAAAGAAATCGATCAATACTGCTTCTGTCATACTTGAGAAATGTTATAAAGCTCCTCAAAAAGAATCCTGTACCCAATAAACTACCTATAAAGAAAAAATATAACACAACATACAAATTATTCAACAGTTACAGCAAAAAAAATTGTGTATATTTAATTTTAAAAATTAGATTTGGATATCAAAAAACTAATCCATTAAATAATATAACCACTGAAGTAATACCTCCCTTATTTTCCACATAAAAATTTTAAGTATTAACTAAGGAAAAGTCCTAGGATATATTTTTTTTTATTATAGGTAGTTAGCTTTGACAATATCTTTAAAACTGACAAGACTGACATATAATGTCATACTCCTTGATGTGAATCATATCCAGCATCTGGGCCAGATTTCAGCTCGGTCACTTACTAGTCAAGCCATTTTAACTTCAATGAGTCTGTTTCCTTATCTGTATCATGAAGATGAGATAACAATACTTCTAACATGGACCCCAGAGGGTTCATGTATAGATCAAATGAGATGCAATAAATGAAAGTGTTTTGTAAATCAAGAGTTACATGTTGATGTTGCTTAGACATTTCAGTTATATCCAACTCTGTGACCACTATTTTTTTTGGAGGGGGTGGAATCTTTGCAGATATACTGGAATGGTTTGCCATATCCTTCTCCAGATCATTTTTTTTTTTTTTTTACAAATGAGGAATTGAAGCAAATAGGATTAAGTGACTTGCCCAGAGTCACAAGGCTAGGAAGTGTCAGAGGTTGGATTTGAACTCCGGAAAATAAGTCTTTCTGATTCCAAGCCCAGTGCTCTATCCCTGTACCACCTAGCTACACCATACCTTACATTTATTAAACTTCAGTCCAATGAAATCACTAGTTTATAAATTATTCTTCATCATAATGAGAATAGCTCATAGGGATTAAAGTTTTACAAAGTGCTTCACATACATTACTCTCATTTGATCCTCATATAAAACCTGTGAGGTAGGTATGTTATTATCTCTATATTACAAATGAGAAAACTGAGACCCAAAGAGGTGAACTGACTTGCTCAATATCATCCAGTTAGTAAGTGGAAGTTCTGGAAGTTAAACCCAAGTCTCTTTTCAACTCTTCCTATGGGCTTTCTATTACCTTTCCTTAAAAGGAGAACAGCTAGTAAGGAAATCTTTCTTGTTTTATGTGTATAGAATGGTGTATCTACATATATGAAAACAAACATCTTGATTAAATCAGTACAGACACTGTAACCCTCTTCTTCCTTCAACCACCAACAAGGCACTTTTTGAAGGCCTCAGACTGGACCAAATCACAGCCCTAATTCTTTATCTAGGCTGTACTGTGCCATGCCCTTCTTCTCACATCCCACCCCACTTCTCACTCCCCAGCATTGTTTATTTCCTAAAGTACTTAATGTTTATACTTTCCACTCTTTATCTAAAGATGCCCTTGCTGTTAATTTGTAACAGAAATTTACCTAAATACAAATGGGAGGGCAGGTGGGAAAGAAAAGTAGTGAAGGGCGCAGTGACTTGTCCTCCAGTCCTCAGAGGCAGTCTGGCTGCCTTCTGCTGTATTTTTCCTTTTTCCTACTGCATCAAGGGATCAGGGATGATCTCAGTTTCCTTCTTACTGCTTTTAAGGTAAGCCTAATCTTAGATCCCCCTCAAAATACATACATGGATGTGTGTATATGTGTATACGTAACATGTACACACATGTATCTCAATGGATTTTATACATCTATACAGACAGGGGAGATTTATATGTATGTATGTATAAAGATCTAGATATGTACATATCTATCAGTATACACCTACAGTTCTACGTAAATCTGAACAGATATTACAGAATAGGTAATATAAAAATGTCATGCCACAGATACGTGATTAGATTATATATAATCGCTGGTGTCATTCTTAGGGATCCCGATCCTTCGGTCCGGGCTATGGGGGCCCACCCCTGAACTTGACCTCATCCCTCGGCCTTACGGCACCAAAGCTCCTGTCCTCGCGGGTGTCCTCAAACTTGGTGACATTTAAGCTCCTCCAGTTTTTCACCCCCGTGCCCTGCCCCGCGGGGGTGGTGCTGGCTCCCGACCCGGTCGCTGTTGTGGGGGTCAAGCCCTAAAAATTAATCCCAGGAAGCCGTGACCGGGTTACGGGCACAGGCGGTAACGATGCCCCCGGCTGGTGCCACCGTCCTCCTGACTCACACACAGCAGGGGCTCGCGGCGGCTCCCAGTTACTTTACTATAAGCACCCACGGGTACCCCATACTTACATCCCAGGGACGCGCGTAGGGCCCACTTCCACGCTACAGATCAACCAAGGCAGACTTCCGGCGAGGCCCCATGAGCATGCGCACTCGTCTTCGCTGGGCTCTGGGGACGCGTAGCTGACGGCACTGCACAGTACGTCTGGCCGGGTAAAGATGCCGCAGCACTTCCGGCTTGGGAATCAGAGCTTCCGGGATGCGCCACCCCCTTCCCCCCACACCCACCTTCACAGACCCCAGCCCCAGGCTTGGCCTTGTCTTAGAGCCTCCGAGAATGGGACAGGAAAAATAAATCTCGAGAACTAGTCAGGGCTAAGGGAGCTGGGGTGTGGAGGTAGGACTCACCTGAGAGGCTGGGACCAGAGCGGGAGGGGGGAGGGATAACCAGGGGGAGAGGCGGTAGCGAGAACGAGGCTAAGGGTCCAGGGGAAGGGACTGAAGGTCGAGAGTGAGTATGGAGAGGGTCTGGCCCTGGCGCAGCCGATGCGAGAGCGAGGCTGAAACCAAAACGGGAGCGGGGAGAGAGCGAGAACGAGGCTGAGTCCAGGAGGAGGGGACTAAATTGAATCGGGAGAGCGAGGCTGGAGGAGGCGTGGCAGGAGGGCGGGGGAGAGGGTGGGGCCGAGGCGAGAGCGAGGCTGGAGGAGGCGGGGCGGGGAGGCTGGGGGAAGAGGGCTGGCCCTGGGCGGGGCCGAGGCGAGAGCGAGGCTGGGCGAAAGCGAGGCTAGGCGCGCTCTCTTCCCCCTCCCCCCCCCTCCCTCCGCCTATAAAACCCCGCCCCTCAGGTGTGTGAAGGTGAGGCCTCTGGGGCCGGCCGCGTCCTGTTTTGCACCCGCTTGACCGGCTTCTTGAGCGCCGCAAAGCAGTCGGTGTTCTCAGGCCTCCAGCCCCGGTTCTAGACCCTAGTTGTGTGAGAGCTGGTAAGTGGTTTTTAACCCCCTCCGTGGGCCTCAGTTTCCACAAAAGTCGATGAAACAAAATGCCCACTGTGTGCCGGGCGCCAAGTGCCGAGGGTAGTTTGCCCGAACCATACAATGTGTAGGTTGGCAGCATTTTTAAATAAATACCCTAGGAATGGCCTGACCCATGCGGAGTGCGGTGGGACGGCCTCGGTCCCTGAAACCCAGGGTCACGTGATCCTTCTTGGCCGCCGTGTCACCCTGTCAGCTTAGTTAGGATCCTTCAGAACTACCGGCTGAGAATTCATCATTTTTGGAAACAAAGGGAGCGTTTGACCATAACTCCCTGTCTTTTGTTTGTGAAACTGATGTTTGGAACTCAGCCATAAAACCTGCTGTAAATTTACATGTCTGTGTGAATTAAATGTCATCTTAGTAGATTCAGCCCAACGTTCTACGTCTATTGATAGATTCTATATAAATCTATGTAGGTGTTATACAATATGAAATACTATATATTACACAAATTATATATTATAGATTGGATACTGACTGCCATCCATAGTATAACCATCATCAAGGAACTTAGAAGAGCATCCTATCTTTGCCTTCGTGGAGGACTTTTCCAAATATGGATCTCAGGACATTCCACTCTGGACTTGCCTCCAATTTGAAATCAGTCCCTTAATTAATAACTGCTCTTTGAGAGTGATCCTTAAATCAGTTTAGAAAGTACCCAAGGAGGGAATTTGTTGCTTAGCCCACATCTCTTTATCTTGTCTGAAAGGATGGCTAAATTTGTTCTGTTTTAACTCAACATTTCTGTATTGTATTGTTGACAGTCATTCAAGAAATATATATTGAGATTCCATTTGCAGAAGAATGTAGTGTGCCAGAATGAGCATCCATCTGGAGGCCGCAAACCTGGGTTCTGCTTCCAGCCTTGCTGCTATTTGAATTGCACCTCTTCAGACCTCAGTTTACTTATATTAAAAAGAGGTGGTTTGACTGGATGACTTCTCAGGTCTCTCCCAGTTCTACTGTCCTGTAATTCTACTGCAAACAAGGAAGTGTGTGTGTGTGGATAATACAAAGATGTATAAAACTGTCCCTGCTTGCCATACAACTTTCAATCCAGTGTGGGAACTTTGTACCTGAATATATTATAAATGAAGATGTCATAAATGTCATAAGCATGGTACAAGCAAAACACTGTAGGAAGTCAGAGGAGGGAAAGCTTTTTGAATTTTGGTGTAATTAAAGGTTTCACAAGAGAAAGTGGCATTTTTGAGCTGACTTTGACTTTGATTTCTCATATATCAAGTGAGGTCAGTTGCAATGTACAAAAAATAAAGTTCTTGGTATTCCAAATCTGAGGAAGTATGGTGCAGTGGATAGAGTGCTGAATTGGAATTCAGGAAGACCTACTTTCAGATCATCCCTCAGAGTTGGGGAACCTACCACCTCAAGGCCACAGGTGGCCTTTCAGATCCTCAGGTGAGAGGCCATTTGACTGAGTCGAAGTTTTACAGAACAAATCCTTTTATTAAGGGGATTTGTTCTGTGAAGTTTGGGTTCAGTCAGAGGACTGACCTTGAGGACTAGAGGGCCATATGTGGCCTGGAGGCTGCAGATTCCCCACTCCTGCCTCAGATTGTTACTTGCTGTGTGACCCTGGGCAAATAACTTTTTCTTCTTTGAGCCTCAATTTCCCTTTTTTACATCTGTAAAAATACCTCCAGGATTTGTTGTGAGATGTTATTAAGCGTTTTGCAAACCTTAAAGTATTATAAAAATGTTAACTATTAACTATCTTTAGATGAATCAGTTCAAATATTTCCATTGTGGTACCAGTTATAGCTAACTTTTAAGAAATATAGAGGAAAATTTTTAAAACAAAATATAAAATAAAAACATTTTTAATTTTTATATTGAAAATAATTTAAAATTTTTCACAGATATGTAATTTCACGAGTTTGAGTACTCTCTCCACTAAAAAAGCACTCTATACTTTAGTAGACAGACTTTGAGAGTTACTGTGGTTGTAAAAGGACCATGCTATGATGTATGTAAGGAAGATCTTGTTATTCTTTTTTAGTTTAGTTTCTCAGGATCCATGGCCATGGGAATGTCTAGTGTCCAGGTACTAGATAATAACTCCCAGAATAGTCTCAAGGATTCTAGATAGTAGTTCTTAGAATCATAGTGACAGACAGTCTTAATGAGTCTGTGCCATGAGATATGGGAGTGACATAACGTGTTATTTACTATGCTTGCACAAAATGACGTTGTTGCTAAAGTTAACCTGTGAGCTTAATGTTGGCAAGATGCCTTTTTTATCTGTTGTCCTCTAAAAGCAAGTGGGCACCAGTCCCTGAAGGGGGGAGAAACCCATATGGGGGAAATCCATGGGGGAAAACCACAGGGAACTCATAGGGGAATCTGTGTGTGCCTCAACCAGCCTCCATTGAGTCTCAAAGGGTTTAGGGGAGTGCACAACCTGTGCCTGTCTCGATTAGCCTCATAGCGATATAGGCATATTTGCCCCCTCTTCTCACCAGCCCTTTCAAGAATGGTGATTAGGGAATGCTGTAGGAGCTGGTTCTTGAAGACTAGACTAGAATAAAGCTGATTATTAACCCCTCCAAAGCTGTCTGCTAGTCTGACAAGATCAAGAGTAAATCTGTTAGAGGCTGGAGTTTGAAACCTCCAGTGCCTCCTGTGTGTTATCTGTGAAACATATGATCACCCTAATGATGAACCTTCCTGAACTTAACCAGTGTGGACCTCAGACAACCCAAACCCTCCCTCAACTTAGCTTGGTAAGACCTGTTGGATCATGCACTTTGCTTTCCAGATCCTAGAGTCTTTTCCACATTTTGGGGAAACATGAATGCAGGACTTTGGTGGAAAAATGGTTAGAATATTCCACTGTAAGCACTTGGCTCACTTTACTTCAACTTAAAAAAAATGGCAATGTAGCATCTGCCTATTTAGTTATTACATAGCAACTTTCTGAACTTGATGCCACTGAAGCCACTCTAATTTGAGGGGAAAAAAAACGAAAATAAAATAAATAGACCATAGACCTAGACTACCATTGCCTAAATATAATCAAGCAGAAAAATATACAGAAAATCAGATTCTCTGGTAGGTGGTGTAGTGAACAGTGTTGGGCTGAGAGTCAGGAAGACCTGAGTTCAAATTTCTCCTCAGACATTTACTAGCTGTGTAACCTTGGTCATGTCATTTAAATGTTTGCTTCAGTTTCTTCAGCTGTAAAAAATAAGGTTAATAATAGCACCTATATCCTAGAATTGTTGTGAAGACCAAAAGAGACTGTGGGTTTGACACATCTTTGAAAACCATCTTCAGCATTCTTAACTGTTACTTGGATGAAAAAATACCAGAGCTGAAAAAAGAAGATGAAAAGTTCATGGAATTGGAAGAATCATAGAAGTTTAGAATTAGAAGGGATTTTAGTAATGATTTAGTCAAGCCAAATTATTTTACAGATTAGAAAACTGAGACCCCCAAGAGGGAAAAGTGCTTGTGCAAAGTTAAAAAGTTAGTGAAATACCAGGACTAGAATCAATCCCTCCTCACTCCCAACAAATTCAGTTTCCAGTATACCACATTGTCTTCAGTCTTTTTTCCTCTAAGATAAGACCATACTTCACCATCTTTGACAGATGAGAATGAATCTTGTTTTTCAAAAATCCTAGAGAAGGTGATTTGAAAACTTCATCTTGATTGTAAAGAGTCTGAGTTTGGTGACTGTGGGGAACAGCATGGCAAAAAAATCACAACATAGCAAAAAAAAAATTGTATTAAAGCAAGAGAAAAAATAAGTGAATGGGGAGCTTATATTTCCAACAGACAGAGAAAACCCCAACAATATCCCTATGAAGATGCCTCTAGGGGGGCATCTTAAAGCATTAATTAGTTTGAACTGAACTAGGTCACAGATGTACTTATTACAGAGTTTAGTTTTTTGTCTGGGAGCCAATTCAGCAATTGAGTTTTGTACAACAGGATATCACGAAGCAGTTTAGCAGTTACTCAACACTTAAGGATAGACAAGGGAATTCCTGAGGCTGGGTTCAGATAAAGGTTACTTCATGTCTTAAATTGAGAGACCTGTTATTCAGCCTGTCTTTATATAAACAAACTCTTCAGCAAAATTCCCTGTCTGCTGTCCTTACTTCTAAAACCCATTCTACTGTTAAACATAGTCAATCAAGTATTTTTAATATATACCTTAAACTAAAATTCAAACTCATTTCCTCTTTGATCATAAGAATTAGAACTGAAAAAAATTTTTAGAGATAATATAGCCTGAACATTTCATTTTAATGATAAGGAAACTGACATCCAGAAAGGTTAAATTGTTCCCCAAGGTCACAGTAGTCAGGAGAGATAGGTTCTGAACCCAGGTAAATTAATTAAAAAACAGTCGTTATGCACCAGTCACTGTGCTAGGTGCTAGGGATATAGACCAAAAAAAAAATGAAATAAACACTGCCCTCAGGGAGTTTATTATGTGTAAGTCCTTTGATGCTAATACCAATGTCCTATTATATCATATTGCCTTTTTTTTTCTACCAAGTAGAAGGGCAAAACACAAAATAAAACAGTCTCTGTAAAGTTAACCCTACATATACTCCCAGAGTCTATTAACTCTTTAAATCTAAAAAACCCCACAATTATTGTCTCACTTAATATGTCTAGAACTGAAATCATCTTTCCCTCATTTCTGTATATGGCAACATGATTGATATACCTTTCACCACACCATTGTCATTCACCCCATTTTCTGTGTTTGAAACCTCAGTATTATCTTCCTTCTTCCTCACCTTCTATGTATAATTATCATCCTACTCAGATCTCTGCAATCTTTCTTGTCATTGATTCTTTCCTTTCTATTACCATTGCCAACAGTCTAATACAGACTTTTCATTGTTATACACCTAGGTTATAGCAACAGATTCCATTATGTCTTCACATCTCTACTCTCTCAAGACAATGCACAGTCTCTGAACTTTTTGAGAAAACAAACTGTCTTTTGCACTTCTTTGTATCCATGTTGTTTAGTATAGTACCTGGCACATGGTAGGTACTTAATATGTGGTTATTGACTGACTACCAGAATAGTGTACTACACTAATCAGTCCTTCACTTCTTTCTTTTTTTAAAAAAACTTTTAAAAGATTATGTTTTCAACATTCATTTCCACAAGATTTTGAGTTTCAAATTTTCTCCCCATCTCTCCCCTCCCCTCACCCCAAGACACCATGCATTCTGATTACTGCTTCCTCAAATCTGCCCTCCCTTTTATCACACCACTCCCTTCTGTTATCTCCATCTCTGCTTTCCCATAGTGCAAGATAGATTTCTATATCCCATTACCTGTATTTCTTATTTCCCAGTTTCATGTAAAAACAATTTTTAACATTCATTTTTAAAACTTTGAGTTCCACTTTGTCCCTCTTCCTGCCTCCCCACCTATTCCCGCTGAGAAGGCAAGCAATTTGATATAGGTTATACATGTGTAGTTATGCAAAACACTTCCATAACAGTCATGTTGTGAAAGATTAACTATATTTCCTCCATCTTATCCTATCTCCCATTTATTCTGTTCTCTCTTTTGACCCTGTCCTTCCTCAAAAATGTTGACTTCTAATTACCCCCTCCTCCCATTTGCCCTCCCTTCTATCACTACCATCACCACCCACTTAACTCCTTCCTCCCACTTTCCTGTAGTGTAAGATAGATTTCATACCAAATTGAGTGTGCATGTTATTATCTCCTTAAGCCAAATCCAATGACAATAAGGTTCACTCTTGCCCCCTCACCTCCTCCTTTTCCCCTTCTTTATATTTCTCTTTCTTCCAATGTATTCCTCTCTCACCCTTTCATTTTATTTTTTTAGATATAATTCTTTCATATTCAACTCATTCAGTGCCCTTTGTCTATATATGGGTATATATGTATGTATATAATGCTGTCAACTATGCTAATACTGAGAGGAGTCTCAAGAGTTACAAATATTATCTTTCCATGTAGGAATATAAAGAGTTCAACTTTAGTAAGACCCTTATGATTTCTCTTTCCTGTTTACCTTTTCATGCTTCTCCTGATGCTTTTGAATGAAGGTCAGATTTCCTATTCAGCTCTGGTCTTTTCATCAAGAATGCTTGAAAGTCCTCTATTTCATTGAATGACCATTTTTTTACCCTGAAGTATCATACTCAGTTTTGCTGGGTAGGTGATTCTTGGTTTTAATCCTAGTTCCTTTGACTTCTGGAATATCATATTCCAAGCCCTCTATCCCTTAATGTAGAAGCTCTAGATCTTATGTTATCCTTACCGTGTTTCCACAATACTGGAATTGTTTCTTTCTGGCTGCTTGCAATATTTTCTCCTTGATCTGGGGACTCTGGAATTTGGCTACAATATTCCTAGGAGTTTTTCTTTTCAGATCTCTTTCAGGAAGTGATTGGTAGATTCTTTCAATATTTATTTTACCCTCTGGTTCTAGAATATCAGGGCAGTTTTCCTTGACAATTTCATGAAAGATGATGTCTAGGCTCTTTTTTTGATCCTGGCTTTCAGGTAGTCCCATAATTTTTAAATTGTCTCTCCTGGATCTATTTTCCAGGTCAGTTGTTTTTCCAATGAGATATTTCACATTGTCTTCTATTTTTTCATTCTTTTGGGTTTGTTTTTTTGGTAATTTCTTGGTTTCTCATCAATTCATTAGCTTCTGTATGCTCCATTCTAATTTTTAAGGAACTATTTTCTTCAGTGAGCTTTTAAATCTCCTTTTCCATCTGGCCAATTCTGCTTTTCAGGGCATTCTTCTCCTCATTGGCTCCTTGGATCTCTTTTGCCATTTGGGTTAGTCTATTTTTAAAGGGGTTATTTTCTTCAGCATTTTTGGGGATCTCCTTTGGCAACCTGTTGACTCACTTTTCACAATTTTCTTGCATCTCTCTCATTTCTCTTCCCAATTTTTTTCTCCACCTCTCTTACTTGATTTTCAGAATCCTTTTTGAGCTCTTCCCTGGCTTGAGACCACTGCATATTTTTTTGGAGGCTTTTCATGTAGAATCCTTACATTGCTGTCTTCCTCTGATTGTATGCTTTGTTCTTCCTCATCTGAAAGGATGGAAGAAAATACCTTCTTATCAAGTAAGTAACCTTCTATAGTCTTATTTTTTTCCCTTCTAGGGGCATTTTCCCAGCCATTTACTTGACTTTTGAGTCCTTTGTCAAGTGGAGGGTATACTACCCTAGGCTTTAGAGGTTTTGTGCAACTGTTCTCTGAGTTATCTCTAGGGACCTCTAAGTTCTCAGTTCCTCCAAAGGTTGCACAATCAAGGGAAAAGAGTTTACTTTTTTCCTGTCCTGTGCTCTTGTCTGTGAGCAACCAAAATCACTCCTTCGTGCCCTGGAGCTGCGATAGGATTCCCTCTCCACAATCTCCACCAACTATGCCATGCCAGCACTCCTCCTTACTTTAGGAATACCACTCAGGACTGAGACCCAGATCAGTTGCTTAATTTCCCCAGGGTCTTTAGGCCAAGGGCTCCAAAAGTGGACACTTCTGCTGCACTGGCTGCTGCTGCCCTAGGGCCAGGGCTCGGGCCAGACTATGCTCTCTCATCTAGGTGAAAGAACTTTCTTACTGACTTTTGAAGCTGTCTTTGGCATTTCTGAGTTGAGAAGTCTGGAAAGCACAGCAGCTGCCCATGATTCAGCTCCCTGAAGCCTGCTCCAGTCCTGTCTATGCTATGCAGCCCATGCTGGGCTGGGCTGTGCTCCACTCCAAGCCCAGTGCGATAGACCTTTCCTGTCAGCCTTCCAGGTTGTCTTGGGCTGGAAAAATGTTTCACTGTCATTTTGTGGCTTCTGCTACTCTAGAATTTGTTTAGAGTCATTTTTACAGATATTTTATGGGCTATAGGGGGAGAGCTAGAGCAGGCTTGTCCTATTCTGCCACCCTGGCTCTGCCCCCACTTTTTTCAATGGCTTAATATTGCATGCCAAGTAAGTTTCAGACTCCTTGCCTAGCAATCAAAGATCTATATAAATCTGGCCCCAACTTTTCTTTTTCAGCTAGCTCTCTCATTGCTCCCCCATATTCTCTGCTCTAGACAAGCTATAACCTCTATTAGTTGAACACATCCTACCTAATTTCTTCTCCACACCTTTGTTCACATCATTTCTGTTGTCTTGGGGGAAGGACTTATGACAAAGGCAACATTGGAAAGACAAAAATGAAATGATCCTGGCCCTTAAGGAGCTTACATTTAATTGAGGGAGATAATGTCATGCCATTTGACGTTCCACTGAAGAAACTGTGGCTTGAGAAGAGGGGATGGAGCCATGATAACTTTTCTTTATGTTCAGAGGGCAGTCAAGGAAGACATTACATATTTTCTTTGGATCTTGAGAGCAGAGCCAGAAGCAATGGGTGAATTTTGAAGAAACGCACATTTCAGCTTGACTTAAGGAAAAACTTTCTTTCATTTAGAGATTTATAAAGGTAGAATAGAGCATTCCCAAAGGTAGTGAGTTCCCTACCATGATAGGTCTTCAAGTAAAAGTTGCATAATTACATATCATATATAATAAATGACATACCTGCTTAGATATGGTTAGAACCTATGACCTCTGAAGTCCCTTCCAACACTAACATTCTTCAATTTCATGCCTTGGGTGAAACAAGTGCTGTGTTCCATATACCACTTTCTGAGGTGATTCCAGAGCATGCTCAATCCTCCCTTTCTTTGGTAATAGACATAAAAAACTAATATTCCAACATTTTTTCAACTAGTCCATGGGGACAATTACACCTCCCAAATACTGGTAGTGATTCTGTCATCTTTCCTCTGTGTCAACCACACCCCCAAGATTTTCCCAAAAATTCTCTTTTAGTTCTTTACCTCTCTCCTGCCTTTCCATTATAATACGTAAAAGAATAGGTGAGAGGAGTCTAATAAAGTTGCTCCTTCAGGAAAGTCAAATATCCAGTCTAAAAAGAATGTAAGAAAGAATGGTGTCCCTTTGACCTAGTAATACCACTACTAGATCTGTACTCTAAAGAGATCAAGAAAAAGGAAAAGGACTTATATGTACAAAAATATTTATGACAGTTCTTGTGGTGGCAAAGAATTGGAAATAGGATGCTCATCAACTGGGACTGACTGCATAAGGTGTGATATATGATTGTGATGGAATACTGTTGTGTTGTAAGAAATGGCAAGCAGGATACTTTCACAAAAACCTGGAAAAACTCATATGAACTGATGCAAAGTGAAATGAACCAGAACCAGGAGAACATTTTACACAGTAACCAATATTGTACGATGATCAACTGAATGACTTACTTATTCTCTGCAACACAATGACCTAAGACAATTACAAAGGACTTATGATCTACCTTCAGAGAAATAATTGATGGAATCTGAATGCAGATATATTGAAGCATACCTTAAAAACTTTATTCTTATTTTTTCGTGTTTTCTTCTTCAACATGACTAATGTGGAAACGTTTTGCTTGACTACACATGTATAACCTATATTAAATTGCTTGCCTCATCAAGGAGGGAGGGAAGAGGGAAGGGGAGAAAAAGAATTTGGAACTCAAAATTTTAAAAAATGAATGTTCAGATTTTTTTTACATGTAATTGAGAAAAGCTAAAAATGTGCTAAAACTTAAAAACAAAAAGGAATGGAGTGCCTCATATTTAATTGGAAATGACACAAGGAGTATTTTTTTCTTTCTTGGTATATAAATGAGAAGGGCTAAAGACTCTTCAAATGAATGAGAGAGAGAAAATGTTGAGATTCAGAGATTCTGCTGCAGTTTAGAATATTAGCTGGAATGGTCTCATGCTTCTGCTTAGCTGATAAATAGAAAAAAGACAGAAGTCTAGTACTGGAAGGAATCTCAGAGGTCATCTATCTCTCATTACAGGGGAATACTCCAGGACCTCTTTCAGACAGATGGTCCTCAATGTTCCCATTTCCATTATTTCATATACTGATTAAGAATCCAGGATGAGATATCATCCAACTGTATCAGTAAATACAAGGTACAGGGACTGTCCCCTGCTGAAAGGTAGTTTCACACGGAGCAAAGAGATTTAGTTTACAAAGCAAGTGTAAAAAGTACCAGTGTTTTATAGTCAATGGTGGCAATTCATTTTCCTTTCCTTTCTAAACCAGGCAGTAGATAAAACAGAAAAGGAATATTTCAAAATAGCAAAGCTGTCATGGGAAAGAGATGTTCTCATATTCTATTTACATATCCTTTCTCTCCACAATGGAGAAAATACCAATGATGACATAACTAATTTTGAATATATATACTTCAGAAGATCAATAGTCCTTTCCGCTTAATATTGTCCACCTTTTGGTTAGCATATCAGATCTCTATGAGTCTGTCAAGCCTTCATATCTATGCCTCTGCCTCAGTAGTGGCAATATTTACACAAACTGAGTTACTCCATACCAATTTACATAAAGTTTTTGCTGTGTTTCAAAATAATTAAAAATTCCTCTATTCCATTAAATAATGTCTACTCTACACACCTGCTCTTACTAGCTATTCCCCTTCTCTTCCAGCATCAACTTTAGTTTTGAAATATTAGATTCAAAGGAACCAATTTCATAGTCAAGCGAAAATTTGGCATATAATTGATTTATTCACCAAAGATTTTTGAACACCTACTTTGTGCAGTGCAGTCTAAGAGACACTGAAGATGTAAAGATAAAGAAGAATGCTAGGCCACAAAGAATTTATAATCTTATAAATAAGAGTATAAAGTACTGTGAGATTGCATGAGGGAAAGATTACTTAGAGAAGGATGAAGGAAAGTCTTCAAAGAATAATGGACATTTAAGCAAGACCTAAAAGAGAAAATATGGGAGTCAATAGCCAGAGTATATAACTTTCTTTTCCTTACTTTAGAGTTAAAACATTAAAACAACAAATAGCGCATGGTAGAGTGAAGAAAGCATACATGTAAATATGGTTGTTGGCAAGAACCTTCCTTCTTTTGGCTTCCAGCAAAATGTAGTATGTGTAGCTCCTCTGGAATGAGTGAGTGTATATAGCAACCTCTTTTTTTGTTTTTCTGGGCCAGAGCATCTTAAAAGGCCAGGAGTGTCTCTAACATAATGTCTTCTGCCTTCCACCAGGGTTTTTGATTGTGATGGTATAGACGGGGGTGAACCAACCTTATTCTTTTCTCTTTGGCTACATTGTTTGGAGTAGCAGTTCCCTACCTTTTTTTGAGAGTGAAAACCCTCCCATTTAAAAAAAAATAAATAAATTTATTTATTTATTTATCTACTTATTTATTTATTTATTTTTAGTTTTCAGCATTCACTTCCACAAGATTTTGAGTTCCAAACTTTCTCCCGATCTCTTCCCTCCACCCATCCCAAATACAGCTTGAATTCTAATTACCTCTTCCCCTACTCTGCCCACCCTTATATCACTTTCTCTTAACCCCCTTCCTCTATTTTCTTGCAGGACAAGATAGATTTCTATACCACATTCCCTGTATGTCTTATTTCCCAGGTGCATGTAAAAACAATTTTTAACATTTGTTTTTAAAACTTTGAGTTATAACTTCTCTCCTTTCCTCCCTCCCTGCCCACCCCATTGAGAAAGCAAGCAATTCAATATTGGTTATACATGTGTAGTCATACAAAACACTTCCATAGCAGTCATGTTGTGAAAGACTAATTATATTTCCCTCCATCTTGTCCTGCCCCCCATTTATTCTGTTCTCTTTTTTGACCCTGTCCCTCCTCAAAAGTGTTTACTTCTAATTAACCCCTCCTCCCATTTGCTCTCCCTTCTATCACTCTTAGTACCATCCACTTAACTCCTTCCCCCCACTTTCCTGCAGTGTAAGATAGATTTTCATACCAATGAGTGTGCATGTTATCCTCTCCTTAAGCCAAGTCCAATGAGAACAAGGTTCACTCTTTCCCTCTCACCTCCCCCCCATTCCCTACCATTGAAAAAGCTTTTTCTTGCCTGTTTTATGTGAGAGATAATTTACCCCATTTTATTTCTCCCTTTCTGCTTCCCCCAATATATTCCTCTCCTTAATTTTATTTTTTTAGATATCATCCCTTCATATTCAACTCACCCTGTGCCCTCTGTGTATATATGTGTGTCGGTATATACATACATACATATACACACACACACACACACACACACACATATACACACACATATATATATACACATGCACACATACACACATACACACACACACACACACACACACACACATATATATATATACATATATATGTTCCCTTCAAATACCCTAATATTGAGAAAAGTCTCAAGAGTTATAAATATTATCTTTCCATGTAGGAATGTAAACAGTTCAAATTTAGTAAGCCCCTTCTGATTTCTCTTTCCTGTTTACCTTTTTCTGCTTCTCTTGATTCTTGTGTTTGAAAGTCACATTTTATATTCAGCTCTGGTCTTTTCATCAAGAATGCTTGAAAGTGGTAGAGCCAAGATGGCAGAGTAGAAGGACGTACCTCTAGAAACTCTGCCTCCACAGACCATAAAATACCTGTAAAAAAGGACTCTAAACAAATTCTAGAGCAGCAGAAGCCACAAAATGACAGAGTGAAAGAGATTTCCAACCCAAGACAGCCTGGAAGGCCAACAGAAAAGGTCTATCATCTGGGTGTGGAGCAGAGCATAGCCTAGCATGTGCCCCACCATGGAAGGGACAGGACTGGAATGGGCTTCAAGGCACCACCAGCAGCAACTGTGATTCCCAGATTCCTCAATCCACAAACACCAAAAGCAGCTTCAGAAGTCAGTGAGAAAACTCTTTCACCTGCATGAGAAGGGAACAGGGTCCTCCTGCCCTAGCCCTGGCCCTAGGTGGCTGCAGCTTCCATTGTTGGAGCCCTGGCCCAAAGACCCTGGGGTAACTGAGCAGCTGATCTGGATCTCAGCCCTGAGTGGTAGCCCTAGGGTGGGGAGAAGGAGCGCTGGCTGGCATGATGGAGCTGGTGGAGGCTCTGGAGAGAGACTTCTACAGGCAGATCCTGGGCAGAAAAGCGTGCTTATAGTTGCTCCCAGACCAGAGTGCAGGTCAGGAGAGGAGTAACCTCCTCTCCCTTGATTGTGCCACCTCGAAGGAACTGAGAAATTACAGGTGTTGGGACTGGAAGCTCAATTCTGTGTGGACGGTCTCGGGCGGGTAAAAGTGGGACTTCTAAATCTTAGAGTCTTACGAGGCCCTCCATGAACAGCGGGGGTTCGAGAAGGTCAGACTGAGCTAGCTCGGGTATTTCCGCCTCTCCCCCGGAGATACCTGATGGGTGGAGTCTCCCTGCCCTCGAGGTTGTCCCGGATTGGAGCACACCTAGTTACCTAACAGCACGGTATTGAGATGCAAACTGTGTGGCTGAAGATTAAGTAGGATTGAGGAAGCCAGAAAGCTCTCTCTTAGCGAGTGTGGAGCCAAGAGGACAGGCTCCGCTCCTCTTCTTTCCTCTCTCCCCTCCCCCTCTCTCCCCGCTTGTACTTCTACTTCCAATCCCTTAAGCTTAGCCTCCTTAGGAAATCTCCCCCTCTTCCTCCTAAGGAAGACCCCCCCCCCTGCACTTGTAACCGATTCCCTGGAATAAAGCTCAACCCCTGTTCGACTCTGGAACGTCCTTTCTCTCATATGTGCATCCGGCGTGGCCAGCCGAAGACCTGGGACAGGTAGGAAAGACTCGGGTAGCCCAATACAGGCCTCTAGGCTTGGCATACAGGTACCCAGAGTATACCCTCCTCGTGACAAAGAACTTCAAAGTCAAGTAACTGGCTGGGAAAATGCCCAAAAAATCAAAAAAGAATAAGACAATACAGGATTATTTTCTTGGTGAGCAGGTATTTTCTTCCATTCTTTGAGATGAGGAAGAACAATGCTTACCATCAGGAAAAGACCTAAAAGTCAAGACTTCTGCATCCAAAACCTCCAAAATAAATATGCAGTGTTCTCAGTCCATGGAAGAGCTCATAAAGGATTTTGAAAACCAGGTAAGAGAGGTGGAGGAAAAACTGGGAAGAGAAATGAGAGAGATGCAAGAAAATCGTGAAAAGTGAGTCAACAGGTTGCCAAAGGAGATCCCAAAAAATGCTGAAGAAATTAACACCTTTAAAAATAGACTAACCCAAATGGCAAAAGAGTCCCAAAAAGCCAGTGAGGAGGAGAATGCTTTAAAAAGTAGAATTAGCCAAATGGAAAAGGAGATTCAAAAGCTCACTGAAGAAAATAGTTCCTTAAAAATTAGAATGGAGCATATAGAAGCTAATGAATTGATGAGAAACCAAGAAATTACCAAAAAAACAAACCCAAAAGAATGAAAAAATAGAAGACAATGTGAAATATCTCATTGGAAAAACAACTGACCTGGAAAATAGATCCAGGAGAGACAATTTAAAAATTATGGGACTACCTGAAAGCCAGGATCAAAAAAAGAGCCTAGACATCATCTTTCATGAAATTGTCAAGGAAAACTGCCCTGATATTCTAGAACCAGAGGGTAAAATAAATATTGAAAGAATCTACCAATCACCTCCTGAAAGAGATCTGAAAAGAAAAACTCCTAGGAATATTGTAGCCAAATTCCAGAGTTCCCAGATCAAGGAGAGAATATTGCAAGCAGCCAGAAAGAAACAATTCCAGTATTGTGGAAACACAGTAAGGATAACATAAGATCTAGAGCTTCTACATTAAGGGATAGAGGGCTTGGAATATGATATTCCAGAAGTCAAAGGAACTAAGATTAAAACTAAGAATCACCTACCCAGCAAAACTGAGTATGATACTTCAGGGTAAAAAAAATGGTCATTCAATGAAATAGAGGACTTTCAAGCATTCTTGATGAAAAGACCAGAGCTGTATAGAAAATTTGACTTTCATTCAAAAGCATCAGGAGAAGCATGAAAAGGTAAACAGGAAAGAGAAATCATAAGGGTCTTACTAAAGTTGAACTGTTTGTATTCCTACATGGAAAGATAATATTTGTAATTCTTGGGACTTTTCTCAGTATTTGGGTAGTTGGAGGGATCATACAAATACATATATGTGTATTTGTGTGTATATATATATATACACATATATGTATATATACATATAAATGTGTGTATATATACATACAAATACATATATGTGTATTTGTATATATACACATATATGTATATATGTGTATATATATATATATATATACAAATACGTATATGTGTATTTGTATATATATATATACACACATATATATGTATATACATATATGTGTGTGTGTGTATATATATATATACAGTGCAGAGTGAGTTGAGTAGGAAGGAATGATATCTAAAGAAATAAAATTAAGGGGTGAGAGGAATATAATGGGAGGAGAAAGGGAGAAATGGAATGGGGCAAATTATCTCTCATAAAAAAGGCAAGAAAGAGCTTTTTCAATGGAGAGGAAAAGGGAGAGGTGAGAGGGAAAAAGTGAAACTTACTGTCATCATATTTGACTTAAAGAGGGAATAACATGCACACTTAATTTAGTATGAAAATCTATTTTACACTACAGGAAAATAGGGGAGAAGGGGATAAGTGGAGTATGGGGGGATGATAGAAGGGAGGACAAATGAGAGGAGGGGGTAATTAGAAGTAAACACTTTTGGGGAGGGATAAGATCAAAAGAGAGAATAGAATAAATGGGGGGCAAGATATGATGGAGGGAAATATAGTTAGTCTTTCACAACATGACTATTTGGAACTCTTTAGCAAAACTACACATATATAGCATATATTGAATTGTTTACCTTCTCAGTGGGGATGGGTGGGGAGGGAAGAAGGGAGAGAAGTTGGAACTCAAAGTTTTAGGAATGAATGTTGAGAATTGTTTTTGCATGTAACTGAGAAATAAGAAGTACAGGTAATGGGTTTTAGAAATCTATCTTGTCCTACAAGAAAAGAGAGAAGATGGGGATAAGGGAAGGCAGGGATGTGATAGAAGGGAGGGTAGATTGAAGGAAGGAGTAATCGGAATGCACGGTGTTTAGAGTTGGGGGGAGGAGACAGATGGGGAGAAAATTTGAAACTCAAAATCTTGTGGAAATGAATGTTAAAAGCTAAAAATAAATACATTGGAAAAAAAATGCTTGTAAGTCCTCTATTTCATTTAATGACCATTTTTTCTCCTGAAGTATTACACTCCGTTTTGCTGAGTAGGTGATTCTTGGTTTTAATCCTAGTTCCTTTGACTTCTGGAATATCATATTCCAAGCCCTTCAGTCCCTTAATGTAGAAACTGCTAGATCTTATATTATCCTGATTGTGTTTCCACAATACTGGAATTCTTTCTTTCTGGCTGCTTGCAATATTTTCTCCTTGACCTGTAAACTCTGGAATTTGGCTACATTATTCTTAAGAGTTTTCCTTTCAGGATCTCTTTCAGGAGGTGATCAGTGAGTTCTTTCCATTTCTGTTTTATCCTCTGGTTCCAGAATATCAGGGCAGTTTTCCTTGATAATTTAATGAAAGATGGTATCTAGACTCTTTTTTTGATCCTGGCTTTCAGATAGTCCCATTATTTTTAAATTGTCTCTCCTGGATCTATTTTCCAGGTCAGTTGTTTTTCCATTGAGATATTTCACATTGTTATTTTGTCGTTCTTTTGGTTCTGTTTTATAATTTCTTGATTTTTCATAAAGTCATTAGTTTCCATCTGCTCCAGTCTAATCTTTAAGGAATTATTTTCTTCAGTGAGCTTTTAGATCTCCTTTTCTATCTGGCCAATTCTGCTTTTTAAAGCATTCTTCTCCTCATTGACTTTTTGAATCTCTTTTGCTATTTGGGTTATTCTATTTTTCAGGTGTTACTTTCTTCAGTATTTTTGTGAGTCCCCTTTAGCAAGCATTTGACTTGTTTTTCATGATTTTCTTACATCATTCTCATTTCTCTTCCCAATTTTTGCTCTACTTCTGTTACTAGATTTTCAAAATGCTTTTTGAGCTTTTCCATGGCCTGAGACCAATTTATATCTGTCTTGGAGGCTTTGGATGGAGGAAATTTGACCTTGTTGTCTTCTTCTTCTGTTTGAATATTTTGGTCTTCCTTTGTCACCAAATTAAGATTCTACAGTCTGATTCCAGGTTTTGTTCATTTACCTGGCTTTTGACCTCTTTGTTAAGGTAGTTCTCTGTTTCCAGAGGATCTGGGAGGTGTACCTTTACCATCTCGATTCCCCCCATAATCTGTGAGCCTAGAAGTCCAGAAACAACAGCTGCTGCTGTCCCTGCTTCTGCTGCTGCTTCTGTGGCTTCTGTAGGCTCCTCCACCCCTTCCACCACCTGGGGCTGGGCTCCAACCACTCTACCATCTCACATAGGTCCAACAGGTTTTTTTTCCACTGACTTTCTAATTTGTTCTCAGCATTTTGGGGTCATGAAGTCTGGAAACCTCCACAGGTGCTAGAGATTCAGTCCCCCTCCCCCCCACTCCCTTCAGATCCTGTCTTTGCTGGCATACCCATGCTGGACTACACTCTGTTCCCAGTGTGGCACAATTCATATACATTTCTAGTCACCCTTCCAGCTCTCTTGGGCTGGAAGTTTGCTTCACTCCATCATTCTGTGGGTTCTGCAGCTCCAGAATTTGTCTAGAATCATTTTTACAGGTATTGGCCTGGGTATGAGGGGAGAGCTGTAGCAATTCTCGGCTTTTACTCCACGATCTTGGCTCCACCCCCAGCCCTCCCTTTTAATGTTAAAATATTGTATTCCCCCCCTCGCCAAAATAGTGAGAATAACTGTGAAATTGTGATAATTAGTAAGAAAATACTTAATGAAAAAAGGCTACAATGAAGTCAGCTTTGTTTTTCAACAAATTTATATTTTCTTACATTAGTTTCTATGTACATTTGGACAGCAACAATATGTGTATTAATATTACAACATATACATGTATTAATGTGAGAGGAAGAATAGGAGTAATGCCCAGTCTCAAGGGAAGAAAACTTGGGTTTCAAGTCCTAGCTCTGTCGCATTTTGGCCCTGTGACTTTAGATAAGTTATTTAACCTCTCATTTCCTCAAGCAGCTCGAGTTTTAAGCCTATAAATTGCTGAGTAGGTGTGGATCTAAATTAGCAGAAGTTTTCTCACTGGGAGTTTCTTTTATTAGCAAAAACACACATCTAGACACAAAACAAATATATGTATGTAAGACATTATTTATTTGGTCTACAAAAATTATGTTTGATAAATATCAAAATGGCAATACTTAGTGAATATATACATTCTTGGGAAACCTTTGTAGTAACTGCAGAGACCATCCAAAATCTGGGACTCACATTTTAGAAACCTATTGTTGTTATCATCATTATCATTTATGTAGCACTCTAAAGTTTGCAAAGTACTTTACGTTTATTGTCTCTGTCGATCCTTGCTACAAGCAACACCCCTGTGAGGTCTGCATTTTACAGATGAGAAGATAGTCTGAAAGAGGTTGAGTGACTTACTCAACTAATAAGCAGCTATCCTAAGTTATATACACATATACATAAACATATAAATACGTACGTGATCTATTGTCTACTATGGTATATCTCTATCTATCTATCCATCTGTCCATCTGTCTGTCTGTCTATCTATCTATCTATCTATCTATCTATCTATCTATCTATCTATCTATCTATCTATCTATCTATCTATGTGTTACTTTTTAAAAAAATCACTGAATTAGTCAGCACTGTTGAATCCCTTCAGGATTTTTGTTAACGTGGAATTCTAAGACCTTGACAACAGATGGCAGTATTTCTTTTTTTTAACCTTTTGATTTCCTCTTCATTTTTTTGTAGATTGTAGGGGCTGGTGACTTTGCACAGCCCTTCTTCACTTAAATCCAATTCATTTGCAAGTCATGGCATCACCTTCCTGATATCACAGTCCTCTTCAAGACAAATAACAAGGACAACAAGAAGATTGTAAGGAATGATTGAAATAAGTCTGATTTTTTTCTCAACAGCTATATATCTTTATGCATGCATTTATCTGGTGTGAATGTGCCACTGACTTGTTTAAATCCATCTTTCTTATTGTCAGCCTGTTTTCTTAAGCTTTTCTTTAGTTAGAGAGGATAGATAGAGAGGGGAGCAGCCTGTTGTTTTGTACACTATGGCAGGACCCTGAAGAGTCAGTCTATGCCCTTCAGTGGTTTACAGTTCAGTTTAAATGGGAAGTAAAAATGTAAGAGCTGAAGTCAAGAAACTTGGAGATAAGTGCAGTACAGTGAAAGGAACACTGGATTTGGAGTCAGAATTTGATTTTGAATTCTATTTACATCCATTAGAACCTAACTGTTTCCTTATTTGTTAAGTTAAATCAAAGAGGTGATCTAAAGCAAGGAACTATGGACTTGCTTTTTATATGTATTTTGATGACTCTAAATTTAATAGATTTCATTTGTAATCCTATATATTTTATATTATGCATTTGTTCTGAATTCTGAAAAGTCCAGAGACGTTGCCAAACTGCCAAAAGGATCAATGGCCCAAGAAAAGTTAAGAACAACTGGCATAGATGATTCATTCATCTTACAATTGGAGACATAGCCCATGGCTACATGAATCCCATTTTCCCAGTTGTGGTCTTGGCTTCATTAACACTGTGCTATTGCAAACACCTGAACTAATAAACAACAAATTATTTATATACACAAAAACAAAAGGAGTATGTAATAATGAGGTGAAAAGAAGAGATATTAGTTTTGGAGTGAGGTTAAAAGGAAAAGAGGAATATAAATTGACAGGGAAGAACCATCACAGTGATGGTGGGATGCTAACATAACCTTCAACATTTTCTGCATAACAATAATAACTTAAGAGATGTTTAGCTATATAATGAAGGGCTGGACTAAGGGATTCCTACAGCCTGTACCAAGCAAAGAGTCAGTGGGTTAGTAAAAAGCAGAATTTCCTCTTTATTTCCTGAGTGATTTATCTAATATTGATACATGTACATGCTACTGGGGATAGACCAATTTATTCTGTGTCAACTTTTTTTATCTCCCTACTTACTCCACAGAGATAAGCGGATTTTATAGCAAAAAGCAAAGTACTATTTTTAAACTACTAAATTTGAGGTAAAATGGAAATATCCTGTAGGATATTTGAAATTAGGATGAGAGTCAGATTGAAATCCACCTCTGATTCTGTCTAGCTGAGATGCTATCTGACCTGCTTGTCGATATAAACATCACAAATGATTAGGCTTCTTAAGAGTCAACCTAGAAGGGTGGAGACAAGATGTCAGAGTAGAAAGATGGACCTGCTCTAGCTCTCCCCTCATAGCCCTTAAAATACCTGTAAAAAATGACTCTAAACAGATTCTAGAGCAACAGAAGCCACGAAATGGCAGAGTGAGAGATTTCCAGCCCAAGAAAGCCTGGAAGGCGTACAGAAAAAGTCTATTGCACTGGGTTCAGAATGGAGTGCAGGCCAGGGTGGGCCATGCAGCATGGACAGGACTGGAGCAGGCTTCAGGGAGCTGAATTGCATGTAGCTGCTGCCATTTCCAGATTTCTCAATCCACAAATGCAAAAGACAGGTTCAAAGGTCAGTGAGAAAACCCTTTCAACTAGGTGAGAGGGGAGCAGCCACTGAGGCAGCAGTGTCCACTTTTGGAGCCCTTGACCTAAAGATCCTGGGAAAATCAAGCAGCTGATCTGGATCTCAGTCCTGAGAGATGGTCCTGGGGTGAGGAGGAGTGCTGGCATGGCATAACTGGTGGTACCTGGGGAGAGGGAATTCTACTCGTGGTTCCAGGGCAGAAAAGAGTGCTTGTGATTCCTCACAGACTAGACCGCAGGCCAGGAGAGGAGTAAACTCTTCTCTCTTTATTGTGCCACCTTCGAGGAAATAAGAACTTACAGGTCCCTAGAGATGTATCAGAGAACAGCTGTATAAAACCTCTGAAACCCAGGATAGTATACCCTCCACTTGAGAAAGGATTCAAAAGTCAAGTAACTGGCTGGGAAAATGCCCAAAAAGGGGAAAAAATAATACTACTGCTTTCTTGGTGAAAAGGTATTTTCCATCCTTTCAGATGAGGAAGAGCAAAGCATACAATCAGAGGAAGGCAGCAAGATCAAGGCTTTTATATCCAAAGCACCCCCCCCCCCCCCCCAGAAAATATGCAATGGCCTCAAACCATGGAAGAGTTCAGAAAGGATTTTGAAAATCAATAAGAGAGGTGGAGGAAAAATTGGGAAGAGAAATGAGAGAAATGCAAGAAAATCATGAAAAGCAAGTCAACAACTTGCTGAAAGAGACCCCAAAAATGCTAAAGAAAATAACATCTTTAGAAATAGACTAACCCAAATGGCAAAAGAGGTTCAAAAAGCCAGTGAAGAGAAGAATACTGTAAAAAGCAGAATTGTACACATGGAAAAGGAATTTCAAAAGTTCACTGAAGAAAATAGTTCTTAAAAAATTAGAATGGAGCAGATGGAAGCTAATGACTTTATGAGAAACAAAAAAATTATAAAACAAAACCAAAAGAATAAAAACAGAAGACAGTTGAAATATCTCATTGGAAAAACAACTGACCTGGAAAATAGATGGAGGAGAGACAATTTAAAAATTATTGGTCTACCTGAAAATCATGATTTAAAAAAAGAGCCTAGACATCTTCCAAGAAATTATTAAGGAAAACTACCCTGATATTCTAGAACCAGAGGGTAAAATAGAAATGGACAGAATTCACCAGCTATCTCCTGAAAGAGATCCTAAAAGGAAAACTCCTAGGAATATTGTAGCCAAATTCCAGAGTTCTCAGGTCAAGGAGAAAACATTGCAAGCAGCTGGAAAGAAACAATTCAATAAGAATAACACAGAATTTAGCAGCTTCTAGATTAAGGGATTGAAGGGCTTAGAATATGATGTTCCAGAGGTCAAAGGAGACAGAATTAAAACCAAGAATCACCTACCCAGCAAAACTGAGTATAATAGTTCAGGAGAAAAGAAATGGAATTTCAATGAAGTAGAAGACTTGCAAGCATTCTTATTGAAAAGACCAGAGCTGAATAGAAAATTTGACTTTCCAATATAAAAATCAGTAGAAACTTGAAAAGGTAAACAGAAAAGAAAAGCCTTAAGGAACTTATTGAAATTGAGCTGTTTACATTCCTACATGGAAAGATGTTATTTGTAACTCATAAGACCCTTTTCAGTATTAGCTTAGTTAGAGGGGATATATATTTATGTATGTATATATATATATATGTATGTATATACACATATATGTAAGTGTGTATGGGTATGTATGTATATGTATTATATAAGTATAGGTATGTATGGGTACATGGGTGTATGTGTATATACACATAAAGGGCACAGAGTGAGCAAAATATGAAGGGAGAATACCTAAAAAAAATAGAATTTACTGATGAGTAGAATGTAGTAGGAGTAAGAGAAAGGGAGAGGTAGAATGTAGCAAATCTTCTCACATAAAAGAAGCAAGAAAAAGTTTTTACAATGGAGGGGAAGAGGGGAGAAATGAAAGGAAATAATTGAGTCTTACTCTCATGGGATTTGGCTTAAGCAAGAAATAACACACACTCAATTGGATATGGAAATCTATTTTGCCCTACAGGAAGGCAGGGGAGAAGAGGACAGGAGAGGGAAGATAATAGAAGGGACAGAAAATTGGAGAAAGGGATAATCAGAAGCAAACATTATTGTGGGAGGACAGGTCAAGGAAGAGAATGGAATAAATGGAGGGCAGGATAGGACAGAGGAAAATGTGGTTAGTCTTTTGCAACATAACTATTATGGAAGTATTTTGCATGGCTACACCTGTATGACTTATATTGAATTGCTTGTTTTCTCAATGAGGATGGGTCAGCAGTGAGGATGGGAGAGAATATGGAGCTCAAAGCTTTAATAATGAATGTTAAAAATTGTTTTAGCATGCAACTGGAAAATAAGATGTACAGCCAATGGAGTATAGAAATCTATTTTGCCCTATAGGAAAATAGAGGGGAGGGCATGGAAGAAGGGGGTATGAGAAGGGAGGACAGACTGGAGGAAGGGGTAGATGAGCTGCATGCTGTCCTGGAGTGGGGAGAGATGGGGAGAAACTTTTGAATTCAAATTCTTGTGAAAGTGAATGTTGAGAACTGAAAAATAAGATATATATTTTTTAAAAAAGAAAGAAAATTAGGATGACCTTCAATAGGTTAAAATAGAGAAAATTTAAGGAATATCAGTCTAGAATTGTCAAATCAGTTAATTAAGGTGGAGCAGATAAGCTAGAGGACATGAAATGGGATACTGTAGAAGTAGAAGAAAAAGACTATGTGGGCTGAAATCTCCTCTTTGCCAACCAAGAGGGAATGGGAAGGAGAAGAGAACAGAACATAGTAAAGGAGCAGTTGTGGGAGTGCCAGGCCAGTGCCAAAGGCAAGAAATGGTCTTGAAACATGGGATATTTATGTCAAAAGCAACAGCAAAGTAGATAGAGGAGAGGATGTTAAATTTGACTCAGAGAAGGTTTGTATGGTGTTTAGAAAATAAATGCATGTGTTAAGACGTATATATAATGAAGGTATATCAACGTTAATTATAACGTGGCATCATTATATTACTGTAATTATAATACGTTTAGAAGTGTTCTGACAAAAAATAGGAAAATAATATCATGTTCAATGAGAAAACAGGTGGAATTGTGTCAGAAATCCGTGTGGAGAGTTCAGATTTTTTCAGTGTCCCGTAATTTCTTTTGGGTTCCACTATATTCACAGAAAGGAAGCTCATATACTTATGGTGAAAAAGAAACTTAGGAGCTTAGTAGAAAGAAAATACAATTCCTTAGCACATTTAATAGCAGTTAACATTTATATAATGCTTACTGTGAATTAGGTGCTGTGCTGTCTCATTTTATCATTTGTCTTTTAATCCCTAATTTCAAAATAGAGCTAATTCTTCTCTCCAGATATGGCTAAGAAAAACGATTCTTCATTTTCTGATGCTGTAAAGGAAGTTGTAGAGCAACAGCAATCCCAGACATCTGAAATAGAGAAAAACAAAAAAATTCTGTTCCACTTGCAGGTAATTTCATTCACTATACCTTTAATAAAATATTAAATGTATGTGAAACTTCCTCATTAACATAAGAGAAATGATTAAAGGTGATATAACATTTCATTTTTTTAGGAATGCTTTTTCAGCCATTCAATTGTACCTAAATTATATTTATATGAACATTCTAATCATGTGGGAAATGTGTCAATCTGTGCATAAAATTAATACAAAATATTTAAATGTTTTGTAACAACAGCCACTGAAGCAGCTAGTTGGCACAGTGGATAGAGTGGAAGACTTGGATCAGGAAGACCTGAGTTTGATCCCTTCATCAGACATTTACTAACTGTCTGACCACTTGATCTTTCTGTGCCTCTGTTTCCTCAAATGTAAAATGAGTATAATAATATCTACTTCCTAGATTTGTTGAGAAGATACATGTTAATGCTTTGAGAATGTTAAAGTGCTATTTAAATGCTAGCTATTAGACAACTCAGAGTTCACATTTGTGTATGTGTGTGTATGTGTGTGTGTGTGTGTGTGTGTGAGAATTCTTTGTTGTTCCTAAAATGCTTAACTTGGCTCACAGATTTTATTCAATATTTTCAAAATTATAGATCACTAGTGACTCTTAATCTGAATGGAGCCTGGTGGCTTGCCTTCATCTTTGGACATGAAACAGTTAATTGTGTTCACTGCCTATACTTCCTCAGTACTTTACAGTCTGGCTTTTGGCCCTAAAAACTCAACTGAAACTCCTCTCTCCAAAATTACCAGTGCTATTTTGATCACCAAGACTATAGGTCTTTTCTCAATACTCATCCTTCTTGATCTGAGTGTTTCAGTTGACCCTGTTAATAGCCTCTCCTGCTAGATAGTCTTTCCTTTCCATGTCTTTGTGACACAGCTTTCCTCTTCTGGTTTGCCTTCAGTCTAGGTGGTTACGCCCTCTCAGACTCCTTTCCTGAGTCATTGTCCACATCATACCTCATACTACAAAGTTCTAGATGGAGTTCTCTTATCTTCTCTCTCTTTTTTTTTCTAAGGAAACTTATCAGCTCCCATGGATTTAACTATCACCTTTATGTATATAGTTTCTGGATCTATATATTTAGCCCAGTTCTCTCTCCTAAGCTTCATTCAGTCCCTGTTTAACTCAATTATTGTTTCCAGTTTTCAATTGTATCTTAACCGTCATGACTCCACTTGGTTTTCTTTCCAAAGATACTGGAGTGGCCATTTCCTTCTCCAGCTCATTTTGTCGATGAGGAATTGAGGTGAACAGGATTGAGTGACTTGTTCAAGGTCACAGCGCTATTAGGTATCTGAGGTCAGATTTGAACTCACAAAGATGAGTCTTCCTGATTTCAGGTCTGGCGTTCTATCCACTGTGGTGCCTGCCTAACTGTCCCTTAAACTTAATACTGTTTCTCTCAAACTGAAATCTTTATCTTTCTCCTTAATCCTTTCTTCTTCAGACTTCTTTATTTCTAATAAAGGCACAACCATTCTTCCAGGTCTCAGGTTTGTTATTTTGTCCTTATTCTTGACTCCCAGTTCTCCCTCACCCACATACTCAGTCAGTTACCAAATCTTGCCATTCCTACTTTCACAACATCTCTCACATTTGATCCATTTTCTCTCTCCATACTTCTACCATCTTAGTTTAGGCCCTCCTCCCCTCTTGCAGACTCTTACAGTGACCTCATTTGTTTTCCCAGCATCAAGTCACTCATGCTTCTAGTCTGTTCTACACACTGCTGCCAAAGTATTTTTCTCTAAGTGCAGATCTGACCATGTGACTCAAACAACTCTTGTGACTTCCTATTGATTCTAAGATAAAATATAAACTCTGTGGTTTTGCTTTTAAAGCATTGCACACTTGACCCTACTCTACCTTTCTGACTTCGTTGTACACTATTCCTCCTCTCACATTCTGCAGCCTACCCACATTGACCTCTCTGTTCCTCATTCACAGCGTTGCATATTTTTATCCTCATACCTTTGCCCTGGCTGTCTCCCTTGTCTGGAATGTACTTCCTCCTTACCTCTACCTCATAATATCCCTCTTTTCCTTTAAGACACAGCTCTAGATTCTGAATGAAGCCTTTCCTGATCTTTCCTGATTCTCCCAGCTGTTAGTGCCATCCTTTCCATAATACCTTGTATTAACTATTTTATGAGTTATGTGTGTAAACTTATATTTATAATACATGTTTTTTATATGTATTTGTCTCCTTCACTGAAATGTTAAGTGCATTATGAATAGTTATCATTTCATTCTTTGTACTTTTATCCCTAGCACTTAACAGTTCCTGGTACACAGTAGATGCTTAATACATAGTTGTTGACTTGTTGGTTGATTGATATGAAAGCACTGAAGAAGATTACAATTCATGGGTTTGACTAAAAAGACAAATATATAAGAAACAAAATGTTTTAAACTCTTTATACAGAAGGATTTTTATTTAATTTTCAGCTGTAGCTACCACTAAAATTGCTGTCCGTTTTCAAGTTACCACAATAAGATTTGTAGCAAACTCAGATTTTTACTATTTAAAATGAGTGACCCTGTACACTGTTGCTAGCTCCTAGAGTTCTCTATTTAAGCCTCATTCAAGTTAGAAGCTTCAGAGTGTTCATAAGGTAATTCTTCTTTGCTTTTTCTTATTATGGTAAAAAAAAAAAAAAACAATAACAGCAAACCTAAGGAATAGAATATTGTGAAGTTTCAGTTTTAAAGATGCTTCTTCATTATGATTTCATCAGTGATTTTATCCTTTCAGCATGATAGTGTGGTGTAATAGACTTTGAGTCCTGTCTTTGCACCTAACTATTTGTGTAATCTTGGCAGAGGAGATCCTCTCAACTGGCCTCTCTTTCCTTATTCACAGAAAGAGAGGATTAGAATGTATGAACCCTAAGGCCCCTTCCAGCTCTAAATCCAGGATTCCATGACCACAGATTATAATCCTTCCAATATTCTATAAACTGTTGTTATAGCTCATTACAGGATGGTCAACTTTATGGTTATTAGCTTTTCTGAATTTAGAGTAGGCTGGTCTTTGGAGAGCAGACACACAGACTATCCCAGAATTCCTAGGCCCAAGGCTTTTTAGCCTCATGGGACCTTTCAGAGCCTGAATTTCACTAGTATAGTCTTCACAAACACAGGCTCAGTTCCACGTCATGTTAAGTCATTGGAGGAAGACTTTGGTGGAAAGATCTTCAAGAATTAGATTTTAACTTGAAAATATATTACCACCACCATTACCACTTTCAACAACAACAATGAAGAATCCTATGCATTTATATAATGCCTATAATTTTCAAATTTTTTTTTAACATATCCTGACACTTAACTGCTCCGCTGTCTAAACTGCAGTAGCTTAGGCATGTTTATAGACTGCCTGATTCATATACTTGGGGTATGTAGGTAGCACAGTAGATACAGTTCTTGTCCTGGAATCAAGAAGACTCCTCCTCATGAGTTCAAATCTATTCTCAGACATTTACTAGCTGTGTCACCCTGAGCAAGTCACTTAGCACCGTTTACCTCAATTCCTCATCTACAAAATGAGCAAACTGCTCCAGTATTTTTGCCAAGAAAACCCCAAAATGGGATCAGGAAGTGTTGGACACATCTGAAACAACTCGATGATAACAGTTCATATGCTTGGATATGGCCCTCAAGAACAATTTAATTGAAACTATTCCTTAGCAAGTGATTTTTTTCCTTTCTTAGCATAGTTTGATGTCAAAGTATCAGCTGTGATATGGCATTGATATTAGCATGACAGCATATTTTTTGTTTAATTACTAGACTTTTCTGTCATGTAACAGTAAAAATATGTTCCATTTTTAAACCACTTTCACACATTTATCTTGTGTAATCCTAACAATAGCTCTACAAAATAAGACTGTATAAGTAAGTAAACCTGTTCTATATAGGAGAAAAATGAAATTCAAGAGTTAAAAATCTTCTTCATGGTCTCTTGGCTAGGACTAGGCTCCAAGTCTTTCAGTACATAATCCAGAGCTCTTTCCACTTTACCACACCCACAGTCTCTTTGTATTACTTCTGTTATTCCACAGTTATGCTTATTAGCTCAAATTTTTAAATATTTTATCAAAATAAAATGTTAGGACAAAATAATAAAAGCCACATAGCTAGAAGTAAATGAAAATTATAGAAAATAGCATTCCAAGTTCTATAAGAAATTTTTAAAAATCACTCTGAAATTTGATTGTATTTTTCATTTTCTTATACATTGGTTTTTCTAAATCTGAGAAATAGATATTTTTCAGATTAAGTGACTTCCCTACATGTATTATGCATCAAAACAATGACTTTCCTCTGATGTTGAATATCATGAATTAATAATGATAATGTTGAACTATATTACAGAATGAAGTCCGTGAGTTTGAGAAACAAATAGGATCTGTCATAGCAAAGACCAAAGAAACAGAAAAGCTCATTTATCAACAAGAAAGTGAAATAGAAAAAACCAAGCTTCATTGTGGAAGCCTAGAGGCTCAAATCAAATCCTTACATGCAGAAAATGTAAAGCTCAAATTTTCCATAGAAACATCACAAGAACAGTTTGAAGAGCGCCAGATGAGAAATAATGCATATGATGAGAAAATAAGAATATATAAAGAAAGTATTGCTGAGGCAGAAAATAAATGGTCATTTATGATTGAACTCCATCAGAAAAAAGAACAAATTAAACAATTAATGACAAAGAAAAAGAAACTGATCCATGATCTCCAAAATCCAGAAGGAAACATGATGAAACAAGCCCAGGTTTGAAATATTCTTTTTTGGACCTCATCTTTTTTATCATTTTTTTTTCAGTGCTATATAATACATTAGTTAGCAAGGGAGGGAGTGTTGACTCAGAATTAAGCAGTAGAGCTACTTGTTAAACTGTTTAAACTAGATTCATAAGCTTCTCCGTTGACTTTTATAACTTTTTTCAACTTTGTAAAGCATTTAAAATGAGTGACAACAGTGCCAAATGTGTGGAAGCATAACTGAAAAATGAAATAAAATTAGATTTATAAAAATATATAGGAAAAACATCCTGTGAGCAATTAATCCATTTATGATTAAAAATTGTGATTCAAAGAAATGCTCAAGCACTTGGCTCCAGACTGATAGATCTTAACCAACTCAAATCTATTTAATATGTCTAATGCTGATTTGGAAATAATATAAATTAATGATTATACCGTAAGCTGTTTTCTTCTTTTGCCTGCTGTTCTTTAAAGACCGGGAGCTACAAACTTTAGGATGTCAGTCATTTCTTAGTGCTGTTACTGGGCAATAGCCACCATGACTACCACTTATCTTTGCATCTTATTTCCATTTGATTCTTGGTTCTGTTTCAGAATCTATGGGGTTTTGACTAAGTTTCTAATTTTAGTTGTGTAGAATAGAAATATTTAAATGATGCTTAACAGCTTCTAGGTAATGTTTTTTTTTTTAAATCACAGTGATAACTCTGTCTTGGATTTTATGTACTAGTACCCATCTTCTATTCACCCATGTACTTTCATTTTTTATATATAGGAAGAAATTATGAATCTAAAAGATAAAATTGTAACTGTAGAGGCATCTATCTCCACACAAACTGATTTACTTGAGGAAGAGAAGAAGGTACATGAAAAACTGATCAAAGAAATAGAGGTAAGTTTTAGATATTTGAGTTAATTTTTTAAAATCTCAGTTCTATATAACATAATTTAAATACAGTTGTCAGTTTTCCATTCTAGTGAAGGCAGAGGAGTTAGTAATCTGAGATTTAAAAACAAATTTTAATCTAAATTTATTTGTTGGATTTTGAAATGTGGCCAGGAAATTCTGCTTTTGCAAAACTTCTTCACAGAAGGTGTGCTGGCCCTGCTCATTTTTACTACCATGGTCTGTTTAAGTTGTTTATTGAGGATGCATACAGCTGCTCTTTTACCACAGAATAGTGGAGATGTATTGTGTTCTGTTAGAACTGGGAGGAACCTTAGAGCAGACAATGTTCTATACAAAGGAATCCTTGGACATCATCTGATCAGCACTAGGGTAAGAAAATGCCAAATGTCCAACCAAAACGCAGCATCCTTAATCAGAAATGTCTAGGGGAAAGAATCTGAACTGATGATATTTCTTACAGACCTTTAGTTGAGAGCTGGAGAAGCCAGTCTCATAATGCCATACATACATTCAGCCTTCTTTCTCAAATTTGTCATGGACAGGATTCTAAACCAAGTTTATCTCCCTAAGACATAGTCATATAGTATGAGATAATCCCTCAGAGATAGGATTTGAATCCTGCTTACACCACTTATTACCTTTTGGTCAAGTCATTTAACCCCACAGGAACTCAGTTTCCTTGTTTGATAAGTTACAAGGTCGAACTTAGTGACCTCTAAGTTCCCTTTTAGCCCTAAATCTGTGATCCTTTTGTCTTCCTTTTCACATAAGTGTGTCACACACCAAAGCCTTTTGATGCCTTTCCCTTAAAAAATAAGTTTTGTCAGCCTACTTTTATTCCCGTTGATACTGCAAGATCTGTTTTTTAGGCTTGTTAAGGTTTGAGGTAGAACCTTAGGCATGATAGGTTCTAAAATATTGAGGGAAAACTGAAATTTGAGACATTGAGGAAAGCCCAGCAACAAAAGCAAAGGGAAAATGGGTATGTCTCACAAAGGAAAATCTCTGAGGGATTAGGCAACTGACACTACAAATACGTAAGCCTCCGAGGCCATGAGCATGTGGGAATTGGCATAGTAGACTCATTCATTAATATTGTTCATTTCGGAGTATTACCCATGTCTGGACTCCTGAAAAGACTGTTCTGTGATTTCATGCTTATGTTTATGAAAAACAAGTGGTAGTTATCATATTTTCAGAGCTTTTAAGAAGATTTGTTTTTTCATCAGTATAAGTCCTCCATCAGTGCTCTCTACCTTAGTAAATGAAAAGAATCAGAACTGATGGTATTTCTTTTAGGCCTTTAGTTGAGAGCCAGAGAAGCCAATCCTATAATGCCGTACATGCATTCAGCTTTCTTTCTCAAATCTGTCCTGGACAGGATTCTAAACCAAGTTTTTCTTCCCAAGACATCATCATTTCTACCTCCACTACACCTCTTGTATCCGTTCGCTTCTCCCTGTTCACACTGCTGTCACCCTGATGCAGGCTCATATCTTCACTCCTAGAATATTGCAGTAGCTTGAAGCTGGTCTCCCTGCTTCAAGTCTCTCCTCACTTAGTTTTCAGAATGATCTTCCTAAGCACAAATCTGACCTTCAGGGTCAAATATTAAGTCAGGGGCTTTAAAGTCCCTTTCTTCTTACACTTTACTCTCCTCGTATTTTACAGTTGGGTCACAATTGCCTTCTTTCTGTTCCTCACACATGACACTCTATCTCCTGACTATCTTTTTGCTGGCTTCCCCCTATGGCTCTTTATTTTTAGGTCCTAGCTTCCTTAGATTCCTTCAAGACTTAGCGCCCCCCCCCCTCCCCCCGCACCAGAGACCTCACTCTAAGATCGCTGCCTATTTATTTACACTGTATATCAGGTATGTGCAGAATTCTTTGCATGTTGTCTCCTTTATTAGAAGCTGAATTCCTTGAGGGCAGGGAACATGTGTTTTACCTTTCTTTGTATCCCCAGCATTACTAAGCTCCTGGAACACAGTAAACACTTAATGCTTGTTGACTGCTACTTCATTTCCAGGAATGGTAGTAGATATGATTACTAGTCCCACAGTAAAAGATATAACAGCAGCTTGGGGGTCTGGATCAAGCCAGAAATGGTAAAGGGTTACCCATCAGAATAAATGATTTTTGAAATTCTTTCTTAAAAGTTCATTACTCCTTGGCCACCCTTTTGTTGATGAGTCTTTCTGAATTTAGTAAGGTAGGCCCCTAGACAACTGAAGTACATTTGTTGCCTGGTCCATGCAGCTTAGAAGGAACAGACAAGATTTGTGTTCTACTAACAAAGTTTTTGAAAAGCTCAAGAATATCTCCATGCCACAAGGAGACATGGTGGACTTTAAAGGAAGAATAATCATTGTATTTTTTTTAATAGAGCATATAAAGCTTCAAGTAGGACTGAATTTTATAGTAGTATGTTACCACAAAGCTTAGTGACAATTCATGTTCAGATGATTATAGGAGGAAATTTAGAATATAGAAAAAATAGATTAAAAATAAAATCTACAGTGAAACTGCAAACCTGAAAATAATGTATCTTAAAAGTATTAATTTAGAAATAGATTATTGTTTCTAACTTATTGCATCTAATTTAGAACACTATCAA
This sequence comes from Notamacropus eugenii, assembly GCF_028372415.1. NCBI lineage: Eukaryota > Metazoa > Chordata > Mammalia > Diprotodontia > Macropodidae > Notamacropus > Notamacropus eugenii. The sequence continues at coordinate 294,116,467 of NC_092877.1, read as the reverse complement.
GGTACAGACTGAATGGTCTTATACTGTATCCCATGAGTATAATTTATATTTCACTGAGAATAAAAATAAAAATACTTTTCTGGGCAAGATTAATATACTTAGATGTTAAATCTTCTATTTTAAAGGTTCATATCTATTTCAGTGGCATTGATGTTTAGTCTTAGACAGAAGTATGGATGAATCTGAGACTTTCATTTTTTTATCACTTCAGCAGATAACTTCCTGCACTGAAAATTAATGAACTGTTTCAAAGCCTTATAACAGCCAGTTTTGTCAAGAATATCTTTTCCATTATAATTTTAGGTTTATTACCTTTAATACATTTTAAAGTAGTTCTGTGTTAACACTACCATAATATTAGAGTTGAAAAAAATAAAACTTAAAAAATTAGATGCTGCACGATTAAGTTATAAAAGCAAAGATGAATATATTTGATGTGATATATATATGATATTATATAATCATCATCATAGTAGCTTGAAAACATTAATTTTTCTCGTGTCTGAAGAATTGCAGTAAACAAGTATTCCACTTGAAATAGCAGTGTTCTTGGAAGGATATATGTTTCAAAGGTAAAATAATTTTGCATCGCCCATTATACCTTTTGCTTCTTAGTAAGACACTTCATGGTATGGTGGAAAGGACACTGAACCCAAGTCCAGTTTCCAAAATCCAGATTCCAAAATCAAGCAACAAGCGTTTATTAAGTATCGGTTGTATGCCACAATCAGGTAATATATGAGTTTGAATCACACCTCATATAATTACCAGGTGTTTTTTCTAGTTGTTTTGCCATGGCTAAGTAATTTATTCTCTCTGAGCCTTTGTTTTCACATCTATAAAATGTGGTAAATAATAACTCCCAAGGTTGTTGTGAAACTCAAATAAGACAATGTACATAAAAAGCTTTTTTAACCTTAAAGTGCCACATTACAGTGGGCTATTATTAATTCTGCTCCTTTTGCATTTCTAGCCTTCATGAAACTTCTGCTCAGATGCCTCACTGTAAAAGTGACACCAAGTACTTGAATCAGTTGATCAACAAGCACTCACAAAAGGGCCAGTTACATCCAAAAATTGAGGTAGAGGTTCTACCAGTGGAGCCTAAAGTCCAGAAGATTTTACCAAACTCTAAAAATTTGACACACCATATGTCCAGTGACATATAATGTGTATGCCATTCAAGGACCAGTAAATTGCTCAGAGAGGCTAAAGAACAAAAAGCTTGGGTACCAGGTGATCAGTATTTTTGGCTATGGTAATGAATAAAAGAATGACTCCTAAGCCTGAGAGGTGTTGGTTCTGCTTAAGTGGAGAGAGTAGCTGCACTAAAGAAATTATAGATTTATTCAAATACTGTACTCCTATATCCAGGGCCTTCATGCAGTATTAGGCCTTTGCTTGGATTACAGAACTGGCACATTTCAGTTTTTAATGCTTTCAAATGTTTTACACTTTGCAAGCTTTACTTTTATGCTTTCTGTATTAATATGTCTAGGGTAGAACTAATTCAGGTTATTTGTATCTAGCAAAATTTTTTTGCTAATAAATTATTTTAATTTTTTTAATGTAGGTCTATATGAAGCAAACAGTTAAAAATAAACTGTCTCATTTCATATATCTTGGGAAAAGTTAATTTAGATAAACCTAGTTTGGACAACAAATAAGGAGAAATACAAAAAAAAAATTTTTTTAAAGCCAAGCACACAAATGTCCATAAAATGACTTTCAGTAGGTAAAAATAGTATTTGCCAAAGCCATGGATTTGGAGCAAAAAAGGCGGGTATTAAAAGAGACTTTAATAGATAAGGATAAGGAAGCAGGCAGAAATTTGTGATAAAAGGCTATATACAAACGATTTTTGCCTATATTGTATAGAATTCTGAATTCCATTACTTGAAAGGACTAGGGAAATTGGAGAACATTCGTTAACTCTAAGCTCCTAGAGTTCAAGAGAGTATATTTAACCTATTTTGTACAATATAAGCACTTGATAAATGTATTCTTTTAGGACAGGTACAAAAGTGACTAAAAATTTGAAAAATAATACTTATTTTACACAAAGAAAAAGCTATCAAAGTGATTCAAAGTATATGAAGATTTTAAGTATTTTCAGAAAGTGGAGTGGTAGTATGGCATAATAGTTGGAGAACAGGCATTGGCTCCAGGAAGACCTGGTTCCAAGGCCCACCTTCCCAATACTGACTATGAAACTCAGCTTCTTAACTTCTCACTGTCCAAGTCACTCTAATACTCTTAAGTTGTAGAAAAGATGTAGATTGGGCCTGGTAGAAAAAGTAGAGTTTTTCCCTTGGAGCTCACTACTCCAGTGAAGTCACAAGTCTAGCCAAAATCAGAAAACAGAAGCTGGGGATCAAATATTTTCTGCTAAAAGTAGAGACAAGAAGAAACAATGATGATTTTTTAAAGATGTACATACTACACATTTCACAAGTTCTCCTATCCTAAATCTTCCTTTTACTACCCTGTGGGTAGATATTTTTAATCTACATTTTAAAAAAGAAATGTTCACAGTGTCGTAGCTCTGGAGCTGGGAGAGACCTGAGATGTCATCTCGTCCAACCCCTTCTTCTGCAGACGAAGAGACTGGGATGTAGGGAGCTTACAGGACTCCCCAGGGTCATACAAGTCAGTCATACAAGATCAGACACAGTGTTTGATCCAAGTCCTCTGGTCTCTAATCCATAGCTTATAAGTAATAGAGCTGCTGGTGGGTCAGCCTGCCACAAATCACTCCCCACTCCAGTCCATCCTCCATTCAGCTGCTGAAGCTCAGATCCCACCATGTCACCTCTATACTCACTAAACTCCAGAGGCTGCTGTTACCTCCAGGATTAAATACAGAATCCTCTCTTTGACTTTTATATCCCTTTATAATCAACCCCCCAATCCCCCACTTTGCGATTCTTCACACACACACACACACACACACACACACACACACACTCACACACACTCACACACACACTCACACTCACTCACTCACTCCCCCCCTCCCCCCTCTCATACTCTTCAATTCAGAAGAATTGAAGCTGTTTCACATCTTTCGACTGCAGGCACTTTCTCTGTCTATCCCCTATACAGAAGGGAATGTTCTGCCTCCTTATCCCTACATAGTTTGTCTGTCTTCAAGTCCCAGCTAAAATCCCACCTTCTACCAGAAGCCTTTTCCGGTACTAATTAATTCTAGTGCCCTTCCTCTGTTAATTGTATTCCATTTATCCTGTATGTAGCAAGTGCATATATATACATTTGCTTATTGTCTCCCTCCATTAGACTATGTACTGCTTGAGGGCAGGGACTGGCTTTTGCCTTTTTTTTTTGTATTGCTGGGTGCTTTAAGTGCAATGCTTAGCTTACTAAATGTTTACTCTTAAACCTAGTTCTCTTTCCATTACTTTATGATGCATATAAAGAGTTAATTAAGGTTATTTAAAAAAAAAATTAAAATGGGTTAGTAAAATAAAGTTTAAAGCCTACAGCTAATATGGAAATATATTTTGTATGACTTCATATGTAGAATAAATATCTTATTTCTTGCTTTCTTAACAGTTAGAGGGAACTAAAAATAAAATAATAAAATTAAGAAGAAAAAACATTTAAAGCCTCCCTTTTAAAGAGAGAGTCTAATTTAAACTAAATTTAAATTTAATTGAGACCACTGAGGTCAGCCAGTTATAAACCATGCTTAGACAAAAAGTTTTACTAGACTAGAGCATCATATTACTGCTGTGTTGGTTCTACCGGTGATCCTTCACTGCCTGTTTAGTTCAAGAAGCTGCTGTTGATGTTAACCCACCCATACCCAGGATACAAAATTATATATTTCAGAGAGCTCTACCTCCCACATCATCATCATGATCCACGTTTAAGTATGTTTTTGTGTAATAGATTAGATCAACTTTCAAATTCCCCACTAACCGTAGGATCCTATTCTTTCATTTGTTTAACAGTTAATGTCCTTTAAATAACCAGTACTAACATCAGGGGACTTGAGTTTCTCTCTTCAAGTCTCTGAGAACAGACTGTGATTTATCCCACACTACTTGGCTTTTTTATTTTAATCCCAAGTATATGTGGTGCATGCATATTCTCAAAAGATACCATAGAAGTAGTAGACAACATGTGGAAAATAATTATTTAACATTTTTAACAAGCTTGAAAGCAAAACTGCTGTTTGAAATCATTTTTTCCTTAGAAATCTGTGAAAATGATAAACAGTTACAGATTTTAATTATTATCACTAGCTTGTTTGATGTAATTTATGGGACAAGAATTGTTGGACCCAGCTTCGGTAAACCTCCTGAATTCATTATAATAACAAAATAATAGACTTTTAGAATCCAGAATAACCTCAGAGTTCATCAGTTCCTTATTTTAAAGAAGTAGCAGCTGAGGCTTATGACTTATACAAGGTCACCCAGGTAATTTGTCACAGACAAGACGAGTACTGCACTTTCAGGGCAGTGTTTTTTTGTTTTCTACTTTACTATATCACAGTATCACCTTATCCCTTTCCTATGTATATGTGTATGTACGTAAAATCATACTATACATACTTCTGTTTATCAGTTCTTTCTCTGAAGGTGGATAGCATCTTCCTTCATAGGTCCTTTGTAGTTAATTTGATTATTTATAATTTATAATAGCTTAGTCATTCTTTGAACAATATTGCTATTACTATAAAAAAGATTCTCTTGGTTCTGCTTATTTCACTCCTCGTTATTTCATGTGAAGCTTTCCATGTTCTAAAACCAATGTGCTTATCATTTCTCACAACACAGTAGTATTCCATCACAATCATATATCACAAATTATTTGTGCATCCCTTCAATTTCTAGTTCTTTGTCACCATAAATAGAGGTGCTATAAATATGTTAGGTTCTTCTCCTTTTTCTCCGATCACCTTGGGAAACAAACCTAATAGTGTTATTGCTAGATCAAAGAATACACAGTTTTATAACTTTTTGTACATAATTCCAGATTGCTGTCCAAAATGGTTGGATCATTTCACAGTTCCACCAACAGTGTATCAGTGTCCCATTTTTTCTACATCCTTTCCAACATTTGTTATTTTCCTCTTCTCTCATTTAGGCCAATCTAAAAGTTGTGAGATGATCTTTAGGAAGGTTGTTTAAATTTCCATTTCTCTAATCAATAGTGATTCAGAGGTCACAACCCACTATTTAAGAAATTCTGAAGGGGTTGCAAGTGGAAACCATTTAAGAAGCCCTGATTTATAGCATTTTTTATGTGACCTTATATAGTTTCATTTTTTTATCCCCAAATTGTCTATTAATATCCTTTGACCATTTATCAATTGGGAAATGACTCATATTCTTATAAATTTGACAAAGTTCTCTATATATTTGAGATATGAGAACTTTACCCAAGAAATTGTTAATAACATTTTTTCTCAATTTTTTTGTTTTCCTTCTAATCTTGGCTACATTGCTTTTATTTGTACAAAACTTTTTCATTTAATGTAATCAAATGATCCATTTTGCGTCTCACAATGCTCCCTATCTCTTGTTCGTTTACAAATTCTCCTATTCATGTTTTTCTTTTTTTCTTTTTTCTTTTTTTTTTTTTATTTTGTAATGTTTAACAATCACTGCCATACAATTGTGATTTTATCCCCCCCACCTACCCCCCACTCCCCCCCTCCCTCCCCATGACTGCATACAATTCTGTATAGATTCTACATATACTTTCCTATTGAGTATATTTTCACTATAGTCATGCTATGTAGTCAGACTAAGATAAATGAAAGAAATCGTATAACAAATCAGAACATGATACACAAACACATACACATACACAAACATGATCTGCTACAATATGTGAGTGACTTCCATATTTCTCTCTCTGAGTGTGGCAGGCATTTTGCCTTGAGATCCTCCATTGGAATTTTTTTTTTTTTTTTTGGTAAGAAGTTCTTGTGTTATTACAAAAATCTAAGTCTACCAGAAAAAAACTCTCACACACTGTGGTTGTTGCTGTGCATAAAGTTCTCCTGGTTCTGCTCCTTTCACTCAGCATCAGGTCATATAAGTCCTTCCAGGCCTCTCTGAAGTCTTCTTGTTCATCATTTCTTATGGCACAATAGTACTCCATTACATTCATATACCATAATTTATTCAGCCATTCCCCAATTGATGGACATCCCCTTGGCTTCCAGTTTTTGGCAACTACATAGAGTGCTGCTATAAATATTTTTGTACATGTGGGACCCTTTCCCATTTTTATGATCTCTTGGGGATACAGTCCTAGTAGTGATATTGCTGGGTCAAAGGGTATGCACATTTTTGTAGCCCTTTGGGCATAGTTCCAAATTGCTCTCCAGAATGGTTGGATGCGCTCGCAGCTCCACCAACAATGCTATTCATGTTTTTCTAATTTACTTATGATATCTCCCATTATATCTAGGCCATGTATCCATTGTGACCTTATTTCGGTAAATGGTATAAGATATTGGTCTACACCTAGTTTCTGCTGAACTGCTTTCCAGTTTTCCCAACAATTTTTTTTTACCAAATGGTAAATTCTTATTCCAAAAGCTTAAATCTCTATATTTGTCAAACAAAAGATTACTATAATCATTTACTGCTGTGTAGTGTATGCCTGTTCTGTTTCACTAATTCACCTTTCTGCTTCTTAGCCAGTATCAGATAGTTTTGATAATTATTTCTTTATAATACAGTTTAAGATCTGGTACTGCTCAGTCTCCTTCCTTTACATTTTTTTTCATTAATTCCTTTGATATTCTTGACTTATTGTTCTTCCAAATGAATTTTCTTCTTATTTTTTTCTAGCTCAATCAACAATATTTTGGGTAATTTAATTGGGATGGCATTGAACAAGTAGATTAGGTAGAATTGTCATTTTTATTGTATTGGCTCTGTGAATGAAAAATTAATATTTCTCCACTATTTAAATCTGACCTTTTTTTGTATAAAAAGTATCTTATAATTATCTTTGTGTAATTAAAAATTAATATTTCTCCACTATTTAAATCTGACCTTTTTTGTATAAAAAGTGTCTTATAATTATCTTTGTGTAATTCCTGGCTTTGTCTTGGTGGTATTCTCCTAGGTATTTTATGCTGTCTTGTCCTATAATTGTTCATGTTTTTTTCTGTGAATTTTTGTATTCTTTTTATCTGTGTTAATCATCTCTGCTTTAGCCTTTACATTTCTTGAAATACAAACTGTCTAGTGTTTCCTGTATATCTTCCCATAGGATATTGGGGTGGAGCTTTGAATACAGTACCTCACTCAACTCCTAATATACGTGCATGCATACATACATACATACATAACATATACATGTGTATAAGCATACATTCATACATGTATATTAACTAGGAAGATTACGTTAAGATTTATATGATATACTGTGTAAAATATATGTATGTAAACTATAGATACATAGAAACATCCATATAGGCTTATATTATATATGTATATATACAGCTATCTATATCTTAATTAGGATGATTAAGTGATTATAGCCAGGCAGCTTGTAAGATCAAGGACATTTCATCCCTCCCAGTTTCTGGGTGGAGATTATAAACAGAGAAACAGAGTAAGTTGCAGTGTTAAGCCATAAAGCCCATTGATTTATAGCATAAGCATTTTAGCTGTACTGGAGATGGAATGATATGTAGAAGGAACATCAAGTAAGCCAATTTGGCTGGACCACAGAAAGCAGGAAGGGAAATGATATCCAAGCTTATAAACACAGTTACCCAGTTTATGTTCGGAATGTTCCCCATGCTTACAATGCATTTCCTTGTCAACTCGACCTCCTAGAATTCCTTTTTTCCTTCATAGCTGATCTACAGAGTCATTTCCTGTATGTGGCCTTTCCTGATCTCCCCATATTTTTCCCCATACTTTTTTTCTTAGAGAACCCTAAAAGTTCTCTAAGGTTAGAGTCTTAAAGCTCTAGTTTAAAGTTAGAGCCTCTCTAAGGTTCTGGGTTACAGACAAGGGCCCACCTTTTCTGAGGAAGCTTCTTATCCCAATGAAATCATAGCTCTAGTTCCTGTCTCTGTCCTGCTGTGTGCCAGGCACTGCTAAGTGCTAGAGATATAAAGGAAAAGTGAAAAAAGTCCCTGCCATCCATGAAGGATCAACATAAACAACATGCACGATAAATACAGAGGACGTGTTCCCCGGGAAGGGAACCTTAGAAGAAATGATATTAACATCTGGCGGGCTGAGAAAGGCCTTCTAGAGGTGGTGACACTTGAGCTGAGTTGTAAAGGAAGCCAGGGCCTCTACAAGTTGGAGGCTGGTAGGGAGATGATTCAAGGCAGTGGAACAGTATGAATGCAGGGGATGAAATGTTATATGTGAGAGCAAGACAGGAGGCTGATACAACTAGATTACAAAGAGAGGGTGGCAGGAGAGTCAAGTGTTAAGAATACTGGAAAAGCAGACAGGGGCTAGCTTTGGAAGAACTTTAAATATCAGAAGACTTTATATTTGATCCTGGTGGTAAGAGAAAGTCAAGGAAGTTTACTGAGTGGGCAGGTTAAACTGTGCCTATGCTATAGTTCAATCAAACCACTGTCAACCTTGTCCAATCCTATTCATTTTCAAGGCTGAAATAAAATTCTGCCTCCTCTGAGATTACTTTTATGATCACTGGAATCTAAAGGATTACTTATTGCCTGTATTACCTTGTGTTATTATCTTTTCATGTCTAATCTTATATCCCAGCTAGAGTGCAAGCCCTTGTAAATAGAGATTATGTCATATATTTTAAATCCTCCAAAGTAACTAGCATGGTGTCTTACACATAATAGAGATACTCAATAAATATTTGTCAATTTGAGCTTTATTTGTCTTATTTAAGGTGTAATTAGTTTATTATTTTCTTATAAAAACCAAATAGATCCTCATCTTTCTGACCTGTCCGGCTTTAATATTAACCTTCCCATAAGAAAGAAACAGACTAGGCATCATCCAGGTTCTTTTAAGAATATAATTCTGTGAATAACTGCATAAAAGGAATATTCAGCTCTTTTAACCTATAACATTAATGGATATACATGTGCTTTGAGAGGTAGAGAAAGCTAGATAAATGGAAGCTGTTTTTTTTTACTTTATTATCATCACCTCCATTTTTCAAGCATCCTTCAGTCTCCGGCTTTCCTACATAAAACAAAACTGTAGTCTTGACTAGTAATAACATCTGTCATTTACACAGCATGTTAATGTTTGTGGGGCAGCTAGGTGGCGCAGTTGATAGAGCGCCATGCCTGAAATCAAGAAGATTCACTCATCCTCCTGAGTACAAATGTGACCTCAGACACTTCCTAACTGTGTGACCTTGGGCAAGTCACTTAACCCTGTTTGTCTCAGTTTCCTCATTGATGAAGTGAGCTAAAGGAGGTAACAAACCACTCCAGTATCTCTGCCAAGAAAACCCCAAATAGGGTCACAAAGAGTCAGACAAAACTGAAAAACAACTGAACAACAACAAATTAATGTTTGCAAAATATTTTTCTACATATTATTTAATTTCATAACAGTCCTGTGAATAAATACTACAGGTGTATTCCCATTTTACAAATGAGGCCACACAGCTAGGAAACAGCACAGGGAGAATTCAAGCCTCACTCTCAATCCTATACTAATTTACCCTACATGACAATACTTCCTAATTATTGCTAAGACTTTCCCTTGAGTAAGCCTTTTATGTCCATATTTATTTTTTGTTATAAATCCTATTAAACTGCACTCTTTGTTTCAATAGGTGCAAAATAAAAGGTATGGTGCTGTTTTAAAGCGCCTATGCTGTCAGGTGAACAAGCTTCAGGCAAACAGAAGACAATGGCAATGGAATATTCAGCAGATGGAAAAAACTGTGGAGGAACTAAGGAGATGTATAGGAATGAGAGAATAAAGCAGTACTCTAGCAAAGTGGAGAATACAGGTGACAGCGTACGTCATCCTTGGCATACAGTAAAATAATTTGGGAAATAAACCTTTGGATCAGTGACTAGTAGGATCTATCTAATTCTTTCTTCTCTTTTGGTTTCATTTAGCACCAACAAACTGTAAAATGTTTGGCAAGAAAATAATACTTCTGAATTTACGATAATTTCAATTTTAATGCATTTTAAACCTAATACTTTAGAGAGAAAACAAGTATCTATTTCAAACTGTGTTAGAACTTGCTTTCTAGACATCCATTTTAGCAGTAGTCCATAACAAGGATAGGTGCATTAATTTCATTATTACAGGTTCCAAAAAATGTAACATTTTTATTTTGTCCAATAGGTGGCAATTTAGTACCATTTTAATCATTTGCTTTGTTGTAGAGTGGAAATGAAGTAATGTAGATGTGGTTAAAAAAATTAATTGTGTTTTCCAGTGTATATCTTCTACATTTGTTTTAAAATAGCATATATTTTTATTCCATTAATGCAATAAAAATCAGTTTTTAATGTCACCAAAAACAAACATATAAGATAGTGCCAATTTATTTGTATTAACCAATTTTTCTCCGTCATAGAAAGGTAAATAAGTATCATGGTAGTTTAAAATGAATTTTAATTTACCACTTTGAATGGAAAGATTAAAAAGGCATTTTATTACATATATGCTGATTATATGCCAGGCACAATGCTAAGCACTGGGAATAAAAATGTAAAATACAGTCCTTAAGGACTTTACATTCTAATATGGGGAGACAATACATGTACTGTTTTCCAGTAGAAAATAGAATCCTTCCTCTCCTCTTTGTACTGTTTCATCCCTCAAGTCAAATACATTTTAGTTTTTACGTGTAAAACCACATATTCGAAGATTTCTTTTACAAAGATATCATTTGTGGGATTTCTTGATTTAAAAGGGAAAATGAAGTAGATATCTATTTCTTTCATTGCATATAACTTCCATCATACCTGAGAGCTAATGAGATCATTTGAAACCAGATATTTCTGTCTTAGTCCTGTGATTAACATGTATTGACCCATTTCCCAAAGAATGAAATGTAGGAGAAAACAACACAAGTTGGGCTACATTAAGGAGAAAGAGCTGGGAACCTTGCTAAAAAGAAATCTGAGTTGTAGGAAAAATGAGGGGGATATAAGACAGTCAAGAAAAGAGCAAAGAATTTACATAGTAAGTGAATTGCCAAAAAGTAGAAGACACCATAACTTAAAAAATTAAGGAAGCCTAAGTAATAGAAGAATAGACAACAGGTAGAGATGTGTAGTTTTCTATGTTTAAATTTTTACTATCAACCTTATTTCCTCCTACTTTATGTTGCATTTTCCGTAGCTGCCAATAAACCATCTCATACTTGTCTGCTTATATCACATGCTTAGCGTTTTCCCACACATGAAAAACTGAACACAAATAGAAATATTATGCTATATCTAGCCACTTGGAATTTTTAATTTAAAATATTTCTATATATTTGGTATAACTATTCTATAAATGCTAAATATTAATTTTAATGTTTATATAGCAATTTCAAGTTGATAGAAAAATACATATATGCACATATATGTATGTATATATACATACACATATGCATGTGTGTATATATACATATGTGTGTGTGTGTATGTATATATATATATATATATAATTATCTCACTAAACTTCAAATATTATCAATATGGTTTTACTTCCATAAGGAGAAACTAACTTCTCCAAGTAGAAATATAAGAAGGCAGTATGCTGAGTCAGGAAATTCAATTTTAACCAGTGATTTTTGACACTTCTTTACCTTTGTGACCATTGAAAAATCATTTAACTACTCTGAGCCTCATTTTCTTCATCTTTAAAATGGAGTTAATGTGGTGGTCATTAGCCATCTCACAGTACTGTTGTGAGAAAAGTGCTTTGTAAATTTCAAAATGATATATAAATGCATTGTTATCAAGTGTCCCTACCAGGATATAGGCCCAGAACTGGGGTCCAGTTCCCAGAAAAAATCTTCCCTACTTCATGCCTCATTATAGAGGTGACTCATAATTTTCAAAGGCCATAGCAGTTGTGTGTTTGTGTGTATGTGTTTGGGTGTGTGACCTGAGTGATAGCCCAACCAAATTCAAACAGACATTGTCACGTTGGCAGTAGAAGGATCAATTTTTCAGTCCCAGCTCCTCTCAAAGGTCATCTGCAAAGACAAAGGGGTTGCAGTTTGTTCTGGTGAAGAGAGTACCCACAACAGTGAGCCTGTAGAAGGATGAACGTTAGCCTTATGCATGCTTTCTTGATACAAGATGGAAGATGGATGAAACTCTTATTCAGTGACTTTCTTCCTTAGCCTCAGCTCAGTACCAGCGGTATAGCTCCCACCTCCAAAGTGTCTTGGTGAGGCAGTTACCCCACTTTACTGTTCCCTAGACATGGCTCTACCTCCTGTGCTTCTAGACATAGAAAATCGCTAAGCTCTAAAACTTTACCCAACTTCCTCCTCTGACTTTGGCAGTGCCAAAGGTCCTTATCTACCTGTTCATAGCTTATTAGAACTAATGTATTAATTTACTTTCTAGCATTCTTAATTATCTCTACCTATTCTATTCATCTACTCTCCCCCTAAACCTACCCTTTTCTATTTGCAAGGGAATGGGTTCCCTTAAAACTGTCTCCTCTCTGTGTTTATGCATCCTTTTCGTTTCACAATCAAAAGAAAAAAGACCCAAAATTATAAAATTTGTTGAGTATCTTTTTTTTCCAATTAGATAAAGATTATCCAGGTTTACACTTCTATATGGATCACCTCCTTTGAAGCTTAATGCTTACATATAAGATACTTTGAATGACTAGTTAAAGGTGTCCTTTCATCAGCCTAGTGTAACTGCCAGCAGTTGCCTTTTTTTTCCTATCTTACACTTGCGTCAGGCCTGAGACTTCTTAAAGCACACAGCCTATTCTTTCTTTGTGAGCATTAAAACATCAAAAAGAAGGGAAGGAGGTACAGGAAAATCCACTTATTTAAAGCATTTATAGGATAATTTCCTCACAGTTTATGAAAGACACATGTGAAAGTTATAGGTATCCCTGATTACTGTACATGCACTAAACAGCAATATTGTACTACTGTTCACTTGAGAAACACCCCCAGTTCCTTCTATAGAGGTCCTTATGTGGAAGATATAGGCCAGTTGGGCAAAGAGCTTTTACATTTGTAATATCATTTACATATTACCCATTTCCCATTATCAGTTATTTGTCCCAGTAGCTCAGGATTCAGTTGTTTTCATTGTGGGCAGTATCTTTTGTCCTACCTTATAGCTTTCTTTAAATGCTAATTCTGATCTTTGTTCTAAGACCACTGCCGTTCAGGGATGACTCCCACATCAATAATGAGCTTTCCTATCAAAATATAATCAATTTCATATTTTTCATTTAACTATCAAAATATTTAGCTATAACTATTTAAACAAGTAATTGATCATGAAAATTTATAATGAATATAAAAATGTCTATGGCAGTTATAATAATTTTATACAAAAATTAAAACCAATGACCATAAAAAACAGACTGTGTTAAAGTTGTATCTTGTTTTGGTCCCCTGTTAAATCCCTCCCCCCTTTCTATTCAGTATAGTAAGCAAGATTATAAATGTTGTTGTATCATTTCAGTTGTATCCGACTCTTCCTCACCCCATTGGGGGTTTTCTAGGCAAAGATACGAGAGTAGTTTGCCATTTCCTTCTCCAGCTCATTTTAGAGATGAGGAAACTGAGGCAAACAGGGTTAAGTGATTTACCAAGGGTCTCACAGCTAGTAAGTGTCTGAGAATCTATTTGACCTCAGGTCTGCCTGACTCCAGGCCCAGCACTCTATCCACTGCACCATATAGCTGCTCTTAAGGTTATAGATAGTGAGTTTAAAGTAAGAATAGCAACAAATAAGATGGCAAAGGGAAACCTAAAAGTCACATATAGATTTGCAAACTGTATCAGTCACCAAAAATCCTATCTCAAGACTATGTGGAAAATCAGGGCATGGTTAGATTTTTCTGTCAGGGCCTGTTGGTCCTATGATACGTAACCTCAGATAAGCTCCAGACATCTTCAAGAAAGTAAGCAGAATACCCGTGGTGCTGATGAATTTGAGATAATGTGGATATATTAACTTTAAAGTTTCATTGACAATTTTGAGATGACACTCACTGACAATTTTCTCAGTAGGTTAATGAGCTAATCCCAAGGTGGCATGGATAAGAGTCTGTTCCCCACCAAATTCATATAAGATGATATTCCCCAACTCCTGCACCCCTTAAATACTATTCCATCTTCGTCGGGGTCTGTACTGCTGAGTGCCCCCAACTCTAATCTGTGGGAAGTATTTTCTGTGACTTTCCCTCTCATTCTCTTCCTCATGTTGCCTGCCTTCCTCTACTATCCCCTTACCTGTCCTCACCTCTGCCTTTGTATCTGCCCACACTCTCTTGGTGTAATTTGTCTCTGTGCTTTCTGTGCTGTTTTCCTCATCACTATTTGTCCCATATTAAAGCCTCACTCCCTGATGTCATCATGGTCTTTCCTGGCAAGTACAAAAAGAACCAGGCATGCCTATCCTGCTTCATAATTCAATAAATTAATTAGCATTTCAGACCGAAAGAGCATAAAAGTCAGCAAACACTTGTCTTACTTACCAAAGGAGATGACAGCCAAAGTTATAATATAAACTCATTACTAAAATTTTACAAAGTCTCACTTATGATTGTAAACAGCACTCCTTCAAAACAGAAACAGTTAAGGGCAGAGCCATGGTAAAGAATATTTGGGAAAAGATTTCCATTTATATTATTTTAGTTATTTTATATAGTTTCCCCACCTAATTCATTTGAATCAGTTCATAAAATTTTCCTATGCATTTCTGTATTCATTAGTTTTTTTCTTTGGATTTTTATATGTTGGCTTTGTTGAACTCCTTTTACTCTTTTTGTAACATAAAGGTTGGCTTGGGGTTGGGGAAAGTGTGTTGGTAAATCTGGAAGATGTAAAAGAAAAGGCAATTTTAAAAAATATTTGTAAATCTCACATTTTCTTCTTTTGCTATCCCTATTTTCATTCATAAATTTAGCCCTTATTTCTATTACTTATTTATAAATCTTGTATATCACACAGTTATGAGATATTTAATCCAATTATTTTCTCTAGTTTACCATTTCTTTTCTTATTCTAATTACATTCCTTCTACGCAATTCTGTGCAAAAGCTTTTCAATTCCAAGTGATCATATTATTTGTTATTACTCTTGTAATTGCCCCTTTCCCTTGTTTGGTTAAGAATTCAAACTTCTAACTGTAGTTGTGAACACTACCTGATCTGATTGTGTGTGTATGTGCGTGTGTGTGCATGTGTGTGGCATGACCTTTAATATTCAAGTCACATAGGGGGCAGATCCAAGATGGCAGAGTACAAAGACACACATATGCTAGCTCTCCCCACGAAGCCCATAAAATACCTATAAAGAAAAACTCTCAACAAATTCTAGAGCAGCAGAAGCCACAGAACAACAGAGTGAAGGAGATTTCCAGCCCAGGGTGACCTGAAAGGCCGATGGGAAACTTCGGTCACGCTGGTCGTGGAGTGGAGCCCAGCCCAGCCTTGGCCACACAGCACGGCTCGGCTTTGGGAGGAGGACGCAAGCAGGCCTCGCGGAGGGAATCTCCAGTCACAGTAGCAGTGGTTTGCAGATCCCTCAACCTACAGGTGCCAAAGGTCAGTGACAGGGTTTTTTCAGCTGGCCAAGAAGAGAGAAGGGCCTTCCCATAGCTCTGGCCTCAGGCAGCGGCCACAGAGGCCATATCTAGCAGGTGGCAGCAGTTCCCACAGCAGCCCCTACAGCAGCCCACATCCATTGTTGGATTGTAAAACCCCTGGGGGCACTGAGCAGCTGATTCTTACCTCAGCCCTGCATAGAGGCCCTGTAGCAGCTGATCTTTATCTCACATTGAATGGCAGCCCTGCCCCCACAGCTTATCTGAGTCTCAGCCCCCAGTGCTGGCTTGGTGGAACTGGAGGCCAGGTGCCTATGGAGAGGAAACTGCTAAGATTCTGGGCACAAAAATCTCTCAAACCATTGTACACGCTTGATTGTGCCACCTTGGAGGAACTGAGATCTTCCAGATCCCCAGAGTATACCCTACTCTTGACAAAGGACCCAAAAGTCAAGTAACTGGTTGGGAAAATGGCCAAAAAAGGGAAAAAAAATAAGAATATAGAAGGTTACTTTCTTGGTGAACAGATACCTTCTCCCATCCTTTCAGATGAGGAAGAACAAGGCTTACCATCAGGGAAAGACATAAAAGTCAAGGCTTCTGTATACCAAACATCCAAAATAAATATTCAGTGGGCTCAGGCCATGGAAGAGCTCAAAAAAGGATTTTGAAATTCAAGTAAGAGAGGTGGAGGAAAAATTGGGGAGAGAAATGAGAGAGATGCAAGAAAAGCATGAAAAGCCGGTCAACACCTTGCTAAAGGAGACCCAAAAAAATGCTGAAGAAAATAACACCTTTAAAAATAGGCTAACTCAATTGGCAAAAGAAGGTCAAAAAGCCAATGAGGAGAAGAATGCTTTCAAAAGCAGAATTAGCCAAATGGAAAAGGAGGTTCAAAAGCTCACTGAAGAAAACAGTTCTTTAAAAATTAGAATAGAACAGATAGATTTTATGGGAAACCAAGAAATTACAAAACAAAACCAAATGAATGAAAAAATGGAAGATAATGTGAAATATCTCATTGTAAAAACAACTAATGTGGAAAATAGATCCAGGTGAGACAATGTAAAAATTATGGGACTACTTGAAAGCCATGATCAAAAAAGAGCCTAGACATCATCTTTCATGAAATTATCAAGGAAAACTGCCCTGATATTCTAGAACCAGGGGGCAAAATAAATATTGAAAGAATCCACCTATCACCTCCTGAAAGAGATCCTCGGAACGTTGTGTCCAAATTCCAGAGTTCCCAGGTCAAGGAGAAAATATTGCAAGCAGCTAGAAAGAAACAATTTGAGTATTGTGGAAATACAATCAGGATAACACAAGATCTAGCAGCTTCTGCATTAAGGGATCGAAGGGCATGGAATAGGATATTCTAGAAGTCAAAGGAACTAGGACTAAAACCAAGAATCACCTACCCAGCAAAACTGAGTATAATACTTCAGAGGAAAAAATGGTCATTCAGTGAAATAGAGGACTTTGAAGCATTCTTGATGAAAAGACCAGAGCGGAAAAGAAAATTTGACTTTCAAACACAGGAATGAAAAGAAGCATGAAAAGCAAAGAGAAATCATAAGGGACTTACTAAAGTTGAACTGTTTACATTCCTACATGGAAAGACAATATTTGTAACTCTTGAAACTTTTTTCAGTATCTGGGTAGTTGGTGGGATTACACACACACACACACACACACACACACACACAGCACAGGGTGAATTGAATAGGATGGGATCATACCTTAAAAAAATGAAATTAAGGGGTGAGAGAGAAATATATTGGGAGGAGAAAGGGAGAAATGGAATGGGGCAAATTATCTCTCATAAAAGAGGCAAGTAAAAGACTTTTTAGTGGAGGGAAAAAGAGGGGAGGTGAGAGAAAAAACATGAAGCTTACTCTCATCACATTCGACTAAAGGAAGGAATAAAATGCACACTCATTTTGGTATGAAAACCTATCTCACAATACAGGAAAGTGGGGAAGAAGGGGATAAGCAGGATGGGAGGGATGATGGAAGGGAGGGCAATGGGAGGAGGGAGGAATTAGAAATCAACACTCTTGGGGAGGGACAGGGTCAAAAGAGAGAGTAGAAGAAATGGGGGGCAGGATAGGATGGAGGGAAATATAGTTAGTCTTACATAGCACGACTGTTATGGAAGTCATTTGCAAAAGTACACAGATATGGCCTATACTGAATTGCTTGCCTTCCCAGTGGGGATGGGTGGGGAGGGAGGGATGAAGAGAAGCTGGAACTCAAAGTTTTAGGAACAGCTGTTGAGTATTGTTCTTGCAACTAGGAAATAAGAAATACAGGTAATGGGGTATAAAAATTTATCTGGCCCTACAGGACAAAAGAGAAGATGGAGACAAGGGAAGGGAGAGATATTAGAAGGGAGGGCAGATTGGTGATAGGGGTAATTAGAATGCTAAGCATTTTGGGGTGGGGGGAGGGGAGAGATGGGGAGAAAATTTGGAACTCAAAATTTTGTGGAAATGAAAGTTGAAAAAATAAAATAAAATATTCAAGTCACATAGCCATTTTGAGCTTATTATACTATATGATGGAAAATGTTGATTTAAACCTAATTTGTCAGATTGCTCTGTAGTTTTCCCAGGAGTTCTTGTCAAATAGGAAATCCTTTCCTAGGTAATTTATATTTTCCAGTTTATCATATACTGGGTTACTGAGTTCATTTATTTCTGATTCTTCCTCGTCTAATCTGTTCCATTGATCTGCTTTTCCATTTTTAACCTGCATTTAATATTTTGATGATTGCTGCTTCATAATGGTTGTTTGAGGTCTGGAAGTGCTCTTCTGCAAAACTTCCTGGAAAATATGTGTAACCATCCAAAACAGTTTGATTTGACCCTCTACAAAAAAAAAGATCAAATGAAGGAAGGATGTCTGCTGCTTAGATTATAACATTCATTGACTAGGCAGCCACCAGCACTTGTCTGAATGTACACAGACACACATATAAACACATTTGCATGTATGTATGTATATATGTAACATATACATATATCCAAATTTATCTATCTACATCCATCCATCTATCTGTCTATCCATCTATCTGTCTATGACAAGTACAAATGAACAGTGAGTTCATCCCAGAATAAAAAAGGGGTAGGCAAGAAGACCAGACTGCCTTCATGAAAAGCTCCTTTAATTACCTCAAGCATTTTTTGGAAACAATTGCCCATCTTTTTAATATCAGTATTTTACCACTTTTGTTGTATAAATGTGAGGCAAGAAACGTTATTATTTCTAAGAAATTACTCACAGAAGGCAAGAGAAAAATACATATGTACTATCTGTGAGCAAGCTACAATGTCTAATCACTGAGGACCTGCAAAGAAGAGGAGAAGAAGATTTCACCAGGGAAATGTGTGATGGGGAGAGAAGACAGACTAGATATGTGGCACAGGCAGTGGGTGACAGGCAGACAGAGCAAATGTTCCATTGGTATCCTTGGGATGTCAGCAGAAAGTGAGGAAGGCTTTCATTGTAGCTGGTGGATTCCCAATGGTGAACTCACGGGAAAACATGAAGAGGTGTCACACACAATGATTAGGCATGGAGAGATGCTATTTGCATTATTAGAGGGAACACTTAAACAGATGAGACTACAGGTGCATTTGAGTATTTTGAGTTTTTATATATGTTCAAATGCCTTGGAGGTAGTTATTCCTGTTTTAAAAAATTAAGGGAAAGGGAATAAGCATTTATTAAGCACCTACTATGTACCATGTACCATACTAAATGCATTATGAATATCACTTTTTATTTCTCAACAACCATGTGAGTTGGTAGTATTATCCCCATTTTACAGGTGAGGAAACTGAGGCAGTTAGAGATTAAATGACTTGCCCAGTATTAAACAGCTATTAAGTGTTTGAAGCTGGATTTGAACTCAAGAGGTCTTTTTGTCTTTAGACCCAGCTCTCTAGCCACTAGATCACCTAGATACCTCTTTCAAAAAATAAATATTGTAATAGCAAAGCTTGAACTTAAGTGGACATTTTCAAAATATACATATGAAATGTGACTTTCAAAAAAGATAGTAACCTTTTATTAGATTTTGCTTATAATGCTATTGTATTTATGATTACCATATGCATGTTTCTTACTAAAGGAGAATATTTTAAAAGTTTCTGTTTTTGCAAATAATTGTTCTTTCTTGAGGGTTGGGCACTAATATTAGCAACAGATGAAAATTTAAACTAATGATACTCCTGATATCAGCACAACTTACCTTCTTTGAATTTTGTATAATTGTAAGAGGACTTTGTGGACAAAGATAAAAAGGACTTCCCTTCTTGCTCCATTCTTTCCAAATTTGAGAGCCTTTTTGGAAAATGGGAATGATTCAGATTAACCCAAGAGGGCTAAAAACTCCTTCAGGGCTAATGCTCAATCTCCAGACAAGCCACTGTAGGGAAATGTGAGGAAATATTCCAGTGAAAAACACACTTAGGCACAGGCTTTATGGTTTGAAATCACCAGACTGGAACACATTTGAGTCTGTTATTTCAGTCATCTTAACAGCCAAATTGGATTGTGTCATGGTTAATAAAGTCAAGTCGCCACTGATGGTAAAGATGTTGAAATTTCCTTCTCTGCCAGACTGCAGCTTTTTGTGGAAGCCGGCGTGGCCCAGTAGAGAGAGTTCTGGAATTGGAATGAGAACACCTGTGTTTGAATCTCTTCTCCACAGAGTGGTCTAGAATAAGCCACAGAAGCTCTGACCCTGGTCTTATTATGTAAAATCGGGTTAGTAATACATTCACTATTCATTTTGCAGGATTGTTATGAGGCTCAAATTAAATTACTGATGAGACACCAACTAGTTACTCCATCTACCACTGGAAAGAACTTAAGGAAATCCCAAGCTTTCTGGCTCCCAAAGAGCTGGCAGTATGTCTCTCTAGTTCTGCCTCTTTTTCTGTGCCATTGTCCTTTGCTTTCATTTAAGGGGGATGGTCAGTAGGGATTATCTAATATCAGAATAGTTGATCTCCATCTCACCAAGAAAAAAACCAGGGTTTCCTGTGTTTTACTGAGCCTTAGTCACATGGAGAGCCTAAATGGGATAGAAAAGGCCATGCAAGGATACCAACTATAGCATTTGCATTTTCTTTACTCATAGGCATATTTAAAAAAAATAAAACATTCATATATAATTGACAGGCAGATACAGTAATAGATACAATCTGGCCTCAGGGTAAGGAAAACCTGGATTTAAGTCAGGAAAACCTGTGACACACACTAGCTGTGTGACTTGAGACAAGACTCTTCAAGTTTCAGTGTCACAAGCAACCTTAAAACTGTATGACACAGATCTGAATGGGCAGAGGGTACTCTGCATCAGGAGCCCCTGTCCCAATGAAATCACAAGCCCCAAAGGTCGGGTGGAAGGAGATTAACTGCAAAGCAGATATGACCACAGTTTCTTCCATACTCTGGCTTCCCTCAGTGTAGGAATTTTAGGAAAACCACCGTTCCCACTTCTCACACTCTCCCAATAGTGCACAAAGGGTTTCACACTTACCTTCAGAATGGTCATTCAGTTATTGAGGAACTTAGGAGCTCAGATTGACTGCATTCTTCATGGAACAAGAGATACAGACTCAAGGTAAACCCCAGCAGAGAAAGAAGCCATGAGCAACAGGATTCTGAGCATGCTTCTGTTGTGGTATAGTGGATAGAGCAATGGACTTGGAAGTCTAGAAAACCTAGGTTAAAATCCCTCCTTAAACACTTTCTGTCTTCATCTCCCTGGGCAAGCTACTTAACCTCTTTGGGCCTCAGTACCCCCATCTTTCAAATGAAGTACTGACTTGATGACTGCTAAGGTGCCTTCCAGCATTAAGTCTATGAACCTAAGACCCCTTGCCTTGTGAATCTAAAGACCCCAAAGTTTCATAATAGAAAATGGGCAGTAGGAGCAGAATAGATTCACTGTCTCAGTTGTCACTTTATGTTCTCTCTCTCTCTCCACTCATTCTTTGTTCTTGAAATATGGGGACCACCTGCCTCCCTTTGCTGCTGTGTCTGGATCATACCTCTCCTGAGCTACTCTTGTCTTTTTCTTAAGTACCTCAGTTTTATGGGCATGGCCACCCTGAAATGTTTTGGGAGTAGGAGCCTCTAGAGACACAGAGCCCACGATCCCTAGCTGGAACATAATATAACTTCTGCTACATAAATGTTATTTATGACTGTGGACTCACTTTTGGCTTGACTGACTTTGCCTATTCTGAACTCCCAACCACATCTGACTTAAGGAATAAGAAACTTCCTCCCAGGGTTAAAGTCAAGTTTATTACAAATATGGAATCATAATTTACTTCCACATCTAATCCATCATTTTAATGGCTCATAAACCAAAAATGGAATTGAGCTGAGTTTATTTGAAATGTAATGAATTTTATGGTGAAAAGCAGTACGCAGGTAAATGGAGACCATAGCACAACCATCAGAAGAGGAAAAAAAAATTGGCCAAAAGCATTGATTGAAATCATGATGCCTACAAAGGTTTTGTTGTGAACTTCTAGGATTATGAAGGAGATTAGTGTTAAAGGCCTCAAACCTTGTGTAATATTGCACAACAATTTACTAGCTACAGAATCAATGCCTTTTGTCTTCCCTGAAAGAATGAAAAGCCTGTATTGACCTTAGGGAGATTTAAGAATATTGTGCATGAGGTCAAAGGGTCTGAAGAATTTGAAGGCCCACCACTAGAGGGTGGGAGCTTACTTATGCTTGATCCATTCTGAATCAATATTCATGGAACACAAATACTCTCAGACATTAGGGGCTTATAACATTTTCAGTATCATAAATATTTTATTTTTCATTAGCTAAGCTAATGATTGCCAAAGCTAATGATCAGAAGCTAAAACTGAAGTTATATGCCCATCAAAATAACCTATGCTGCACACATTTGTTTGTTTTAATTTATCATGTATTCCTCAAGGAAAGAAGCTTTTTTTTTCTTTACTGAAATACCTTTGCAGTGCAAGAAATCAAGCTTTAAAATGTGTTTCCTTTATCACAGATATCACCCTAAGGTTGTCTACTGAATATCGCTAAACAATATTGGACATTGGGAGTAGACAGGGGATAAAGGAATTGAGAGAATTGAGGAAACCATTGGTAAAATTATTCACCATATAACAGAATGGATGTTCCTAATGAATTTTTTTGTGCTATGTTACATTTTAATAATGAACATGAGGACTAGATTTTGAGAAACATAAAAATAGCCGACAGTAAGGACAGTGTTGCTGTTTATATACTTCAGTGAAGATAGACCCAAAGTAATGAGTCTTCTGGCTCTTAATTAATGAGATAATGTACTCCAAAGCCAACATCAGAATTCATATGATAAATAGTTTTAATAGGTTCCTTACCCCAAAAGCTCTCTGGCACAGAAATCATGCTGAAATGGAAACAGAGCAAAAATTACAGACATTTTGCCAGTGTTACTGAAATGTACCATGTGGTAGTTTTGAAGAAGAAGCCCAAAGCAAATTTAGGCTTAATTTTAAAAATATTTCCTGAACGAAATATTTGAGTCAAAAAATATAATCCACCTCCTCATTCGTTAATATTTATCTCTCCTGTGACATTATTTCAACAAATATAGATTTAGCATCTTTCCTGCTGATGACGTGACTAACATAGACATGTCTACAAGAGGTACATGCTTTTCATACATTCCATACACACTGTGTTCTGGAATCCAAGATATTTTGAGGTTTGCTCCCTGCCCCACCCCAACCCCCACCCCACCCCTCTCATAATATTTGTGTGCAAGGGAGACAACAAAGGACTGAGTAAATGATTTGCTTGAGTTGCTTTGTCTTCAGTATCCCACTGCTTCCATGACTCATGCACAACAGCCTTACCTGATGTCAGTACCTCTTCCTAACTGGAAAACAAAACAAAACCTCAGGGGTTTTGTCTTCACCTTTTTCAAAGTCACAAACACTGTGACTTTGCCACACAAAAAAACGAAAACCTAGAAACCAAAAAAAACAAACCATAAAACAAAAAATCCTCCAAAAAACCTCCACCCTCAAAAAAGAGAACTCGTATCCCATTGTGACTCTTCCAAGTAGTGCCAAAGCAGGATGGATCGGGGAGAGTCAAACACATAGCCCTAAAGAGATCCAAGCTCTTTGAAAGACCTTGGCCGTAGGCCTCCTGCAGTGATCATTTGGGTCTTATTCCAGTCTCTGGTTGGTCTTGAATTACAATACAATTCCAAGAAAATGTAATCTGTCCTGTCCCTCGTAAACAGTATTAAGTATTTCACATTAAGTTTATTCATTTTCTAAATGTAACTGATTATTGAAAATTCACATTTTTTCTTTCATCTCACTTTATCAAAACTACTATCTCCTGTCTTCTGCCATTTAACCTTTATTACCCTATTCATTAGTCTCTGGACATCTCACCAGTTATGTTGTCTTCCCAATCAAATTCACATGTTTTGTTGTCACCTTTAAAATTGCTCGGCTCTCCATTTTACACTATATTTCTCTAGCTGTGTGGCTTTGTCAAGGGGCCTTCTCAATTTCCTCCTGTGGAAAATGAGGGGGTTTGGCCTCTGAGGTTCCTTCCGGCTCTGAAGCTACGATTATAGATCATAGAATCTATTTACATTTTTTCATTTCTTGTTTTTCTCCAGCAATTTGCTTAAGTCTAGTGCCTAAAGATTTTGTTTGATCTCTTATATGGCTATGAATGAACTTTCTCTGGTAATCCAACCTTTTCTTTGAAATCCTTTTGAAAGAGGGGGCCTCTTGGAAGCCTTAAAAAAGCAATCATATAGTAAAAGTCTCCATTCCTCTACCCATTTCTCTCCATCACTCCCCAGGCCCTATCAACCAAAACAAAGGAATTTTGCACCCTTGATAAGTTAAACCATTCCTATTGGATATGGTTACTTGGGGGGTGAGGGGCAGTAAAATGTTCCATGCATCTAACTTGAAAAGAAGGCCTCTAGGGCAGGTACTTTATTTTCTGTGTTTAGTACAATGCAAAGTGCACTGTTGGCTTTCAGAAATAATAAATTACTGCTTCTTTTTATTAATCTCTGTCAATGTGCTCAGGGGCTACCATGCAGGCACATCCGATAAATCTAGTAAATAAAAACATTATGATAATGAAAGCCCAACTTCCAGTTCAGGATATTTACTCAACTCAGATAACATCATATGCCTGATTTTAGAGCTGATATTCTCATTATTATAGGTACTACAGCTGTCCTCCCCCCACCAATATTTTCAAGTGGCTGAGCATGCAAAAACCTTTGAATTTAACTGAAATTAGTCTTTGTGTTTAACTCCTTTTCCAGATTTTTTGGTATTTATTCAAAATTAAATCCTATGGTTAAATTATTCTATTTCACACAACTTCCCCATTTGCATAACATCAGAAAGTTAAATTATTATATTCTACAAAAATTTCCCCTCCCATAATATCAGAAGATTTCTGTGGACTACTGTATTTTAGTTTTGAAATAATACCCATGCTAGGCACTGTGGTGGTGGTGGGGATGTAAAGACAAAAAAAAGATGAAGCTACCTACCTTAAGGAACTGACATTCTCTCATAAAGAGATTATGGGAAAGATAAGACCACAGAAAAGTTAGACACAAAAATAGTATTATAGAGGTTAAATAACAGCCCCCTGGTCTTCTCTAGCTAAAACATACCCCATGGATTACTAAACCTGTGCCATATCCTTTCAGTCTTGATTCACATGTTCCTCCCACAGCGGGTAGGGCGCAGGCTCAGCAATTCATAGGGTATACTCTAACCAGAGCAAACCGAGGGTCCTCTCACTCTCCCCTAAGGGGCCCATTTTAGCTCTGGACTCATATACTTATGCCCCCACTCCAGAACCCTGGGGGAAGTGATTTAAAATTTAGGTTTGGTTTTATATCTTTAGGGTCTCCCCAGAGGGTCAAGTAGAAAGGGCCTCAGTGTTCAATATGAAATCATTATTTCCATCACACAAAAAAGGGCCAAACTAGAAGGATCTGCATTGATGTTAATGATGTTAAAACACTTTTCCTGTAACATAACTACTTTGATACCACTAAAGTATAATTTGTGGGACTGCTAAATAGTCCTTGTCAACATCTCATCCCACCTCTATACTGTCTCCTTAAAAGTCCACATTTTCTGCCAGTCTAGGCCAGGGTTTGGGGCTCCTCCTCTTTCCATTTATGGTTATTTTCTCTAAGAAGGGTAGATAGTTGTAAAACAGTCAGTTCCAATAAGGGGATCCAGGACCTCTGCATTGCTTGAATTCCTAGGTTAGACACTTCCGTTGCAGGATCACTGTTCAGTCATCTCTGCCCAGAGAAGAAACATAAGAAGGAAAGGCATCTAGGAACTTGGCTCAAGCTCCCTTAAGCCAATGTACGTGCTTCACCTGTTATGTGCTCACAGTTAACCATTTCTGGTAAAGTAGAAAAAAGGCACCTCCTTCCCCTCCCCAACTCACAGGAAGAGAAGTTGAGGATATATTTTCTTTATAATTGACAGAGCACCTCACTACAGTGTTGGGGCAGGAGAAGGAACCAAAAGCCCATCTAAGTTTGCAGTATCATACCAAAACTCGAAGTCTGGAAGTGGCCAGAGTGGAAACTTAACACCAAATAAGGTGAGCTCTAATCAGAGCAGACCAGACAGTGTGCTGTTTATTGTCCATTTCAGAAGCATTTGGGGCAGAATGAATTGGGCATCAGTCTGTTGCAAAATCTGTCAGTCAGTAAGCATTTATTAAGCATCTACTGTATGCCAGGCATCCTACTCAGTGCAGGGGATACAAAGAAAGGCAAAAGACAGTCCCTGCCCTCAAGGAGCTTATAATCTAGTGGAGAAGAGAACAAGCAAACAAATATGCACAAATAAGTTATATACAGGATAAACAGGGGATAATATAGGAAGGCACTGAAATGAAGAACAGTTGGGAAAGGCTTCCTGTAGAAGGTGGGATCTTAATTGAGGCTTGAAGGGGAGCCAGGAGGTGGATGAGGAAGGAGAACATTCCAGTGCTAGGAGACAGCTAGAGAAAATGCCTTTGTGCTGAAAAAATGTGAAACAGTCAGGAGTCCAGTGTCCCTGGATCAAAGAGTAAGTGAAGTAAGAGGACTGGAAAGGTAGAGTGGGCTAGATTATGAAGGACTTTGAATACTAGGCGGATGATTTTCTATTTGATCCTGGAGATGATAGGGAGTCTCTGGACTTTTGAGTTTGGGGGTGCCATTGTTGAACCTTTAGGCTTTAGGCAAATCACTCCAGCAGGTGAATGGAGGATGGACTAGAGTGAGGGGAGACTTGTGACAGGCAGCCTCCAACAGCAGCTAGTAGAATAGTTCAGGTCTGAGGTGATGAGGACCTGTACTAGCATGGTAGTAGTCTCACAGGAGATAAGGGCGGTGTTGTGTTGTAAAGGTAAAACAACAAATTGGATATGGGGAGGAGGAGGGTGAGACTCAATAGTGAGAAGTCAAGAATGACACCTGGATTGTAAGTTAGGGGATCATAGTGCCCTCAACAGTAATAGTGAAGTTTGGAAGGAGGGGGAGGGTTTGGGGAAAAGATAATGAGGCACAGCTAGGACTCAGTGGCCACAATAGCCCTTTTAAGTTACACTGTAGTAAAAGATTAATGGATTTGTATTCCAATGTAAACAAATGACCAAATTTTCTTCTTAAAGTATCATGGGAATAAGGGACACTGTGAAGATTAAACACCAGGCTATGCTGTGGTTTAAAAAATGACTATTTCCGTATGTTCCTTTGGAGGAGAAAAGAAAAAAGAATCATCAACATTCCTCAAATAAGGGCTGCAGCTGTCTTATAATCCAAGCTTCCAGCCTGAACATAGGGCAACCCACACATCAAACTATCCCTCTGCTCTCCTTGAGAGCTCTTCAGGTGGGTCAGTAGAGACCTGAAATTCAGAGCCTCTTCAGAGAGCTAGACCATACGAACAGATATTTTTATGGGAAGCAAGGGGAAAGGGAAAACATCTCCATATTCCTCCAGATCATCCTGTGGGCTTACTGAGCATTCTGCTTTCTTCAGGAGCATTCTTTTCTCCTGGTATACCCTTTTATAATTAACAATTCTCCTTTCCAATCATTCAATTATCCCTCCTGCAGCTCAAGAAGCCAGCATAATAATCTGATGAAGCAAAAGAGTAATTAACATTCAGAAGATGACAAGGGAATGTGGAACAACTCAAACGATGTACAAGAAGAGAAAATGCTGTAAAATCCAAAACCTAGCAGATGTCATCAGCGTGTCTGAGATTTTGCAATAAATTTAAACATAGTCATCAATCATAAATTACAACACTAGTGTAATATATTCAGAATGACTCTCTAAAACCTGAAAATAGCAAAACTTATCATAACATTTAATATATGACTATATTAGGTCAAGATCAACCCAGCAACACTCATCGAGATCTCACAGTATTTTATAAGTATTACATTTCATGGATGAAGAAATTACAGCTGTTGCAGAGAAGTACATGCAAGTGTATGTATGGAGGGTGGGGAATTACCACACAGTGACAGGCGATATAACGTTGAAATTTGTTTTAGTTCAAGGGAGAGCACAGTAACACGTTAAAACTGCTTCAACTAGGTTATCAGGGTGTGGTTCTATGGCCCCAGGAAGCTGGCAGGCAGGAAGGACCCACAGAAAGGGAAGTGAGAAAATGGCCAGCTAATTAGCTAGCATCCATGGTCCTCAAAGGCGAAAGGAGAATCAGGCAATCCACGAAAACTACGATGGTGAAATGACTGAAGAGGAAATGTGGAGCCGTGGACATAGTACAAGATCTGACCAGCAGACAATCAACATGAGACAAACTTGAAAAGAAAAAAGGGAGGTTCCCAAACCAAGCCAGGGACTGTAGTTAGGGTCATGGTGTGGAGAATATGGATATACTTCAAATGACTCATTTCACTCATTTCATTCTCTAGCTCATTTTACACATGAGGAAATTGAGGCAAACTGGGTTAAGTGCCTGGCCCAGAGTCCTAACTCCAAGCAAGGTGCTCTATCTACTGCACCTCATAACTGCCCAATTTAATGAATATCAATAATAAATAAATTAGTGTAATTAATATAAACAAATATAGCCAGTTATAACAACTCACCTTTACATATCTCCCTTGAGGTAAGTTGGCACATGTATCTTTATTCCTGTTTTACAGAGAAAAAAAACTAAAGCCCAGCAAGTTTAAATGACTTGCCTGTGAGTCACTTCAGCTACAAAGCCTCAGAGGTGAAACATGAACACAGACTTTTCTGATGGCATGCCGATTCTCCAGTTTTACCATGGTCTTTGTGTACTGAGTTGACATTGTGGACAACCACCATTTTATCTGTTGTAACTTAACTTACGTGGAGATAATAATTTTGCGTCAAAGCTAGTCATGATTGTGGGAGAAAATATTTCTAATTGTGTCTTGGATAAGCAGGAGATACCTCTTCCCCCCCTCCCTCTTTGTCTTTCTGAAGAAAGAATCATGACTCATTCTTTAAAGAATAAATTGTAGCCAAGGATGTAGTCTGGAAGAAGGTTAGATTAAAAGAACTCAAACGTTTGGGACTAAACTCTAAGATCAGGAGTCCAAGCTGTCCAACTGAAAAGGAGGATAAAGTCTTTAGAGAGAGACAGGCAGTGAATAGATGTCTATAATAAGAATAAATCATACCAAGAGGGCTGGGAGTCTTCATTCAGATCAAGTGGAGAAGGGGCCTACCTTTCACAGTCACCACCAGCAAGTACCCAAATGGCAGCATCCCCCAAACAAGGAGACCAGTGGCACCACCTGTCCTGCCTCCAGCTCATTTGTTGTAGCCATCACTGGGGGAGGCAGTTCCCATAGAGAAGAAGTTGGGCATCCCTAATCCCCAATTGCCAAATAAATACCATTTGTATGGCAAGACAGCCAGCTTAGCTGAAGCAGTGGAGCACTCTGAAGGAGAGATGGGAAATGGCATATCCCAGACACATGAAGTCATCACCACCACCACCTTGCCTACCTTCTCCTCTCAGACCCTGAATGAGTCAGTGTGGCGCTCTGAACCCAGGAACCTTCAGACCAGCAATGCTTCCCACTGCCCACAACCCCTGTGGCAACTGCTCCACCAAATGCTGTAGGGGGGAAGGAGAGGGAATAAGCATTTATATAGAGCATACTGTGTGCCAGGCACTACGATGAGTGTTATCTACCTATCTGTCATCTATCTAGATATAGATATATATGTATGTATGTATGTATGTGTGTGTATGTATATATGTATTGTCATTTGAGCCTCACAACAATCCTCCTGGGTAGGTGCTGTTATTATCTCCATTTTATAGGAAACTGAGGCAGACAGAGGCTAAGTGATTTGCACAGGGTCATACAGATCCCAGATGTCTGAGGCTGCATTTGAACTCAGGTGTTCTTGATAGATGTCAGATTTGCCATGTTTTTAGTTCTGATGGATCAAGTGTACTTTCTAATAATGTGTTCATTTAAAATAACGCAGGGGGGAGGGTGTCATGGTTTTTTACTAAAACACAAGGCCTTGAGTTCACTGGGAGCAGTGAGCAGTTCATTGTACTGGAATGCCTAGGATTATAGGAAGAGATGTCGGAGAGGAAACTGCGGCCAAGAGAGTCTAAGTATATTGCCCTAGTTCACCCAGGTAAGTGTTAGAGCCTGGTTTTGAACTAGTATCCTACTGACTTGAAATCTAGTCCTCTTTTCCCTGTACATTTCCTGCTGCCATCATTTTCTGTTGCAATTTTGTGAGCTGATACACTTTCAGTTCATACATTGTAAACCATGCAGCCAAGGTTGGAAGTCATTGCGAAAATTTGAGCCAAATACGTATATTATTTCCTCACCTTCCTATCCACAGCCACACACACACTTTCCCATATTACTTCCTACTACTGTTGCTATGTATAGCTAATAGCCACCCTTCTTTGCCATAATAGGAAGGTGCCATTATCCAAACACTTTTTTTAAAGCATCATTTTAACCCTATCTTCTGGTTGCGTATGGGATGACCAAATGAAATTCTCTGCAGCATTAGGCCTACGTAACAAAAGCTATTTTTTGGAAAAAGGAATAAGCTTTTATATAGCACCTTCTGTGTGCAAGGCACTGAGGTACAGGCTTTTTACAAATATTATTGTATTTGATTCCCATAGCAACCTTGAGAAATATGTTCTATTATTATCTCCATCTTATAGTTGAGAAAACTGAGGCAGAGGGTAAGTGACTTGCCCAGAGTCTCAGAGCTACTAAGTATCTGAGGCCACATTTGAACTCAGGTCTTCCATGTTCAGAGCCCTATCCACTGTACCACCAGGTACCTGTCATTAAATCTTTGTTCAGTTGTTGATAACAGGAAGACTAGAACTCAAGAGTTCTTATCATAGATTATTATAACTGCAAGGATCATGTAATCTAATCTCTTTATTTTACACACGCACATATATATATATACACCTACATGTACATCATATATGTATATACGTGTAGAATATATACAAAATTAATACAAGGTGGTTTGGGGGAAGAGGGCTCTAAACCAAGTATGATAAGGAAAGATCTCATGTAGAACTGTTGTGTCAAATTCAAATAGAAACATTTGCTAAAGTATAGATTAAGGATCCCTGCAGCCACATATTTGTTTTAGGAAATCACACATTAAGACTATCTATGTTCTAATGCACATTTATTTATTTAATTTATTTATATCAATCTTTATCTAATATGCTAATTAATTTCATTTGTTTTTATTTTTAATTTATTTTGTACTTTTATTTATAAATAAAATTGTCAATTTATTTGGGATGAAGTTTATAGGAATCCAAGAAATCCTCAAGGTAGAGGTGAAAAGAATGTTTCAGACATAGGAGAAAGGCTGGTGAAAAAGTCTAAGAAATGGGAGATGGAGTGCTATCTGTAAGGAACTGTAAGCAGGGCAATGAGTGGAGGGGAGTAATGTGTAAGAAGGCTTTAAAGGATAGATCCAGGTTGCAAAGAGCTATAAATTTCAGAGAGAGGAGCTTATATATATTTAATCTTAGAGATAATAGGAAACCACTGACATTTATTGATTAAAAAGATGACATAGTCAGACCCATGCTTTAAAAAAATTAGTTTAGTGGAAATGTATCGGAGTAAGGAGAACCTTGAAGC
The DNA here is from genome assembly GCF_028372415.1 of Notamacropus eugenii. Lineage (NCBI taxonomy): Eukaryota > Metazoa > Chordata > Mammalia > Diprotodontia > Macropodidae > Notamacropus > Notamacropus eugenii. The sequence continues at coordinate 294,084,489 of NC_092877.1, read as the reverse complement.
AAGGAGACCATTTGAGAGGCTATTGCAAGAGATTATAGGGACCTAAATTTAGGGTGGTGACTGGATGGGTAAAGAAAAGGGGATCATAAGAAATATTTCAGACAGAGAATTGCCAAGAGTTCTCAAGTGATTGGATATATGAAAGTGACAGTGACAGAAGGTGATGCTAAGAACTTAGATATGACACCAAGACTGCAAATCTGGGAAACTAGAAAGTCCGTGTGCTGTAATTAGTAATAGAGAATTTGAAATAAAGGTTGCTTTAGGGGAAAAAGATGAGCTCTATTTTGGACATTGTTAACATGCCAATGGGGTACACAGTGCAAAATGTCCTATAGACAATTCATGATAGAAGAGTTGTGGTTATTCAGATGAGAGGCTTGAGCTAGAGATAGAGTGTCCCAAAAGTCACTGTGCCCTGTTAGGCTACTAAGGCTTTAAAATTCACTAAGACTTTTGGGACATCCAGTAGCTAGAGCTAGGAGTCATTTTCATAAAGATGTCAATTAAATCCACGGGAGCTCATGAAGTGAGAGAGTATATAGAAAAAGAGAAGACCGTATCCCCTTCAGCAGTGTATATGACAAACCCATCCATGTCTCCAGCCTGAGCTTCATGTGTTTCTTCTGCAAATCCCCCAAAGGGGAATCTCTCCAATGTGGTAGGGAGGGCTTCCTCAAGATTTCTTGTTATTGCATGGATAACACATGGGTATGCACTGATTATCTTTCACTTTTACTACATGACTTACTTATTTTCTTTACTGGGCATATCTTTCTCTGTTAACATCCTTTACGAGGTTTCTCTTAGATAATTCTTCATTAATGATACTCTATGGCCTTCTATGCCTGTATCATATTTTAAGTGACCTCAAATTTTCATTTTTCAGAGATTGTTGTATTACATGACTAATAACCACGACCAGAACAATATTGTTAAAAAGTTGAATCTTTGTTGTCTTCTGTCTGCAGTATCTGTCCAAGATTATGCTATCAACAAACCAGCTCTGTGGGTTTCCATCCTACTGTAGAACAATAAATGAAAATCCTTCTTGATTTTTCTTGCTGGATTGTTAAGTTAAACTCTTTTTAGTGATTATGAACCTCATTCAGGAGGCTGTGAAATGTGAAGCTTGATACAATAAACCCAATGCCATCTGCAAAGGGGGTCATCTGGAGAGCCTTGCTGTCTATATGGAATCTCTCTTCAAATTGGATATTTACCATTTATATGGTGGCAAGAAACTTTGGTGAGCATACATTCCCTATATTATGTGTTACTTTATCTTAATATCAAAATTATCTCTTGTTTTTTGTTTCAAGGAATCCTATTATTTTGACAAATGCATGGGTAATATCTTATTGGATATGGTATTTTGATCACCACTTGATTGGTTAGGGACTCTTCTAACCATAATTGTGAGAAGTACTTCCTTCTATTTTATGCCAATTCTATTATGAAACAACTTTTTGTATTTAGATCAAGTATCCATTTGGAACTGAAAGTATGTGGGGTAAAATTATGTTCTAAACCTAATTTTTGCCAGATGTTTCCCATTTTCCTCAGTAATTCTTGTTAAATAGGTACATACTTCCACAAGTACACATAGAATTCATGGGAAAGTGAGCTCAAGCTTGGAGCACATGTGGTGAAGGGGTAACTCACGCTAAGATTCTGGTTGTTTGAAGTTCTTTTCTCTCTTTTGGGGATTTCTTACAATGTTACCCCTAGGCATGGTGTTGAATTCAACCAGGTCCCAAAGCTGCCTTTCCTCAGCGTGTTGCCTTTGTCCTTGGCTCCTGATGAAGACATGGCTCTTAGACACTGCTATTCCAGGGATGCTGCTAGGACACCAAGAAGAAGTCCAAATAGTCCAGATCTTTTGAATTTCATAGATGTCTTCTGGTTAAGAGTAGGGCAGAAGACTAAAGCTCTTTTCTCCCTACCCCCAAGTAATTCCCTTTCAGAACTTTTGCTGGAACCAGTCTCACCTTCCTTGTGCTGAGAATGCTGGAATACAGATTGACTTACTACTTTATGCAAACCCCATACATTATGATTAAATTTCCTCAATTAATCTCAATATGTCTCCTACAGAGAATCATTTCATTTCGTCATATGGCTTTCACTTCTTCCAAATTGACCAAGGACTTCTTGCACCTAGTCCAATATCTTTGACTGACTGATTGATTTGATTGGTTATGTTGCCTCCAGGACAGACTTTTCCCAGGTATACTTTATCTAGCCTAGCTCTCCTTTCCAGCTTTTTCTCTTTTTATGCCATTTCTGCTTCATCAAGTAGTATACAACTCAAGAAGTATATTGCTTGAATCTAAATGTGGCATAGCTTCATTGTCAATGATGGAGAAAAGAAATGTTTTCAGATCATTTTCTTTTTTCCTGTTCTTCATCTTCTTTTCAATTTCATTCTTGATGTCCTTGGGAGGAATTAGCTCAGTTGAATCTCTTGCAAAACTTGATGTAAATTTCCTTTTGTCTCTACTACTTCTCATTGTTTTATGCTGTGACATCCCTAATAATCCTCCACTTGACCAAGATAGTAAGTGTTTTCTGGCTAAGGCATTTTCAGTGCTCTTTTAGTCTCTTCCATTGATTTTTCACTAGTCAGATGTCCTTAGGAAATAGTAATAATTGGCATTAATGTCTACTCCTTGATCCATGTCCAGTTTCTCAGTGCTAAAACCTTAAATAGTGAAGGTTAGAGTCCCTCAGTTAGGCACAATAGCTTCTCATTTTTATTCTTTCTACTAATTTGGGATTTGTTGTAACTATGACTCTAACAAGTTGATTGAGATTTTGAAATGACTGCCTCATTGATAGCCAGTCTTTTCCTATCTTTTAAAATACAATGTTTTATTTTTTTATGTTATTTTGTGCTTGACATATCCAAAGCCTTTCATCTTTCTTATAAAAAAATTCATGATATATAGGCTTTCATATAGTGCAAATTTTTTTTGACATATCTTGTTTCTTACTCATATTTATACCATATTTTCCAACATTTTTTTGTCATCCTCCCTGATACCCACCTACATTGATGAAGAAGTTACCAAATATTGTTAATTTAGTTTGTAAGATCTTTTACATTTTTTAATGAAATTTCTCTGCTTACGCATTCTCTGCAACAGATGTTGGCACATAAACTACAAATGTTTTCAGTTATTTTTCTGTGGATCTTTATCATGACCACTGCAATATGGGATGAACAAATGTCTCATAGAAATGATGTCTTTTGTTACTTTTGGATGCTTGATAAAACTAATTTCACTAACTCCTTTTGTATTTTCCCTTCCATTTAGCAACAAGTCTAATTTCTCTTTTGGTTTCATTTAATGAGAATGGAAAGATTTACATGATTCAGTTCTTTCAATGTTATGTCCACCAGTTGACCACTGGATTGGAGTTAGATCAAGAGCTAAGTTGATGTTTACAGGGTATCTAAAGACTGTGGTTCTTAGCATGCTTTGTCCTCTTCTCTATTTTTCTGCCACTGTCACTGAAGAAATAGATAAGGGCCACATAACACTGAAGCCATTTTGTATTTTTCTTTGTTTTATGAACAGTCATGAATGTAACACTAACTACCCTGTGCTTGGCTGCCTGAAGGCCACATTTCACCTCTCCCTCCTCCAGCGTTCTCTGGTACTTTTAGGGGATTGAAGGTTGACTATATTCTCTCTACAAATCATTTCAGCTCCCATCAATTAAGTTCCTTCAAGTGTTGGGGGAAGGGTGGTCATCTCCCCTACACCTAAATTCTATTTAACAGTCAAATTAGCTTTTACAAAGAGAAATATTACTTCAAATATACCAACTCTAGAACATGTGAGAGGCTTAATCCTCTCCACTTTCATACCACCTCGGGCTCTGGTGGGGGGAGGGGGTTAGGTCTGTGGTTTTGCTTAGTTCTTATAGAACACAGTCCCAAATTCCAAATACAAAATCTCCTTCAGGCTTGAGTTCTAGGCACCCTGGTCTCTCTGAATTTCCTTGCCGTGCTAACTAGCTACAAAATCTTGCTTAGAATCTTGCTTCCGATATAACTAGAACTCCAGTCCTATTTCCACCCCTCCCCCACCTTCCTGGCAACTGAAACTGATGACTAAGGTAAAAGAAGGCTGGGGGTTGAGGGAAGATGGGGAAGACATCTCCACTTCCAGTTCAGTTCCTGGTGCCTGCAATGTGAGAGGACTGTGTGCAATCCTTTGGATAGAGTAAAAGAACAAAGAGGAAAAAGAGAGACTGTCTCAATCTGGTAGCTTTTAAAGAGGCACCCTGAGCTAGCTGGTCAGCCAATCAAAGGAGGCTGTCCTCTCCATGGGATAGGGCATGCAGGGGAGCAAGGTGCCTCCATGTTAGGCAATCTAGGCATGCCACAAAGGCTCTTTATGTGACCAAAGAATTTACCATAGGTGGCCAGCCTCTGGTACCAAGCCAGTCTTACTTACCTAGGCTGGTCCTCAGAAAGCAAATAAGCTCTTTTGTCAGTATGGTTTTCAAGATTACTCACAGAGAGAAAAATTCCAAAACAATGCCTTTGATCCTCAGTTTCCTCATTCATAGAAGGTTGAATTACATGCTCTCTAAAGTTCTTTCTGATAAATCTGTGATACTATGACCCTTTCCAGCTTGGTAGAAACTTCCAGAGCTTGTATCTGCTAGCATAACCTTTGGGACCCTCTTTACTATGATGGCCTCTTTATTATGAGGAGGATTTTTGTGGGGGTTGTACTATGGATAGGTCAACTATGAAGGTTTGGTCCAAAACATTCAACAACAAGGGGGAGAAAATGATAGGCAAACAAGATTTAACAAAGCCTCATTTTTTTAAATGTCCATAGTTTGAAAGAGAATAAATGATTTCAGAGTCAAAATGAACACTGAGTTAGACAGCTTTTTTAAGTCTCTTGTTATTTAGAACAGGCAAAAGTGATGTTAAAGCTTTTGAAGATTAGGCTTTGTAGTGGCCAGGATGCTCCAACTGTGACATGGAATTCTTTGATTGACATATGAAGATACCAAATAGTGTTAAATCTGGTTATCATTTGTGAAAGAACATGAAAAGTGCCTATTCCGTGATGACTTTCCAAATCAATTTTTTTTTTGCTATTTTAATCTAAAATGTGTGAACATTTTTAAAGGTTGAAATCTTCGAGAAATTGCCTTTTTCTTTTTTCCAATTAAATAATTCTTTTAGGTAGCTCTGGTGAGAATAAACATGTTTAATAAACTGCAATAAATGTGCTTTTTATGTCCTTTCATTACAAATAACTTATTGAAATATGCTCTTTCAAGAAATCATGTCTGTGCTGGTAAATTATGCAAAATGCTCAAGACACAAAATCCTGAGAAATAAGGTTTGTAATGAACATCCTGATCACACGATCACAACCTCCTCCCTAGCAATGATTTACACAGGTATTATGGGGATGAAAGAGAAAATATCTGTTAAAAATGGAAATCATAACATCTTCTTGAGATTGTACATAGCAACTCCTTAACAAGCTGGGGTTGTATCTAAAATGATCTTTATCAACTTTCCCCTTGTTTTTGCCTACATGGTGTTCATGATCGTTGCATTTAACTGTAATTTTAATGTAATGTTCTCCAGTGATGCATTCTGTATCTCTTTCCTAATTGTACCTGTAAAGAAATCATTTTCAGGAAACCATCTCGTTCTTTATGCCTACAATATTACTCTTTGTTCCACTGAAAATAGCTTTCCTTTTCCTTTTAATCACTTTTAAATATTCTTTACATTAACTATTTCTTCCCCTGGAATTACAGTGTTTCAGGAGCTGATAGCAAAGGGGTTTCAAGTACATTTTATAGTTTTGGCATCAGAAACATACTAAGCCATGCTTATTAGTCTTTAGAGACTGCTAATTTTCTCTTACAAAGGGAATTTTGAGCTCTCATTAGGATGTTTCCCAGATGCTTTAATTTTTGATACAGTTTAGTACAATTATGCCTGCTTTTACTACAAAAATCTGAAAAATAATGCACAGAGGGAAACAAAAAGGCAGTTGTTTAAAAGCACAAATGAGTAGCTGATAAGGAAACAACAGAGACAACATGATGTTAAATCCTATATAACTCAGAAAAAAATGGATACATAATAATACTAAGAATTATAATTACTAGTGCATTATGAACATGGGCAAATAAATCAATTAAAACAATAAATCAGGGAAGTATGCCAAAATCATTTAAATTTAGGCAACCAACTAATCTGAATTAAATAGGAAATAGCATCCTTCAGGAGCAAGGGAAAGGAAGGGGAAAAGATGCTAAATTGAGAGTGCTCTTTTAAAAAAAAATCAGAGTACAATAAAATGAGAATATGACAGCAAATGAATAAGAACTATGAGAAGCAATTAGTCTTAATCCATTGTTTTATAACACTGTTTTCATTCTTATATTCTTTTCATTTGGCTTTAAGGCAAGCTATAGAATATTGAGAAGTTATGATTTGGTTTGTAGAGGGGAAGTCCTATAAACTAAAATCACTGTTAAGAAAAAGGGGAGCAAAAATATAAGTGCTTAATTTCCACCATTCTGTGTACTAGGCTCTCTCCACTCTCAAAAAGAGACAGACAGACAGACAGACAGACAGACAGACAGACAGACAGACAGACAGATAGATAGATAGATAGATAGATAGATAGATAGATAGATAGATAGATAGATAGATAGATAGATAGATTAGATATATAGGTAGAAATATAGATATTTAAATGACTTTCAATAGAAATTAAAAGGTTTATGACTTCAATTTTCAACAAAATCTTTGAGCCACAATGAATACCATCCTAGTTAAAATATCACTAGAATTTTTTTCATATTGTGTCTTAGAGAAACTGCATATGTGATGGGGTTTGATTTATCAGTTAAGAACAGTTCTTGTTTTTTACATATCATGCTAGTAGTATTTAGGTTTATCTTCTGATGTTCATAAATATATCCATTTGTGAATTCTTCTTTTTCAGAAGATAGAATGGAAATGCCTTGAAACTGAGAAATTTGGTACCCAAGGTCCCAAACCAAAATCAGTTCCTTTAAGAACAATAAAATATATCCCAATGACATTTTTTGAAGACAGAAAACACAGTCTGTTTTCTTCGCTAGTTGTTATTGGTTACAAGTTGTGTTTTTTTTCATGTTCCTGTTAGATTTTCTTGTGCTTTTATTTTAAGCCAAGTTGTAGATCATTCCCTTTGTTACAGTCTTCTACAATATGTAATCTAAGTTAAATAATTTCATATGTTGCTTTACATATTAGCTTTCTTACAAAAAGTCAGCATATCTGAATTAAACCAGATGACCTCTATAGTTCCATCTAGCTCTAAATCTAGGGCTCAATAAACCAATTTACTGATTTTTACGAAAAGGAAAACTGAGGCAATAAGTCATTATTATTCTTATTATATTTCTACATAGGTAGATTCTTCACTCTTGTGAAACGCTCAAGAAATGTGCCTGTGTCTAAATGGGGAGTTCTATTGTGTTATAGGTTTTTGGCAAGCATGGATACTGAAAATTTTTGGAAAATTCGAAGAGAGTTGGAGACAGATGAACTCAGTGGCTTAGCTCTCTATGCTGAGCTGCATCTATATCATGAGCTAACATTCCACATAGGCCTTCTCAGAGGCTCCACAAATGCTTTTCTCATAAAATTTTGTTCCCAGAAAAATGTACCAGAATGAAATAAACAGGCACTGGGATTGCCCCTAAGTAGGATATAGCTCTGGGAAGGGAATTCCCCTGTATGTGTTCACTGGTAATCTCTCACTCAGTTCCCGTTATTCAACAAGTGTGAAAGAAGGTTTGAGCCAAAAGAGGTTACTTCCTCACTCTTAGTTGTCATCAGATTGAATGTTGGAAAAAATGAAGCAGGCCTCTTACAAGGCTTGCAAAGCAATATGTGTATATGTATATATACTTTCATATACATATACATACACACACATACATACACATAGATGAAATCTTATTTTGCATGCTACTGCTTCTTGAAACCACAGATGAGAGTTGGGTGATAAGTGGATACCAAAGGTGGATGAGCAGCTCTGAAAAGGGCTCAGCAAGCCCTCACACCAGAGGTGATAGTCCTCCCTGAAGACCACATATGCTGCTGGATTTCATTTACTCTGGAAGAGAGAATGAGGCTGATGACCGTGCAACTCTGCCTTATTTAAATCCAATTCACACACAAGTCAACATCACCCCATGATGTCATTGTCTTCTTTGAAAATGAAAGATGGACAACAATATATCATCTGATTTGGGCTTCACAACAACCTTGTGATGTAAGTACTATAATTTTATGATTTTATAGATGAGGAAACTGAGGCTCAGAAAAGATTAAGTGACATATTCAGGGTCACATAGCTAGGAAGTGTCTGATGTAGAATTCAAATTCAAGTCTTTTTGACTCCAGGATAGGAGTTCTATTCACTAAACATAGTCAGGGCAGCTTTCATGACACAAGCTTTCATGATCGGAGAGGAGTTGTTTCATTCTTTATCTGCAGATTCAAAGAACGCCTTGGATAATCCTTAGTATAGCCCTTGGCACAGTGGGTGCTTAACAGTTCTTGACTGATTGATAAAATCTTACTGAAAAGATAAGCTTTCCAGTACTTGTCTTCTAAATTCTCCCAAATGGGTTAGGAGATCGGAGTTTGAATCTTGACACTTCTTATTACCTGTGTGACCTTGGGCAAGTTGTTTAGTCTCTCTGATCCTCATTATTTCCATCTGTAAAATGAGACGGTGGGACTAGATCTCTAAGATTCCTTCTAGCTCAGAATCCTGTAAGACTTGTTAGAAACCAGTATAGGTACCAGTCATTTAGCTAAGGATATTACTATTGTAATAGTAATTACACAACAGGCCCTGGGGAAGGGTATAGCCTATTTAAAGGCGCATTGCTCCTTAGAGCCACTGTTCTTTTTCACCAAAACACCTTGCTCATGTTGCTCCTTATGATATTTCACTTCCCCATTCCCTTCTTTTTACTATGCATACAGTAATGGAGTAGACATCCTTGTCCTGTTATGTCAAGGCCTAGGCACCATCTCTGAGTTTTTAATTTTGGGGGACTAACTACGGCCTATTCAAAGCACTGGTCAGTGACTGCAGACAGTGAACTGGGGGGGGTCATGCCTCCTGTGACACCCATGTATGATAGAAGATGGTGGTCACAAGAAGAATTAAAAAAACATTGGACCATTTCTGATAAAGTCCTCATCTCTAAAATATATAGTTAAAACAACTCTGAGATACCACCTCATACCTATCAGATTGACTAATATGACAGAAAAGGAAAAGGATAAATGTTAGAGAAGATGTGGGAAAATTGGAACACTAATGCGTTGTTGGTAGAGTTGTGATCTAATCCAATCATTCTGGAGAGCCATTTCCTTTTCCAGCTCATTTTACAGATGAGGAAACTGAGGCAAATAGTGTTAAGTAACTTGTCCAAGGTCACACAGAAAATGTCTGAAGCAGGATTTGAACTCATGAAGATGAATCTTCTTGATTCCAAGCCCAGTGCTCTATCTACTGTGCCACCTAGCTGCCTAAGTCTATATGATATAAGATACTCCTAGTCTATTAAATTTAAATGATCCAGGTGTCCTAGGCTGCTAACACCTTTTTGGTAACAACTTATTTTGTTATCTAGTGTGTCAGCTGTTCCCTCTAGTCTTACATCATATTCAAAGTTGCTAAGCATGTCATTTATGCACTTATACAAATAACTGCTAAAGATCAATAGCTTAGTGTCAAGCCCAAATTTCTGGACCACATCACTGGAGACCTCATTTCAAGTTGACATTTAACAATAAATCCTCTTTAGGTCCAGCTATTCACCCAATTCTGAATCCACTTAATTATACAATAATCTAACCCACGTATTTCCATTTTTTCCCACAAGAACAGCAAGAGAAACTTTGTCAAATACTTTGCATTTGAAATAGGTGAGATATATCTACAAAATCTTCCTAGTTTACCATCTGTATAACCCTGTCTATTTTAGTATTTAAATACTAAATAGTAATTGTTTCTCTTTTACCCAGGAACCTTGAGGGTCTTTACCCTCCCAGTTTGATTTTTTTTTTTTTATTGATTAAAGGGGCCAACCCTTGAGTAACTTAAAGAAGTCTGTTCATTGAAGTGTATCTCTTTCAAAGTGAGAATGTGATAAGCCCTTAGCCTGACAGGGCCAGGGTCTCACATTGCATCCTGGGCCATTTCCATTCATCCTGATGAATATCAGGCCACTGAACCCAGATGGCTCAAGAGAAGAAAGTGAGGTTGGTGACTTTGCACAGTCCTCCCTCACTTAAATTGAAGTCAAGTGCAAGTCATGTCATCATCTTGATGTCTTGGTGCTCTTTGAGAATGAAGGACAAACACAACAACAACCCTATCAGAAAAAGAAATGAGATTGCCTCACAAGGTCTACTTTTGATGAAGCCTTGCCAGCTCCTTGAAATCATTGCTTCCTTTTCTAGATGTTCAGTAACCATTTCTTTAAAAAAATATTCTGTAATTTCTTTCTTTTTTTTTTTTTCTTCTTTTATTTATTTATTTAACTTTTAACATTCATTTTAACAAAATTTTGGGTTCCAAATTTTCTCCCCTTTTGTCCCCTCCCCCCCCAAACACCAAGCATTCTAATTGCCCCTATGACCAATCTGCTCTCTCTTCTATCATCCCTCTCTGCCCTTGTCTCCATCTTCTCTTTTGTCCTGTAGGGCCAGATAACTTTCTATACCCCTTTACCTGTATTTCTTATTTCCTAGTGGCAAGAACATTACTCGACAGTTGATCCTAACACTTTGAGTTCCAACTTCTTTACCTCCCTCCCTCCCCACCCCTTCCCTTTGGAAGGCAAGCAATTCAATATAGGCCAAATCTGTGTAGTTTTGCAAATGACTTCCATAATAGTTGTGTTGTATAAGACTAACTATATTTCCCTCCATCCTATCCAGACCCCCATTACTTCTATTCTCTTTTGATCCTGTCCCTCCCCATGAGTGTCAACCTCAAATTGCTCCCTCCTCCCCATGCTCTCCCTTCCATCATCCCCCCCACCCTACTTATCCCCTTATCCCTCACTTTCCTGTATCGTAAGATAGGTTTTCATACCGAAATGAGTGTGCATTTTATTCCTTCCTTTAGTGGAATGTGATGAGAGTAAACTTCATGTTTTTCTCTCACCTCCCCTCTTTATCCCTCCACTAATAAGTCTTTTGCTTGCCTCTTTTATGAGAGATAATTTGCCCCATTCCATTTCTCCCTTTCTCCTCCCCATATATTTCTCTCTCACTGCTTGATTTCATTTTTTTAAGATATGATCTCATCCTCTTCAATTCATTCTGTGCACTCTGTCTCTATGTGTGTGTACATGTGCATGTGCATGTGTGTGTGTGTAATCCCACCCAGTACCCAGATACTGAAAAGTTTCAAGAGTTACAAATATTGTCTTTCCATGTAGGAATGTAAACAGTTCAACTTTAGTAAGTCCCTTATGACTTCTCTTTGCTGTTCACCTTTTCATGTTTCTCTTCATTCTTGTGTTTGAAAGTCAAATTTTCTTTTCAGCTCTGGTCTTTTCATTAAGAATGCTTGAAAGTCCTCTATTTCATTGAAAGACCAATTTTTCCCCTGCAGTATTATACTCAGTTTTGCTGGGTAGGTGATTCTTGGTTTTAGTCCTAGTTCCCTTGACTTCTGGAATATCCTATTCCACGCTCTTCGATCCCTTAATGTAGAAGCTGCTAGATCCCGTGTCATCCTGATTGTATTTCCACAATACCTGAATCGTTCCCCTCCAGCGACTCGCAATATTCTCTCCTTGACCTGGGAACTCCGGAATTTGGCCACAGTGTTCCTAGGAGTTTCTCTTTTTGGATCTCTTTCAGGCAGCGATTGGTAGATTCCTTGAATACTTACTTTGCCTTCTGGTTCTAGAATCTCAGGGCATCCCTTCCTTGATAATTTCATGAAGGATGATGTCCAGGCTCTTCCCTCGACCATGGCCCTCAGGCAGGCCCACAACCTCTAAACTGTCTCTCCTGGATCTACCCTCCAGGTCAGTTGCCTTTCCAACGAGATACTCCACACTATCCTCCACCTTCCCATTCCCTTGGTCCTGTTCTGTGATCTCCTGGCCTCTCACAAAGTCACCAGCCTCCATCTGTTCCATTCCAACTTTGAAAGAACTATTTTCTTCAGTGAGCTCCCGAACCTCCTCCTCCACTTGGCCAACCCTGCTCCCGAAAGCATTCTTCTCCTCATTGGCTTCCCGAACCTCCTTTGCCAATTGAGCTAGCCCATTTTTCAAGGTGTCACCCTCTTCAGCATTTTTTTAGGTCTCCTCTAGCAGGGTGTTCACCTGTTTTTCATGCTCTTCTTGCATCTCTTTCATTGCTCTTCCCAGTTTTTCCTCCACCCCTCCAACCTGATCCTCAAAATCCCTTCTGAGCTCCTCCATGGCCCGAGCCCATTGAGTGGGCTGGGATACAGAAGCCTTGACTTCCGTGCCCTTCCCTGATGGTAAGCATTGTTCTTCCTCATCAGAAAGGAAGGGAGGAAAAACCTGCTCACCAAGAAAGCAACCCTCCATAGTCTTATTTCTTTTCCCTTTTCTGGGCACCCTCCCAGCCAGTGACCCGAATTCTGAGTGTCCTGTCCACACCCCCCTTGCCTCCGGATCCTCCCAGCCAGCGCTTGGGGTCTGAGATTCAAATGCTGCTTCCCAGCCTCAGGGCTTTGGGCGGGGGCAGGGCTGCTATTCAGTGTGAGATTAAGTTCAGCTGCTCAGGTTGGGGCAGGGCCACCTCATGGGCTCAGTTCCCTCAGGGGGTTTATGCAGAGACCTTCAACAATGGATCCGAGCTCCTGCCTGCTTGGGGAGCCCAGGTCTGCTCCCGCCTCCGCTGCTGCCTCCCAAGGGGGCCTGAGTTATGGGGGCACCCCACTCCCCTCTCGACCCGAAGAGACCCTCTCACCAACCCTTGTCACCTGTGGGTGGGGGACCCATGTGACCGCTGGAGAATCTCCCTGAAGCCTGCTCGGATCCGCTCCTCTTGGCGCCACACCGCCAACGCAGGGCTGAGCTGGGTTCCGTGGCCGCAGCGTGACGGACCTTTTGTGAGAGGTTTTTAGGCTCTCTGGAACAGAAATCTCGTCCACTCTGCTGTTCTGTGGCTTCTGCTGCTCCAGAATTCTCCAGGGGTTCTTTTTTTTATAGATATTCTATGGGTTGTGGGTTCGGAGCTAGCATATGTGCGTCTGTCTACTCTGCCATCTTGGCTCCGCCCCCAATATTCTGTAATTTCAACAGGAATCAAAGTCTAGCTCACTGATATATGATTGGAGACTATTATCTTCTCTTTTTGAAAAGTGGAATGATATTCCCCTTTTCCAGTCCCCTGGCACCTCTTACATCCTCCATGATCTTTCAAAGATTACTGATGGTGGCTTTGCAAGCTTATTAGCCAAGTTTCTCAATACTCTAGAATGTGGTTATCTGGGCCTAGCAAGTTGAACTCATCAAAAACAGGTAGGTGTTCTCTCATTGTTTCCCTACTTCTCTTCAGTATTAAGAGCAAATTTTCTGCGATAGATGACAGGAAGCCTAAATTTCCTAGTTCCTTGTGTAACAAATGCACTTCTGTCCCCTCAGGGATCAAACATGCTATCAGTGAACCCAGGTCTTCAAGTTTCCCTGATGCTTTGCTAAAGATTAAGGGATATTCAGAGAAGATAGGAATAAGGAAAAAAAACAGAGTTTTGCTAGGGAAGGGCAAACACAACCCTAACTAAAGACTGACAAGATGAGCAAGTTGTTAAATGATTTATGAGGGAATAAAGTAGCCCAGCTGCAAAGACCTTACAGTACTGCATGAGTAAACATGAATTGAGGGTTAAAGAGGGGAGGGTGGAGCTTCTTCTCCAAACATGAATCCAAATCTGGGTATGGCTAGGGCTAGTTGGCTCATGGGTAATATAAAAAGCGAGGTTTACAAGGTGCAAATGTTCTTTGGATTATTCCTGGTTCCAAACAACAATTACTGAGAATTACACCTTTCTTACTATTTCTTAACCATCCTTCTTTCTTTCTAAATGACTTCCTTCTTTCAAGACTTTAGAGAATTTAGAGGTGGAAGTGACTTTATAAGTCACCTTATCCAGCCCTATCATTTTAAAGTCTAGGAAACTGAGGACCAAAAAAAAGTCAAGGAACTGGTCCAAGGCTATACATATGCTTGTTATCATAAGCAGGGATCTTTGATATCATTTTGTGATTTTAGAACTGAGAAAACTGCAGACTGCCAGACTCAATTGGTATGTCTTAGGCAGCAATAATTTAATTCTATCTCTCTTACTGGTAGATTTTGTTGGGAAGTTTTTTAATACCTCAGCCTTCCAACATATTCTTTCCTAACACCAAGCTCCAAAGGTGGAAGAGAACTAGAATCTGAAAAATTTTCTTCATGTGAGACATGGAAGCAATTATACTGAAGTTCAGTTATCAAAATGTTTTTTAAAACTGAGTTGATGAACCCTAGGTTAAGAATTTCTGTTCTAGCTCATCCATCTATGGATTTGGGATGTACCACTTCGTCTTTGGATCTCTACAGGAGAGATACTTCACTGTTTGGCCTTTCCAAGTTTTGGAGTCAGGTTTAAGTACTTTCACCTTCCTCCAGATCCTGGAATATCTTTCCATCATCCTTAGTACTGGCTCTGTCTTGGTGATAAAATTGCCTCTTTGACCTACTGACCCGGGCTAAAATAGCTAGTAGCCTAAGCTAGCAGATAAGTAACCTTTAGAATTACATACAGAATAATTTTTGAACAGTGAGAAAGTGATGAGGTTAAAAATAGTCTAGAGTAGTATGAGTTAATAACTTGGTTGCTAAGGAAACTCATTCCTCATTAGGAAAAAAAAAGTCACAAAGAAACATGGCTTGTAAAAACAGTGTTTGACTCTGGTTTTTTTTCTCTTTTATGATGGGGTTGGTTACCAAAGTGATTGATCAGGATAGTGCCTCATATGTCTTATCCTTAGGTTATAGCAAGGCTTTTGACAAAGTCTCTCATGATATTGCGGTGAACAAGATAATGACAGGCAGGCAAGGTTGCAGGATAGCCAAGTAGATTCACACAGGTTGAATAACCAGAACAGGTTGTTGTCTTTGTCCTTTGTTCTCCAAGAGGACCATGACATCAAGATGATGACATGACTTGCACTTGACTTTGATTTGAATGAGGGAGGGCTGTGCAAGGTCACCAACTTCACTTTCTTCTCCCAACCAGAACAAGGAATAGTGTAATGGTAATTTAGGGTCAATGGGGGTGGGAGGAGAGTTAAAGATCTTCTCTACCCATTAATAGGCCTCAATGCCTTTTGTCAATTTCTCTTGAGACTCTGGGTCAGAGGGTCCTTCCCTGTGGCTTGGAAAACTGTATAAATACTCTGAGGTGAGATATTACTTTGGGGCTTACTCAATGGAAGTGTTTGTTTGGCCAGAGGAGACTCTAGGCAGCCACTAAGGAGCCCCCTAGCTTCATAAACTCAGATATTGGTGCTTTTCTCTCTGGTAACTATGTATGTCTGTAATGGTCAGATAGTTGGATCTGTCTGTTGATTTGTGATGTATGTATTGCTTATGGTCAGACAGATGGAAGCACTGTCTGTTGGTCTTTATTTCTCTGCTTGTATTTTCTCTGAAGTTCAGGGTGCTGACTTTTTCCCCTGAACTAAATGAATGAGATAAGTGTTTGATTAAAGTAACTGTTGACCCTTCAAAAGTTGCTTTCCTTTTAGAAAAGAAGATCAAAGAACCTGTGATACCAGGCTATCTTGGATGAATCAGGGTGCTTTCTGTTACAAATAGTCATCTGTCAACCTACAAGAAGGTCTGTAGTGGAGTGTCCTAGGGATCAGTTCTTGGTCCTTTTAGTAAAAGTCCTAGAGTCATAGAAAAAAGAAAAGAAATCAACTGCAGAAATACAGAACTGCGGAGATAAGATTAGAAAATTATTTCTGTGAAAAAGACTTGGGACCTTTAGTAGAATCCATATTATGATATAATAGTCAAAAAAGTTAATGTGATCTGAGGCTATGGTAATTGGAATAATGTTCAGAATGAGGAAGGTAATAGTCCCCATACACTCTCCTCTGGACAAATATTTGGAGAACTTCATTCAGTTCTGGACACAGCCTTCAAGTGCTGGAACACTTCCAAAGAGAATGATTGGCATGCTGAAAAGACAGAAAATCTTGCCATATGAGAATTTTTTAAAAATTTTATTTATTTTCAGTGTTCCACAATCACTGTCACACAACCTAGATTTTTTCTTTCCCTCCCTCCCCTCCCTCTCTCCACTTCCCCCCTCCCTCCCGGACACAGCATACAATTGTATATAGGTTCTACACATACATTCCTATTAAATACATTTTCACCATAGTCATGTTGTATAGAAGAATTAAAATGAATGGGAGAAATCATATAACAAACCAAAATGTAATACAAAAGAAAATGATCTGCAACATTCTGCAATTGAATTCCATAGTTCTTTCTCTGGTTGTGGACATATGAGAATTTACTGAAGACACTGGGGATATCCTACCTGAAAAAGAGAAGTGAGGACAAGATGGCTATCTTCAATTACTTAGAAGACCAGCACACAGTAATTGAGTTAGGATTGTTTTGTTTGACATCAGCTGCAGAATTTGAAAATATGAGTCAAAGTTATAGAAAGGCAGATTTTGGCCTGATGTAAGGGAAAAAAACCCTAATTATTAGGATTATCCAAAAATGGAACAAGATGCCACAAGAAGCAAATAATTCCTTATTACTTGAGGTCTTTAAGCTGATGCCAAATGACAACTCATTGGGGTTTTTAAAAGGAGATTTCTCTTCAGGTCTGAGTTGAACTACTGGCATCTTTTTAAAATCCGAGATTGTATAATTCTATGATTATATTCCTCAATAGGTTTAAGGTTAATACTGTATCAAAATATATTTTAGTAGCTAATGCTCTTCATGATGACCTAGGTTCTTAAAAACATGTCAATTATAATTTTGTAAGGCCAACCCCATAGTGGCAGAATATTTCCTCCTAGGCAATATGACTCCAATTTGGATAGTGTAAGGGACTTTTTCAAATGCTTTGCTGAAAGCTAAGTAAACTGTCCACAGTGTTCCCCTCATCTACCAGTCTAGCAACTCTGTCAAAAAAAATGCTTTTAGACTAGTATGACCTGTTCTGGATGAAGCCAGGCATCATGGCTCTTGGGATTTATCACTTCCTTTGCATGATGTTTAGTAACCATTCCTTATTGATATATCCTAGAATTTGCCAGGAATTGAAGTCCAACTCATTGTCATATAGTTTACATATTCCACTCCTTTCCCTTTTTGAGGGGGGCAACATTTTGCCCTTCCTCTATGTGAGGGCAAGCAAAGTAGGATCTTTTGGCTGTTTTTGTTTTAGTATAATCAAGAAGTATAATGCCTCTATTTGAATGTGATTGAAGAAGATCTTCCTCACCCATTGATGGGCCCACCCATTGAGGGAAGCTTGCTTAGGGGAGCTGTTTTGTAGGAAGGTCCCAAGTACCTTTTGTTTTTCCTATTGAGGCACTAGGTCAGAGGGTCATGTCCTATGGCTCTGAAAAGTGTATAAGTACTCTGAGGGTGAGGTTCTACTTTGGGGCTTAATTTTTGAAAGAAGGTTTGTGTGTCAGATGAGAGACTTTGGGAAGCCACTAAGCAGCCCCTGGCTTTGAAAACACAGATGTTGGTGCTCCCTTCTCTGGTAAAGATGTGTACATGTTAATGGTCAGGCAGTTTGGAAGTGCTGTCTGTTGATTTTTTATTTCTCTGAAATTTTGATTTTGATTTTTGATTTTGATTACCTGTGCTTGATTAAAGTGATTATTAACCCCTCAAAAATTGCCTTTTTTTTAGAGAAATAGACCAAAGAACCTGTGATAGCAGGCCTCCCTGTGGATGTTGGGGTGTTTACTGATATACTCCATCTTCTAGTATTTCTTTCATTTTCTATTATCTGTATTGATTACTATGACTTGGCAAACATGTCTGTCACTTGTTTTTTCACACTGGAATACAGATCAGCTGGGTCTGGTTACTTGATTCTTTAATGAGGTAAATATTTTCTTGCAATCCCCTTACCTATTGGGTTTCAACTTCCTCTGTCCTTTCCAGTACGAAATATTCAAAATAATCATGAATTAAGCAGCAGTGTATTTTATTTTATTTCTGTCATTATTATTAGCATGCCTATCAGAACAATAGTGCCATTCCTTTTTTGATCTTCCTATTTTCAATAATAGTTTTTTTAAAAAATAAAAACCTTTTATAATCCTTAATTTTCCTCACCAATAAATAACATTAAGGTAGAATAAGTTTTGCAGACCTTTTTATAAATATTATCTTGTTTCATCCTCCTAACAACCTTGGGAGGTAGGTAATATTTTCATCTCCATTTTACAGATGAGAAAACTGAGGTAGATGACATTTAAGTGACCTGATGAGGGTCACTCAGCTTGTAAGTGTCTGAAGCTGGATTTAAAATCAGGTCTTCCAGATTCCAGGTCCAGCAAATCAATCCATTGTGTCGCCTAGTGACCTAAAGCCCTTGTGGACTTTAGTGCTCCAACTACTATTACAGGATCCTACTCTGCTTTCTATCCATATATATCTTTGAAACATCCAAGTTGGTCAATGAATTGCCTGTGAATCCACATTTATGCCTTTAAACCATCCCCCATCACCACCACCCCGCCAACCCAAATATTTATTTGTTTTTCTCTTTCATCTATTTTGTTTTTTCTTCAAGGACAAAGACTATTTTTATTTTTACTTTTAGATCTCTAGTACCTAGTATAGATCCTGGGATGTAGTAAGTGGCCTGCTGAATGACTGAATGAGTGAAAGGCAGGGACCTTCTTCTAGATATGATGGTTAGCATGGGGGAAGTACATGAAGGGTAGGCCATTTGTGGAGAGTCCCTGTGGAGAGTTCAGTTTGACTGAACCCTAATGTGTCATACATTTCAATCGTCAGTCTCTGATGTTGAGAGATTAGGCTAGAAAGATAGGTTGGAAACATTGTGGACTATCAAGCTATGGAAAAGAGATATACCTATGGAATAAAGTACATGACCTAGGCAATAGATTTTGTGATATTTATTTTGCCTGCTCAGAGACCTTTAAAAATCTTATTTTATTCATATATTTTGATTTTTGCCTCATTTCCAAACATATCTTTCCCTGACCTACCACCAACTGAACCATCTCTAATAACATTGTTTGAAAAAAGAAAGAGAATGAAAGCAGTTTAACCATCATGAACTGCATTTATGCAACATTTTATAGCCATAGTCCTTCACCATCATTCATCTCTTTAATTGGGGGAGGGAGGTATATTTTATCAACTCTTGTCTAGGTCTGAGTTTAGTCATTAAAATTATACAGCATTCATTTTCTTTTTGTTATTCTTTCCATGTGCATTGTTGTAGGAATTGTGTACATTGTTTCCCTGGTTCTGTTTACTTTTACTTTGCATCATTTCATGTCTTCCTATGCTTCTCTGGAGTCTTCATATTCACATTAATTTTTTTTCTTATAACACAGTAATATTCTGTTATATTCGTGAAATATAATTTGTTTAACTAGTTGTTTTGCCACCAAAAAAGTGACACTATTAATATATTTGTATATACAGGTTCTTTCTTTGACTTCCTTGAGGAATAAATAAGCTTAGCAAGGGGATTTCTGGGTCAAGGGATATGGATATTTTAATCATTTTTTAAGCATGATTGGACCAATTCATTACTCTAACAATGGTGAATTGCTGTAGCTGACTTTCTGCAGACTTTCCGAAATCAACTATTTCCATCTTTTGTCATCTTTGCCATTTTATTAGGAGCAAGGTAAAATTTCAGAATTATTTTGATTTGTATCTATCTTACCATTAATAATTTGGTACTATCATATTATTATTATTCATTAGTTAATAATTTTCAGTTCTTTCTTTGATAATTGTTCATATCCTTTGACCACTGGAAAATGCTTTTAGTTTCATAAATCAATTTTAATTATACATGTGTATATATAGATATATATAGATAAATATCAGATGGTAATCTCTTAGAGATATTTGATACAAAGATCTCTTCCCCCATTTAATGGTTTCACATCTTATCCTAGCTGCATTGATTACCTTTGTACTAAAGATGTTCAGTTTCATGTCATCATAATTATCTTTTTTTATCTTTTGTGATCACCTCAGAAGACTTTTTTGCTTATTTATTGATTTCTGGATATCTTCCAAATAATAACATATTACTTTAAAATCTTGACTAATCAAAATGCTTGGGAAAGTGTTCTTGTTCATTTGATTATGTCTATAACTGGAGGCTAAGCAAATAATTCTCAACTCTTATTGTTAGAAATAAATTCTTAATGATTTCTTCCTAATCCTTATCCCTGAAATTATTTCACATTAACTTTTTGTTTTTTATTTAAATATGTGTATAGATCTTATTTTACTATAGTAGAATGTAGGTTTCCTGAGTGAAGAAACTGTTTCATTTTTGTCTTTGATATTTAGTACTTAGCAGAGTACCTTGCATATAGTAGGTCCTTAATGCTTATTGAATTGAATTTCTAAAATGTATTAATCTACTTTCTATCCCTACTAAATATATCTTATGGAAAGTAATTTAACTTTTCTCTAATAATTAAGAATCTTACTTCAACATCATTATTGGAAATATAAATGTTTATTGTAAAGTAATAAGGAATCTTATTTCCTCTCAGTGTCCTTCTCCACAGTGACTATTCCAAACTCTTAACTTTCTCCTTAAGCCCCCAACTCTTATTGACAGCCTTCTTCTATAATGAAAAGAAATTAGCTCTAACAGGAGCTCTTTTCTTTGCCTTCCTGTACTCTCCCAAACTTCTCAAAATCATCACCTATCCTCTCCTCCTCTCTTTAACCTTTGAGGACAAATAATCCTTACTAAAGGCCATCCCTTTACCTGTGCCCATTCCCTCCTACCTCTTCCAGGACCTTTCTCCAAAAATGATTCCCTCTCTTTCAATCATTGATCCTTCCTTCTTCCTCCTTCCTATAAATATTTACAGGTATCTCCAATTTTAAAGCCTTCCTTTGACCTTTATATTGTCTTCCTGACTTCACTGTGCCACTTAGCTGCCCCTCCCAACCCCTTAATGAAGGTATTTCCCATAAATTTGTCCTCAGCTCTCTTTGTTTCTCTCTCTGTATTATGTCCCTTACCTAGTTCCAGTGTTTCCTTTCTCATTTCTATAGGGAAGATTACTAAATCTACTATCTTCTGCCCTGGTTTCTTTCCTAAGTTCCAGAGCCACATGATGAATGCCTATAAGACATCACCTGAATGTTGCACTAGAATATCCAAATCTCTCAGAGATTGTTTTTGAACCATCTTATTAGCACTCAATTAGATTGCAAGCTTTGGATCCACTCACCCCCGTTCTGGCCACTCTTTTCCTGTATAGAGATGACTGAGGGAATCCATCGGAGCCATTCAAATACAGTTCTTTCGTCACTGTTCCTCCATGGCTATTACTACATAGAAGAGCATGGGGCCACAAAACAACACAGTTTCAGGGTAGGGAGCACCAGCAGGGTACATCAGCCTCCATTTCTACACAGGACCTATATCTTTCTATCTACTTCCACAAATAAAGAGCATTCACTAGACTGTAAAACTCCAACACTCTGAGCTGAGAATTTGCTCAACCAAACGTACCACTATCACTCCATGCTACTGTTCTCACTTCCTCTGACTTATGTCATTAACCGTTGCACCTACTACAGCAGTATTCTATTCTCTACATAATCAGCACCACATACCAAGGAAGGGATCAGGCAGCCAAACTAATCAATGATCCCAGAATCAAAACATCTTGAACTTCAGTGGCTCTAGGATTAGATATAAATTTCTGTTTTTGGTATTTAAAATCCTTCCCAGCCTGGCTCCAAAATGCCTTTCCTTTTTTTCACACAGTTTGGTCTAGTCAAACTGGACTTGCTTTTTCTTACACAAGACATTTCCTCTCTAGGTTCTTTGATTTTGCAGAGTCTTTCCTCGTCATCCATGCCTGGAATGTACTCCCTCCTTACCTGTACCTCTTAGAATATTTAATTTTTTCTTTTTAAAAAAATGTTATTTTATTTTTTCCATTTACATATAAAGACAATTTTTAACATTCATTTTTAAAAAAATTTTGAGCTTCAAATTTTCTTTCTCCCTCCCTCCTTCACCACCCTCCACCCTAAGATGGTAAATAACTTGATACAGGTTACACATGTGCAATCATGTAAAACATATCTCCATATTGGTCATGTTTTGAAAGAAGAAATGGACTAAAAGAAAAATACTAAAAAAATAAAGTGAAAAATAGTATGCTTTGATCTGCATTCAGATCCCTTCAGCTCTTTCTCTGGATTTGAATAGCATTTTTCATCATGACTCCTTTGGAACTGTCTTGGATCATTGTATTGCTGAGAACAGCTGAGTCATTCACAGCTGATCATTGTACAGTACTGCTGATACTATGTACAGTGTTCCCCTAGTTTTGCTCACTGCACTTTGCATCACCACTTAGCTTTCTTCATGACTCAGCTCAAGAACTACCTTTTTCTGATCTCCCCAAGTCCTTCCCCCCATTCTGCAAACTACTCTATTTATTTTGTATATTTATACTTATTTGGGTATATGTTTTCCCCCAGCAGAATATAAACTCCTCGAGGGCAGGGTCTTTCTCATTTTTATCTTTGTATACCTGCTTAGCACTTATTAGGCACTTAATAAATGTTACATGATTGATTTATTTTTCTTCTCATTCATATGGACCAAGTAATATTAACTGGTTAAAGATAACTAGAAGTTTCTTTTGCCTTCAGCACACATCTGTCTGCCTTAAAAAAAGAGCTCAGAATCTCACAAACCTAAAATCAAGCTTATCATCTTTTCTGAAAAAGTTATCCTTCCTTCTGACTTCATTATTTTTGTCAGTGGCATCACCATTCACCCAGTCTCCCTTGTTTGAAACTTTGATGTTGTCTTTGATTTATCCCTCTTCTCTTCCTCTCATATCCAATCAATTTCCATGTCTTGTCAATTCTATCTCTGCAGCAGCTCTAGTGTTTGGCACCATCTTCTCAGTTGCTACTACCCTTATACAGAACTTCATTACCTTAGATATGAACCTTCTAATTGATATTGCCAAATCTACCCTCTACCCCCTCAAAACTATCCTTCACTGCTCTGCCAGAAATATCTTCTTCATGTCTAGATGTTGTAATGTTAAAGGTTTTGAAGGGCTCAAAATCCTTCAGTAGTTCCCCAATGCCTACCAAATGTAAGAGTGCCTCTGGGATATAAAGAAATGCAAGCTGGAATTGAAATTTTGTGGATCAGAACTTTTTGTTCTATAATCATGAAAATGAATACTGAGACTCCACAGGTAGGGGCACTAAGCAGAGGTGACTGGAGGTAAATTCTAGATAGGAAGAGTGAGCAAAATGAGAACAGTAAAATGGTGGATCTGTTGGGGGTAGGGGAGGAGAGATAGAGACAGAAAGGAGGGAGGGAAAGAGAGAAAAGGAGAAAAAAGGGAGGGAGGGGGAGGGAGGGACACACGCAGAAGCAAGAAACCTTGGAAGGCATTCTGTGATATAAGCATAAGGACAAGAAACTAGGTGTTTCGGGCAGCTAACTTCCTCATCAGCAGTCTTCAGCACTTCACTAATTTGTCTTAGAACCTTAAAAGGGCTCTCCTGATCCCAGATTATGACTGGTCAAAACTTCTTTCTGATATGTGTCGGTTCTGAATTGTAAATAGAGGGTGCTGCCACTAAAAGCCTTGTGGTCCATAGATATACAGAAACAGAAAGCATGAACCTTCTCTTCCTGAATAGCAGGGTAAAAGGGATTTTTTTTCCTCCCCTGCTTCCTCCTCTCCCCGACACAACTGGGGACGATGGAGCTAAACAATTTCCAGAACAAATCCTATAGTTTTGATATCTATTTTGATAAACGCCCTCCAAAAGCAGAATTAAACTGGGTCTAATTGTTTTTTCTGATCTTTTTTAATCTAGTAAAGGGGGCATGGGTACAAGTGAGCCTTAACATCTTTTTCATTGTTTCCCTTGTTTCATTGAACATGCTTAATGAAATGAATGTAGTGACTAAGGGAATAGATCTATCACTAGAAGAGGGAGGTGTGTTTTGGCAAAAATGGACACACCCACCTTTCAAAAGTAGGGGCCAATAGAGGAAAGAAACTTTTTTTTATCTTCACCTTAAACCTGCAAACCCTGACTGATAACCCTATCAAGTGGTTACTTGTATAACAAGTAAGAATTCACTCGAGTCTGGCATTTAAGGTTCTCTAAATTTAGTAAAAATCTAGTAAATATGATCTAGTACCACCCTTCTTTTCCAGCCTAGCCACATACTCTTCTCTTGTAGTTCTCTTACATATTTATCATGTATTATATTGTATTATAGCTATCTGTTTATTCCTTGCACTGATCAGTAGACTATAAGGTCCAGGAGAATAGTGACCATCATATCTAAATTTCAGACTTTTCGAAGTATGTTGTAAGCACTTAACAAATGTTTTTCATATTGAATTGACTAGAGGTAAAAGGAGCAGGATTTTAGCTTGAAGGCATACTGCTCCTAGGACATCCCTCTGTGAATTTAAATTTAAATTTGGTTCTTAAGTCATGGATTCTTGTTTGGTATTTCCACATCATAGGGGTTAGGGGTTCAGCACCCCCTGATCTGAAAAATCTGAGTAAAATTTTTTGGCCCTCCCTTCATACCAGAAAAGAAGTCTGAATTTTTTTTCTTTTTCTCTTATGGGATGTACAATACCTTATTGTAAAATTTGGGCTAAGTATTTGGTCATAGGTTCTGTGTCATCTACTGGCCTGCATGTGTCCTCTGTGGCTTCTGCAAAACTCCTCCAAAAATTCCCATTTAATTTCCTATGCCAACCTGAGTTATATCGAAACCTCAGTGGGGAAAGTTGCGATGTAGGAAGGATAATTATGTTAAGATTTTAATAGAATGGAAGGAGTAGTAGACCTGTAATTAGGAAGATTTGGGAGTTCAAGTGCTGACATTGCCATTTGCTAGTGAAGTGACCTTGGGCAATCTGCTTAATAACCTTTGATTTCTTCACTTGTAAAATGGGAATATTAGTACTTGCAAAACCTACCTTATAGAGATTCACACAATTTGCCCAGATTCAAGAACTGCATAAATATTGGTTTTCAAAGTGGAATACTAAAAACGAATAAAGTTCCAGTCAGAACTTCCAATGACTGTGAATCTGGTTGATTCATTTAAATAGCATTCAGTGATTGTGCATAACATTATAAATGTACCTATAAGACATACTCCTTGCTCTCCAGGAAGTTAAAATCTAGTCAAGCTGATAAGAAGGACAAAATAACAGTTAAGTCAGGATGTGAGGCAGTATATTGTGGAAGCATATTAAAAAACATCCTTTATAGGAAAACATAAAATATTAATAAATAATATTTTCTTCCGCTAAAACCCTTTTCAGACCTTTCCCTCTAGGGCAATGGGCAGGCTATCTGCTGATTGTCCAGACTATCTCAACCATACTACAGAAACCACTTCACCCTGGAAGTTCACTCACTTCTCACACTCTCATATTGAAAGTACTCTTTCCCTGTTGTCTCTCCTTCTGACTGGCTGGTTCCTCCCAGAGCTTCCATTTGAGGGGGTAGGTACCTGCCAGTCAACTCTCTATTCCTTACCAGTCCAAGCTCTTCATTCTCGAAGCTTTTTACCATGCCTCTTTGCAGTCACCTTCATCTCCCTCCCCACTGCCCTGTCAGCTTCCTTTTAATTACGGCTTGCCCTTATAAGAATATAAACTTCACTGGGGTCAGGGACTGTCAGTATTTATATTTCTAGAACTTAGCACAATGCCTGGCACATAGTAAGCTTTGATAGATGCTTGTTGACTTAAAATTTAAGGCCTTTCTTAGGGAAATGAATTATGGGTGATGATCAAACTTAACTCATTCCTAAAATAAGAACATTCCCTTTCCACCACTGGAAGAGTTTGATGCCAAGACCCATCCTTCTCCACTGAGAAAGGATACTGGCATTGATTTCAGGAAGAAGTCCCATTGATTCCATTTGAGGAGTGATCTGGGAAGAAATAGTTTAATGGCTTTGTCACCAACAATTCTGAAATGTTAACATTTTAACATATTGTTTATCTCCACCTTAAACCTGCAAACCCTGACCGATAACGCTATCAAGTGGTTACTTGTATAACAAGTAAGAATACACTCTTGAGTCTGGCATTTAATCTGCATTTTAACATATTGTGATTGTTCCCCTTTCTTCAAGATTCATATAAATGTTACCTCAAATCATCTTAGAGTAGAGTGTTATATCAGAGGGCATAGAGAAACCATGCTAGTTTGGATATTAAATTAAATTGTTTCCGGTAGACATGCTAATGCACATGGTATAGTAGTAATTTTTTTTCTTTGACAGATAATTCACACAAAATTGAATGATAAAGACAAAAAATGCTAAAGGATTTCAGAGAAAGAGGAAGTTAGTGGATACTTCCTCAGGTGGGTGGTACCAGAGTTGTACTCAAAGAGTTATAGGATTTGGAGGAGGATACAAGGAAGGCAACGTTAGGCATGAAAACACCATGAGGAACGATTTGGAATGAAGTGTTTAGATAACCCATTTTGGGTTGGGAATAAATGAGGTTGTTAGAAAACCAAACACACTGAGTCAGATGTGAAGGTGAGTGCTGAGGTTAAAGGTGAAGAAGGAAGAAAACTAATTTCTAAGAGTATTCAGAATAGGTAAATTTACTATTTCTAGTTTCTTTTAAATAGCTTTAGATGTGATACCATGCTTTAAACTTGCTCATTCAGCCAATAGTTTATAATGTTCTTACAAAATATTGCTACCCATAGTAATAATTATGCCTTTCAAAAAATGGAATCTGGACTAACCAGTTCTTTCTTTGATCATTAATGTGGACTTTTGTATTGAACCATGATTTCTTTTTCCAAAGGTAAACCACAGCAAACCAATCTATCAATCCAAGTTAAAATTGAAACTACTGATTTAGCACAGGCCATAAGAGTCTCAAGAGATCTCTGGATTTTTTAAAATGTTCTTAAAATAGAGTAAAATGAATTTAAAATGGTAGGACATCTTAAGAATTTTATAGTTCCTTTCTAGAGCCATATTATCTTTTTAAAGGCTGTCTACTAATTGAGTCTCTCACAAAAAGGTAGTTGAGGATAAGTCATGTTATCAGCTGCCCTGGAGGAGTGAAAGCATAATCAGATAGTTTTCATCTTTGCAAATGCCTTAACAAAATCATCAGACCCTTTGCTTAATGCATTCTTTAACCTCAATCCTTAGACCTGCTGGTGACCTTTAAGGGGGAAGAGGAGAAGGGGAAATCCTTTAGAGGTCTGATTTTAAGATCCTAATTTGCATAATTTTTGGAACAGATGATTTATGGGACCACTCACTGGGCTTTAAGTAAGTTCCAGTAATCCAAAGTAGGATACTGGAAAATAGGGATGCAAATTGCCTGAATTTACAGTCAATTGACTGAATCTTACACCTTACTCTGGCACACATACCCTTTGATGCAATGACACTGCCTTCCAGGCTGTTCCATGAACTAGCAGTTCAGGGCATTTTCTCTGGCTGGCTGTCACCTATTGGCCTCCCTGGCTTCCTTTCAGTTTCAACTAAAATCCCATCTTTTACTGGAAGCTTTCCTCAACCCTTCCTAAGTCTAGAGCTTCTTTTTGTGAATTATTTCTCATTTATCCTGTATATTGCTTGGGTTTTTTTGCATATTTTCTCTCCCTTAGACTGTATGCTCCTTGAGGGTTCTCTTTTGCCTCTTTTTGTATCCCCAGAGCTTAACAATGCCTGCCACACAGTAGGTACTTAATAAAGATTGATTGATTGAATTTTGCCATTCCTGTAAACCAGAGAGTCTTAACCTGGAGTTCATGAACTTTAAAGAATATATAAATTTTTATAATATATTTCATTATTATTTGTTTCCCCTGTAATCCTATGTACTTTTTAATGTATTTAAAATCTTTATTTGCAAAGGGGTCTATAAGTATCACCAAATTTCCATAAGGGCCCATGACACAAAAAAGGTTAAGAACCCCTATGCTCAACAAAGACTAGAGAATGCTATACACCTGGATCATTCTACTGACCCCACAGAAATAGAAAGAACTAAGGCCATTGTATATACTATATGCCTTCCAAATCACACAAATCCATTGTAATCATTTAAATTTTCTTATTCAGATAAAAGATGACTAAAAGTCTGAGGTTAAAGTAACTCCCAGTTCTCTAGGGTATGGGTTATGCCCATAGCAAAACTAAAACAAAGCAAAAAAAACCTATTCTTTGAATAGTTCTGTTCAGGGTCTGGGCAGCTAGGTGGTACAGTGGATGAGTGCTAGGCCTGGAGTCAGGAAGATTTCCAGAATTCAAATCCAAACTCAGATACTTAATAGCAGTGTGGCCCTTGGGCAAGTCACTTAACCCTGTTTGCTTCAGTTTCCTTAGCTGTAAAATGAACTGGAGAAGGAAATAGCAAATCACTCCGGTATCTTTGCCATGAGAATCTCAAATGGGGTCATGAAGAGTTGGACACATTGAAATGACTGCACAACAACAATAAATTCAAGGTCTATTCTGATTGTGGTTACCACTCAAAATTCAAAGGGTTGACAGCCTTACACTGAATGACTCATGCTGTTCCTGAACCATTTCTGAGCAATATCTGAGTTTCTGACAAATTCCAATAGTCAACCTATGCTAACCATTGTCTTCTAATTTGAGGGTCTCGGCATAACCCTCCCTTTGAAGTATAGCAATATACGTAGATGATGTCCCCTTTCCCTCCTGTATCTGTACATAGCCACAGCTGTCCCCTCTTTCCCCAACCCCTGCCCACACACACTCTACCTAGACACACACTTACATAGTAATGTGAGCATAAAGCAGAGAGGCTTCTGTCCAGTGTCCTTATCCTGGGACACAGCTCTCTGTTGCCATTCACTTTCTATAAATGCCTCATCTAGGCTTTGCCCTGTTCTTGTAGCAGCAGGATACTATCTTGTTTTGACAACTTCCTAGCCTCTTGATGTTATCTGTTAATTTGTGAGATAGTTGGCAAGGAAGCTATTTAGCCTGCATTGGGGGGTGGGGAATCATTAGCTAGACATTTACACAGTATAGAATAACAGTTCTGAAGGCACTAACCATCACCTTCAGAAGGTCTTAGATGGTACTCTCGAGCCAGCAGCACCTACTCCATCTCTCCCCAAGCTATCAAGTGTGGCTGCATTATCTTTGATAGAATTAGATGCTAGGACAACAGAACAAAGAAAAGACACCTACAAAAATGGGCCTATGAACACAAAAGGGAGGAATAGGATTGGGGAGGGGGGGAGATATATAACATGAATCCCAGAACCTTGCTAGCTTATTGATTTTTGAAACAGCATTTTGATTTTATACCTATATACATATGTATTTTGGCAAGGATAAATCAGAACCTGGCTAAAACTAGCCAGTTCAATTGAAAACCAAAAAGATGAAAGAGTCATGGAAAGTGAGTATGGTGGAAGTGGCCATTGTCATCCAAAGAGATGCTGAGTCCGGGAGGGGAAGGAGCCCTTGAGATCCTGAGAGCCTGGGTCAGAATCCGTCGGTGAAAGTCACTTAAGCTCTCTATGAGCGTCGTAATCGTTCAGCTATAAAATAAGGCGATGGAGCTGGTCAGTCCCCAAGGTCCCTTCAGCTCTAAGTCCTTTGAATATGTTTTCAGGAGGACAACATGGTTTACTACCACTGTGTCAAGTTAATAGTCTCTCACTGCTCTTCCAAGGCACACCCCTTAAATTGGTTACAAAGTCTTTTACAGTCATCTCTAATGTGCCCTTCACACTCATAAATGCTTATTCAGTAAATAGGAGCAGTGGCAGCAGAAAAAAAAAGCTCATTCTTTGAATGTGTTAAAAATTGTGGGGGTTTTTTTTGGATGCACTAGCTGTATATCTTAAAAACCAATACAGTACCTAGGACTAATGATATTAGAAATCCTGGGAGTGAGTGAGAAGGGTTATGGCTACAGCCTTGTTTCTACTGGTTACTGTCAGAAATCTCTCAAGACTCCAACATCATGGAATAAATCAATAAAATAATCTTTACTGAACAGAGGAAAGCATTTTTCTTTATTTTATTTTATTTTATTTTGTTTTGAGGCCAGACATGATTTCACTGGAACGGAGAACTTTCAATATGGAAACTCCCTCCACCAATGTGAATAGGTGTCTGCTCACAAATTCTAATATTAGTTTCCTGGAAATATTGAGGCGTTATTTAGCTCTGCGCGCGTGTATCTGTATATGCACACACATATAGTTATGTATTTATATGTGTATGTATATACATATATGAATATATACACAGATGCATGCATGCAACATACATACATATATGCACACACATTATTCTTTAGCCCCATTTTTGTTTTTTTTCCCCTGGAAATGAATTCCACAGAGAAAATATGAATGGTTAGTGTATATGTATATATTTATATAGATTGTATATATGCATATATGTATATATCTATACAAATTTTCTAGACATCAGTATACATTTATATCGTATACACATATGTATATAAATTTACATATACAATTCCATCCATCAGTTTGAAGTTGAAAAGAATGAGGCCCAGTGACATTTAGGAAATTTGCCCATGATCTGAGAACTAATGAGTGGGGTTGGGTTAGAAGTGAGTGAGTTCTGTCTCTTTAGGAGAAGTTGAGCTGCTATGCTTAAGAAGCCAGTTGTTGGTAAATGGGGATAAGGCACAGAGAATGCCGAGGAGCTAGCTAAATTCTTTCAGAGACTGAACAGGAATCAGGGGTACAAATCAGATGGACTAAGAAATAGCCCTCACCGATAACCAGGGAAAAGCTGCAGAACCTATGGGATTTGAGTGATCTATCTAGGACTCAGGATTTTTCATTAAAATTTAGGGGATACCCTGTATAACTTTTTATTCCCTGCTAAAGCCTGAGAGTTTAGTGTGAGTTTTCATTTTGTAGCTGCCCAGGGATGGGGTGTCCTTACTAGGAAAAATGAGACAGCACAGTGTGCCATGCCACTCACTACCTGTATGAGCTTGGACAAATGATCTAACTTTCCTAATCTAGGGGTGGGAATCCTGCAGCCTTCAAGTCACATGTGGCCTTCTAGATCCTTAAGTGTGGTCTTTTGACTGAATCCAAAACCAGATTCAGTCAAAAGGCTGCACTCAAGGATCTAGAAGGTCACAGGTTCCCCACCCCTGTCCTGATCTGTAAAATGAGGACATATTTAGTGATCAGAAAGACAGCGAACAAATGTGCTTTAGGTGCTATATGGATGACATATACCATTATACGTAGAACATACATATATTTTATACTGAAAATATCAACATGTGTATGAATATATGCACATATACATATAAGTAGGTACCACATATAAGTAGGTACCGCAAATATAGTATGTATGTATGTGACCCTAGGTAAGTCACTTAACCCGGTTTGCCTCAGTTTTCTTATCTATAAAATGAGCTGGAGAAGAAAAATGGCAAATCACTCCAGTATCTCTGCCGAGAAAACCCCAAATGGGGTCATGAATAGTCGGATATGACTGAACAAACAACATGTATGCATTTCCTAGGTTGGCATTGCAAATATAGACTACAAAACCTCTAGTGAAGAGGACACTGAAGAACCAGTAGATGGCAGTGTTTGCTATTTAAAAAACCTAGACAGTACAATTCATTTCTTTCAACCTGTTAGTATGTATATGTGATATAAATCCAAACCTCCATTTTAAGTCTTTATTTACAACAAGCCCAGTTTTTATGTCCCTTCCTGATACTTCCTTTGAATGATTCTGTCACAATTTCTTAAACAGAAAAATATTTAGAGAACACTGACACCAGAGAAATAAGCCCATTATTCAGATTCTTTCCTTTGCAGTAATACTTAAAAAAAAAATACTTTGTTTTTTCTCCACAAAAAAAGACTAAAGAAATACTTTCAAAATCACCTTTAGGTCATAATTGCATCTCTATTCAATCATATAAATGTTTATAATTAAGATATACTAATTAATAATAGCTAATGAAATTAATAATTTAATTATTTTAACACCATTCTTCTAAAGATTTTTTAAACATATTTCTAAAAGTATAAATTAATTCAGGTTCCCAATGTAGCTAAGAATTTGAAAATACTGTCTTGTACATAATAAGGAAGAGGTGTATGATGGGACATATAGGTTTCCAATTATGGACTGTTGAGGCTAGAAGGGATCATGTAGCCAGTATTCACCTTAGGGTAACAAAGCTAACTTGGAGCAAAACTGGGATTTCAACTCAGGCCTCCTTAAGGTGTTCTCTACACTGTCTCTGCCAGCAGGACACTCCACACCTGTCCCTGTGGAGCCTCCTCCCATTAGGAGTTCTTCTCAGCATTTACTAAATTCCTGCCTAACCCACCTGTCCCTACTAAAGAACTGCCAACAAGTTCATGATGGTGTTTTCACCCGTTGTCCTCTAGCCTTCAGTATTTCTTAAGCTTCCTCTGCTTCTGGTGCACATGAAGGAGTTTCAGCATCATTTACTCCCAAAGGTTAAAACATCTATACCCTGTAATCTCCTACTCAACAACCAATACCAGTTTAATACTGAGAGGTAAAGTGCCACAGCTGAAATGTTTAGCACAGTAACTATATTTCTCATCTTTGATTTAAAATTATGAAAATTATATATTGTCTGCAGAAGCAGATATTTCTTGTCACTGATAGTTCCCCCACATCAGGACACTAAATGCATGCCAAGGTATTTTACTCTGAATTAAAATTTGATCTCTGCATAAAATTTGATTAAAATTCAGGAGCCAAGCAGAGGAAGATTAGCAAACTGAACTGGAGTATCCAGAAGGAAAGACATGCCAAGCAGTAAAAATGAAGAAAGAAAAAAAATCACCCCAACAACAACTTGGATTTTCTATATTTATCTGTGAGCTGTGTGTGTTTGCTTCACTTGGTTGTCAATTTTAATTGGTCTGCAACACGCAGGGCTTCAGTTCTTACTAGTTTTAATGTATTCAGAATTCCTGTTGTTATTTCTTCCCTGTACTGTGCTATCCCAGAATGCAGTCATTTCCAGTAAGTAATGGACTTTCCTCTCATTATTGAAATAAGCAACTCATTAGAATGCCAAATACTTGGATGTATTCATTTTTATGTTTGTTGATATAGCGGTATAGGTTGGAGAAAAGTAGGAAGTAGTTTTTTTAGTACAGGCCAGAAAAAAGATGGGACCAATGCTCTATATATGCCATAGTAAATAAAAGCAGTACATGAATCACGAAGGGCAGAATCTGGCCTTGTATGAATTAATGATTTTGAGGGTTGAGACCATAACAGAAACATAATAAATTCTCGAAGATACTCATGTCTATTAGCTCCAGGAAAGTAAAAGGAAATATATTGAACAGATTTAAAAACAATTATGTTGCTTCTTGAAAACAAAGGTTACTTTAAAAAGGAGCAAACATCCATTTTACTAAAACTAACAGCAAGAATTATAATATATGTTTGAAATTTGTAAAGTATATGAGAATTAGATGGCAGTAGAATTTAATCTAAAATCAACTTGTGGTAGAAATCAACCCCCTGTGAATCTAAAGATATATGAAAATTCAGATTTGCATGAAAAATAGTTTGATTATTCACATTACAAAAGCATTTTTGTTACATATAAAAAAGGGAGCTACCATTTCTGAGTCCTTTAGGATTTCTTAAAATGTCTTCTTCTAGGTATGCAAAATATGGTTTGATTTATAAAAATATGATTTGCCAAAATATCCTCAGAAATCATTTGTGAAAAATGAAGTATGCTTGTTAATGGAGTACCAAGAAGCAAAATTCTGCCTATTGTTTGTCTGCCTTTTATTTGCTTCCATTAATAAAAATAAATCAGCTCTTTATTTTTTCTTCGACAGCTCCCCCCTAGCATCTTTATCATCAAAATAGCTTCTTTTAGTACCTTAATTTAGCTTAAGTAACTTTTCTCCCCTTCAGCAGTATTCTCTAATTTGAAAATTAAATAGTAACATGTCTAATCCCAAATATTCTCTCTGTGAGTAGAGACAGAGACAAAGAGACATAGAAAGGGATAAAAGTTCTTGCATATACATTTTCATGCTAGTCAATGACATCAGAGTCTAAGCTTGTGGCTAGATATCTAAATTAAAAATTGAAATTGTCATCCAAAAATTGAGGTATTTTAAAATATCTCTTTGAGGCTCTGTAGGGGGAGAAATATAAATTTTCCAGTTTTCATTCAGATCCTTGTTTTCATGTAGAACCATTTGGGAAACAGTCCAAAAACAAGAAGCGAAACTTATAAAACAGGCAAGGTCAATTTTGTCCACGTGACTGACACTTCAAAAAAGCAACCGGACAGAGGCCAAGTCACATTGTCTCTGGTAAATAACTCACTATTCCTTTTAGTTACCAGCTTTTAGACAAAAAAGAGTCCATTCATAAAGGAAGATGAAAAAGATAAACAAAGATACAGAAAAGACACAGATCAGCCGACAGAGATGCAGGACGGGGGAGTGAAGGTTGCCAATTTTGATATGGGTGTCCAGTGCTCCCCTCTATATGTCAGCTGTACTTGATATATAGAATTGGACAAGTCATTTAAAATTTCTGCAATAGATCTAATTTCTGCATTGTAGGAATAATCAAAGTGAGCTGTCCTACAAGGACACTGTATGGATAAAAATAATCCTCATTTGTGCATTCTTATTTTCAAATGATCTCTGCATTTGTTGGAAATGCTGTTTATCTGATGGTGCATTCTTTGCTTTTTCAACCAGATATTTAAAAAGATGACTGAAAACTAGACTAAGACCATGGGATTAGTTTGTAGTGTATGATTTGAAGATGCACAATCTACTGAACAGGTCATGGCCCCGAGAGAGGTCTATGATATACTAATCTCAGTCATTGACTTTTTGGGGGACCTTCTTTTAAATGCCACAATAAGTAGGGACAAGTATAATTAAAGGAGTTGGCTGATATTTGGTAAAATGCTATTGAAAAATAAAATATTCTCACAATCTCCAAGTGGGGAGTGTATTTATGTATGTGTGTGCATATAAACACGTATATGTGTGTATATATATGCATACATATACGCATATGTATATATGTATTGTCTACATATATTATCTGTGTGTGAGTGTGTGTGCACATATATATATATGTATATATATACATATATATGTATGTATATTTTTATAATGCAAGGTATGGCAGGAATAAATCGTTGCAGAGGAATAGAAAGTGCCATAATGTTGTATCTTTACTCGAGTGGCAATTAGGGGTAATGAGGGCAATTAGGGCTCTTTTTCAGGGCACCAGAGGAGTTTTCCTTCCCATCACCACTTCCCTAGCAACCCCTTGTGATTCTTAGCCAGAAAAGACCTTGAGGGTCTGGACCTCACTGGACCTCACTAGGGTGGGTTGTAGTATTCTGTACCCACATACAGCCTCTCTTCCCTTCACCACCACCCCCAATGAGTTGACTGGTGCCTACCCTCTTCTCCCCCTCCTAAGGTCTCTGCTGTATTTTTCTCTATATATCTTTTCCCAGGATTTGCCTGCAGGGCTGCCCCTGAAGGGGCTGTTTTTTATACCCCTCCCCATCTCCTATCTGAAGATCCTTACATAGAGTTCTGCCCCTCTCTAGTCTAGAGGATCACCTTCAGCCAGCAGGATGTACCCCTTTCTAAAACACTATCTCCATGACCCAGCCTGCTTTCTCTCATCTCTTCTGCCTCCTCCTCAAGGGTCCTGTGCATGACCTTCCTCTTCTACCTCTTGGCCTTTTCTTTTCTGCCTCCTGAATATTACCTGGTGTGGTTTTCTTTTCTATAACTTATAACTTTTTCCAGAGGTTGCCCAGAGCAAAACTATCTTTGGCTTTCCCCAGCTCAGTCAATTTTGCCCCAAGTACCAGAACTCCTAGGGACAGCTAGGTGGTACAGAATGCCATGACTGAAATCAGGAAGACTCACCTTTGTGATGTCTGAGACACTTGCTAGCTGTGTGACCCTAGGCAAGTCACTTAAGTCTGCATCAGTTTCCTCATCTGTGAAAAGAGATGGAGAAGGAGATGCAAAACCACAACAGTATCTTTGCCAAGAAAATCCCCAAATGGAGTCATGAAGAGTCAGGCAAGACTGAAATGACCAAACTACCACTACTAGAACTCCTAGCTATGGTGTACATGTAGCCAGGTTGGGGGTGAGATGGGGTGAGGTAATAGCATTGAATACAGTTAAAACAATGGGTCTACGCATCAAGGCAGAAAGAGCCTTGACAAAGACTGCAGAACTCCCCAAAGATTATCATTTGTGTATTTGCCTCACCCCAACTCCACATCCACACCTTTCTTCAGGCCAAACCCAAATGATCTAAGGGACTTTGTTTCTGCTCATGCTCCTAAGGGCACTAAGGGCAGAAGTCATCAGAAATGTACATCAGACACACATACTTCTTTCCTGGCCCCTAATGATGCTAACTCCAATCCTTCACTAAGTGCCTACGTCTAGCTCTTGTTATTAGCATCATGGTACAGAACATGTCCCTCTGCCATATATATTAAAATCACACTGGCTATTGAGGTATTGAAAGCAGACTTAATAGCACATCCTAAGCCCTGGGGGACATGTATCCTAGTGTCCACATCTGGCTTCCATGGAACCCTGGTCACTTAGCATATATAGGAAAATATGCACATTCACCATTATCTGGTACTCACTGAAAGATTAGGTTTAAATTATTTTTAGGGTCTTCTCTGCACTTTATTTTGAAGGATACATCTAGGATTACTAGAAGATTGGAGATTTCTGAAGCAAAAAAAGGTAGGATAGCTTTCTGATTGTGTCATCTGAGGAATAAGCAGGAGCAGCTGTACGCTGAGTGACACTCTGCAGGGACTATATTACTGAAAAGCGGTACTGTAAATTGGCAGAACAAGTTTCACTAAATATAGTAAGAAAATGCTGAAATGAAAACTTTGGTCAAGTTGGAGTAATAAACAGAGCTTCATAAAGAGCCAGGTAGCCTTGAGCATATATTGTCTTGGACAGGAATATTGCATACACAGTGTACACACACATGTGCACACACATATGTGTATAAATATATACATGTATTGTGTGTGTACTTGCACATACATATATGTATATTTAACTTTGAACAGTTCACTGAGCCTCACTTTCTTCATCTCCAAAATGGGAATAATTAATAATAATAATAACACTTGCCCTATTTAATTATTTTGTGGTTGTTGTGGGAATCAGATATGAGCATGGGTGTGACTGCGTTTAGAAAAAATGTGGAGAAAATAAAAAAATTTTTAAAATATTTATGAAACAGGAATAATAATTTACATTGATTCATCTCACAGGTATGCTATTGTTATTGAAATCTATCAAACAATAAGGCTTTTCAGCCTTGTTTAAAAATAGAATTAGATGGAATCTTTGCCCTGTGCGTTTAAACTAGAAAAGCATACTTGATGCAAAGATGGGGAAACATTCAAGGCAGACAACAGCTTCATGTGAAGACCAATGGTACAGTGATTAGAAAGAAGCTCTGAGCTTCTTGGATGGCAGGCTCACTATGGGCAATTATTCCTTTGACTATCTCATCATGGTGAAAAGGGGTATTCTAAATGATTCATAGTAAAGCCTCGGGTGGTGGTAAGGGGGACAAATGAATGAAAGCTACAGAAGACTAAGAGGAAGGAGTATGTTTAACTGAAGAAAAAGGATACAGGCAGTAGAATGGAGATTTGAAAGAAAGAAAAAAGAGAAAACCAAAGATGGAATGGAAAGTATTGAAAAAGGTAGGAGTTAATTAAATTTGTATAATTTCATGTCCATCTGGAAACTGTTCCAAGAAGCTTGGGGTTAACTTTTTTTTCTTTTCTTTTATTATTTTATTTAAATTTATTTTATTTTCAATTCACAGAACAAAACAAGCATTTCTATAACACAATACAATAAAAAGGTGATTGCGCATGAAACTGCATGTCTACCATGTACAACTTTCAATTTCTTCCAAATATATAACAGTTATCATGTAAATTTCTTTTTTTGTTTTATTTATTATTTAATTTATTTTTGAAAGGGATATTAGGGTTTGGGAAACATGGAATTGTAATTTCCTTCCTATACAGAGATGCTTTCAGAAATGAATATTTGCAACTTTAATTTGATGTCTTAAAGAGTTGTCTGGAGGCTTTGTTCCATTAAGTGACTTACCCAAGGTCACACAAATAGTACATATCAAAAGCAGTACTTGAACATGGGTCTTCCTGAACCCAAGATTGACCTTCTACTGCAGGTGCTGTTGAGGTTTTTTGTTTTGGTGTATATGTCATGGATACCTTTGGCATTTGGCCAAAGTCTATAGGACATCTTCTTCGAGTAATATTTTTAATGCATAAAAGGAGATATATAGAATTATGAAGGAAAATAGTTATACAGAAGTATAATTACCAAAATGTTTTTAGTAAAATGTTTATGGATACCACGTTAAGAACTTTTGGTCTATTTACTACTCTATGTCATGCTACCTTTCATTTAGGATATTGATATCAATCCTAGGAAACACTGAGATCATAATCTACCTGTACAAATCAACCACCACAAAGAAAGGTGCCATTTTTTTCACAGCATGGAAAAGAAAGGACTTTAAGGACAGTGAATTGGGAAGTTATTTTAAAGCATGAGATGAACTTGGTGATGCTGTCAACACAATTGAATTGATGACTTACATGTCAAAGACTTGGCTGTCATGCTGAAGATCTTATTCTCTTTTCTAAATTCAGTGTAAAATCCATGATAGGATCATAGATTTACAGCTAAAGGGACCTTGGAGACCATGTAGTAAGTATGCTTTGGCCCTTTCCCAGAGCCAGGGATAGCCCTTCACCTTCAGGATTCCATAGGAATGCCCTGGGGGTTTGGGAGGATCTTTCTTTGTCAAAGCCATGGGCTTTAGCTTCTGATAGCTATGTTTTCGCTTTTGTTAGGGGGCAGTGACTCACTCGAGTACCGCTGACCACTTGTAACTTTTACAAAGGGATATTTATTTACTTCAAAGGTAGAGCAAGAAACCAAGTCTCAGAGCAGCTAAATGACTTGACCATGATCATACAGCTAGGGTCAGAAGCAATATATGAATACAGGTCTCCCTGATTCCAAGTCTAGCATTTGCCACCACATGATGCCTCTCAGTAATTTCCAGTACCCAAGGAGAGAACAATGCCCAATAGGTAACTCTCTAATCTAGAAATTCTCAAAGAAGCCAGAATTGTAGTGATATATATGTATATGTATATGTATAAACATACGTAAATATAATAGTTTATATACATAGAATTATAGTTTTATATATAACTATATGTACACATACACATGTACATACACACATATACATATATGTATGTATACATATATACTCTATCTCTATATCTATGACATGCAACCTTGATGCTGTATCTGATGCAGGGTCCTTCACATGTGAGAGATCCCTTTAAAAACAAGTTTGTAATTAAAGACATTTCAGCCTTGACAATAAATGAAGGTTTTTGCTATCTTATGGTATCAAGATCAGAATCACAAATGATGTTTACACACAGAACCATTTAAGAATGATTGTTAATTCTGAAGGACTTATGATGAAAAAAAATGCTATCCACCTCCAGAAAAAGGATGGAGTCTGAATGCACATTGAAGCATACTTTTTTACTTTATTTTTCTTGGTTTTTTTTTTTAATCTATGTTTTCTTTCCCAAAGTGGCTAATACCGAAGTATGTTTTACATGACTGCACATGTGAAATGTATATCAAATTGTTTGCCTTCTTAAGGAGGGAGGAGGAGAAGGAAGGAAGAAGAGAACTTGGAACTCAAAATTTTAAAAAAATAAATTTTAAAAATAATTTTTACATGTAATTGGAAAAAAATATTAAAAATTTCACACAAAAAAGTATGATTTGTTAGCATAGCTCTAGCGATTCTCTCATTCTTCTATAAAAACCTTTGCATCCTAATTCAAGAACCAGTTTTGCTCTCATAATGGAGAATTCATGATTTAAAAAAATAATTAAAATGTAGCCCAGAAATTTTCCAGCTCTCTCTCTCTCTCTCTCTCTCTCTCTCTCTCTCTCTCTCTCTCTCTCTCTCTCTCTCTCTCTCTCTCCCCCTCCCTCCATTTCTGTCTCTCTATCTCTGTCTCTCTGTCCCTGTCTCTCCCTCTCCTTTCTTTCTTCACAACAATAGGAAGAAGATGGTAAACATTAGAGAACTATTTCCTGGTTTGAACTAGGACTCCCCAGTCAAACTTGCCCCAACTGGAAGACAGCTGAAAGCAAATTTTCCTTTTTTTTTCTTTCCTATCAAAATGGATTTGGCATAAAATGACACTAATAGTAGATTAAAATAAAACACACATATACATACACACCCCATCTTTTTTCCATAGCATCAAAGAAGAACAAGGCCGAGACTATGAGTAAGGTGGAGATGGATAGAGAAGCTTTGAATTTAAACTTCAGGAAAGGCCACACCCAAATGATGCCAGTCTGATGTTTCTAAAAAGTTACATGGAAAGAGAATTCACAGCCCTCTTCAGTGATTCCAATGGCCAACAGTCCTCATAGTCAGAAAATTTTTCCATAGCATTTAATTAAATTCTTCATGCTGTAGCTTGTAAAAAAAAAAAAAAGTAAATCTATATAAAGGAAGGTAGCATTTCTGTTTATTTTATTAAAAGCTGTATTTCTTGGGGTCTCTGAAATATGTAAAAGACAGCACAAGGAAAGTGAATTTAGCTTTTTTTGTTTTTCAGAAGCCTGTATTCTGGTAGTTGCAATGTAATGAATGGTAAGACTGACTTTCAGGCTGGGTCTTATAGTGTTGTTGAACCTTAGCCTAGGGTCTGGTTCTTAACTTTGTAATATGAGAAACTGGATTTTATTAGTTTACCCAGGATAACTGTTTCAGGCAGACCTAACTGAGGAGACACTGGTTTGCTCATCAGAATACCGTTTTAGCAATATACAATGAGAGATGTATCTGTCCAATGACCAGAATAATCATGTCTGCTATCAGGGGTCCTGCTCCCCACACAGTAGCAAGATGTGTAGGGAAACAGTAACACCTCATTGATCTAGAAGTCATTTAGCTGACAATCAGACTAAATGGAACTTGACAAAAGAGAAAAAAGGTGAGGGGGAGGTGGGTAAGATACAAACCCAGGACTTCTGATAGTATACTCTAAATGGGTAAGGAATTATAAAAAATATTTTAAAAGATTTCATGATTTTGGACCTGGAAGGTATCTTATATGTTGTCTGTTTAACAGTCTTATATCAAAAGCAAGTAAACTGAGGCAATGAAGTAATTTATTTACCGTTGCACACTAGAGAGTAGCTGAAGAGAAACTGGAAGCCAGTCCTCATTCCATTCCAATGTTCTTTATACTATAGGACACTATGCATCTTAATGAAAAATAAGTACAACTGTTTTAGCATTTAAAGGAGAATTTTTCAATTATCTGGAAATATAGTTATATGGAATCTCATTTCAACATGATGCCTGATAAATGAGGCATTACTGCAGCAGAACTAGAGAATATGAGGGTTTACCGGCACCTTAGAGATCACCCGGTCCACCAACCTCATTTTACATGGCTAATTTGTGGCAGAACTGGGACCAGAACCCTGAGTTTCTTGGCTCTGAGACCAGTGTAATTTCTGTTACACCACAGCTGTCTAATCGGAAGGTTGATTGGTGGGCACAGAAACAGAGCAAAGGGAATTGAATAATCTTGTGCTGTATTTCACACAGGCAGTGAGAGAGGCAGGAGAGTCATCCCTATACCCCTAGAATACACTTGCCTAGTGACAAAGATAGTCATATCCTCCTGGGTCTAGACACAACACAGTATCTCTCTTTTCTTGAGTAGCGCTGAATAAACCCTGACAAATTCTAACAATATGACTCTCTTTTCAATGTTCCTTATCACTCTCTTAAACCTTGTGGTATAATGGAAAGCCCTGGCTTTAAGTGATGCTTTGGACAAAAATGCACAGGACGTAACTTCTCTGAGCCTCAGTTTCCTCGTCTTCAGAGGCAGTGTGTCATAGTGGATAAAGTCTTAGACTTGGAGCCAAGCAGACCTGGGTTCTAGCTGTGGGACCATGTTACTGGACATGCCTGATCCTCTTCTGGGAAATGGGTATCATAATATCTGTAGTACCAACCTCACAGAGTTGTGGTAAAATTCAAATGAAATAATCCATGTAAAACACTTTGTAAACCCCGTGATGTCACATGTATAAGCATCTGTGATCATTATTTGTAAAATGAGAGCATTGAACCAGGAGACCTGTAACCTATACCTTCCAGCTATAGCATTCAGTGAAGACATATGCCTGGCTTCCAATCTTGGCTTTGCTTCTTACTCTTTGCTGATCCTGGGCAAAATACATAGCTTCTCTGCTTCTTATTTTCTACATCTGTAAAATGAATCCATTAGACTAACTTATCTCTAAAGTCCTTCTGTCTCTAACTCTCTATTAAAAACATCTCTCTTGTGCCGTTAGGATTTTCAATTTTTTTTTAGCTTATATTTGTTGGATTTGGGGGAGCAGTTTCCCAGTCATAGGCACCTTGCTCTTCATGTAGTTTTCTCAAATCATACTAAGAAGGGCTACTTCTTGGAAGAATTATTTTAGAATACATATCTTGTACTGATTTTTTTTTTGAGGCTGAGTTAAATGACTTGAACAGGGTCACACAGCTAGTAAGTGTCTGAGGTCAAATTTGAACTTGGGTCCTCCTGACTCCAGTGTGGGTGCTCTGTCCACTGTGCCACCTGGCTGCCCCTATTTTATACTGATTCTTGATAGCCTCAGAGAATGATGTTTGCTTACTTCAAACTGTATAATTTGGAACATACATTTCTTCTCTAGGCAGAGGTACCACAGCGCAGGTGAAGAAGAGAGGGCTTTAGAGCCAGCCAAAGGATCTAGACTCTGCCAGTTACCACTTGTGTGACTTTGGACAAGTCATTACAACCCACTAGGTCTTAGTTTGTTCATCTGTAAAATGGACACATCCCTTGTAGCTTTTAAATCTACCTGAAATTAACTAATAAAAATCAAATTTCTGAAATTGTCAGGTTAAGGAGCAAAAACATTAAGCCAAGATTGAGCCACCTTGTGAGACCCTGCTTAAAACTGTCTTATCATGAGTTGTTGTTGTTTGTTTGTTCCTCTTGTTTGTTCTTCC
Source organism: Notamacropus eugenii (assembly GCF_028372415.1). Classification (NCBI taxonomy): domain Eukaryota; kingdom Metazoa; phylum Chordata; class Mammalia; order Diprotodontia; family Macropodidae; genus Notamacropus; species Notamacropus eugenii. Next base: position 294,040,840 of record NC_092877.1, on the reverse strand, counting down.
TTCTCAAAGAGGACTATGACATCAGGAAGGTGATGCCATGACATACAAGTGAACTGGATTTAAGTGAGGGAGGTTTGTGCAAAGTCACCAGCCTCAAAATCTCCTCTGAGCCATCTGGGGCCACTGGAAAGATATAGATCAGGAAGACTGGAGATGGCCCCTTTTTATCATGTATTATATTATCTCAAATGATAAAATATTTTTTTATTAATTTTATTTCAGTGTTCTGCAATCACTAACATATAACTTAGATTTTTTTCCCCTCCCTTTTCCCTCCCTCCCCGAGACAGCATACAATTTTATATAGGTTCTACACATACATTCCTATTAAATACATTTTTGCTATAGTCATGCTGCGTAGAAGAATTAAAATGAATGGGAGAAATCATATAACACACCTAAACGTAATACACACACACACACACACACACACAAATGATCTGCTATATTCTGTGATTGAATTCCATAGTTCTTTCTCTGAATGTGGAAGGCATTTTGACTTAAAAGACCACTGAGATTTTTTTTAAGTCTTTGCATTGCAATGAAGTTCCAAGTCTACTAGAAAAAACTCTTGCACACTGTGGTTGTTGCTGTGCACAAAGTTCTCCTGGTTCTGCTCCTTTCACTCAGCATCAGATTATAGAAGTCTTTCCAGGTCTCTCTGAAGTCTTCCTGTTCATCATTTCTTATAGCGCAATAGTATTCCATTATATTCATATACCATAATTTATTCAGCCATTCCCCAATTGATGGGCATCCCCTTGATTTCCAGTTCTTGGCCACCACAAAGAGAGCTGCTATAAAGATTTTTGTACATGTGGGGCCTTTCCCATTTTTATGATCTCTTTGGAATAAAGTCCTAGAAGTGGTATTACTAGGTCAAAGGGTATGCACATTTTTGTAGCCCTTTGGGCATAGTTCCAAATTGCTCTCCAGAATGGGTGGATCAGCTCACAGTTCCACCAACAATGAATTAGTGTTCCAACTCTCCCATATCCTCTCCAACATTTATCATCTTCCTGTTCTGTCATGTTTGCCAATCTGATAGGTGTGATGTGGTACCTCAGAGTTGTTTTGATTTACATCTCTCTAATCAATAGTGATTTAGAGCATTTGTTCATATGACTATAGATAGCTTTAATTTCTTCCTCTGAAAACTGCCTGTTCATATCCTTTGACCATTTATCAGTTGGGGGATGACTTGTGTTCTTGTACATTTGACTCAGTTCTCTATATATTTTAGAAATGAGACCTTTATCATAGACACTAGTTACAAAAATTCTTTCCCAGTTTTCTGCATCCCTCTGAATATTGGTTGCATTGGGTTTGGTTATGCAAAAACTTTTCAGTTTAATGTAATCAAAATTATCCATCTTGTACTTCATAATACTTTCTATCTCTTCTTTAGTCAAAAATTCTTCCCTTCTCCATAAATCTGATAAATAAACTATTCCTTGCTCCACCAATTTGTCCATAGTATCAATCTTTATACCTAGATCATATACCCATTTGGACTTCATTCTTGTGTACGGTGTCAGGAAGTGGTCTATGCCTAGTTTCCACCACACTGTCATCCAGTTTTCCCAGCAATTTTTGTCAAACAGTGAGTTCTTGTCCCAGAAACTGGGGTCCTTGGGTTTATCAAACAGTAGATTACTATATTCATTGCCTACTCTGTCTTGAGGGCCTAGCGCATTCCACTTGTCTACCCTTCTGTTTCTTAGCCAGTACGAAGTGGTTTTGATAATTACTGCTTTTTAATACAATTTGAGATCTGGTAGTGCTAGGCCACCTTCCCTAGCATTTCTTTTCATTAGTCCCCTTGATATTCTGGACCTTTTGTGATTCCAAATGAATTTTGATATTATTTTTTCCAGCTCTTGAAAGTAATTATCTGATAGTTTGATTGGTATGGCACTAAATAAGTAAATTAATTTAGGTAGAATTGTCATTTTTATTATATTGGCATGATAAAATATTTTTAAAAAGCATTTTGTAAAACTTAAAGGGCTATATAAATGTTTTATCATTACTATCATTCACTGACTACAGTGGCAAACTTACCATGTTTTCTGCTCTTTTTTTTTTATTAACAACACTAAGCTTCTTGAAATAACTACTTTAGATCAGTTGGAGAAGTAGGAAATTTCTTTGAAATTGGAATGACTAATTGCATAAAATATGAAATTGTTTGCCTACTTGAAAAAACAAACAAAATAAAAAACAAACCAAAGAAACAACTCCACCCATCTGTTTTGCGGCACTCTGTAGACACTTATATACTCAGTAATTCTTTTAAATCAAATCTCTTTTCTGTTTCATATAAAGTACCAGGTCCAAGGTTAGAGCTGGACTTAATTTCTCCATGTGGAGGTTAAGTAATGCAAAGTATCTGCAGAATGTCCAGAGGCTAAGGAGCAGGGCTTGTGACTCCATCCACGTCAGTGCAAGGTGAGAGTAATTTTTAAGAGCCTTTTAAAGAGGTTGCGTTGGTACATGTAGAAAAGGAAATATTTTAAGGATGAATGGCTAAAATCCTGTTTTGAAGGACAAGCTGCCCAAGGGACCATCTTGGAAAGAAGGGGTGTGAAAGCATAAATATTATCCTTTTAGCCCATGGGAGTGAGTGTTTATTTGACTGTTGTTAAAAATGTTAGCATTTAAATGGCTGAATCTGGTTTTGAATAACTTATTTAAAAGAAAGAATAAATCTCACCTTAGTTGCTATTTGCTAAGAGAGTATTCTGCAAAGCAGAATTCATTAGGCAAAATAGCCATGGTTAGATGTGAAGTTGTACTTTTTTTTTCCACAAAAATGAATTAAAAATTGAATTCATTTCAACATACTAAGTCATTATGCTCTCAGGGAGTATAAGTTCTAGCAGAACAATCAAATGTAAAGAACTGGAATTTGGTAAGACACCTTAAATATACCGGAAAAAGAAAGCATTGCATAGGACTTTGGATCCTACAATTTCCTACGTCTGTGAATTTCTGTACCTTTTTTTGGCTATCCACTTATGATTTCTTAAATTTCCCGTCAAAATGTCATATACCTGGAGAAGTTCATAGAAAATCATCAGTCTAATCAAATTTTCTCTGACTTGTCACTCAATAAAAGTGTCCTGTTGTCCATTAACACCCCACTTGTATATATTTCCCAACATTTTGCCACAACTTGACAAGGAGAAGGAAAGAAACAAGAATTTACTAAGACCTGGGGTTACAAATACAAGCAAAAAAAAGTTTTTGCCCTTCAGAAGCCTATATTCTTTTGGAGAAAGAGAACATACCAAAGGGAGTTGAAAATGGGGATGGTGGGAATTGAAAATAATGGTCAAGATTCCTAAGTACAGAGAAAGTCAGGAACAGGTCTAGGAAGGGAATGAAGGCAGACACTCTGGGTTTTGTGACTCCACAAAATGGCAGCTCCATGAAGGATTCACCAATGGTCAGAGGGGAAAAGGCTGTATAGAGAGAATATCCATGGGCCTGAGTGGTAGGCTATCCAAGGGGGCAGAGGCCCTGAGCCAGCCATGAGTCAGTAATGGGAGGGAGAGATGGTTTTGAGGTCAGGAGAAGTCAAGAACCTCCGGAGACAGGAGAGAGATCAGTGTTAGCCAGTGATGGGTGAGAAGGAATTGAGAAAATGAGTATCAGTGATTAATGGATCCCAAAATTATAAATTTAGAGCTTGAAGGGACCATTTTACAGATGAGGAAACTGAGGCCCAAAGATGTTTTAGTGATTGACCTAAGTTAACACAGGTAGTATGAGATAGAGGCAGGATGAAATGAGTGAAAAAGAATTGAAAAAATAAAAATAAACACATGATGGCTTGAAGGATATTAATAATAACATTTTAAATGAATTTACACTAGGTTCTATAGACATATTAAAATAAAATGAAATAAAATTTTAAAAAAGATGTGTATTAATGTTAACACTTTCACACAGAGTGGTATGAGAGTCAGTGAGGCCTAGGAGCTTAAATTTGGAGTCATCAAATATTGTTTAGATGTTTTTAGTTATGTTCGACTCTTCATGATCCTATTTGGGGTTTTCTTGGCAAAGATACTGGAGTGAATTGCCATTTCCTTCTCCAGCTCATTTTACAGAAGAGGAAACTGAGGCAAACAGGGTTAAGTGACTTGCTCAGGGTCACCCAGTTAGTATCTGAGGCCCAATTTGAATTCATAAAGATGAGTCTTCCTGATTCCAAGCTCCAAACTCTATCCACTGTTCTACATAGGTGCTTTGGAGTCATCAGGACCTACATTCAAATCCCACAGATATTACTGACTAATTTAGTAATCACGGGTTTGCCATTCACCAAGCCTCAGCATCCTTATCTGTCTAATAGAAGAAACTATGCACAATATCTATCTTACAGGCTTACTGTGAGGTTCAAATGAGATAATGTAGGTAAAGTATTTTGCAGAATTTTTTTCCAATTAGAGTAGCAAGGTTTTATTTTTTATTTTTTTCTCTTTAACTTTATTTATTTATTTTTAGTTTTCAACATTCATTTCCACAAGATTTTGAGTTCCAAATTTTCTCCCCATGTTTCCCCTCCCCCTACCCCAAGACTATTTTGCAGAATTTGAAGAGCTAATATTAATGATCATTATGTGATCCTCAAGGAAAATACCAACCTATTCCAGATTGACTGTTATCTGATCAATTCTTAAAGATATCGAGGAAAAGGGATTATACAACTTCCTTTCCAACATGACCCATAATCCCTGATGTCCAGAACTTTTTTTTTAATCTTGTTACCAAACTGAATACATTTGATGTTCAACCTGAAACTTAAATTGCCTTTTTGGACATTATAATTCCACTCTGCTCCCAAGTGGTGATGAAGAATAGCTACTTTACTGTGGTCTGCCGTATGATGCTATTGCTTCTAAATTAGACCTAAAAGTATATAGTGGAAAAAGCAATGAACTAGAAGTCGGCAGAGCTGGATTCAAGTAGCAGGTCAGTCTGCTGCTAGCTAGTTAGTTATATGCACTGGGGCAAATCATTTGACCTCACCAGGCTTCAGATTCTTCAGGCTCACTAATCTAGTTCAGTGGTTCCCCAGCCTTTTGGAGTTCAAGGGCCTTTTTTTAATACACACATATGCATGCACATACACATACACATATATGTGCACATACATACTCCAGTTGCATTCATGCTACATATTTTGCTAGGATTAAATAAAGATAAAAATGCTTGGCACATATATGGGTTCTCATATCTCAATAACTTTAAGACCCCTCAGAGGTGCTCAGGCCATAGGTTAAGGAACCATCAGACTAGATGATTTCTAAAGTCCCTTCCAGCTCTAAAAGTTTATGAATCTATGAGTGTTTTGGGCATGATAATATGCATATATATTGGGCAATGTTCATCAATAATCAGCAAATTATGTCTGTGTTGACACTTTCAACCTGATGGCTTGTTTATTTAACTGACAGCTTCACCAGGGGCTATTGGCATACATTAGTTTAGCCTGGCCAAGTGATATGTGATGTTTGTGTTTACTCTTTGTGTCCCTAGGATAATTGCTATAATAAGATTGTAAGCTTCTTAAAGACAAGGCTGTATCTATCCTAAGCTTCACGGATATCCCTCATAACACCTCAAACAATGCTAGGAAATTTTAAAGCAGGCGATGGTTAATACATCATTATTGCTGATTAACTGATTTTGAGACAGGCAGCATGATATAGTAGAGAGAGTACCAGATTGAAATCAGATGGGATCTACGGTTTGAATCTTCTCTCTACTGTTTCTTACACATAGCTTTAGCTATGCCACAACCTTTTCTGAGCCTTAGTTTCCTCATATGAAATATAAAGATAATATTACTGTTATGCCTACCCCATGCTTATGAAGATCAAATGAAATAATGCAGTTAAAAATCACTTTGCAAACTGAAAAACCCTATATGAATGTAAATTATTATTATGCTGCATACCTTTTTTCATGGAAATTGCTAAACAATTAAGTTGTAAATAAAAGCATTTAAGTGCTGATTCGCTTATTTTCCTGCATAAAAATGCCTATGTGTAAAGGAAATATGTCTAAGGCATTTTTTCTAACAATAACATTGGTGATATGAAAAGTCTTTAAGCACTTATCCTTAAAACATAAGACTGTTAACATTCTTGCTTGATTTAGACTTTCAAATTCATAATCCTGGGGCCAGTAGATGGTTTGTGGTAATGAGCTTGGCATGGGATTCTTCTTGAAGCCCACAAGGAATATTCATCAACTGCCCAATGAAGCCAAATGTCCCCTTAGTCACATCCTGAACTGAATTCAATTCAACTCAAAAATGGCATTTGGTGTCTCCTTGGTGCCAGGCTTCCTTCTTGGTCCTAGAGATACAAAAACAAAAATAAAAGTCCCTCTCCTCAAAGAGTTTATATTCTCTTGAGAGAATGGGGAAACAACATGACTACAGAGAAGCACATTATACATTATACAATTATACAAAGTATAATTATGTTATACAAAATAATACAAAGTAACTTCAAAAGCACAACTTTTAGGTATTCTACAGGTAAAACTAAGGAGGGAATGCATTCTACCCATGGGACAAAGGACTGTTCAAAGGCACTAAGGTGGGAGGTGTAATATCACAGAGAGGGAACAGTTACTAGGGCAGTTTGACTGGATTAGTGTGTGTATGAACAGGTAGGAACTAGCTTGTGGAGAGATTTAAATGCGAGGTTAAGGATTCTGAATTTGATTCACAGTACATGCTTTAATTAAAACCATATTATACTAGTATTTTACAAAAACACAGTAACTTTTCATTTCCAGATTCAGTTCAAGGTATTTCTTACTTAAAACTATAAAATCTTAGCTTATCTACAGCCTGATTATGGGAGAAATTTCCTGTCTCCTTATGCATGCTCATGACTGCTAAAATACATTGAAGAACCAGAGCTAACGGTTCTTTGCTTCAAACTCCAGAGAACCAGGGATAAGTTTTCTGTGTGAAGGTTTACTTTTGGAATGTGTATAATATCAGAGTCTCCTTTTATCAATCATCCAAGGAAGGGAGGATGCAAAGCCATCTTTTTGGTTTAGTCTTCTGTGTAGATCAAGCTTCAACTAACTACTCATTTTAAAGTGTTCCTTCCCCTCTCCACTCCCTGTATTTTTAAAGAAGTTAATATTTGACTACTTTACTGGGCTATTGCAAATTGAATGAAGCAATTATGTTAAGCAGCAATTCACTTTTTAGGAGGAAAAGGTAATTTCTTTATTACTATACCATGACAGCCTGTCTTTAGCCAACTGGTAATAACAGTATAACCAGATCTCTGAGAGCTTATTAGTGATTTGACTATTTAGTATCTTAAAGGTAAAAAGTGGTTTATACTAATTTTCCAGTTGCTCCTGATGAAACAGATGTTCCTTCAAGGTGGAAAATTTCATTTTTGTTGCTGTCTATCCAGGTCTAGCGCAGTGCCTTATGCATACTTGTAGGTATTTAAAAATGTCTTTTGATTGCTCGATCGCTTAAGACGACTTAGCTGAGTATTAGCATACTTGAATCTCTATATGTAACAGTATAACTAGGGCTCTTTCAGTGGGTAGTATATACTATAGGAAGAGTAGCTTGCTGTTTGCAATTTCCTTTATTTTATAAAGCTCATTTCTTATTAGTATTTATTTTTAGAGGGAAAGAGATTCTTGCCTTGGTGGACAAAAATGATTTTTCCTGAACATATAGCTCAGTATTAGCGCATAGTGTTTTTGTACTTGAATCACTACACGTAGCAGCATGACTAGGTTTCTTTCAGTGGGTAGTATATCCTATAGGAAGGATAGCTTGCTATGATTTGTAATTTGCTTTATTTTGTAATGCTGGTTTCTTATTAGGGTTTATTACTACAGGGACAGAGATGCTCCCCTTGGTGGACAAAAAGGATGTTGCAGCTTTGACAAAGTACTTCCTACTTGGGAAAATTGTGGTGTATGTATAGAGTGCTATCTAGATTGCTCTTTCAGACTCACAAAATCACACACTAAATACAGCTTTCACTAGAAAACATCAATTCTGGGAAAACCAAAGCTGCAGAAATTATCTTGGAGAATTTTGCCTCACAACAACTGCAAGGGATGCTTGTCAAACAACCATCGGTGGGTTCTCAGGACTCTTCTCCAGATTCCAACACATATTTTCATGTAAAAATGAAAACACTTCTAAACTTAAAACATGGCAAAGAAGTACACAAGTTCCAATTTTAAAAAATGTCTACTAAGGATGCCGGGTTGAGCGACAGAATGTAAATAGTTTAAAAAAGATCCCTTGCTAGAGAACAAATAGCAGAACCCAAATCAATTCACTGTAATTTATACTTCAGTTTAGTCACTTTTCACAGCTGTGTTATCACTAGCAAAATCCCCATATATTTATGAACTGAGAAGCTAGAAAAAAAATGAACTTCTAAAGGAATAGAAATTTACCAGGAAATAGAAAATTGAGAATTTTTCAAAAGGATCTTTGCAGAAGCTAGGCACACTGACAAGAGTGGACTTGGGGTTCTATTGAATAATACTTAAGCAGGGCACAATTATTCAATGAGGGTGAGCTGTGTCACCTATAATCTATGAAGTGAGCGTCCAGGAAACAATGCCCTATAAATATATCATTAAAGCAGCTACCTTTTGACAGACTCTGGTACAGGACTTTCTTTTGGAACAATGTTTCCTTGCTCTGAGGATACGCAATCTTCTGCATTGGAAATTTCATGTATTAAGGTATGCTTTCATATGTGTTAAGGTGAGCTTTTATTGACTTGAGGCATTGAGTTCACCTCAATGCAGTGTCCTTTTCTCATTTGTCCTTTTGGTGCCTTGTAGGATTTGGGGCAGCATTGTTTGTTGTCTTTGCTTAAGCTGGAAGTGTGGCACTTAGCCTGTCAGCCAGAGGGGGAAAAGGGCCACTCAGTGAAGAAAAGGAGCACAAAACTGTAGAGTTAAAATTAAGCAAGTCTGGGGATAGGGGGGCAGGGAGGGAATTCAGTCTATCAAACATTTATTAAGGGTCTTCTACTGGCAAAAACACACTGCTACCATCCTAGCTTTAGATAGATAATAAAGATAATAGATAAATAGATTATAGATAAGTAGATAATCTAGATAGGAGACTAGAGAACACTCCTTTTCACTCATAACTCATACTAGCTTATATTATACAGCATTTTAAGGATTAACAAAATACTTTCAGGCACGTAGATTCTTGTTTTTATTTCTGGACTGGACCAAACATTACATTTATAAGACACTTTGCTAGATGATGTGGGGGATAGATAACCAAATCCAAATCAAAAACTAGGAGAGATTCTTGCTGTCCACGAGGTTACAAATAGAGAGGATGTTCCTCTTCTCTCCTAGTCCTCTTCAGCTCTCTTTCTCTCTCTCCACTCTGTTCAACTAAGAATTTTTTTTTGTTGAATGGACTTATACCTCGGAATGTGAAAGACCAATCAAATCAATCAATAAGCATTTATTAAGTGCCAGGCACTGGGCAGGGTATAGGGGAAGCAAAAAAAAAGTGAAACAGCCCCCACCCTGCAGGAGATGACATTCTTTTCCCCCATAATTAGTAATAATTATTAATAGCTAATAATAGCTGGCATTTATGTAGAGTTATGAGGTTTGCAAATCACCTTACAAATGCTATCTCATTTTATTCTCACGATAATCTTGGGAAGTGGATGGTATTTTTACTCCCATTTTACAGATCAAGAAACTGAGGCAGAGGTTAAGTAACTTTCCAAGGGTTATACAACTAATTTGAGGTGTGATTTGAACTTGTCTTCCTGACACATGTTCCAACACATAGTTCACTTAGTTGCCTTTGAAGCTTACATTCTATCGGGAGACAAAATGTATGTATGTAAATACATACCATATATAAAATGTGTTCAAATGTATTTGACTCTTTGTGACCCCATTTTGGATTTTCTTGGCAAAGATAATGGAGTGGTTTGCCATTTCCTTCTCCAGATCATTTTACAAATGAAGAAACTGAGGCAAATAAGATTAAGTGATTAAGGGTCATACAGCCAGTAAGTGTAATTTGAACTTAGGTCCTCCAGACTCCATCCACTTTCACCACCTAGCTGCCCCACTATATTTAATACATATATGCATATATATGTATAGATATATTTACATGTATATACATGCATAGGTATATATATGCATTAGATATACATATCTCTATATATATGATATATGCTTGTGTGTATGGAGTTTCCTAGCACAGCTAGAGGATAGTGGGATAATCAGGCTTCTTGTAGAATGTGGAACTTGAGCTCCATCTTAGAGGAAACCAGGTTTCCTATAGGGAGGGGTTCGAAGGGAGTGCAATCCACTTATAGGAAACAGCCAATACAAAGGCTCAGAGAAATAGGAAATGGGGCATCTTATGTGTGAAACTATGAAACGAACAATATAGGGGGTCACACCTAAGAAGAGGTGTAAAGAGGCTTTATTCTCTTACACTGCAGCTTTAAGGAATCTTTCCAACCGAGAGAACAGGTCAACAAAGGTGCCCCTGACTGCTCCTTCCCTCTTTGATGGGACCCTTGTATTGTTGGATGGACAGTTGAATGAATTTACAACAGAGCCTGAGACACCTTTTACGGCACTTCGCTTATGCAAAGTTATGGGAGGCTAAGTAGACAAAAAGGAAAAAAAAAGAAATGCCCACGTCTGGACAAGAGGGGAAGGGGAAAGGGAAAACAACCTCAGATCTCTGAAACAAACTACCCCCTTAATTCTTTCGGCCTCCCTCCTTCCGAATTACGTTTTAAGAACCTGGAACATGATTACCATAAGCTTAAGAGCCATCCTCCAATGTAGCAGGGATGGTTTTGATGCAGAGGCTGTTAGATCTGACCTCCCCTCCCCAAATTCCTCCGTTCACCCATTTCCTTCCACCCTTGCCGGGCTGGCTGGGGACTTGAGAGTAGGGTGTGTGTATGTGTGTGAGTCTCCTGGCCCTTTCTCGCCTTCTGCCAACTAAGTACCCTGCTTCCCTGGGCTCCTTCAAGGTCGCCGTGGCAACCGTGGGTTACAGGTCTTCCTCTCGTCCCTGCCCCCACCCCCTCTTCAAGCTGGAGTAGTCAGAGGCGGTAATAAGAGGGAGACGTCGGGGGGAGGGGGGGAGGTTGTTAGTGGGCTCCCTCCCCGCCAGGCAGCGAAACAACGCTCCCGCCTCGGCCACCGCCGCTGCAGCACCGGTGGACACTCCGGCTGCTCCGCTCCGGGGCTGGCGCTTCTCCTCTTCCTCCTCCACCCAGCAGCTCTGCCAGGCGAGACACTCCTCCTTCCCTCCCCCGCCCCCCACCCCCAGCCTTCCGAGGCTTGACGGCTTTCCTAGAGGGAAGAATTTTACCTCGGTCCCTGAGAGCATCTCTCTCCTCTCTTTCTCCCTCTCTCTTTCATTCTCCCACCTCCCCTTCCTCGCGGTGACTCTCCCCATCCCCCTCCCCCAGCGCTCCCCAGCTCGCGCGCGCTCACACACGCACATACACACTCACACACACACACACGCACGCACACACACTCACCCACACTCACCCAGCGGCACGCAGACGTTCGGGATCCGGAGCTCCCCTAAGCTGGTCCCACTCTGGCCGCCGCGGCTGCTACTCGCCCAGGTCTCCAGCCGCCACGGGGCGTCCTCCGTCTGCAGCAGCGGCAGCAGGAGCAGCGGCGGCAGAGGAGCAGCGGCCCCGGCAGCAGCAGCGGCGGCGGCGGCAGAGGAGGCAGAGCAGGCAGCCTCGGGCTGGGCTCGCTTCTCTGTGCCCGGGACAAGGAGGGGACAGACCCGGAGGGAAGGCGAAGCGGAGCAGCCGCGCCGGGAAGACCGCCTCCGTGCCCCCGCCCGGCGGCCGCAGGTAGGGAGCTCCCAGGTCCGCAGCATCTCCGACCCAGGATCCCCCCACCCCCGATCATCTCCGGCTCCGGGCCACGGATTCGGAGACTGGCGAGCGAGGCTGTTGGGGTAGGGGTGGTGGTGGGGTAAGGCCAGGGGTGGCAGGGGAGGGAGGGGGTTTCTGGGCTCCCCGAGCGCCCCCCACCCCTTTCACTTTTGCCAGCGCTTCCCAACAGCTGCTCAAGGCTGGGGGAGCTTCTTTGCGTCCGGCGCGGGCGTTCCTCGCTTCCCTCTCCGCTGCGCTCGGGACCCCGCTGCTGCCCCGCCGCCCCCAGCCCTGGCTCCCTCTCGGGGCTCCCGCCCTCTCCCCTGGCCACTTTCCCATAGGGCGCGGAGGTCTCAGTTCCAGCGGGAGGCTGGTGGAGAAAGTTTCCTGGGCATTAGGAGGAAGAGAGCTTGTATTGTTAGACACCAATGCCCGCTCCCGGCTCCCGCCCAGGATCTCTAGGCCCCTTGGACTGCGCTCCCCGATCCCGTCCCGTCCCTTCTGATGGGCGCGCTGCACCTTCCGAGCCCGTGGCCCGGGGAGACATCGGGCTGGCCGGGGGCAGCGCCGCGCCCAGGGCGCAGGGCGGGCACCTGGGCAGCCACTGGGCCACCTCTCCGGACAACACGTGCACGCCTCCCACGGCCCGGGTCCCTCCCGGACCACCTCTCCATCCTCCCCCCTACACGGCCCCCACTACCCCATAGGTCGGACTCCCGGGGCTGCCGCTTTCTGATTGGCTGAAGGCGCAAACCCTCCCCTTCTCAGTGTGTGGGGGTGGTGGTGGCGGCTCTGGAGTGTTGTGGTTGTCTTTGACAGGAGCGCACATGGGGAAATGGGGGGTCAGCGGGTGGGGAAACTTGCCCGGGCCCAGGACTGTCTCATTCTCACCTCCTATACTTTCTTTTCTCTAGTCTCTTTACCTCCTTGCTGAAGACTCCCACCCCCACCCCTTCACTCGGGTGAAATACGTAAACAGTTGGGTTGCATTTCCCAGTTATTATTTTTACAACAGGAGACAGTTTCTTGAAACAGGGATAGGGGAACCAGTGGGTGGGTGATGGTAGAGGGAACTGAATATCAGCCAGGGGTGATGACTAGTGGATGATACCGGCCTGGGATGGTTACTATGATAATTTCGAAAAGAGAATTACAAAGAATGTCCCAGGATTCTGAAGAGGGTGAAAAAAAGGAATTGGAGATGTATTTATGTGCCCTGGTGGTAGTCTCTCCTCATGTCCAAGAGTATGTTGTGGAAACTAAGAGGGACTGGATCAACCTCGTTGGGTGGAGCTGAGAAAAACACTAGGGAGGTCATTGCTAAAGTATTGTAGGTGAAGAAGACAGTGTCAATGGCTTTGTGAATTAAAGGTATTGTAGTGATCTTTAGGGATATTAAGTTCAGTTTTTCCTTTTATTTTTGCTTTCCATTATATTATTTATTGTCTTTTTAAAGGGAAACTGTCCTCATATTGCAAAGTTATCTTGTTTTGAAATTATTTACTGTGATTTCTTATCCTTTGTATATTTCTGAATGGTGACAAAAGGTGATGTATGAGACTAAGAAAATTGAATCTAAAAAGTCCCTTTTATGTTATTCATAATAAAAGTTACAAAAAATGACATAAAAGTAAAAAGTGAAATTTATACAAAATACTATAAAGGTTTATAAAGAGACTAAAAAAGACTACAAAACTCTAGGGGGGAAAACGATGTTTGCAGTATATACATATAAATGATACTGATTTCATAATTTCCAGGCATGATTGTATAAAACTATTAAGCTTTAATTCCTTGAAGGTGTTTTGATGCTAACCTAATCAGCCTCTGTGCTGTGTATCTGCATCTGAGAATATTGTAATTCTAATCTTTAGAGCCTTGTCAATGCACAACAAACCGCAAGTGATACAAGTTAATGTTGACAATTTTATATTGAGTGCACTGTGCTATTTGTAAGCTGGTGAAATATGCAAGAGTAACATACCATGACTGTTATTCCCCAGGGACTCATATCAAAACAAAGTGAGGATCATAAGAGGCTATTCCAGGGAGAACAATTCAATTATTTTTTTAAAAAAGGAATAAATTGTAAGATTCTTGTATATGAAAAGTAGCAAAATTTTTTCAATATGAATCATAATCTGTATTCACAGCGGGAGCATATGTAGTTATATAAAACAACATTAAATTTGTTAGCTGACTCTAGATAATAGAAGCTTTTTCCATTTTTTATTATTTTTATTTAAGGAGACAGGACTGTTTCTTTTCGAACTCCAGAACTGTTTCCAAGGGATAGGACTGAATGTACTTGACAACTTGGAAATGATCACTGTTATTGAGAAAATAATCTGTAGTGTGCCTTTGTATGTCTGGTGAATTTATGTTCATGTTGAGTTTTCCATGGAATTAAATTCTTGTTCTAGGCTTATGAACTTTAGATAGGTTTGACAAGGATATGTACATTAAATTTACCTACACACATATCTACACATACACACTTTTGTGTATATATATATGTATATATATATATATATATATATACATATACATACACACACATATATACATATATGCTTGATATTTTGGGATAATCACTTATAGGTAATAGGCGTCTGGGGAATTTTTTTTCCCTCTCATTTCTGAGTGTCCAAAAGGTGGTCCTGTGTTAAATTGTAAAAAAGTGTTATCACTAATGGAAGTGGGCAATAGATCATAGAATCAGACAATAGTATTCTGTTGCCAGGCAACCACCTACTGTGAACAGAAAACAAAACGGTGGCAGCTGCTTCTACATCATGATAGTCATACTGTAACTCAAGTATTGAAACCTTCCAAATGAGGCAGATTTACTAAGTAATTTGTCTAGAGCCAAATGGGTTCTGTTTTCCTCACTTCCTAAAGGAAGAGTTTAAGGAATTCTAACTGGAATGATAGTTATAGGTTAATGAGTGGAATCTTTCTTATTCCCCTTGTTTACAAGACAGGCCTGTTACAAACTCAAAACAAGAAGCAGTGGCAGAATTGATGAGAATCCATACATTCCATCACTTGTGATATTATTATGGTGCAAACACAGATTTTATATTATAGCTACATGCTCCTAGACTCTTATGAGAACTGGCCTCATCCTTCATTAATCCTAGAATGATGTGATGTTAGATTTAAAAGGGACTTTTAGATGTTTCCCTTCCATTTAATAGATGTGGAAACTGAGGCCTATAGTGGTTTATAGACTTGTGAGAGATTCATATTCCACCAAATGGTGCACTCCCTAGTTTTCTACTGTTCTGGGTTTGCTATGAATAGGATGTGCTGTACGCTTAAAAAAGTAGACTTTATCCTTGTTTTGCTGAATTCTAGTCAAAACAGAGAAACAACCAACATGTTCATTTGGCCACCAAGTATCTGTGTTTCATTTACTTAAACTCCTGCCTTAGGTTTTCTGGCAATCAGAATTAGATTATCATCAGGAACTTTGATGTAAACTACTTGAGGTCAGGCACTATATATCTTGCTTGCTTGTATTTCTGTTTCCAGTGCTTAGCACTGTACCTAGCATGCAGTAAGCACTTACTAAATGCTTCATCCATTCATCTATGAAATGAAACTCAGTTTTTAGCATTGGGATGGATTTTAGTCTTAAATAAACTGTGATTTTTTGCTTCCAGTTTCCAAAAACTCCATTGAAATGTTGTTATCCAGTAGGCTGGGAAATTTTCTCTTCACTTTTATGAATATTTACAGCTTTTTACTATCTTTAGCACCTATCATTTTGGGTATAGGTACTAACTGCGATAAGGATGAGACTTGTATTTATCATCTATGAATGGTACCAAGAACTCTAAGCATATTAACTTTCTCTCATCTTGTTCAATTGTTCAATTCTTCCTATTAGGAGGTATAATAGAAAGAGTATTCAGATGGTTAACTGAGATTTTTTGGCAATAAAGCATGTGAAGGTCACTTGGTGTGACAGGAAGCATATTACATTTGAAGTCAGAGGATCTGAGTTCAAGTCTCCCCTTTGTCATTCATTATTTGTGTGGGACAGACCAGTTAGGCCTTAGTTTCCCTCTTTATGAAATGGAAGGGTTGTATTATAATCTCTGAGGATTCTTTGAGCTGTAGATCTGCAGTTTTGGCTTTCACAGGTGAATATATGGTATTTGATATGTTTTTGTTGTCTTTGCCAAAGTTGTCTTCTCAGAGTTTTTTTTTTCTTATGAAAAGCAAAAAGAAAGGATTGGTCCTAGTAGCTATGTGAATTCTCAGAAATCCAATGATAAAGAGTTAATCTTTGGGCAAGAGATCTAACTTCTCAAAGCCTCTGTTTCTTCATCTATCAGTTGGGGATAACAATGACCATCAGTACTTGTCTCACTGGGCTGCTGTGAGTTTTAAAAGAGATGATAGATAAAAAATCCTTCACAGATCTTAAAGTGTCATCTAGATGACAGTGTTCTGTGATCATTTGGATGGCAGACCACTTGTGGATCATCAAGTTTAGGGCTGGAGGGGGCCTTAGACACTATATTCTCTACCCCCCCCCCCCAAATGGGGAAACAGAGAAACAGAGAGAGTGATTAGCCCTAGGTTGTGGCAGAGCTAGGATTTGAACTATCATTTTCCAACTTCAAATCCAGAGTTGTTTTCACTCTACTACATATGTATTATTAAGCCTTTAACTTTGGAAATAGATTGCCTACGTGATTCCTTGGAGCTATTTAAAAGAGCCAGTATCCCATCATTTATTATTTAAAGTAAAGGTAGCCATTGCTCTCTAATGCTATACTTACGTTCAATAAAAAATTTTGCAGAAGAATGGTCAGAGAAACAATGTAGCACTGGACCATATTGCTTATCACTTCGGCTGTTTTCACCCTCAAAGCCTGCACTCTCTGCCGCTTTATAGGGGTGAACAAATTGATTTATAACATGTTTAACCTAGTTTTGGAAGCCTGCTATTAACTTGTTCTAGCCAGAAGGATCTTCAAGGAGAAAATTTAGCAGATTTCAAGCCAATTTTACTGATTTTGGGGGGGAAACCATTTTATTGCCAGAGTAGTTATAGTTTGTCTTGGGCAAGTGTTTACTTTCTTCTTTAGTGGATATACGTACAGAGCCACACAGTTTGACATCACTCCTTTTCTCATGGTTAGTTTCTCTTGGAAAATAAACCATCAATGGATTGGCACTTGGATAGAGAAAAGCTATATAGAGTTCAGTAGAGTGGGAGAAGGGCTGACTTCAGGAAGGTGAGGGTTCAAAAATTCTACCTCTGATCCAGGTGATCCTGGACAAGTCTCTTAAACTATCTCATGCCCCTCGCAGTGCTCCAAGACTGCAAATCTCAGAGCAGTTCCAGATCAGTCATTCCCTCCTCTGATTAAATCATAGAATGGAAAAAAAAGTCACAGATACAAAAGGAAAATCCCATCGTTTTCAGAGAAAGTAAAGAGAGGCCCTAGTGACTTTTAAAGCGTGATATAGTTATGTTTTAAATCCCCCAAGCCAGTTTCTGATTTTGTAGCCTATAAACCCTCACCCACACAGTTATGGTTGCTTAAAAAAAAAGAAGAAAAGAAAACAGGAGTATCAAATCTCTTAACCTTCATACTGCCTAAGAGGGACAAATTCCTGCTATTCTTAATTTTGCACCCACATAGGTATGAGATAAGGTCTGTGAGCTGTCTCTTAATTTCAAGAAGAGACTGAGATAGTATTTGCTTAGAAAGACAGAAGAAAATGATGCTGGATATAAGGAACAAATAAAAATTAATAGCTAGCACTTATGTCATGCCTTAAAGATTTGCAAACCATCTACAAATATTATTTTATTTGATCCTTAAAACAACCCTGGAAAGTAGGTGTTATTATTATCATCCCTACTTTAATGGGACTAAATGACTTGCCAAGAGTTCAACTGCTGTTAAGTGTCTAAAGCAGGATTTGAATTCAGGTCTCCTTGACTTCTGGTCTGGGACTCTACCCATTTTGTTACCTAGTTGGAATTACACAGCTAGAAGTACAAAGGAATGATTAAATTGAATCATTCTATGGCCAAATTTTCTACCACCCTAGTACTGTATGGTCTCAGTCTTTCTGTCTCTTTGCGTTCACATGCACACACATAAAAATATATATCTAATATATATGTATGTATACATACATATTTTGGTATATACAAATATAAATATATACAATATATGTATATACACACCTGTATATACAAATACACATACAGATGTATATATATGTATATATATATGCATATATATTATGTTTTCAAAATGGAAAATAGGAAAATACTATGATACTTCTGTGTAAATAATATAAAATAATTAGAACAACTAGAGAGAAAATTTATTGTATTTCTTTTTTTGTCTCAGTTAATTTTTGGGGGGAAAATGGCAGCTCTACGTAATAATATTTTAGAATATACTTCCTTTCTGCCATTGTAGAAACAGCTATAGAAGGATATTGATCTCTCCCAAACACAGCCATCTAAAGTATAAAACAGCTATTTAATAACCCTCAGCACCATAGCAAAGGTTATGGCAGTAAGTCCACTGAAATACTTTATTTAGTTGGAGCTGGAGGGTGAAGCTTGCTAGACCCAATGTAATTATCCAGACTGGAATATGGCCAAGGCATTGTGGTTAATATCCCAG
The DNA here is from genome assembly GCF_028372415.1 of Notamacropus eugenii. Taxonomy (NCBI): domain Eukaryota; kingdom Metazoa; phylum Chordata; class Mammalia; order Diprotodontia; family Macropodidae; genus Notamacropus; species Notamacropus eugenii. The sequence goes on along the minus strand of NC_092877.1, from coordinate 294,022,221 downwards.
ACAGTGGGAGAAAAGTCATGGATAAAACTTTTAGTGACCATAAGGGGACCATGCCTTTGTATCTTATTGGTAAGAACACAGTAACTTTTGTAGCACAGAAACCCTTAACCCAGAGAACCAGGGTATGGACTCAGTCCTATCCTCATAGTTACACAATTTTCAGTGGAATAATAGTGGAAATTTCAGTGGCAATAATAATTCTTAGAGATGAATGCTTTCAAAAGAAGAATTTTTGTTTTATCTCATGGCACCTCTGAGAAAAGGTCTCAGAAATAGTGATGAATAACCCAAAATGCAAGTAACTGAGAGTGAAGGAATCCCCCAACTAGAAATTCCCTGAAAGAGCAGTGCTGATAGATGCACTTGTGTGGTGATGACTGGGTAAGTTAGAGATGAAAAAGGCCTTGTTTCTAGGACTTACTCCTTGGCAGATTTTGGAGTAGATAAAATTTGGGTGTCTTCTCCCACCTCAGCTTTCTGAAATCTTCCTAACTTCTAGATGCTTTTTCCTCCTTTTCTCAACACACAGCTTGTGTGTCCCATTCTTTTAGGGCATTCCTGTTAGCTGTCAACTCACTTTTGCTGAGATGTTGGTCAAACTGGCCTTAAGGTGTTATCTCGTCCAGGGGCATTTGTATTTTGCTTCTTGATAATTTTTTCCCCCTATTCCAAGGCTTTAAAAATGAGTTCTCCTCCTTGGGCACAGGAAACAACATCCCAAGCCTTTTGTTCTGAGAGCCAGGGGCCTGGTCTCTGCCTTTCTGCACTGAGATCTCAGGTGCTGGTGGTTTGCTCACTGAGCTGGGGTGGCCCGGCCTAGTTATACCTGTTTGTTGCCTGGTTTCCAGGGCTGGCAAGTTGCCTTCTGCACTGGGGCTGGAGGCCTTATAGCTGATCTGCTGTGCCACTGTCCTGCTCAGCCAGAACAGAGGGGCCTCAGTTGCTGATCTGTGCTGTGCTAAGAGCCTCCTGTTGTCTTGCTTGGACACCCTCTGGGCTGGGCTGCACTCTCCTTTTACTCAAGTGAGACAGACCATTCCTGAAATTCTACTCAGTTATCTTAAGCTGGAAAATTATTTTACTCTGTCTTTTTGTGGGTTCTCTTGCTCCAGAATCCAGTTACAGGCTTGATTTAATGTTTCTGAGGGAAACTGGGGAGAGCTTAGGCAACTTCTTGGCTTCTCTCTGCCATCTTGGCTCTACTTTCTGCCATTTGTATTTTGATAAGAAGCTCCCTAAGAGCCTGCCTTGGTGGCCAAGTTCTGAACTGCAATGAGCTAAGCTGATCAGGTGCCATCATTGAGTCCAGAATCAATATGTTGAAGCCCCAGAGAGGGTTTGGTGGGGGCATCAGGCTGCCTAAGGACTGATGAATTGACCCAAACTGGAAATGGACCAGACCAAAGTCCCCATATCAACTAGTGGTGAGATTGGGCCTGTGAGTAGCTACTGCACTTTCAGATGAGGGAGACCTAGTCTAGCAAGAAGATAAGGAAGGAAGAGAAAGACAGACAGACAGACAGAGACACAGAGAGAGACAGAGACACACACAAAGAGATCAAAGCTCTCATATCAATCAGTGGTGAGATTGGGCTATTGCACTTCCAGATGAGGGAGGCCGCGTCTAGGAAGGAAAGAAGAAAGGATGACACACACATACACACACACACACACACACACACACACACACACACACATACAACCTGCACAGAGAGACACAGAGACAGAGAGACACAGAGACAAAAACAGAGAGATAGAGATAGGAAGAAGGAAAGAAGAAAGGAAGGAGGGATGAAATGGAAAAGAATGAAACTCACTGTTGACCTACAGGAATAAATATTAAATAGTGGAATTTCATTAGACCTGGGAGAAAGAATTGGGGAAGGAAGTTGAGACTGTTTGTCTTGAGATCGTGTCATACCAGCACCTGCCTACTTGTAAGGCTCATATTATTCATATTCGTATTCATAAGGCTCATATTCATTTTACAAAAAGATAAAGCAAGGTACAGGATTAATATTTGCAGTAATAAGTAACTTAGAAGCTTATTGATCAAACTAAAAATTAGAGCTTTAGAATTTTACTTGTAATCTGACAAGTACTCAGATAACACCATTCCACAAAAGTGTCTGTCGTGCTAGAACTTGTAATTAGTATTGGCTAAGCTCATGATATTTGCCAGACTATCTAGAGTTAAATAGAACAATTCTGGGCATAAATAAAAGAGGGAAGAAAGATAAGTCGAAGGATATAAATTATTCACAGCGAAATGATTAAGGAAGTAAAGTAATATTTTATAAGAAAGATTTGAATATACTAATAGAGTTTTGGAGCAGGGTGCCTAAGACACATATGGCTACTGTGTGAGGAATAAATCATTACTAGCCAAGTGGAGGTTTTAAAGCCATTCTCCAAAGTTTGCTGGGCTTTGAACAGTAGTGCTTCTTGGCAGAATTCTTTGACATAGCTAAGAGAATCAGGGGTGGATGAGCAAAGTGAAGTAAGAAGAAATTTTTTTTTTAAATCATTAGAAAAGGAGCTTAGAATGCTTAAATAAAGGAGAAACTGAAGGCTTTGGAAATTAAAGGTGATACAGTCGGGCTTTATTGTCCTATGTAAGAATATTAAAAGTCTGCCCCTTTTCTATTGCCAGAGAGTTCTATAATGAAAATAAGAGGAGTCTGCTGTGCACAGAGAGACTTCAGCAGAAATTGAGAGAGCGATGATGAGTAGGAAAGAGTGAGCTAATCGTAACCACCAAGAGTTTCTGAAGCTTAATTAGAAATAAAGGAACAAAGGAAGAACAAAGAGTTAGAATATTGGGGAATTAAGATTTTGAGGCAGGAAGAAATACTAAAAAGTGTATAAGATGGTCAGGAGATGAACTCTAGACAGAAACATGACACTGTGGAAAAGAAGAAAAAGAATGCAAAGAGAGGGCTTCAAATTTGTGTTTGGTGTATTTACAAGTGCCTAGAAGCTTAATTTAATATTTGTATAATAGTTTTTACTTTAGTGGTGGGAAAAGAATTATAAATATACTAAAAGGTATTTTACATAAATAGTTTTTATAATTAAAAATAAACTTCTTAAAATATTTTTTTTCTCTTTTAAAAACAGTTGTTTCAGTAATCTTGTTTGGATAGAGTTTCGACTAGAAGCTTCTTTGAACTCTAAGATTTTGTGATTCAGTAATATAAACTGACTTGTATAGACAGGCTTAATTGGACCTGAAGAAAAACAGATAAACCAGATGTTTGACCAACTTTCTTCCCTTCTTTCCACCTCCTTCCCTTCTTTCTTCTCCTGCCTCCTTTTCTTTCTCCCTCTCTTCCTTTTTTCCTCCCTTCCTTCTCTCTGTTTTTAGGTTAAGGGTCATCTCAAAGACAGAGGGAAAGATAAGACATCTCAACAATATAATAGTGTCTGATTTATTCTGATATGAACTCAATAAATGTTAATAGAGCTTTTTATACAGGGACCATGGAAAAGGACATTTGCTGTTCACCTTGATACTCCCTATTCCTATAGTGATTGAAGGAGGCAATATGGTATAGTCGGAAGAAGGCTAGATTTGAAGCCTGAAGGTCTAAGTTCAGATCTAGTTGAAATATTACTACTTATGTGGCTCTGAGAAAGCTATGTCACCTCACCTTCCTCATTTGTAAAATGAAAAGGTTGTACTGGATGACCCATAAACTCTTTTCTCATTCTTGAGTTTGTAATTATGCCTTTCTACCTTCACATCCCTACCCCAACCAACTTTAACATAAAGAATGCACAAATATCCTGGAATGTACTTAACTGCACTCATTGAAGATCAGTAGGCCTTTCTTTTTATGGACATTCTGGATTTCCTTCTCTCCTTTAATGAATTTTTTATTCCCCATGCCTCAGTATCAGAAGTGTATTCCTTTTGACAACCTCCTAATTTTCTAAGAGTTAATCTTACTTTATCCAGGTACAAATGGCACTTCTGGAGGTCTTTCCCAAATGATCATCACATTCCTTCTGTCTGTGTTTCTGGCCCAGATCTCTCTGTCAATTGTTTTCCCATTCCCACATCTGGTTTCTTAGTTCTGCTAACAATTCGGGGGGCGTTTTTGGTTCCCATTTCTGTGCAGGAAGTCCTTGTGGCTATACTAACTTTTGGTTTATATACCCTTTTTTATTTTTAAAATGTTATTGGCTCATTTATGTATTTTGTTTTCACATTTTAAACATTTCTAGATAACTCTCACACTGTGAGACTTCTGTAACAAAGTAGAACAAAACTCACAATATAGTGACCTCATTTGAAAGTGCATGAAGCATTCTACAACTGTAGCATACAAACCTCTTTAATTTCTTTAAACAGAAATCTTTCCTCTCCCAATTCATTAAATAAAAGCAAATTCCCTGTAACCAATATGTATAATCAAGTCAAACAAATTCTTTCATTAAGTACATACTAATATATATGTGTATATATATATATATTATATATATATAAAACAAATATGTATGTAATAAATATATGTAACATATTTAGTATGGCAGCTAGGTGGTACAGTGTAAAGATTGCTGGGCCTGGAGTCAGGAAGACTCATCTTCCTGAGTTCAAATCCTACCTCAGATACTTCCTAGCTGTGTGACCCTGGGAAAGTCACTTTAATCCTGTTTGCCTTAGTTTTCTCATCCATAAAATGAGCTGGAGAAGGAAATGGCAAACCACTTCAGGATCTTTGCTGAGAAAATCCCAAAGGGATCACAAAGAGTTAGACATGAATGAAAAATGACTGAATTACCATGGCAGTAATATACAGCATATTTTGTTGCATATAACAAGTATTTATTGTCATATAAGTACAGTTGTCATATATGTGAATATGTGTATCTACTGTACGTAGATGCATATATGTATGTATGGATAAACACATGTGTATATGTATACATACATACATACATACATATGTCTTATTCTATACCTTAAATCTGTCATCTCTCTGTCAGATGGTGGATAGTTTGTTTTTACATTTTTCTTTAGAATTGTAGACAGTCACTGTGTTGATTGTAGTTTTTACAGCTTTCCAAAGGTGTTTGTTTTTTCCCAAGTTGTTGTTATTGTATAGAGTGTCTCCTGATTCTACTCATTCAATTCTTAATCAGTTGGAGGGGGTATAACACTCTCTTAAATCTACATGTATGTTGTAGGTTGTGTTTTATAGGACCTTACTTCCGATGTACTGCACATTTCTGCCCATGATTTATCCATCTTGGTACAAGGATGTTGAGTCACCTGGTCTCCTGCAGAAGTAGCTCCTATGGAGCAGAGACTAAGAGGGATGCTACTGAGATTACTTTGGGACAGCGGGGAAACTGCCTCTTGTTATCTTTCAGTAAAAACTTATGAAGGTGGAGCTCCAGCAGAACTATAGCTAGGGAGAAGTTCCTTTTTTTTTTTTTTTGGCATCTCCCTCATAGGTGGTTTTTGTTTCAAGGATCATGGGGCTCACCTCTACTGCCTCTGGTGGCAGAGGAGAAGAGAGAGACTAGTTTGGCTCCTTCCCCTCTTGCCTAAGACTCCAGCCTCATCCTAGAAGGAAGTGAGAGGAGCAATGGCCTCATGTCTACCTAAGATTGGGACAGGCACAAAGACATGGACATCTTTTGTTTCCAGCCCTTCAGTCTCCATTGGTCTCTGTTATGTTCCCATGGGCTAAATACCATTAGAGCTGGCCCTCACTTAAGATGTTCCAAAAGGTGCCTGAATAATGAAGTCACAGGTTTAGTAGAAATCCAGAGATTCCACTAGAAGGTATTCATCATGTTATGTAAGATACATGTGGCAGTATTCTTAAAATTAAGTCAGGCAAATCAACATTACTTCTATAGATTTATGGCCTGAACTAAACTAAAAACTATAGGGAGGTGAAACTTTTAGTGAGTTTTGAAAATGAGACCTTGTAACACCGAAAATACATGTGTCTAGGGTCTCAATGCTTGCTCTGGCAGTGGAATGGGGTGGGGGGGTGAGAGAGAGCATTGTGTGGATGAGTCAGCATTTTTGTGGGTGGACGGATATTTTTATTTGTTTTTAAAACCTGATTTGTAAGGCTACTTGTACTGTGCCTCCCATAAGGATGAAAGAATTGTGGGTGCCAGGCTGGAAGATCATGGATTAGACAGCACTGTGTGAGCTGACAATGGAAAAGAAATAAGCTTCTTTTAAATGGGCATAAGCTTTGAAGGCAAGTAATTAAGACACACTTCAACCTCATGGACAAATTAGGGTTCTAGTTAATACAAGGAAAAGATTGGAAAAAATAAATCACTTGCACACATATAATCACTTAGGAACAGTTTGTTTAGTAACAAAACACCAATTATCCCTTCTCTTTATGTGAGTTCCTCTTCCATTTCCCTTTTTTTCTTTATCTCTGGGGACTGATTGAGTTCAAGGTCCCTCTCTCTCTTTCTCTTTTTCTCTTTCTTCTTTTTTTAAAGGTAGTGCTGTATTCTCCTTTGAGAAAGTAGTGTCCATGTTAAAGCAGCTAATGGTTCTTTGTGACATCCTGCTCAGAAGACTGGTCCTTTGCCCATTTCAATTGAATGCTTCTGTGAAGATGAAGACTCCATTTCTTGCCTTATTACTCAGTAATGTGTTGTGGCACAGAGAGTAGAGTTTAAAATAGAAATTTCCCAGGCATTAGAAGCAGTTCCATCAGGAGATGGAGAGTGATATAGGAGTGTTTTGCTATTATATCTGGGAAAGCAGCATATAACTAATGGGAAATAACTCCTTTTTATATGGATGCCATATAATGCATTAACACTAAGATGTTTCTATTTTCCCCATATGGCCATAAATGGCAAAATGCTGACATCCATATCTTTGGTCTTATTCATACACTATTGCCAAAGTGACTCCAGATGCTGAAGGAAAGATGTGTAATTTGGAAGAAAGAGAAAGGTCTAGTAACCACATACAATCAACTCTCTGATTATCCATAAGTGTTCACCTTGTAAATGACTTGTGTACTCTCCCATTCCATTGCCCAACTTTATCAACTAGGGCCACACAGGTAGGAACAAGATGGAATTGTAATGGAGCCCATCCCACAGTGGTTCCATGTGTGAATAAATGTGTAGGAGTGGTTGTGTCCATGAAGGTACACAAAGATACATTTATTCCAGAACCAAATAGAAATGATTTTGGAGACTATCATTTTTGAGACTATCTTTAGTTCTGGGCTATTTTGCTTTCCCCCTTATTCTCTCTGTCAACATGGTTATGTGAGAGTTAATATATAGTTAATATATAAATGGCAGTCCTGGTGTATTAATGATGACATTAACATGAATTACAATATAACTACGTTACTGTAATTTCCTGTGGCACTACTGAGTTATTGCAGGAAATGAGCTCTTAAAGCAAACCATTTTGCAGTAACTTTGTAATTATTCTATATGATATGCACGTCCTAGCTTCTTTACTTTAAAACATTGTGTCCACATAATGTGTCTGACAATAAAAGCCTGGTTTTAGAGACACTTTAGTGGGAAGATTGGACCAGTTGCTGTGAAGGAAATCACCCACTGTTGTGTCAATAAATAGGTCATCATTTGATCTTTTGTTTATATGTTGTATTTATTTCTTTATATGCTTATATTATAAAATATTTAAAAAAACCTTTAAGGAAGTAATTTCTAAAATGAGACAGTTTGGGAACTGCTTTGATACTAGCGCATACTTCTGGCAACTATATGTTTTCTTTTTTGGAACCCTGCTTGAGTTGGTTAGCTGTTGACCCAAATTATTTCTTTTGAGTTCTTGTATGTGTTCAGGAGAAACCCTGTTGGAGGGGAGCCTTTAAGGCAGCATTTTGCTCTGTTGAATCAAAATGACTTTTTTTAGACAACGCACAATCAACATAGCAGTATCTTGCATGCTCTATGTCTTTCAGTCAATTGTGTGACTGTAAATCAATCAAGCAAGATGTGGTCTGCTTGCTTGTTCCTTTTTCACATTAGTCATCAAGGATTCCCTCAGAGGGTATGCAAATTATTTTTATTCAGTTTTTATAAAGATGGGAAGGTACACATATGGGGTCAGTGGATACTGATATTTTCTCATCACTTAAAAAAATCACTTAAAATAAGATTTAAAATTTGTTTTAGAATTTTGACTTTCTTTTCTCTTTTAGCTATCCTGAACATAAAATCTTCAGGGTAGAACAGAAATAGGGTTTAAAGTAAACATAAATAAAAGGATTGACAAGCAGCTTTAACAGTCTAGTTCATGTTAGATAGTGTGAATTTGTAGTAGTCCTATCACTTTTTCATTACTTTCTTTAGTAATACTTGTTAGATATCTTGTATTCTAATCAGTTATTCCTCACCACATATTTTCCTTTTCAATTTATCTTGTTCCAGTTTGCTTTAAAGTTGCTTTAGTAATCGGTAACAGTACCTTAACTCTTTATGAAAATCTATCTACCACATTATCAGAGAGAAAGAGTTTTCAGATTTGATCCAAAAAGTTTATTTAATCTTACCCATTTCTGCTGAACTTCCTTCAATAATTTATCTCTCCAGTCAGGAATATATTAACAAAATGAAGTGAAGATTTGAAATAATTCTCTCAAAAAACCAAGAAATAAAATATGTAGATGAAATGTGGAATATTCTCATAATGATTCAGTGCAAATAGGGAAGTAGACTTATGGGCTAGTAGTTGTTATCTTCTTAGTCATTATTTTATAATAATTATTTTGAACTGGAATAAGACCTGTGATATTTTCCCAAGGCTTTTGGATCTTTGAGATTCTTGAGAAATGATTCCTTAATATCCTCAAAATTGCATATCCTTCAGATATTTTATGTGCTTATTTGGTGTAATTCAACTGTTTTCCCCATATTTGTTTAGTTCCATTTCCATTTATTTATGCAGTATATCCTAGATTGGGATGTTAGAATATAAATGTAGTTGTTTCTCTGTTTTTAATGGAAAAAATAGTTTGTTAACATTTTGTCTCTTCATTGACCTTCCACTTTTCATCCTTCAGTGCCCTGAGAGTGATCTGGCTTAGTTAGGTCTCTTTCTGTAAAAAACTTATTTTTACCTTCACTCCTTCTTGCTTTTTTATGGAGGTAGTGATACTTTTAATTTCCCAATATTTTCCTTAGCATTTTGAAAATGAATAAAAGTGCTATACTGATGTGCCCTTGGCTGCCATATTTCTACATGAGAGGAGATTGAATGTATGCTGATTGAGACCATTTCTAGACTCTTTTCATCCTGTTGATTGATTTACATCTGTTAAATTTCTGTAGGAAATGATGAAAGTTTATGTTGACATCTGTTCTTTTATCCATTTCTCCTTTTTTTGACCTCAACAGATCGCTTAAGTAGGTCAAGCTGGAGTTGCCTCAATTCCCATAGCATATTCTCATTTTTATTCTTTCTTTAAATTTAATATTAATTTTGATCTTTGCTCTAACAAATTAGTGTTTTGAATGAGCAAAGACAGTTGTTTCAGCAATGACTCCTACATTGGTAATGAGTCCTTTTTTGTCATTTAAATGATATTATTTGATCATTATATTTAGCAACACCAAACCCTCTTCTTGAGGAGAGTATTCAGAATTTATAGACTTAATTTTTAAAGCCTTTGATCTTTATCATTTTTTCCCGATATGTTATTTCACATTTTCTAATGTATTTTCCCTGTTCTTTATATTGAAGCATCAAGTATTAACATATGTTTTGATTTAATCTGGAGAATTTTATTATGTTTATCATAAAATAGCTTACGTCTTTATCCTAAGTATAGATGTTGACCTGTAGGTTGTAATTTTATTCAGTGTCCCCCCTCCTCGCAAATGTTCATAATAAGTTCTGTCCTTCAAACTGCCCAAGTGCCATGAAATAACAGCACTTTTTGCCTTATGGACATTCTATAAAACCAACTCTACCAATATATTTGCCTTTCCAAGTGGAGAACCTTGGGTCATTCTTCCCTTTTTATTTTGGTATCAATTATAGAAAGAATATTGAGATTGATTCAAAGATCACTTTCACAGTATCCTTTACTTACCGGTTACTGGATAAGGAAGGATCTCATAATAAGAGCTGTTTAGTCATTGAGTCATGTCCAACTCTTTGTGACCCTGTGAACCATACTATCCATGGGGTTTCTTAGCAAAGACACTGGAATGATTTGCCATTTTCTTCTCCAGACATCCAGAATAACAACTGCTAAGTTGATACTTATAGATGATTTGGGAATCTGAATGTCCATTTTCAGTGTTCTACACAGGACTCAGCACAATTTTGTATTTTCCTTGGGTTTGTGGTGTGGATTAGTAGTTTAGGTCTACTTAATTCTTATCCTGATATTTTGTTGCTGGGTTTCTAGAAGCTTATTAGCATTGGTGCAAAAGACTCAGAGGACTCTGGGAAAGCTCCTACTTCCAGACAGAGTAATGAAAGACTTAGATTCCTTATATGTACCATTTTTGATAATCATTATCTATTAAAATTTCTACTTTTCAAAGAATCATCTGGAAATTTCCAGAAATTTTGCTGGGCCTCAGAACTTTGCTTTTGAATATGTACAGTAATTTCATGATCAGTTCTACAGATTCACTGACATATGCTATGTCTTCCATGTACCTCCCATCGTTTTATTCTGCTCCTTGCATCATTTGATTATTTTAAGAAAACTCTTGCTTTGCTCATCTGTTTTGAGAAATTCTTACTGTATAGATCTTTTTTGGACTTCCTGCACTGAGTCTCTTGTGGCCACATGAATAAAGGATTGTGCTGGCTTTGCATTTCAAAGAGTATCAGTGGTCATTTTTTTCAACAATATTTTGCTATGGTCAAAGAATGTGTTACCAATTGGCCAACACATTGATAGAGAACCTTTTTGATTTTTTCTAGGTTGGTCCTTAGAGAGCAGATGTGATCTGTTACTAGGACCATATTGGAAGACTTTCCAGCATGGTAGAACTTGACAAAATTTACTCAGTTAGCATAGTCTTTGAGAACCAAGGGTCAACATAATGCAGTGATGAAACTTTGGAATGGTACTCGTATAGGCTAACTCATTTGACCTTTATAGTAATTTTGTGAGGTAAGAATTACTTAGATTATTATCATCCAATTTACAGATGAGGTATCAAGATTTTATAAACATTCAGTGGCAATGCCAGTGTTAGAACCAATAGACCTACTTTCATTCCAGTGCTTTTTCTGCTATGCTATGCTGTTGAAAATATGTTGTATGTGCCTTGCATACTACTTTTCTTTTTTAAATAAAAATCTATTGATCTTTTGTTTTTATATCACCTAAATTTCCCCAGAATCCATCTTCCTTTGCCCTCCCAGACAGTGATGTCATATAGTAAAGGATATTCTTAAAAGAAAAAGAGGGGGGAAAAGCAATCAGCAAAATCAATCAGTACATAAAAAAATGTTCATTTTTTTACATCCATGGACCTTCCATTTCTTCAAAGGAATGGGCATGAGTGTATTGTCTTCTTTTGTCTCTTCTTTAGGCCTATGCTCATTTATTTAGTTTTGTAATTTCTCATCATTCATTTTGGATCGTTTTGTTGTTCTTTCCATTTAAATTGTTGTGGTCATTGTGCATATTGTTTCCTTGGCTCTGCGTACTGCACTCTGTATCAGTTCATGTAAGTCTTTCCATGCTTCTCTGTATTCATCATGTTTGTCATTTCTTACAGCACAGTAATGTTCTGTTACTTCATTTCTTCTTGTCACCAGAAAATGCTACTATAAATATTCTGGTATATATGGGAACTTTCTTATCAGTTGCCTCCTTAGGGTACATGCAGGGTAGTGGGTTCTTTGGGTCAAAGGATATGTTGCTTTAAAAAACTGTTGTACTAATTCACAGCTCCATCAACAATCCATTTAGTACGCTACTTTTCTATTTTTTGGGGGGAGGGGGTAGAGGGAGATATGGGGTCAAGGAAGGAAGCTAAGCACATAATAGGCTGAAATTTTCTTCTGAGTTCCGTCCTTGTAGTTATGTTATAATTTTCAACAGGTAAGCAAAGATTAAACTATTAATGATGTGTGGCTTGCATTTCCTTTAATACTAAGCCTCCCCTTACCAAAAAAGAACCACACCAAAAAACACAAAAAAGGCACCCACAAGAAACAAAAGCAAAACCAAACCCACATAAAGCAAACATCCCCCTTTACTGCCAGGTTTTTTCCACATTTGTAATAAATACTGTATCAAGTCTTCATTTATCTCTCTGAACGACTTTCCTTCTCAGTCCTCTCCTTTTCTAGCTGTTATTCCAGGTATCTGAAACATCTAACTCTTGTAGGAAAGGGTACAATTTGGGTACATAGTATTGCTACTTACTGCTTTGGAAAAGATACACATAGAGTTCTGGCTTCTTCTGTTTCTTCATTCTGTGTAAATCCAGGGTTTAAAGTCGCATTCCATAGATTCACCATGGAATTTCATTATAAAACCCTATTTTCAAGGCACAGTTAGCTTTAGCATTTTTTTCCTTTTCAGGCATGTTTGGAGTTGGTTATGAGTTCGTTCTCCTACACCCCCAAAAAAGAATGGAACCATTTGGTAAGAAGCTGTTAATCAAATACTAACTGGGGACAACTGGATCGAAACACCTGTGTAGAAACATGTTGGGTTAAGTTGGAAAAGGGAAAGAGAAGAAAGTGCCTTTGTCATTTCTCAAAAACCACCAGGATGTGAAGATGGATTAACTGTACCTTTTGTGCTATTGTATCCAGGTGGCCCAGAGGTTATATAAGGAAACAGCTAACAAATTTTAAATGCATAGTACCAAAGCAATTCCTAAGCTTTATAAAGAACAATGTCCTGTCTCCCAATGAATGCATGGGACCCAAACAAAAGGGAAGCTATCTCTAACTAGCTTTATACCTTGGGAAATTCCCTTGAATTTAACAAACATTTTATTAAAGTGCCTAGTAGAGTATGAGCAAGGTGTCAGACTAGGCGCTTTGTGTGTGTGTGTGTGTGTGTGTGTGTGTGTGTGTATTTGTGTGTGTGCAAAGATACAAAAGAAGTTATTCCAAAAATGAAACATTTCGTTTTGCCACTGTGTCCTCTCCTGTCAAATAAGGGAATTACGTTAGATTATCACTAAGGTCCCTCCAACTTCTAAGATCCTATGCTTTGGTACAGGATGAGTAAATGGATTTTTAAAAAGTATTTATTAAGCTCATTATGTCTTAAGGCACTTACCTAAGTGCTGGGGTACAAATAGAAAATGTGAGACAATCAATTCTGAAGGAACTCATCCTCTAATTAGGGCAGACAACGCAGCAATCAATCAGTAAACATTTATTAAGTGCCTGCTGTGTATCAAGTACTGTGGTAAGTACAAGAAACACAAAAAGAGGCAAAAGATAGTCCCTGTTTTCAAGAAGTTTATAGTCTAATGGGGGAGACAACATGCAAACAAATCTATACAAACCAAACTATATAGAATAAGTAGGAAATAATTAAATGAGGGAAACACTAGAATAGAGAAGGATGAGGGAAGGTGTCTTGTAGAGGATGAGATTTCATTTGGAGACTTAAAAGAAGTCAAGGTCAGTATTCAGAGTGGAAGAGGGAGAACATTACAAGTATGGGGAATAGGCAGAGAAAATACTGCAGCCAAGAGATGGAGTATCTTGTTCCTGGAACAGCTAGAAGACCAGTGTTACTGGATTGAGGAGTATTTGATAGGAAGTAAAGTGTAAGAAGACTGGAAAGGTAAGAAGGAGCTATTTTATAAAGGGCTTTGAGTGCCGAACATGATTTTGTATTTGTTCCTGGAGGCAATAAGGAATCATTGAAGTTATTGAGTTCTTGCATTTTAGGAAAACAAAAGAAAGTTCAGTGGCAGAAAAGATGGCAAGGCTTGAAATTTATTTTTTTATTAAATTTATTTATTTTTAGTTTTCACATTCATTTTCACAAGATTTTGAGTTCCACATTTTCTCCCCATCTCTGCGCTTCACCCAACCCAACACAGCATGCATTCTGATTATCCCTTCCCCCAATCTGCCCTCCCTTCTATCACATCTCTCCCTTCCCTTATCCCCATCTTCTCTTTTCTTGTAGGGCAAGATAGATTTCTATACCCCATTACCTATATTTCTTGTTTTCCAGTTGCATGAAAAAACAATTCTCCATCCCTTCCCACCCATCCCCACTGAGAAGACAAGCAATTAAATATAGGCTATACCTGTGTGGTTATGCAAAAGACTTCAATAATAGTCATGTTGCAAAAGACTAACTATATTTCCCTGCATCCTATCCTGCCCCCCATTTATTCTATTCTCTCTTTGGACCTTGTCCCTCCCCAAAAGTGTTTACTTTTAATCACTTCCTCCTCCCATTTGCCATCCCTTCTATCATCCTGCCACACCCAACTTATCCCCTTCTCTGCTGCTTTCTTGTAGTGTAAGATAGATTTTCATACCAAATTGAGTGTGCATGTTATTCCCTCCTTAAGCCAAATGTGATGAGAGTAAGCTCTACTTTTTCCCTTTCACCTTCCCCCTTTCCCCCTCCATTGTAAAAGCTTTTTCTTGCCTCTTTTATAAGGGATAATTTGCCCCATTCCATTTCTCCCTTTCTCCTCCCAATATATTCCTCTCTCACCCCTTAATTTTATTTTTTTAGATATCATTCCTTCCTATTCAACTTACCCTGTGCCCTCTGTCTATGTGTATATAATCCCTCCAGCTACCCAAATACTGAGAAAAGTCTCAAGAGTTACAAATATTATCTTTCCATGTAGGAATGTAAACAGCTCATCTTTAGTAAGTCCCTTATGATTTCTCTTTCCTGTTTACCTTTTCATGCTTCTCTTGATCTTGTGTTTGAAAGTCAAATTTTCTATTCAGCTCTGGTCTTTTCATCAAGAATGCTTGAAAGTCCTCTATTTCATTGAATGACCATTTTTTCCCATGAAGTATCATATTCAGTTGTGCTGGATAGGTGATTCTTGGTTTTAATCTTAGTTCCTTTGAGTTCTGGAATATCATATTGCAAGATCTTCTATGCCTTAATGTAGAAGCTGCTAGATCTTGTGTTATCCTGATTGTATTTCCACAATACTTGAATTGTTTCTTTCTAGCTGCTTGCAACATTTTCTCCTTGATCTGGGAACTCTGGAATTTGGCTATAGTATTCCTAGGAGTTTTTCTTTTTGAATCTCTCTTAGGAGGTTATCGGGGATTCTTTCAATATTTATTTTACCCTTTGGTTCTAGAATATCAAGGCAGTTTTCCTCGATAATTTCATGAAAGATGATGCCTAGGTTCTTTTTTTGATCCTGGCTTTCAGGTAGTCCCATGATTTTTAAATTGTCTCTCCTGAATCTATTTTCCAGGTCAGTTGTTTTTCCAATGAGATATTTCACATTGTCTTCTATTTTTTCATTCTTTTCATTTTGTTTTGTAATTTCTTGGTTTCTCATAAAGTCATTAGCTTCCAACTGCTCCATTCTAATTTTTAAAGAACTATTTTCTTCAGTGAACTTTTGAACCTCCTTCCCCATTTGGCTAATTCTACTTTTTAAAAGCATTTTCCTCCTCATTGGCTTTTTGGACCTCTTTTGCCAATTGAATTAGCCTATTTTTAAAGTTGTTATTTTCTTCAGCATATTTTTGGGGTCTCCTTTAGCAAACTGTGGACTTGTTTTTCATGATTTTCGTGCATCACTCTCAATTCTATTCTCAATTTTTCCTTCATGTCTCTTACTTGATTTTCAGAATCTTTTTTGAGCTCTTTCATGGCCTGAGATCATTGCATATTTTTTTGGAGGTTTTGGATGTAGAAACCTTCACTTTTATGTCTTACTCTGATGGTATGCTTTGTTCTTTCTCACCTGAAAGGATGGAAGAAAATACCTTTTCACCAAGAATATTACCTTCTATAGTCTTATTTTTTCCCTTTTTTGGGTGTTTTCCCCAGTTACTTAACTTTTGAGTCCTTTGTCAAGTGGAAGGCATACTATGGGAGCCTATGACTTCTCAGTTCCTCCAAGGTAGCACAATCAAGGGAGCAGAGTTCACTCCTCTCCTGGCCTGTACTCTGGTCTGGGAGCAACCACAAGCATTCTTATCTGCCCAGGATCTGTGAGTAGGGTTCTGTCTCCACAATCACCACCAGCTGCACCATGTCAGCACTCTTCCTCACCCCAGGATTGCCACTCAGAACTGAGACCAGATTGGCTGCTCAATTCCCCCAGGGTCTTTAGGCTGAAGGCTGCAAAAATGGCCGTGGCTGCTGCAATGACTGCTGTAGTGGCTGCTGCCACCCTGAGGCTGGGGCTAGGGCCAGACCTTGCTCCCTTCTCACCTAGTTGAAATAGCTTTCTTACTGACCTTTGAAGCTATCTTTGGCATTTTTGGGTTGAGAAATCCGGGAACCACAGCTGCTGCCCATGATTCCATTCCCTGAAACCTGCTCCAGTCCTGTCAGTATAGTGTAGCACTACGGTTGGGCTGTGCTCCACTTTGAGCCTGGTATGATAGACCTTTTCTGTTGACCTTCTAGGCTGTCTTGGGCTGGAAATCTCTTTCACTCTGTTGTTTTGTGGCTTCTGCTGCTCTAGAATTTGTTTAGTCATTTTTTACAGGTATTTTATGGCTATGGGGGGTATAATTAAACAGAAATTACAATTATTGCAGTTCCTTTAATACTAGGAAAAAAACAATGATAAGAAGCCTTCAACGTCAAGTCATAAAGTGTCACTTTAAGAGGGCCAGGTAAAGTAAAATACTTTTGTAGGAAAGAAAAGAGGAGAGGAGAGAGAAGAATATATCCTCCCAGTTAGGGTTTGAACTTCCTAAGGCAGAGTTTTAGGGTGGAAAGGAGCACTGATTTGATGCCTATCCTCAGTTCTTTAAGCTCACTGAGGTATCCAAATCTGGCACATATTTTCTTTCAGCACACCCATTGCTTCACACATTGTCATATAGTCCCCCGTTTGTGCAAAATGAAGTATAGAGTGAGTTCTAACTAAAGGGCTGAGTGTGGATTGGCATGTTCTCCTCATGCTCCCTTTACTTGAATTTTTCTGGATCTTTGTCATTTTGCTCTTCAATTTCTGAAAAGGAAATAGTTTGGAATCAGCATCCTATGGAGATAGCAGCATAAAGAATCACCTGTCTTCATGATCTTTGCTGAGCATGTGATTTTTGGGACATTCATTGGGGGTTCTGTCTCATAGGGATGGGGAGCAAATATACTTCACAGGTTAGAAACTTTATTTGCGATTAAATGAGTGTGGGTTGGAATAGTTATATGAAGAAGCAATGAGAAGAGTGCTGGAGTAGGTTTTAGAAGACTTGATTTCAAATAGAAGGTTCTGTCATTTAGTAACAGATTGACCTTATGATAATTTCAGCATTCTGGGTTTCAGGTCCCTTTGAGTCCTATGACTTTCATTGAAAACTAGGAAAAGATCTTAAATAATAATAATGATTTACATAATTCAAAGTGTTGTTGCAATGGCAAGTTTTATGCAGCATTTTTAATGAATGTTACTAAAGCAGAATAAACTGTTCCATATTTATGAGGAATAATATTGAAGAGGTCAAAGTGAGATGTGCTAACAGGAAAGCAAAAAAAAAAGTATGTATAGACCAAAAGAGACATGTATGCAACATAATTGTAACAGAATAGGATTCATCCAGGGAAGCCAAGAAGAAGCTTATTTTGGGCTGGAAATTGCCCTGAAACTCAGGTGTTTCATAGGCATGAGAAACATGGAAAAGGGCTTAGGCAAGTGAAAAGAAACAAGATTAAATTAGATAACAGATGTAAAAGTTCTTTGAAGAATTAAAAGCACTATAGAAGCATAATTAGTTCTTATGATATTAGAAGGAAGCTGGCTGTGGAAGGAAAGCAGATACTCCAGGGCTAGGTTTACAAAGTAGTCAAGGGATGGTATCTTTTTGCAAAGCTCTGGAGACACCTTTTATTTTGAGAGCAGTGGTGGTGTTCCTTTTTAATGTGGTAATGCTAGGAAGGTAGATATCTATTCAGTTAGAGAAATAGCAGCAGAAATAAAGGAACTGGAAGGCTGTTTTTTACCAAAAAAACCCCAAAACACCAATATATCAAAAATGTGATGCTGTCAGTATGGCAACTCCCTCTGCCACAGCAGATTGCACCTGTTTTTCACTTAGTAGTCTACAAGTCACAGAGTTGCTTGACATTCAGAGAAATTATGGATCATGAAATCAGTTGATTCACAATTAGATAGTGTCAGAGGTCGAATTTGAACTCTGTCTTTCTGACCCCAAGCCCAACACTGTATCCACAGTGCCATACTACCTCTGCGTGCAAAGAGATGGAAGAAAAACAGAACCAGCAGTACAATTTCAAGCCCATTTTGGCATATAAAACAAAATAAACCTGGACATTCCCAAGCTCATTGTGAGGATGGATTTTGTCTAGATGGGGCCAAGAGAAAGCTGAGACTGTCTTTTAGGCCTCTTCTGTCTCTTTAATTCACTAGTGCCACATAGAAGTAGAGGAAGTGGAAAGACTGAATAGTCCTTGTGGTTCCATTGGATTTGGCAGCAAGTATAGAGAGCAATGTGGGTTCCTGCTGACAGTCTTTCTACTGTCTGTGTTTTCCTTAGTCTACCAGTGGGTACCTGGTTAAGAGCCATGGTAGCCAGACTTGTGTTTGTCAAATGTCCAGCTATATATGACAGACATTGTTTGTTTTAAACAATGTGGACACTGAATTCATCTTTTTCCATTGATGTTTTAATGAGCCAGTTATAGAACATCTGTTTCATTGGTTCCTTAGCCACCTTCATTAGGAACTGATTCATTACCCAATGACTGTAATAACTGGAAACTTTCTTTTAACATTTAACCACAACTTTTATTTCCATGTCTTAAGATTACTGAGCAACTTGGCCTGTTTGACAAATACCATAACTCTGGTGATGTGATTGACTACCTAGTAAAATAAGCTGGATAAAGTTTGGCTCCCTGCGTCTTCAGGGCAGGGATTCTTGACTTGAGGCTGCGAACACCAAGAAAAAAAAGGTGGCTAAAAATTCAATCTGTAATCTGTCCATGAATTGGTTTTGGAACCCAATTGTGACATCTGCTCCACAGTGTTATTTATAAGTGCTACTACAAACCCCTAAATGTTCCAAATCTGTGCTCTTGTCTCTTCAGTCTTAAAATCTTAGCATGAAATATTTAGTACCCTAGGAAAGCTAAATTAGTGGTGAGTCAAAGTAATTAAGGCAAAGTAAATAATCTCCAAGGTTCTCATTCCCCGTGAAACTAATTTCATATCTTATCCTTCATGTGTTAAAAATAGTTTCCCGCTAATTCAAGATGCCTGTACTGTGTTGGTGAAGTGCACTTCAGTTCTATTGAAAGGCTTCAGATTAGAGAATTATTTTCAATGGGGTGGATTTTTAAAATTATTTTTTAAGAGAAATATTCATTTTGGCACCATGAGAATGTGAATTTTTCTGGGTGAACTGAGTCGGAAACAGCTGCACCAAGGCAGATGATGGGCCAACTAGCTTGTGATAACTTGCAGCTGGAATATCCTTTTTATCTTTTCTATGGAGACAGAAAGATCCTATCCTTCTAGCCTAAGACTAAATTATTTTCATACTTTTTCAGGGTTCTTTGTTGACATTTTGTCTACCTAGCCTTCTATCCAAAAAACTGAAAATAGGCCTGCCTCGTTCTTCTGAGCAATGGGAATGTTAGATCTCAGACGCAGTTTGTTTTGCTTTGGTTCCTTTAATACCATTGACAGAAAATTAAAAAAAAAGATTTTTCAAGCTCTTTAGTTTGTAGATAGTAGAAACTAAAGTTTGTTTTTTTAGTATTTTGGTCATGCAAATTATCACTGGCCTAGGAGTCTGGGCACTAAAAAATTGAGGTCAGCCCACAAGTCTGACTGTAAGAAAGCAGGTAGGAATAAAAATGAAAGGGACGAATGACAGCAATACCATTGTTATTTTGGCAAATGGCGTCCATTGCCATGGGATTTATTATTGCTGTGATGTTGTTTATCACAGTGGAAATTTGTCAATATGAGAGAATTTTTATAATTTCTATGTCAGTCTGAGCAACCCCATACAAATATGACAAATGTGTATTCTTACTAAGGGAGAAGGACTGATGGGGCAGACATTTGGAGAGGAAGATTTAACATCTAAATCTTCAATTTACTCTATAGCTGTAATATGAGATCATTATCACATTTGTTGCTCACCTTCAAATTCCCTTAGTTATCTTCCTGTCTCCAGAGGGATGACTGAACCACAGAGGACATTTCTGGGCTTGTTCCTCCAGTGCAACGTAGTGATAATAATGTTTTGAAACAGCAAGATGGAAACAGAGATGGAAATGAAGGCTAGTACATATTGTCCTATTTGTTTGGAAGAAAGTAGTTAAATGGAAGAATGTGTCTAATAAAGAGGATTTAAACACACATATATACATACGTATTATATATATATATACACAGATATCTATGTGTATATGTGTATAAGTATACACATAGGATGTCCCAAAAGTCTTAGTGCACTAAGTGTTTATTTCCTTCTTAAACTCTTTTTTAGTGTGGAGAAGTTCTCCTTTTTAGCAAAGATGGAAAGGGAAACCATAGCTTCAATACATACTTAACTTTATTGAATGGATTTCAAGTATTTATGAATTGTAGAAATAACTGTGAGAGAACATTTGAAAAACAACATAGTATATTTGTTTGTTTGTTTTTTAAGAAGTCTTCCTGGGTCTGTATGTGCGGATTTGCTTGCATATGATACTGACAGTAGCTTTTGAGATTCTTTAGGGGATTTGTTTGTAGTCTATTATTAATTTATTTGATGAATCCATTAGTAGCTCAGGCCATCTCAAGGCTAAGATAATCAGAAATTTAATTTTTATAGGCTTATCTTTTTTTAAAATAATGCTTTTACCTAGTACCCTTCTGTAAAGACAATTTGTCCCCCTCTTCTGTTTGAAAATCTGTAGAGGTTACCGTCCATAAATCAATCAGGAATACACAAGACAGAATGGAGCCTCAGCCTCTTAGATCCTTAAGGGAGCACTCTGCCTGCTCAAGAGTGGTAGTTTCATTGGCTGGGCACTATTTACCTATTATTCCATATCTCCCAATTCTTGTTTCAAAGGGTCACAGAATATGTCAATTTGTGATGTTGCAATCTGACAGCACATGTTAGCATTGCCTCTCAAGAGTGGTATGCTACAAACTGTTACCTCTGAAAAAAAAATGCTGGGGTTTTTGGGGGGAGGGGGAGAATAACAAAAGAAGTACTAGAAATAATTGAAAAATCACATGAAGAAAGCAGTCTCAGGTTGATATTGTTTCTTGAAAGCAGCTTTTCAGCAGCTTTCCTGCACTGTATGTGGTGTGAGGAACAAACCTTTCCCGTTTTTTTTTTTTTCTGAGAAGAGCCACGATGTTATCTCAGTAATTGAAAATAATCTTCTAAAGTTACTCTTTAACTAGAGTTACAAAATCCCCTTTCAAATCAGCGGTAATCTTTCCTTACATTTCACAGTAAATGTTGCTGTCTGCACAGCCTTTGCTTAACAACAAGATCAAGTGTAATTCTTTTCGTGATTTGAAATAAAGTATTTCTTTTGTAATTAGAGTGGTTTCTGGTTGTGGCGTGACAAGGGGGGGGGTGTTTTCTCTACCGGTTTTTTGAGGATGCTTGGGGGTGAAATATGATAAGAACTTGTACTCAAGCAACATTTTCTTTTACAAAAAAATGTTTTAAACATGAATCATATTCTCTGCTTCTCAAGATATTTCTTTTTATGTTTGGAAATATTTTCTTTCAGGAAATGTATCTTTTCTAGATGAAGAATGTTGAGAGTTTTTGATTTTTCTCTCAATACAATACTGGAAATGGTGAAGGGGGCTTGGGATATAGTCCCATCAGTTCTTGTGTCTCCCTTTTCTTCTCTGTAGAATTAAAATCCTTCTGTGTGCACTTATATCACATCAGGGAAAGAAGTGTTTTCTGATTGTAAGAGTTAA
Source organism: Notamacropus eugenii (assembly GCF_028372415.1). Classification (NCBI taxonomy): domain Eukaryota; kingdom Metazoa; phylum Chordata; class Mammalia; order Diprotodontia; family Macropodidae; genus Notamacropus; species Notamacropus eugenii. Next base: position 294,000,141 of record NC_092877.1, on the reverse strand, counting down.
AAACTGCAATGAATAAAAAGGGAATGTTGTTGAATTTCCATTCCTGTTGTTTGTTCTTCATTCTTGAAGTGGACCATGATATCAGGGAGGTGATGCCATGGCATGAAAGTGAATTAGATTTAAGTGAGGGAGGGCTGTGCAAAGTTACCAGTCTCACTTTCTCCTCTGGAGCCGTCTGGGTCCAGTGTTGAGATCAGAAGGACTAGAGATGGCCCCAGATGCAGTGGGAGACCTTTGCCTTTTAAACTAAGATCTTTCTAATTGACTGAGGCAATGCCCATTTCAGTGACTAAGGCTAGGTAAGAAATGAGGCAAAGAATATCCTCTTTACCTAGTAAAAAAAAATCAGTTTGGAAGGAGAAGACCTGCAGGATTTCTGGCCAAAACAGTAAGACTCCTGGAATCTCCAGGATTCTTACCACTTCTTAGGATCACAGGTTTAACTGGGACATAGAAGTCAGTTAATCCAACCCTTTTATTACTATTATTATTATTATAGATGAAGACTCTGGGCCGAACATAGGGAAGTGGTTGGCCTATGGTGAACTTCTAAGGTAGTCAGTAGAAGAGCTAGAATTCTCATTCTGTTTTCTCATCTGTAGAATAGGAATAATGCTGTTTGAATGACTGACCTCATAGGAATGTTGTAGTGTGTGAGCACTTTGTAACCTTAAGGTACTTTATAAATGTGACTTGCTATTATTCTTAGCATCAGAGATTGGGGGAATTGATTGGGAAGTGGGGCAAATTCCGAGTATATTCATAGTCTCAGCAAGTCCATAATAACAGGTGAGGAGACTATCAAGTCTCTGATGGAGTAAGTAGAATGTATTTAGATTTATTCTAGCTTGTTTTACATACTTGTTCACTTTTTGGTTCCTCCTGACTCTAAAATGAGGATGAGATCAGCTAAATACAGCTGAGCTTTTCTTGAAATGCCTTCTGATTTAGGTCACTCATTCAGTAAAACTTTTTTGAAAGGGACTAGTTTGTGCCAGGTACTGTGCTAAGCTCTGAGGTTACAAAGAAAAGGCAGTCCCTGCCCTAGAGGAACTCACAATCTAATGGAGATTAATGATTTAGGTGGAAGTCAGTAGCATGTGTATTTTATAGGTGAGGGCAAATACTAAGAGGCTAAACAATTATCCTAGACTTACAGGTTGAGGTGAAACCAAAACTTGAACCTAAGAACTTGTAAGCAATACCCAGACACTCCTCTCCCCCTACAGCAACACTACTAAGTCATATTTTTGTTTTCTTCACTTAGTGAGGATTTTACTATATCTACCAAGCTATGTGTCCAAATTACAGTTAAAGTTTACTTTTTTTAGATGGGAAAACATAGAATGCACTTCTACAGAATTTCCTTGTTTTTGGATTTCCTCTGTTTCACATCTGCTCTCCAATTCCCCAGCCATAGGGGTTCCTCCCATCCTTAGTCATCTCTAGTCTGCTAAAGTTCCATTCCCATGGAAATGATCCTGAATTCTTAAAGGTTATGCTATTGGAAACCAAACTCTTACACATCCCACCAATGTGGAAAGATTTCAAATGTGAGTCTTATGTCCAGTCTAACTGAGTCTGGAGATGCTCATCATTAGAGTATTGGCCACCAGGTGATTAATACCTTTGATCATGACCACTCATGAAGGTCATTATGTAAGAGGGGATTCAAGCTTTATGACCTCTGTGGTTCCTTTTGACTCCAAAATTATGTAATTCTGCAACTTCAAATTCTGAGCTCTTTCCGCTATGCAATGTTTACTAAATTTATGTATATTAAGTTCCTTGAAAGACATTCTAGAAAAATAACCTGGATGTGAGTTGTGTGTCTTTTATAGAACTTAGAATTTTTCATTCCCTTACCATATTTTTTCTTGGAATGTTTTCTGACTTAGGGTACTCAATCAGTAGACATTTATTAAGCACTACACAGTATGCCAAGTACTGTGGTAAAATACTTGGGGATACGAAGAAAGTCAAAAGGCAATCTCTGCTTTCATGGAACTCACAATCTAATGGGAGATTGGTGACTTACTTAGGTGGAGGTCCATAGTGTATGTGTTTTGCTGGTGAAGACAAAGTGAAAACTAAAAGGTTAAACAGTTATTCTAGACTTTTACAAAGTTAGTTGCTGGCAGTACCATGACATATTAAATAGAAAAAGCACAATCTGAGAATTAGAAGGCTTCTATTGTAGTCCAAAGCCTGCTACTAGTTAACTATTTGACTCTGGGCAAATCATTTATCAATATAGGTCTTATTTTTGTGTCTATTAAATAGGAAGCTTGGACTAGATCATTTCTAAGGTACCCTTTGTCTTTAAGATCTGGTGTGCTTATTAATTCAGATTTATCTGATTCCATAGTCAATGCTTGTACCAAACAGTTCATTCCTTATAATGTGAAAATGGATGTAATCAACTTAACACTGTTGGGGACAGTTATGCTGTTTGCAGATTATTTAGACTCCTTTCTTCTCCCTTAAAAATTGCTTCCCTCCAGCTCTTCTTACCTCCAATTAAAATATATAAGGGATATGGAACTAAGAAGTGATATTGACATTTGAGTGCATGGCTAATAAAATAGTTAAGTTTGATGGGGAAAAATTTGAACTTCATAGCCAAAATGAAGTTTGGGAGTTATCTGGCAATTTAACTTATCCTATCCTCATTTTTCATAAGTAATTAAGACCCTAAATAGTATGGTGAAGTAAAAAAAATTCCTTCCCATAAACATTTTTGCCTTCACATCTGAGTATACCAGTGACAGCGTAAGGACAAAAAGGAAAAATGGTGGTTTGGCAATAGTGGAAATGGCTCTCATTGCAGTTTATATTTATCCTCAGCTTTCCAATGGAGAACAAAATAGGAGGAAAAAAAAAGAAAGAATCAGTGACTATGTTTAAGCTGCTCCTGGGCAACTGTAATTTAAGTTTTCTCACTTAAGCAAGATGTTGCCAGATGAATTCCTCAGATTTTTGCCAGTACTGAGCTATCCCTCCAGACATAATTCAACAGTCATATCCATCACAGACACATTCATGCACATTAAGCATCATGTCTTCACCCACAATGCATGATAAGCAATGTTAAGTCCAGTTTTATTTGACATCTTCCTCAACGATGTAGAAGGAAGAGCGAAAAAGAGCATGCTAATTAAATTTACAAGGAGAGGCAACATGACTGAGCATGCTTTTGGTAGAAGAGAAGTTTAAGAATGTTTTTGTTCCCAGTTCTGCTGCTGACTTTGTGGGTAAGTCATTTAACCTCTCTATGTCTCAGAGTCCAAAAGTGAATAATACTTTAGGAATGGATATGGAGAAATATAATTCACTTGTGGAAGAATAAGCACTGTTTATTAAGACAAATGTTTATTAAGACAAATCTCATATTAGACATAGGAGTATAGAAGATACAGGTCAAGAGAGTGGAAAGTATGCTAAAGGTCTTTCCCTCTTGAGTTACAAGTATAGACAGATCCTAAGAGAATGAAATTCATCCAGGAAAATGTGAGCTAGCATGTCATAGGCAAACCTCATACAGAACATGGGTATTGAAAGGGAAGGTAATATTTGGAATATAGTTAATGCCTTTAAATTTCTGTGAAAATAAAGAGCTCTACATATGTCATGGTTTCCCTGAAAGAGTCCTCCCTAGGAATGACTCAATTTTTGAGTGGTCGACATTGAGAGTCTTTGGTTGCATAAAAAATAACATTCTAAATGCTTATGGAAAATGTCTTCAATTTTTGCTGATGAAATTGTTTATCCTGCTTTGTCAGGGCCTAAGTTTTCCTTAGCTCAGCCCCATACTATATGGGGAAAATGAGGTAGTCATTATTTAGGCATGTCCATTTTGATAGTATTGTCAACTGGAGAGGACACAAGTCCTAGAAGACAAGAAGACAGCTTCAAACTCTGAACTTCTATCGGGTCTTGGGCAGCTCACTTAACCTTCAGCGTCTTAGTTTATCAATAAAATGGAAAGAATCATAGCTGTCTCACAGAAATGTTGAGAGAAAACTCAATATTTCAAAAATCCATCATTTTGATAATACAGCTACACCCTCCACAAATGCAGATCCAAATCATATGTGACTTAGAATAATCTTTGTGAGTTGCTGTGGTTAAAAAAAAAAAGTCATTGCTTGGTGACCAATCCTCTTGTAATGAGTTTCTTCAGATAAATTGGACTGATCCTCAGGCAACAGATATATGCTTTTTTGTTTGCAGTAATTACCATCTTTTCATCTTGGTAGCACTTGGCAGACCTTTCACTTCACTGGCCAAGTGTTAGAGAACCTGGGCTCATCTCTCTAACATGCTGATGCACTGGAGTAAGATTTTAGTGTAGGGCTGAGAGAATAAATGAAATAAAGTCAGTGAAAAGCTTTTAGATCCCATTAGTAAATAACCTATATAAATGCAAAGTAGCCGAACTGGATGACTTGTCATTTCCTGAACTCATCCTGCTCCATTCCACTTTTTGTCATCTCCTTTGCTTGCAATATGATTCCTTCCTATCTGGGTATGTTGAAATCCTACCCTTCCTTTAAATGGATAGCCTAAATCCCATCCTTCCATGAACCGTTCTGGGGTTGCCTCAATCAGAAATTACATTACTCTTCCTTTTTCTTTCATGTTTCTCCTCTGTGTATATATTTAAAGGGTTTTTGTGACTTCATTAGTGTGAGTAATGCCAAGTGTGGGAACTCCTTTTATCAAAACACATTGTCTTCACCTGTTCAATCAGTAAGCCTTTATTAATTGACTACTGAGTGCCAGGGCTTGTGCTAAGTGCTAGAGATATAAAGAAAAGCAAAAGACTGTCCTTGCTTTTTGGAGGTTCACAAGTTAATAGGGCAGATGACATGAAAACGATTATTTAGGGTTAGATATAGGCAGGATAAATTTAAGAGAATCAGCAGAGGGAAGGCACTAGCCTTAAGGGGTATCATTAATGGAAGTTGAAACTTTAGGTGGTACTTGAAGAAAAAACTAGAAAATCCAAGAAATGGAGATGAAGAGGGACATGGAGGATGGCCAGTGAAAATGCTGGGAGTCAGGTGGTGAAGTACCTTATGTGAGAGTACAAGGAAGCAGGTATCACTGGACTGCAGAGTGCATGGGGCAAATCAAGTGTAAGAAGCCTGGAGAAGCAGAAGGAAGTCTGGTTATGAAGGGTCTGTTTTTGATTGTCAAACAGATTTTACATTTGATTCTGGAGACAGGTGATTCTGAAGATAACATGGTTAGACCTATACTTCAGGAAGATTAATTGATAGTTGATTGGAGGATGAACTGGAGTGGGGAGAGACTTGAGACAAGCAGTCTAACCAGCAGTCTGTTATTGCAGTAGTCCAGATGTGAAGTGATGAGGGTGTGCCTGAGGGTGGTAACAGAAACAGAGGAGAGTCAGGGTCATATACAAGAGATGTTATGAAGGCAAAATTCACAAGTCTTGGCAGCAGGTTGATTTATGGGGAGGTGTGAGACAGAGTGAGAAGTCAAGGCTGATATGTAAGTTGCAATTCTGAGTGACTTAGGAGGAGAGTAATGCCCTAGACCAGTGCTTCTTAAACTGTGTATCTTGACCTGCTTTGGGGTCACAAAAAATTTAGCAACAGTAAAAGGTTTCTGAATATACAATGACTAAAAAATTAATTAAAAATTAAACGTGTATTGTGTCCGAGGTATTTCCCTTGTTACATCCCTTAACTTCCCTGAAGCCTAGATTCTGAATGCAAAGCATGCACACTTTGCATTGTGCATGCCCTCAGGCCACACAATGTCAAGGAAGCCTTCTCAATCTGGGAAAAGGGGTTGGGAGCAGGAAAAAATTTAAGCTCTAGACTAGTGGTGTCAAATCGTATAGAAATGGGAACAACTAATCCATATGTGGAGATCCCTGTGGGCTGCATATTGACTTAGCATTTTAAAACTATCAATAAAAAGAAAGTCCCCTCTGATCCAAAATATCTATTGCAGCACTTTTTGTGATAGCCAAGAACTGCAAATAGGGTAGATATCCATTACCTGGGAGGTGGTAAACTTGTGGTACATGAATGTAATGGGACATTACTGTGTCTTAAGCAATGCTGTGTATGATTAACACAGAGAAGTATGGAAAGAGCTTTTTGAACTGATGCAGACTGAAACAAACAGAGCCAAGAAAACAATATACGCAGTAACTGCTACAATATAAATTGAAAGAATAAAGCCATATAAAAAAAGGATAAATGTAACAAAATTATAAAGATCAAGTAAGACTGTAATGAAGAAGTATGAGAAATTCCTCCTCCCACCCCTTTGTGGAGTTGGGAGGTCCACAGGTGTTACACACGGCACGTTTTTGAACTTTTTCAATGTATTCATCAGTTGTGCTGATTTGTTTCTCTCTCTAAAAAATTATTGTTTGTAGTCTGGGATGGCTTCTTGGGATGGGGAGAAATATTTGGGATAACTATGATAACATAAGAAACAGAACATATCAAAAGCTCATTTTTATAAAAGTAATATTATCTTTTCATTTATTTTGTTAAATATTTCCAAATTGCATTTTAATCTTGTTCCAGTTGCACTCAGGAGTCCCTACCAAGTGTTTTATACCTCTGCCTAAGGCTATAAGAGGGAAGTTTGAAAGGGGAAGGGTTTTGGGGGAAAGAGAATAAGTTTAGTTTTGGACATGTGCTTCAGAGGTGACTGGAGTCTAAGAGAGAGGTTAGGTGTGGATAAGTTGATCTCACAATCATCAGCATAGAGATGATAACCAATTCCATGGGAGCTGATAGTGGGCAAAGAGAAAAGGGCCCAGGATAGAGCCTTGTGAGACATCCATAATTGGCATGCCTAGCCTAGATGAAGAGACTGAGAAAGAGCAGTCGAGCAGGTAGAAGGAGAACCAGTGTAATGAACAGAGAGGCTAAGGCTGTAGAGAGAGGTCAGAGGATGAGTCCTGAGATAAAGTCATTAGATCTGGCCACTGAGAGATCGTTAGTAACTTTGGAGAGAGCAGTTTTGGTTAAATGATGAAGAGTTAAGAAGAGAGTGAGATGAAAGGAAGTAGATGCATCTTAGCCACAAAAAGAAGGAAAAGTATAGGCTGATAGGTAGTGGGAATGAACAGATCAAGTGAGAGATTTTTTTGAAGATGGGGAAGGCATAGGAATATTTATAGGCAGGAGGGAAACAGCCAGTAGACAGGAAGAGACTGAAGAGAAATGTTGTAGTAGGGATGATAGAGGGGCCAATCTGCTAGAGGAGATGGAATGGAATGGGATCATTTGTCCACGTAGAAGGGTTAGCTTTGATAAGGAGAATGGCTTCATCTTCATGGGAGAGAGGGGTGAAGGAAGAGATAGTGGCAGAAGGCATCTGGTTGATGTGAGATGAGGAAGAGGGAAGAAGAGGAAACTCTCAATGACTGTCTTCAAAATTTCAGTGAAATATGAGACTGAGAAGGTGGGAGAGGGGAAGCTCTAGAAAGTCTGAAAAAGTATGGCAAAGCCTCTGTGGAAAGAGATATAGTGAATTGATTAGGGAGGTGTAAAAGGGTTGCCTTGCCACAGTGAGGGCTCAGTTGAGATTATGTAACACATTTATAGTGGATTCAGTTAGAACAGTTTTATGATTTTTTTTCTCTGTCTTTACTCAGCAGAGGTGATGACAGAGGATGATGGGATTAATTCAAGGCTGAGGCTTCATAGAAAAAGATCATCCATAAAATAAGGGAGGCAAGGGACTGGGGAGAAGAGAACAGTTGAACAGAGTTGAATTGGATCATCCAAAGAGGCAAAATGGGAAAGGGAGTTGGAGAGTGTGGATAATATAGGGGTAATGGCCTGGGAAAGCACTTAGGGGTCAAGAGAATGTGAGTTGTAGTGTGGACAAAGAACCAGGTTTGGGGCTGGAAAGCAGAAGGGAAGATGAAATGACGACAGATTGTGGTCTCTTTCACTCACTTTGAAACCACGTGCAACCAGGTTTCTGAGCTCATCCCTCTGCCAAAATTGCTCTCCCCAAAGTTGACAGTGATGTCTTGCTTCACAAATTTGATGCATAAACCTTTTCTCAAATCTCATTCTTCTTCATTTCTTCATAGCATTTGACTGTCTACCTATTTTTCTGTATATTCTCTCTCTTTTGGATCTCCATGACGTTGTCTTTACTTGGTTCTTAATTAATGCTTACTGAACTTTTGCCATAAAATTGGCCATTTTATTTTGTGGTTTCATTGATCATCCAGAAGTGTATCCTGTTTCCTGAAATTTAATGCCTTGCACACAGTAGGTATTTTACAAGAATTTGCAGAAGTGAATTGAATTTGGATCTGAGCTATGGCAGAGATGCCAGTTGGTAAAGTAGTAGTCACACTGGTCTTAAGTCAAAAGGTCTGAATGTTAGAGCTCTAGCTCTAACTTACTGCCTGTGGGGACATGAGCAAGTCAGTTTCTCTTAACCTCAGTTTCTTTATGTGTAAAAGAATGGGGATAATAATATCTGAACATCCCAATTCACATAGTGAAGAAAGTGTTTTGTAAATCTTAAAGTACTATTTAAATATGAGCTATTAGAAAATCTTTCTGGATACCATTAGGAGATGAGAGCAGTCTAGAAAAAAAACACTCATGCAAATGAAGAAAGTGAAGACCCAAGCCCTTTGAGTATGTCCCATTTATATCTATTCCATCATGGGCATTTCTTCTGTTGCTGATAAATCATGGCTCACCAACCCCAGAGAGTTCAAGATTTTATTTTCCCGGCAGAGAAAAGAGTTTTTCTGGGAATAATAAGATATTCCCAATGTATTAGGAAAATGTCTCCAAAGGGACATCTCTGAGTGCTTTTGGGGAAGGCCTAAACAATGTCTTTAACTCTATTACCATGCGTAATCTGGTAACAATGAATTTTGATGCATAAGCTTATTTTTGTTGGGAATTCGGATGAATAAGGTGATGAGGAGTATCATAGCATATTAGACTTACTAGTAGATGTAGAATATTTTACTTTCATATTATAGGTCATTTTGCCTACATTTCAGAAATTATTGGTCATATTAAATACCTTAAGTTTCTTAAAACTGACATTTGCATATATAGTAACGCAATTATGGTGGTAAGAGTGTCTGTACTTGCTTCATGAGGTTACTGTGAAGTTTAATTGTCTATTTACTACTTGCCTAGCTGCCTTAGAGGTGAAGTAGGCTTTCTGGAAATGCTGATTGTTGCCATTATTACTGTTTTTTTTGTTATTAGTTCAGAAAATGACATTAGTCACATTCTCAGAGATCACTGGTTGGTTTAAGTTTTAAATTAATCCAGGCCCTGCTAATTGCAGGAGTAAGGTAAGGAGCAAGGCTGGTCCCCTGCTGGGAAACAGGTGTGTTCCCCATCATAGCAGCTCCCCCTGCCGTAGCTATTCCTGGTGTCACCAAGAACTCCATTTCCATAGTTCCTTCTCTGTGGCATAGTCTGTACCACAGGGGCTCATCTCCATGCACCTGTGTCAAAATGGAAAAAAAAAAAACAGAAGCCTACACATACCCATGAATTGCGGAGTCTTGTTACTTCAGGGAGAAACAAGGATAACAGCTAACAGTCTCTGGGTCCTGATGACGCTATGTAATCCTGGTGTACGGATACTTGGGAGTTATGTTACTGTCAGATCACCTTGAAAGAATTGTAGCTGCATTTACCCCCTGCCACTCCCTACTTTACTCCTACTGACTCTGCTTGTTTAATTTTTTTCTTTTATTAATTAATTCATTTTTAATTTTGAGCATTCATTTTCACAAGATTTTGAGTTCCAAATTTTCTCCCCAGTCTCCCTTCCCTCCACCCCAAGATGTCTGTGGGGTTTTTAAAAAATAGTATAACTATTTTTCTAATGGCAAAAATTCACTGTTTAAGACAGCATAATCTCTGCCTACTAGACCTCCTATCTTCTCTTAAAAGCATAAAAGGTATTAATATAAGTAAAATAGGTATAAGGGATTGGAAACTTCAAAAATCTAAATAGCTATGTTATATAATAGTATATATATTATAAGTATTAAAATGAGGTTACTTTAAACAGTTTGTACAGTTAGAAGAAGCTTATAGAACTAGTCTGAATTGTAGCAAATTCCAAATGAGAAGTTTCACTTTATTAGTGGAAGGCTGTTCCTAGTTCTTTGGATCACTGTACTATGTGACCTAGACTGTTATTTAATCTCTGTCTCTAAGTGAAAAGCAATCTTTCCTTGGAGCTTCAATTTTGTCCAGGTATCAACATCATTAAACTTAACTTCTGGCTTATGAACTTGTAGTGATAAGAGCTCACACTTAGAGTTTATGAATCACTTCCCTCACAACTTTGTGAGAGGAAGTTCGAGTATCATCAGTCCCATTTTGCCAGTGAGAAAATTGAGGAGAGCTCAGATTCAAATTTAGGCCTTGTAATCACTCTTTCCACTACACCACACTAATTGGCATTCAAATATTATAGTTTCTGCCCGAGTTTGTGGGCTGATTGAGCCCATGCTTCTATATTGTGCAGACATTTTGTTTTCTCTCGTTCATTTCAATATTTTGGTCTGTGATCTCAGTTATGTCTGTACTTCCTTCACTGGCACACTCTGTAACTCATCCATGCCCCATCTTTTATGACTCTTTTCCATGACATTCTCTAAATCCTCTCTAGGAAGGCATCCCTCAAAAGTGGTGGTGGAGAGCTTGATCTTGGTTTCTTTAAAAAGAAATATTTGAACTTAGCATACAAGTACAATGAGCATTTCCATCTACAAAAGAAAATAGAAAAAGAGGCTTGCATATGTAGCCATGCATTTGTAAAAGAGTTTTCTAGCTTGCTTTTCCTTCCAAGTATTCAAAAACTCAACATGCTCTTTTCAATGCTGTCTGGCTTGCCTGTGTTTGCTACTGACCTTTCTTCTGTTCTTTGCTTTGCGTTTAAAAACACTTCACTGACCATCTTTTCTTTATTTTCTTCTTTCTCCCCCGCACCTCAGTAGTTCTGTCACTAACTCTGCTCCCTTTCAATTCCCTGTCCCCCTTAAAAGGAAGCAAAACAAGACCCTCTTAGCAAATAGATAAATAAGCAACACAGATCTCTACACCGATCATGTTCTGTACCTCGAGCTCATCACTTCGCTGTCAGGAGGTAGATAGAAGTTGTTCATCGCATTGACTGGTTAAAGTACTTTAGCTCTTTTATTTTACAGTGTTGGGGGGGCGGAGCCAAGATGGCGGAGTAGAAAGACACAAATACACATAGCTCCGAACCCATAACCAATACAACATCGGTATAAAGTAACTCACGGCAAATTCCGGAGCAGTGAGGCCACAGAACAGTGGAGCGAAGGAGATTTCTGCTCCAGAGGGACCTGCAAACCTCTCGCAAAAGGTCTGTCGCGCGGAGCCCAGCCCAGACCTGCCGCGGCCTCAGCACCGAGAGGAACAGATCCGAGCAGGCTTCAGGGACGGGATCTCCAGTGGCCGCACAAGTCCCTCCACCCACAGGTGACGGGGGTTGGTGAGAGAGTCTCTTTGGTGGGTCGAGAGGGGAGTGGGGTGCCCCCATAGCTCAGGCCCCCTCGGGAGGCAGAGGCTGGGAGGCAGCAGCGGACCAGGGCTCCCCAAGCAGGCAGGAGCCTGGATCCATTGTTGAAGGTCTGTGCATAAACCCCCTGAGGGAACTGAGCCTGAGAGGCGGCCCTGCCCCCACCTGAGCACCTGAACTTAATCTCACACTGAATAGCAGCCCTGCCCCCGCCCAGAGCCCTGAGGCTGGAAGCAGCATTTGAATCTCAGACCCCAAACACTGGCTGGGAGGATCAGGAGGCGAGGTGGGTGTGAGGAGAATATTCAGAGGTCAAGTCACTGGCTGGGAAAATGTCCAGAAAAGGGAAAAGAAATAAGACTATAGAAGGTTACTTTCTTGGTGAACAGGCATTTCCTCCCTTCCTTTCTGATGAGGAAGAACAATGCTTACCATCAGGCAAAGACACAGAAGTCAAGGCTTCTGTGTCCCAGCCCACTCAATGGGCTCAGGCCGTGGAAGAGCTCAAAAAGAATTTTGAAAATCAAGTTAGAGAGGTGGAGGAAAAGCTGGGAAGAGAAATGAGAGACATGAAGTCAAAGCATGAACAGCAGGTCAGCACCCTGCTAAAGGAGACCCAAAAAAATGTTGAAGAAAATAACACCTTGAAAAATAGGCTAACTCAATTGGCAAAAGAGGTTCAAAAAGCCAATGAGGAGAAGAATGCTTTTAAAAGCAGAATTAGCCAGATGGAAAAGGAGATTCAAAAGCTCACTGAAGAAAACAGTTCTTTCAAAATTAGAATGGCACAGATGGAGGCTAATGACTTTATGAGAAAGCAAGAAATCATAAAACAAAACCAAAAGAATGGAAAAATGGAAGATAATGTGAAACATCTCATTGGAAAAACAACTGACTTGGAAAATAGATCCAGGAGAGACAATTTAAAAATTATGGGACTACCTGAAAGCCATGATCAAAAAAAGAGCCTAGACATCATCTTTCATGAAATTATCAAGGAAAACTGCCCTGAGATTCTAGAACCAGAGGGCAAAATAAATATTCAAGGAATCCACAGAACACCGCCTGAAAGAGATCCAAAAAGAGAAACTCCTAGGAACATTGTGGCCAAATTCCAGAGTTCCCAGGTCAAGGAGAAAATATTGCAAGCAGCCAGAAAGAAACAATTCAAGTATTGTAGAAATACAATCAGGATAACACAAGATCTAGCAGCCTCTACATTAAGGGATTGAAGGGCATGGAATAGGATATTCCAGAAGTCAAAGGAACTAGGACTAAAACCAAGAATCACCTACCCAGCAAAACTGAGTATAATACTTCAGGGGAAAAATTGGTCTTTCAATGAAATAGAGGATTTTCAAGCATTCTTGATGAAAAGACCAGAGCTGAAAAGAAAATTTGACTTTCAAACAGAAGAATGAAGAGAACCATGAAAAGGTGAACAGCAAAGAGAAGTCATAAGGGACTTACTAAAGTTGAACTGTTTACATTCCTACATGGAAAGACAATATTTGTAACTCTTGAAACTTTTCAGTACCTGGGTACTGGGTGGGATTACACACACACACATGCACATATGCACACATACATAGAGACAGAGTGCACAGAGTGAATTGAAGAGGATGGGATCATATCTTAAAAAAAATGAAATCAAGCAGTGAGAGAGAAATACATTGGGAGGAGAAAGGGAGAAATGGAATGGGGCAAATTATCTCTCATAAAAGAGGCAAGCAAAAGACTCATTAGTGGAGGGATAAAGAGGGGAGGGTGAGAGAAAAACATGAAGTCTACTCTCATCACATTCCACTAAAGGAAAGAATAAAATGCACACTCATTTTGGTATGAAAACCTATCTTACAATACAGGAAAGTGGGGGATAAGGGGATAAGCAGGGTGGGGGGGATGATAGAAGGGAGGGCATGGGGAGGAGGGTGCATTTTGAGGTCGACACTCATGGGGAGGGATAGGATTAAAAGAGAATAGAAGTAATGGGGGACAGGATAGGATGGAGGGAAATATAGTTAGTCTTATACAACACAACTATTATGGAAGTCATTTGCAAAACTACACAGATTTGACCTGTATTGAATTGCTTGCCTTCCAAAGGGAAGGGGTGGGGAGGGAGGGAGGTGAAGAAGTTGGAACTCAAAGTGTTAGGATCAACTGTCGAGTAATGTTCTTGCCACTAGGAAATAAGAAATACAGGTAAACGGGTATAGAAAGCTATCTGGCCCTACAGGACAAAAGAGAAGATGGAGACAAGGGCAGAGAGGGATGATAGAAGAGAGAGCAGATTGGTCACAGGGGCAATTAGAATGCTTGGTGTTTGGGGGGGGAGGGGATAAAAGGGGAGGAAATTTGTAACCCAAAATTTTGTGAGAAGTTAAATAAATAAATTTAATAAATAAAAAACATAATAACAAATAAATATAAAAAAAACAAAAAAAATTAAAAAAATTATTTTACAATGTTGTTATTCTATAAATTGTTCTCCTGGTTTTGTTCACTACACTCTGCATAAGTTCATACTAGTCTAACAAAGTTTGTCTGAGACCATCCCTTTGGTCATTTCTTGCAATAATATTTCATTGCATTAATATCCCAATGTTTGTTCAGTATTTCCTTAAGTGATAAATATCTCCTTATTTGCCAGTTCTTTGCCACTCTGAAAAGTGAATGAAAATTTACTTTGTAAATATTTTTATATATGAGTCCTTTTCTTCTTTCTTTGATTTTTTGTGGGGATCATCCTATTAGTGGGTATTGCTAGATCAAAGGGTATGCACAGACTTTTGGAGTATAGTTCTAAATTACTTTTGAAAATGTCTAAGCCAATTCACAGATTTATCAGCAGTGGACCAGTGTTCCCATAGACCCTTCAAAAAGTCATTTTCCTTTAATTTTTTTTTGCCAATTTGATGGATATAAAGTAGAATGTCAGAGTTACTTTAATTTATATTTCTCTAATTATTAGTGTTTTGGAGCGTCTTTACATACATCTATTGATAGCTTAAATTTTTTTTAACTTTGAGAAATATTTGTTCATTTTATTTGGCAATTTTTCTGTGAAGAAATATGTGGTTTCCTTATATATTTTGCATATCAGGCTTTTACTGAGGAATTTCTTAAAAAGATTCCCCCTCCTCCCCTACTTAACTGTCACCCTTCTTATTTTAAATGCCTAAATTTAGTTGTGTAAAAACTTTATTTTTATGTGTTTGAAATTAAAAGAAAAATTTTATGATCCTCTCTTTTCTTTGGTCACAAAATCTTCCTCTATCCATAGGTGAGATAAGTATTTAGTTGTTTGCTCCCCTAATTTGTTTATGATGTGACCTTTATATTTAAAGTCATGAATTTATTTGGAATTATATTGGTATATACTGTGAGATATTGGTCTAAACCTAATTTCAGCAGGTTAATTTCTAGTTTTCTAGTTTTCTCAAGTCTTTATTGAATAGTAAATCTTTACCTACTTTTGGGATAGCTGATAGTTAGGGTCTTTGATTTTATTGAATATTATGCTCCTATGTTCATGCTTCTGTATGTTGTGTGCCTAATCTGTTTTGCCAACCAACTTCTTTACTCTTAAACCAGAACCAAATAGTTTTGATAGTTGCCAATATATAATATAGATTGAGATTTGGTGCTTCTCAGATCCCTATTACCTCCCCTCCCCCCATTTTTTTTTTTTACTATTTCCCTTGAGATTCTCAGCCTTTTGTTCTTCTAGATGAATATTATTTTTTTTCTAGTTTTACAAGGTGATCTTTTTGAAATTTGAAACTAAAGCATCAAAAAAAGATTCTTCTAAAGACCACACTATTAATTTGACCACAGCTTCTAGCATGACTGTTATGTATTGCTCTAGACCCTTTCTGTTATTCAGTTTTCCTTATTATGTGGAGCTGGTGGGGAGAGCAGAACAGAACCATTCCAGATCTTCCAGCTCCCAGGGACATCTCTGAGATGTACTCATGTAGAATAGCCAGAAATCTAAAGCCTCAATGACTATTCCTCTATTTAAGGGCAAACTGGAGTGGAAAGTTCAGACTCTCAGTTTGAAGAGTGAGGGAACTAGTGTTAGGTGAATGACTTTTGAGTCATTTCACAGAACAAGTTGACCTACTTAAGACACATCAGGAATATAATGTCACTTACCCCTTCCCCCTAAATTGCATTTCCAATCCATGGCATTTTTTTCTCTTGACTCCATCCCTCTCTTTTGTTTTTCAAAAATCTTGTCAATGTCATTTACTATCCTAAGACATCCTTTCTGAGACCTTTTCTTCATACTCCAGAAACCTTTTTTTTTTTTAAATACTTCTCCACAATCCTTCAATTTAGCTATTTTTTTCTTGTCCTCCTGTATTATACATTGGCTTCTATTTCCCCTCCCCCTTTAAGTCCCCTGTTGCTGTTGTCTTGGCTCTTCCCAGACTTGCTCTTAACCAGCTTCTGTTCTCTTCAGTCTTGTGAAACCATTCTCATCAGGGGCTGCCAAGGAGACTAGACCCTGTGTCTCCTCCTGTGGTATGTTCAAACTTTAACACCCATACTGTTAGTACTTAATAAATAAATAGTAATCATTTATGAGGGAGTCCTTTCCCATTTCTTTCTTTGAGAACTGACTCCACATTGCTTCTATAAACACTGCCTTCTGGATAAGCTTGTACCCTGTTGGTAATCCATAAATGCTAAGATGCATTTTAGATGTAATTTATATTCACAGAAGTTTACACAGTGCATTATTTAGGCAGTTCAGCACCAAGGAGAGTGATTATTTGCTTTCCTTTGGGTTCAAGGTCAGTGGAGGATTTACTGTGTTTAGGCCTCTGCTTTGCTGTTGGCAAGATGTAATTTTTCCATAATAGATGGAAAGCCAAACCCTGTATAAACACACTTTAATAATGGTGAAACACTGGCATAGCCTTACAGTGAAGAAATATTAAAGTTCATATTCCTGTAGCTTAGGCTTCATTGAAGCAAATGGTCTAGGTATTAAATGTAGTTTGTTTGTGTGTATATATACACACACACACACACATACGCTATATATAATATATGTGTATATATACACGTATAGATACAGATATATATATATATATATATGTGTATTGCTTATTCACATGCCTCTCATTCTTCAACAGATACATCTTTTAAGTGCCTCTCCTACAGTTTCACTTAGTCTCTGTCTTGTCACCAAATCCTTGAGGCAGATTTGCAACATTCTCTGTAACCCTTTGGAAATCTCTGTCTTTGTATCTTAGCATCTATTCCTCTGACTGTCTCTAGGGTTTAGTCATAGAGTGCTTTCACTGCCTGGCAATTTACTAAAAGAGTGACCTGAGGTGCTCATTTATGATACATACAGGCACCTTCTAGATCTATCTGCATAAAACAGCCATTGAAGCCAATTCAGGATACATTGGGGGATGATTTTCTGGGCAGCCCCAAAGCCTTACACTTTCAGTTGCAAGGATTGCTAGCCAGCTAGTATATCTGGTGCCTAGTATGCACTATGCACCCCATGGGCACTCAATAAATGTCAGTTGATATGGAAATCTTGACTAGCATGAAAGGGATTGGAAAATTACTAAAAATCAGAGGGAAAGCACCTTTTTTGTATGTGTGAGGGAGTTTTTAATATGTGAGTATGTGTGAGTTCTTTTTCATTCTCATTTTCTCTCTGTATGCTTCAGTCTTCTTTCTACTTCAAGTGTGTTATGTACCTCTCTTAAGGTAAGGGAAGTCAGATTAAATCTCTTCAAGGGACACTAGAAGTGCTGGGCCTTTTGAGTTTTGTCTAGACCATCCTTTCACGCAGGTGGAACAGGGCTTTGGGACAGATGCCTGAAATGTCCCCAGCAGTCCTTATTAGAAAATTTCATATAAAGAATGCTCCTAAGAGTTGCTGAGTTAATGGAGTCAAGGTACTTTCTGGTCCTTCAGTAAAAATGTCATATATTGTATTATTTTAGAGGGTCTGTGCATAGAGATGAATGTGCTGACAGGCTAAAACGGAGATGGAGTGTGAATCAATAAAGTGGCTGACGTTGGGCCAAATCCGTTTATTCCTACATTCTTTAGACCATTTACACTTTTCCCTTAGCCTCTCCTTCTGGGAAGAGGATTGGTTCTCTGTTTTAAAACTGATATCTTTTGTTTCCCATTCATTTATTTATAGCTTCTAGCCATGTTTTGAAGCTTTTAGTTCGCTGAAATATACCCCTCACATTTCAGAATTCACTTTCTTCATTGTCCAAGGTCCAGGTGGGAAGGTAATTGTTAAGCTCTGATTTTAGTCAATACAGTCTATACAGAACTAGGCTTTGCTGGGGTTCAAGCCCCTCCCCCCTGCATTTTATCCCTAAACTACTTTTTTAGTCTTGTTTCCTACTGTTTTCTTTCTCACACCCCTATGGTTTAAACAAATTGGATTATTAGCCTTTCTCAGAAACTACTAGACAGTATTCTCCTCTTTTTGTCCTTCTTCAAGCTGTTACCTCTGTCTAGAAAGCCCTCCCCTCCTGCATTGTTCAGATATGCCTTTCAGTCCCTTGATGTTTGGTCTACATGCTTGAAAAGGAATGACATGATATCATGATGCTGGGTTCAGTGTATAGTGTGTCCAGATGTGGCCAATCAGATTAAAATGAGTTTGGAAGGTTCTATCACAGGTGGGGCACAAAAAGTCTGTGTGATGGTTTGGAGGAACATGTCTGTAAATTTGTGTGTCTCATGTTTCTTTTGAGCTACGACAATTTTGCTTTGGTGCCCAGGCACAGTGTCTTCTTTAATGCAAACAGACCATGCTAGATGATCCTGTGCCAGTATGTTTCTCATGTCTCTTGATCGAAACCAAAGTTCTTCAGAGAGACCTTGAGACGGTCCTTACCTTTCTTCTTCTGACTGTCATGTGAGTGCCTGCCTTGTGTGAGATCCTTTAGAGATCTTTTCAAATTCTGTCTCTTCTATGAAACCTTCTCTGACTCTCCAGTCAGCAGTAATTCCACTCTTCTTTGAATTAACTCATCTTCTTGAGGTGGTAGGAACCATGCTCTTTTTCATAATTATACTTTCAGTGCCTGGTATAGTGTCTTGTATGTAGTAAGCACTTGTTCAATTACCTCTGTTATTATACTTGTATATTGTCTTCAGTTGCTCATATATATACACACATATGCATATATGTATGTGTGTATGTATACATATATATATATATATAAAATCATATATAAACTTCTGAACTAGATTAGTAAATTCGAAAATGGAAGGGACCCTGGTTTGTACATCACTGGATTCTGTGACACTGTGCAGCCTGGTGCTTTATATAGTAGGTCCTCCTTGAATGTTTGTCAAATGAATCAATAAATTGAATGTGTATAGTTTTGTGATATGACATTTTTTGTTTTCCATTAAAACACACACACACACACACACACATTCCAAAACCACTTTCCCTATTCTGTTTCAAATGTCCTTTTTATAGTGAGCACCAATATATGATTGTTGGCTGTTGGCTAATAACTTTGTTCAAGGGTCACCTCCATGAAATATTTCCAGATTGGCTTTGATACAAGTCACCACAGACATTATTTTTCTTTCATTCTTCTTATTTCTTTGATTATTAACACTCATGTAAAATCTATTTCTGTCTCTTTTTCTGTAAAAGAATAGGACTGATTTTCAGAGATGACTTAGAAGCTAGGTAGTTAATCTCCTTTAGAATTCCATAGATTTGGACTTGGGATGCTTGTGTTAGTGTAGTCCTTGTGCCATGTTCAAAGGGATAACGCCCTGCACATGGGGTACACATTCTGAGTTCGGATAATACAATCAGTGCCAGGACCACTTGGGTAAGTTTGAGGTGGTCTTCTTTCATGGTGCTGTCACCACTGTGGTTTGTAGATGTCAAATGTCTTGAAAGCAGAGACTATTTTTAGTTCCTTAGAATTCACAAGTCAGGTTCCATGCTGTGATTGGTAGTGGGTGCTTACAATGACCCACCTGCTCAATAGTATCTCATTTGGAATTAGTAATTTCTTTGGGTTTAGGCATTTGTCTCTCAGAAGACCCCTTGAAATGCAAGTGTGATACCTTGAGGGATAATGGATTAATTTTTCATTTACTACTTATAAACATTTTAATTGCTTTTAGTTTTTCTGAGCAGTTTTCTGAAACCTGAATGAGTGCTGAATTCTAAGGGAAGGGGAGACAGGTCAGGTAAGTTTTGCTAGGGCACCAGGAATTGAAAAAAAAGGCAACATGGTGGAGGAAAAGTTGAGAAGACTACCTTAGGCTTAAATCAGGTACCATAATGGAGGGGTCCCGAGTATCTAGTGAAATGGGGAGAAGGAAATGCACATTTATTATAAATGTGCTATGTGCCAGATACTGTGATAAACCTCTTACAAATAATATTTAATTTTATTCTCATAACAACACTAGGAAGTAGATGTTCTTATTACCCTCATTTTACTGTTGAGGAAACTAAGGCAAATAGAGATCAAGTGACTTGTCCAGGAGCACACACCTAGGAAGTGTCTGAGGCTAGATTTGATCTTCCTAACTCCCAGAAGGTATCTAAATAGTATCAGGAGAGTGATGGGTCCAAGCCCATAGAAGATTAAGAACTCCTAATGAGATAATCTCAGAGTTTCCTTTGAAGTCTTAAAGATTCTTTGATTCTCTGAAATATTGACTGATGGACTATTATTATGTGAAACCTTGTGGAAGAAGACAAGCTACTTCTGGATATAGAAGTTCAATGACATACTTTGCATTTGTTTGCCTCGTACTTCAACGTTTTCAAAGTATGAAGGTCTTTGAAAGTTATAAAGGACACATTAACATTATTCCCACTTTATAGGTGAAAGAATTGGAGTTCATAAACGTTAAGTGGCACTCTCTAGGCTCATAGGTAGTGGAGCCAAGGAGGGATTCTAGATCTTTTGCTTCATTTATTCATTCATTCAACTAGCCAACTTTTATTAAACTCCTATTTAATTTATTGTGTATATAGTTATATGTTAGGCACCGAGGGAGATAGAAAGCTTAGATCAGTCGTGGTCCTTATACTCACAGAACAAATATAGTTTAGTTGGATACCTAATCCTAGTGTTTTTGTTCTTTTTTAAAACCACACAGTCATTATTAGCATATTCTACCATTGCAATCTATGACTAGATTGCTGGAGAACAAGAAATTAAGTGTACACCCCTTAGGAAATCTATCTGCCATCTTGGGCTGCCTGTTTGACACTAATTCCCTTTATGTTTTTCCCCCCAAACATCTCTAATGAAATGCAATTAAAGGATTATTGTTTTGAAGAAGCTTCTCCTTGAAAATGAGTTAATGAAAACATTGTTTCTATTTAAATGTGATTGAGAGTGGGTCATTTAAACAGTGAGGGTAAATATTGTTTTTGCCAATATATCTTTTTTAGTTAGTAATTTAAGAACTATTTTCCCTGTAATTGTATATTTGGTATAAGGGGAAAGGAATTGTTTTTATTCAAAATCAACTCTTTTTTTATCTAATAGATTTTTTTCTCCCCACATTTAATCTCATAGTGCCTTTTCTTTACAGTTACTATATGTTTTAGCTTCACATTTACTTGTGAAGTACTGGGGAACTGTGTTTTTTTACTTTAAAGCCTGCTTTGTCAAAGTCAAATTAAAGAATCCTCTCATCTAAGTTATAAGATGGTTTTTCTTCAGATTAAATCACTTACCGTATATAATTTGAACTTGAGTGAAAGATTTTTGAAGACGTTTATCTTGTAAAACAACACATTTAGCACTTGGAACGTTTAATATTCCTATACCTGCAAAACAAATGAATAGCTTTTCTTTAATGACATTTACCTGTCTGTTTTAGGTTAAAATGGATAGGCTTTTGGCATATAGATACATGTCAAAATGTATTTTTGATATTTCATGGAAATGGCTTGTTTGGTGACAGTTATAAATGCAAACACCAGACGTAGCTCGTCACCTAAACTTGCTTTGCCTGCAGTGTCTGGCAAGGTGGATAGGGTTAGTCCCCCACTATTCCTAATGAGCTTCACTCAGTTAGGATTACAATGGAAGTTTAGGCTTTTTATTGATAGGGAAGTGAAATGTCCCAAATTCCCTTGTAAAGCTCTGCTCTAGAGAGCTTAAAACACTGTAATCAAAATATAGGAAAAAATAACTAGTAAAATATGGTCCTAGTTAGAAAATCTCTAATAACAACCAAGGACTAGGACTTTAGCCCTGAACTAGAAACTTTTTTTCCAGTCAGTTTTCTGAACTACCACACCTGTCCCACCAACTTGCCTATATCTCAAAGTAAGGGGTATAAGGAAATACGTGTCTGGGTGAAGCACAGATGTTTATGAAAATTAAAATTAGATCAGTTAAGAAACCAAGTTCAGAGGAAAGAAAAAGGACATTTCTAGAAAGGGGGCTGAACTACACTTGAGCTGAAATAGGAAAAAGGGAGAGGTATAAATAAAGTTAGGTTCTTCTGCATTCTCTGCAAAGCCCCTGCATTGGGGGTGAGCTTCAGCAACTGCAGGCGAGGTGCTGCCATGAATCAGAGTCATCTATACCTCTTTGGGACCTTCCACTGTCTTCCTTTCTTTCTGTGGGCTTGAGATGGAACCTGTATCTCAGCTACTGCTGCTGCCCTTCCCTAGGTGGCTGTTAAACCTATCATAGCCTGCTAATCCAGCTCCCTGAACTGCAAAATCTAGCTCCCCAATCCCAAATTCTGGTTAATTCTCCATCTGTTCCCAAGCTAAGAGGGCATTGTACTGGGTGGAATTCCATTTCTCAGGATGATTTGCCATACTCCACAACATTTGCTCTATAGATTTTCTTCAGTACCCCACCTTAAGGGTGTTTAGATGTACACACACAGTCTCTTCCTTCACTGATGCTCTTATGATTTGCAATTTTAGAGAGTTGCCTGGGGCAATGAGGGGTTAAGTGACTTGCTGTTGCATCATAAAGCTAGTGTGTATCAGAGACAGATATGGAACACTAGACTTCCTGATGGATTGCTGGATTTCTGTCCACCACGGCAGCCTCTTAAAAGTTCTTACACAAACAATATCACAGAATCATAAATAATCAAATCTTAGCATTTCACTGAAAGTGAGAACAAATTGAGGCCAGCATACATTGAGGCATAGATCCAGGGATGTGCTAATTTCAGTGGGAGCATTTATACCTTGCACTTTAGTCAATGTGATATATAAGGTCTCGATTTATTGTTTTGTTGATTGTCTAGACTTAAGAAAGTGATAGGAAAAAAGTGTTAAATGCAAATCAGATGCAAAAGTATGCTGTGCCTTTTTTTTCCTGAAGAGCTGGTTGTTAACCATTTACCAGCATAAATAACCATGAATCCCCTCTACAATGTACTTGACAAGTGACTGCCTGGTTTCTACTGAAAGAACCCCAGTGATGAGACCCATTTAATAATGAATAAGCCATCCTATTCCATTGCTAATTGTTAGAAAATTCTTCACTTGAGTCAGCATTTGTTTTCCTTTAGTTTCTCAGTCATTTTTCAGTCATATCCCAATCCTTGTGACCTCATTTGGGGTTTTCTTAGCAAATATACTGGAGTGGTTTTCCATTGCCTTCTCTAGCTCAGTTGAGGAAACGCAGGCAAAGAGTTCAGTGACTTGCTCAGGGTCGCACACCTAGCTTCCCTTCCATGATTCTGTATAACTTCTCCCTCAATTTTATCCTCTAGAGCCATACAGAATATGCTTAATCTTTCTCCCACATAAGAACTCTTCAAGGATTTGAAGACAGGTTATATCTTCATGATCTGGATTCTTCCCATCTCCAGGATAAACATTCCTAAACTTCTTTAACTGATCATCATATGACATAAATTACCTTCTTCTTTTTGTCCTGGTGACCCACCTCTGAAATTGCTTCAGTCTGTCTGTATCCTTTCTATAATGGATTGCCCAGAACTGAACACAATATTGCGTTCTGGCCTGGATGCCTTCATTCTAGATACCATGTAATTCAGCTTAAGATAAATTTAACTTTCAGCTGCCATAGCATAATGTTGACTCAAATTGAGTTTGTAAGCCACTCAAATTACAAAATCTTTTTCATGAGAATTGCTATCTGGTCACATTTCCCCACTTGGGAAACTGATTTTTTTAACCCAAATACAGGACTTTGCATTTATGTTTATTAAATTTTATTTTATTGGATTCAATCTGTCATCCGTGTTGAAATCTTTTTGATCTTGATTCTGTCACCAAGCATATCTGTGATCCTTCTGAGTTTTATAACATTCTAAAATTTGATGGAAGTCATCTGTGCTTTCATTCACGTCATCAATAAAAAGCTTGAACTGAAAAGGGTCAAAGACAAACTCTTTTGGATTGCTGGAGACCTTTCTGCGTTTTACATGAATCAATTAATCAAAACTCTTTGAATCTCATTTTTTTTTAGTAATAAACATTTCACATTTTTATCTCAGTGTTAAGTTCACAAAGCACCTTTCTCACAATAATTTGATTAGGTAGATATTGTTTTTTTTTAATAGAAAAAGAATTTAAGTTTGTAGAATTTAAGTGACATACCCACAGTCACATAGTTTCTAAGTGCCAGAGCTAGAACCCAGCTCTACCAATCTGTTATCCCTCAGCTCATATCTGTCAATTTTATCAGCAGGGATAATGTGGAAGACTTGGTCAGAATTTTTTTTAAGGCACTTGTTTGTAGATTTTGCAAGTCTGGTTGTGTTATCAATTGCCCATTTCCTGCCCAAAGGGTATTAGAAATGATAGATAACCTTGCCATTTTGCAACAATATTTACTCTAGTAATTTTGCTCTAAACCATGGCAGATATGCATCTGAGTTCTTTGGACATTTCTGCAAAGGATATTCAGGGCAGTGAATGAAAGATGATCCGTCCCCCTATTTTCCTGAAAATCATTTAATTTTTTGTGGTTAACATGATAGAGTGGTGCTAGATCTCATGGCTAGAAAAACCTCTTTTTTCATTTCAAGTGTGGACCAAGCATAGAACCCAGTTTGTCACCCTTGTATCTCTCTCTCTGACCCTCACCTCCTCTCCTTCTCTATTTCTCTCAGGGTTGGCTCAGTCACCCTAATTTGTCCTCATACTTGCAAGTCTGGCCTGGGTATTTTTTTTTTTTTTTTTGTAGTTTGGAGGGCAAAGCATGGCCTACCACTATGTGGCTACAACTGAAACTCTCTCAGGATCCTAGGATTAACTTTGATATGGGGGAGACATACTTTGTTACTTATCAATATAACTCCTAAGACTCTGCAGAGACCTCCTATTTACATAACAAAATCAGTCATAATGATTGACTTAATAAAAGACCAGAACAAAAATAATCAATATATGACAGTCCACCCCTAAACCTGGATCATAGTCTTCACTAATGTATGCAGTTTATATGGGGGAGAATGAGTACTTATTTACAAAAACCTAGTAGGGAGTTGCTGCAGCAAGGTGGTGCAGGGGATAGAGGACTAGGTACATACTCAGGAAGACTCATCTTCCTGAGTTCAAATCTGGTCTCAAGATACTTTGTAGTTGTGTGACCCTGGGCAAGTCTCTTAACCCTATTTGCCTCAGTTTCCTCATCTGTAAAATGAGCTGGAGAAGGAAATGGCAAACCACTCCAATATCTCTGCCAAGAAAACCTCAAAATGGGGTCATGAAGAATTGGACACAACTGAAAAACAATTGAACAGAATGTTACAACAGCAGGGAGTTACATGAGTAGGTAAACCCATCCACCCAAGGAAATTCCCTAGTTGCAGACCCTGATATCCTGACTCTTCTTACAGAGTATTCTACACCATGTTTTGCCTCCTGGGCAAAAGTTTTAATATCTAACTTATGATGTAAAAATTATGCATACCTGTCAGGAATGACCCCAACTGCCTTTATATAATCTTCCCATAGACACCATACAGTTATTTGATTGATAGCATGTCAGTGATATCATCCCATTAGACCACAAGAAAAATCCACCCCAGATGTTCCCACAGGCGATTTGTGCCCAACCTGTGGTAGAACATTCTGAGCTCGTATTGGTCTGATCAGCCACAGTCAGACACACTGAAACTTGACTCTGGCATAGGGATGTCATTTTGGTCCTCTTCTAGAACAAAAGACAACAACCAACCAGCCAAGCTGAGTGACGTGCAGATGCGCTGATATACTGCTGCTTCTTGGCTTCAAACACGTGCTCTTGTAAATGTATCTGAGGGAAAGTTTTCTCTCTAGACCCATGTCTTTTTACATAAATTATCTAATTTGGTTCTCACAACAACTTTGTGAAGTAGGCACTGTTATTATCCCCATTTTATAGGTGGAAAAACTGAGGCTAAGAATGGTTAAATGACTTGTCTAAGTGAGTGTCTAGAGCAGTATTTGAATTCTTCCTGACTACATCTCTAGTCGTCTATCTGCTGTACTAGCTGCCTCAACATTTTACCTCATAGGCTGTGTTTTACTTCAAGCTTATTTATATCATTTTCCCTACATAATAAAAAGACTGATTTAGGCCAGACCTGTGTGACCTAATCAAAGTAGACATTGACCAGTCATCCTTGGTTTTCAGTCCTTGTGATTTACCCAAGCCAGCCTTGAATAGTGAGAGAGAATGAGGGGATAGAGTGGGCAGAAGATTAGTCATTTCCACTTCAGCTTGAGCTAGGTGTCTTTGACAGAGAGAAGAACATATGTGTGCAGTCATGGAATAAGTGAGTGAACTATGTCTCTCCTATTTTTTTTTTTTTGAGAAAGGAAACACATGTGTATGAAGTTTGGTCTACTACGTGCAACGCACTTTAAAGTATTAACTCAATTGATTCCTGTACCAATCCTGGGAGGTAAGTGCTGTCAATATCTCTGTTACACAGCTGAGGAAACTGAGGTAGAAAGAAATTAAATTACTTCTCCATGGTCATATAGCCATCAGGAGTCTGAGACTATTCAAATTCAAGCCTTCCTCACTCCAGAACTAGTGTTTATCTAGTATACCACATAGATTTATTACTGGATCTGGGTTGGAAAGATGATATTTTTAGTTTATCACCAGCAAATAATTGCATAGTTGAATAAACTTGGTTGGAGCTCCAGAGTAACACCCTTGGAAGATATAGTTTTAACTTCTGTATATTAGGAACTTGCCATACGAGGAACATAGGAAAATCATAGGATAAGGTATTTAAAACCTTAGAGGTTACCTAATTCAACCCCCTGGCTGATGAGGAAATTGAGGCACAGACAGAAAATAAAATAGTATACTGGTAAGAATGCTGAATTTGAAGTCAAAGGTATGTTTCTCCTTTCACTACAATCCACAGACTGAGCCTTCTTGCTTTATTTCTGGGAGAGAAGATCTGGAGAATTGGTCCAGGAGGGTTCCTTTGTCTTTGTCATTTCCTGGATACAAAATCTCTAGGCCTAGAACAGGAGTTCTGTGTTCCAAGCTCTAACAAACTTTCAAGCCCTGGCTTTGGTTAGTAATGATCATTCACAAGACAGGCTACTGTACTTCACAGGTAATGCATATAGCAATATGGAGAGTACTGGATTTGGGATCAGAGGACCTGGGTTCTAATTGTATTTCAGTCCCTGTGACTTTGGGCAGGTCACTTAATCTCTAGGAGCCTGAATTTCCTCATCTGAAAAATGAGAGGATTGGTGATACAGCTTGTCAGATCCTTTCCCTCTCTAAATCTGTAATTGTATAAATATGTAGAGATTGCATTACACTCCATTTAATTACCTAATATCACCTTAAGGAAGACACAACTTCTCTGGGGGTCAGTTTCTCATCTGTAAAACCAAGGAGGTGAACTAGATGACTGGTGACATCCTATCTACTCTCAACCAGCCTGTTAGTTTTAAACATTTTTGCAAAACAGCGACTTATCATATAAAACTAGAGTAGCTAAGGGATGCAGTGGATAGAGTGCTGGGCCTTGAGTCAGCAAGATCTGAATTCAAATGTGGCCTCAGATACTTCTTAGCTGTGTGACCTTGGGTAAGTCATGTAACCCTGCTTGCCTCAGTGGTTCCTCATCTGTAAAATGAAGGAGAAAGAAATGGCATAGCACTCCAGTATCTCCAAGAGAACCCCAAATGGGGTCATGATAGAGCTGGAAACAACTGAATGACCGCAACAGCATCATGATTCTTGCTTTGACCAGGTACCGTGGTATCGCCCAGCTGAATATATTGGTTGCATGGTTTGGACAAGCTTGAGTAGTTGACACACTTGGAGAAAACTATTATTCGATGGCAGACTGTAACTTGATAGATAATTACCACACAAAAAGGGCACTGAATTTTTCTAAGGTGTTACATAGTTCTGTTACCTTGACCAAATTAACTTTACCCCACTGGGCTTCATTTTAATACTCTGTGAAACAGAGAGAGTTAGATCAGAAGATGTCTTGTCCTTTTCCAGCAGTCTGTTTTATGAAACAAACTCTTGTGTATCTCACTGGGTTGTGAATAATCATTTAGGTATTTGATTGAGTTTTTTCTTTTAGGTTTTTTTTAATAGTCAGGTTCTGGTCAGAAGCTTTTCTGGGCTTTGTGGCCTATATGAATAATTAAAAGATCATTAAATGCACTTTAGCAAAACTTTCTGCGCCAGTATTAACTGTGTACAATTGAATCAATAAGGAACATTAAAAGATGTGCTCTATAACCAAAATGACTGAGAGATAGCAAAGTGGTTTCTGTAAAGAAAAAAAAATCGATGAAAGTAGGGAAATGGAAAGAGTCAGTCCTGGAAATGGGTTTTGATCATCATTCTGTGGTTCACTTTGCTTGCCCTAAAGTAGCAATTTTAAGAGAAGTCAAAAGAACAAATGATTTTACCTGTCATTTTCTGTTTTGTAGTCACCTTGCATAAGCAGGTGAGTGGAGTGCTGATAGACAGGCCTGCTTTTTTTTTCTTTAAAACTCTGCTCTTCCTGGGTGATTAGACAGCAAGTACATTAACTGTTCTTCACAGGAAGCTCTTTGGGTTGGAACTCTGTATTTTCTGACCATGAGATTTTCCCCTTTTAAACTTGACCTTCTTTGAACCTCTGCTCTCTCACTTTTCTTCCCACCCAACAGTGGTTTAAAGTGAATATTAATAAATAGTATCACCTGTTTGTTTCTGTTTGGTGGTGATAGTCATGTTGTACATATAGACATATATTATGGATATAGACATATATGTCTTATTGATTACGTTACTCTTCTATTAGGTACGTGAGTGGATCAATCATGGTTTTATTTAGGAAATTTGTTTCACAAATATATGACTCCATTTCTCAAATGCCCTTTTACTAGATCACAATTTTAAATGTTGTTTAAAAAATATGCTTAACTGCTTGTTTTCTTGATTGGGAAGCAGTATAGTATACTGGGTCTGGAATCAGGAAGACTCAAATTCCTGAGTTAAAATCTGGCCTCAGGCACTTGTTGACTGTGTGACCCTAGGCAAGTCACTTAACCCTCTTTGCTTCAGTTTCCTCATCTGTAAAATTAGCTGGAAAAGGAAATGTAAACCATTCTAGTGTCTCTGTCAAGAAAACACCAACTGGGGTCATGAAGAGTCGGACACGACTGAAATTACTGAACAGCAGTAGCAATAGCTAATCATATACTGGAAAGAGCATAGGACTAGGGATTAGAAAACCTGGGGTACAGTACATGCCCTTCTAAGTAGCTGTATACTTCTCTGAACTTGATCTATCAAAAGAGAGAGTTGGACTAAGAGTATTTACAAGGCCCCCTCCAGCTCTTAATAACCTACGATGTTTTTTTGTTCAGCCTATAAAAGTTTGCTCCACTTTGTTCCTGGACCTGATGACCCGTTAGTAGTTCAGTAGTTATTTCTGAGACTTGGACAAAACTGGTTTCTGGTAGAGATGCTCAAAGCACATTAGAATGCATGCTACTGTACCTGCTTTATTTGAACAGGTAGGTGGTGCAGTGGATAGAGTGCTGGGCTTGGAATCAGGAAGATTCATCTTTCTTAGTTCAAATCCAGCCTCAGATACTTACTAACTGACCCTGATCAAGTCACTTCACTCTATTTGCCTCAGTTTCCAAATCTGTAAAATGAGCTGGAGAATGAAATGGCAAACGACCCCAGTATCTTTGCCAAGAAGGTCACAAAGAGTCACACATGACTAAAACATGACTCGAACAACAACATGTACCCACCTTTTGCAAACCCTAAAGCAATATACAAGTGCTAGTTATAAGATATATTTGTATAGTTCAGCCCTATGTGCCTGACACATAGTAGATGTTTAATAAATACGTATTCCATTTCTTCTTCTTGTTCTTCTTGTTCTTCTTCTTCTCCTTCTTCTCCTTCTCCTCCTCCTTCTTCCTTTTCTTCTTCCTCTTCTTATTCTTCCTCTTCTTCTCCTCCTCTTTCTTCTTCTTCTTCTTCTTCTTCTTCTTCTTCTTCTTCTCCTTCTCCTTCTTCTCCTTCTCCTCCTCCTCTTCTGTCTTTTCTATTAAAGAGAAAGTCTCATGATCTTATGACAAGACCATTTCAGAATTAGGGATAGAAACGTCACTTTCTTATACCTCAGTTTTCTTGACTGTAAATTGAATGGATTGGACCTATTTCTTGGACTATATGATCTCTTAAAGGTCCTTTCAGCCCTAAAATTCCATGATTCAATAATTTCCAGAATTATATTAAACCCATCATGCACATGTTCCTTCTTCTATTTCAAACAAAGTTGATTAGAATCAACTTTTTAACATACTTTACTGCCACAGTTTTCACTCTAAAAAACCTTTCTAAATCTAGTTTTCCACTTGAGTGGTATGTGATGTGATTTTGTTGAATGACATAGAGCTATGATCATTTATGGGCCTATGCATCCAGATGTCAAAATGGCATGTTATCAAAGGCACTTACCTTTAAATCTGGGCAGTATGAAAAGAAATGGAAATCTGAAAGTCAGCAACTGCTTAGTGCTTCTAGATTTATCTCATTCTCTCCTTCTTCCTGGATGCATTTCCCCCAGAGAAGAAAAGCTGGATTGTGCCTAGCAGTTGGTGGTTGGCACACTAAGCAGCAATATCCAAAAAATGCTTCTGACTGTAAAAGCGAAGCCTTATGCTGATACCATTTTTCCTTGGTTTAAAGATGAGAATTTCCCAAAAGGGAGTTTCTTAGACACTTGGAAGTAGGCATAGAGACTGAGATCTCCTACTGCTCATTTGTTGGGAGTTCATTTAGGGAAGTCTTACCAGAAGGAATCAAAAAGGTAGTTTCTGAAGGTTGTTTCTAATCCTAAGATTCCGTGACCAGACACACGGAAGGACCCCACCCTCAAAATCAGCTCTCTGAACCATCTACTTGGAAAACAAATCCAATACAAGGAAAGATGAGGAAGTGTAACAAGGGACAATGCTTTCACAGTGTTCAGAAATTGGTGCTTCTATTTCTCTCTGCAGCTTTCAAAGTAGAGGATAAAACAACCACCGGCTGTGGTTTACTTTAATGCCTTTTGATGCTTCTGACAAGTTTGTAAAGCCCAGGATTCATTTGTGCATGGAGGTTATTATCTTTTAGTTGTGTGGAAAATAACCAGACTGCTCTTGTTTTCCAGTAGCCCAAGCCTATACCCTTCATAGAGCAAAGGATGTGTCTCCTTTTTGTGTTTGTCCCCTTGCTGGATGGCATTACAGAGAGTATTCAAAGATGTCTGCACAGTTTATGGTACTGTTAAAAAATATTTTTTTCCTTCCCATAGTCTGCTAGCATAAAAATAACTGATGACAGATAGAAACCTTATTGATGTTAAGATCTGAGGAATCCACCTTTTCTATCTGTGGCTTATATTTGATTAAGGTAAATGAGCAGCTACCTGTGCCAGGAGGAGGATCATAGATGTAGAACTTGAAAGGATTTCAGAGTCTGCCTAGCCCAACCAACCCTTCTGTTTTTCAGATGAGGAAACTGAGACCCAAGGAGTTTTAAGTGACTTAAGGTAAAATGAATAGTAAGCAGGGGAAACTAGGTGATGCCATGGTGCACAAAGCACTGGGCCTAGATTCAGGAAGACTAATTTTCCTGAGTTCCAATGTAGCTTTAGAGAATAGCATACAAATGCCAAGGCTTCCCACTGCGTCCCAGGCTGTCAGTCATCCTGACGTATATCTTGCCCCTGGAGCAGACAAGTGAGGCTGGTGATTTTGCACACTCATGCCTCACTTAAATCCACATCACTTGCAAGTCGGGACATCACCCTCCTGTTGTCATTGATCCTCTTAGAGAATGAAGGAAGGCCAAGGATTGGTACTAGGACAAGGCTAGGAGGTTGTATAAGACATTTAAAAACTATAACCACATTTCAAAAGCAAAGTGTGAAGTTTGGATCCTGGTACAAAGTTTGAGTAACAGCAGTGGCCTCAGACATTTACTAGCAGTGTGACCCTGGGCAAGTCACTTAACCCTGTCTGCCTCAGTTTCCTCATCTGTAAAATGAGATGGAGAAGGAAAAGCCAAAACCCTCCAGTATCTTTTCCAAGAAGATCCTAAATGGGGTCATGAAAAATCAGACATGACTTCAAAATGACCGAATGATGTTGAAGGCACCATTTCAGCTGAGCACCTCTTTTTCCCAAGCCAGCATTTTTTTCACTGTACCACACCATGTCAGGAAAAGAAGAGTTAAGAAGCAAGGTGCTTCATCAGACTTACAAAGTCAATTAGATATGTGCTGTCTTTTACTCCACATGCATGTCCCTGTGCAGTTAAATGTAATTTATGTCAGTAAAGTCCCTGCTTAGTGACCTGGGCTCAGGTTGTAACACAGCTGGAGGAGGCTGATGGGAAGGTGGAAGATTACCTTCTGCTTTCATCCATCAGACTGACTATTGGAACAGGGAGGGTAGAGTGAGGGCCTATAAGACTTTTGTTGGACTTACATATACACAGACACACACAGACACAGACACAGACACACACACACACACACACACACACACCATTGCTCTCAACCTAGCTTATTAAGTCTGCTTGGCTGATTACTGCTAGGCCTTCATACGGATAGTAAGCCTGCCTTGTTTGGAGAATCTCGGAGTGCAGCAATTTAAGGAGTATTTATCTTCGTAAGAATTCTTTTCTTTAATAGAAAGCACATTGGCTATGTTCTTGACTCATCTCTTTTAGTAATAGTTCTTCAGTGGTTAGCAGTGGGAATTCTTCCTATTAGAGGCAAGTTAGTTTACTTTTAAATTGTGCAGAATAGTAGGGGGCTACTTTGGGTGTTTCATTATCATTTGGCACATGTTTTTTTCAATGATTTGGTATTAAGTGATAACCAGTTTATGAGAACCGAAATAGGGTTTTAGAGGCTTAAAGAGGTTTCATGGCTTGCCTGACGAAAACCTTTTTTCCTAAAAGAGAATTTTAAGACTTAGGCTTATACATAAACACATAGAAACTTAAATATGCAGATATAGCATGTATCCTCTCCTGGAATGCAAATTCCTAAGAAGCAAAGCTAGAGAAACTTAAATTTAAGGAGACTTAGGAATTCTATAGCTGAAAGAGACTCTTGGGGTTTAGCTAAACCCAGAACATGACCTCTAATCAGGTGTATAGGTTGGACTCAATTCAGTCAAAGGGCCACACTTGAGGATATAGAGGGACATATGTGACCTTGAGGCTGCACTCCTGGGTTAAACTATCTCATGCAAAAAATGAGAGACCTGCCCCAGGGAAACATTTTGTAGATCACAAAATCACTTGCCCTTGAAAAGACTGACTGGGGGTAGTCTTGGTGACCAGTGTTTAAGGCCAAGGACTGGTACTGGAACAAGTATAGGAAGTGGGATAAGGCATTAAAAACTGTAACCACATTTCAAAGGCTCCTGAAAAGTGTAAAGTTTGGATCCTGGTACAAAGTTCAGGTAAATATTGATTTTAATTTTCTTTCCCTTTTAGCCCCTCCCCTGCTGTACTTGAAATAAAATGTTAATTACCTCAAACCAGTAGAAATTGTGACTCATCTTGATGGTGTAATTTAGATCATAAAGCAGTGAAGAAAGGTTTTTTCCCCCCTTAGCAGTGCTAAGGACTCTAATGGCAAAATGTTTATTTTCAAATTATTTATAGAACTGTAAAATAATATAAAACATTTTTATTATTTGTAATAACAGTGAGGTCTTTCTAAAATATTAGACTGAGTGCATCTACTCAGAAGTGATTGCCCCAGGTCTTTATAACTCAAACCCCATGTATTCCCCCTTAAACTTGTTGGACAGTGATTCCTTAAGGGGGTCTGAGTTTTGTACTAAACATCAAAACGTGTATTGAATATGTTTTGAGTTATGTTGGTTACTGTGAGCCAAAAGCAGCTATACTACTTCAGTGTAAAATATATGTTTTAATCGTTTTCACTCCTAACTCCAGAATAGAATTTTCTCAACCGACTTTCACAGAGAAGAAAGGAAAAAAATGGATTGAAGCCAGGTTTTAAAAAGTTTGGCTAAGGAACTAAGTTATTCTTGAGTGGAAACAGGTGAGTGTAGCTTTCTGCTTATAGATAACTCTACCTTATCCTCCTTGATTCTAAGTTCTGTTGTTGAACCCAAAGCAAGATATTCTCAGTCTCCATGGAAAATGGAACCATTTGTCTGGATAATAATTCCTCTTTGCTTGATCCCAAACTGAATTGCTAAACATTTAGAATGTAAACACAGCCTTTCTGAGAATATTGCATATTGAAATCTGCTTCCCCAGATTATGAGGAATACCTGAACTTCTGGTCAATAAACTCAAGAAAATAGCCAATGAGGGAAAAAGTTAGCTTAATTCATTGCTATTAGCAAACACTCCTTCCCCCATTTACATACACCCACAATTCCTCTGCATGTGTTCAGTACATTTGCTATGAACTCTTCTTCCATCACCAAATGGGAATGCCACCTGGACATCCATTAAACAACATTTTTAAGATCCTACCATTGTTATGCCATGTGATATGTTCATCTTTGGAAAAAAACCAAAAATACAATGACTCATGGTTCTTGCATTTCTGCAGATGTGGCGTAATATGTACAAATCAGTATAGTTAAACAAGTAATAGGTATATCAAGTGTTATGAGAAAGAAATGAGAGAGTGATCACTGCCTTGGGGGCAGGATGAGAAAGGACATGGGACTTCCTTTAATGTTCACTTTGACCAGCTTTCTTCTGAGTAAAAGCATTGGAGATGGAGGTAAGAAGGTATACATTTAGCATAGTTGCCTGACACAAAGTAGGTACTTAATAAAAATACTTGCTGACCTGACACTGTGATGATTCCCCTTAAGAATGGCCTTAAGTAGTTTTATTATGGTTTTTTTTAGCAGATCAAACAAAATGCTAGCAAACTATTGACAACTAGATATCTGGGCTTGTTATATGACTCACAGAAAAGATTCATTAAGAATTAGAACACTTTTTCAGGCTACTGTTAAAGTGTTCAGAAACAGTCTCTTCAGTAGCTTAAATATTTCCTTCTTTGATTGTTTTTTCTATTTACTTACTTAGTAAAAACATTTTTTTCCATAAATAATGCTAAGGGAAACTTCAAACCAAGGCTAATTTAATTGTCACCAATTCTAAATAAATGGTATCTAAATGAAATTTTATTGCAGTTTAGGTAAAAATGTAGGAGTTTGGAGCCTGAATTATCTACTTCACACAGAACATAGAAGCATGGCCACAGTGCCTGTTGATAAAAAATAATTAAGGGGAATGTGAGATAGTATAGAATTTTTGTGGAACTATGGGGAAAATGTAGCTAGGTGGCACAGGGGATGGAATCCTGGGCCTGAAGGAGGAAGACTCATCTTTCTGAGTTCAAATCTGGCCTCAGATACTTATTAGCTGTGTGACCCTGGGTAAGTCACTTAACCCTGTTTGCTTCAAATTCCTCACCTGTAAAATGAGCTGAAGAAGGAAATGGCAAATCACTCCAGTATCTATGCCAAGAAATAGAGTCACGAAGCATCAGACATGAGTGAAGCAACCGAACAACAACTACCACAACAATGGGGAAACTGCTTAAGCTGTATGAGCCTCAGTTTTCTAACATATAAAATAATATTATATATCATATAAATCACCTATGTTAGATGACTCCTAATGCCCCTTGGAGCTCTAAATCTATGATCCTATGAAATTTAATTAGACAATCTCTACAGTCCCTTCCAATTCTAAACTGCTAAGATTCAGTTATTACATTTTCCAACTGATTATGGATTATAAAGATCCTTCATGTAACCCAGAACTCAAACTCTTTTGCATGAAACTCTCATCATTGGTGGAGAATAATTATTTGATGCTTTGTGCCTTCCTTGGAGGGGGGAAGTTGACAAGAACTTGGTACAGTAAAGATTTTAGGCAGGACTTGTAGCTTTGAGAGAGTTCACACAGGATAACAGATTCTTGGGAACCTTAAACGTGTCTTAACCTGCTTTATTAGAGACTTCTGGGAATTTCCTCTTGCTTGAGACTGGGGACTCTCTCTGTTCTCTTCCTTTCTCTCTCTGTCTCTCTGTCTCTCTCTATTTTTGTCTCTGTCTCTGTCTCTTTCTCTCTCTGTCACACCACACACATGCACACGTGCACACACACACACATCTGCCCTCCTCCTTTTAAACTTAACCCTACTATCTATATTATGTCCTATATATACAAACTGTTATACAAACTCTATAAGATATCCCTCATATTTTAACTTACCAGTCAGAAAGCAGTTCCTTAGCCCTTACTATGTACCCGGCACTGTGCATATTAAACCCTGGGTAATAACATTCTTTGGCCATGTAACAAAGTTATTAATCTGGGATATGTGAATTTTTAAATTGAAAACATTTTTGATGATTTTAGTATACTTGATTTCCCTTGTAATCTTATGTATTTTCTTTTATACAATTAAAAATATTATTTTAAGAAGAGTTCTATAGATTTTCTTAGACTGTCAAAGGGCACCACATTACAAAAAGAACCTTTGAATTGATATTTCTTGTGTACGTTGATAGGCCAAACTCCTTTTGGAGTGATTAGAGATCCTTTTGATAAGGAAGTTTCTGTAAAATGACTGGGGCAAGGAGAACAAGGGGAGGAAAAGACTCAAGGGGTGGCATCACACAAGTGGTGAAATCAGATATAGACACCTTAGCAAGGAAGGGGAGGAGACAGATGAGACCATGGGTGAGGTTGGTAGAAGGCTCAAGGAAAGGCTTTGCTTTGGATTGGAGAGACGTATGCGTGGCATAGTCAAGTTTGGTTTGGAACAGATTGAAGATATATGGAAGAGAGGGAATAAATACTTGGAGCTATATCCAGAGGAGTCAGGAGGGAACAGGTCAGTGGGGAAGGCAGAGAGTTTTTAGCCTTAATGAAAATAGGAGGGAAGGTAGAGACATAGGGTGGTGATAGCCTGAAGCTTGAGGAATGGAGCAGGGAAATTGGGAGTGGTCAGGCCAAGTGGGCTCCAGTGAAGTAGAATGGTAGACTATATGCTATCCTTGTGGAGGTTAGGACTGAGGTTGGTATCCCTGGGAGAAATACAGAAGGAGAAAAGAGTGTTTGGAACTGTTAGCTGTTGGCTGTTGAGAATGAGATAAGATGTTGATAAGAACAGACTAACAGAATTGCCAGAGGGACCTTCTGAGTTTATGTGGCATGAGTTTGTACCACAGTTTTATCTTTCATTTTTCTACTGATTCCCATGACCTAATTAAGCTCTAAAAAGAAAAGTAAATGTGTTGAGGATTTTCTCAGTGTCTTCACCTTTCTCTTGTCTTGTGTCTACCTTTCCTCTCTTAATTTAAATGAAAGTATTATGAACAAACAACAAACAATTATTATGGGCAATTTAAAATACAATAAAATATGAAAAAGTCTGACCTAGGGATCAGCCCCAATGTCTCCTCTCTTTCACATGCACAGTACTCATCCACAGGTCATAAAGAGGAGAACTCTTATCTGTTCTTGGAAGATATATGTATTAGGTGGCAACTTTATGTTGAGATGGTGATGATGTGTGCTAGATGACTAGGAAGGAATTGAAGTTTTATTAATTTTAATCTACATTGTTTTTGGACTTTCTCACTGTATCAGTCAGTTGTACTGACCTTTTTTCCTTCTCTCAAAAAGCCCAAACCACTATTTATCACGTGGGATAGCTCTGTAGGAGAGGGAGAGGGATGGGTACACGGGATACTATGGTGATGTATGAAACAGAAAACGTAAATAAAAATAATTAAAAAATTTTTTACCTACATTTTCCACTCATGGACAAGGAGGAATAGCATTTCAGGGGTCATAGTTGCAAAGGCAACTCTTAGCTAAGAGTGGAATGAATGAAAACCAAGCATTTGTTCCCTGATTTAAAGGAAGGCATTTATCTGATCTCATATGTACTAACATCTGTTGTATGGAATTAACAGAAGATACAGAGAGGGATGGGAGTAACTAGAGGTTGATAAAATGATCTGGGGGAAATCTTTATGCTCTAGTGCCTAGGAATAGCAATAAGTGTTCTAGGAAACACCTGGAACATCAGAACTGTCACTCACAGGGTGATAAAACATTTTGAAGTTCAGGGCAAACTTTAGTGTGAGACTCTGGCAGTAAGGAGGACAATTCAGATACTTCTGCCTAAAAGAAACAATCTGTTTTCTCCATCTATTTTCCAGTGCTGAGCTCCGATCAAAGGGAATCTTCTCTTTCCCTCCACAACCCACGTTCCCCTCTTTCTCCTAATTGTTTAAAGCATTTGTGTATGTGGGAGTGCTGGAGAGAATGATTCCAGTGTTCCCCTGATGTTTCTTTTTGAAGCTGGTACATTTAAATAATGGAATGGTCATCAAGTGACCATTAGAAGGGAAAAGAAAAATATTGTTAAGGAGAGTCAGACTTAAACATGCTAAGATTTCTCTTTATCCTTCAATATGTTTTGTTTTAGGCATTTAATTTTATGCAGAGGCATAAACCAGCACCTTGTTTGATTCTGAGACAAAAAGATGGCATTTAAAAATATGTATAAATAGAATATATTATAATATAAAGAATATATTACACTGTATTTTAAAATATAGGCAGCTATATGGCTCAATGGGTAGAGTGCAGGGACTGAAGTCAGGAAGACCTAAGTTCAAATATGGCCTCAGACTCTTAGCTGTGTGACCCTGGGTAAGTCACTTTACTCTATTTGCCTCATTTTCCTCATCTATAAAATGAGCTGGAGAAGGAAATGGTAAAGCACTCCAGTATCTTTGCCAAGAAAATACCAAATGGGATCACAGAGAGTTGGATATGACTGAAAAACAAAAGCAACATTTAAAAACATATTCTCTATATTAAGAATATATTAATATATAAAAATAAATGCATGCTGAATATTTAATATATACATATATAAATATATAAATAAATAGGTTTAGAAATGTGAAAATATATTATATTTACGTCATATAAATTATACTATATATTATATAAATTATAAATATATTATAAATTAAATATATTTTTTGTTATGTAAATATATAGTTCATATATTTAAATTATATATAATATAAAATATAGATTGTATGTAAATTACATGTAAATACATAAAATTATATAGAAATATATATAATAAATGCATATTAAGTATAATAGGAATATATTAAATAGATGCAAAATAAATGCATTTTTAATATATAAACGTGTATTTTAAAACATATGCCTATATTGAAAATATATTATCTCTTTGTTTTCACATCAAATAAGGCACAGTCACATATATGCATGTATTGGATATATATGTACATGTGTATATGTATTCAAAATGTTCCCAGGCCAGGTTTGACCTCTGCCTATTCTTGGTCACAGCCGTCTCTGAAGTGATGAGAACTGATTGCATCATCATAGCTTGGCAGGGAAAGAAAGTAGGTTCAGGGCTAGTCGGAGCAGAGAGTAGCTGTCAGTGTTGTAGAATTTCATAGCTGGAGAAGAAAAGTGCTGCTCTGGGTCAGTTGTACCTAAAGATTGTATTTGGGGATCAAATCTTATTTTCAGATTTGAACTGAGAATGTATTCTTTCTCCTCCACTTCCCGTCCACTCTGAGGCCAGATTCTAAAGCCCATCATTGGAAATAATTCTTTAGATCCCTTCACTTGGATTATGATACTCCCCAGAAAAAGCCTTGGGTTGATGCCAGTAGCTGTTACTGCAGGAAAAGAGTGTAGAACTAGCATCATTAAAAATGTGGATTATGGAGGAAGAGGAGGTTAGCCAGACATGGAGCAAGCAGAGAATCGTAACTGGGGAGCCTGAGTGTTGGGCAGCCACAAAACACTAAGAGAACCAGAGAAAGAGCTCCGGTATATTGTGTAGGTCTTCTCAGATTTTTTTTATTTTTAGCTTTTATTGATGTCTTTGCACATAGTCTTCCTCCATTCCCCTTCCCATTTCTTGTTTATGGTTGTTCATTCCACTTCAGTCATTTCTGACTCTTTGTAACCTTATTTTGGAGTTTTTTTGGCAAAGATATGGTTTGCCATTTCCTTCTCTAGCTCATTTTATAGGTTAGTAATAGAGATAAACAGGGTAAAGTGACTTACCCAGGGTCCCACAGCTAAGTAAATGTCTAAGGCCAAATTTAAACTCAAGATGACTCTTCCTGATACCAGGCCTGGCACTCAACCCCACTGTGCCACTGAGCTGCCCAAACAATTCCTTGTGCAACGATTTTTTCTTTTAAATAGAGGAAAACCAAAAAAGCGACTCAGTGAAACTAACTAGCATGTCAGTCATTGTTACATTGTTACATACCCACGGGTCCCCCGGCTTTGCTCCAAAGATTTACAGAAACACACGGGCTTGTCATCTGCCCTTGGGTAAAGAGTTTTGGTTCTGATGGCATCCCATTCCTTGCAGTTCATACATTTTAGCAAAGAAGGCACTTCCCAGACCCACTTATCTCTATCCCTTGGTGTTTGTGGGAATCCAGAATCCTGTCAAGCCTTAAAATTGGCCTCATATGATAAATTGATTCTTGCCTATGGCCCATGGGAAAGAAGATGTTTCATATTTCCCATTGAGGCAGGGTTGAAAAGCCAAATTTTCCCCTTCTTCTGCTTAAAGATTCCAGTCAGAAAAAAGAGAAACAGCTAATTCCCTTCTGCCAAGGTCAACTGCCCTTGAATTACAACCTAATCATCAAGAAAAGTGGCAAATTCATTTTGTGCAGCCCATAACATTTCAGACCAACCCACAGAACCTAATACCTGCCAATACAAAGTCCACATCTGATTGCCTATAACACCTGACACTACCAAAATGAACCATTTACAATTCAGCCTGCATGTGCTATTTTTTAAGGGATCTGGGGAGGAGAAAAAGACATAAATGGTAAGTTTTGAAGTAACTTCTTAGAGAATCTTTTTCCTCCCTTGTTCATTAGAGATGCTGGAGAGCAGTGCAGAGAAAGAATTCTTATAGGAAGATGACATATTAGGATTAACAGGCCAACAAGAAGGAAGACGTGATCAAGGAAGTATTATATTTGTATGGGAATGATACACCTGGGAATTTAATGCTAAGCCTGAGGGTGTTTAGAAAAGGGGTTCGTGTTTGTACATGGGAGATCTCATGGTAACAAGAATGGGTGGAGTCTGTGAAGAAGTGATTTTCCCTGTAAACAAGTCTAGGGAGATGACTTAAATGGAATTATTATTGTTAATATGCAATAACTTTTGAGTACCCCTTGTGCCAAACAGCAACAAGAAAACCACAGATCATTCAATGCCCTGCAGCATCTGTATTGAAAGACAGACACTTATGCTGGGGTGAGACTTACTCCCTTTCCTCCCAATGGGTCTGTCTTTTTACGATGGTGAGGCAGACAGAGATGTTGCTCTCCTGTGGCCTGTCTGAAGGCAATGACGTTTATAGGATGAAATTGGGAAATATAATGAGTACATAGCTAGTAAGAAGGCACGTGCTCCTAACATGTATGTGTAGTTGTGTCTGAGAATACTGAAATGAGATCTTGTAGAAGATGGTACTGGGTAGCAGTTATTTTATGCTTCTGAGAATCAATTTTCTCATTGATAAAATGAAGGAATGAGAATATGGGATTGCTAATCTCCCTTCTACATTATATATGCAAAATATCAGGTACCAGAAAGGCTCTAGGTCAGAAAGGTAGCACCTGCAGAAAAAGAGATTTTTATCCCAATTGTAGTTGTATTTGTCCAGCTGGTGCTGCTTTCATGCAACTGTGTCAAAACTGGGGAAGGGTAGGTCATTCTAATTTCTAAGGAAGTCTACATTACCCTTGGTGCCTCAGAGGCCTCGTGTATACAGCTGATGTGTAGACAGGTGATGTGTATAATGGAAGGGGGTTCAAGGAACAGGAACCAGGTACTCCAGCTTTAACTAGAGTCAAGACAACATGAAAAATGGGCCCCCAGAAGCTTCTCCTGGTGTTCACGGCATTATTTAAAAGACCTAATGTGCTGTCATGTATGATTTATGCTACGTAGGTGTTTTTCTACTGCATTTGGAGCAGAGAGATATTAGAGTGTAATATATTATGCAGTTTCAAATGTTAAAAAAAAAATACTGTAGTGATGTGAGGAGATAAAGGTGTTGTACCAGTGATCAGATATCCCAGAATAACTGTTTTCAGAGAAAAGGCATATATTTGGACAGTCTTATCCCCCAAAAAAACATGCAAGTGCTTTCACTCTTTTTTTTTTTTTTTTTTTTGCTCCTATTTCCAGTATTGGAGGTTAGTCTATCCCTCTATGCAAATACCTGTTCTTGAACATATGTTAAAAAATGAGCTGGAGGCAATCTGGTACAAAGGTGTGGCACTGAACTAGAATTTGGGAGAATAGTGGAGAGAGTGCTAGCCTGGGAGCCAAAGATCTGGGCTCAAATTATGCCTCTGATACTTACTGGTTATATGACTTTGTGCTCTAGGTCTCAGCTTCCTTATGTGTCAAGTAAGGCCAATTTCTGAGATCCTTTCTAACTCTAATATTCCATGGTTCTATGAACCTTTTCCTGACTGACATTATCTAGCTGTGTGATTTCTTGGGACCTCAGTTTTCACGTTTTAAATGGATGAGGTTGGACTACAAGATTTAAAAAGTCTCTTCTAGATGTAAATGGTGATTCTGGGGGAGTTAGGAGGAGGAGGAGCACCTGTAGAAAAAGATATTTTGATCCCATTTGCAATTGTACCAATTTACTTCTAAAATTGAGTGACTTCAACAAGTGTCTTTTTTTTGTCTCAGTTTTCCTATTGGTAAAAGTGGGATAATAACATAGTCTTATTTTTACAGTACTTTGTTACCTACTTGATCTGAATGCAGGAAGATTAAAGGTTTGAAGTATCTTAGGGAATAGCAAGGAAAGTGGGCTGTCTTCTAAATTCATAAATTTTCCTCTTACTGTGTAGTGATGTCATTCCAAAGCCATCCTAACAGTTTGAGTAAAGGTTGTTTATAGGACTCCTAAGAAGTGGGTTTGGAAACAGAAGCATTTATTTAGATGAGCAGCAGAACTTTTGCTTTGGCAAAACCTTGTTTTTCTCAAATTCAAGGTTTTAGTGCTTGTAGAAAGGGGACTTCATCCCTCCTAGAGGCACGCTTTGCCCCCACTTTACTTCTGTGTTTCTAAATGTGGCTTTCTTATAGTGAGGGCCAGGGGCATGAAAATAAAATGCACCTTAGCATGTGTAGCTGCTTAATGCCTTTTCCTGAAACAGCAATCTGTGCTTTGGGCTCCCTTGCAAGTCAGGGGGCAGCAACGTGGAGCTTCTGATGACTGTTATGGAGTGGTGGCCAGGGTGGATCCTGGTTGTGGAAAGTCTGGGAACTCAGAAGTGTCATGCTTGACTCTTGGGCCTGCTCCATGATTCTTGGTGTTATTGAGTAACATTTCAAAATGACCTTAGAAGATATGGCAGAGGTATGTCAGCCATGCTTAAAGACAGCCTAAATGGTAAGTGATAGGAACATAGGGGCAGAAGTCTCTGGCTTTGGAGGCAGAGGACCTATGTTGAATCTCTGTACCTATGTGACCTTGACCAAGTCAACCTCTCTGGTCCTCAATTTCCACATCTACAAAATGAAGCAGGTTGGTATGAACCCTCTCTAAGTTTCCTTCCTGCATCACCATGTTTGGCACACTCACAGTGTTCAATGTTAAGCTCCTACAGAGATCACATTTCTTTCCAGCGCAGCAGGTGATGGTGGGGGATGGTGAGTGCCAGGTTAGGTTTTAACACATTAAGAAATGTGTTTTGCAGCCTTCCGTAGTTTAATCTTGCAGATGGGCGCACAGTCTGATGCCAAGAGGCACATCTACTTTTTGAAATGTGGAGAACCTAGCGTTCTTTCTTGGCCAGCTATGTTGTATTTCTTAGTTGTGGCTTCTTCTTTCACATGATAAAAATAGGCTTTGGAACTGTGATCCAAATAGCTCCCTTCTTTCTAGAAATTTATAATCTAATAATAGCTCACTTTTATACACCAAGTCTAGGTTTTATCTACTCTTTCACTTCTCCATGCCAGTGCATCACTCTGCCTCTCAATCTAAGACTATTTACAGCTAGAGTATCACACCTTTATGTTATATTATACATGAGGAAGCTGAGGTCCAGAGCAGGGGCTAGTCCGAGGTCACCAAGGCAGTAAGTGTTTGAGCTAGGATTTGGACCCAGGTTCTCTGACTCCAAATCTAGTGCTCTTTCTACAGAATCACCCTTCCTCTCAAATGACAGCAAAAGTATAGTAGTAGTAGTCATAATATTTAATAATAACTAACATTTATATGGAGCTTATGATGTGCCAGGTACTGTGCCACATGCCTCATGTTTATTATCTCATTTGATCTTCACAACAACCCTGGGAGGTCAATACTATTATTATCATCCTGATTTTATAGGTGGGGTAATGGAGGCAA
Organism: Notamacropus eugenii; assembly: GCF_028372415.1. Taxonomy (NCBI): domain Eukaryota; kingdom Metazoa; phylum Chordata; class Mammalia; order Diprotodontia; family Macropodidae; genus Notamacropus; species Notamacropus eugenii. The sequence continues at coordinate 293,955,573 of NC_092877.1, read as the reverse complement.
ATAACTATTGAGGACGTACATGAAGAACAAGCATAATTTGAGTTTTAAAAAAATAGGCTATTATTGCATTTAATTGGAGAGTAACTCAAATACCTGAGATTCGAGGGGAACTGCTACCAATTTTTAATGTTCATCCTACCCATATTACCTTGGCAGGTAACAGAGTGAGGAACCAGTTGTAAACCTCATTCTGTGGAATTGTGGCAGGTAAAAGATGAAATGATTGATGAAACAAAGTTTTGAGTTTCAGAGCATATCAATTTATTAAGCAATACATGCTGATTTCTCAATAAACGGGGACTAGACCTCCTCACCTTTGACACTAGACCCTGAATACATGAGGAGACATGTTTTTATACATTAAAAATAGTTAGTCAAATAAGACCAATTAATTAAAAAAATAATTAACTAGGATAAAAAATTAAGCAATCTGTAACCTACTCTGCCCATGGAGTAGTAATCTAATTTCTAATGGGAGGAAAGATTAGGGACTTTCACAGTAGGGAGAGGGAGAGTAAAAAAGATAGTTTCCTGAAAACAGGAAAAGAGGTGTCCCTCTCCCTCCAAGTGTCTATATTCAATCAAGGGAATGTGAAAACAATAACCAAGGCCTGTTTTCGGATAAGACATATGGGTTGCTTGAGGTATATAATTGTGAGAAAACTCCTTGATTTTCCAAACTTTGAATCTGACTAGGTTTCTGGTCAACATAACCTAGGTCTTGGCTAAGAGCCTCTAAGCAGGACTTAAGAGGTTGTCACTCTTTCCAGCCACGCAGGGCTAGGTTTAAACAAATCAACAAAGGCCTCTTACAGTTCCTACAATTGAATAAAATTTTCTCAGGAGAGAGAATTTAGACTAGACCCATAATTAAAAAGAAAGGGAACTGAGCTAGCTCCAGAATTGAGTCGTAAGATGGAGTCAGTGTGGTTCACTCAATTCCCACAACCACTTGCTCTTCTGAATTTGACTCATGGGGAAGTGGTAGCCTACTCCCCCCATGGGTCACTTATCCATAAGCTAAATCTATAAGGTTTTTCATATATATGCACTGTCAGAATTTCCCAAGTCAAGTTGGAGACCAAAATACTTAGAGGGCTGATAATGGACTGAATCTGAGAAGGGAGATTTACATTTCACCAAGGTTACCATGAAAACTTAAACATAAACACTATGAAACAAAAGGCCAAAGCAATACAATAATGATCAATCAGTTTTAACTAACATCAGGTCTCCTTTTAACCTAATAATCCAGTCCCAATGTCCGTTTAAGCATCTCCAATTCCATATTTCCTGATGCCAGTACATCATTCTACCTGTCAATCTAAGACCATTTATGGCTAGATCCTTTAGTATAATGACCTTTTATGTTATAGATGAGGAAACTGAGGTCCAGAGAAGGGGACTAGTCCAAGGTCACAAGGGCAGTAAATTTCTGAGCTGGAATTTGTATCCAAGTTCTCCCACTCCAAATCTAGTAGTCTTTCTACAGAATCACCCTCCAAATTTTGTCTTCAGTTCCAGATGTCTCAAGTAGTCATCTGTCCTTGGATATCTTCTCTAGGACATTCTGGAATAGGCTTTATTTTCAGGATAACTCTGAAGGAGACCCTGCTTCTCTGGTTCCAATTCACTTGTAAAGATTCCTAGATGAATTTGCTAAAAATTCTGCCAGTAACAGGATAATAAAATTTAGAACAATCTCTAAAATTTGGTTTTCGAAACCTGAAACCAGAGAGCTCCAGTTGCTCTTTGTTTAACTAAACGCAATATATGATATAAGAATCTAAAAAAAAATTCATCAGTCTAATTTGTCAAATGAACCCCCTTGTCTTTAAAAATGGGAAAATAACTTATTTTACTCTCTTTATAATTATCAATGCAATGTTATACAAAAAATCCTTAATCCAGTTTTGAGAACTTACTACTGAAACATAATAACACACTGAATTTCCATATTAGATATATTTGGGAATCAATCACGTACATAGTTCTTATAGAAAACAGTCCAATTCTGTTGCTTTCTCAAAATCATTGCTCTCTTTAATTAGACAACCTTTACATTACATCTTTGTCTTGTTACTTTGTCTAATTCCCCCTTTTGGAGGATATCATCCTTATATTATAATTTAACCACAAATACAGGTTAAAATTAGATTGTCCTGCAACAATCACAGGGGGAATCTCTCTCTTAGTCATTGCTGGCAGAATTCTTGCTAGAGTCCTTCTTAGTAGGCCGATCCTTCACCTGGAAGATGGTCATATACCTGAGAGCCAGTATGGCTTCAGAAAGGGCCAAGGAACAGTCGATATAGTGTTTGCTGCCAGACAACTCCAGAAGAAATGCCAGGAGCAGAACAACGGTCTGTACACAATGTTTGTAGATCTGACCAAGGCCTTTGACACTGTTAATTGTGAGGGTTTATGGAAAATTATGTCAAAATTTGGTTGCTTGGAGAAGTTCATCAATATTGTACATAAATATCATGACGGTATGTTTGCCCAGGTTCTGGATAATGGACAATGCTCTCATGCCTTCCCAGTTACCAATGGAGTGAAAAAGGGCTGTGTGCTTGCTCCCATGCTTTTTAGCATGATGTTTTCAGCTATGTTGACATATGCTTTCAGTGAGGATGAACACGGCATCAAGGTCAACTACCATACTGATGGTAAGTTCTTCAATTTGAAAAGGTTACCAGCCAAGAGCAAAGTGGAGGGAGTGTTAGTGCATGATTTTCTGTTTGCAGATGATTGTGCACTCAGTGCAGCCTCTGAAGTTGAGATGCAACAAAGTATGGATCAATTATCTGCTGCCTGTGCTAATTTTGGCCTAATAATTAACACCAAAAAAACACAGGTGCTCCATCAGCCACCACCACACCATCCATACGTGGAACCATCAACAAATGGAGAAGTTTTGAATGCTGTGAATAAGTTCACTTACCTTGGTAGCGTACTTTCCAGGGATGTACACATTGACAATGTACGCATTGCCAGAGCTAGCTCAGTGTTTGGGAGGCTCCAAAGAAAAGTTTGGGAGAGAAGAGGTATTAGACTGACTACCAAACTGAAAGTTTACAGAGCTGTTGTGCTGACCTCATTGTTATATGCTTGTGAAACATGGATAGTCTACCAACACCATGCTAGGAAACTGAATCGCTTCCATTTGAACTGTCTTAGGAAGGTTCTGAGGATCACCTGGCAGGATAAGGTACCAGACACTGAAGTCCTTGCTCGAGCTGAACTAACCAGTTCCCCCTTTTGGGGACTATAATTTGACCACAAATACAGATTAAAATTGTAAGATTTTTCATGCTTGAATCTTATTTTAGTAACTCAGAGATGTTCCTGTTCCAATTTATTAATCTGATTTAATATTGTATTTACAAAAATTCTACTGCCTACTGTTTAACTCACGGGATTGTTGGGAGGAGAGCATTTCACAAACTGAAAGGAGTTACATAAGTATGTGTCATCATATAAATAATTTCCAAAATCTTTTGTTGACCCTATGATATGGTGGTGGTATGCTGTAGCTTATAAAAATAGACACTTTCATCACAAAGATTTGTAAGTTCGCAATATAGAGTTGTAGAATATGGAGAGAAAGAAGCTACCTTGTTTTAAGTCTCTTTCCCTGGATCAGGCCAATATAGCTAAAAAGAACACTTGTTGAATTGAATTGAATTAAAAGTATAAAACTGGGTTAATAATAATACTTGCTGCACTCAATTTTGAGAAAAGAAACTTTATAAATCTTGCAGCATTTAATACAGGGGACTTAGGGTCATTGTTATTGTGCAAATTGTTATAATTCTTCTGTTATGTTTCTGGGTTTCTTCATGTTTCTGATCATCCCTTCCCTGCTTTTATCTCTTGGCTTCATAATAAGCGTTTATATTGTGCTTTGAGGTTTGCAGAATTTCATATATATATATGTGTATATGTATATACACACATTTATATATATGTATACACACACACACATATATATATGTATATGTATACATATATAGCATTTGATGCTCTCCCAAACCCTGGATAGTAGGTATTAATAATATACCTATTTTACAGATGAGGACACATGCAGACAGAAATTAAGTGACTTGCCTAGTGTTAAATTGTTGGGCTAAATTGTTGGGTCTTTTTTTAGTTGTGTTCAATTCTTTGTGACCCCATTTGAGGTTTTCTTGACAAAGATACTGGAGTGGTTTGCCATTTCCTTCTCCAGCTCATTTTACAGATGAGAAAACTGAGGCAAACAGGGTTAAGTGACTTGCCCTGGGTCCTACAGCTAGTACTTGTCTGAGGCCAGGTTTGAGCTCACTTTCCTGTTTTCAGGCGCAGTGCTCCATCCACTTTGCCACTTAACTGCCTCAGTTTGTCACTTTAGGAGTATTTGTCTTTCTCAGGTTTTCCCTTATCCTGGAGATTATAGTTTGTCACCTTCAACTAAACAGACCTCTTGTTTGTTTGCTTTCCTAATCAAATTGCCACCTTGCCTTTTTATTAACTTTCCATGGGGAAGGGAGAAGAGATGAAATTCAGTCTCATCTCTTTTGCTACTAATTAGCAGCTCTGATGAAAGGCGGGGATAAAGTCACTAGCTACAGTGACATTTTGGAAATGTTATCAAATCTTTGTGTGATTTCCTTAATCACAAATACAGTAGCCACTGAGTGCCTTAAGCCCATTTTTCAACTTGGAAAATTGTTTGTCCACTGGACCAGGAGACTTAAGTACTTCTCTTATCTCAGCTACTTAACTAACTCTGAGACTTAAGGTAAGTCAACCTCTTGGACCTCAGTTTTATTATCTGTCAAATTAGGAGCTTGAAATAGACATTCTCTGAGGTCCTGTCCAACCCTCACCTTCTAAGGACTTACTAAGGAACAGTCCAAATGAGGCTGTGAGGTTTATGGTCACAACTCTGGGGTCCGTTTCTAGTTTCAGAGAATCATTAGGAGTCTTCTTTTAGATTCAACAACAGCAAACACATAGTGGTAGCAGTTTTGAATGAGGTATTTTCCCTTAGAGGTAGACAGAAGGCTGGGTCTAGAATCAGGCAACCTCAAATATACCCTCACATACATACTAGCAGTGTGTGTCATTTAAAAAAAAACTGCCTCAGTTTCCTCAATTGTAAAATGGAGATAATAATAGCGCCTACCTTCCCGGGTTGTTGTGAGGATGAAATGAGAAAATAGTTGTAAAGCGCTTAGTATGCAGTGCCTGGTACACAGAAGATGTTTAATTTACGCCTGTGGCTGTTCCCAGTTAAGAAAATGAGGCAAAAGATGGTTTACAAAGGGCATTTTCTTGCTTGTCTGAGATGTCTTTTCAATGCAAAAGTTTTAAGCAAAACTTTGAAAAGTCTTTAGTTTGGATTTTGGGCTACAGCTCTGTGACCTCCTGGCCTATTTTCCACTAAATGGCATCTAGAGAGCTTTGAATCAACGCTGTTAGCACAGAAACAGTAATAACTCAGGAAGGAACACAGCCTGATTGATAGGGGGTTTCTCACTTGGTAAGCTGAAAACTTGATGGGATATCATCTGCACTCTATTTGTTGAAAGACTATCTCCTCTCTTTTTGCATTTATTTAAATATCAAAGCAGCAGGGATTATAAATTAAAGAGATGTGAATAGTAATTAAGTAATCTGTTTATTTTCAGGAAAAAGCTGCTCTTGCTACTGTTGACAGGCACAGCAACTCTCTAGATAGAATTTAAACCAAAGAAAATTATCATATTATCTCCTTAAAATTTAGGGAAGAAAAGATATATAATAATATTCAGGTAAATGTAATATATCATAGCTAAAGATGAAACACTTAGCAATGTTCAAAATGAGGAAAAACAATTAACATGAATTGTCCTTGAATCTTTCCAAAAATTAACTTAAAAAGACCTTTACTGTGATTATAGCTTTTTTTTAGATTGACTAATTAGTATTGACTAAGCATTGCTTTCTCATTCAAAATTTGAGATGGGAAATTCAAACTTACTTGTGGAAATATGAGGGTTTTTTTTTATTCATTAATGCCTAAAATCAAGGTAAGAGGCTTTTATTAAATGGATGAGTGCCTTTGGGAAGACAAGTGTAAACTTGAGAACAATTAGTGAGTTTGCTAATTCTTATTCCCTGCCTATTAGTTGCAGTTCACTCTTCAACAGTGAGAAATATAGCAAACCCTAAGTATTCAAGACGTGAATTCTTTCTCTTCAGTTTTGAGATCTCTCTATGAAAACCTAGTGGCCTTTGAAAGCTAATCTCCCAATGTGCTGAAGTAATTAGAGCAAAGTAAATAATCTCCAGTGTTCTTATTCCCCAAAGATATTGTTCTAATATCTTGTCTTTCAAAAGTAGTATTCAGCACATTCAGAAAAGCCTGTGTAAAGTTCTTCACTGTTCAGGAAAGGAAGTAACTTTAAACAGTCCAAGAACACAGCTTCTTTCCACAAGGGAAGTTTCCCTAGGGTCCTTACTGCTGGAGGAGGAGAGAGAATTGTTTTCCCAAGGGTGGGAGACATGTGGTAAAGCAGTGAGCCAGAAATCAGTATCCTGAACAATAAGCTACTGTATGTAAACATGAGAGATTTTGTTTGGTGTGCTGATCATTCAGTAGGTGGCATTCTTCCCTCTGAGTCATTATTGAACTGATGCCCCTGTGTGATATGGGGAGGGAAGGGGGGCATACTAGAACTGTTGGATGAGATGTTAAGCAAAGGGTTTGAACAGTTGTGGGGATTTACGATCTCGTGGGCTTTTCTCTTATTCCATCCTCCACAAGATTTGTGGTGTTTGTCCCAGTGTCTGAGTAAATTCCAGTATGAGTCATTATATTTCTGCCTTGCTAAATGAAAAGGCAGTGATAAAAAGGGATGTGTTTTCTGCTTTATCTGAAGGGCTAGGTAGCAAAACATGAGTGGTGAAGGGATCCTTGCCTTTTAGAAGGACAAAGTTGTTTTTACTTCTCAGAACCTACTCACCCAGTTACAATGCACGTGTAGAAAGTTATCATTTTTTTCAAATGACAAAACCTCCAGGAAGAGTTTCTTACCTCACATGACTTGCTGGATAGCAAGATGTTGGGTGAGCCTTTGTCTCTTTTGTATGTACAAATAGTTCATAACTGGGATTGTGTGCAGATGTCATATTTCTCTAATATTCAGTCTTGTGTAATTTTGTCAAAAGTTCCATTTAGATTGATTTTTTTTCCCCGTGAAAACCTGTGAAAAGTCTGTGGTTAAAAATAAAATCTGTTTGAGGCAGCTTTGTTAAATATGGAATGCTGGCTTTGGAGTCAAAGAACTTAGGTTCAAGTCATTTGATTTCTTTGGACCTCAGTTTCCTCATAAGTAATATGATGCCGTTGGAGTATGTAATCTCCAAAGTTATTTTTCAGCTCCAAATTCATTATCATATGAATTATAATTTGCTTTTTTTTGTAATTTAATAATGATTCAGATTTTTGAAGTCTGTTAAGGTTTTCAAATCACTTCCCTCATAACAATCCCTCAAGATAGGTATTAGAATCAAGATCCCTATTTTGCTGAGGAAGAGCAAATCCACTACCTACTTATCCAAACTCTGTATCTTGATGATGTACTTGAAAACATTTTCTGACAAAGAATTGGAAAGTATCAATGTTATCTCTAGGTTGGTAATGTTAATTTCAGTTCAGAGGCTCACTATTGCATTGTCATTGATTTTTGCCCCTTTTAATATATATGATATGGTTTGGGGTCCAATAGAATTTTTGACATTTTGTTAGCTACAAATGGAGATAGGACCTTTGGGGGTCTTTAGCCCAATTTCATACCATTGGTCTTTCCTCTGTCTTCTTTAATGTGTTTTCCTTTCAGAGCTTGAATGTCTCCATTAAGAAGCATCTTATGGGCTGCCACTCTCACTGATTGGCTAGCAAGAACAAACAAGGGGAAAATAGTTTCATTCACTTGACAAATGAGCCATCATTTATAACACAGCACCAGCCCTGAAAATAGTGAGGAAAAAAACCAATGAAAACTCACTAAAGTAAATCGGCCATATTCAAACAGTACTAATATTCAGCTATATTACGTAAATTCTACCCATTGGTGTTGTCTTGCAAAGATCTCTTTCTTTCCTCTGTGATTCTTTGAGTATTGCATCCTCTTGTTCCACAATCTCTTCCCGCCCCCCCCCCCAGCCTCAAAAAAGCCTTATTAACTTTGTGCCCACCTCATACTGTTGTATCATATGAAAATTGTATTCATAGCCACATATTTGTTTCTGGACCATTCATAACCCAGAAAGGAATAAGTTGGAGGGGCTATTCCAAAGGAAGAGGAGGAAGGTAAGAAATCTCATTTGCTAGACAAGAATACCTCTACCTCCACTGCCATGATGAGGCAATTGAAAATAACTATCTAGTTGGGTCAGTTGTAGGCAGTACTGATGAGATCTGAGTAGGGTACATAATAAAGTCTGTTTGAGGCAGCTTTGTTATATATGGAATCCTGGCTTTGGAGTCAAAGGACCTGGGTTCAAGTCATTTCATTTCTGACATGACCAGTGATATATACCAATAAAGAGACCCTATGTCAAGGAAGAGTATTTTGGTAGAATGCTTAGAGGTTTTAGCTTCTGAGGAAGGGAGTAAAGTAGTAGCTGAATCAAAGTTCTAAGGAACTAGGAAAGGGTTCTGGGGAAAAGAAAAAGCATATACACACACATAGAGATAAAGGAACTGAAGGCATGTAGGAGGGAATGTTGTTCAAGGACTAATGGTCCATTGTGTTGTCTTATTTATTTTTTTGTGGGAAATGTAGGAGGAAGACTGTTTTTACTTGATTGATTCTTTTGGTCACTTAATGTCTTATATGGCCTTTTGGGCAGTAAGCCAGTGCATTTCCTTTGATGCATTTGTATTTTCCCCAGCTTGGCACTTCTTGCATTAGTAGGGTCTCTGTACTAATCCTCATTACAGTCTATCGACAAAATGTGACATTCCTCAGGCGTCTATCATCAACTGAACTGGTCATCTCCTTCCCATCTATCTTCCTTCTTCTTCTCCCTAAAGTTATTTCTCTTTTAATATTACTCATTTCTTGGACCCTTCCCTTCTTTCCCCTCCTATATTCAGTCTACCCCCAAACCTTGTGAATTCTTTCTTCAAGATTTCTCTCAGATTCAATACTTTTTTTCCGTTTTCACCCATACTCCTCTAGTGTAGGGTCTAATTGTCTCATGCCTAGAATATTAACAACAGTTCCATAACTGATCTCCCTTGAAGTCAGCCTTTCCTACCATACAGTTGGGCTTCCTAAAACCATTACTTTGATGGATTATTCTCCATTTAAAAACCTAATGCTCCTCCCTTGCCACTTTATCAGGTTTAAACTTCAACTGCCTCACTTTTGACACTCTCCCAATTTTTTCCCCACTTTGCCTACCCAGCTTCATTTCCTTCATATCTAACAGCCCACAATATAACACTTCCTGATCTTCTCAGCTATTGATTCTGAATCTTTCTTCAATACACTTCTCCTGGCTTGGAATGTCCATTTTCCATCTTTGCCTATTGGAATCTCCTTCATCCTGCAAATCATGGCTCATGTTCCCTCACCAGCTGTTCTGATTTCAGGTAACCTCTTCATCTCCTGTAGTCCTATTGCATTTGTGATCTGTTTCACTCCATTGAGCACTTGATATGTTGTCTTAAATTGCTCTCTAATTATTTCATAAATGTTACCCTTGTTCCTCCAGTTAAATTGTGAGCTTCCTGAGGGCAGGAACTATGTGTCTTTCCCTTGTATCCTCCATGACATCTAGCACAGAACTGGGGGCCAGTAGACTTGGTATTCATTATTTGTCAATTTTTTCATTGTCTTTGGAGGTAGCAGATCTCAGTATGACGAGGGGTGTGTGTGTGTGTGTGTGTGTGTGTGTGTGTGTGTGTGTGTGTGTGTGAAAGAGAAAGAGAGAGAGAGATATTAATGCTACTTTAATTTGACCTTTAATTTCTCTACATTCATTCCAGTTATTATTACTATTTTAGCAGTTCTTGTATGGAAAAGGGACATGGTATAATAGAATAAACACTGGACTTGAGAGTCACTTTAATCTTTAGTTCAACACTCACTATCTTTTTGGAGCTTCAGTCTTCTCTGTAAAGCATGGGCAACAGTTCAGTTATTGCATCGCACTACTTAGCTCAAATGATTGTTAATTACCCCAAAATACGAGCTATCATCACATGGAAGTCACTTTGCTAGGCAATGTGGGTTGCAGAAATTTAAAAGATCTTGTTTTGACCTGTCAAAGGGGAAAAGACACCTTTATACAAATTATACAAAATAAGTCAGAATGGGATATGCACTATGAATATAGTACAGAGTTCCATTTAGAGAGTTTTCAAGAGTTTTTGAGAGAAAGTGTAATGTGAGCAGAACCTGGAAGGATGGATTGTATTTTAAAAGGTAGATAATCAGGGAAAAGAACATTCCAAGCAGTCCAGATGACTCCATAGGGGAGGTGCTGAGGAAAAAGTACTTTACCTACCTTAGTTGGTTGATCGGTTGTTGTCCTTCATTCTTGAAGAGGACCAAAATGACATCACTATGTTGGAGTCAAGGTGCAATGTGTCTGACTGTGACTGATCAGACCAGTAAGATCTTGGAAGGCTTAGATGGGGCACACGTGGTCCATATGAACATTTGGAGTGGATTCTCTAAATTTTTACATCTCATGTTTCTTTTAAACTACTTCAATTCTGCTATGTTCATAGAGCACAGACCCTTCTTTGTTGTGGGCATGCTAGGTTGGGCAGTCTTGTACCAGTGTCTCCCATGTCATATGATTGATTCCAAATTTCTTCAGAGAGACCTTGAGAGTGTCTTTGTGTTGCTTCTTCTGACCTCCATGTGAGTGTTTGCCTTGTGTGAGTTCTCCATAAGAGAGTCTTTCAGGCAAACGTGTATTTGGCATTTGTACAATGTGGCCAAGTCTGTTGGAGTTGCACTCTCCATAGATTTTAGATATTTGGCAGTTTGCCTGTGTCAAGGAATTACTGTTACTATAATTACTTGAATTCAGCTTTTGTAGATTGAAAAAACAACAACAACAGCTTTTCAGTTGTTGACCATTTGGTAACCCTGAAACTACCTTGATCTCATATGTAGTAGGTAGTAAGTACCTTGAACAATATTGTGTACTTGGTACAATTTAGAAAATCTTCATGATTGTATACATCTATCCATTCAGGGCAACCAGTGCAGTGAATAGCATGCCCATCCTAAAGTCAGAAAGACCTCAGTCCAGATCCATTCTCACATACTAGCTGTGTGAAATCACTTAACTCTGCCTCAGTTTCCTCATCTGTTAAATGGGCTGAAGAAGGAAATGACAAGCTACTCCACCATCTTTTCCAAGAAAACCCCAAATGGGGTCACGAAAAGTAAAAAAAAAAACAACCCAAAATAACTGAATGACAATAAGTTAATTCATTCAGGAAACATTTATTAAGTGTTTAGTATGTGCAGACACTTACTCAGCATTGGGGATACAAAAAGAGGCACAAGACAGTTTCTACCCTCAAGGAACTTACAATTAAGTCATTAAGAATGCTCTTTTGTGCTATTACCTGTATGTCCGAAATTAATTATGAGAAAGAGTGGTACCTTCTCTGATAATGTTATAATGTAGGGCTGGAGAGTAGTAATACCTCCATTGGTGTAGTGGAAAGAGAGACCCAGAAGATGAGTTTGAGTCTAAGTTCTCCTAATTTTTCTACCTATGTGACCAGTGGTAAGTAGCCTTACCTTTCCAGTGCTCAATTTCTTAAATCTCTCCAATGAAGAACTTGGCCTAGATGAGTGTCAAGGTTCCTGTTAGCTCCAAATCCTCTGTCCTAGGTCCTTAAACAGCTTGTTCACATTTAACTTAGTGCAACAACAGACTCATTCCCTCCAGCAGAGTATAAGTTAACCTCAGAAATAATTTTGGTAGGCTGTGAGGCCTTTAATGAATAATAATTGAATTGATTTTGAAGTATAGATCGATTTGCCATGCACTCTGATATGTTATGTGCCCCGTAAGGGCTGATTGTAGTTTTTGGACCTGGCTGAAAAAAATTAAGGGAGTTCTATTTCTCTTTATGCTTTCTTTCCTTTGCTGGGTAGGAGCCTGTGGCCAGGGGTGGTCCATCTGGCATCTTAAATATACACACACTCCAGAATTAAAAATAAACTACAACTGTAAAGCCCTTGTAATTTTGCTCCAAATCCAGTATGAGGAAGTGAAGCCGCTCCTTAGAGGAGTCTTGGAAATGGTTTTCTTGAGTGTATATATTGTGTCCAAAACAAAACCTTCTTTCTCCATAATTGGGCCGAGACACATCTGGCATGGAGTGGTTTGTGTTAAAGGAAGCTCTGAGAAGAACCACAGGAAGGTTTGTTGTATGTAGAAGTGCAGCAGTGAACAAAAACATTTGGGAAGAAGTCTGACAACCAAGCAGCCCCGTAATTAGTTAGGACAATATAGGAGGGAAATGGAATAAAATCATGGACTTTTCCACTGTCCTAGGAAAAACTTCTGAGCAGTGAGATTTAATAAATTAGGCTATGGTCTCACAAAGGAACTGAATTGATCCTGTCTTAGACATTTAAAAGTGGGTATCTCTTTGGGGACTCTTGAGACCTGTTTTGCACTGGTACCATTTATACAATGGTATCTTTGGCATAAAATCTTTTCCAAGCTTGATTTCCATGATGTTACCTCATGGAAACTGTGAAAAATGAGAAGAGCTTCTCTATTGAGAAAACTCGGTATACTTTTCAAATGTTTCTTGACACTAACAGCTTCATTCCTCTATTAGCAAAGGGAATAAAGCTGATTATGCATATCTGTGGAATGACACTTTGTATTGGATTAGCAGCTGTAAAGTAAACATCTAAAGGTCACTATCAATAACTCTTAGTTTCTTTGTTCCTGGAAACCCTAGAGTCACTTAACTAGAGCTTGTTCCACCTCCCCCCCAAACTTGATAAATACTGTTTAAAATGAACGTAGTCTAATGCAGGATAATAAAAGCAGTGGGATTTTAAAACTCTGTTAGATTGTATTTTCAATTGTTGCATTTTCCTAATTATCTTCTAGCACCCATCTGTTTCTCTGCAATTATAACTCAGAAATGCATCAGAAATGGGGCTATATTATGCATAGACTTAGAAAATGTTTAAGGTATCTAATACCATGTTCCTAGTATCAAAGCTTTTGGGGCTGGAGGGGCATCAAACTCAAATAGAGATGGGACCACTAATTCACACGAAAGGTTTCCTGCAGGCCATATATTGATATAGTTTTAAAATGTAATATTTTCTATCTTTTTATTTTATTTTAATTCATTTTGTTAAGTATTTCCCAGTTACATTTTATGCCTTTTCAGGCTGCTGGGTTTCACTTGAAAATGTTGTGGCTGTGTTTGGCCATCTCTTATCTAGTCCTTCCTTTGAATCCAGGCACAAAAAAAATTCAAGAGAGGAAAGAATAAAAAAAGTAGCTATCTATACTTTATGTTGTCTATGTTTTAAATTTATTTATTTATAATTTAAAAATTTTATTAAAATTTTTTTTAAAAATTTATAATTTTAAAAAATTATTTCAGATTTTTATAGTTTTATTTCTTTGAACCTTACACCAAAAAATCCAAGAGAACATTTCCTTATACAGACATAGCAAACAAAATGTTTTGGGGTGACTTTTCCAACTTTTGCTTGCACTGAAGAGATGTTCTCTCTCCTCGGGGCTTTAGGAGTCCCCTTGAAGGAATAATGGGGTATCTTTCTAATGCTATTATCTCATGAGCCCCCACTGATGCTCCTTTCATGAATATCAGTCAGTTGATTGATGAGAGGTTTGATATATATAGAAAGGAGCATTTACTAGGCTGGGGCAGCGGTGTTGCACAGTGGATAGAGTAGTGGGCCTGCAGTCAGGAAGATTTCTCTTTCTGAGTTCAAATCTGACCTCAAACACTTACTAACTGTGTGACCCTGGGCAAGTCACTTAGAACTGTTTATCTCAGTTTCCTCATCTATAAAATGAGCTCTAGAAGGAAATGGTAGATCACTCCAATTTCATTGCCAAGAAAACCACAAATGGAGTCACTAAGAGTTGGACATGACTGAAAATGACTGAACAGCAACAAATTTATTAACATGATATAGGAAGTATAATTGGTTCAAAACTACTCTCAAAAGTCTGTAACATATTCTCTACCGGTACATACAAAATCCAGGGGGAAAATGGGCTCAAATACAAAGAGTATACATGGCAAAAGGATAATTAACAATTCCTGGCAGTTTTTCTCAACTCCTCAAGATTTTCACCTCATACTGGGGTGAGCTGGAGCTGTGAGAGACAATTGTTAAATTATTGATGTGAGCAATATATACCCAGAAAATTGGCAAATGGTACAAATTAGGGCTTGATTTATTTTATTGTTTTGTTGATTGTCTAGAATTAAGAAAGTGATGGAGAAGATAATGCAGATTAAACTTAAAAGCATATCAGGCTTTTTTTTTCTTTTATGGAGATTTCGTTAAACTGACCCACCACTGGCTCTAAGTATGTTGTAACTTTTTTTTTCTGCTAGACTTTTTGTAAAGTCTTGAATCTTCATCTAGTCTGTCCTTTGTTCCCAATGCAAGCTGTTTCAGGAAATTTTTAGGATACCACTGGGACCATGAGAATTCTAAAATCCTCCTGACCTTTTTTTTTAAGCTCAAATGGCCCTTTATCAATAGGGTGTGTGTGTGTGTGTGTGTGTGTGTGTGTGTGTGTGTGTGTGCGTGCGTGTGTGCGTGCGTGTGTGCGTGTGTGTGTGCACGCGTGTGTGTGTGTGTGTGTGTTGAGGAAGTAGGAGCCCAAGACAACAGGTTCCTTGTCAGAGGTTATGCTGGAGTGCTCTCTCCTGATTCACCATTTACTCAGAAGCTTTATTTTCAACTAGGTTGATGGTTTTATACAAGCCCCAGAATGTCTGACCAAGTCCCTCCGCCAATCTGAACAGACTTACTGTCATGCCTAGGGAGGTGCCCAGGCCCTTATTGATTGGGAGGAACAACTGATATATAGTCTCACTTAATAAATATATCAAGATGTAGCATGTTGTCATTTATTTTAAACAGGATGGGGGTTATTTGATTGATTTACTCAGTTAACCAACAGAAAAAGAGTATTATTTATGAAATTGCAAATCTCATTATGGACAAGTAGTTTTCTTTTGGGGGGAGGGTGCTGTTAAAAGTACATGTCAAATTTTAAAATGTTAGTTCCAAAAGCATACTGCTTGCCTGTGTTTTCCTCTGAATCTTGTGTTCTCTTTTCTTCATTTAAAAAATGTTTGATTGGCCCTCCCTCCTTCCATTCCTCCCTCATTCTCTTCCTCCCTCCCTCATTCTCTTCCTTCCTTCCTTCCATCCATCCTTCCTTCCTTCCTTCCTTCCTTCCTTCCTTCCTTCCTTCCTTCCTTCCTTCCTTCCTTCCTTCCTTCCTTCCTTCCTTCCTCCCTTCCTCCCTTCCTCCCTTTTTCCCTTTTTCCCTTCCTTCTTTCCCTTCCCCCTTCCTTCCCTCTTTCCAATATCTATCACTGCTTACTTGTTCTGGGTCTGTTCACATGAGGGTCTGCCTCATGACGATACCCTGGTTTTTCAGGTTTTGATACTGGAACAAAATGAGAAACTTACAGTCATTCATTCAAAGGTTTACCAAAGGAAGTTTAGCTATAGCAAGAGAAGGATATTTAGCAAGAGTAGATTTTGAAGATACTTCAAGTTGATTCAGTTGAAAAATTGAAGAGAACACTTAGAGGTCTTCATGACTATGTTGTACTCAGTGATAAGGAAATGATAATGACAGCCTTTAGTCCTCTGAGCCAGCCAATCTTGAGGATGATCCCAATATCTTTTCAGAAAAAAACTAACCTAATTTACATGGAAGTGGGGGGTAGGATATTGCTCCTATCATATTATTCCCTTTCAGTCCTTCCCCCAATCCCTTCTGCCCCAACTCTTCCTTCTTTCTTTTTTTAAACAAGTTAGTATAGATCTATATATTGGCCATATCAAAAAAAAGTGTCTCATTTTGTACTTCCAGTCTGTCACTTCTCTGTTAGGAGATGCTTCATCATCACTCCTCTGAAGTCATGTGTCGATCAGAGGACTTAAGTCATTCAAAAATGTCCGTCTTTTAATCATGTTCTACTTATGTAAATAGTTCTCCTGGCTCTGCTTACTTCACTCTCCATCAGTTCATACCAGAGTTCTAGGTTTCTCTATGAAGGCTCACCTAATTATAGTACATCATCATTTATTTTAAAAAGGATGTGGGTTATCCCATTTTATCATTCCAGTGCTTAGCACATAATAGACACTTAATAAATGTCTATTTATTGTACCACATTGGAAAATTCTATAATATTACATTGTATCTGTATACCATAAGTTGTTTAGCCGTTTCCCAGTTGAATTCTCCCCCCCCCCCATTCCAGTTCTTTGTAACAACAAAAAATTCTTCTGTGAATATATTTGCCTTTCCCCTTTCTTTGATCCCTTTGGGGTTTATGACTATTAGTGGTATTGTGAATCAAAGGTATACACAGCTTAGTGACTTTTAGTTACAAATTGCTTTCCAAGACGGTTGTATCAATTTATAGCTTTCAACAATGGCATGTTAATATGCCTGTCCTCCCACATTCCTTGCAAAAATTGCTATTTTCCCTTAATTTTTTTTGGCCCATTGATAAGTGTAATATATAATTCCCAATTGTATCAATCTACATTTTTCTTGTTATTAATGTTGTAAAGCATTCTTTCATATATAGTTGTTGGGATACTTATATTTTTTCCTTAGAGATCTGCCATTCATATCCTTTTTATCACTTGTCTATTGGGAAATGTCTCAGATTCTTATGTATTTGAGCCATAGTAATGGTTACCATTTATATAGCACTGACCATGTGCCAAGCACCTTACAAATATTATCTCATTTCATCCTTACATTACTAGGAAATAGGTGTTATTATTATCCCTGTTTTACAGTTTGAGGAAACTGAGCCAAACAGATTAAGTGATTTGTTCAACTCATAAGTTATCAACCCTGAATTTCCAGTATAAATCGAGTCAAATTAGAGTGTATCATCTTTTTAATATGTTGTTGCAGCCTCTTTCCTAATATTTTATTCACTATTTTTGAACTTATATTCAATTCATACCTTCCTCTATAGTTTTCTTTTTTGCTTTTCTCTCTTTTGTTTAGGTATAAAAACTTTATTTGAATCATAGAAGGAATTTGTCAAGATCTATGTTTTTTTCTGATTTTATAAACATCTTATGTTGGAATTAATTTTTCTTTGAATATTTGAAAAAAATTAACTTTCAAATCCATCTAGTCCTGGGTTGCCCCTCCCTCCTCTTAGAAGTGTGTTCTTTTTTTTCCCCAGAGATTTATTTTTTGTTCTGTTAATCTGAGGACATCTATATTTTAAAAATACACATATTATTTATCAACTTTGTTTCCTTTTCTTTTGCTGTAAATGCTGTTTTTTCATTTTTGATATTGGTAACTTGGGTTTCCTCTACTTTAAAAACAAAATTAATCTTTCATATGTTTCATTTCTTTCTTTTAAAGCTAATCTTATTTATCAGATCAGTGTTTTAACTTTCAATTTTGATAATCTTTTCTTTGATTTTCTGAATTTCCCTTCTGTGTTTAGGTAGAATTTTCTGATTTTTTGCTTTTCTAGTTTTCTTTTTGTTGCATGACATATTTATTGATGCATCTTTCTTTATTCTTGTGATGAATATATTTAGTGATATAAATTTTATTCTAAGTATTTTAGGGCACTATTCCCAAATTTTGATATGTTGCTTTATTGTGATCATTTTTTATGAAATTATCTATTGTTTTTGTTATCTGTTTTGTGATCTATTAATTTTTTAGGATTGAGTTGTTCAGTTTCTTTTAAATTTTGAATTCTGTAATTAAAAGCCCTTTATAGATGATAAATTTCATTGTATTGTGGTCAGTAAGAGTATGTCTCATTAATTCTGCTTTTCTGCATTTGTTTCAGTTTCTTTACACCCCAATACACAATGAATTTTTGTTTAGGTGCCATTTTCATTTGGAAAAGACATATGCATATATTTAGATCTATAAAACTCTCTGTTCTCATTCAGCAGTAGTCAGATGTATATTATATTAAACTTTTCAAACATTCTATTCAGGTCTAAGTTCTTTCTTATTTATTTATGTAAGATTTGCTTTCATTTGTCATAAAATTATGTAAGATTTATGTAAGATAGTTAATAGTGAAAACCAAACCAAACCAAAACCCATTTATTAAGTACGTACTATGTGTCAGGCACTATGTTAAGTACCAGGGATACAAGTATAAGTAACAAGTGCCTGGGTACCTGTCCTCAAGGAGTTTATAATCTAATGGGGGAAGATAACATGCAAAAAGAAATTGAAAAGGAGCAAGAAGGGGAAGATACTCACAGAAGTTGAATAGTAGAGTAGCTGGTGGGAAATGGGGAGAAGACTGTGGTCAGTCAATCAATGAACCTAAATAGAGGTTCTGGAGATAATGACCTCGACTTTCCAGTCAGAGGGTCCAATCAAAGGGGCATGATGAGATATGAGTACCAGTCAGATTCAGTTGTAAAGGATAATGAGATTTCCCAATGATGAGTTTCCTGGGAAAGAAAGGCATGATGAAGAGGACCAAAGATGTCCAAAAGCAATGTAGCTAATAGGAAAAGGGGAGATCTAAGAAATGTACATTAGAGTACCCAGCTATTAAAGCTTTTCTCTCTCCCTCTAACTCTATTAGCTTTTCTTTTAATTATTTAAATGCTCTCAAATTTGGTGCATACATATTACATATTGACATTATTCATTATCTATGGCACTTTCTATCTTAAGGTGTTTTTTTTTCTTTGTAATTTAGTCTAGTTGGATGATACAGAGTCTAGAGCCAATTCCAAAGTCAGTCAGTAATATGTTATTTTCTTGGGAATGTGTAGTTACCCTCTGAAGTTTTTGCTGTAACAGTGACTTGGCATATTTTTAGTTGAAAATAGCTATTCTGTCAGACCATTGTTGTAACATCTCAATCCACTTATATTTGAATATAGTATTTAAGTTAGGACCATAACCACATTGGGGAATTTTGAGGTGTTGCACCATTTTTGAAGGCCTGTTTTCTTCTTTCTATTTTTAATGGCACTACAAGGGAGGCATTAAAAAAGTCTTTTGAATCATTGTTGCTGCAGTGATTGGAGATGAAATGAGCAGTGGTCACTTTGGCATACTTATTCTTCTTGCCTTTAGTCAACAGGAGGGACAGCAAAGGGGAAGACGTATCTAGCATCAATCAGCATCAACCCAGCCAACAACAATATAAACCAATTTGTGTGTGTGTGTGTGTGTGTGTGTGTGTGTGTGTGTGTGTATGTGTGGTTTGTCAGTCATTTTCCAAGAGGACTGCAGCATTAGGAATGTGATGCTATGACTTGCAATTGAATTGGATTTAAGTAAGGGAAAGCTGTGCCTTTGTATACCAGTCTTACTTTCTCCTCCAGACTCATCAGGGTCCAGTGGCCAGATATAGATCAGGACAACTGGAGATGGCTCCATAAACCAGTTTAAACCATTGCTAGAGTCCACTGCAGTTAACACAGCTATTTCCAGTATAGGAAATACTGACAGCAGTGAGGTATGTGTCTGTGAGGGAGGGTGTAGGATGGGTGGGATAGAAACAGTGACCCTAACCTCCACCACTATGGCTTAATAGAATGACAGCATAATCACTGAACTGAGCAAGCTAAATCAGAACATAGACTTTTAGATGAGTTCAGCTCTCCTTTGGAGATCTAGTTCTTTGGACATTCATTCTCCCAACCTTTGTCCATGCCTGCTATTTCTCTTCCCTTTGGAAACTAATTCTTTTGAATTGTCATTGCATATTTCTATAGCTTGGGTGTCTCTTACTTGATGATAACTGAGAGATGGCTGAATATTTAATCTAAATATTATTTAAGAACACTTACTATTGTCTCTACAGAGGCTTAAATTTCAGTCCATGCATTGTATATGGGAGCTTTTCTCTCTCTATCCCCTTAGGAGTTTCTATAAATTGGTTTCTCTGAGAAGTGCAAATTTCACTCCATCAGTGAAAAACAAGTTGAAGTTTTTTTCCTCACAGTTTCTTACGTTATCTGCATCAGCAGCTAAATTCCAAGCTATGCTTTGCAGATGATGATATTTGAAATGAGCAGACTTTGAATAATGATGACCCTATAAAAATGGCAATAAGAAAGACTTGTTGAAGCCAATAAAAAACTCATCAGCAAAGAAGCTGAGGCAGAAGTGTGGAAATAGAGGTCTCAAGTTTTACCTTTCTCATTTCTACCAGGCTTATGTCTCCTAAATCAAAGATACAACTAATTTGCTAATCAGGACATTATTGGCTTTGGTCATATTCACAACTATGATTGTACACAATTGAAGAATAAATGAAGAATGAATATGTACATATTTTGTAGCACTGAGCTGCTACTTACATGCCCTCAGCAATAAAACAGGGGAAAAATAAATAAGATCAACCAATCAAGTGTTTATTAAGCACTTACTGTGTGCCAAGTATTGTCCTAGGTACTGGATTTGCAAATTGGAACACTGAAGAAATCTTGCTACCTTCTAAGAGTTTACATTCTAAAGAATCATAGATTTAGAGGTGGAAGAGGGACCCAGAGAAGCCATTATTCAAGCCACCTCATTTTATAGATGAGAAACACAAGGGTCAGAAAATCTCACCATCCAACCCAGAAAGCAAGTATTAAGTAGGAGTCTTTTAGAGTTTCTTTGTCCTTTACAGTATTGCTATCTTTAACTTACGTTGTTCTGATTTTGCTCACTTCATTCTGTGTCAGGTCATACTTATCCAGGATTCTCTGAAATGATCTCCTTTGTCATTTTTTATGATGCAATAAAATTCTATTACATTCACATATAATCTTAAAATTATTTCTCTCTTATCTAGAAGATCTAAGCTACTCCCTTAGGTCCTTGTTGTTTTCTTATTTTCTTTCCTTTCCTACTCCCTTTTTCAGTGTCAGGAAGTTTGTTTTGTTTTTTAACTATTCCCTGTGGTGTTATCCTCTTAATGACTGCCTCCCATGAACTCCCACCTACCTATACTTATGTCCCTGTTGAGTTTGATGTATTTCTGCACCACATGGTGTGTATATTCTTTTGTCTATTTCATATAACAGTGAGGTTAATCTCCTCTTCACCCTTTTCTCCATATTTACAAACTCTTCATTTCATGCACCCTGGATATGAGAAACAATAAGACCTTCCTCCTTTCTACACTAGTATATTCCTTTTATACTCTTATTATTTGTGCTTCTTCACACCTTCAGAACATAATCAACTTATCCCAAGATTCTCCATTCTTTTTCTTTAACTCACCTATTAAGAACATTCAGAACATTAGCTTTCCAAAGCTACACTATTTTCCTTCTCCACCTTGGTTTCTTGAGATTGTTGTGTTTGCAGTTCATTGTTCCTAACCAGATCTTATTTTTTTTATCCCAAATGCTTTAAAGCTCTCTATTCCATTCAAGTTCTCTTTTTTTCCTCCTATAAGATCATACTTAGCTTTGAAGGATATGTTATTTTTGGTCTTAAACCTATATATTTTGCCTTTTTAAATATTGTCTTCCAAGATCTCTTCTCATTGTAACTACTAGATCTTGTGTGATCTTGTCTTTGGTTTGCAGTGGTTTTTTTTTCCTTTGATATGAGAGACTGAATTTTGGCTATGACATTCCTGGGACTTTTCCTTTTGGGGTTTCTTTCAGACGATGATTGATGTATTCTATTTATCTTCACTTTGCTTCTGATTTATAATATATCTTATAACATAAATTTTTGAAACATAGCATTTTTTAAAAAAT
The DNA here is from genome assembly GCF_028372415.1 of Notamacropus eugenii. Lineage (NCBI taxonomy): Eukaryota > Metazoa > Chordata > Mammalia > Diprotodontia > Macropodidae > Notamacropus > Notamacropus eugenii. Next base: position 293,933,563 of record NC_092877.1, on the reverse strand, counting down.
AGCTTTCGGGGAGTCCAGTGATTTTAAAATTATTTTTTCCTTGACTTGTTTTCTAGGTTAGTTGTTTTTGATGTCTTACATGTTCTACTTTTTTAATCTTTTGATTTTGTTCTAATACTTCTTCATGTCTCATGGAGTCATTGATTTCTCTTCAGCATATTCTAGTTTTCAGGGAATTCGTTTCTTCAGAAAGGTTTACCATTTTCTCTTCTAAACTAGTTACTGTCTTTCTAATTCTTTTCTCCAGAAACTTTGATTTCGTTTTTCGTCTTATGCTTTATTTGAGCTAGGTATATATGTAATCCTTGTGGAAAATGTATTTTTCCCTATTTTGGTCACGCTTGCAATTGTCATAGTTACTCTTTCTTTTTGGGGGGGATCTCTACATTTGCAATTGTTTTTTTTGATACTTAGTGATGTTTTCTTTGATTTATTTATTTTTTTTACGTTTGTCTCCTGAATTGGGGCTTTGTGTCTGAGTACATCTCTACCACCTGCTATATATTTGAGTGTGGTGGTTGTCCCTGCTTGTTCTCACTTGAGTTTCCTGTGTTGACTTCTACTTTCTGATGTTAGCCCCCCTGAATCTTTGAACTTCAGAGCACTGGGTATTCACAACCTTCTTTGGCATTTCAGGGCAGAATGTTAGAGATGTCAGATTCCCTGAGCCTGGACTGGCCTGTTCTGAGCAAAAGTTCCCCATGCAGATTGACCTTACATTGGTCACTGCCTTCTGCTGTTTTCTGGTACTTCTAGAGCCCTCACCTTAGTGTTTCTGAGGGGAAGTCCTTTGCTTTTGCTGCCTTGTGCAGTTTAAGGATGGAAGAAGTCATTTGACCATAGTTTCTCTCAGTGGATTTTTTGGTTATTATTTTGTCCGATGTAAACTTTAGGGTTTTACTGGAGTAGGTATGTGGGAACTAGGCAATCTGTTTCCCATTCTGGCAACCGTCTTGGCAGTATATCTCCCTATGTATATTTATATCCTTGGTGATTTTGGTTATGAAATGTTAAGTGCAAAAATTATTTTATCTAAATTGAATAGCTTTATGGACATGGAAGAAGATGAAGGCCAAAACAATATTATTTAGATTCAAAGTATCATGCTTTCATGCCAATGAATATCATCTTGTTAAGCTGACACATTTTCTCAGTGCATGAGAAAGGCAAACCTGCTTGGAGCTTTCATATAATTATTAGAGGGATCAGAAACAATGTCACCACGGTCATGTTAAAGTCAGAGTTGTGCATAGTGATGGTATCCTAATTTTTTTGCTTCAAAGAATAGTGATTGTTTTTTTTTAATTTGGTCTGTGGAAAGGGAGACCATCTATACACAGCATAAATTTATTCCTTACCATTTTTTTTTAAAGCAAGACAATTTAAAACTTAAAAGAATCATGGCAGTCACTAAGTAAATCAAATTGGAAATTAAGCTTTATGGATGAACTCAATCCTATTTTGATCTACTTCCTTGAGTGTTTGTCTCACTATGATTGACCATACTGGCCAGTTCACCAAGCAAGTTAGCATGAGTGAACTTGGAAAATTTATTCAAATTGGACTGGGAATTATGCATGTTATATGTGTGTATGTGTATATATACATACATGTGTATGTATATATGTGTGTGTATATATATGTGTGTGTATATATACATACATGTGTATGTATATATATGTGTGTGTATATATATGTGTGTGTGTATATATATATATATATATATATATATATATATATATATATATATATATATATATATATATATATATATATCTGAAGTCTGTGTTATTGGTGTGGGGACTCCTTCCACCTTATACAAATTGCTGTGATCTCTCCACCACTTAATCAGTGAGCTTTTTTCCTTCAGTTTTTTTTATTTTTTTAATCAATTAATTTTTTTTTACCTTTCAGTATTCACTTCTACAAGATTTTGAGTTCCAAATTTTCTCCTCTCGCCTTCACCCACCCCAAGACAGCATACATTCTGATCACCCCTTCACTCAATCTTCCCTCCCTTCTATCATACCCCTCCCTTCTGTTATCCCCTTCCTCTTTGTTTTCTTGTAGGGCAAGATAGATTTCTGTACCCCATTGCCTGTACATCTTATGTCTCAGTTGCATGTAAAAACAATTTTTAACATTACTTTTTAAAATTTTGAGTTTCAATTTCTCTCCCTTCCCACCTCCCCAATTATCCACACTGAGAATGCAAGCAGTTTGACATAGGTTATACACGTGTAGTTACACAAAACACTTCCATAACAGTCATGTTATGAAAGACTAACTATATTTCCCTCCATCTTATCCTACCCCCCATTTATTCTTTTCTCTCTTTTGACCCTGTCCCTCCTTAAAAGTGTTTACTTCTAATTACCCCTTCTTCCCATTTGCCCTCCCTTCTATCATCTCCACCACCACCCACTTAACTCCTTCCTCCCACTCTCCTGTAGGGTAAGATAGATTTTCATACCAAATTGAGTGTGCATGTTATTATTTCCTTATGCCAAATCCAATTAGAATAAGGTTCACTCTTTCCCTCTCACCTCCCTCCTTCTTCCCCTCCATTGAAAAAACTTTTTCTTGCCTCTTTAATGTGAGAGATAATTTACTCCATTCTATTTCTCCCTTTCTCCTTCTCCCAATATATTCCTCTCTTACCCCTTAATTTTATTTTTTTAGATATCATCCCCTCATATTCAACTCACTTAGTGCCCTCTCTCTATACATATAATCCTGCCAACTACACTAATGCTGAGAAAAAGTCTCAAGAGTTACAAATATCTTTCCATGAAGGAATGTAAACAGTTCAACTTTAGTAAGTCCCTTATGATTTCTCTTTCCTGCTTACCTTTTCATACTTCTCTTTATTCTTGTGTTTGAAAGTCAGATTTTCTATTCAACTCTGGTCTTTTCATCAAGAATGCTTGAAATTCCTCTATTTCATTGAATGACCATTTTTTCCCCTGAAGTATTATACTCAGTTTTGCTGGGTAGGTGGTTCTTGGTTTTAATCCTTGCTCTTTTGATCTCTGGAACATAATATTCCAAGCCCTTTGATGTCTTAATGTAGAAGCTGCTAGATTTTGTGTTATCCTTATTGTGTTTCCACACTACTCAAATTGTTTTTTTCTGGCTGCCTGCAATATTTTCTCCTTGACCTGGGAGCTCTGGAATTTGGCTGCAATATTCCTAGGAGTTTTCTTTTTGGAATCTCTTTCAGGAAACGATTGATGGATTCTTTCAATATCGATTTTACCCTCTGATTCTAGAGTAACAGGGCAGTTTTCATTGATAATTTCTTGAAAGATGATATCTAGGCTCTTTTGTTAATCATGGTTTTCAGATAGTCCAATAATTTTTAAATTGTCTCTCCTAGATTTATTTTCAAGTTCAGTTGTTTTTCCAGTGAGATATTTTACATTGTCTGCTATTTTTTCATTTCTTTGGTTTTGTTTTATAATTTCTTGATTGTTCATAAAGTTATTAGTTTTGATCTGCTCCATTCTAATCTTTTTTTCAGTGAGCTTTTGGACCTCCTTTTCCATCTGGATTATGCTGCTTTTTAAGGCATTCTTCTCCTCATTGGATTATTGAATCTCTTTTGCCATTTGGGTTAGTCTATTTTTTGAAGTGGCATTTTCTTCAGTATTTTTGGGGTCCCTTTAGCAAGCAGTTGACTCATTTTTCATGACTTTCTTGCATCAGTTTCATTTCTCTTCCCAATTTTTGCTCTACTTCTATTACTTGATGTGCAAAATCCTTTTTGAGTTCTTCCATGGACTGAGACCAATTTGTATATTTCTTGGAGGCTTTGGGTATAGGAGCTTTGAAGTTCTTGTCTTCTTCTGTTTGTCTGCTTTGGTCTTCCTTGTCACCAAAGTAAGATTCTACAGTCTGATTCTTTTTCCAGTTTTTGCTCGTTTCCCCAGCCATTTATTTGACTTTTGAGCTCTTTTTATGCTTCTATGGGGTGTACTGTCAGATGTTTGATTCTCCACCCCCACCCCCCCACCAAACTGTGGGCCTAGAGTTCCAGAAACAGCAGCTACCTTTGCAGCAGCCCCTGCCCCTGCTTCTGAGGCCCCTGCTTCATGGGCTTCTCTGCCCCCCCTCTACCACTCTGGGTCTGGGGCCCAACCACTATACTCTCTCACACAGTTCTGACAGGCTTTTTCCACTGACTTTCCAGTCTGTCCTTGGCATTTTGGGGTTATGAATTCTGGAAACCACCACAGGTGCTCAAGATTAAGTTACCCCCTACCCCTACCCCCTACCCCCTGTCAGTGCTACAGCAGCCTATGTTGGACTGTGCTCTATTGTCAGCGTGGTATGATAGATGCTTCCTGTGGACCTTCCAGGTTGTCTTGGACTGGAGATTTGCTTCACCCTGTCATTCTGTGGGTTCGGCAGTTCCAGAATGTGTTTGGAGTCATAGGAGTTTTATAGGTATTTGGCACTGTTTGGGGGGAGAGCTGTGTCAAGTCCCTGCTTTTACTCCACCATCTTGGCTCTGACCCCTCAGTGAACTTCTTATGAACCCTGGTTCTCATAAAACTTCACCACTTGGTACCTTATGAGTAACATATAATTAAGGCCCTTGCCATGTAGGCTAGGATAATTTTTCCCTAAAAACTGTCCTTGAGATTTAATTTTCCTAGGGGGGCTAAAACTAAGCTACTGACATAGTTTCCTGGTGGTATTATGTGTGTAATAGAGAAGTCAGAGCAGGATAAGTCCATAGGTCTATGCTTTTCAACATGGCCAGTCTCCGCTGCAAGGCCAGCTCATAGTACAGGAGGTTGTACCCAACTGAATTAGCACTCCATCTTTGTGGAATATTTTTCCATATGATCACTAAGTAAATTTCTCTTTTGTTGACTGCCAGATGGTCTATGCAGTCTCATTTTGTTCCAGTCTCAAACCTGAAACAATGAATTGGATGGAATGAGACCTGATCCACAATGTACTGGGGGCATTCTTTCCTTGATGACCCTCTTTGAAGTTAGATAAGCTGGCACCTGAATGATACTTACATAAGCCCATGCACAACCTCTTTCTAGTTTATACTTACATATATTTACACATGTACTTAGATATGTGTATTGATATTCATATATTAACAGAATACCTAAAGATACTTAATACAACATAGAAAGTAACTGTATACCCAAATTTAAAATGAGAAACAGATGAAGCCATCTTCCAGGCAAGGGAGAGATAAGTAAAGAAGGAGGTTTAGATAGTAAAGACCAAGCTATTTCCTAAGATGAGGATGATCAGTATCTTATTGAATTCACTTTTCACCAGCTTTTCTTATCTTTTGATAAGAGTGGGTGGTTTTTCTATTTCCTGAATAGGGGGAGAAGTGATAGTAGGTAATACTAATTTCTACCCTTTGGTACAAAGATGTAGTTAATTCTATGCTTTTGACTTTTCTCTCAGGCAGGGGGTGGGCAATTGGAGTGATGTGGGGAGAAAGGGAAGAAGGAAGGATTCATTTTAGAGGATAGTTGAACAGATGGGACAGCTTACTCATCTCTGCCAGAATATCAGTAGTGGTTTTTCCTTGACATGCTAATTTGAGTCACAGGAAAGAACAGCAAGGGTAGTTCTCATGATGTCACCCCTCCTCCCCAGGGTCAGCTAGGAAGCATTCAATTGGTACATCTGAGGCTCTGGGTGTTGGCTACTTACATGGGACAAATTGGGATAACTCACAGCTGGAGGTGTATGCAGTACCCACATTGAACTCTGAATTGAGATAGGAACCATGATCTAACTACAGACCTTCTTGGCCAAAAGCAAATCTCAGGCTTAGTTTGCAATGATTCACCTACTTTAGAACATTTACTAAAGGGATGGAGCTGGGATATCAAGACAAGGAAAGGCAATTAGGACTTCTGAGGAGTTCTTTATTTTTTCTTATTCTCTCTCTTTCCTACATTTCTTTATAAGATGTCCTGAAGAGAAACCCTGAAGTATTAACTGACCACAACTAAGTCCAAAAAAATCTAGTTTTTTTTTTCTTTTTCCCATTACCCCATAGAATCCTAGGTGGACAACTGAAAGGAACTTTAGAGGTCACTTAGTCTAACCCTCTAATTTTTCATATGAGGCAATTGAGGCTCAGAAAAGTGTAATGACTTGTCTAATGTCACACAGAGCCAGAGCTGGGATTGAAATCTGACTCAAAGCACGTTACCTATTGTATCACTCACCCTTAGAAAATCTAGATAGCTCCCCTTTACTACTACTAGCCCGGAGAGAGAGAGTGAACAAAAAACCTATAAAAATACCTTCTTATGTAGTTAATGATATGAATTGCAAAGTACATTATCTCATTCAGTCCTCCTCCTTACTCCCCTTTCATTATGTAAACTATTAATAGGTAGAAACTCTGCTTTTGGTGGCTCTGTGGTGCAAAAATGTCTCTCAGCTGTGTACTCCACACTTGTGCAAGCCAGTTCCAGGCTGATAGTCAACAGAAGCCAGCCCACTGCAGGAATTCCCTGTATTATTCCTTGTCACTCTTTTCCAGAGGCCTCATTAGCATCCAAGAACTCCACCCCTTCTTTGTTACTCTTGGGTGGTGAACAACCTAGAAGAAAATGGGCTAGAGAAACCAGGCAACATTTTTTTTTTCCCACTGGGAAGGTAAACGTTTGTTGGAAGAAGCAAATTAATTGGATCTGGGGGCAGGGAGATATGGAGAGAAACTGTGTGGGAAAGTATTAGTTCAAGTGACCTCTCAAAACTAAAGACTCTTTGGCAACAAATAGTGAATAAAGCGAACTCCTTGGGGAAAGATATTAGGGTTCCTAGGAAACTGAAGCAAAAAAGGCTGCAGAATCTTACATAATTAGGCCATAAATAGAAAGTAGCTAGGTTTTAGAAATGTCTGTAGAGAATGGACAAAAGTTATCTCTCCAAACTTGCCCCTCCAGGGGAACAGATATAAATTCCCTTTGATTTATATTTTTAAAGTTAAATTCCCATTCGTTTAAAGCTACTGGACGGATCAGAGCTCAACATCATCATCTCTAATATGGTTCCGGCTGAGTACAACATGCCTGTTCTTTGTTTAGCCATCATCAATGTCCCCAAAAGCTTCATGGTATTGCTATCTCTGTTTAGCTGTGACCATTATGTGTAAAGGGCCATTGGCCTAATCATCTATTGGTTATTCATTCTCTCCCAAGGGTCCACATCTTCCAAAGGGGTTGGTAAAGGAGTTACAAACTCATTCACTTCTGAAGGTTCAGTTAGTCTCTGTAGATTGATGGTTCTCTGAGAAGAGCCAAATGATTTAATGCTGACTGATGCATGCCAAAGATGCTTCATTTGAATCATTATATTTTGGAAGTAATGTATGTATTCAGTTTCGTCTTATTGATCACCATCATTATGGCCCAATTGTTATAGTCTCATGACATTCATGAAAATATGTTTTGGAAGCATCAGAAGAAAGAAAAGGTAATTCTAACAATTCTCTGTTCCAGTCAAACTATCTACAACATATTCTCTATGCATATCATTCCATCTCTTGTCCCCATGTTTCTGCATCTCTTATCTAGAATGCATTCCCTCTTCACCTCTGCCTTTTCTCTCCTGGCCATGTTCTGACTTTCTGGACTTCAACACTGAAGTCTTAGCCTGGAAGCTCCCTCAGGGCCAGGGGCCTCATCACCTTGGAATAACCATCAGTCATGCTGGTCCCCTCCTCCCATTGGTGAGTTCCTCTTGAGGCTGCCATTTTGTGTTCTGTGCTTCAGACTTTCTGGCCTTCTGTGCACCTTCCTCCCTCCCCTTTTCAGCTTTCTTTTGTGGGTTGTCTACCCAATGACAATGTAAGGTCTTTGAAGGCAGGAAGTAACTTTCTTTTTGTCTTCAACATTTAGCACATTGCCTGGCATATAGTGAGCACTTGGTAAATGTTTCTTTCCTTGCCTTGCCTTGCCTAAGAATAACCAGAAGGCCTGTCTCCATTTTTGTAGCTGTTATTTTCCACTCCCTCTTAAAATGACTTTGTATTCATCTATTTATTATTTACATTATGTACAATTACATTATAATAGTTTACTTTATTCATAGGGCCAGAAACAAGTATTTAAGTGACAACTATATGCTCAGAGTTTTGCTAATCACTTTACAAATATTATCTTCTTTGATCATCACAACAATCTTCTGTGGTAGGTGCTAGTATTGTCCCCATATTAAAGTTGAGGAAACTGAGGCAGAGAGAGTTTAAGTGACTTGCCCTAAATCAAGTGTCTTGGATCACTTGTTAAATGACTAGATTCTAGCTAGTAAGTGTCTGAGGCTGATTTTGAACTTAGGTCTTCCTGACTCTAGACCCAGTCATTGTCTACTATGCCACTTACCTGCTTGGATCCATCTGCCTCCTCCTCAGTAGAATGTCAACTCCTTGAGGGAGTTTTGTTTTGGTTTTGGTATACCCAGCCTCAAGAAGAGTACACAGTATCTTGCATGTTGTAGGAATTTGATACATATTTATAGATAGAACTATGGATGTATGTTGATGTGGATACATGTTGAATCAGATTGGACAGAAACAACTGAGTGGTACAGTGGATAGAGTGCTGGATCTGGAGTCAAGAAGACCCAAGTTCAAACCTAGTCTCAAACACTTAATCTTTTGCAAATCCCTCTGTCTACCCTAGTTTCCTCTTCTATAAAATGGTGGCCATACTAGCATTTACTTACCGATGTTGTTGTGAGTGAGAATAAAATGAGAAGATATTTGTAAAGTGCTTGACAAACCTTAAAGCACTCTATGAATGTTAGAGATTAGCTATTATTTCTTTCTTTTCCCACTGCTCCCCACATCTGAGCTATCCTTCAACCTCTTCTACAGCAATCCAGCTTCTTATTCTTTAAGGTCTACCTCAATAAAGCCTTTCCTGACTATTTTAGTCCACTCCCAAGGACTCTATCTTCTGTCATCTGTACCATGTAATCTAGCACCTGATTCCATCCTGCCTAGTATTATTCTCTAACTGCTGCCTTCAGAAAACCTGACCTCTCCAAACTGCAGAGTAAATTCCTTGAGAGAAAGGAGTACACCTTCCCCTGCTATCATATTTCTTACAGTATCTAGAAAGGCACATAGACTACCTCATGGATATTTACTGATTTGCCATGAACTCCAGCCAGAGGCAGTGAGATGAAAAGAGTGTGCTGACACAGGTAATACTGGGTTTGGAGATGTAGTTGGAAGATTAAATTATGTGGTGGACTTGGAAGGTGTAACCTTCCTCCATAAAATGGACAAGATGAATGGCTCACCAGAATGATTTTAAATAGCCAACTTTTTCTCCACTGACCTTTTCTAACCTAACTGTTTTTGTGTTCTGACAGGCAGAAGGCAGAGGATGTTTTACATGTGGAGTTAAGAGTTGGAGGATCTGATTGCTTGTAGGAAGTCACCCACTGTGGGGAGAATGCCTGTGCTTCATCACAAGACTAGGGGACAGCTCACCAGAGACACAGCCACATTTAGCCCAGTGTTCTTGTGGTTCTGCCTTTTCATTTGCTTCCAATCTGTTTGGCATTTTTCTTGGACATCTAATTTTAGAAAGGTCATGCTTGACTCATAAAAGAACCATTGGATGGCTTTTATTTAGTGTGATCCTGAGAACTTCCTCTGAGCCTTGTATGAAACATAGACTTCTATATTTATGAAGGGGATGCCTCTTTATAATCCTCTCAAGCCTGGCCCTGCATAGCTGGTCCCTCCCTCAATCTCTTCCTCTTATAGGCTGATGTTCAGTTTTTTAGGACAGATGACACTGGTAGAAGTAAAGCCCAACTGGCTGGGGGAAACCTGCCTCCTATGTCTCCTATTAAAAGGACTCCCAGGATGCCCCAGGAATTGTGAAAGTAGTACAACCTACCATATATAGTCATATACATGATATCTAATAAACCTGCTAATGAGTACTTGTCTACCAAGTGTGTGCTGCTAACCTTGGCCTCATTTATCATGCTTTGGCTGGCATACTCAAGGATGAAGGATGAAGTAGCTAATGCCATCTTATTTGAAATAGATGTCTTGCCTTCTCTCTGGATAGTTGTTTGTTTTATTGGTTAATGACTAGATTCTGCTGCATTCTAAATCTGAGGCCTATGTTATGAGCATGGCAAGTAAACTAGCATATAGAGTCACTTGTACAAGCTCTCAGCAGAGACTTACAATATCATTTTAAAATTTGAAGTACCCTCTTGTTCATTTTTTTCAAATATTTTTGAACAAAAAATAAGGATTTTTTCTAATTGGCTCCCTGTGGGTTTCAGGTTTTGTTATGTTACGTTATGTTTCTTTGGTGGGCATCAGGAGATCTGCAATGGGTACCTCTGGCTGAGGGGTGGGGTGAGAGGATCTATACATATTTTTTTTCTTTTTGGTTTTGTCTGTGACTTCAGCTCTGCCTGTGTTTTGGGGCTTTGATTTCTTTAAACTGTTTTATAGAGTTGGGTCCTGTAGCTCCCATTCAGGTTCAATCCTTGTTTGAATGCCAACTGCAGCTCCCACCACCTACCTTCAACCAACTCTATGCATTGTGGAAGAAAAATAAGAGATGGGGTAGGGGGATGGGGAGAAGATACAGTATAGCATAATACAATATAGACTCATGTAAATAGTACTTACCCAGCACAGTTCTAATAAACCAACTTTATGCATGTCTAGTCCACTAGAGGTAAACACCCATGCAGACAACGGAGCAGAGTTATTTTTAGAGACCCACATTCAGATGTTCCTATAGTCTAAACAACTATGAGAAGGCGGCCAAAATTTCTCCATTAATCACAGTGAGCTAGTACTTTTTATTCAATTGGATATGCTGAAGCAAATGGGAGAGAGGGTAGAAGTAGCAAGGGGCGGGGAACCATCATTTCAAAATATAGGTTTTAGCCAGAGATTTAGGGTTCATACTTATGGATTTCAGTCATAAATAAAAGCATAATTATAGTATTTTCTTTAAAGTGCTATTATTAAAAGGGATGGGGAGGGCATTTTGTCAGCCTGCTAATTTTTTTGGTTTAGAGATCTATTGGAATGAAATGAGAAGAAGCTCTAAATTTTCATTCTATAATGCAAGGGAAAACTCTGCTGGGAAAGGTACACACTAATGTTGTATTCTGTAAACCCTTTACTGCTCCCCACCCCTTCCTCAAACACACACACACACATTTTGCACCATAGAGCTGTAAATGGAAAGAGGGAGTGTGAATTCAGATCTGTTTCTCTGTGTGGAGCTGTAAAGGAAGAAGGCAGTTATTCAGTGACCAGAGAGATATAGAGAAAACTGAATGATAGAGTGGAAATAAGCTAGTACCTGCATGACTTGGGACAAGTCAACTTTTTTTGGATTGTTTTGTTGTCTGTAAAATTGAGAGTGTTGTGACTGTTTACTATTGAGGGCCTTTTCATCTGTATGATGTTATGGTCCATAGAATAAGAAGGGTTGGAGCAGCAGGCCATCCGAGATCCCTTCTAGGTCTGAATCTGTGATGCTGTGAACTTTGAGCATGACTTTATGGAGACTCAGATCTCAAAGTAGGATAAAAAGTGAAAGAGCATCCTCTCACTGATGGACTGTAGGGGTGTGTGTGTGTGTGTGTGTGTGTGTGTGTGTCTGTGTGTGTGTGTGTGTGTGTGTGTGTGTGTGTCTGTGTCTGTCTGTGTCTGTGTGTGTCTGTGTGTGTCTGTGTGTGTGTGTGTGTGTGTGTGTGTGTCTGTGTCTGTGTGTGTCTGTGTCTGTGTGTGTCTGTGTGTGTCTGTGTGTGTCTGTGTGTGTGTGTGTGTGTAGAGAAAACTTATTTTGGTTCTTGGAAAGGAATTGCTTCACAATCATTGCTGTTACCACTTTTGGTCTCTCCTTTCCTGGAGCCAGCAGGCATGTTTTCATTGATTGAATATAGAAGTGGCTTGAAACTTTTTTTTTTCCCTTTGACTAGTGCGTCTTTTAGGTATATGTTATATCACAAGTGGGAATAGTTGTCCAATTGCAATGGGGTTGGCCTGTCATTAGACGGGACCTGCCAAAGCATAAAGAAAAGCTTAATTTAGGGTTTAGCAAATGATGAATTTAATAATAAAATAAGCACTCTTATTGAGTCTAAAAATTGAGATACTGTTTCATTAAGGAAGCAGCGGGGAAAAGTGAAAGGAACGCTAGATTTGGAGCATGAACACCTAGATCTTAGTCATGTACCATCTGCCTAAACTGAGGCATGTCACTTTTCTTCCTGGGCCTCAGTTTACTCATCTGTCAGATGACAGGACTGGACTAAATGATGTAGCTCTATAATCCTATGATCTTTGAACTTTTTTTAAAAGAAAAAACTTCTAGAATTTCTCTTGGGAATACATGATGCCTTTCAAATGGTAGCTAGACCAGATAGACCACAAGATGGCAGGTATTTTCACTTGGCTATCACATACAGAAACCATATGATTTCATGTGTTCTAAACTTGGAGTCATGAGACCTGGGTTCTAGAACTGTGTGACCTGTGAGTTTGTCAATAAAAATTTATTAAGAATGCTGGTAGCATTTTCATATATATGTTAAATTCCAGTTCTATGCCTGGTAGAAGAAGAAAGGCAAAGGATAGTCCAACCTGGCATAAGTCAATCAATCAATCAATCAGCCTTTTTTAAGTATCTACTACATACCGGGTACTATGCCTCTGGAAGCAGAGGGCCCAAGTTCAATCTTGTCTCTAATGTTTACGAATTATGAGATCTTGGATCAATCACTCATCCCTAGTTTTCAGTTTTCACGTCTATAAAATAAGTGATTCCCCAAAGACTCTACATTTATCATCTAAGTTATTTAATCTGTCTCTGAATCAGTTTCCTCATTTATAGAATGAGTATAATATTACTTTACTACTTTTTATTACTTTCATTACTTTTCGCTGTCTGTCTGCTGGAGTTGCTGTGAGGAGAACTTCTGGTAAAAAAAACCACGTCCTGATAATGTGATTAGCAAGAGGAAAATGGAGTATTAGTGGTGATGTAACTCAGTATTTGCTTTGGGGAGAGCAAAAGAAGGCCTCTTTCCTTCTTTTTTCTTTCTCCTGTTTCACCGTTCTAAAAACCAAAGATATGTGTGGCTGAAGGCTGTGGTCAGGGAGTGGACCCATTTTGGAGGTGTAAGGAGACTTAGCAGTCATTTAATGTAGTCCTTCATTTTATAGATGATGTCATTCCCTTCCCCCTATTTTCCCCTCTCTTCCTCACCATTTTAGATCTTGAATGTCCATCTTTGTTAGTTCTTTGTATGTGTTCATCCCATCCTTTCTTTATTCTTGTCCATGTTTGACCTGTCTGCCCTGAGAGCCCCTCCTGGTAGGCCTTCTCCATGTGATGGATCAGGGAAGGTGTGGTGTTGCCAATCCAAGTAGCCGTTGCCTGAGGGTGCTCTCCTACACATGCTTGTTGGCAAACACTTTCACATGTTCCTGAAAAATATACATTTTCCCTGCAGTGAGAAACCCATGATCACCTAACTTAGGATGTTTTTTTTTTTTTTTAAATACAGAGCATTTACTCTGTGGTTTAAAAGAGTTGAATTTCAATGTTGCAAGTGAAACCAGCAGTGTTGTGTTAAAAAAAAAAAATTCAGCTGGTAGATTACATATGTAAACCGGTGGTTATTTGAGGAAATAACAGAGAATAGAAGGAAAGGATCAGGGGCGGAGTTGAGTTTAATTAGAGGAGGGCTTTCTTTTTTTAACCTCATAGATTTTATCTGCCTGGCAGCAGCTGCCTAGTATTTGAGATATATAAGGCTTTCACTAATTATGAGTATTTGACATAGCAAAAATAAGGATCGATACGTTTATATTTCAAGGTCAGTGTTTTGTACTGTAAGGAGCCAGAGCAACAGAATGAGAAAACTCAGGTCTTTTTAGTATATTATAATGAAATCTTGCAATAATGATTATTTGGGTAGAAGACAAACATCTGTCTTATTGGGTTTCCTTATCAATAGTCAGCATTTATATTGCACTTGAGGTTTGCAAAACAGTTTACAAATTGGTTCCTCACAATAACTCTGTGCTATTATTATTCCCATTTTACCTTTGAGAAAACTGAGGCCAACAGACATTAAGTGACTTTCCTAGGGGGACACAGTTGGTAAGTCTGTGAGGATAGAACTGAACTCATTTCTTCCCAAACTCCAAGTCCAGTGCTCTATCTATACTGCCACCAGCTCATGTTAGAATGACAGAGTTGTACTCATGCATCATTATAGACTGAAACACCCCACGTATCTAGCTGTAATGTTTCTAGCAACTTTATCCATTTGGAACATAGTCCTGAGCAAAGAAATATAGAATTTTTAAAAAAACATCATAGGGTCATAGATCATATTAGAAATGATTTATCCTTCCTCAAATTTCTCATGGCACTTTTAAGTTCCTTGAAATTTTACTCTATGTTTGTGTATTCTTAAATAATATGTTCTGATGGTCATATCTTTGCATTAGTAATCCTTACAAGCTTCTAAACTCTTTGAGGGTAACTTCTATATCTTATTTCAGCATGATATGTTCTCATGACATGGTTCAATGCCTTGAACAGAGTAGTGGGCAATCAAATTCAATTCAGTGTAATTGTTGGTGGTAGAGTTTTTGGAAAGTATTAGTGGATAATTCTCAGAGGGTGTTCATCGAGAAACACAGCTATCTCCTGATCTGTCAGTGGTATCTCTTTGTGGAATCCACTGGTGTAACAGAATTGAAGTGCTAGTCTTTGATGTGAACATGAGTGTGGTGGTCTTTGTGTGGGGAATAACCATAATTGGAAAGTCATCCAGTGTTACTTAGTAGGATTGGAATTAGCCCATAGCACCTCTTTACAAGAAGAGTGTTTTGAAATAGAATGGGTGAGGGGAAGAAGAAAATGAGAGGTAAAATAAAATCAATAATCAAATGAAAAAATGTAGGCAGGATTAACAGAGGAAGGTCTCCCGGGAGCACACAGATCGACAGACTGAAATCGTTTTCACTTACTGGACAATGTATTGTTTCTGTTCCAATTTCTTCAGACTTCCCAATGGTGTAGAGGTAAAGCCATCCTTATAAAATGGATTTGGAATCCAGATTTTCCGCATTTACAATCCATCCTCCAAACAACTGCCAAAATGATCTTCCTAAAGCCCAGGTCTTACTCAGTAAGTTTCAATGGCTCTCCATTGCCCTTGGGGCAACTTGATGATACAGTGGATAGGGTGCCAGGCCTGGAGTCAGGAAGACTCCTCCTCCTCCTGATTTCAGATCTGGTCTCAGACACTCACTGGCAATATGATCCTGGACAAGTCACTTAACCTTGTTTGCCTCAGTTTCCTCATCTGTAAAATGATTTGGAGAAGGAAATGGCAAACTACTCTAATAAGCCTGCCAAGAAGATCCCAAATGGGGTCATGAAGAGCTGGATACAACTGAAGATGACTGAACAACAATTACCCTTGGGGTTAAATACAGAAACCTTTGTTTGATATTTCAAGCCGTTTACAGTCTGGGTCCCTCCCATATTTCCAGGCTGATTACATTTTACTCTCCATTGCGTACTCTATGCTACAGCCAACGTGGCTTATGTCTGTCTCTCTTATATGATATTCCATCTTGCCCCCTTTGCTCTCTTTTCCTCTTGGATTCAAGACTCAGCCACCTCTTTAAAGAAGTCTTTCATGATTTTCTCAGTTGTTAGTGTTCTGTCCCACCTCCTATCACTTTATTTATTTTCCAGTCATTTCTTCTTCATTCTAATCTAGGAACACATTATATCTACCAGTAGAATATATGGTTCCTGAGGGAAGGACTGTCTCACATTTTTTGCTTGTATCCCCAGCATTTAATATTATGTCTAACAAATATTAGTTACTTAGTAAAAGCTTGTTGATTGATAGATTGAGTGGATGATTGAATTAATTGCCTTTGTGTCTTAAATTGTATACCTAGTGCACAATCTAGATAACTAGGACCACCCCTTTTAATAATTCTGCTTCCTCTTCCAAGTTTTTATGTTCATTAAATTTGACCTGGGTATTGTCACATATTTTTAGTGATAGATTAAAATCGTTTAATGTCATTCTATTTTTAAAATGTCTATAAGAAAGATCTGTGAAGTCTTAGCTTACTAGACTATAAGCTCTGTGAGGTTGGAAATTGTGACTTAAATAAACTATTTCCCCAATGCCTACTTCAGTGTTCTGAACACAGAAGCTCGTTAATAAATCTTTGTTGCATTTAATTAAATAGTGATGCCTTATTTTTCACTTTCTCCTGAAGCCCCTTTTTTTTGGCAAATGCTTTTCTTGCTGTTGAAAAATCTAAAAATACATAAAGAATTCCAGGTAGAGTATTGTAAAGTGAGAGGTCATACTTCTGACTCATGCAGCACACTTACCAGGATTGTTAGCGGAACCCATTTGAGTTACCCATTCAGAATGAAAGGACCTGGAGTTTTCTTTGTGTAAGAGAGGCATTGCTATGGGATGTGATTACAGTTATATTGTACTATCCTTTAATACTTGATTTTTTTGTATTGAAGATTGTGCTTAGTGTTTCTGATTTCTAATTTTACCTCCCGCACATTTACTGGTATTTGAGTAATATTCAGGAAGAAAGGTGAAGTAAAAGAACAATGGATACCCCCTCCTCCCCAGCAGTAACCTACTAATGAGAAGGTTTGTTGTAATACTAAATAATATTCCTCAATTGCTTTTTAGGGGATTTTAGATTTAGATATAGTTGTAATTAGTCAGATCTGATAGAAAGAGACCCAGGTCCTCATTATAACTCTAATATTAAATTTCTAAGAGAGCATCGCTTTGACCTTTTACTTCCTTAGACCTCAGTTTCTTCATCCATAAAATAAAAGGATTAGTGGTCACTAAAATCAAATACATACTACACAGGGAGTACACAGGATGACCCACTGGCATGTGGGAAGAAAATGTTAGATTTTGACTATTTTTTGAAAAGATATTTTTTTTAAACATTTTCAAATAGTTACCATGTTTTTGGACTTCAAATGTGGCCTCAGACACTTACCAGTAATGTGACTCTGGGCAAGTCACTTAACCTTGTTTGCCTCAGTCTCTTTTTCACATTATATATGGTACTTTAGTCATATTGAGGGAAGATTTAGAATTTCACAGAGTGGAGGGGTTGACATCAAACACCTTCCTCATTCACTTCTTTTTAGTCTTTATTTACATGTGCCCAGTTAAATAGCCTTAATTATTAACTAGTTCAAGGGTAGCAAACTAATCCTCACAAAATGGAGTAGAGGTCTGAGGAGAATCCAGCAAAGACAAATAAAACAAAACAAAACCCAACCATGGATTGAAGGTACTACTAATAATGTGAACCCAAGCAAATAAGAAAATGGGCAATACTTTCCTTATGCCCTCATAAGTTGACTCTTTGTCAGTTACACAGTACTGTAAAAACAAAGGTGATCTAATCAGAGCAGAGAAGTTGGCCTCCCCAAATTGAAGTGATCAAGATAATTTGATATATGGATTTTTATCCACTCTCATCAGTGATAACCTCACCCTATATGTGTATTGAACCCTGAGAAATTAGCCAGTGATAATAATGAGCCATTATGATTAATGAGGCATTAAAAAACCAAGCTTTTGTTCTCAAAAGTGGTGTAGCAACTGTAAAAATTCCCACATTTTTGTGCTTTAAAAACTTGGAAATAGAATTTTTTAACTTTTTTAGAAATTATCTCAAAGCATTAATTTCTGCTGGTTTTAAACTCATTTGTTTTATGTATATATGTTTGTGTGTGTGTGTGTGCACGTACGTGCATATGTGTGTGTATTCATCTTTCCCAGTGTCAATCAGTTGTTCTTGTAAACTAGTCAGAAGGCACTGTATATATGTCTATATACATATACTTACACACATGAAAATACACATATACATATATAAACATATTATATATTTTTATTATATTATATTATGTGTGCAATGCCTTCTGACTAGTTTATAAGAACAATTGATTGACATAGGGGAAGGTGAAAATTTATTAGCTGAATTTTATCAAAAACATTTGATAAATGGGCTTGGAAAAAATGAGTAGCATGATTTAATAAGTACAGACAATCATTCACTTCTTCTGTTTGGTTCTACATATCTTCATGAGTTATCTTTTTCAGCTCTTGACAGTCATTAAGACCAGGTAGAAGAACAAACTGAACTTAGAATCAGACCACTGAATTTTTAAAAGTAGTGAAACATATTCAGTCTCATTGTCAAAGAGGTTTCTGTACCATTCATAGATGAATAAATAAGTTAAAATATTTGTTTTATTTCATAGTTATTCCATTCTTGTAATGTCTTTTGTATATTTTATCATATAAACAATTTATTAGTACAGGTTTATAATTTTCAAATAAACACAAATATGTTGGATTGCTTATTTATTTTTTATTAATGGGGTATGTGATTTTTTTTAAAAAATGGAAGATTGCTAAACAGGATATCACTGAGATTCCTTCGAGGTACAAGTTTATGACTCTACTAATCAATGAATCAGTGTACTTATGAAGGAACTGAATTTTATCAAATGACATTTTCCTTATGAATGAAGTTAAATAAAAAAGAAGTTGCAGCTAAAGGGAGGATAGTTCATTGATCCTGCTTGGAGAGGAATGGATCAATCAACCAACAAGCATTTACTAAGCACCTGTTAAATGTCGGGCACTGGTTTAGGTCCTGGGAATGCAAATATAATAAATGGAATATCCCTTCTTGTAAGGAGCTTATGTTTGAATGGGGGAGACAACATCAATGTGTATACAGAATACATATAAAGAAACATATTTAAATAATTACAAAAGTAATTCAATTCACAGTAGTTTGGGAGTTAACACACTAGCTGTTGCAGGTCGGGGTAGAGATCAGGAAAGTCTTCATGCAGAAGATGGTGCTTGAACTCTACCTTGAAGGAAGAGAGGGATTCTCTGAGGCAGAAATAAGGAAGGAGTGTGTTTCAACTTGAGTAATGACCAGTACACAGGCAAAAAGATAGGAGATGGTGTGTCAAGTGTGAGGAATAGAGATCTGGCCAGTTTGGTTGAATTGTAGAGCATGGGAGGGGCAGTAATGTCCAGTGAAGCTAGAAAAAAGGTAGTCTAGGTTGTGAAGGACTTTAAAAGTGAAACAGAGAAGGTTACGTTTTATCCTAGTGGTAACAGGGAGCCACTGGAGTTAATTTAGTTGAGATGACATTAGTAGTAATAACTTTGGTTGCCGTGTGGTAGATGGATTGAAGTATGGAGAAACCAGAGGTAGGGAGATCAACTGGGAGACCAATGCAATAATTGAGATGAGAGGTAATGAGTATTCACATGTCAACAGAGATATGAGAGATGTCACATATTTGGCAACTGATTGGATATGTGGAATGAAGGAGACTGGGAAGTTGAGAATGTCAAGGTTATAAACCTAGAAGATTGTATTATTTTATAGGCCTTCTATGACAAATTTCCTATTAGTGTGGCTATGGTACTGGCATTTTCCAAGGCCAACAGCCCTGACCCACAGATACCCAGTTTGGTGGGAATAGAGAGAAAGAGTTGGAGATTCACTTAAGTTTGGGGCTAGACTATCTCTACACTGTCCATGCTTGTCTCTCCCCAGAAGTCTTCTCTAGCAAAGATGTTAAAAGGTAGTCCAATGGCTTGGTTATAAAAGTTCCAGCATGCAGTGTGTTAAGCGGCTTCCTTAGAAATGGTCACCTGAGGCTGTAAGAGCTTAGGATAGGTTCTCAACTGTTGGTGCTTTCCAGGTGAGAATATATGAAGATGCTAAGGAAAGACCGAGCTGACCAATAAGTGTTCCATCTGTTCTGGAATCTTGCCAACAACGAACCACAAGCCTTCCAGTCTCTAGTTTCTGAAAACTGCCTTTGCCTTTTTTATACTAGAACAACAGCATTTTCCCATTTCCATTATATTGGCATCCCTGTCAACTAGGCCAGTCTCCAGGCTGGATAGGATAACAAAAAGTTGTTCAAGAGGAAAATGAAGTCCAGCAAAGCATTGAGCTCCTCTAAATAAGTTAAATTCTCTAGGAGGAAATGAATTACACCATTCTGCAGAGTTGCTGAAAAGTTATTGGTGGTGGTTTAGTCATCACAATTACAGAAAATTAACATTTTGTGAGTTCTGAGAGGCAGAAAATCTGGGTTCAAGTCCAAACTGTGTCACTTGGTAGCTGTGTTACTTGGGACAGATCACCTGACCTCTCTGAGCTCCATTTTTTTTTGTTAAGTGAGAATGATAGTACTTATAACCTTCTTCACAGGGTTATAGTCAGGACCATATAATAAATTTATGTAACATTTGCAATTTTTACAAAGTTCTTTCCCTACAGCAACCATAAGAGTTAGGCAGTTCAAGTATTATCCCTAATTTGGCAGAGGAGAACTTGGAGTCAGAGAGATTAATTGGATTTCTCAATGTCACACAGTTAATAGGTGGCAGAACTAGTATTCAAACCCAGATTTTCTAAAAATATATGTATATTTTAAATATATATTATATATAAATATATCTGTAGGTATAAATGTTTATATAAATAGAAACATATACATATAAATATATATTTTTCTTAAAAATACCATCTATGGTACTCTTTCCACTATCCTAAGTTGCCTCCATAATTTTAATACATGTAACTTTTTCAGTCATGTTCTACTGTCTCCCCATTTGGGGTTTTCTTGGCAGAGGTATTGGAATAGTTTGCCATTTCCTTCTCCATCTCATTTTACAGATGAGGAAATTGAGGTCCAGAGGGGTTAAGGTACTTGTCCAAGGTCACACAGCCAATGTCTGAAGCCAAATTTGAATTCATGTCTTCCTCCCTCCAAGGCCAGCACTCTATGCACTGCATCACCTAATTGCATTTGACAAATTCCCTTTTTTTTTTCGGTTAACCATGTTAATATTATAGTATTTCCCTAAGCAACAAGGCTATTCTCTTTTCTCTCTGGCAAAAGGAGTCTTTCTCCTGTCTTGGTCTGGGAAGCAGCACAGGAATTCGAGTCCCAGCCCCGAGGATTACCCATTGTTTATCCTTTGCTGTCCTCTTCTGCAGCTCCAGTGGCCATACCTGTTGTATTTAATAGTTTTCTAAGCTAACCACAGTTTGGTAGCCTGGATGGGGTATGGAAACACTGCAAGACAGAAGGGAGGTAGGTGGTGGAAGCTCATGAAAGGGAAATAGCCCCAAAGCACGATTTAACATTTGCATTGTAACCTTGTGCCAGAAGCTGTGTATGAAATAAAAAGGAAATTGAGACAAATGAGATATAAAGATATAAGAACAAGCAGGAGCACCCTTTCACACATCTGAACTAATGCATGGAGAGAGGAAGGACGGTTCTCCAAATGCCTTCCCCTCCTTTAATGTTTAAGTAGTAGTTTGATCAAAAAACATAAATTAGCTAGCTCATGGTAACAACAACAAAAAAAAACTACTGTCCGTAGGCCATTTGCATCCTGGGGGCACACAAAGGCCCATGATTTCATTAGTGGTTATACTTCCCAAATTTTTCTTTTTTCTTCTAACAGACTTTGTAGCAGTGGGTAAACCAAGAGATGCTGAACTTAATGTTCTCATTAAAATGGCAAAGCGGCTCTATTCCTGTAAGACTAAGGTTATAATTACTTTATCTTTGTAAATTCAGAAAATTTGCTAGGACCTCTTGTGGCAGTATTCTCCTAATTTTCTTTGTTAGGAAGGACTTTGTGGATGGATTGAAGGGATCAGGTACAGAACTGCGTTCCCCTGAGTAGTATCTTTGAATTACAGACTCATGGAATCTTAGCCTCAGAGAGGACAGAAGCATCCAGTCCGAACTTTCCCTGATAAATGGTATCCTTTCATGATGTGCCTGAAAAATACTCATGAAGATTCTATGATATGGTAGAAGTAATATTGGTCTTTGAGTAAGAAAACCTGAATTTAAGTCCTTAGTCTGATACTTCTTAACTTCAAAGTCTAAATATGTCTCAGTTTGTCTTCTCTAAGATGGGGATAATGCTGTTTGTACTACCTACCTCACAGGCTCATTGTGAGCATGTAACCCTTAAAATGCTATATAAATGTAAGCTATTATTAAATGTGAGCAACCTCCTTGGAGGCCTTGGAAGAATTGTGTTATAGTGGAGGGAGAGCTGACCTTGGTGGTAGAAAGTATGTGGTTCAAGTCTGGCCTCTGACCATTACCTTGGGTTGAGTTATTTTCCCTTTTGATGTTCTAGGAAATTCCTTAAGACTATAAATTGCATAGTAGTTGCCAATCTGCGTATGGTAGAGGGTTTTTTTCTTAGAAGGAGGTTGCTCCACCGATAAAAATACAAGTCCTGATCCCTTCATCTTGAAGCATCCACTTTGAGAGTGCTATAGCTGGTAAAAAGGTTTTGTCCTCCCTTGTACTGAACATAAAGCCTATTCCCTATAATTTCTGCCTATCGTACCTAGTTCTGTTTTCCAGGACCAAGAAAAATCAATCAAATCTCTCACTGGTGTGTCAATGTTTAACATATGTTAAATTAGTAATTAGCTCTATTAGTAGAAGATAGTGGCCCCTACCCACTGCTCCATTGCAGAGATGAGAGATGAAACATTGCCTGTGTTTTTAGACTTTTTCAATACATTGATCAGTTTGCTAATTTCCCCTCTCATTTTCCTCTTTTTTTTAATAGTCCTTTTTATATGGGATAGTTCTCTGGGAGGAGGTAGGTGGGTGATGGATGCTGGGAGAAATTTAAGCAATACAAAACCAAAAGATACCAATAATTTTTTTTTTAAAGTAGATAGAAAAATTGTGATCATTCCCTCTTAAGTACTATCTTCACCAGACTAATCATCTCCATTTCTTTCACTGATTCTCTTATGGCATAATTCCAAGCCTCCTGACCCCCCCAAATCACCTTTTCTGGAAACTCTCTAGATTGTGAATGCCCTCCTTAAAATGGGGTACCAGAGCTGGATAAAATATTACAGTTATACTCTAACCAGGGCAGAGCACAGAGGAGCCATTATCTCCCTTGTTCGACATGTATGGTGTATTTCTGTTCATGTGTTCCAAGACTGTGTTGGTTCTTTGAAGGTTATTTCCTGATGCTGACTTATTTGGCTTGTCATGCTTTAAGGGACCGCTCCCCCTCCCCCTTCCATATCTCTGTCACACAAATGCTTTTCAGTTGTATTAGTCCTGTACAATATATAGGTGGTTTTTTGAACCCATGTATGTGTCTTTACATTTTTTAATAATGATAATAATGAAAACTGACATTTACGTAGTATTTTAAGTTTTGCAAAGCTCTTCATATAAACGCTTTCATTTGATTCTCACAACAGCTTTATTGTGATTAAAGTGATTATGATCAAGCTGGTAGGTGATAAAATTTCATCTTATTAGAATTAGCCCATTGTTCCAATCTTTGGAGACCTTTCTTCATCCAGTGTATGAAACAGAAACTCTAGGAGTCTTGCCCACCCTGATTGATTCTTTTGTGAAGGCAAATTCGGCCATCTTTTCCCGTAATTCTTACCTAACCTTTCACTACTGAATGGGTGTTGCCTCAGATAAACTGAGGCCTGGAAAAGACCTTAGCTTAAAAAGGTCAAGATCTTCCACTGCATCCTGGGCCATTGCCAGTCATTCTGATCTATGTCTTGATACAGCATTCTGTGATTTTGGAGGAGAGTAGTGGGGCTGATGTGTCTGCACAGTTCTGCCTTACTTAAATCCAATTCATTTGCAAGTCAAGATGTCAGCCTCCTGGTGTTATTGGTGCTCCTCAAGAACGAAGGGCAAGCAACCACAAACAAAAAACAAACAAGGTATCCCCACAACTTTCTCATACACACACTTGATAAGCATGCTGCTTGTGTCTTCCTTGTTTGTGTTTTTTTTTTTTTTTAAGTACAAATCAAAGCCAAGGATAGAGTTCTGTGGTTCACTTATATAGACACCCTTCCAAAATAGCATTAGGTGTTGATTGTCCAGTCATAGAATTCTACTTTACTTCAGAATCTACCTTAATCCCTTCATCTCTTATGTGTTAACCTCTAGCCCATGTTTTGTCCATTTTGACCATAAGAATGTCATGAGGGACTTTGTCAAATGTCTTCCTGAAATGCAGGCACATGTGGCATTTGTCTAATGTGCCAATGCAGTAACCCTATTTAAAAAAAAAGAAAAAAGGAAAGAAGGTTAATTTGGGGTCACTTGTTCTTAATGAATCCATGCTGGTTTGCAGTGATTGCATTCTTTGAGTACTCATAAACTATTTGTCTAATCATTCATTCTAGAGCTTTGCTAAGAATCAACATGAAGTCCTCTGACCTCTGTAGCTTGAAGACTTCAGCTTCTTGCCTCTTGAAAACTGGAACAAAACTTTCTTTTTCCATTTTTTTTTACTTCTTTCATCTGATGTGATTTCTTGACCATATCATTGCCCTGCTCAGAAGTCTTCACTGAGTCCCTGTCTTGGATTAAATTCAGATGTCTCAGCTTTGCATTTTAAGCCCTCCATAGTATGGCTCCTTCTGACCCCAAATAAATCAGATTTATTTCTTATCACTCCTCTTTGTGTATTCTTCACTGCAACTAAATTAGCTTACCTGCTGTCCTTTGAACTTGGCATTCTGCTTTGTCCCTGTCCTTCTAAAGACTACAGGTTTCCTGCTGGACCTGGAATGCACGCCCTCTTCGCACTCCCTCTTAGAATCCTTGGCTTCCTCTAAGGCTCGGCTCAGGCACTACTCTTGAAAACCCTTCCTGATACCCTTGATCATTAGCATTCACCCTCACCTCTAATTATCTTCTCTTTACTTGTTTATATGTTGTGTTCTCCAATGGAACAGCAGCTTCTCTAGGGGCCTTTTTTCATTTTTGTCTTGATGTACCTAGCGAAGTGCCTTGTACATATTAGGTGTTTAATAAATGCTTGTTGAATTGAATTTAACTGAGTTTAGTGGTTTAACTATTGCATTTATAAATTCTTCAAGTAGCTTGGGGTATCTTCCCCCTGCCTCAGGCTCAGGTGACATTAATAATTAACAAAATGGCTATTATTTTCATTTCACCAATCACATCTCCTTGCTGATTAGAATTAGGTTCAGAATAGCTTTTGATCCCTGATTTCTCTTCTCCCTGAAAGATTACATTATTAGCAAGGCAAACAATTCTATTGGGTGGTCTTCTTTTAGTAGAAATTGGCCTCCATCACAGATATATCCTACCTTCTTGCCAGCTTTTTGATCTGGAATAGTAATTCATCATCTTGGGGAGGTATCTCTGGTACATTTCCTCTGCATTGTTGCTTCCTGTCTTTGTAGTGTATTGCTTCTATAGATCTCTAATTCACCCTGTTTATCACCCATTCTCTGGTCATTGGTGTACAGTTATAGCTGAGACCTTGAGTGCTATTTCTCTCTCTTGCTGGTAATTGTCTCTTGAGAACCACTGGGCACCTTCACTGATGTTTTTCCTACCTTAGACTAGCTATTCACTCTACTATCTGATCTGGAAATTACATCTTGGTATTTTCATCCTTCCTACTCCTTTTTTTTTTTAGTTGAAAGCCCTCTTGAGATCGGTAAGTCTCCTTACTAATTCATTCTTCCTGGCTTTGGATAGAAGTACTCTGTCCCTGGCCAAGGGCCCATCATTTCTGAATCTCACATTACGGTTCAGGAAGCCAGCTCTTGTTCTCTGACATTGTCTTCTTGGCCAGCTTGTCACTTCCCATCTCCTCTTTTCTGTTCTAATGATCCAACATTCTATCAGCAGCTATAATGAAAGCACCACCTGTGCTTTGAAGTCCTTTAGGTACTTGCCCCAAACTTTGTAATCACCAGGGATTATTTTCAAGTTGCTTCTAGTGGTAGCATTAAATCTCACACAAATTGCCAGAATTGAGTAATGGGTGTCAGATTTCACAAGTGTTAAATTATTCTTTGTCATGTCCTGGATGCCATCGCCAAAAAGACATACTGCCTAATTGAGCATATCCGATCAATATATGTTTGCCTCCTAGGAAGAAAAGTCACTGCCTGCATGAAAGATATTTTTCTGTGATGTGTATGAGTGTGTGTTTAGTGATCTCCTAATTGTCTGATCTGATGGCCTTTTCTCTTTCCTTGTCTTTCTTGACTTACGCTGATATTCCTAAGGCCAAAGTCTGATCATGTCACTTCCCTCCTCAATGAATCCCAATGGCTTCAAAGTACCTAATACAATTTGAACTTTTGGGCATTTAAAACTCTTCACAAACTGACTTCAACCTACCCTTCCAAAGTCTTCCTTCGTGTATTCTATGGTTAACTAAACTTGACTTCTTATTATTCCTCACATGTAGCATTCCATCTCCCATCCCCACACCTTTGCACAGGCTCTCTGCTGTGCCTGGAATACACTCTCTCCTCGCTTAAGCTCTGGTTCAGGAGTCAACTTTTTATATGAGACTTCTTCTGATCAACCTTCTGTTGATTTTGTATGTATTTGCATGTGTACATGTAATTTTTTTCTCCTTTCCTTCTTTTTTTATTAAATTATTTTATTTGTTTTCAGTGTTCAATAACCACTTCCATATATCTTAGATTTTTTCCCCTCCCTCTCCCTCACACCCCCTCTCTCCCTACTCCCTTGCTGAGATGACTGAGATGTCCATGTAATTTCTTGAAAGAATGGAATTCACTTATTTGTGTATCTCAGTGCTTAGCAAATAGTAGGTGATTATGAAATGCTTGTTGGTTCATTGATTGATTTGCTGCTGGTAGCATCTGCGTTTCTATGGAAAGCTGCTTCTGTTTCTCTAGCTTCCATTCTCCATGAAAAGAGCCTCATGCTTGTAAAACACCACCAATTGTTCATTGGGCTTCCACTGATTTCAATTCCCCTCTTTTCCCTTACATTCTGTTTATCCTTTGTTTTCCTTTTGGAGCAGTTGTTCCAGCCTGTCACAAAATACTTCATCTACTTTGAAAATGGAGAGTGGAGAAACAGCACTTAGGTTTTTTTTTTAACCTTCTCTAGAATGAAAACCACACTACATTGACTGCCCATGTTCCCTGTTCCCTGCCTCTAGGAGAAATAAATATAATTCGACCTCTTCTAATCACTGGAATGTTTTTTCTTGCTCCCCCCTCCACCTGAGATATTTAGCTTGTGAAAATCATGAAAGCATTCATGGACTACTTGCAAGATACTTTCACTATCGAATAATAGAAGCTCATTTGCTTCCTCCTTCCTTTCTATCTTTCTTATCTTCCATTGCTCAAATACTGGTTGCTTTCCTCTACAGTACACATCCTACATCTGCTTGTGCTTTATCCTAAACAGGCTTCTTATGGCAGGCTTTCCCAGAGTTATGTTATCTGGTGGAACTATGTTCAGATATTCCATATCAGTAATTAACATACTTTTGCCTCTATTCTCATGCCAAAAGTATCTATAACTGGGAACCTTTTGTAAGATGGTCTTGCAAAATAATGCCCAGTTCCCAGGTTCTGCCTCTTCCTCTTTCTCTCATCCTGATAAACATCTGGTCACTGGACCCAGATGGCTCAGGAGGAGAAAGTGAGACTGGTGACCTTGCACAGCCCTCCCTCACTCAAAACAAAGTCAAGTGCAAGTCATGTCATCATTTCTCTGATGTCATATCCTTTTTTGAAAATGAAGGATGAACCCAACAATAACAAACTGACAGCCTCTTCACTTTAATTTGTACACTTCTACCATTTGAGGAAATAAATGCTTCATTGGTTTTCCTTCCTGAGTCATTTTCACATGTGGAACTTCCCATTTTCTGAAACCTATTGACTACTCAGTCTCCAGTTTGAATTTGGAAATCCTGTTAAAGTTATGGCTAGTACACACACACACACAATATGGTGGTGGAGACGTCATAATATTAGGTAGTTCGCTCTTTGCTTTCTCCTTGAGCTTTGTTGCACGTAGTGTGGGATGATTTTAGGAGAATTTCAAAGATGGAATAGCTGAACAGTGAGGAAGTTTTGAGCCAATGCCTGGAACAGGTAAGAATCCCTCGTTCAGAAAACACAGATGGGGAAAGTACTTGGAACTGGCACTGGAAAAAGATAGACTGCTCTCTGCTATTTCTCTCTGTCCCCAAGGCCCCAAACTAGTTATGCCACAGCTGAAAAATACTGCTATAAGAACTTTATGTAGTGAATACAGATGGTATGTAAAACTACTTCCTGGTAATGAATTGTAATGATGTAGAAATCAGAATGAAATGACAGAGCTAGAGCAGCAGTGTCTGTGTCTGGAAAACTGTCAAATTGTAATTTAGGGGACAAAAAGATCAATGAATGCAGATGGCCTCTCTCTGGTTTTCTCATGCCTAGAATAAAAAAAAAAGACTCTTGTTAGTATGGAAGCACACTTTAGTCACAGGAATGGCATCCATAGCAAGTGATTGATCTGAAATATTTCTCTTTCCTTTACCCAGTTCATCAAAAAAAAAAAAAAAATAAGAAAAATTAGTCATAGTGTGTCTAGGTTGGATGGTTCACTTGAGTCCTTTGCTCTGAGTTTGCAACAGAGTACTTTATTATTATTTTGCTTTGGAACTGTGTTTAAAGCTATCAGAATTGAGCCTGTAAGGGGTCAAATTCCTTCTTTCTAATGTGGATATGGGACCTTTATTAAAACCTATTCATATCTAAGGGTGTAATTAAGTTGAAAGACAATATAGCAGGCTACATGCAGTTTATAATCTGGAGTACTTTAGAAGTGCTGATAGGTCAATGAAGACTTCTTTTTTGGGAGTCATCAATCCTAAATCCATTGATGGTAAAAGATAGGACATAAAAATGGATCTCAACTTTTTCCTAGACCACGAAGAAAAGTAAATTCCATTTTCTGCAACATTGCATATTGAATATCATGAATTTATTTTTAAAGCTCTCACAAAACCCAGGAATAAATGCAGACCCAGTTTTCCCTAGGAATTCCACCCAGAGACCATGCAGTGTAGATCGTAGAAATGGCTATCTATGGGCAGCAGGGCATTCTCTTAACTCTTGAACTCATGTGCACATGCACATGTAGGTCCATGTGCTCTTTAAGATTTTTGTTGTGGAGAAATTTACTCCCTTTGAAGTCTCAACATCCCTAATCTAAACCCTGAATTCTAAGTGTCATTACTGACTTCAGTCACTGGCCTGTGAAGTTTCAGTCTTTCTCAGACCATACATTTACGTGCCTCTCCAGGGTTGTGGGTCAGCTCTAGAGCCCTCTGGTTATTCCCATGGGATCTTGACACATCTTGAGGTATGGGTATGCTAGCTAACCTTTAGAATTAATGCAGATCCTAACTGAAAGTCCCAGAACCCAACCCACTTTCTCAGTGGTTCCATTTATATCTAAGTATAGTACTAAGTACAGACTGAACTCAGTACAGAGCTGATCGAATACTTTTAATAATGTTAATAATAGCATGCTATAGAAAAGTATGGTTATGATATGTCTTACAAAAGCAATTTCTCTTGATCCTTATAGCTACTCTGTGAGGTAGGCTGTGTATGTACTGTTATTCTGCCTGGACAGATAAAGAAACTGATCCTCAGGGAGGTGAAATGATTTGCCTCTCAGGTGGATGGGATGACCTATAAAATTGCCATTATATAAATGAATAAACTGAGACCCAGAAAGCTTAACTGATTAATCCATGTTAACAGAGGAAGTAAAGCTGAACTGTAGAATCATGGGACTAAGGCCTATAAGGGGTTAGAAAGATCATTTAATCTGAATGATTTATTTTACAGATTAATAAACTTGAGGAACAGAGTAGCAGAACTTATCTTCAAATTCAGATCCCTTGTTTCCCAAGACCTAGGTGTTTTCTCATTAAGGGGTCAACTAGGGGAGAAGGAAGAGCAGCCTGAACATGACTAAAGGATGATTTCAAAAGTTACATGGACTCTGAGTCACAGAAGTTTCATAGAATCGTGGAATCTGAATTGAAAGGAGTCCCAAGGCCACCTGATCCAACCTAAGTGGTCATTTATCGTCTGCATAAAAAGACCTCACCCCCTTGTGAGGCAACTCATTCCACCTTTGGACAACCTTAGTTGTTCCACAACATTATCTTTCCCTTTCTATTCTGCCCAAGTCAGCCTCTTCATTTTCCATTCATTGTTCTTCCTTTTCCCCTCTCAGTCAAACAGAACAAATTTAACCTCCCTTCCACATGAAAGCTTTCTGAATTCTTGAAAACCACTATTGTATTTCCCTCTCTCGGATGGTCTCTTCTCCATGGTAACCTTCATTTCCTTTAACTCATCTTTGTATAATATAATTCCCAGTTCCTTCCATACCCTGGTTGGCTTCCTCTAGATGCATGCCAGTTTATCAGTGTTCTTCCTAAAATGTGGAACCCAGAACTAAAAACAATACTTGAGACATGATATGGATAGTGCATATCCCTTGTTCTGGGCACTGTGCCTTCATTAATGTGGTTATTAGCTTTTTGGGGAGGGGAACTGCTTTGTCACACTCAAACAAAAGCAGGGTACAGAGGAAAGTACAACTCAGAGGACCTAGACCCACATCTAGCCTCAAAATCTTGCTTTTTGTGAAAGCTTCTTACCCTTTCTGGATCTATTTTCCTATCTGTAAGATACGGGGATTAGACTAGGTGATAACTGACGTTCCTTTTGGTTCTGGGTCATTGGCCCAGTCCACTAGCTCTTTTTCATGTGAGAGAGGTATGGCTCTTACCTCTCTT
This sequence comes from Notamacropus eugenii, assembly GCF_028372415.1. Taxonomy (NCBI): domain Eukaryota; kingdom Metazoa; phylum Chordata; class Mammalia; order Diprotodontia; family Macropodidae; genus Notamacropus; species Notamacropus eugenii. The sequence continues at coordinate 293,902,735 of NC_092877.1, read as the reverse complement.
TACCTCTCCCATCCATATTTGTTCGTTTCTTGTTTTCTTTTTAAACTTGTTCATTAAAGTTCATCAAACCTAAAACTTTATATCTTTCCCTTTTGCATTTGTCATATTTTACTAGCTCCTTTGAGATACTTTTAGAACCTGATTTTTGATGTAGTGCATCTCTTCCAGCTTGGTGCCACCTGCAAAGTTGACAACTGCACCATCAATGTCACCCCTAGTGATTGATAACATTTTGAACTGAATAGGGCCAGAACCAAGGACTCTCAAAAGATTACCCTCTAAGATCGCATTGCTTCATCAATGACATCTGCTATTAACTGCTCCATTGATTATGCAGGGTGCCTCCCAATGTGTGTGTAGATATACCCATAATTCTATGTTTTTGGTTATCTGACCAGTTTAGCATACACTTAATGATTCTGTTAGTCCTGCATGTCTGGAATGCTGTTCCCCCATTCTGGCTACTAACTTCCCGGACTTCCTTTAAGCCCTATCTAAAATCCCACCTTCAAAAGGAAACCTTCCCTACTCCTTCTTAATTCCCAGTACCTTTCCTCTGGTAATTACCCAGTATTTATCCTACATGTGGTTTGCTTTTTCTCTCCCTCTAGAGCTGTCCTATTGGATACAACATCGGGTCTACAGTCAGAAAGACCTGAGTTCAAATTTGACTTCTGACACTTAGTAGTTTTGTGACCTTTGGCAAGTGACTTAACTCTGTTTGCCTTAACCCACTGGAGAAGGAAATGGCAAAGTACTCCAATATCTTTGCCAAGAAAACCCCATGGACAGTTTGATCCACAGGGTTACAAAGAGGGTCACCAAGAACATGACTGAATCATTCTGAACAACAACAGTCCATCCATCCATCCATCCATCCATCTATCTATCTGTCTGTCTGTCTGTCTGTCTATCTATCTGAGACAGACAGAGAGAGAGAGAGAGAACATGAGTGTTTTCTCCTTAAAGGCAGGGATTGTCTTTTGACTCTTTTTCTATCCCCAGAATATAGTATATTAACTAGCACATAGCAGGCATTGATTATCTAGACCATGTCTCCATCTTTTGTCACATGTCAGATTTTGCCAAATACCTCGCTGAATGTGATGTGAAATAATCAGCCTAAGCTTCTTAAAAGTTTTCTCTTAGCTACCCTTTTGTTCTCATTACTTCTGTGGTGTCAGAAAAGTCAAGGCTAGGGAGGAATTTTATCTCATTAATATAGTACATGTCTGTTATGTAGCTATACCAGGATACCTGGGAATTGGTGATGTAGAGTTTCTGTAATAGACACATACCCAGGAGCTTTCAAAAATCATGATTCCAATTAGAAAAATAGTATATTCCTAGTCATTTTCAAAAACATTGAATTATGCCCAGCATTTAAAATATCCCCACATTGTTTCCTAGCAATTTCATTTATCTCTGATTGTGTTGTATGATTCAAAGAGATACTGAACCCTGATATGTTTTTTGCCAAGGTAAAGCTTATTTCTATCCTTATTTAATAACAGTATTTTATAATAATGCTATCCATTGATTTACCTGACTATAGGGAAATCTCGGTATCTGCCACCCTTGGAGCATAAACTATTCTGGATAGTTGAGTTTTTTAGCTAACTGAAGGTTTCCAAACTCTTGAAGTTCCATATTTTTTTCATTTAGCCATTTTTGATAAGCATGACATCTATGTTTCTATCCATGTCATATGCTGAACAAAACAGGGTTAAGAACAAGAATCCTGGGGCACCTCATTAAAGATATCTTTCTAAAATATTTTATACATTTTCTCTGCCTTTTTATACCCAATATAATTTACCATAATTTAACCATTTATTTATGACTAAGGGTCATCATTATGACTGTCTGTTGTTTTAGGTGTGCCTTTATAGCATGGCTTTAAGATGTATTGAAAGGAATATTTGCCTGTGCATTAAATGACCCCACATGACTGTGATTTGGGGGCTCTAGTGTCTGCTTTTTATATTCTTCTCTATCTCATCCATTGCTGTCAGTTCTCACCTGTGCTCAGTTTGCCTGTAACTTGCTCACTTTCCCTGCTTTATTCATCACAGGTAAACTAACCAACATGCAGACTGCATCAGATTTGGTCCTTGTACTCTCCTTGGTAACCTCAGCTGCCTTTATTCCTCTAATTAGAAATCTAGAGGGTGGAGCAAAAACATGTCCCAAAGCTTCTATTTAAAAAGGGCTTTGAAGCCCAGACGACTCCTTGGATTCAGCTCTACTGTCTTCATGCCCCATTTTCAGCTTCCCTTTCTATGTGGTCTTCCCTCATTAGATTTTAGGATCATTTGAGGGCACAGGCTGTCTTTCTTTTACTTATTTATATTCCTAGCACTTAGCACAGTATACCTGGTACATTGTAGGTGTTTAAAAAATGTTTATTGTATTTTACTGTGTTCCGGAAGAGTGAGGTGATAACTTTTTGCTCATTGATAGAATGTTTCTCCTTCAGAATGACTTGGTGGTATCTGTCTGCCTCATTTGGGACTCATGCTAAATTTTGTTTTTTGGGCGAAGAAGTATAAAAACTGCTAGGAACTGTCCAACTGCGACCATTTTGGACCTGTATTTTCCTTCATCTATTTAGTCTTCTGTCTTTATTAAAGTAGTTCTTGGTCTGTGGAGTTTTTCTGATATGCCACAGGATATAAAAAGAAATGGCTGAAATTTATAAAGGATGCTAAATTGTTCCATTGTATTTCAAAGAAGAAAAAAAGAAAAAAAAGCCTGAGATGACCCTATTCCACTATACACTGTATCATTTGTTGTAAGCATGTTCCATACAGCAAGTAAAACCTGGGATTTTCAACATTCTAATATTCTTCATCTATTCATTAAGTGAAAATGTTTAAGGCTTCCTGTCAGGGGCATTGTGGGATTTTTTGTGCACTGCATTGTGTCTTCCTTTGTCAGGGAGCAATCTGTTAACTTCTGCTTGTGTCATTCATGAGACTTGTACTGGTAATGAGGCGCATTTTAGTCCTTCTGGGAAGGTTTTTGGTATTTGCACAATGAGGGATGAGAGTAACGAAGGGTAGGATTCGTTTGGGGAAAAAAGCAGTCAGGGAAAGAAGAATGCTAAGAATGAAACCTTTTTTCCAGTCCATTTTATATCTTTGTACCTTTCCTAGCAAAGCCAGCTGAATATATCTGAATTGTCCCACTGCTAAAAAAAATTTTTCCCCTTGCCTTTGCCCTGGCAGTGCGCTAAGAGACTGGTACCTCCCAGTGCCATAGTCTGTTTCCTTTGAATGGTACAGGAGTCCAGTCCTTGTTTCTATCATGTCTATACTCTGTTGTAGGAAGGACTGGCTGTGTGCTGATAACAGAGATTTGACACTGGGGAGGAAAGAAGAGCAGTAAAAGAAGTCAGGAATGGAAATGTGCAGATATTCATGGATAAGATGGAAAGAGCCACAAAGGGAAAAAAAAAGTAGAAAGACACCTTTTGAATTCCCTACCCCACCCCCCACCTCTTCCCTGGGGAGAGGGAGTAGGGAATGAGTGAATGAATAAGGTGGTTAAAAAAGTATGCAGGCTAGAAGAGAAAAAAGATGGTGAATTGGAGCATAAGGAAAATAGAAGGTGGCAAGGGAGAAGGTAAATGATTCAGAGACCATAAGAGTAAGGAGGAGGCTAAGAGAAAGGAAAAGAAGCATTTAGGTAGAAAAGGAAGAGGAGAGATGGGTGTAGAGAGGGGTTCACATCCTTTGGTCATCCTGGGAAATCTTCAATTGTTCCCAGCAGTATACCTGCCAAAGAGCCACTATGTCTCACTGAAGACATTTCACTAACTTTTGTATTAAGTTTAGTGAGATTCTCTTTCTCATTCCTGGATGACTGGTTACAGTTTCACTGACACATGGTGAGATCAAAAAAAGCAAGTGCCAAGCCCTGGTTCTGTCCTACGTGCCCCCTTGCAGCGTTCTTTAAACTTCTGAACCTACACCATCTGCATTTGATGTTTGCCAGTCCTCCTTGCCACCAGGGAGAGTTGGTTGAAAGGGAAAAAATAGTCCTGAGACTTGTCATATTTATAGCAAATACAGGAGAGAATGCCAGACAGATAGGAATATGCCAATTACTTTTTAAAGAGAAATTTCCTTTCGTAGGCAAACTTCTTGGCCATTATGTAAGGACTACAAATGATGATTTCTAAGAAAAAAATCATTGAGAATCATAGAATTAACAATGGGATTTATAAGCAAATGTTTCTAGTCAAGCTGTTTAACCTCTTTTGGCCTCAATTTTATCATTTGTAAAATGGGTACAGTAATGTTCATATTACTTTTGCACAGAATCATCATATGGAAACTACTTTGTAAACCACAATAGAAATTTTAGCTGTGATTATTGATATGTGATTAGTTCATAGCAACTATAGGTATGGGAAAAAATGATTGGCTTTGTTTGATAACTAAGACTTTTTAGTCAAGACAGAGGTTGTAGACCCTCCGTAATCTTTGATCCTTCCTGAGTATGGTCTCAATACTCTCTACTCTCCCTTTTGGAATTCTTAGTGTTTCCTTAAATTGCTGGATTACTCTGACCATCAGCCTCAGAGTAATAGTCTTAAATTTTCTGGTGACCTCTGATTTAGGAAACAAAAAGGAGGGAATGGACCTGTGATATTATTGGTATAGTGAATGCCTGGATGAGCAAACACTCCCTACTAACCATATATGTTGGTATGTCCTACATATATACATGCTGGTATGTTCTCTGTAACTTAACGTTAGACTAGAGTTCCTTAGAGCACTGAGATGGTAAGTGTCCAACATCACATAATCAGTATGAGCCAGGCCTGAACCCAGGTCTTCCTGGATTAGAAGCTGGCTCTGAGACACTAATGATTATTAAAACTTTGAGGCATATTTTATAGTCCATAGAACACATTCACTGATAACTTTAGAAAAATGTCATTCTGAAAACCTCAGAAAGTTTTAACTTGTCTTCCTTACACTTAGGTAATGGGGCATCCATTGCTTTTGAGTAGCATTAAAAATGGGAAAAAGTAGTCCTTGTGCTTGAGAAGTTATTGTAGATTTAAATCTTTATGTACCTCCCAGCACAATGTAATTTGATTTCCTGTACAATTTGGGGATGGGACAGGAGAGGACTGGGACTGTGCTATTTGGTATGGTTGCTACCAACAAAGAGATGAGTATATTATTCTTGGGAAGTTTGAAAAAATGATATACTATATTTATTGTAGGACTTTCACTCTTAATAACTGTTAGAACGTTAGTGCCTTTTGGATAAATTCTTTCAAAAATGATCAGTAGGAAATTTTGTAAATAGGAAAGGGCAATATCCAATACCCAGTCAGTCAAAAGAATTTATTAAATATTTGCTATTTCCCAAACACTGTGCAAAGCACTGGGGATAGGAAGACAAAAAGAAAGATAATCCCTGCTCTCAAGAAGCTTACAATCTAACAGGGAAGATACTCATCCATGGAAGCTGAAAAATATTGAGGGGAAGGGAGAGAAAAGGCAGAGTGGAGAAGTCTGGGAGAGTGCAGCCTGGTGAGAAATGAAGAAATAGCTGACTTGGTCACCCTCTTCACATGGAGGTTCTGGCAGGATCAATCCAATCAGAAGGAGAGACCCAAGGGGCAAAGGACTCTTAGGGTATGAGAATTCCAGGGCTGACATGAATATCTATGATGAAGAGTTTTCTGGAGCATGGTGGAGACCTGGTGGGAAATGAAATCTGTAAATTAAACCTTTGACATGTTCACAGAGTTTTCTTTGAATGAAACATTTCAGTACTATTTTAACTTTGTGTTGCTTCTCTTTTGCAGGTCATTGGCCATCAATTTGATATCTTTAAGATATATGCTTTGCTGAGCTTGGAAAGAAGAGTCAGCCAGGTAAGTGTAAACTTCTGTGTCTGTGTCTGTGTCTCTGTGTCTGTGTGTGTCTCTCTCTCTGTCTCTCTCTCCCTCTCTGTCTCTCTCTCTCTCCCTTCCACCCCCCCCATGAAAAGCTGCAGAGACAGATTTTCAACTTTGAAGACTTCACACATTTTCACGATCACTTTGCTATCACCCTTTTATAACATGTCTAGAAACCTGTGACAGAATTAGGCCAAGTCTTGGATGAAGGTGGATGTAGAGTAGAGCATCTCCCTCAGTCAGTTGTCAACAAATATTTATCAGGTGCCTAGAGTCATGTGGAGTCATGGAATGTTAGAGCTGAAAGGAACTTCCCGAGGTTATCTCAATTAACCCTGCTCCCCACCCCAATATTTTACAGCTGAGGATACCGAGGCCAAGAAAAGTAGATCAAGTGACTGGTCTGAGATCACAGAGCAAATATGCAGCAGAGCTGAGAGTAAAACCCTGGGTTACCAGAGTTTCAGTCTAATTCTCTTTTTCCTGTGGCATGTAACCCAACACCCTGCCATTAGTGTGCTGTCCAGAAGGAAACAGGGGATCTGATCAGCGGAAAGCTCTTTCCTGATGGGCACAGAGTGTCCAGCATAGAGCCATCAGTGTTTGTTGAATCAGTATTGGGCTGGGTGTATCCATCTGTTCAATATTACTATGATGTATGAATAGTGCAGTGTCCACTTCATTTAAAAGTCCTTTCTGTTGTCTGTGTCCCTTTGTCTCAGGCAGCTACTCTAAATTCTCCTTGCATCTCTCCCCTAACATATACTTATGCCCCATAGCTCTGATCTTCCCAGGAAGCTCAGACAGATCATCAAGTTTAATTTTCTATTAACCTTTATTGTCTGGGTTCACCTCCCAGTTGTCTTCTTGAAGGATTAAATAATCCCTGTTTGGCCAGTCTCCTTTTGGGATGTAAAACATTATCTTATTGATTATCTCTGTTGTATTGAGGCAGGAGTTGGCAACCTGTAGGCAACCAACCCATAGAATAAAACTGGCTAAATTAATCATGTCAGAGAGATCTCTTATGTTTCTTTTCTTTTCTTTTTAAATAATATTTTATTTTTCTCAATTATATGTAAAGACAATTTTAAAAATTCATTTAAAAAAATTTTTGAGTTTGAAATTTTCTCCCTCTCTCACCTCCACCATCCTTAAGAAGGGAAGAAATTTGATCTAGTTTACATATGTGAAATCATATAAAACATATTTTCATATTAGTCATGTAATGAAAGAAGAAACAGACCAAAAGAAGAAAAAAACACAAAAAAGTGAAAACCAGTAAGCTTCAATATGCATTCAGACTCCATCAGTTTTTTCTCTGCATGTGGATAGCATTTTTCATCATGAGTCCTTTGGAATTGTCTTAGGTCATTGTATTGCTAAGAATAGCTAAGTCATTCATAGTTGATCATCATACAATATTGCTGTTACTGTGTACAGTGTTCTCCTGGTTCTGCTCATTTCACTTTGAATCAATTCTTGTAAATCTTTCCAGGTTTTTCTTAAATCAATCTGCCTGTCCTTTCTTATAGCACAATGGTATATTCCATTACCATCATATACCATAAATTGTTCAGCCATTCCCCAGTTCATGGGCATCCCTTCAATTTCCAGTTCTTTGCCACCACAAAAAGAGCTGCTATAAATATTTTTTGTACACATTGGTCCTTTCCCTTCCTTTCAAAAAATCTCTTTGAAGTACAGGCCTAGTTGGATCAAAGGGTATGCATGGTTTTACAGCCCTTTGGACATAGTTCCAAATTGCTCTCCAGAATGGTTGGATCAGTTCACAACTCTACCAACAGTGCATTAGTGTCCCTAATTCCTTATGTTTCCAAATTCCTCCCAATATTTGTTATTTTCCTTTTCTGTCATATTAGTTAATCTGATAGGTGTAAAGTGGTACTTTAGCATTGGTTTAATTTGCATTTTTTCATATGGCTTTTCGTATCCTTTGACCATTTAATACGTTATGTAAAAGAGTATTCATAGCATTATTTTAGGGGGAGGATGGTAACAAAAAATTGGAAACTAAATGAGTGCTTATGAATTGGATAAACAAATTATGGTTTGTGAACATAATATTATTGTACCATAAAAATGACAAATGTAAGGAGTTTGAAGAAACTTTGGGAGACATATGAATTGACAATGAAGCAGAAATAGGAAAACAATATACAAAATGAGTATGGCAATGTAAATAAAAAGAACAAGAAAATGAAAATAAGGAATAAAGTGATCAAAGGGGACCCTAAAGAAGAGATAAGACATTGTACCATCCTCCTTTCAGTGGGAATATGGGATACTATGTTACATCTGTTGTCAGATACAACTGATGTGTTTGTTGTTTTTTGCTGATTAAAAAAAATTGCATGAAGGGAAGGCTCACTGGATGGGGGGAAAGTAGGGTTATATTAAAAAATGAATGTGATGTAAAAGCAAAAGGCATCAATAAAACTTCTCCTCCTCCCAAAACAACCATTCCAATCATTCTGTACATAGATTCAAACAAAGATTCCTGTCAGTGATGGCTGTTTAAATTCAGTTTTATGGTCTGGCTGCTTTCACAATCCTGCACTTGAACTTTTTATTTCAAGGCCAGGAACAGATGCCAACAGGCATTGAGGATGGACAAAACAATTGGCACGTGTCTATGCTCCTTCCCACTGCTCTGGAACTTCTGTGACCCTAAACTTGTAGGCAAGACTAGAGATTCATCTGAGGCAGAGCAAGGCAAGAGAGTGGGAAGAGTCATAAATCTGAGGAATGAACCAGGTCCAGAATTGGTTCAGGTGAGAGACCTAGAACATTCTCAAGGCAGTCAGGTTTTATTGCTTCCTCTCTGGCATCACAGATCCAAACCTAGAAGGGATCTTCTCTGGAATCCATTCAGGACCTAATGCCTGAACTCTTTTAAACTGATCCCCCTTTCCTCTTGTCTCCTTCCCCTTCTAATTTATTTAACACACTATACATACATATATATGTATACATATGCATATATATATATATATATATATATACACACGTGTATATAGATTTGTAATGTATTGATCTGAACAGGGTATATGAAGGACCTTTTTTTAAAGCCCATGGCTTTTATTTTACTTATTTATTTATTATTATAAATTTATTTTGACAATAAGGTCATTGTTGAATTTTTAAATCAATAATTTATTTTTAATACTCTTAAAACAAATAATAGTTCCAAATTCTCTAACTCCTTCCACCCATTGTGAAGGCAAGAAATATGATATATAAAGCACTTTTTAAACCTTTAAGTGCTATGTAAATGTCTGATATCACTGTCACTTTGACCACCACCACCATCATTATAATTATCACCATTATTATCATTAAGGCAGTGTTGAATAGCAAATATAGAGCTCAGCCAACAACCAATTAGAAAGACCTAGGTTTAAGTCACATCTGTGATGCTTACTAACTATGACCCTGGGCTATCATTTAACCTGTCAGTGATCTAGATCAACATGTCTTAAACTGTGAGTCATGACCCCATAAAATAAAAGATTTCTGAATGTGCAATGACCAGAAATTAATTAAAAATCAAATACATATTGAATCTGAAGTGTTTCTGGCAGTACTTGTTCATGTTTCCATTGCAACCTTGGTTCTAAACACAAAGCACGCCCACTTGGCACTGTACATGCCCTGAGGCCACACAATGCCCCTTTGAACCTGCTTAAATGCTGGGAGTGGAAAAAGTTTAAAAAATCCTGTTCTAGGTAACTCTATAAGGGTGTAAGTTATAAAGAAAGTGTTCACCTCCATTGGTAGAGGGAATGTCCTCATCAGTGAGTTCCCTGCACCAATGAAATCACAGGTACAATGAAACCTTGTACCTTTTTCTTTTCAATGAAAATATGGATTACTATGGGTATGGGCTGTTGCATCTGCTATCAGATATAATCAATATGTTTGTTGTTTTTTTGTTGATTAAAAAAAATCTTGGTTTGAAGGGAATGCTCACTGAATGGGAAAAAAGATAGGTTATATCAGAGAATGATTGTGATGATCCTATCCATCCCTATTTTTTTAATCACATTTCATTGTTCCAAAGCTTTCATACATTCCTCCTTCCCTTCCCTTCCCTTCCCTTCCCTTCCCTTCCCTTCCCTTCCCTTCCCTTCCCTTCCCTTCCTTTCCCTTCCTTTCCCTTCCCTTCCCTTTCCTTACATAATCTGTACTCCAAAGATTGGCCCATTACAATTTGACTCTAGCACACCATTCTAAACTTTTCTCATTCTCATTCCCTTTACATACTTTAACCTCCAGACAAACTGGACTATGTATACAGGTCCTTCTCTCAGTACATTCAATACTTTCCCAGACTGTGCTCTCTCTCACAACGTGCCATACTTATGAAATGCCCTTCTCTCATCTGTCTCTGTTGAAGCTCTACCCTATCTTCAAGATACAAGTCAAATGGTCTGTCTTCTGGGAAGCCTTCCCTGATATTTCCAGCAGAAGGTGACTGCTTGCACTTGTTAACTTTACATACATGAGATAATTACATTTTAGTCATCTGTGCACAGACATTGTGTCAGGGATAAGGCTTCTTGACCAGAGTTCTGATCTCCCCATCTAAATCACTGGATCTTTGGAGACAAGCATCTTCTATCACTTATCGTCACCCTCAATACCTTGCCAGGGGCAACAGTACAACGTAGGGGAAAGTGCTCAGAAGTTAGAGTCAGCAGAGGCAGGGGTTTGACTCCCAATTCTAACACTTATAGTTGTATGACCGTGAAGGAGTCACTTAATTTCTCAGAGGCTCAGTTTCCTGATCTTAGAAATAAGGGGTCAATGAAATAACAATCTTGCCAGCCCCAGGTTCATTGTGAGAAAAGATCTTTTCAAACTTTAAAGAGTTATGTCAACATGAGTAATTGTTATTATTGCCAAATCAGGCTTAACTTGGGTGCTACTGAATCTTCCCTTTTGTGACTCTCCCATTTGTAACCCCGTAGGCTTCTTTTGTCTTTCCTTATCTCTGTATAAGTTACTTTCCCCAGGAAAATTGGCTTGTTTGGCTTTTGTTGTTGTTGTTGTTGTTTTAGACAGAGACTGTTTCAATTTGTTTTTGTTCTTACTACAGAGCACAAGTCTTGCACAGTATTAGCAGGCACTTAATACAAGCTTTCTTACTTGCTGAATGAAGTAAAGAATGAATAGCTGAGATACACAATTACTGAATTGAATTAGAAGTTCAGGGTTAGGGCACTGGCCAAAGATGTACATCTGTACATCTTTTTTTTTTTAATAATTTTTTACAGTTAATAAGCATTTATTTTTTTCTCCCTCCATGCTCTCCTCTCACCCCACCCCTCCCTTGAACAAAAAGAAAAGAAAAAGAAATTCCTTATTACAAATATGTATAGTCACATGAAGCAGATTTCCTCATTGGCTAAGTCCAAAAATATATGCCTTATTCTCATTTTGAAACCATTCCCTTTCCTCTGTCAGGAACTGGGAAGCATGCTTCGTTACTTACCTTCTGGAATCATGGTTGGTGATTACATGGATCAGAGTTCTTGAGTCTTTCAAAGTTGTTTGTGTTTGCAACCTTGTTGTTACCATAGAAGTTGGTTACCTGGTTCTCACTTAACTATCCACGGGTTCTTACAAGGGGTTTCCAGTTCCCTTTGAAATTGTCCATTTCATCATTTCTTATGGTACAATAATATTTCCTTATATTCACATATAGTAATTTGTTTAGGCATTCGCAAACAGGTGTGCACATGCTTAGTTTTGGGCAGTATTTTTTGCTACTATGAAAATAGCCTTTATAAATATACTTTTTGCATATATAGTATACAATGTATTGCACACTGTATATTGCATATATAATGTGCAATGCAATATTGTGTGTATATATATATATTTTGTATATACTTTTTGTATGTATAGATCTTTTTCCTTTTTCTTTGACCTCTTTGGTAGTATAGCCCTAGTGGGTAATTAGATAGAGTACTAGACTTGGAATCAGAAAGACTTACCTGAGTTCAAATCCTACATCAGATTCTTACTACCTGGTAAGTTACTTAATCTCTTTCACTTCAGTTTCCTCATCTGTAAAATGAGGATAACAGTAGCACCAAATTCACAGGGTTGTGGGAAGATTCAAATGAAATAACATATGGAAAGTACTTTACAAACATTAAAGTGCTATACACACGCTAACTTATTTGTGGTGGCGGTGGCAGTTGTGATGGTGATGGTGATTGTGGTCTAGCTGGATCAAAGGAAATGCACAACTTAGTGATTTTGTGGGGATAACTTTCCACAATTGGTCAAAGGTATCTTAACCCCTGCTGAGCACTGTCTTTGGTGCCCTATCTAGGTTGTACTTTCCTTGAAGAATAATAGCTCCTGCTGAAGACCATCTTGTAAATGTGAGCTACCTGGTCCCCTAGACAGGGAATGTATTGTGTTCCTAGATTTATTTAACATACCCCTTTGGATATAAGCCGCTTCCTTGTTAGCCTTCTCTGCTGGCACTGCACATTGAACCTAGAATATAAATGCTATACCTGTCAGTACATCAAGATTCCCTTCCAGCTAATTCAATACCATTTAAATCATACTTAGCTAAGGCATTCTTTCTTCCCAACAGTATCACATTGCTCTTATTAAATTTCACATTCTCTTTCCCAGCTTTAATCTGTAAAAGTGATCCTGAAAAAGATCTATTCCATCTGTGTCTTCTTGCCCATCTTTTTGCCTTCTTAGGACAGAATTATTTGAATTTATCTTGTGAGTTTGAGAATTGATAAAAATATTGGAGTACTTGTCTCATAGGAAAGCCCTGAGAGATCCACTTGTTATGGATGTTTATTTGAAAGAAAGATTGTGTCTGGCACATAACACTTAGGCTATTGTCATTTCCAAATAAGAATTTATTTTCTTACCAGAGAGGAAAGGTAGTGCTTACAGAAGACAAGAAATCTATTTTATCCGGTGTGTAAACTACTATCTGGAAGTAAGGTGGGTGCCTTTGGAAACTATGCCAAGTGCTTTAGGAAACTGAGGCATCCTTTAGCGGAGGTATGCCCAGGCCGTACCCTTGACCATAAACTTGACAAGTTGAAGGTCATGGTGGGATGCTAATGAGATATACTGGAACTTGGAAATCACTGAAATATTCTGGCATGAAGAGAATAGATGAGCTCCAAGTTCCTCTCTAGCTGTAGATCCTGTGATTGTAGAATTATAAACACTATTTAGCCTTATCACAGGTTCATAGCAATAGGATAATATCAAAATGAACAGTTTTTAATTTTAATAATATTTAATAATAACAATACCTAGCATTTACATAACATTTTCAAGTTTCTAAACTACTTTGCAGATATCTCATTGTATTTTCACAACAACCCTAGGAGGTAGATACTATTATTATACCCATTTTACAAATGAAGAAACTGAGGCAGACATAAAGTGACTTGCCCAGGGTCGCTCAGCTAGTACATATCTGAGGCTGGTGGTGCAGTTGATAAAGCACAGGATTTGGAATCAGGTAGACTCATCTTCATGAGTTCAAATACAGCCTCAGGCACTTTGTAGCTGTGTGTCTCTGGGTGAGTCACTTGTCCCTGTTTGCCTCAGTTTTTCATCTGTAAAATGAGCTGGAGAAGGAAATGGCAAACCATTCCAATGTCTTTGCCAAGAAAACCCCAGATGGGGTCATGGAGAATCAGACATGACTGAAAACAACTTAATAACCACAACATTTCTGTCTCAAAGTCCAGTGCTCTAACTCTGTGTCACCTAGGTGCCTCATTCTGTACCATTACAAGAAGCAGACATAGAGTCATGGAATTTTTAGAATTGGAAAGATATTTTAAAAACATCTAGTTTAACTCACTTGGTTTATACAAATAAGCAAGTTGGAATCTCAATCATGCAACTTACCAGGTGCCTATCTATCTATTGCAGATTCTCATGACTTCTTTTCTAGTGCCTTTCCATTGTACCAAGCTAACAATAAGGAAGAGATTTTCTTAATATTCATCCTATCGGTATGAAATTCTCAAAGTATAAAATTTACATTCATAAATTAGTTTCTATTTAACAGGCATTTATTAAGTATGGGATATATAGAAAACACTGCTTTAGGTACTAGAAATATGAATGACATAATCCTTGACCTTATGGAACTTATTTCTCTAAGTCACTAATAAAATCTGAATCATTTCCAAGATAAAATAAAATAAATACCCAGTCTAATTTTTTTATTATACTTGGCTGGCTACAACAGTTGCTTAGTCAGTCAGTGAAGAAGTATTTATTGGGTACCAACTATGTGAGTGGCATTGTGGAACCAAGTGCTATTTCAGCTTCTAACCTTAACACATCTGTCCATTCTGTTTCATTCCCATTTCATTAGTATTTACTATCATCCATTATGAAAATTTTTATATAATTTGCCATGCAAAGTCAATCAATAACATATTGCTAATATCTATAAAGCTTGAAAAAAATATGTCCAATTAATCATTTTTCTCCTGTCATCAGAATACCCAAACCAAAATATCCGTAGCACATTCTTGATAAATGAATTGCAAATAATCAATCCTAACTCTTAATTTTTTGTGCATCATGGACCCCTTTGGGTCTGGAGAAAACCAGGAAAACCCTTCTTAGATCAAAGTTTTTAAATGCACAAAATACATAGGATTAAAAAGGAGACTAATTTTATTGAAATAGAGTTATCAAAATATGAAAAAACATCAGAATCACAGATTCCTTGAAATCTAGTTATGGGCCTACTACTTTCATTTCCTAGTGAATATGTTCTGAACTCCTTAGCCCAGAGTTCATGGCTCTCAAAACTCTGCTCACAACTTTAAGAATCACAAGCTTAAGAATTCCAGCAGTTTATCAACCATTATTTTTAATTAAAGTCATTTAATTAAGTTTGGCCAAACTGACCTTAAATTCCTTTTTATGAATTCCAAATCTTCTCACATCTCTTCCTAAATAGCCTATAATTTCGCATTTTAAAAGTTCATTTTAAAAGGATGTTATTTATTCTTTCTATTCATATCCAGTACTTCCATTACCACAAAACAAAACATTTTAACAGCCCAGAAGTATTATATTGAGTGCCTTGATAGTACAGACTAATTTATTATTTTTTGATCTCACTACTTTTATTCCATATTTTCCATTTTTCACTAATCTCAACTCCTCCAACATATCCTCATTAAAACCCAGAAACTGTCTACCAAGAAAATAATATTAGTACCTTCTTCATAAAGTTCTGATACTATAGAAACACTATTTCCCTGCCCTTCCTATCTAAGTTACCTAATTAACTCAGTGAGATTTGTTTCCAGAATTGCTACATTAGAGAAATGTTGTAGTGTTACAAGAGTATTTTAATTATGGAAATACCCCTTGGAATCAAACTCTTATAAGCATTTCTTTTTAAATAGATTTAATACAGTGACGGTGGCATGTGACTACCAGTAAGTATGTGATTTATTATTATTATTATTACAGTGACATGTGACTACTAGTGGGGGATAATAGCGTCTGCACATGGTAAGTGCTTAGTAAAAGTTTGTTGACTGATTAACTGACTCTCTTAGATCTCCCTTTTCAATTGTACCTTCTCAATGTCTTTCATTGTTTCCTCTTATTGCACCCCTTTAATACAGCCATTCTGTAAAATAATAACTGTCCCTTTATTCCCTAGCGACTCTCTCAGTTATAGTATCCACCCCTACTCCTGTCCAGGTCTTTGGTTTTAGCTCTAACGTTTCAGAACTCTAAGAACTACATTTTGCATGTATGGATTTTCTAATTGCCTGCTGGACATTACTTAGGTGTCTTACTGGAAACTCAATATATCTCAAACTGTTCTCATCCATATCCCCTTTCAAACCAGCTCTTCCTCCTGACTTCTCTGTCTCTATTATTGGCACCATCATTCTGCTATCCAATCAGGTTTAATACATCTAAGGAATACATATGACTATTCACTTTTTCTCTTACCTTAGGTCTTTTTAGCCATTGAGGTCTCTTGATTCTTGATTACCTGTCTTTCACAGCTACATTTCCTTGTCCTCCCACTGCCTTATTACACTTGCCTGGACGATTGTGGGTACCATCTAACTAATTTCCCCATATCCAGACTCTTACTACTCCAATACATCTTCCATATCTCTCTCAGGTTACCCTTTTTAAAAGCACTACCTGGGTCTTGTCACTTAGCTGAAGTGTAGTGGACAATGGAAATAATATTTTACTTGGAGTCAGAAGACTGACTCTTTAATTTTAATTAATTTAATTTTAATTCTGACCCTTTGAAGTCATTTTATCTCCTCTAAATCCTAGTTTCCACATATGTAAAAATGGAGATAATAATACTTGCGTTTCCTACATCATGTGAGGCAACATGGTGTAAAGAGCTGTCCACAAAGTCAGAATAGTTGGATCAGGTTCCATCTCTGACACATATGTGCTGCGTTGTCTCAGACAAACTGTTGTGTCCATCCTTTGTTTCCAAAGAAGACCATGCCATCACAGAAATGGTGATATGACTTACACTTGATTTTGCTTTGAGTCTCAATACCTTGACAACTCACTAAGATTTTCTGAGTTTCATAGAATGTTCTAGCTCCTATTGATAGAGGAATTTCCTTAATTGGGGTTTCACAGTTGGGTCTCCAAAGAAAACAAATAAAAAATATCTCATAGAAGTTTCTTTGAGTACCAAATTAGATGATATAAGTACAGGGCTTTGAAAACTGGAAAGGTCTATATAAATGCAAGCTTATTGTTTTTGTTATTGTTAATGTACAGAAGACTTCTGTCTTCTCTCATTTCCTGCTGAATATATTCTGAACTCCTTAGCCCAGAGGTCATGGCTCTCAAAACTCTGCTCACAACCTACCTCTTTTGTTTATTTTCTCTCCCTGTTTCCATATAATCCTTGCACTTAAGCCAAACTGATCTATCTGTTCACTCTCTCCTAAATGTGCATTGTGGTTTCCTGCCTCTGTGCTTTGACTTTCTACTGTTGCCTCTCCATGAAATTCTCTCTCCCCACACCAATGCCTATTATTCCCTCTGAGCCCAGCTCCAATATCCTTTCTCTGTGGAATCTTCTTGGATCAGTCCAGGTGAAATGTATTCTTCCTTCTTTCATTTCTTACGCAGAATCCCAGTTTTTGGTGGGAAGTAGGTAGAGGAGATGGATCAAGTTGTGGAGACATGGCGTGAAGACAAGCTAGGGAGAAAAGATAGGGATATGTGTAGCAGTGAGGATTAGTATCTGCAAACAAGTTAAATAAGCTTAAATGCATAGGCTTAAGTGATGTATGAGAGACTTAGAAAATCATTAAGACAAACATGGCACAGGTGGATAGTGAATGACGGATGCCATCTGACTTTGGCATGTGACATGATAGGAAAAAGAAAAAAATGTTTCATGTATTTTGAGTTAAGATGCTTCTTTATTCAAGAAGATGGGGAGGGGAATGCTTGGTTCAGTTCAAAATTCTTCAACACCATGAAGCTGGAGAATATAAGGGCAATTCAGAGATATATTTGTGAAATTTAGTTGCTGTTGAATTCTAAGGGCCAAGTACTGTTACTATTGCATGAGGATTTGAAAAGGGTAAATATGAAGAACTAGAAAGAGATATTAATTAAAGTATTAGTATATTTAGGAATAGTGCAATTAAATTAATTAAATTAAATCTAATGAATATTGGACCTAATGGATTTTGTTTCTTCCATTCAGTTCTACTCTTTTTCAGATTGAGTTGAAATGAAGTCAATCAGGTCATGAAAAAGAAGTAAAACCTAATAGAAAAGATAATAGCAATAATAGTTAGGATTTACATAGCACTTTGTTTGCAAAGCACTTTACAAATATTTTCTCATTTATACTCACAACAGTATGAGATGTAGGTACAATTATTATTCCTATTTTATAGGTAAATACACTGAGGCAAAATAAAGTTAAATGATTTGCCTAAGGTCATGTGTCTGAAAGGCAGGATGCAAACTTAAATCTTCCTAGACTCTAAGTCCAGCACTCTAGTTCACTGTCCTACCTAATATTGATATTCATTTAAACAAAAATCCTTAATTGTTATTTTAGTAGGAGCTCAATTTGCTGGAACCTTTTGCACCTTTACAAAGGAAAATGGTTAGATCTAAGAAAGCAATATGATGGCAGGAATTTCATAAAAAATATAGAGTTAGCAAACTTTTATTGATTCTTCTTTCAAAATGTCTCTTCCTTTCCATTATGATGGCATCGCTGTTGTCCAGAATATTATCACCTCATTGCCTGCCTAATTGCAATAACTTCCGAAGTAGTTACCTTTGCCAATCTCTGTCATTTATTTTATCTCACATTGGATTAATCTTGTCAAAATACACACTTTTATTTTGTTGCTACCTGCTCATAAAGCTTCACTTTCTCCCCATTGCCAAATGAATACTATCTCACCTTTTCTGAATGACTTTCAAGTCCTCCACAATCTCACTTCATGCTTAGCGACACCCGCTTTTACTTCTGTGACCCCTCCTCCTCAGACAAATTCTGTACTACACCCTGGCAGTTCCTGTTGTCCCCTGGCCTTCGCATGATCTCTTTTACCCTTAATCACATCATTTCCTCTCCTAGATTACACTCTCCCCTCATTCCCAAGCTAACCCATCTTTTAAACTTGTCTGAAATTCTTCATTCTCCAAGAGGTCTTCCTAGTACACGGTAATTTCTCCCTCCTGAAATCTTGTTGCATTTAATGTTCTTATATCTCATTTTAGTCCTTGGTCATAGACATACATACACACACACACACCACAATATACATACATGTGTATGTATGTATATACATATACACATACATATCCATCTACATTACCATTTCATGTACATATGTACTATCCAGCCAACATAATATGAAAACCTTTCTAGGACAAGGAATGTGTCATCTATGCCTTTTCATTGCTCCTGGCATTTAATGGCTAAATGGTCAATAAATACTAATTGAGTTGAGAGAAGATGAGAATTGGCATGTGTTAAAATGCACAGTGGATTGTCAAGCACACAGATGAATATCATAGAAAATGGTCTTATTCCTTCATCATGCTGAGCCAGGCAAATGTCCAGGGTTGGGGGGAGAGGGGTATAGGTTGATGGTTCATGCCACTATTGTTTTCCATGTACAATAAAATATCAGATTTGGTTTTTGTGGGGAAAGTGGGGGTGATTATAGGTGGGAGAAGAATAGCGGTGGTATTAATCTTCATTTCTTTGTCATGGTGAAGGGTAGTGGAGATCTTTGGCCATTCTTAAACCTTTACTTGTTCTATTTCATGAGGTTGAAAAAAAGTGGTCTCTCCGGAAGCATGAAATAGGAAAGGGGACAGATCTGATTAATTCTGTTGTTACAGTGTTTTTTTTTTAAATTTGAGGGCTAATCCACAATTTGTGAGGTTCTGATTACTCTAGAGTAGGGTAAAATAAGAGTTTATGTAATTTAAGACAGTCCATTTTGGTACTTGTTAGTCAGAGAAAGTATTTGGGAGAGAGAGAGTAGGCTGGAAATGAATGGCATAATGTTTTGAAATTATCTGAGCCTCTGGTTTTCTTCTCCTGTTATCCTTCCCAGGAGCATGGCTAACTGAGAGTTAGCAATCGTGTATCAGAAAAAAAATCAAAAGATTTATATCCTGGGTCCTTTATAGCTAGAAGGAAACAAAAACACCAAATAGAAGAGTTGTGCTCAGCTAAGGGAATAGATCTATCAGGTGCCCTTCATTGCTAAAATGTAGATTTGAAACAAAGGCTCCTTAATTTGCTACTCTGTTAATGGCTGGCTGATTTGTCCTTTTTTCCCCCACGCCTCTGATATATTCTTAAAAACCTCTTAGGGATTTTATCCTTTCAGTCTGAGGCATTTGTGTTTCATTTTGCCTTTTGTTCTTCAAACACCTTCGTCTCTTTTCTTACTTTCATCTTTTGAGAGGTTCAGAATAAATCAGCCTATGGTGTACACTAAATAATTTGGATAAGACTCATGACAAGTTTTGATGATGCTAACTAAGCCTCTCAGAATCCTGGAAAAAACATTCCCAGCTTGTGTTAGTGGAAGATTAATGCAGAAGATCTTCAAAGTTCTAATTTAAAAAAAAATGTGCATTGTCTCTACTGATGGTTGATAAATATTAACATTCTTCTATGCTGGTATTTCTGATTATAATTACAGAGATGGTTGGTTGCTGTTCTAGGAGGAGTAAAATATTAATTGTTCCCAGCTTAATAGTTATTAGGGGGCAACTAGGTGGCTCAGTGGGTAGAGTGCTAGACCTGAAGTCAGGAAACTTTGAGTTAAAATCTGGCTGGAGATACTAGGTGTGTGACCCTGGACTAGTCACTTAACCTTCTTTGCCTGTTTCCTCAACTGTAAAATAAGCTGGAGAAGGATATGGCAAACCATTCCACTATCTCTGCCAACAAAACCCCAAATGGATGTCATGAAGAGTCTGACACAACGGAAAAAAAAAAAAAGACTAATGGTTAGTAAATATTTTAAAAATTAATTTTCAAAATGCATCCTTATTCTTATGTATTCTTATGATTACATGTACTTTGTGAATGAATAAAAATGGTAACTTTATCTAAGAAAATATACATGTCATTTCTAAATAAGCTGTGCCTTTACATGGTACCATTTGCTGAGCTAGAGGAAGAAGTAGTCTTAACTTCTTGCAGTACTCATTTGAAGTGTGTGTGTGTGCATGTGTGCGCATCCACACCCAAGATCATACATGTGCATGCAGAGAAAGATGAAGCAGGGTAACAACAATGTGACATAGCCCAAAGAAGTTAATACAGAATTGAATAATTACTCCAGTGTCCTTATCACCTTGTATGCCACAATGTTTTGAGTATGAGCTCAAAATTTTGGTGGTTTCAGTCTGAGACTGAAAGCCCTTAAGGAAATGAGTCAGAGATAGCTTATTGCCTTCCCCTCTCCCTCACTGCTGGATCATATTTTCAACTTTATTTTGATTAATATTTTTATTTGGATGAGGCAGCATTGTGTAGTGGACTTGGAGTAAAGGAAGAGCGGTCTTAGAAGCTTGTCTCTGCAATTGATAAACTCTGTGATGAGTCATTTAATCTGTCCAGATCTTTACTAACTTTTTAATATGTGTCTGCTAAAGTATCAGTAGATTCACCGATGCAATCACACATATTTGACTCTAATATGCTTGTTTTGACCCAGTGAGGACTTTGCCCCTTAAAGCCCCAACTCAGCACTCTCACATACATATAATGTGTATACATGTATACACATACACTGAACATTGCCTTGGAACAATTAAAATCACAAAATAGAGTGAATATGAGTAATATTACTTTTTTACTTTTGTAATTTATTGTTTGTTACCAGAAAGGGGGAAAATCTGGATTTTATGATGCACTGTCCGTTGTATTTTCTTTGAGTTTTGTTCATTTTAATGTTGGCTTCATTTACATTCTTGTTAGTGATTTTTTGGCCCTGCTTTTTTACATGCTGTCTTTTCCAGGCAATCCTTCCTATATTTCTCTGAATTTCTCTTATTTGTGGTTCATTTGCCATTTTTTTATAGCATAATAGCATCTAGAGTCAGCTGCATAATGTATTGGATAAATCACTGGACCAGGACCTGAGTTCATATTGGACCTCAGATACTAGCTTTGAGACTGTGGGCAACTTAACCTTTGCCTGCCTCAGTTTCCTCATCTGGGACAATACTAACACTTAACTCCCAAAGTTGTGAGGATCACATGAAATATTAATAAAATGTTTGGCACAACACTTAGTGGGTGTTTAATAAATGTTTTCTCGCTTACTTGTTTGCTTGCTTCCTGCCTTCCTTCCACCGCATGCATCTACTCTTCTTCCAACTTTTTGCCTTTACAACTGGCACCATTATAACCTCATTGCCTGAGGTTATAAAATCAGTAGTGGGATCACCAGATCAAAAGGTACTGATAATTTAGCAAGTTTTCTTGCATAATTCTAAATTGCCTTCCAGGATTGTTAGAGATTTCATCACTCTACCATCCATAAATTTTCATGTCCATCTTCCCGTAATCCTTTCAGATTTAATTTTCCCATCTTTTGCCAATTTGATAGGCATGAGATAGCGCACCAGACTTGCTTTAATATGCAGTTTTCTGATTTTCATGATTTTGAACAGCTCTTCGTATGGTTCTTGGTAATTTCCATCTGGAATTGTTTATATCCTTTGACCACTTACGTAAGAAGCAAGGTCACTTAGTAAGATTTATGTCAAGTCCCTAGTGATGTTCAATATCAGACTTACAGCTGAGATATTTAATGAAAATATTTTCCCCAGAATGTATCTTTTCTTATTATTGTAGCTGCATTGTTTCTGTTTATGGGAAAGGATTTTGTAAAAAAAATTTATATGATCAATATTTTTAAAAAAATAATTGTTATGTCTATTTACATTTCCCCTGTTCACAGTTGTAAAGGTTAAGAAACTTCATTATTTTTCCATGTGTATTTAAATTATTCACAAGTTTGGAATTGATTTTTATATATAATATATAGTATAAGATACTGGCATACATCTGTTTTCTGCCAATTTCCCACCCAGTTATCCCAGTGATTCTTTTAGAATAAAAGAGACTTTTCTGTAATAGTTTTATTTTTAGTCTTTTTAGCACTGCATCATTATATGTGTTTCTTTCAAGTTCTTACTTCTCTAATTTAATCTACTAAACTGTTTTGTCTTTTTTAATCAAATACTAAATAGAGTTTAAAAATTCATTATGCTTTGTAATTCCTTTTGATATTCCTTACCTTTTGTTCATCATAATATCTATAATAATTTTGTTGAATTCTTGTAACCCTTTGTCAATTTGATGAATCTGTCAAACAGCATACAAATACAGATAGTATCATCATTTTTATTATATTGAGACCATTCAGACACAAATATTGATCATCTTTTTATTTATCTTCTTTATTCCCATAAGAATTATTTTTTAGTTTTGTTTGTATTTCATGTGTCTTAATAAGTCAGTTCCTAAATATTTAATGTACTTTTTCTTTTAAATTTATTTTATGTCTTATGACTATATTTTTTTCTTGCTACTTCAATGAAGTTTTTTTTGGTTATTGTTTGCTTTCTAGGGTCTTTTAAGTAGACCACCATATTATCTGAAATAACTTTACTTTATCTTTCTGTGTTTCTTTAATTTATTTTTCTTGTCTTGTTGCTGTACTTAGCATTTCTAATCATAATCCAAGTAGTAGTGATGCAAATAGTGAGCATTCTTACTTCATACCTCATTATTGGGAAAGTTCCAAATGTGTCTGTGCTATATCTTCATTTTAGATGATTATTTTTAGAATATTTATAAAGGTTCTTTAATTCTTATGCTAACTTTGGTAGAATGTCTTTTCTACTTCTGTTGATATAATTATGTCTTTTTGTTGTACTTTACTGTCCCCAGACAGTATCCAAACTATATGGATACATATATCTTTCCTTCCATCTTCTCCCAGCGTTATCTTTGACATGCTTTGAGAGAGCCTGAAGAAGATGAGATCACATCACAATACATTTTTTAAACTACAAAAAAGCAATCACTTTATCTCCTGCTCAACAGTCTACCTAACTTTAAACATAAAATAGTAGACTAACAATTTGTGTTTTTATTATCTGAACTCCATTAAATATAAGAAGACGAATAGGAATGCCAACAAAAACGACCTTGTGTATTCAGGTAGCACTTGGCAGTTTGCTTTTGTGCTTTCACAAAGGATTTTTGAGTCAGGAAGACTTGGATCTCAAACTCTACGTGACCCTGATTAACCCACCTAATGTCTGGCTTCCTTGGGGTCTTCATCTATACAATGGAGATATTAGTATCACAGGATTGTTGTGAGAATCAAATGAGAGAACATGTAAAGTGCTTTGCAAACCTTAACACACCATATAAATGCTAGCTTTTATATTGATCTTCAAAACAACCCTAGGAATTAGGCAGGGCTGGTATTATTATCCTTACTTTACTGGTAATGAAACTGAGATTTAATGGCTAAACAATTTGTCTAAAGTTACTCATTTAGGATTTTAGACCTGGGAGCAGGCATGACATTTTCTCATTCTTCATCATGTATTCTGTCCACTGAACCTCTAGATGAAGGAGTTGTTAAAGGGTTAAAATAATAATAAGCTCCATTTCAGCTATGCTAGTTTTAAGTGACATCCGTCCCCATGGAGATATCTACAGCCAGCCAAAAATACAGGACTGGAGTGAAGGTTAGAGGTTAGGGCAGGAGATGTAGGTCTGAGAGTCCTCGGTGTACACATAATAATTGAAACCATGTGAGTAGATGAATATTCCATATCGGTCAGCGGAAAGAGAGAAGGGTGATGGCTCTGGGCCAAATATTGTGAGATAGCAATACTAATATATGCAAGTCAGGAAGGCAGAAAAAGAATGGTATAAGAAAAGTATCACAACTATTAAATTGTTTGATTTAATTTGTAAACGAGTTGTATGCTTTTTGGTTGACTTTGTACTTTTGAAGACATAATAAAGAAAGAAACGTACTCTTTACCCCAGGCTTAGAATATAAGGAGGGTATATATTATGAGTCATTTTATCCCCAGACATCTGCAGGTCTACACAGATACTCAATGCCCAGCAGAATTTTCCTAGGCTCCACCAAGCTTACCTGTGCCACTAGTCCCCATGGCCTCATGCAGGTATTTGTGAAAATGCTGCCCAAAAAACTTTCATCTTCTTTGGTGGGTAAGGAAGGAGAAGGATGGAGTGAGTTTCTTTTAGGAAAATTTTCTGATTAATCATAATTCTCCTATGTAGAGTTATGAAGCAATCTATTTAGCTTATAATCAGAATTAAACTAGGAAAAATTTTTTTCTGACCTTGCAGAGTCTGTTATTTATGTTCCCTATGATTAAAAAAAAGGAAAAAGAAAAAAAGCGTGGTCAGCTATATTCTGCACAAATGTTCTCAGTGATGAGATGATGGTGAAGCAATGAATTCCTTCTGTTGTGTGAATGGTTACAGAATTTTACTTCCCAAATTGTTTCCCTCCCAAATGAGTTACCATGAGATAAACAGGGTAATAAGCTTTTAGAAGAAGAAAGGGTTGCTTTTATAACTATGTATAGAGTGCCCAAGAAGTCCTCTGTTTTTTTTTTTTTTAAACATTTTGGAAGCAGGGATGGATAGCTAACCCTTTGAATTTACTAAATCACCAGCATAAAGAAACGTGGCCAGGCTCCGTTTAGTAGAGTGTGTGACAGTTGCACGGAATATGGAGGAGTTAATATTTTTGAAATAACTTTCATGCTGGAATTTCCTGTCTTCTGTATACATAAATTTGAAACATTAATGTGCTATTCTAGATGTTTACATTTAATATGCATGCAAATTCGGGATGCATCCTAGGTGCAGCAAACATCATTTACGATCGCTTACTTTCCATGTTTGTTAGTAATTTTGGCCGCTTTAAAAATTAATACTTTAAAGAAATACACATTTTAAAGCATTTGTAATGATTACCTTTGGTTTGAAAAGAAAACATTATTCAGCTACTCTTCTCTCAGGGGGAAAAATGTAATGTTTAACAAAGTTGTGCAGAGTGTTAAAGGTTAGAATATTTTTATCTTTACTATGAATTCATTTAGATTAGGTATTGCAGATGATTGTCTCAGTTAACAATGCTGGAAAATATGGTGTTTACAATGAGTGATTGCAAGCTATGACATATTGGTACCATTATGGATGAGTCATTCCAGTGATAAACATAGCCTATGTTACAGAACACCATAATGTATTTTTAAATGTAAAAAGATAAGTAGGGCACAATATAACCAAGAGCTTAGAAAGAGAGAGTCCCAGATAGAGACTTTGTAGGAGCTCTGTCATTTAGACTTGTTGTCTTGACAACTGAAATACAGCCATCATGAATTTCCCCAGGCATGAAACCTTAGGGTCACCTTTGACTCTACACTGCCCTTTCTTCCTCCCTCATCCAATCTATCAATGAATTCTGCTTCTTCAACTTCTCCATCTTTTGGATTTTAATTTCCCTTACCATCTCCATAGCCAACCTCCAAAGATCAAGCATTGTTCTCTCCTGAAGAGATAATTGAAGTTTCTGTAGCAAAGACTTTTGGGCATCCCTGTTGCTAACCTTTTCAGCCAACTGAAACCAATGAAACCCAAAACCTTCCTTTTTTCCTACTATATAAATAATGCCATCCTTCCCATTTCACAAACCTCCTCTGGCTCCATACCATCCTCTGTACCAAATAATTTCCTCCTATAAGTCCACCTAGCCATATGGGGCTCTTTCTTTTCTTCCGTATTTTTTCTTCTGTTATTCTTGTACTTCATGTGTCTCATTCTTGTTACTTCCAGACTACCATTTGTATTTGAGTTTTCCTTTCCATCTGTATCTATAGTCTTCTTTCTCCTTTATAATCTTACAGCTCCTTCCTCTTCTTCACAGTTGCTTCTCTTTAAATGAGAATGGACAGTTAGGTGGTGCAGTGGATAGAGGGCTGGAGTTAGGAAGGCAAGTTCAAACCTGTTACTTAGTTACTCTGTGTGATCTTGGATAAGTCACTTAACCTGTTTGCCTCAGTTTCCTCAACTGTAAAATAGCAATAATAAGAGCATCTACCTTTTTCGCTTGTTGTGAGTATCTGATGAGATTATGTTTTTAAAGTACTTGGCACAGAGTAGATACTATACAAATACAAGCTATTACTATTACTACTACTACTACTACTACCATTACTTCTACTACTACTACTGCTACTTCTACTGTTATTGTGCAGTGAAAGGAGTGTTTGGATCTGTGATCAGAAAATTGGGATTGAATCTTCACTCTGACACTTATTACCTGGGTGATCTTGGATAAGTGATTTAACCTTTATGGGAATCAGTTAACATCTTCAAAATGAAAAAATTGGACCAGATTATTTCCAAATTTACCTTCAAATCTAGAAGCAACAGAGTTGTGACTATTGTCTGGCAATAATTACCTGGTCATCATCATGGCAGTTGAGTAAAATACTGATTAAAATATCTGATATGATGGCATCTCCCCTTACTGCATTGTGGATTCTTTCATGTTTTCATATACATACATATATATATGTATGTATGTATGTATATACACATACATATTTTAAATGACATGGCTGCCATCATCTACTTACTTGTCTTTCTGTTATCTCAGAGCAGTCATTGAACATAACATGCACCTCCTTCACTTGGGAAGGGACATATGGAAGGGCTAGAAAATCTTTTCCAGAGGGCAGAGGTAATATAGAGAAGTGGATAATGTTAGAAAGACCTGAGTTTTAATATCACTACAAACATTAACTAGTTGTTAGCCATGGGAACTTTCAACTTTCAAGACTTCTCTTTCCAAAGTTACCAATAATCTTTTGCCAAATCTAGTGACTTTTTCTCAATCATCATCCTTCTTGACCTCTCCCTTGCTTTTGACGCTGCTTATCATCCCTTTCTCCTAGACACTCTTTTTTCTCTAGGTTTCTTTGACCCTCCTTTCTTCTGGTTCTCCTTCTATATCTTTGACTTCTTTGCTAGATCTTCATTTAGGTCATGCCCAGTCATCATGAATTTCTCCCAAGGTTCTGTCCTAGACCCTCTCCTCTTCTTCTTCTATGAAATTTCACTTAATGATCTCATAAACTTCCATGGTGTCAATTATCATCTTCTGTGCAGACAACTCTCAGAACTATTTGACTTTTCTCCCATATTCTTCTTCTCCCATATTCCCTAACTTTTCTCCCAAACTCCTTTTTGGCTTTCCAGTTGACTTTTGAACATCTTGAACCACATGTCTTATAGATGTTCTAAACTCAACATGTCCACTCCTGAATTCATTATTTCTTCCCAGATATTTCTTTCTTTCTATATCCTTTTTACTGGCAAGGGTACCATCATTCTCCCAGTCATCTAGGTTTGCAACCTAGGAATCATCTTTGATTCCTCACTCTTACTCCTCATACCCAATCAGTTTTCAGTTGTGTCATTTCTGCCTCATGACATCTCTCCTATACACTTACTTGTCTCTCCTACACTACTACAAGCCTTCACTACCTCATTCGTGGGCTATCTCAACAATATTGATTGGTTTCTTTCTCACATTTCTCCCCATTCCAATAGATCTTCCAGTCAGCTATCGAATTTATTTTGGATAGAGTGCCAGGCCTGGAGTCAGGAAGATTCATCTTCCTGAGTTCAAATGAAAACACTTACTAGCTGTGTGACCCTGGGCAAGTCACTTCATCCCATTGTCTCAGTCTCCTCATCTGTCAAATGAACTGGAGAAGGAAATGGCAAACCACTCTAGCATCTAAACCAAGACAACCAAGTAAGGTCACTGAGAGTCGGACATGACTGAAAAATGGCTGAGCCACAGCAAAAATGCACGTCTGACCTTGCCAGTGCTGTCCCCCTGCCCCTTCAATCAAATACAGTGACTCCCTGTCACTCTTGGGTCAAATATGAAATCTGCTGCTTTTTAAACCCTCCACAAGTAAGCAGGTCCCTTCCTACCTATCCAGTCTTCTTATATCTTACCCCCCCCCTCCATATTCTGAGATCTAGTGACACTGGCCAACTTGTTATACCTAACATATGATGCTTCATGTTCTGTCTCTGAGTATATTTTCTGGTTGTCTTGCATGTCTGGAATTTTCTCCTTCCTGCTCTCTGCCTCCTAGCTTTCTTGTTTTCCTTCAGGTCCCAGTTCAAATCCCACTTTCTTGGAGAAGCCTTTCCCAGTCTCCCATGAGAGTGCCTTCTCTTTGTTGTTTCCCACTCCCAATTTATCCTACCTGTATACTATTTGTACTTACATTTGCTTTTTGTCTCCCCCATTAGACTGTGAGTCCTCTGAGAGCAAACCCTTCCCCGCTTTCGTTGTATCCCCAGTGTTTCACACAGTACCAGGCACAGAGTGGGTAATAAATACTAGGTGATTTGATTGACTTGAAAGTATGCTCTGACTGGACTTGAGGTCATTATACACGAGGGAAAGTACAACCTGTCAAGTGCCGTTCCTGCTTTTCTAATACATTCATGGCAGGAGAAGTCTCAAGGATTCATTACTATATTTCTATTATTTGTGAATAAGCCAAATTTGAGCTGTTTTGACCATGCTACTCTGGCCAAGAAAAAAGGGCAGTAAGAATAATGAGGAATGTGGCAGAACTCTGTCTTAGGTATCTTTCGAGGAGGGGGTAATAAAAGCCATCATTTCTATTAACATATCCTACAATGGGAGAGAGAACTGTATCCATTTATTCTTCCTCTAACTGCTTTACGAACCTCATGTTGTCTGATAGCCTCACTGTTGTTGGGCTGAATGTGGTGGCAAGGGTTGAATTTACATTGTCATTTCTGTTAAAGCTTTCTGTTGTCTGTTTTAAGGGGTTGTGCATTTGTCTTTTCTATCCCCAAAGAAGGAACTGGCATATTAGATAAAGGGTCATTCCCCTGGTTCTTCAGTGTATAAAGCTAGCGTATCCCTGGTAGGCACTAGCTCTCTGTCTGAGTCTTTCCCAGGGAAATGAATCTAGTGATAGGAGCCAGTTTTACTTATCTACCCAAAGCACTTTACAGAAGAAATCTATCACCATAACAGTGATCTAGCCTTCTACCAGAATCTAGCTGTTTCCATACTCAGATTAGAACACCAAGTACTGACTATGAAAATGATCTCTTCGTGTTCTTTAATAATTCTGTCTTTACAATATTTGTAAGACATGCTAAAATCAACAACTTCAAATTTTGTTTCCATAGGTTGAGAAAAGCATATGTCCTTGTGTCATTTCCTGTCAAGTGCTCAAAAATAATGAGGGAGTTTCTGCTATGTTCTCAAACACGGATAGATAGGATCTAGTTGAGCAGCTCGATCCCAGGGGATCTCAGACTTTGTGTCAAAGGAGGGGTCACAGAGAAGGCAACTTTGTGGTTAATGTGAGTACCTGCTAGGTATGAGGCATATACTAGGTGCGGAAATGTCTTATAATCCAATTTACCAAGTGTTTTTAAGTGTCTTTTATGTAAAAGACAAAGGGAAGGATCCAGAAACCCAGCTCTGTGGAATTGTGTTAAAGCACTTCTCTGGTTATTTCCATTTTACATCTTGTCTCATGGAAAGAGGAAAATGAGCCCTCAAATATTGATTCCTTTGCGATTCATTCAACAAATATTTCAGAGTCTCCTACTCTGTGCAAGGCACAATGCGAAGAATTATGGGGGATTCAAAGGTGTGTTAAGACCCACTCCTTAGGTGATAAGACCTACTAAGGGAGGAAGGGAGATAATGAGCACACACTAAAAATACAGAAATGAAAAAGAACACAAACTCTGGCCTCAAAAACTATACAGGAGTGGGATTACACACACTTTCTCAAACCTGTTTTCTCTCCCTTTCCACTGACCCTTTCCCTTCTGACTATAAAAATATTTCTTTTCTGTCCCTAAACACCCCCACTTCACCATACAACCCAATCAAGCAATCATCCTATATATTTCTTTCTCTTTATAGACAAAACCCTTTAAAAAATTCTGTACTCATTGCCTTTGCTTTTCTCACTCACTTTTCCACCCTTTACAATATAGACTTTTCTCTCATCATCAAGTGAAATTACTCTCTGTAATATCACTGTGCAGGTAGGTGGCATAATGGATAGAGTGCCAGGCACAGAGGCAGGAAGACCTGATTTTGAAATGGAGCCTCAGATATTTGCCAGCGGTGTGATCCTGGACCAGTTGCTTAACCCTGTTTGCCTCAGTTTCTTCATCTATAAAATGAACTAGAGAAGGAAATGGCAAAGCACTCCATTATCTTTGCTAGAAACAATCCCAAACAGGGATCACAAAGAGTCAAACATCACTGAAACAAATCAACAACCATAATGTTACTAGTGATCTTTCAGTTGCCAAATCCAATAGCTTTTTCTGAGTCTGAATTCTTCTTGACTTTGCTATAGCATTTGGCACTTAAGACCACCCTCTTCTTTGGCTATTCTCTTCTCTGTGGATTTTTGTGATAGCTCTCTATTAATTCTCTTCCTACCAATCTGACTCTGTTTTCTTAGTTTATTTTGTTGGATGACCATTCATGACTCACTCACTCCCAAAACTCTACCCCAAGCCCCCTCTTTCTCCACTCTTAACACTCTCTTGCTGATCTCATCGACTTCCAAGTACTCAATTATTAACTCTATTGGGATGACTTTTAGATTTACATCTCCACTTCTAGTTTCTCTCCTGAGCTTCTGTCACTCACCATGAACTGCCTATTGGGCATTTCCAAGTAGATATACTGGAAGTATCTCAAAATATCTTCAAAGGAGAACTTGCTGTCTAATCCTTCAAACACTCCCCTCTTTCAGTATTTCCTTTTTCTGCTGAAGCAACACCATCATCCCAGTCACCCATGTTACAAACATTGGAGTCATCATCAACTTAGTCTCTCACTCACCACGTGGAGTTCACTGTTAAGTCTTATTGAGTCTTCCATAATTTCACAATTCCTGTTTTCTTCATTCAAGATGACACTTTTGTTCAGCCTCTTATAACCTTTCACTTGACCTGTTGTAGTAGACTTCCAGTAGGTCTCTGTACTCCAAAACTCTCCCCTTCCTCCTCATCTCTACTTCTTAGAATTCCTAATTTTTCCAGAGCTCAGTTCAAGTGCCACCTCTTGCAATGATGCCTTTCCTGATTTTCTAGCTGCTAGTGCCTCCCCAACCTCCAAATTACTTTGTATTTCCTTCATATTTATTTTATTTCTGCTTATGTAGGTACTTGCTATCTTCTCTGGAATTAGAAAAATGTGAGTTCAGAGCCATCCTTAAGATATTTACTAGCTGCAAGTGACTTACCTCTGTATCTCTCAGTTTCCTCACTGTAAAATGGGATTCATAATGGCACCTACTTCACAGGATTGTTGTAAAAATAAAACAAGATCATATTTGTAAATCTTTTAGCACAACTCCTGGCTTATAGCAGGTTCTTAACAAAATGCTTATTCCTATTCTCTGGTAGAAGATCAAGTCCTTCAGGGCAGAGATCATTTCATTTTTCCTTCTTTAGTTCATTTTATAAATGTAGAAACTGAGGCAAACAGGGTTAAGTGACTTGTCCACAGCTAGTAAGTGTTCAAGACCAGATTTGAACTCAGGAAGATAAGTCTTCTTGATGTCAAGCCTGGAATTCTATCCCTTGCCCCTTGTGTTAATTAAAAGTAAGTAACAGAGCAGTTATTCAAATGTAAGTCCTCTGGATTCCAGTGCCAGTGATTTATTTCAGTATACAGAATTGTTCTATTGGAGGTAAGGGGCAATCTGAAAGGATGAAAAAGGCAAGATTTTTCTTCTATCAGCCATATGAAAGGCACACTTGTTTGACCAAAGGGATTACTTAGGTACTCTGTATAATATGTTCAGGT
Organism: Notamacropus eugenii; assembly: GCF_028372415.1. Classification (NCBI taxonomy): domain Eukaryota; kingdom Metazoa; phylum Chordata; class Mammalia; order Diprotodontia; family Macropodidae; genus Notamacropus; species Notamacropus eugenii. The sequence goes on along the minus strand of NC_092877.1, from coordinate 293,870,251 downwards.
CAACTGTTTTTGAGCATTTAATCAATGGGAGCAGTGGTTCCCAGTGGTATGCATGGGATACCTTGTGTTGTATGCGAGTTGCCCCAGTGATTCCCTCTACTACACAGAGATATTTGCAGCTGTTGTTGGCTTCCATAGTCTGTGGAAGATAGGGTGGGAGGAGAGAGAGTTACCCTTGCATCTCAGACTGGCTGCGTAGGTGTCCTTGCCATCTACCATAAGGATGAGTCCCCTGCTGTACTTGGTTCCTGCATCAAAGCAGAATTCTGGCAACCCTCTCCCCAACCTACCTGCATGCTGAAGTATGTAGTGATATTTGTGACAACTGCTACTCCTAACTTTAGAAAAGGTAAAGTAATTTTGGCTTTTGGTAAACTAAATTTGAACTCATCAGTTCACTTTGGACTCAACTGACTGCCAAAGTCTGGAACTATTCTGTAATTAAGAAAATTCTAAAAATAATGTTATGTTTTGAGGAAGCTTTTTTTTTTCTTTTTTAAAAGGAGTAGTCTTTGATGTTAAGTGAATTAGCATAAACTGCTAAGGAGCAGATATAACAGGGATTCTGTCTAGAAAATGAAACAGCAACAACAATAGCCAATGTAGCACTTACAAATTTACAAAGGACTTTAAGTGTACTCTCTTATTTTAGCTTTGCAGCAACTTTGTGAGCTCTTATTCTGATTTTCATTTTGCAAATGAGGAAATTGAGGCTAAGGAAAGTTAATTTGTTTCATAGTACAGAGGAAGGTATACTGAATTTGAAGTTGTCAGACCTAAATTTGAATCCCAGCTGGGCCATGTAATATCTGTGTACCCTTGGGTAAGCCACCTTATACTCTGGGGGCCTCAGTTTTTCCTTATTTGTACAACGAGTGGATTGTCTAGATCTGCATTATTGAAGGTTCTATTCTTAGTAAATGTCAGAAGTGAGATTTGAACCTAGGTTTTTCTGATCTTCTCTTTGGATGCCAGAGGTCTCAAGCCAAGCCCCCAATCTGGCAACAGCAATGGCATTTTCTCTGCACATCCATTCTTGGAGGATTTTTTTTATTGTCTGTTTGTTTTGGTGGGGGAGCAGTAGTAGGTCTCTGAATGCATAGACAAGAGGAGGAGCAGGGAGAGAGAGCACAGTACAATAAAGTTAACATAGGTGGGGTTTTTAGGAATGCAAATTTCTTTCAGAATTCTTTACATCAAGCTGAATTTGTGTAATGTGAATTTATATAAAGTGAGAACTGTGTGTAGTGAGTCCTGGTGAATACCTTCAAGAATAAGGTTAGTCATGTGGCTGCCGTTGCTTCGACATTCATGATCCTTTTGATTCATAAGAGTTGTTTAGGAAAGGTAAACATATACATAAACATATACCTCATCAATGCATAATTCTTATTAAGGGGAACATTTGGATTCTTTCATGTGATTTCTCTTAATTGCTAGTAAAGATTTCCCCTCCCCCCACTTTGGCAGTACATCTCTAAAAATCATCATAGAAATCAATAGGAAAACAAAACATTTATTTATACTCTATAATGCAGTCATCTAACTCATAAAGTGTGCTCAAGCTGTATTTGTGTTTGGGACTGAAAAACAGAAACCAGCTACCACTCCCACTTTATCATTGGTGATGAACACAACAAAAAGAATCAGATTGTCTTGGACATCATTGGCCTTTCAGCATTATTTAGGCACCGGCTTGGTTATGGGTATTGGAAAATGCTGTTAAGGTTATAATGCCTCAGATTTTCCCCATTAATAATGAGTAGAAAATGGCAGACACAGTTTAAGTTGCTGCTTAAAAGTTTTTTGATTAATTAGTGCTTTGAAAGGACTTCAAGCTTAGGCTCTTTTGCTAAACTTTCCCAACCAAAGAACTCATTTATATTCTCCATTACTTTTCTGGTTATATGGTCATGTTGAGGGAATTAAAATCATTCTTTAAAAACATGCCTTAGATACCCCAAACTCGTAAATTGATGGATGTTAATGGGAGAGTCAAGTCTATTCTAGCTTAATATTATAGACGTGTACTGAGCTATCTGGGGAAAAGCAAAGGTTGACTTAAATCCACAGACGAAGATGCTTTGCAGATTTTGAAATGTGTCATTCAGCTCCAAATTAATTCATATATTCACCACACACACACACACACACACACACACACACACACACACACACACACACACACACACACACACACACACACACCCCCCGCACACACACCCCGCACACACACCAAGCCCTGACAGCTAGAAATGAGTCAGAGAAAGTCTAGACTAGGACAAGCCTTTGGTTTAAAGGTATTATGTCAGAAAATTTTAAAAAATGAATATTTTAAAAGTTAATTGCTATTAAGATAACTTAAAGAATTTTGCTTGCCTAAATTGGTAGATATGCAATACCAGTTTCTGGGGTGAGATATGAAAGAGAGACTTTAGATTTAGCGGACATGCTTTGGGGACAAATAAAGATCAGGTTACTTACTAGAAGTGAAAGCAGGAGAATAATATGAGGTTCAGTTCTAATCTTTTGAACAATAAAGGCATGTCATCTTCTGAATGTACAGATCAAAAAGGTGAAGGGGTAAAGGAGATGGCATTTTATCAGTCCTAAAATTCCAATGGATTTTGTTGGTAGAGAGCAGTAATATTCATTTTGTTTTCTTTGTCTAAGTGATTTTCTTGGTAACTGCTTTACTTTGGAATTTTGTAGCTTCCATGATTCGAACTATGTAGTTATTTGCTCAAACTGGTACAGACTGGAACTCATCGAAACCTTTTGATTTGGTGTGGTTATCATCCATGTTTTTCCTCCAGTCTTTTAAACTTTTTTTTTAAAAATTGTGAACTTAGGGGAGGAGCCAAGATGGCGGAGTAGAAAGACACACATATGCTAGCTCCTAACCCACAGCCCATAAAATACCTGTAAAGAAGAACTCCCAACAAATTCTGGAGCAGCAGAAGCCACAGAACAATGGAGTGGAGGAGATTTCTGTTCCAGAGAACCCTGAAAAACTGACACCAAAGTTGTGTCGAGCAATGGACTTGGAGCAGAGCCCAGCCCTGCCTTGGCTGAGCAGCACCGAGGGGAGCAGATCTGAGCAAGCTTCAGGGATAGAATCTTCAGCCACAGCTCAGGTCCCTCCACCCACAGGTGCCAAAGGTCAGTGAGAGAGTCTTTTTGGCTGGCCAAGAGGGGAGTGGGGTGTCCCCATGACTCAGGTCCCCTTGGGAGGCAGCAGTGAGCAGGGGCTCCCAAAGCAGGCAGAAACCCAGATCCATTATTGAAGGTCTCTGAGTAAACCCCCTGAGGGAACTGAGCCCTGTGTGGCGGCCCTGCCCCAACCCAAGCACCTGACCTTGATCTCACACTGAATAGCAGCCCTGCCCCCACTGAAAGCCCTGAGGCTGGGAAGCAGCATTTGAATCTCAACCCCTAAGCACTAGCTGGGCAGATCTGGAGGCAAGGTGGGTGTGGAGAGGAAATTCAGAAGTCAAGTAACTGGCTGGGAAAATGCCCAGGAAAGGGGGAAAAAAAATAAGACCATAGAAGGCTACTTTCTTGGGGAACAGGTGTCTCCCCCCTCATTCCTTTGCATGAGGAAGAACAAGGCATACTGCCAGAGGAAGTCAAGGGCCCTCCCTCCAAAGGGGACTTAAACTTAGCTCAGGAAATAGAAGACCTTAAAAAACAAGTTAGCAGCTTGCTAAAGGAGAACCAAAAAAACACTGAGGAAAATAGCTTTAAAAACAGGCTAACTCAATTGGAAAAAGAGGTCCAAAAAGCCAACAAGGAGAAGGAGGTTTTAAAAAGCAGAATTAGCCGAATGGAAGAGAAGCTTCAAAAACTCACTGAACAAAATAATTCGTTGAAAGAGAGAATTGAGTCCAAGGAAAAGAATGACTATGAGTTAAAGCAAGAAGTTAGTAAACAAAACCAAAAATTTAAAAAAGTAAAAGATGATGTGAAAGAACTCATTGGAAAAACAGCTGACCTGGAAAATAGATCCAGGAGAAATAATTTAAAAATTATTGGGCTACCTGAAAGCCATGATCAAAGAGCCTAGACACTATCTTCCATGAAATTATCAAGGAAAACTGCCCTAGTGTTATAGACTCAGCGGGCAAAATGGATATTGAAAAAATTCATCAGTCACCCCCTGAAAGAAACCCGAACAGAGAAACTCCTAGGAATATTATGGACAAATTTCAGAGTTCGCAGATCAAGGAGAAAATACTGCAAGCAGCTAGAAAGAAACAATTTGAGTACTGTGGAAATATAATCAGGATAACACAGGATCTGGCAGCTTCAACATTAAGGGATCGAAGGGGTTGGAGTAGGATATTTCAGAAGTCAAAGGAACTGGAATTGAAGCCAAGAATCACCTATCCAGCATATCTGAATATAATATTTCAAAGGAAAAAATGGACATTCAGTGATGAGACAAATTTGAAGATTTCGTGGCAAGGAAAAGACCACATCTGTATTTAGAATTTTGACTTCCCAAGACAAGAATCAAGAGAAGCATGAAAAGGTAAACAGAAAAGAAAAATCATAAAAAGACTCTCTAAAGCTGAACTCTTTACATTACTACATGGAAAGAAAGTAGTTTTAACTCTTGAATCTTTTCTCAGTATTTGGGTAGTTGGAGAGATTGTACACACACACACACACACACACACACACACACACATAGATAGAGAGTACAGAGTGTGTTATATCAGAAGACATGATATCCACACACACACAAAATAAAATAAAATAAAAATTAAGGGGTGAAGGAGGAAAATTCTGGGAAGAGAAAGGGAATAATGGAATGGGGCAGGCTATAACTCATAAAAGAGATAAGAAAAATCTTATTCAATGGAGGAGATAAGGGAGAAGGGGAGGGGGGGGAATAAAGCTACTCTCCCCATGTGTGGCTGAAGGAGGGAATAACATGCTCACTAAATTTGATATGAAAATTTATATACACCACAGGAAAGTAGGAGAGGAAGTACAAGTGGAGTGAAGGGAATGTTAGAAGGGAGGGCAAATGGGAGAAGGGAGTCACTAAAAATAAACACTTTTGGGAAGGGATAAGGTCAATTGTAGGGAGGAAAAATAAGGGGGAATAGGGTAGGTCAGAGGGCAATATAATTAGTATTACACAACATGATTACTATGGAAGTCTTTTGCAAAACAACATGTTTAGTCTGTATTGAATTGCTTCCCTTCTTAGTGGGGCTGGGGAGGGGGGGCAGAGAGAAGTTGGAATTCAAAGTAGTAGAAACAAATGTTGAGAATTTTTACTGCATATAATCGGGAAATAAGAATTACAGGGATAGGGGTATGGAAATTCATCTTGCCCTGCAAAAAAAGAAGGAAGATGGGGATAGGACAGGGGTGGGGTGTGATGGAGGGGAGGGTTCATTGAGGGAAGGAGCAACCAGAATACAAGATATTAGGAAGTGGGGGGAGGGGGGTGATGGGGAGAAAAATTGGTCATGTTACAAAGTGAGGTAAAAGCAATTAGTATTAAAACAATAGACTGAATTAATTACTGAGAATAAATCAATGACATCTTTAGTTTGGAGAAAAGAATTTCAGTCTAACTTTCCGAAAGGAAGGTAACCTCTGATAAAATTTGGCATTGATGGAAAAGTCAAGGTTTTAATGGTAAATTTGATTTTATGACTGCCATTTAATCAGGAACTAGAATATGTATAGAAAGGCATGTAAGTCACTTAAGACTTGCCTAAAAGATGTTCCTTAGCCAAAGTGAAACTATAATCATATTTTAAACCTGGTTATAGGAACTTGCCATTTTTAGATGATGTGGGACTACTAAGTGACTGTTCTTCTGAGTCTAACTCCAGATATGGGAAGCAACAAAGGCGATCTGAGCCTCCATTACATGATGCCAGTACGCTCATGAGATGCTGATATGAACTGCATAGGTCATCTCAAGGGAAGAGTGGGAGAGCAGCTGTTCAGCATGGGCTGAGGTGGGATTCTCCGGACTTAATTTCCCCAATGACACCTGGCAGACTTTAAGCCTGACTGAATACAAATTCACAATCTACTCCTGCCTAGAATAGACATGAAGTTGGGGAGATATTGTTTCCCTGCAATGTCCCTACTCTTGGTGGCAATTCCCTATAGTCAAAAGGTTTGTAAGCTTAATACCAGATCTATTCAATTATAGATTATGGGTAGAAGAACATCCGAGGCTGCCTAAAATTAAGCTATTAGGCATAGGACTTTAGACCAACAACATGAAGTTAGGGTCTTTTTATTCTTAGTAATACTGAGGAGGCAATTAGATCAAGAGATTGTGAAGTTAGCAACATGAATATTATCTGTGTCTCAGTTGGCTTATGTTTAAAAAAAAAAATTCTTTTGTGGTCCGTATTGTAAATGCTTTAAAAAGAAGTATCACCTGACCAAAAGTTTGAATTGCTTTATCTATTATAAACTGTGTTAAAAATAAATAAATAAAAATGAAGTAAATTAAAAAAAATTGTGAACTTAATAATAATTACCAATAAACACAAACATTTCAGGATACAAAGAACAGGAATTAGGATTGTATAAGAAATTGTAAGATTCTGATTTATGTGTGTATCCAGTTTTTTTTTTAAAGAAATATATCTTTAAATGTTAAAGTTGAACAAGGTTGAAACAAAATTACTCTATTTGTGTTCGATTATGTGCTTCTTTTTCCTTATGTACACTTAAAAATATTTTATTGAGGGTCTTTTATTTTCATGCCTATCATTACCTACTGACACATCTCCTCCATTCCTCACCACAGAAGGAAGCTCAGTCTGATAATAGATAAATATGGGCAAGTGTCTTTAACTTTTGCATAGAGGACCCATCCAACAACTGGGGTGAGAAGGTTTTTCATTCCTCTGATCCTTTTGATCTCTTAGAGTTAGCATAGTACTCAGACTGTTCACTGTTGCCTGTTAATTGCCACAATATGACTAGCCCATGACTAGTCCTCCTTGGGCCATACGTGTCTTTAATCAACACTGCTAGTGACACAGTGGATAGAGTGCTGAGCCTAGAGGTAGGAATATCTGAGTTCAAATCCTGTTCCAGACACTCACTAGCCGTCTCACTCTGGACAAGTCCCTTGAACTCTGTTTTCCTCAGTTTTCTCAAATGTAAAACAGAAATAATAGCACCTATCTTTCAGAGTTCTTAGGAGAATCTAGATATTTACTTTTTTAAAAAGCCACTTATTTTTCCTTTTAACTAATTATTTTGATTCTTACTAATAATTTTGATTCTTGTGAGATTATGCTGTTCCATTTTTCACAACTATAGAGCATACCTTGAAGAATATCAGCCTTTCACATACACATGAGATCACTGAAAGCAGTATATAGGGTCTTTTCTTTAAAGATGTAGTCTTATTACCACTTCATAATTAATTTTGGACTTGACCTATTGTTCTTCCTTTAAAGCTATCTCAAATAAATCATAAAATCATAGAATCTTAGAATTGTAAGGGCGACTCAACAACCAACTAGTTAAACAAAAATATGAAAGGAATCCCCTAGAACAGACATTATTTGAGCACCTACTATGTACTAAGCACTATGCTTTAATAAGCACTTTACAAAGGTACTTAACAAATGCTTGATTACAGTTATTGATTCCTGGGGACAAGGACTTTGGTTTAGTGAATGGTATGTTGGAGTTGGATTCCCTACCTCTGACATTTATTAGCTTTAAGCCTATGAGCAAATAACTTCACTAAGCCCTCAGTCTCTCATAGGGTTATTCTGAGGTTCTTACATATGTTGTCTTCCTCCATTAGATTGTTGAGTATCCTTGAGAGCTACTTTGTATCCCTAATGCTTAGTACACAGCCTGACACATAGTGTTTAATAAATGTTTACTATTGACTAAGGTACTTTGCAAACTTTGAAACACTATGTGAATGTAAGTTATTTATCATTATTTACCTTCTGCTTTGTTATAACCCACCATTTAACCATCTCTGTTCTCAATAATGTTTATGTCATAAAAAAGGGAGTTAAGTGATACTATTCTAGTATCAACTGAGCACTCACTAGGTGTGAGGACAAGTTACTTGGATAAATCACTAGGCTTTAGTTTTCTCATATGTAAAATGAGCACAGTGCTTGATACACAGTAGGCTCTTAAATAATGCTTTTTTGGACTTGGGAACTCTGATCTACACAATGTCTAACCACAATTCCAAAGGTCTCAAGGAAACATGCTACTGGCCTTCAGATAGAAAGCTGGTAGACTCAGGAAACAGAATGAAACTTTTCTTTTCTTCTCTGGTCATGGCTAATGTAAAAATTTGTTTTGTATAAGTATATATATTTGTATAAGCATATATATAAGTATATATACTTTGTATAAGTATGTAGATATATATATATAAATATATACAGATATCTTTTTTGTTTTCTTGTCTTCTTAGTGGGTGGGGGAAAGGAAAATTGGAGAGAATTCAGAACTGAAAATAAAACTGAGTGACAAAAAGAGAAAGGAATCCCCTCTATAACTTAATGTATTCATAGGATGACTCATGATGACATTCCTGGGCTGAGTCTCTAGCTGTCTGTCATAATTTGAGCGTTTGTGTGTGTGAGTGTGTGTGTCCTTTAAACCACTTTGGTGGGGTTTTTTTGTTTGTTTGTTTTTAGTATGGATGGTTAGGCCAATCTCTTAGGTATTCCTGAATTTTTCACAGAGAGTCTTTTGCATAGTGTTTTGAGGTTTCATATAATTAGCTCAATATCTTATGTATCTTCATTTATAGAACCTCTCAATAAACTGTCCTTTGTTTAAGTTCTTCACAGAATATCTTCCCTGATAGTGGAAAACAGCAAAGGTGAATATATGTCCATTTTTTCACTTCATTTGAGGTCAGTATTGGACAGAATTAGACCCATAGTCCTACTTGTCATGGAGGCTTGTGTCATTTTAATGTATGCACTAGTTAGATCTTGTGTGAAAACAGCTTTAAAGAAAGCTATATTTTTTCAGGTGTTTTAGACGCAGTAGGATTTGATGTTCTTTATTCCTCTAAGGCATTTGTGCAACCACAAAGATGAGGTCTTCTGTAGAAAAAAAAGGGAAAGGACTTTACTATTTCCTATTTCTGCCTATTTACTTTTCTTTCTTTTTCCATCAAAGATGCCCTTGTGACTGGGTAGGACATTCTCATAAAATTATAAAGCTTTATAGAGATGATAAGGGTAAGCCTATGAATTAGTAGTTGCAGTATTTGTGGGGGGGATGCTCTATTCATGTATGTTTTGGTAAAGATCTCATCATCTGTGATCTTTTCTGTTCTCTTGAGATTGTCCCTTTGAGATAGCTTGAGTATCAGTTTCTCAACGTTTTTTTTAATTTTGCTGCTCCCAAGAAAGATTGCTCTTTTGTGTGATTGGTGGAGTCCAACCTCTCTTCCAAACATCAGCTTCCCAAGACCCAATGTTCTTGACTTACATAGCACATTGGATAATAGAGGTAGTTCTACTGTCATTGCTAATGAAACCATCACTGTAATAGTATCAGCAGAATTTTAAGCTATAGATGCTTTTAGGATGATCTGACTTAGGTTGATTTCATATTAAGCCTCTCCATGCTTGTTTTCTCCTCAGATTATTTTTTTAACTTTTTTTTTATGAAGTGATACTGTTCCTGATCTGTCATCTTCCTTTTGGATATTTTGAAAATATCCTTGTATTCTAAGATAGTATTGACTTTGCCTAGTATATTTTTCTACTTGGTAAGGACTTGATGTTTGCTGGCTGAGGCAGTTTTTGGTCTATTTCAGATTCCTCATTGTGACTACTGTTTTAAATCATTTAATTTTTGTCTAAAAATGGTGATTGAGTCAATATATTTTATTTATGTCCTACTTTGGAGTCAACAGCTTGTTTAAACGAATTGACTTAGAACTGGTGTAATGGTACATGGTGTCTTCTAATTTTAACCTTTCTTCTAATCAGCTAGTGATGTGGCTGCACATTAAAAACTGATTCTGAAAGGACTTCTATGGCTGTAACCAATACTGTCTTGCCTATTAAAATATAATTAGTTCTTTTTTTGTGATTTGTTGAGTACACCACACAAAATAGTTTCTCTGTTCTTATACAAAGTACAGCTAGGTCTTGATAAGTGCGAATAAAGAATTCCCATGAAGTGGCTGCATGTATTTGATGTTAGGAGTTATAATTATGTAAAGCATGCCAATTGATTCCAGGCCAGTGAAAATATGCAGTGTGAATCTGAATAATGTGATCACTTCAAGGGAATTATTTATTTGTACTAATCAGGACCTACCTGTTTTCATGATTTATAGGTGTAACAGTTTATAGACATTACATAGGTATACCCAAATACATGTGGACTTGAATAGTTAACAGGCATGAGGTCACATGCATTCCTAGATTCAGAATAATATTTTCCTACCTAATTTTCACTGGCCTTTTCTGTGCCCATTTTCATATTCAAGTGTCTGAGTCTTGAGTTTATATTTTACCTAAGAGGATTTTTTCAAGTTCTTCACAATTTTTATTTTAATTGTTCATAATTTTAAAAGGCACTGAAACAAAGAGTTCAATTTTCTGATAACTATAACTTCTGTTCTTTGTACCTCCAATAAGATGAGGTCACCTTGTGTCCCATGAAACAGCATAACTTGTTGTCTTTGGACACATGGTAAAACCATCACTTTTCCAAGAAGAAATTTATATGCTATCCTTCTGTTGAGCTGCACTTTCTCATAGGCCATATATCCCAATGTGTACCTGAATTGGAATTTCTTCTACAACATCCCTGACAAATTGATCCTCAACATTTGTTTAAAGACTTTCAGTTATGGGGGACCTGAGACAGATCCATTTTTGTAGAGTTCCAAAATTATTAGGAAGTTATTCCTTTTCTTGACTAATACTGACTCTGACATATTTACCTGCTGCTCCTCATTTTACCTTCAAAGGATAAGCAGAATGATGGTCCTCCAAATAACGATCCTTCAAATCCTTGAAGACTGTTGGTTGTCAAGTTGCCTTCATTCACATGTTTATGAAAAATCAACACACCTTCCCTAAGTCTTTCTTTGGATGTAACTCAATTTATTAAGGCCCTTTCTAAATGTAGAGCACAATGCTTGCCACAGTACCTCCAGCATAGTCTCACTAGGGCAAAATGAAATAAGATTGTCTCTGTCATGTGGAATTTATGCTCCTACTAACAAATCCTAAAATGCTATTAACTCTCTTCTGGTGACATATGACCATACTGACTAATATTGTTATGCCTTGTTATGTCTACTACATACTGAACCTGTGTACACGTTTTGTTTTTATTTTTTTGAATCCAAAAGTAGGACATTATATTTACCTCTCATATTGTTAGCTTCAACCCACTATTCTAGCCCAGAAAAATAGTAGATTTAGAGCTAGAAGATACTTTGGAGTTTATTTATCCTAGTTTCTTCATTTTATAAATGAGGAAACATAGTCTCAGTCAGGTGAAAGGATTTGTCCAAGATCGTAAAGCTGTAAATGGCTGATCTGAGATTCCAGTGTAAGCCCTGTGATTCCAAATCCAATATTCCTTTACCTGTATCCTATATCTTCTGTCTTTCTGAATATTACTTCTGTTATTCACTATATTAACTGCCTCTTCTTATCCCTCCCCCCCAGCTTCATCTTATTTGCTATTTTGGGAAGCTTGCCATTTATACTTTAATACATTAAGGATCTGTGATTTCATCAATGTGAATATCCCTTTTATTGACAGAAGTAGCTATCCATCAGTGCTTTAGTAGATTGGCTTTATGAATTGCTTAGCCTAATGATGTACCTCTCTAATTTTAGCTGGACTGGTCCTCAGTCAGAAGATATATAGTTCATTGCTGAGAGCTAAGCTCTTTCCAGCTTGGAAGGCCAAAGCTAACAAAACTCTGCCTATATATTGAGATTAGTCTGGCAAGACTTGTTAGTAATTTCCCATGCTGACTCTTAAGGAATGTATCCTGTCTTTTTAGCACCCATAAATCACCTCCCGCCTAATAATTTGTTGTCTTTTTCTTTTTATTAAGGAAAAAAAACATCAAACCCATTGGTTTGTAGTTTCAGGTATTCACTTTTCAAATAATTGGAACAGTTATTTGTCCCTCTTAATCTTAAGAAGTGTCTTCTACTCTCCATGATTCCTCAGATTTTATCTAAATGTGGTTCAGGTACCATATTCACAAGTTCTTTAAATGCTCTGATATAGTTTTTGTGACTAATGTGACTTGAACTTCTTGAGAATATCTAATTACTCCCTCAATACAGCCTTATTTATCTTGAATTTCAGTGTTCTGTTAACTACTTTTGTTCTAAAATTCCAGTTCAAAGATAAGTCTCTCTTTCTTGGTAGAGAAAACAAAATAAAAATCAGTTGTTTTATATTATCTATCTATCTATCTATCTATCTATCTATCTATCTATCTATCTATCTATCTATCTAATCTATCTAATCTTACCTCACAAGAGTATTATGAAGGTCAAATGAGATAAAATGCTTTGCAAAGTGATGCAAACATTTTAGTTGTATTTACGATGATGATGATAATGAGAAAATATTGATTAAGCATCTACCATATTCAAGGTACTCTACTTACTAGTAATGTCCTATCACCTCAGAAATTATTTAGATTGTTTTCTTTTTTTAGTCATTTCTAGCTTTTTTTGGTGACATTGTAAAACTACTATATTATGTAAGGTCATATAATGAGGCCATGTTTTTCTTATTAAATACTAAAACTTAAATACACAATAAGAAAAGAAAAAGAAACAAATATAAAATAAGAAAATAAAATAAAAACATTGTCATGTGCACAGCAGAGCATGAGAGTATTAAATATATACAGCAAAAAGTTTGCATTTCAAGGAAACCCATATAATAAATACCACCATTGTGCTGAGAGATGTCCATCTTTGCTTCCTTGTAAGTTTTCTTTTGTTCTCTGCTCTGCATTTTTTACTTTGTTCTTTTTTCCCCCTTATTTTCCTTCCTCCCAAAAGGCTATAATTAAGTATGGATCTGTCAGTTTCTTTTAAAATGTGTTTTTCTTCATTCCATTTGACCCTGAATGAAAAGCTTCTTCGTCCTGTAACAGGATCATAACTGTAGCATGAGAAAAATTGGAATGCCAATTGAGTTGATGGAAATTCAAACTCCAGGCTCTTACAAACAGGAAAGTGGATACTCCAATTAAAAGAATTGTTGAGATTTGGTTGAGTTTGCTGCACAAAGTTGCCAAGTCAGCATTTTAGTACACTATCTGGGTGAGTGGTTAATTAAGTGGATGAATCCAATCACAGTTGGACCTCAGGGGAAAGTAGCCTATATTTTAGTCTTCTGTGTACATTGGGGCCAATTGACCTTCAGTTCCATGGCAGCTGTCTCTTGGGTGACTCTGTACCAACTTCTATTGCTTTTCTAAAACCCTATTTCATTGTATTGAACTTAATGCCTCTGACATCATAGGAAAATTTTCATTGCTTTTATGAGAATAACACTTTATGTGACCTTATTTTTTTTGGCAATTCCCTCTATTCACAAGTAATGCATTATTTGCTAGTACAAACTTTATGGTTTAAATTCTATCTGTACCTCCTATGACTCAGGTATCCCCAGGCCACTGATTATGAAGAATATGGTTTTTTTTCATTGAAGTAAATTAGTTGTGTGGAACCCAGAGAAGGACATACATACATATTTTCTGATAGGCAGAAATTAGTCTTAGGGGAAATTTATAGAAAGCTATCAGGAACTTTTTTGAAGAAGAAATTTTGTTTCAGGACCTTTGAAAAACAGATACTTATTTTTAGTTCGAGACATATAAGAGACTGGCCATTTTTGTTTTGTGTGTCAGCTAACCACAAATTAACATGGCCTACTATATCTGGCAAATTGCATACAAGTCATGGTCATACTTGACATCCATCTGACCATTCATTCTGGACATCTCTAGATCATTTTTCCTGCTGCTGTTTTTTTTTGGGGGGGGAGCATTACCTCAAACTATGACCTGAGTGATTTAACCTACCCTGCTTTGGGGTCATATGTTCCTGATTGATGAGTCAGCCAGGGCAAATGCTTATAGCCCATTGTATCTAGCCAGCTTTAGACCCTAGAGTACTCCTTTCTCCTCATCTACTCCACCTAGCTTCTTGCCATCTTTCTTCAGTCACACATCGTGACACTCCCTCCCCTGCCTCCCTTTCCACCTCTTTCTCTGAAATCACTAATCAAATCTATATTGCAGTTGTTCTGGAATAGATGTGTGTCTATGACTCCATCTCTGTGAGTCCCCAAACCCGAACACCCTTCCCTGGCCACCACTTTTTTGTATGTAAACTGTTTGAAGGTAGATCTCTCTCACTTTTCTATTTGTATTTTCAGAACTTACTTAGCAAAGAAGTTGGCACATAGTAAGCCCTTAAATACTTTTCCGTTGTTATTAATTGGGTAGATTTTATTTAAAGTATGATGAAAATTTTTTAAAAAATTAAGCCACCACTCAGAGAAGACACAGCTTAACCATTTTTAGCCAACAAAAAATACAATCCTTCTTTTATCAGATATAATTTTAATATACACTTCAAAGAAAATGCAAGTTTAATTTTTGTTAAGAGATATACTATGCATTTTAAAGTGGAGGTGGTGGGGAATAACTTCAGATGTTTTGAAACTTCAGCAGAAAATTAAATTATAGTTTGGTTATTTTATTTACCAGGTTAAACTGGAGCAGATATTTAAGTTGTACTTAGAGGTGTACTCTTTCCAATGGATTATGTCAGGGTCATTTGGGGAAACTCCTGAGATGGTTGGGATATGAATAAACATGGATATTTGACTAGTATTTTTTTTGCTGAAATTCATTAATACCTCAACTACCCTTGTAAATAATAATTTAATTAATTTTATTTTTTAAGTTTATATGTTAGAATATTTTCTTCAACAGTGCCTGGCACATAGTAAGTGCTTAATAAATGTTGATTGATTCAACAATCAATATTTATAATTATTTTTGAAAAAGACAGACATTTAAAAATATTTAGTTATTTTACTTATAGTAGTTTTTAAGAATGTTAAGAACTATTATATTGGGTTAAGTAACAAGTCTGTGATAGTTGTGGCAAGGAATGTCTTGGGGGAAGTCACAGTTAGCTTTCTAGATGTCAGCCTTGTGAGGGTTAAGTAGGTACCTACCAAATTGTCCTTATGCCTTTCATTTATTTTGGTGTAAATCTGAAGTTTTTTCAGGGTAAAAATCCTTCAGAAAATGGTAGAAACTTGATGGTTTACTAAATTAGGAAGTATAAGTTTATTTTGTGAACTAAATTTATTCCCTTCTCCCATGCTGTTTTCTTCTGGAGTACAAAAAAGAAAAGTTCCCAGTTCTCAGAATGAAACATACTAGGTTGGGAAGGAGAGAGGCAAGGCTGGATTCAACTAGATGATCCAGGAGGTATCTTAGATCTCAGGGAGTCTGTGCTTCTATAATTATTATTTACTAATTAAGCATGGCACCTCTACAAATATAATATTAATTTCTTTTGTCCAAAAGTAAACCTAAATGAGAGGTGTCCCAAAAGTCTTAGAGTGGGTTTTTAGCTATTATTTGAAAAGTAGGTTGCAGAAATGAAGTTGGGCATGCCACCTACTGCAACTTCATTTAAACCCTACATCCAGGCTTCACAAAAACAATGCTGTGAAGGAATTTTAAACTGATAGATTTTATCGCATCTAAATTTGAAGGAGCATCATCTATAGACATGTGCCAATATGCTCATGTGGATGCCTTCTCAACTTCACGTATAGAGAGAAACTGTGTGTTCTAGAGGCAGAAGGTTAGCATCATCAACATATTAAGCCAACTTAATAATGTTCCTTTTTATGAAAAGTTTACTGTCAAGATCTAGCCTTGTGCTCTATATACTAACCCCAGTTCAATTTACCTAATTCAACAGTCATGAAAGCTTTTGGAGTTAGAATTCAATTCTCCAAATTACAGACTTTCCTAGATCATAATATTTTAAGAGAAAGAATGATGGCCTTGGGGGAGTTTTCCAGGAAAAAAACCCTAAATGCCCATGTTGATGGCTTAAGTTAATTTCATTTCCTTGGGTGAAGTTTCACTGTGGGAACATAGTGCATTACTCTGGCTGAGACATGTTATTTCCAATAAATATGGAAATGATGCCTCCCAGTCCTGTGGTCTGGTGTAAGATCTCATGGGAAATCGCTTAAAACTACATGATAGGCTTGAAATTAATTCCTGCCCCTCCTTTACCATCCTCATCCTCCATTTACAAGATACAGCATTATTTCTTGGTATTTCCAGGAGGATGAGTAACTGCAATTCTGAGTTGCAGAAGGAAGCTACAGTGATAAAAATCTCCAGGCACAAATGTTCTCCCTAAGAGAAGAGAACAACAGGGGCTATAATTTTGTAAGTTGCAAAGACTTGCTCTTTGCCTCTTATGTAATTTACTATCCCTTGTTGTTCATTTCCTGTGAAGTGCCTAGAGAGAAAATGCTGATTTGCATTATTAGTGACTGAAGCACTAGAGGGCTTTTGGGGGATCATATGATGGGTGGTCTGGTTTGCAAATTGAAATTGGGAGGCACTTCCATGTTCTTTATGTTGTGAAGCCTCCCATTCTTATATTAGACCAAGTTAGGCTAAAAAGTATCAGAGGAGAAATGCATGCACATGTCAGCTAATAAGCATTTAGTCAGTCAGCATATATTATTAATTACTTATTATGCTAAGTGCTGGGAAATACAAAGAAAGGAAAAGCATGGTCATTGCCTTCAAGAAGCCCACACTTTAACAGGAGAGAGAACATGCAAAAAGAAGATGTATATACAAGATATGTAGTTGTCCCTTCCACATTATGGGGGTTAAGGGTGTAATGACCTTGCAATCTGGATAATCCATGTTAATGTTGATCTGGAAAATCCATGTTAAATTGTTTGGCTTTCCCTTAGTACCAGAGAAGAAGTCTGAATTATCATGATATTAAAAGATAAAACATATTGATGTTATACAATACTGTACTTATATTTTATTTATTTCTGAGTTTCTAAACTTTTTTGTGTTGTCTACTTGTCTTCACATGTCATCTGCAGCTGCTACAAACTCCCCCAAAGTCCCATTAAATTTCTTATGCTGACTCATGATATATCAGAACCACGATGGGGAAAATCATGATATGGAAGGGATAATTGTATACAGAGATTGTGGAAGGTAGTAGGCAATGGAAGGGACTGGGAAAGTATCCTGTAGAAGGTAGAGTTTTAGCTGAGTCTTTAAGGAGGAGACAGATGTTAGTTGGAAGAACATTCCAGGCATGAGGAATGACTAGTTAGAAAGCCCAGAGTCAAGTAATGGAGTGTTATGTGCATAAAAAAGAAGGAAGACTAGTGTCCTTCATCTTAATGTATGGGGGCAGGGTGTGGAATAAAGTATAAGAATACTGAAAAGTTTTTGAACCTAAAAGTAATAAAGAATCATTAAAGTTTATTGGGTGGTGTGTGTGTGTGTGTGTGTGTGTGTGTGTGTGTGTGTGTGTACACAGAGGCATGCCACGCTGGATGGAGGATGGACTTGAGTGGGGGAGAGACTTGATGCATGGAGATCAATCAGAAGGCTAAGTCCAAATGTGAGGAGTTCAGATCTTGTACCACGGAAGTTGCTGTGTGAGTGGAGAAAAGGGGATGTATGTAAGATGTTATGAAGGAAGAAATGACAAGATTTGGCAACAGAGTAGCTACAAGGGTTAAATGCTAGTGAGGACTGGAGGATGATTTCATGATTGTAAGCTAGGGTAATTGGGAGAATGGTGGTACCCTTGAGAGTAAGAGGGAAATTCAGAAAAGGGGAGAATTTGGAATAAAGATAAGGAATTGTGTTTTGGACCTGTTAACTTTGAAATGTCTGTGGGACATCCAGTTTGAGACATCCAGAAGGCAGTTGGTGATGTGAGACTAGAGCTTAGTAAAGGTTAGGACTGGATTTATGGATGTAGGAATCATCAGCATTAAGATGATAATTGTACCCAGGGGAGCTGATGAAAATACTGAATGAGATATTATAGTAGGAGAAGAGAAGACCCAGGACAGAACCTTGGGAGATACCCATAGTTAGGTTAATGGGTGTCATATGAATGATTATCCAGCAAAAGAGATTGAGGAGGAACAATTAGGTAGAAGGAGAACCAAGAGAGATAACTGTCGTAAAAATTTTTTTTATTCAGTCATTTCAGTCATGTCTGCTTCTTCATTTGGAGTGGAGTGGTTTGCCACTCCAACTTATTTGGCAGATGAGGAAATGGAGACAAAGGTTAAGTGACTTGCCCAGTGTCACACACACACACACACACACACACACACACACACACAGAGCTAGTGTCTGAGACAGATTTGAACTCAGCAAGATGACCCTTCCTAACTTCAGACATAGCACTCTATCCACTGTACCACCTCATTAAAACAGGGGGAGGGGGGAAGAGAAGGAGAGAGAGGGAGAAGGTGAGAGGGAGAGAAGGAGAGAGGAAGAGGAGAATATCCATGAGAAGATAACTTCAGCAGTGTAGAGAGTTCAAAAAGGATGATGATGAAGACTTAGAAAAAGTCATTAGATTTGCCATTTAAAAGGTTATAGGTAACTTTGGAGAGAATGCTTTCAGTCAAATGATGAAATCTGAAGCCAGAGTGCAGGGAGTGTAGATGAGATGTGAGAAAGTGGAGGCATGGAGTGTGGTCTGTGTTCTTGGGGAGGTTAGTTATGAAGGGGAGGAGAAGATATTGGATGAAAACTAGTGGGGATGGTTTGATCTGATGAAGGTTTTATAAGGTCAGGGGAAGCACATGCTTGTGTGTAGGCAATAGGGAAGCATCTAGTACACCAGGAGAGATTTTGTTTTTAAAGAAATTCTTAGAAGCCCCTTAGAGAGTTTGAGTATTCTGAATATTACTTAGTCCAATAGCCAGTCTGGATCTTGAATTGAATGGATATTACTGAAGGCAGCTCAGGGGATTGAAACAGATATTGAGTTCCTCAGTTTATCTGATGTTTGAAGGTAAGCTCCTTGAGGGAAAGGACTGTTGTGTTTCTGTCTTTATATACCTAGCATCCAATAGTCACTTAATAAATGCTTGTTGAATTATTTATGATCCACGATGTTTCTTGCATGGCACTAAGTAGTCTTGAATTTCAATGTGGCAAGAGCCTTCTCAGTTTGGGCAAATCTAATCCATGATTACCTTCTCCTGTTGTATTGACTATGTTGACATCAGAGGAGTAGGAGAAGAAACGCTATTTGGCTGAGCTGCTCCTGGTGGTTGGTAGTTCTCACAACAAATCAACAGCAGTAATGACATAAAAGTAAGGTGTTGTTTTTACTGAAGTTGGAGTCAGGAGATGTAGATCATATTTCTGACTTTCTGTCTAATGTGGGGCAGATCACTTATCCTACCTGATAGTGGCCCATCTGAAAAAATGGTTGTAACAAATCTAACCCTGTTTTGCTCATTTCCACTTAAATGGAAAGGAACATTGTAAAGATTTAGTAGATTAATAAAAATAGGTACATCTAGAAAGTGTTTTGAGCTCCTTTGAACTAGGTGCTGTATAAATTCAAGGTATGAATATATGTGTCAAACTCTGAATTGCAAGAAAGATGGGAAACAATGAACTGAGAGCATTTGGCTTTCATCCAGTTGTGCTACCAGGCAGCACCATTAGAAATCTAAAGTTTGTCTATAAAAAGGCAGGGGTTTATATTATAAAGCTTTGCTCCATTTTTTTTTTTGGTTCTTTACTATGACTGTTCCTCCTTCTCAGACTATTAAATACTCATTGCCTAGGCTTCCTGGAACCTTAGCCAAGTATCATTTCAGGTGGCTTACCTTTCAGGTGAGTGGTTTACCTTTGTCTCTGTTGTCTGGCTTTAACAATAAACACATGACTCTGCCTGAGATGGATTATCATAATGGGTGTCAGGGACAGTGAATAGCACATGAGATGTCCTGCCTCATATGTGTGTGTGTTCATGTATATGTTCATGTTCTTAGAGAGTTTCCCGGGTCATACAGTCAGTATACATGCAGGGCAGGAAATGAACACAGGTCTCTTTGGCCACAAAGTCAGTCAGCTCTCTATCAAGAACTTCATATTGCCACTGAAGACCTCTCAGCTTAATTTATACACAAACTTAATTTATATGTATACATATGCTTATATGTATATGTGTGCATGTATATATGTAAATAATTTATATACACAATTATATACAAAAGGCAGTTGGTGATATGAGATTAGAGCTTAGCAGAGAAATCAGGACTAGATTTATGGATGTAAGAAACTTCAGCATAAAGATGTTAAGTTGAGAATTGTACCCAGGTTCAGACACTTACTAGCTCTGTGACCCTGGGCAAGTCACTTTGCCCTGTTTACCTCAATTTCTTTATCTGTAAAATGAGCTGGAGAAGAAAATGGTAAATCATTCTAGTATCTTTGCCAAGAAAACCCCAAAAGCAGTCACAAAGAGTTGGATATAAGTGAAAAACTTGTGTGTGTGTGTCCATATGTGTGTGTACATATCTTTTGATTATGTATATTATATATACACACAAAAATGCACACACATGTGTGTGCATGTGTATGTGTATGTGTTTGTCAAAAGAAGTTTTTAGCTGAAGTATGACGTGGATAGAGAATCAAAACTAGGAATACTGATGTATAGTGACTGAATGACCCTGGACAAATCCCTTAATTTCTCCATGCTCTATACCGGGAATAGGAATGGAGGATACCAAACCATAAAAAGAATCACTACAGGCCATGTTTTGACTTAATTTTTATTAATTTTGTTAAATATTTCCCAATTGCATTTTAATCTGCTAGGAGCCACACCCAGGAGTATCTTAGGCCACATGTGACTGGTATCCCCTATGTTTGATAACTTTGCTCCAGAAAACTTTCTGAGAGTTTTAGTTTCAGGGAAGGTTCTGACCTGCAAAAGTAGAGGGAGTTTCCTTGATAGAGGAAAAGTACATTCACAGATGTGTGTATATATGCGTATGTGTGGACACCTAGGTGGCACAGTAGATAGAGTGCCTGGCCTGAAGTAGGAAGACTCATCTTCCTGATTTCCAGTTCAACTTCAGATACTTACTACTTGTGTGACTATGGGCCAGTCACTTAACCCTGTTTGCCTCAGTTTTCCTCATCTGTAAAATGAGCTGGAGAAGAAGATGGCAAACCACTCCAGCATCTTTGCCAAGAAAACCCTGATTGATGTCACAAAGAGTCAGACATGATTGAAAAACAGCATATGTATGTGCATGTACATGTACATATATGTGTGTGTAACTCTATGTGCATTCACATGGGCATGTGCATATACAACAACAGTAGGCCTTCAGTAGTGCTGTGACGTTTGGATAGAGTTGGAGACATAGATGTGTGTATGTTTATGCGTACACACATATTTAATTGATATACATTACGTATACTCAGCTAGATACAGATACATACATTTGAAAAAAGAGTTCTTCAGTGGCAGAGAGAACTAAAAATCATATAAATGATACGTATGTTGCATTTTTCCTGCTGTTAGGAGTCTGGAACAATTTTCCATGAGCTGAACATAACATTAGCCTGGTAATGAACTTAGAAATTCGTCTGATACCAGTTTCATTGAATGTTAATCTTTGAGACTATGGCCATCCTATAAAACTCATTCTGTATGTGACTTTCCCCCCGACTTTA
This sequence comes from Notamacropus eugenii, assembly GCF_028372415.1. Taxonomy (NCBI): domain Eukaryota; kingdom Metazoa; phylum Chordata; class Mammalia; order Diprotodontia; family Macropodidae; genus Notamacropus; species Notamacropus eugenii. The sequence goes on along the minus strand of NC_092877.1, from coordinate 293,848,428 downwards.
ATTTAGATATTTTCCAGACTCCAATTTCTATATTTATCTTTCTTCCTAATAATTGATCTCTAATACTAAATAAGTAGGTTTTAAAAACAAACAAACAAAAAAAACGACTGACCTCCGCTCTTCAGCCAAACTTTATCATTTCATTCTTCCTTTCCTTTTTTTGTACTCCAAACTAATAAATCTTTCTGGCAAAAGTTGTTGAATGTAATTGGCACAGCACTCAAATAAAAGGGTCTAGAATTTTATTAAAAACTCTCTTGACCTATGATTGTTTTCTCTACCTTTTTGCTGAGTAATTCCTAGAATAACTTGAGCTAAATCCTAATTTTCCCCTCTGAAGAAAATAAGATCACTTTGCAAAAATAAGCAGTATTTTTATAATATAGGTTCAGTGACACATTTGCTCTAGCTTTATAATTAGCTTTTCCCATCTTTTGGAATTTACTGTGACTTCAAATAACCTTTGCTAGGTCAACATGCATATGTTTTACTGTTGCTGATACTTTAAAGAAGATTCTTTTACATGAGGGAATTATAGGAAGAAGCTACATACATTCTCTTGTCATCATCCTTCCATCCCACTCTTCTGGAGCTATCCCTCATTTCCTCATGCATTGTCTGCCTTTTTTAGCCTCCAACAAGCCTGCTGTCTTGTCTCCTGTTAGTCTCCCAAGCCTGCAGTTTCTCCCTTTCTGATCCATCTTTCACTCAGCTGCAAAAACAATTTTCCTTATACACAAATCCAAGTGTATTACTTTCATTGGCTCTCCGCTGGCCTGCCGGTACAATAAAATGTCTTAGCTTGGCAATTATAACTGTCTACCACCTTTATTAGATTTCTATTCCATTCTGTTTAATAAATTCTACTAACCTGGACTGCTAGCTATCTCCTGATTGCTCTTGCCCTCTCTGGCCTCTGCTGTCCATACTCCAGGCCTGGAGTAGATTCCCTCTACATCTCTGCTTTGGAACTGCATCAAGGCTTTGTTCAAGGGGTACCTCTTCCATATCTCCATGCTCTCTCCCCATGTTTCATGTAGTATTTTGCCTCTGATATTTCGTTTTGTTTTTGTGCCTTGTGTCATATTCATTTACCTCTATTTTACTCCCACTTAGTAGATTTCAAGGTCCTTGAGGGCAGGCACTGTATTATTTTTATCTTTGTATCTTTATTGCCATCCATCACAGTGCTTGATCATGGAAACAGAATAAATACTTGTTATTTGTTGAATATTTTTCCAATAAAATAAAATGGAAGCTATACATAGAGCCCAATTATTTATTTTTTTGTTACAAAGCAGAAAAATTAAATGCCATATATTCACCAAGCATCTGTTTTGTGTTTCCTGGATTTTGCTAAAGTGAACTCTCATAGAAACTGCATTGATGAAACAATTGTGGCTTTGTGTTCCACAGTGTGTATTTGTTTAAACAGTGCATTGTTTATTGAGGGAAAAGATAACTGTGATAAATTGCTTCAGCTTTTCCACTTACCTTTCCTAGTGACTCTAAATCCCAGTTTTGAGTCTAAAAGAAAGTTCATCTCCTTCAACTAAGCTTGTTTCCCCTGGCTGTCTGTTAAGTTTTTCTTATCCAGAGATGAATCTAGGAATTCTTTCACTGGGGACAAAAATCTTTCTGCTTATTGAAGGAGATGGTGGCAGAGAAGACAGAATGACTGCAGGTACTTTTGCATCACAAGAGGAAGCAGCTTGTCCTCTGGGAGAGTTTGACCCCTGACATCACAGACTTGGGAAGGGGGAGGCAGTGGGCACTTGGAGAAGAGGACCAATCAAACCCCAAAGACAACAGCCCGAGAGAGGTTTCTCAGGCTGATGGAACCGGTCCTCACTGCAAAGAGAAAGCAGTCCTCTTCGGACTTGGGCTTTCTGAGGCCACATCCTATTCTAATCAAGGCTGTTTCCTCAGCCACTCAAACTCTTCTTTCATTTTGCTTTCTTCTTTCACTTATATAATCTCATAGATCCTACTACCTTTCTTCCTTTTCTACCTCCCTCCATAGATCCTCCATTTTCTCTTATCCCTTTTTCCTCTTCTTATTCTTCATATACACAGAATTCCTACATTCTCAAAGAAGCTATCACAGGAAAATTGCTTCTTATTCCTGCGTAGCACACAGGGTGTTTTTCCCCTCTTGAATATCACTGAGTAGTTCTATTACAGGTGAAGAAATAATTCTCCTTTTTGCTTAGTGAGGGTATCTTTGAGAGGTAGAGAGAAGAATGGTCCATTGTAGGAATCTATATTTCATGGTGTTTGGAGAGGGTGGAGAGGTTGAGAGGAGATATAAGAAGGTTTGGAACAGCCAAGGTAGACGGTAGGATAGCACATATAGACTAGACAAGAGAAGGATGATTGCCTTGCTGCTTTGGGGAGCCAGCTGAGAACAGATAACATATTTGTCATTTACTTAGTTGGTCTGGTTTATATCTTCCTCCATCTCCACAAAACCTTCTTCAGGCTAAACATGCTCATCTCTTTTACTAATCCTTAGATGATAGTGTTTCAACCCCCTCAAACGATGAAGCCTAAAATAGAACCCCATGTTCCAGATCCATTCTGACCAGGGTAAAAAACAGTGAGACTCTGTTCTCTTTCTTTCAAGACATTGTGTTCTCTTAATGAAGCCTAGGATCCCGTTAGCTTTTATTGGTCCCCTGTTGTACTCTTTACTTATGTTGTGTTTGCAGCCTACTCAGACCCCTAGATCATTTTTACATGAATCTTTGTTATCTAGCCTTATATTCTCCTCATCTTGTACTTAAGCAAATTCTTTTTGAACCCAATTATAGAATTTTACATTTATCCTTATTACTATATTGTGTATTAGCCATCATACCTTGTGCCATTCACAAACTATGTACGTGTGTGTGTGTGTGTGTGTATGTGTTTGTGTTCCTTCAGCCATGTTGATAAAAAGTTTGAACAGAAGACATCCAAAGACAAAGTCCTGGGATGCTTCCATAGAGATCCTCCCCAGCTTTGCTACAGTAGCATTAGTATATACTCTCTTATCCTAGTCATTCAATGAGTTCTGAAGCCACTTAACTAAACTATTCACCTCCCTTTGCCCAGCTTGTTTATAAGAATATCACTAGACATTTTATCAAATGCTTTCACAGAAATACAGCTGTGTGAATAGATATAAACAGAAATGATGGTACTCCTGATATTTTTTTGTAAATCCACCTTGGCTTTTAGCAATCATCACTTCCTTCTTTTAGTGTTCATATATGATCCTTTTAATAATCCATCCTGGAATTTTGTTAGAAATTGAAATTATAGGTCACCAGTCTTTTGAAAATTATTATGATATTTGCGTGTGTCAAATTCCCATTCTCCATGATTTTTTTGAAGACTTAATCGACAGATATTCATTGGTCACATCTATAGTGCATCTGGAGTTGTGACTTGAACTCCTTTAGGGTAGCAAGGTTATTATCTCCGACTCTCACTTTCCTTATCTTGAGTTTCAATGATTTTTTAAAAAATCATTTTTGTTCTTTATTTCCCACTTTGAAGCTAATTTACCTTGGTAGAGAAAACAGAGCAAGATAGGAGTTAAGTACTTTTGCCTTTGGCATATTGTCCATTACTATCTTCTCAAATACCCCTATATATTTTTTCTTGTCCCCAAATAGCATGTCCTATGTCTTTGATGTCTCTTCAGTTCATTAGCATGAAAAGTTTCAATTTTATTGCATTTCAGTCACTTTTTTGTGCAGAGAATATGCTACCACTTTTATTAGTTTTAAAAACATATGTAACCTTGTGTCCCCTGAATTGCTTATAATATGGCAGCCATGCCACTTAATGCTGGAAGCATTGTAGAAGGAGGGCAATTCTATGTGTGGACATGGGTTCATTTTCTGTGCTATCTTCTGGAAATAAGAATGAAATTACTGGCTGTTAAAGGAGCAAAATGGTCATCCTTCTGTCTACTCAATAGACAGCAGAGCAGGTTGAGGAGAAACCCTTACCCCCTAGAAAGAAAACCTGTTAGAAAGGAGTTTGACCTTGATGGCATATCTACTTCATTGCCCTTCTGCTAGGACAAAGGAAGCATGCATGAATGAAGTCAGTGAGGTTCAAAGATTACTCTAGATGAAGCCCACCAAATAGTGCTTATAACTGAAGGTTCAGCTCTTGGAGGATAACAAAACATGACCTGATTACTTCGGTAATTATCCCTGTAAGCAAGCCCTGCCATAAGTAATTAAAAATCTCATTGTCCTTCCAGTAACAAGACATCTGGGCAAAGCATTCCTGATTCAAGAGAAAAGTTTTCAATAAAACAAATCACTTTACTTCTGTTTATCATTGAATTTAAAGTTCAAGGACCTGTTTTATTTCCCATCAGGCAACAATGATTTCTCTCCACTTAAGAGGAAAACAAGCAGAACTCTACCTTCCCAGGCTTGATGTGGAGGTGGGATATTTATTAGCCCCTCTCTTCCCCTCTGAACAAATGAACCTAATCAAGGATGTAGGACAGTTGTATGGGACTCCGGAGTGAGGCAATGGGAGTAGAGAGAATGGTCCTTCCCCCTTTTATGCTCTTCTCGTACTTATCCACAGGCTGAAGGGGAAGGCACCAGGCAGTTCCGTATTGACATATCTAAATGAGACACATTTTGTAGAGTTTGCATCATTACTCATCCATTACTCATCCATGGAGTTGTCACAACTACAACCATATGCCTGCTGAAGCTTATTCAACAAAGAACTGTACACGGAAACATTATGTTCACTAGCTTGGAGGACGTCTGTGCTTGTGTGGATTTAACTATACACAGGCTTGTGTGAGCAGATTATCATTTTGTTCAAAGTTGTTCCTTTCTCTTCTGCTTGATCTAAACAATAACTCCAGAAAAGTGAACGATCACTGTGGTCTGCAAGATGATTGAATCTTTTTACTTTGACTCACTTATTGCCTTTCTGGGGCAATTTAGCAATAAGAGCAGATGTCTATAGAATTAGAGCTAGAAAGGACTGTAGAAATCATTGGGTCCAAGCCCTTCATTTTACAGATGAAAACAACTGGCTCTAGAGAAATTATTACTTTCTCAAGGTCACACAGGTAGTAAATATTCTTTACCTCTTCTTTCCTTCCTTCCTTCCTTCCTTCCTCCCTCCCTTCATTCCTTCACCCCTCCTTCCCTCTCTCCCTCCCTCCCTCTCTCTTTTTTTTCCTTCCTTCCTTCCTTCCTTCCTTCCTTCCTTCCTTCCTTCCTTCCTTCCTTCCTTCCTTCCTTCCTTCCTTCCTTTCTTTCTTTATCAATACCATATGCTCTTGTATAGGGATATCTTATGATCATTTTAGTGGGGCTTTCAGTATCAAGCTTGGGAAGGATCTTTGCCCCAAAAGTGTCATGTACCTACAAACAGTGGTGAAAACATCATGGAGGAACCTAAACCAGAAATCTGAAGACGAATCTAGTCATAAATGACCATATGTGTTTAGGCTAAATATGTGAAATTGAATGACAGTAGTAGCTGATACCAAGCCCTCAAACCTTTTCATGTGTTTCAGCAAACTTTGGTATCCAACTGAAATATAAAATAAAAAAAAAACCCACCTGAATAAACAGAAATAAAAAGCTGAAAATAAAAAACTCACCTTCCCTTATTTCCTTGCCAAACAATTCAGAATTTTCCTCCTAGAATGAAAAGGTAAGATGAGTTTTCCTGCACTTTTATCTACACTAGCCTGATTCTGAGCCACTTCCCCCTCATCGTCGACTTGATCATGCCTGGGTTCTCAGTTATCCCTGTTCCTTCACCCCGCAAAGGAAAAGCAAGGTTGGAGATTTCTCTTTAGTGTAAGTAAGGGTCATACGCTCAGCTTATGTACCCTAGATATTTTCAGCTCAGGAAAAGAAAACAAACAAAAAACTGCTTTTGTGCCTACATTTGCTCCTAGTCATGTAGACCATTACTTATTTTCATAGAAGATTTACTTTCCAGGAAGGACTAGTAAAAAGATAAACAGATGACAGACACTCCACTAACTTTCTAACCCATTTCAGTTTCCTTAATATCATAACTTGTGCCATGTACCTTTGAAAGAAAGAGTGAATGAAAAAGAAAACACTTATGAAGCATTTAATATTTGCCAAGCATTGTTAGAATGAAGTGGAATAGTAGGACTCTAGACCTAAGTTATGCCTATCTATGTGGCATGTACAAATCCATTTTTACTACTTTGCTTCCATGTGAGCTGGTAATAACCAGGTTTTGTTGATAGATAGATTGTTTTCTTTGAACAAGATAAATTATTTTTTAATTGGTCACTGGTGATATTATTCAAAATACAATTTTATTTTAGACTACTATACTTACCATCAAATATCCTTACTTGAAAAATGGATAATTTTTTTAAAAGTGTTCTTCCTTTGGGCAGCTATGTGGTACAATGCATAGAGTACTGGAAGACATCTCCCTGAGTTCAAATGTGACCTCAGATACTCACTAATTGTGTGACCCTGGGAAAGTCACTTAACCCTGTTTGCTTCAGTTTCCTCATTTTTAAAAAAATAAACTGAAGAAGGAAATGAAAAATCACTTTAGTATCTTTGCAAAGAAAACCCCAAATGGGGCGACAAAGAGTTGGACACAAATGAAAAGCAACTGAACTGAACAAGCCAAATCAGCTACTAATTTTCATATTTCTAACCCTAACCCTAACCCTAAAATGAACTACATTAGTATGCTGAAGCCCAGTGTAACAAGGATGCTGAGATGGTTTGGACATGTATTGTGCACCTTCCATCTTTGTAGATGATTTTCCTACTACTTCTGAACTGATTTTTTTGTTGTGGTTCTTGATGTCCTTCTCCGTGTCAAGATCCTTCCATATCAGGCTTTGTCATATGTTCTGGGTGAAGAAAGGAAAAAGAAAAAAAAAAACCTGTCACCAAGGGACTTACATACCACATTAGATATGCCATTATATAGTTTGGGTTGGGAAACATTGACCTAAAGGGATCTCAGTAAATTCCATTTTCTAGCCTTACAAATAGCTTTGGAAAATTGTCAGACTCATGAAGATTTTGGTTGGTTGCGAATCTTCTATTATGCCCAGGTTTTTGCTTTTGTGTTGTTTAGAGTAGATTTCTACTCTCCCTCCATATCATTAAGCTGAGAAAAGACAAGTACCTGTTTGTAGCCAACATGACTAAAAATGTTCCATAGACAGATTCCTTTGGAAGACAAAGAAAAAAGACATCTAGAAAGAGACAGGCTTACATCTGCTATCAGAGAATGCCTTAAAGAAATTCCTCCCCTTTCCTGCTTTATCACACACACTTTAACACTGCTATGATGTTCTACTTTCCAACCAAGTTTGACATCCCCAGAAATGGACACATTGTCTTCTCTGACTGGAATGCTCTCCTCATCTCACTTTCTTTCTGTTGAAATTCTACCCATACTTTAAAATTCAGCTCAGATGCTTCCTCCTCTAGGAAATCTTCACTGATTTTTCTGAGATGGAAAATTTTTTAGACCTCAAAAAGCTTCTTATGCAATTATGAATTTTTATAGCTGTTTATATTCCATATCTCTCCTATTCCATGGGCCATATCTCATTTAATCTTTGTTCTTCCTTCCCCCCTCCATGCAAAAACAAATAAACAAAATAAAATAAAATCAACAAGGCCCATACTCTATGTTCTTAATAAACATTTATTGAAGCAGAAGTTTACTCTGCATTGGACTAGACATATCATCCCATCCCACAGGCTTGAGTTTCTTCATCTGCAAAATTAGCAAGTTGGACCAGCTTCCTTTCAGTTCTAAATTTCTGTCTTCTCTGTGATTATATGATCCTCTTTTTAAAAATAGTACTGAAACATTTGGGCCAGAAGTTATTTCCATATCATCTTTCATCAGTACCACTAGTGACAGGAGAGACTGCATTTATTCTTTTGGTTAGTTGCCCAACAATTACTGAATACCTACTATATGTGTGCTATCATACTTAAAAACCATTTTTTAAAAAAGGAGATTGCATAATCTTCTCTCATCATGCATTATAATTAGTCTTGATCATAACCTGTGTTTTTTAATACCTGGCCGAACTCCACAGTTATTGCTTTTAGTACTTATTTTGTTTTCATTGAAATAGTGAAGAGTTTCCACTTTCCACTTTTCAAACACGACTGGCCAGTTCCTTCTCACCGTCTCGCCTCCCCCACGATGACATGCATTTAAAATAAGGACATAATCATGAACAATTGGATCATGAGAAACAGATGCCTTTGTAGATGAGAGTTGTTGGAGATAGGGAAATCTTGAGGAAAATCAACTTTTTTTCTTTCTCATTCTTTGGGGGTAAATAAGACAGACAGACAGTTTTCACTTTTAGCCTCTGGTTAGATGTATGTTACTTATACTAAAGCTGATCATTAGTCATAGAGTCTTGGAATGTCTAAGTTGAGAGTCTGTGGGAGGCTGGAGAGTGTATGCAAAGCAGGAGAGTGAGACCCATGATAATAGTGCTTGGAACTCTGTTTAATTGGCTGTGGCCCCACGAAGAGTTTGATTTGGTGGACAAAACCCTTCCCACCAGGAAACTTGTAACCCTAGAGTCTATTGTGACTCCTCTTAGTTACTGCAATGCTGTAGCTCTACTTATACTGAGTTCCCCACTGTTTGACTATTGAGCATTATGCTCCAGCTTTAATTTTGATCAGGAATATATCCAGAGGTTCCCCACTCATTCACAGCCCTGCCTCCTTAAATTCCTCCTTTAGAAATCTACTAACATGAGAGTACTAATACTCAACCCTTAATCACTGAAACTTTCTATTTTGACAGAACACCCAAGCAGGGGGAGACCTCCACTGATACCAAAGACCCTGCCCAATAACACTTATTTCTTCTTGGCCTCTCCATTTCTGGGCCTGGGAAGGTGAGGCTATTTGTCCTGGCTCTGCTCAAGGACTAGAGGTGTCTTCATCTTGAAATCTGTTCTCCTGTTTGGAGGTAGGTGATGATTGGCACATTGAGCCTTTGCGAGGGTGAGCAGTGGCAGAACAACTTCTGGAGTAGCCAGGTTTTCATTAATGCAAGAAAAAGGAAGGAATGTGAAAACAGGATCTATGATGAAAGTTCTAGAACAAGACTTCTAGAGGGCATAGTGGAAGGAGAGAAGTCAGGGCAAGATAGGATCATGGAATGGGTAGTTATGGTCTGTAGGAAGTGTAAAGCAGGAGGCTATAGTAGGAGTAGAAAGATTTAATTTAGGCAGCCCCCAGTTCTGAATCACAGGAATTAGGAAAATGAGTAGATAGGAGTTTGCTAGTTAGTACAGGTGTTCCCACTCTCAAGGGTTCTGTGAAAATGGAAGATGGCATCAGTTTTTACTTTCTCAGACTCTAGGGCAAAGGGGAACTGGGATTGGACAACCTATTAATCGGGCCCTCAGGGGTATTATTAAATCTAAATTTAATTAATTTATATATAATTTATATTATACATATATATACATATATAATTTAAGCTTAAATTTAGTGCCAGTTAATTCATCCCTTCCCAATATGCTAGCAGATGATGTGTAGTCAAGAGATTCCTTGCACATGGAACATATGCTTGGATCTTGGTTGGGACCAATATCTGAAATCCTGCTCCTAGATGAAGTCTTAACAGGAACAGATCTGGCATATGAGAGACTAGTTGTAGGTAATGTCCAAAAGGTGAGAGGCCTAGTGTCTATAATTTGTAGAGCTATTATGGAGGACTGAGGCATTTTATTTTATATATATATATATATGTGTGTGTGTATATATATGTATATGTGTATGTGTATGTACATATATACATATACATACATGTGTATATATGGCTTGGTGAAACCTTCACACATGGAAGTAGCTTCAGGCTTTCAAATCTAATTTCAGAATGCTTAGTGGTAAGGAAAGTGTCGAAGTATTATAGTAATTATACACAGCACAGTAGATTTTTTCTCCACAAAGTAAAGATACTTCTAGATCCTACCCACCCCTATCTCCGTAGGGGCAGAATTATGTAGGACAGCTTTACCCAAGGTGAGTGATAGGGAAGAGAGGAAAAAGACTGGGGGCTAGAATCTTGATGTTAACATAGGTCTTCACCTGCCTAAGTGGTTTTTCTTTAAGTTTTATTGGTGTATTTTTTTTAACATTGCAAGCATTTATAGATTACTTCATGAGAGGTTTCTTATAACTAAGTTGTAAAGTTATGTAAAATTAACATCATGCTTGATGATAATTCAAGGGCTATGGTTTTGTTGGTAAGTAGGGCTGAATACTTGGAATATATACGTTTATTGGGGATATGCTTGTTTGGATATGGCATCTTAAAGCTGAATTCACTTGCTTGACTACCATCTCATACTGTTGATTCATACAGAGTTTGCAGTCCACTAAAACTCCTATGCCTTTTTTCATAGCCATGTTTGTTTATACTATGTTGAACTAATCCTATGTTGAACTTTTACCTTTTTTTCTGATTATTTAAACTGAAATATAACAGTTTCCTATTATAGTCAATTCATTATTGTTCTGTCCTGTCTAGATCTTTCTGGATATTAATTGCCTTTCCTCATATTAGCACTGCCACCCAGTTTTGTGGCATCCAGAGATTAATAAACATGCCATCTATGGTTTCATCTAAGTCTCAGATAAAAATTTTTAATAGAATAAGGCAAAAGAGAGATATGTATACTGCTTCACTAGAAACTTCTTTCCTGGTTGATATAAAGACATGTCTTTTTATCCAGTTATTCAGTCAATTCTAACTGTATTCTCATAGCGCTCATTTCTCCCTCCCCTGTATCACAAGGGTTTAATGATTTGCTTTCTCAGATGATGTGCTGAAATATAGCTGTATATTTCCATAGCTTTCTCCTGGCCTAGCAATCTAAAAATGCTATCAAAAAAGGAAGTCAGATTGGTTTGATAAGGCTTGTTCTTAATGATCGCATGCTGGCGTTTAGTGATCACTTTGTCCCTTTGCTAGCACTCACAAGTCTATAAGTCATCCTTTTAATAATACATTCTTCAAATTTACTAGCAAATGACATTGGTCTTACTGGAGTATTGCTTCATCCAGGTTTCCTGGAGGTACTGAAAACTTGAAAAAAAAAAACATCAGAACTCTAGTATGATGATCACAAAGTTCTATGGTCTTGATTCCATTTCAGAATTTAGAGACCTTGCTGAGGCAGGTACTCAGAAAATTTTGCCATCAATAGCCTTATTGAGGTTAGGGAACTGGAATCACCACCTGTTGCTTTCAGAACAGTTTGTTTAACATGTTTATAAATATGTTTATAAATTTAGATTAAAAGCATAGGAATAGAGAACTCTGAAGAAGCTACTTTTTGATAGAATTGATCCTAGATAATAAATCCATGATACTTTGTTATCAAAATAAGGAGTAAGAACTGGGATACCCTTTTGGCTACTCTGTATCTCTGGGAGGGATTAATCAGTTTATCTTCCCTCATCCCCTGCCCCACATCACTCAAGCAAGGGGCAACACTATCTTAAGGAGCTGCACTATACTTATGTAGCTTGTGGGAATAAATATTATCTATTCATATTTTAAGTCCAGATGGATTATTTTCGTGAGAGAAGTGCTGGGAATTTCTTTTAGGAGATGACAGAAGAAAAAATTCTCCATGAGAGAAAAAAGAAAGAACAACTTTGGCATTCACCATATTTTCAGAGAGAAAATGAGGGGGAGGGGGAAAGGGAGAGAGAGACAGGAAGAGAGAGAGAGAGAGAGAGAGAGAGAGAGAGAGAGAGAGAGAGAGAGAGAGAGAGAGAGAGAGAGACAGAGACAGAGAGAGAGAGAGAGGGAGAGAGAGAGGGAGAGAGAGAGGGAGAGAGACAGAGAAGGAGAGAGAGAGAGAGACAGAGAGAGAGAGAGACAGAGAGAGAGAGCTGGAGAGAGAGAGAGGCAGGGGGAGAAAGAGAAAGACAGAGAGAGAGAGAGAGAGAGAGAGAGAGAGAGAGAGAGAGAGAGAGAGAGAGAGAGAGAGACAGGGAGAGGGAGGGGGAGAGCAGGAAGGAGAAGGAGATGAAGGGGAAGGTGTTCCCCTATTTGAAACAGAGGATTTGGGTGTGGGCAGAAAGGGAGGAAGGGAGAGAGGAGAGGAAGGGAGGAAAGAAAGGAGGTGGGGGAGAGAGAAAGACAGAGACAGATAAAGAGAGACACAGACAGAGGGGAGGAAGGGAGGGAGAGGGAAAAGTGAGAAAGGGATGGAGGGAGGGACAGAGAAAATTCATCTTTAGATTTAGGTCACATTGAAGTTCTAGGCAGAAATTTGTCAGAAGGCATTGTTGTCGCTCTGCTTTTCTCTGAGGAAAATACAAAAAACTTTATTATTTTGCCCTATTGATATATACTCAGACAACTTCTTATAGCTATTTACAGGTAAGGCCTCACTTATCATGACTTTGCTTATGGATTGCTTTATTATTTAAAATAACATTTTTCCACTGATTAATCTCATTCTATAAGCAATAAGATCTATATTTCTCAGATCCCTTTTAGATCTTCCTTTTGTGTTAGATCCTAATGTTTCTGAAAGCATACACACACACACATGCACGCACACACACAGATACACACATGCTCACACACGTATGCACACATACATGCACACACACGCACGCACACACGCATGGACACACACATGCATGGACACACACATATACAGAGGAATGTGACCATGAAATGACACTGTTGATGTTTTTATTTTGTTTACTGGTCACTGGCAGTGTGCACGCTTTGTGGGGACTGTTACTCTTTGAAATTCTGGTCTCTGTCTAATGGGAGCAATATGTTTTGCTCAAAAAGAGCCTCTCCATCTCTGTTCAGTGCTGAACATCAGGCTGTTTGTTGTTATTGCTTCTCAGAGATGACCTTGGTTTTTTTCCTTGAAATGTATTCCATAGGATCAGTGGGTACGCACGTTCAGGCTTCCTAGTAGGGCAGTGAGGTGGTGTTGGGAACAGTCTTGAAATTAGAACTGTACAAAATTGGAACAAGCTGCCTTAGAAAGGTATTGTGCTCCTCTCCTTTCCCCTCCCCCACTGAAGATCTTCAAGTAAAGACTAAATAACCAGTTTTTGGGTATGTTGCATCACTGATTTCTTTGGGGAATGGATCAGAAAGATGGCTAACCCAGGTCCTGTTCCAACTCTGGAATTCTTTGACATGGTTTTTTTAGTCAAATAGCTTTGGATTGATCTTCCCATGACTGCCTCATTAAAGCTCTCCATAAACTGTAGCACTGTTGCCAGATCCCTTAAATAATGCACCATTCACCATCTCATTCAAAGACATCATTCCTGAGGGCAATCACTACCCTTGGGTGTTAATGACTGAAAAGATTGTAGGATTAGCAGAGTGGAAAAAAAAAAGATGATGAAGAGAGTTTCCATTGAATATGATATCAGAATCTTGGAGAGTGTTTAGAGAATCTGTCTGTGAGTCCAGTACATTACTGGGCTGGAAAGAAATGTTACATTGCTGGAACTGATGAAGAAGAGTTGAGGGTACCGTGCCAGAGTGTGAGCCCAGGCCTCAGGGCAAAGCTTCCTCCTGCTGAGAGATTTGCTCATTTTGTAGACTGTACAAGTAATTGGTTGTTAAGTCATATTTTGCAATTTGAGGCACTATTTTAGAAAACGGCTACAACAAAAGATATTGCGAAATGGAGTTAGAGATGTTATTTTAAGTGTTGAAAGGCGCAGTTTAGATACACTCAGTGATATGCTACAATATTTTTTCCCCAGATGGCTAAAAATGTTGACTTACGCTATTTAAAATGTCAGAAGTGTATAATCTTCTTGAAGGGTCATTAATGTTTCAAGTATAAGCCTACAGATTCTAATAGCAATCCCTCTCTCCTACCCCCACCTGCTGAGATTGCCAGGGTGTGTTACCAGTATCACTTTCATTGTTGATAAATCCAAATGACCATCATATTCTGGTGTCCAAAAAGAATTATTCAGTCAATCAATGAACATTTATTAAACACCTGCTTTGTTGCAATCACTATATTAGATTTCAAAATGCAAAATTAAAAATGTAAGCTCAAGTAACTTACATCATATTGTGAAAGACATGTACATATGAGCATATCCAAAATTTGTTCTTGATCAGTCATTTTTCAGTCATGTCTGACTCTTTGTGACCCCATTTGGGGTTTTCTTGGCCAAGATGGTATTTCCTTCTCCAATTCATTTTACAGATGAGAAAACCAAGGCAAACAGAATTAAGTGACTTGCCCAGGGTCATATTTGAACTTAAGAAGATGAGTTTTTGAGATTCCAGGTCTGGCATCCAATTCATTGCACTATCTCACTGCCTCATATCCAAAATTAATATGCACAAAATACATACAAATATTTCTGCTTCCTCCTCTTATAGGAGGTGGTGTTTAAAACAAAATTTAAAGGCAGCTATGGAACTAATTTTTAAAAATTCTAGAAGTAAAAGAGGAATATGTTCTAGGTTCTAAGGGCTGGCCTATGCAAAGGTAAAGAGATGCGCAATGGATTGTCATGTGTGAGGACAGCAAGAAGGCCTATTTGGTGAGACTGAGAAATTCAAGAGGGGAATTCAATGTAATAATGCTGGACCCGGAGTGAAGGGCTTTAAATGCCAAAAGCAGGAGCATGAATTTGGTCTTACAGGTAATAGGAAACAAGTTTATTGTGCAGGGGACAGATATGTCCAGATGTGAGCTTTAATTATATCACTCTGGCTGGTGTGTAGAGAGAATAGATTGGGTCAGATTTTTGACCATATGTGAATCTGAAGTTAGGAATATGAAATATCTTTGTTGTCGTTGTTTAGTCACTCAATCCTGTTCGACTCTACTGTCTTTTCTTGGCGAAGATACTGGAGTGGTTTACCATTTCCTTCTCCATCTCATTTTACAGATGAGGAAACTAAGGCAAACAGGGTTAAGTGACCTGCCCAGGATCACACTGGGAAGTGTCTAAGGCCAGATTTGAACTCAGGAGGATGTCTTCTGACTCTAGGCCAGCACTCTATCCATTTTGCCATCTAAATATCATTAGATAGATATTTAATATGTAAGTATAATATCAGGACCTATTGACTTGAAGGAACTCTTAACTTCTTGAAGCCAGATAGAAAAAGCTCTATGTTTCTATCTTCCTGCACGTGTTATGAGTCCCAGTATTTAAAAAAACACAAAGGTAAAACAAAACGTTTTCCTATTCCACTTGTTATCTTTAAAAGATTTGAAAACACTACTCCAAAAGGCCATAACTCTTTGACTTTATAATATCCCATTACAGGAATGTCTGGACTCTGATTTAGCTTATGATGTGCTAAGAGCTGGCACTTGGCTCTTCCTTGTATATGGAATCATGCCATTGACTTTTGAAATAGGTCAAAGGGAGCCCTTCAGATTCATATGCTAGGGAGATGTTGTGGAATATCAGATTTGAGGAGTCAGCAACAAAGGTGAGTCGCTTTTGCATTGGGAAAAGAGTTGCCTCAATACATATGTGTTTGGAGCAAGGTTCTAAACTTTACCTAAGCACTAACACCTAACATGGGTATTTAATAGAATATAGGAGGAACTCCGACATGAAATCATTATAGAAGGTAGTGGACAAAACAGTCATCTTGTGCATGTTGTAGTTAATTCCTAGGACTACTTGGTAGTACAGTGGACAGAGTGTCAGGCCTGGAGTCAAGACAACTCATCTTCCTGAGTTCAAATCCAGGTTTAGACACTACCTGTGTGACCCTGGGCAAGTTGGTGAATTCTATTTGCCTCAGGTTCCTCATCTGTAAAATGAGCTGGAGAAGGAAATGGTAAGCCATTTGGGTATCTTTGCCAAGAAAACCCCAAAATAGGGTCATGAAGAGTCAGACGTGACTGAGACAACTGAAAACAACAAATGTTGATAATGGTACAACAAATATTGATAATAGTGCAACTTCAAATGGTTCTTTCAGAATTACTAGAATAACATTGTATTTATAGTAAATTTTCAATGTGACCTTGTACCTTTTGTTTGCTATCTCACCCTCCATAGTGGTTCTTCCAAATCTTACCTCTCCTCAAGCCTGCCTTTGTGCTCCTTTCCCTGTACCCCACCTCATGCTTCACTGAAAAATTGAGTGAGACCATTCACTATGAAATCCTTCTTCTTTCCTCCTCCTTATCTCTCGCTACTATTTCCTCATTCACTTTGGTCACAGAGCCTTTTCTTTGCCAAGACTATATGCACTGTCGATCCCTTTCTGTTCCATTCCTGAAAATTATCCATCCCAACTCTCTTATTTTCAAGCTATTTACTTGTTTCTTCCATGCTAGCTATAAACATGCTGTCTCCTCTGTTCTTAAAAAAGAACAGAAAAGAAAAAGCAGAAACAAATAAACTTGGTCTTACCTTTCCCAGCAGCTGTTATCTCATCTCCTTCATTTTATAACTCAGCTCTTTGGGAATGGCATCTTTATTGGTACCTCCACTTCTAGTATCATTGTCTGCAGTGGGGCTTCTGATTGCATTATTCAGCTGAAATGTCTTTCTCCAAAGTTACCTATGATCAGTTAAACCTCTTTACAATCAGACTCCTTCCTACCTTTCCAGTCCTATTCTTTCTTTCTCTTCACACACTCTACTTATCCAGTTATAAAGATCTATATGCTATTCTTTACAAAACACATTCCATTGGTCTGCATGCTTTGACCCTGGCTGTCCACAATTGCTGAAATGCTCTCTTTCCTCCCCTCTGCAACTTAGAATACCTGGCTTCCTTCAAGATTCAGCCCCAGTACCATTTTCTGCAAAGATCTTTCCTGGTTGCCCTAGCTACTAGAGATTTCCCTTCTGCTTTTACATATCTTTTCATGTGATGGCCTTTCCATTAGAATGTTAGTTCTTTGAAGGCAAGGGATATTTTTGTCAGTCTTTGTATCTTCAATAGGTAGCATAGAACCTAACTGGTAAATGCTTGGTTTATTGAGTGATTGCTTTGTCCAAACAAACAAAAGATTGTTTAGCCTGGATAAGAAATGATTCAAAGGGAAACATGAGCTCTTCGAATATTTGTCTTTTTGGAAGTGGAATTTGACTTGACCTGCTTGGCCTCAGAAGGACAAAGTTTAATTGGCTAATTTAGTTTTAATATAAGGGAAAGCTTCCTACAAAATGGAGGTATCTGAGAGAAGAATGAATTGCCTTAGAACATACTAGATTTCTCCTCAGTTGAGGTCTTTAAGCACATACTGAATAACCACTTGCCACTGGTTGTATGGGCTGTTCTTGGGCAGAAATGAGCTGAACTCTCTAGCCTCTGAGGTTCTTTCAGACTCTGAGTGTCTCTGATATTATGGTCTTGTGATGAAGCCTCAGAACAAAATTGAAGTGGAGGGAGGGCTCACAGTAGCATATTAGATAAAATGAAATTGCCAACCTGGCATTTAAAGACCTCTAGAATCTTCTTCCAATCTCTCCTTTTAGCATTATTTATATTTTTCCCCTTGACATCCTTTTTGTTCTAGTCAAACTGTAATAATATCTTTTCTTTGATTTTGACCCATTATCTCTCTTTTTTTGGCTTTTTGTACACTGTCTCTTCCTGTATGCCCCCTCTTGAGGATCGTGAAATTGTCATTTGCATGGGTGTAGAAGGCTCAAGGGAATTTTCAGTATTTCCAAATTTCATAGAATGCATCTGTGAAATAGCTGGTTTTGATGTTCTATGCTTTGTTTTCCACTTTCTCCAGCATGGCATAGGGTTAGCCCTGAACTTACAACAAGATTTGGAATCTAAGTCATAAAACCTAGTTCCAGCTTTGAGATTGATTACCTAATTGTCTTAGAGTGGACTACTCACTGACCTTTTCTGGGCCTCAGTTTCCTCATCTGTTAAATAGGATTTCTGACACAGTATTTACCTTTCAAGGTTGTTGTAAGGAAAACATTTTACAGACAATAAAATTGCTATATAAATATGAACTATTGTTATTATTGTCTGTTTAACACCCAATTGCCTCTTGATAATGAAACTTACTCAGGACCCTTCCCTGGGGCAACTCTGACAGAAATAGGGCATTTTCCCCCCTTTCTTTATACTTCAGTAAATAACACATAGACAAGCTCAAACTGGCTTTGACTTCCTGGTACAAATGGGAGAAAGTTGATCATGCCTGATAAAAGGACACAAGAAGTTGCTCAAGGACCTTATTTTCTGTGCTTATGTGTTATTCACTCTGACTGCAGATTTTAAACACAACTGTCTCTGAGCTTTTAGAAGAAGAAGAAGAAAAGGACGATGAGGTTGTTAAGATCAAGATGAGCAGAGGCAGAACACTTTGGGGGGACTCCACACTTCATTTGTCATGGTAGCCAAAAGCTTTCAAATAGATCGTTTTTTTCCTTCACAGAAATTGAAAATCTGTATTAGTATGCTGAGAATGAAGAGAAAGTCAGTAGAAACATAAGTGAATTGAGAGGTGAGAATATATACTTTTACTTTTCCAACCATGGGTGTTGAGAAATTATATTCTTTTAAAGTTCAAAGTTTGAGTTTAGCTAGGGGTAGGCAATCTGGGAGCTTGGCAGAAAATCTCAGTTGTTGTATGGGTTTCTTGTCAACACAAGTCATTTCCAAGTCGGTAATGAATAAAATTCAAGTACGTTTCCAGATGAATGTATTTTTTAAATGAGTTTTGAAGAGAAATGAAGAATGCCAATGCATACCAGCATCCTTGGTAATAGCAGCCACAACTTGAAAAAGTTTTAGCTCTTTTAAAGATGAAAGGACTTCCTTGTGTCAGGAATGCACTATTTCTAACTATCCAGAGGAGAGGAAAAGAATTGTTTCAAACTAAAATAGCAACTAAAATGACCTTCCTCTCTAAAAATCATTAGTTAAGAAAACTCTTTCTACCTTGCTTATAACTTGTTAATAAATGAAAATATGATTGAATTTCTCATAAGTATACATCTTGCATACAATAGTAGGTAAATCAGCTCAATCAATATTTTCATATGAGAAGGCAATTCAGGGTTTTTTTTAAAGTTAGGAAGGAATAAATATTAACCTCTTAAAATTAAGATCTGGGAACATTTAACTTGGACAAAAATTTCAATGGATACATTGGTACTATGTTATCATAAGGTAAGGTTCAGTATTAGTTAAAAGGTCCTTTGAACTAAAGAGTAGTAATTAAGTTTAATTAAGAGTAGTAATTAATGTTTTGGCATCTGCTCATAGAGTGTGCCAAGGATTTGTCCTTGGTTCTGGGTTGTTTAACAGTTTTGTCAATGACTTGAATAAAGGCATAGATGGGAACTTACCAATTTCCCTGATGACATAGCAGTGGGCAGAATAGCTAACATATTGATCAAAAGAGCTGGGATAGAAATTTTGTTTTAGCAGGCTAGAATGTGAGGCCAAATCTAAGATGATAATAAAGATGTAATTTAATTTTTAAAATTGATTTAATTAATTAGTTTTAATTAATTTAATAGAGATAAAAGAAGAGTCTACTTTAGGGCTCAGAAATTCAACTTTCCAAATACAAAGTGGACAAACCATGCTAAGCAGAAATCTGTCTGGGAAAAAATATCTAAGTAAAGATGGCAGAGTACAAAGATGCACATACTCTAGCTCTACCCCAGCAGTCCATAAAATACCTGTAAAAAATGACTCTCAACAAATTCTAGAGCAGCAAAAGCCATAGAATGACAGTGTGAAAGAGATTTCCAGCCCAAGGTAACCTGGAAGGCCAACAGGAAAGGCCTGTCATGCAGAACTGAGAGAAGCCCAGCCTTGACCATGTGGCACAGGAGGAACAGGACTGGAACAGGTGTCAGGGGCAGAATCCCCAGCAGCAGCAGAGGTTTTCAGATCCCTCAATCCACAGGGCCAAAGGCAGCTTCAGAGGTCAGTGAGAGGGTTTTTCCAGCTGGATGAGAAGGGAACAGAGTCTTCCCCTAGCCCTGGCCCCAGCTAGGGGCAGCAGTGGCGATGGCAGCTGCAGCATCCATTTGTGGAGCCCTCAGCCTAAATCCCCTGGGGGAATCGAGCAACTGATCTGAATCTCACCCCTGAGCAAGGTCCTGGAGTGAGGAGAAGTGCTGGGCTGGCATGGTGGAGCTGGAGGCAGTTGTGGAGAGGGAATTCAACTACTCCCAGATTCTGAGCAGAAAAGATTTTGATTGATCCCAGACCGATGTGCAGGCCAGGAGAGGAGTTTACTCCTCTCCCTTGATTGTGTCACCTTGGAGGAACTGAGAACTTTCAGGTCTCCAGAGTATACTCTCCTTTTGACAAAGGATTCAAAAGCCAAGTAACTGGCAGGGAAAATGCCCAAAAAAGGGAAAAAAATAAGACTATATAAAGTTACTTTCTTGGTGAACAGGTATTTTCTTCTATCCTTTTGGATGAGGAAGAACAGTGCTTACTGTCAGAGGAAGTCAAGGTTTCTGCTTCCAGTACCTCCAAAGTAAATATACAATGGTCTCAGGCCATGGAAGATCTTGCGAGTCGACAGCTTGGTAAAGGAGACCCAAAAAAATGCTGAGGAAAATAACACCTTTAAAAATAGGCTAATTCAGTTGGCAAAAGAGGTCCAAAAAGCCAATGAGGAGAAGAATGCTTTAAAAAGCAGAATTAGCCAAATGAAAAAGGAGGTTCAAAAGCTCACTGAAGAAAATAGTTCTTTAAAAATGAGAATGGAGCATATGGAAGCTAATGACCTTATGAGAAACCAAGACATTACAAAACAAAACCAAAAGAATGAAAAAATGGAAGATAATGTGAAATATCTCATTGGAAAAACAACTGACCTGGAAAATAGATCCAGGGGAGGCAATTTAAAAATTATGAGACTACCTGAAAGCCATGATCAAAAAAAGAGCCTAGACATTGTCTTTCATGAATTTATCAAGGAAAACTTCCCTGATATTCTAGAATCAGAGGGCAAAATAAATATGAAAGAATCCACTGATCACTACCTGAAAGAGACCCAAAAAGGGAAACTCTTAGGAATGTTGTAGCCAAATTACAGAGTTCCCAGGTCAAGGAGAAAATATTTCAAGCATCTAGAAAGAAACAATTTGAGTATTTTGGAAATACAATCAGGATAATGCAGGATCTGGCAACTTCTACATTAAAGGATCGAAGGGCTTGGAATATGATTTTCCAGAAGTCAAAGGAACTGGAATTAAAACCAAGAATCACCAACCCAGCAAAACTGAGTATAATACTTCAGGGGAAAAAATGGCCATTCAATGATATAGAGTACTGCCAAGAATTCTTGATGAAAAGACCATAACTTAATAGAAAATTTGACTTTCAAATAGAAGAATCAAGAGAAGCATGAAAAGGTAAACAGGAAAGAGAAATCATAAAGGACTTTGTAAAGTTGAACTGTTTGTGTTCCTACATGGAAAGATAATATTTGTAACTCTTGAGACTTTTATCAGTATTTAGGTAGTTTGGAGGGATTATACACACACACACACACACACACACACACAGAGCACAGGTTGAGTTGAATAAGAAATGATATCAAAAAAACATAAAATTAAGGGGTGAGAGAGGAATATATTGGGAGGAGAAAGGGAGCAATGGAATGGGGCAAATTATCTCTCATAAAAGAGGTAGGAAAAATCCTTTTCAATGGAGGAGAAAAGGGAGGAGGTGAGAGGGGAAAAGTGAAGCTTACTCTATTCACATATGACTTAAGGAGGGAATAACATGGTCACTGAATTTGGTATGAAAATCAAGATTACACTACAGGAAAGTAGGGGAGGAGGGGACAAGTGGGGTGAGGGGGACGATAGAAGGGAGGGCAAATGGGAGAAGGGAGTAATTAGAAGTAAACACTTTTAGAGAAGGACAAGGTCCAAAGAGAGAATAGAATAAATGGGGAACAGAATAGGATGGAGGGAAATACAGTTAGTCTTACACAACATGACTATTATGGAATTCTTTTGCAAAACTCCCTATATATAGCCTATATTGAATTGCTTGCCTTCTCAGTGGGGATGGATAGGGAGGGAAGAAGGGAGAGAAGTTGAAATTCAAAGTATTAGAAATGAATGTTGAGAACTGTTTTTGCATACAACTTGGAAATAAGAAATATAAGTAATGGGGTATAGAAATCTATCATGCCCTACAAAAAAAGAGAAAAGATGGGAATAAGGGAAGGGTGGGGTGTGATAGAAGGGAGGGCATATTGAGGGAAGGGTTAATCAGAATGCAAGGAATTATGGAGTGGGGGGAGAGGAGAGATGGGAAGAAAATTTGGAACTCTAAATTTTGTGGAAATGATTGTTGAAAACTAAAAATAAATAAATAAACATTTAAAAAAGGACTTTGGTGGATAAGAAATAAAATACAAACCAGTAGTGTCATACAGTAGACAACAAGGACAGTTCAGTCTAAGACTACGTTAAGAATGACACAGTGGCCCAGACTAGGAAGTTGACCAGGTTCATTGTACTCTCTGCTGTGGTCAAACCACATCTGAAGTTTGCATTCAGTTGTAGATTTTACATTTTAAGACGATAATTGAAAACCCAGAGGACAGCCAAGATGGAGAAAAGCATTGAAATTAGCCATTATGGGGAAGAGTCAAAGGAACTGAAACAGCCAAAGGGAAGAATTTAGAGTGTCAGAGAGCTGTTTTTACTTACTTGAAGAACTAGCATTGGAGAGAGGCATTAGGATTGTCTTTCTAGGCCCCATGAGAGAGAAGAAGGAACAAGGGGTAGAAGTTACAAAGAGGCAAATTTACCCTTTAAGTAAAAATTAACTTCTTAAAGACTAGTCAAAAGAGCTGCATCAAGGTGCTAGCTACCTCCCTGGAGGTTCACAAATGAACTTTTCTCAGGTATGTTATTGAGGACATTCTTAGTTATATTAGTTGGCTATTGATAGTCCTTCCAACTCTAAGATCTTGTTTGATTCTATGAAGTAAGAAACAATGAGCCAGTGAAAGGAAAGGGAGAAAAAGCAAAGGGAAAATCACATAGACTGGAGAAGAGGACAATAGACAATGACTGAAATAGGTAAAAATGACTACATCTATGTCCCATCTCATTTATTTCCTACAATCCCTTCCCCCACCCCACCCCCACCCTCTGCTTTTTGCTATTTTAACCTCATTTCCCACTCTTCTTGGGAGAGTAAACACCATCCCTAGTAGGAACCTGTCAGCCAGCTATGGGTTAACTTCATAGAGCTAGTTTTGAAACTGTAGATGAACCCAAATTAGAACAACAAATGGCCATTGACTCTTTACATATGCTCTGGATTTTTATTTTTCTTGTTTCACAGGAGTATAGATTTAGAATTGGAAGGAATCTCAAAGATCATTTAGTCCAGTGTCTTCACCCTATTTTTAGGATTTATTGTTTTGTCTTAACTATAATTTTTGTCTAGGCTTCTGGATTTCATATCTGGCCAGCTCTTGGGCTCCCTTCTCTCTGTTATAAGCGCATCTTGGCCCTTTGCCTGTGGTCCTTCTTGGCTGTTCTGTTACAAGGCCCCATTTCTTGGCTTTCTCCAAACACATCAACTCAGCCAACTTTCTCCCACATTTCCAGCAGCCTTATTTCTCTAGCCTCACGTCCATTGTAGCAGTGTGTCTTCAACTGCCAAAGGATGGGCAATTAGAAAACAACCGTCTTCAAAGTCTGTATAAAAATCTAACAAGATTGTATTATATATGGCTAAAGTGTTCACAGTCAAACTGACATTTAGCTCTTTGGACTGGAGAATTATATAAATAGAAAAAAATCATGAATTTGGAAAATAATGATAAGAATTATTCCAAATTTTCTTTGTCATAGATTTTGGTGACATTTTGTTTGGTTGATTTCTTTGATTGCATTTTTATATGAGTAATCAAGCCTATACACACGTACGCACGCATGCACGCACACTTGTTTTTATTAGAAAATGAGCTTCCTGTGTTTCTTAGGATCAGACTTTTATAGTTTGAGGGAACTTTGGAGATCATCTAGTCAATGAGTTCTTCACCTTTTTTTATATCATGGATTCTTTGGCTGTGTGGTGAAGCTTATGGACCCTTTCTTGGGATGATGGTTCTAAATACATAAAATGAAACACATGAGATGCCAAAGGAAGCCAATTAGATTGAAATACAGTCATCAAAATATTGAAAAAGCAAGTTTATAGAACTGAGGTGAAGAACCTTTGATTTAGTCTGACATGCTCAGTTTGTAGAAGTGATAATTATACAGGGATATAACTGACTTGGTCACCAATAGCCAGTTTTATGGCTATGTTGTTTAGTATTTTTAGTACTTTTCAGTCCTGTTAACTCTTTCTGATCCTTTTTTTGGAATTTTCTTCATAAAGATACTGGAGTGGTTTGCCCTTTCCTTCCCCAGCTCCTCTTACAAATGAGGAACTGAGGCAAAAAGGGTTAAGTGACTTGTCATAAAGTTAGTGAGTGTCTCA
Organism: Notamacropus eugenii; assembly: GCF_028372415.1. Lineage (NCBI taxonomy): Eukaryota > Metazoa > Chordata > Mammalia > Diprotodontia > Macropodidae > Notamacropus > Notamacropus eugenii. Next base: position 293,823,918 of record NC_092877.1, on the reverse strand, counting down.
GATCAAATTTGAACTCAGGTCGTCCTGACTCCAGGTCTGGCATCCTATCCACTGTGCCACCCAGCTGCCCTCACATCCACTCAAAAATCATTGTTTGGTGCTTGTGATGCCAGTCCCTTTGTCTCTGATCATTGTCAGGAAGAAGCCATTTTCCGGAGGGAGGGAGGCAGGGATGGGGAGGGAGAGAGAGAGAGAGAGACAGAGAGACAGGGACAGAGAGAGAGAGAGACAGATAGAGAGAGAGGATTTTCAGGATTTTCATTTTTTTACTGCATTCCAGCCTGTGTTTTCCCACAGTCCATTGCTAAGCCAGATTATTTGAGGTGGTATGTCAGTACATCCTAAAAATGTTTCTTCTTTTCTCCTGCCTTGGGAACCACATGTGGGTGTGTGCACATATACACACACATTACACTGAGAGAGAAAAACAAGACTTAACTGTGGGTGTGATTCACTGAGGGAGAAAAGCACACTTTAAACACATCTGTCCACTATGTGTTCAGAAACTCCAGTGTGGCCTGATAGGCAGGAGAATTGCAAAATGTTCTGGTATAGGATTTGCTACGAACTTTGAGTGAGAGCACTTAACTCTTTATGCCTCAATTGTTCTTTCTCTCTCTCTCTCTCTTTTTTTTTTTTTTTGCCACCAGGGATTTTGATTTAAACCTATGTAACAGGTTGGGTCAAATGACATTATTCAGGCTTTAAGAGAAAGGTGAAAGGACCAGGAGGCTACTCTAGGCAGAAATCTGGTATCAGGATTGAGGCCGCTGCTCTCTCCTCTGAACTAATCTGAACGAATAATTAGTAGGGATTTTAATCCAATTACACTAGCAGGTCTGGGAATTAGTTGGCTTTTATTCTGCTGGTATTGTGTGAAATATTAGCCAAGCCATGTAGCTGAATAACTAGAGAGGATTTAATTATGATAGTTACTGATGTTTTTTGGAACATCAAAGACATCACTGGCAGATTATGAAACCAGATGTATTATATACAAAGTAAGACTTGATCATCATTTTCTAGTATTTGTATCCTGTACAGGCAAAGGTGTAATTATTGAATAACTTCTTCTAGAGAAGTCTTTTTCTCCCCCATAGCTGTATAGTCATTGACTTTGTCTGTTGGATTTTAAATTTGCCTATAGGAAGGTTTGGGGAAAGGATAGTGTATTTATTCACAGATCTCCCAAGACCTTCTTTCTACTGAGAAAGTTAGTGCTCGCAAATTTCAAGGCAGGATATTACATCAGTTAACTTAAAATAATTTAGGCTGTGTCTTCATTAAAAATAAAAATCTGAATTCTTTTCTTGGGAATTATGAGTCCCCTTCATGGCATTTATAGTAGTTTGTTTTAATTGTCTGCATGTCTTTTAAGCATAAAAGCATAAAAATCCACACAAAATGTTTGGTTTGTTGAAGTTGAGACAGTAAAACAACCAAAAAAAAAAAACCACCTCATCTGATCTATGACATATAGCAACTTTCTTAAATCACTGGAATTAATAATTGCTTTATTATGAATGATGAACAGGATTGTGGGGACCAGTGAATCCTCCAAAGAGGAATGGGTGTTTGAAATGAATCTGTTAGGAGCCTAAAGAGAAAATGACCATGTTATCAAGAAGTTTTTGAACTTTTTTTAACCCAAAGGCAACTTTATTTAAATTATGCATTTTTTGGAAGAGATGTTTCACTTTAAAGTTCAATGAACAATATTGGCCTAATGATTGGAGCTGTAGGTGACAAATTAAATGAGCAGTATCAAATTCATACTTTGGAGAATATGATCTTTTGTTAATTGGGGAAGGTTGGTAATATTCTCATTTAAGGTTGAGCTTTAATAAGTGTCTAATGGAAGTAGCAGCATCTTGTGAAATATTATTTTGGTTATGCCAAAAAAAAAAAAAGCCAAAATGATAAGAAGAGGAAAAATGAATGTAGTCTAAATGTGCTAGACTTTTAAAATACATATTCCTAAAATTTCACAAAAGATATAGGGATGATCCTACTGTCTGAGATTCTTAAAAGGAAGTAGGCTTAAGAATTCTGGGAGGCTGCCAAGAATGAAATTCTGAAGATTCAATCTTGAATTTTGTTACTAGGAATAAAATGGGTGAAGTTTTCTAAAGAACCTGATATAGCATTAGAAGGGGCTTTTTGATGAAGTCAGGTTTCAAGAGGACCAGTAAAAAATAACCTAAGTCATGTAACCAAGAGTGAATTTAAAAAAAAAGATAGACATGGTTTGGGAGGAATAAAGTCAGGAGAGCTCTCAATAAACAGTGCTAAGAATAACAAAGGAAATTTTTAAAAAAATATATTCTGTGGCCTAGAAAAACAAAGAAAGTTGAGTGGAACAGTAATAATGGATAAAAAAACACAGACCTACTTCTGTTCTCTATCTAGGAAGATGATCTCTAGATTTAGAGAGAACAAAAATAATTAAGCAGAATCAGAAATCTAAGAAATGTAAAAAGATGCTAAGAAATCATTTAGCATCCCAAAATGAGTTCATTGCTTCCCAGGGTAGCGAAAGAACTTGCAGGTGTAATTGCTGAAAGATGATTGATGACCTCTGAGGGATTTTTGAATTTCAGAGGTGATTTGGAATTGGAGATAGAAAGCGTTGTCCCCCCTCCAAGAATTAAAACAGGAAAAAGGAAGATGCTGCAAAGTATGAACTTAACATTGATCTTTGACAAAATTCTAATTGTTAAATAAACTCTTTGTGGCTGACTCAAAAAGGAAGTTAGCAAGGATTTATCAGAAACATATCATGCTGACTAATCTCATTTACTACTAGACTTAAGGTAGATCAGGGAAAAGCAACACGCACAGTAGACTTGGATATCAAGGAGATATTTGACAAAATCTCTTAATGAAATCCTTATGGACAAGGTAGAAGTGCTATAGGCTGGATAATTGTACTGTTAGGTAGATTTAAACGTGGTTGAATGACCAGATCCAAAGAAAGCTATTTAATTCATGTCCACCTGGAGGAAGGATTCTTGTAGTATGCTGCAGGATTTTGTATTCTGTTCTGTTCAGCATTTTTATCAATGATTTTGATAAAGTTATAGATGGCATATTTATCACATTTTCAGGTGATATTAATTTATTCAGAAATATCTGTTAGTTACCTTCTGTGCACAAAATACCTGCCACTGGTATTGGAGAAGTACAAAATCAAGAAGAAACAGTATCCTGCCTTCATAAAGTTTACAGTGCAGAAGGGGGAATTACAGAAAAATAGGTAATGATATATGATATTATATGGTAACATTAGAGATTTGTAAAGCACAATGCAATGTAAAGTCCACAAGGGGAAAGTCTAGTGTATAGAAGATCAGTGTTGTATGTGTGTGTGTGTGTGTGTGTGTGTGTGTGTGTGTGTGTGTGTAACCTGAAAAATTTCATAAAGAAGTTGGCATTTCAGATGGCACTTTAGAACAGATGAAATGGGAGTGATATATTACTTAATGTTATTTATATTACTTTACTAAGTATTCAACTATAAAATGAGAATAATATTTCTAGCAGTTAATTCTCTAAATGCTAGAAATTATTATTAAGAACCATTGCAATTATTAATAATCGTTGACATTTATGTAGCATTTCTGGGATTACTTTACCGAAAACATCTCATTTGATCCTCACAATGGATCTAGGATCTAGGATCTATTATTGTCTTTATTCTGTAGTTGATGTAACTTAAACTCAGAATTCTTAAGTGACTTGCTGAATCTTAGAACTGATAAATGCCTGAAAAAGGATTTGAACTCTGGTCTTCTCCCATCCCCCACTTTTCAATAGTATTTTTTCCAATTACAGGTAAAGACAAATTTTAGCATTAATTTAAAAAATTTTGAGTTCCAAATTTTCTCCCTCTCTCCCTAAGATGGTAAACAATTTTGATATAGATTTTGTATGTACAATCATATAAAACATGTTTCCATATTAGTCATGTTGTGAAAGAAGAAATAGGCCAAAAGGAAAAAAAAGTGTGAAAATAGTATACTTCAATCTGCATTTAGACTCTATCAGTTCTTTCTCTGAAGGTGAATAACATTTTCCATGAGTCTTTTGGAATCGTCTTGGATCATTGTATTGCTGAGAAGAGCTAAGTCATTCATAGTTGATCATCATACATTGTTGCTGTTACTATGTACAGTATTCTAGTTCTGCTGACTTCACTTTGTATCAGTTCATGTAAGTCATTCCAGGTTTTTCTGAAATCAATCTGCTTGTTATTTTTTATTTGAACACAACTAGTTCAAACATTCCTCAGTTGATGGGCATCCCCTCAATTTCCAATTCTTTGCCACCACAAAAAGAGCTGCTATAAATATTTTTGTACAAGTTGGTCCTTTTGCCTTTTTAAAAATCTCTTTGGGATATAGATTTAGTAGCAATATTGTTATATCAAAGGGTGAATGAACCCTGGTCTTTTTTTTTATTATTATAAATTCACCCCTTATGCCATAGTTTTATTAGATGATACCATTGGTTAACTTAATCAGTGCACTGAAATGATTTTCTTTAAAGAGAAATATAACAATAAATAAATGTTCTGCACGTTAACTTACCATATATAGGTATAGAAGGTGACAAAAATGGCTAGTTAATTCCTATCAAAAAGACCTGGGCAAGGAGGTATAGTGAGAGGTAGACTGGATGTGAATAAACAGTGTGAAGGTGAAAAACAAAAATAAAACCCTAAACAATAGCCAAAATTATGTAATCTTGATATTTATAGAAGCATAATACCCAGAATGAAGGAGGAAAGGAGGCAATTTCCCCTGATTCAGTTCTTGGTCAGACTTCGTGGAGTATTTTGTTCAATCTGCACCACATTGCCTTGGGGGCTTTGAGCAGCTAGAACACCTCCTGGGGAGGGCAATCAGAACGGGGAGGGAACTGGAAACAATATCATATTCAGTTTCATTCACCCTATATTTATTTATTGCTTTAGGTATAAGGCATTGTCCTAGACTTGGATATAAAAGATGACAAATGAAATACTTACTCCTCTCCGGGGTCTCCCTATGGCATTTGGCTACACAAGTATGACAACTGGTAATTTTTATACTAGAGAAGAAAAAATTTGAGGGAACATCACCTTTATCTTCAAACTTTTGAGAGCTTCTCTTGTGATAGAATTGACTATGACTGGTATCTCTGGCTGCAATTTAAACTTCCATTAAGATAACCATGTCAGGTTTCCCCTCCTTGGTCCCAAGCTCCAGTATGATAGGCTCTGTCTTCTGTGATCTCTGCCCTCCCCTAGTAGGTGGGAGCCTTGCCAAAGAGAGAATGGCTCCTGTGGTGACAGCTGTGCCCAGAAAGGAGCCATTTGAGTCCATGGGCATGATCAGCCCTTCTTGAAAGTAAATTGGAATAATGCTGAGAAAATTCCTAAGCTGTGCACATACCCTTTGGCCCAGCAATATTAGTACTAGGTGCAAAGGAATCAAAGAAAGAGGAAATGACCCATATTTACAGAAATATTGATAGCAACTCTTTTTCTGGTGGCAAAGAATTAGAAACTGTGGATTTTCTCATCATTTGTGGAATGGCTGAATATGTTATTGTATACAAAGATGATGGAAAAATATTGTAATATATGAAATCATAGAAAGATCTTTTTCGTAGAACCTGAGGAAGATTTGTATGAATCACTGCAGAATGAGGTGAGAAGAGCAGGAGAAAAATTTATCCAATAACTATATTGTAAAGACAGACAACTTTGAACGATTTAAAAACTCTGATCAGCACAGTGACCAGCCATTTTTTTAAGAGTCATGATGTTGCATTCTACCTAACTTATGACATTGACGTGATTGACTTTTATATTAGACCTTCAGGAAATAATCTGAATTAAGTTCTTTAAATATTGACAGATTTGACCTCTTACTTTCTAAGGGACTCTTAAAAGTATTCTCCAGCATCAAATTCAAAAGCATCCATTCTGTGGCACTCGTTTTTCCTCATATTTTGGACGTGGACAATGTAGGAATGTGTTTTGCTTGCCTATGACTTGTTATTAAAGGATATTGACTATCCCCTCAATTTGGAGGGGGTAGTAGGAGTGTTAGAAAATAGATTTTTGGTAAGGCCCTCCTTCCTTAGACTAAAGGAGGAATGATGAGAAGAATCCCTTTTCATATGTGCATTCCTCCCTCCTGGTACCCTGATACGTTTTACCTTTTTGTTTACTGTATACTAAGACTTTAAGAAAAATAAAGATAACTATGCCAACTGAGCACAGTACAAGGCAACTGATATTTAAGTTTCCTTTACTCTGGTTAGCCCAATTAACTTTTTTGATTAGATCCCTGCTAATTCACTGGCTTCTTATCCTTTAAGGAGGAGATCTCTGGCCAATTCATTCCCTGGGAAAACCACTCACTTAAATCGTTAGTCACTTCACTTAGATTATCTGGTCCCTTGACAACCATATCCAGTTCAACTTAAACCTATGGAGCAAATCTTTATTAGTGATAGAAGTCTAATAACACAACTAGACTAATAGAATAATATTAATAAAAGAGTTTGCTGGGGATGGAGTTATGGTGCGTCATGAAAATAAGTCAGGAAGGGATCCAGTAGAGGTAAAGTGGCTAGTGCCAAAAGTAGCAAAGAATGGGATCCTGGCCAAAGCTCTTGATGCTCCTGAGGGGCTGTTTCTCCATTTATCAGCACATCTCTCCATGTTAATGCTCTCCGAAAGAGCCCTTTGTGATGTTGTTGTCAAAGGTACTGATGACATTTCCCTTCTTGGTAGAATCTTAGGCCGCATCTTTGCTCAATCATCTTATGTGATTATGTGAAGTATAGTAGACAATACTTCCACTAAGGTTTATCCTGTTTCACAGACCTACAAAAACTTCTCCCATAAATCAAGCCTCTCTACATTTTGTCTCCAGTTTCCTCTTTTGTTTTCCTTAGGAGTTAACTGGAGGAATGAGTGTACATGCATTTTAGGGTTAGGGTTAGAGGTAGGGATAGAGTTAGAGTATGGTATTATTACTGTAATCAATTGTCCATTAATAGAATATAATGCCTATAGGCTTTCTTCTTCCTCAAAAAACCTTTGAAAGTTAACCAGTTCTTTATGGTAACCTGGTTGATCTTCAAGTCAGCTAACTCTTCACTTATTCTACTTGGCTTCATGAGATAAAAAAAGAACCAGGACCAACTGGTATAGCATGCAGAGAAGCAGATTTCAGGTCAATATATGAAGGAATTCCAAATAATGACAGCAGATGAGAAATGGAATAGGGTCACCTTGGAAAGTAAGAAGCTCCCTATCATTGGAACTGTTCAAGCAGAGATTAGAAGACTACTTGTTGAGGATATTGTGAAGAGGAGTCATGCTTTATGTTGGTATTGGGATAGAGGAGAGCTGGGAATATTGGAAAGAAAATTGTAAGAACATATATCTATATGTATGTATATACATGCATACACACATGTGTTTCTATATATGTGTGTATATGTATATATTAATATATGTAAATAAAGACATATGTGTATATCTTTCTTTAGAACAGTGTATCAAATTCAAATAGAAAGAAGTTTCTGCATATTTTATTTATAATTTTGTTTTCAGTGTTCTACAATCACTTCCATAAAACTTAGATTTTTTTCCCCTCTCTCTTCCCCTCGCTCCCGCTTTCTTCCCCTCTTTCTCCCCGAGACGGCATATAATTTTATATAAGTTCTACACATACATTCCTATTAAATACATTTTCACTATAGTCATGCTGCTTAGAAGAATTAAAGTGAATGGGAGAAATCATATAACAAACCAAAACATAATACAAAAGAAAATGATCTGCTACATTCTGCTATGAATTCCATAGATTTTTCTCTGGATATGGAAGGCATTTTGCTTTAAGAGACCATTGGACATTTTTTTAGGTCCTTGCATTGCAATGAAGTTCTAAGTCTACCAGAAGAATTCCTCACACATTGTGGTTGTTCCTATGCACAGAGCTCTCCTGGTTCTGCTCCTTTCCCTCAGCGTTGGTTCATATAAGTCTTTCCAGGCATCTCTGAAGTCTTCCTGTTCATCATTTCTTACAGCACAATAGTATTCCATTACATTCATGTACCGTGACTTCTTCAGCCATTCCCCAATTGATGGGCATCCTCTCAATTTCCAGTTCTTGGCCAGCACAAGGAGAGCTGCTATAAATATTTTTGTACGTGTGGGACCCTTTTCCATTTTTATTATCTCTTTGGAATAAAGTCCTAGAAGCAGTACTGCTGGGTCAAAGGGTATGCACATTTTTGTAGCCCTTTTGGCACAGTTCCAAATTGTTCTCCAGAATGGCTGGATCAGCTGACAGCTCCACCAGCAATTAATTAGTGTTCTAACTCTCCCACGTCTTCTCCAACATTTATCATCATTCTATTGTGTCACACTAGCCAATCTGATAGGTGTGATGTGGTACCTCAGAGTTGTTTTGATTTGCATCTCTCTAATCAATAGTGATTTAGAGCATTTTTTCATATGACTATAGATAGTTTTGATTTCTTCCTCTGAAAACTGCCTGTTCATATCCTTTGACCATTTATCAATTGGGGAATGAGTTGTATTCTTGTACATTTGACTCAGTTCTCTATATATTTTAGAAAGGAAGCCTTTATCACAGATGCTAGTTGGAAAAATTCTTTCCCAGTTTTCTGCTTCTCTCCTAATCTTGGTTGCATTTTGTTTGTGCAAAAACTTTTCAATTTAATGTAATCAAAATTATCCATTTTGTATTTCATAATATTTTCTATCTCTTGTTTAGTCAAAAATTCTTCCCTTCTCCATAAATCTGATAAATACACTATTCTTTGCTCCACTAATTTGTTTATATTATCAGTCTTTATACCTAGATCATGTACCCATTTGGACTTTATTTTTGTGTACGGTGTCAGGTCTATGCCTAGGTTCCGCCATACTGTTATCCAGTTTTCCCAGCAATTTTTGTCAAACAGTGAGTTTTTATCCCAGAAGCTGTAGTCCATAGGTTAATCAAATTATAGATTGCTATATTCATTGACTACTGTGTCTACCCTTTTAGCCAGTACCAAGTGGTTTTGATAATTGCTGCTTTGGAATACAATTTGAGATCTGGTAGAGCTAGTCCACCTTCCCTAGCATTTCTTTTCATTAGTTCCCTTGATATTCTGGACCTTTTGTTCTTCCAGGTGAATTTTGACATTATTTTTTCTAGCTCTACAAAATAATTATCTGATAGTTTGACTGGTATGGCACTGAATAAGTAAATTAATTTAGGGGTTTCTGCATATTGACTTAGAAATGACAAATTAATATTACTTATATTGTAATTATTTTTTATTAATTTTTTTATTAATTAATTTTCTTAAAATTTTTTAAATTAATTTTTTAAGTTAATTTTCTTAAACAGTTCCCGATTACATTTTAATCTGGTTGAGGAGACAATTACGAATTTTGCAGTAGCTTTTGAGGTCACAATTTTAATACCTCTGCTGTGCAGTATCTTATACTTAGTAGGCAATTAAAAATTTGAGTTAAATGTAGAAATGTTTATATAATGACCATATACTCTATTATGATTTGTTTATGTATGCAAAATCTAAGTAAATGCTGTTATTTAATGTCAAAAGTTCTTAAGAGAGGAACTGCCACTTAAGTTGTTTAAGTTTCAGATAGCTCACTGGTTGTAGTCTTAACCATGTGTTTTTGGATTGGTTTCATACCTTTTAAATCTATGGTCCTGAACTCTAGTGAGACACCTATGGATCTTTAGGATAGGAAAAAAAGTTTGAAGAGAAGAGGGGCCAATGGAAGCAAAGCTAAAATGTCCTTGTTAGAATGCAGATACATCTGGGAAGAGTCATCCTTCAGGTTATTAGCAAACACTTCCCAGCTAACCTCAGGGATTGGCAAGAATGGATCAAAAAGCAGGTGTTGTGAGATGTGTACCAGAAGAGGAAAAGGCTAGTGATGGGGGACCTAGGAGGGAACAGATTAAAAATATCAGAAGGCTATAACATTTAAAGTTTGTGAAGTACTTCTTTCCTCTCAACAATTCTGTGAAGAAGATACTGAAAGGATTATTATCTTTATTTTTCTGGTAAGGAAACTGAAATTCACAGGGCAAGTGACTTATGTAGGGTCAAGTAGTTAGATAAGTATTCTTGATAGGACTGAAGTCATAGAAACTTACAAATATTTTTTTCTTAGTGACTTTATTAGCTTCTAAGGCATATATAATTTCTGTACAGTAAGGGTAACCTTGGTAACCCTGTACTAAGGGTTAAGTAATTTCTATTCTCTGTCTTTGTCTCTCTCATTCACTCTTTTTCTCTCCCTCTTTCTATTTTATATTTATACATACATACATACATACATATATATATATATACACACACACGTATTTGAGTATATATATTTATATACATGTGTATATATGTATGTTTGTGTAAGTATGTAGATTACTGCCATCATCCTTGTAGTCCCACAGATTTGTAACTATGGACTCATCCTTGATTCCCCAGTTGTTGACTCTGCCTCCACAGTACTTCTTATATCTGCCCTTTTGCTCCACTCTTGGAGCCTTTGTCATTGTTTACCTGGACTTTTGCCAAAATCTGCTGCTTAGTCTCCCTAACTCAATCCTTATCCAGTCCTTGTTCTGCAGAGCTGCCAGTGTTATTCCTAAAATCCAGGTCTAAATTCTAGGTTCAAAGAAAAGCTTTTATGCTTAGTATTTCAAGTTCTTCACAGCCTGGCTCCAACCTAATTTTTCCTGCCTTCTAATGCATTATCTTCCTGGATTCTCTCGGTAGTCTAGTCAATCTGAACTTCTGCGTCTTCCTCACATAGGACACTCCAAATAGCATCTTCAGAGCATGCCAGGAGTATACTTCCCCATCACTTCCATCCTTAGACTCCCTAGTTTCCTTCAAAGCTTAAGTGCTAACTACCTCCTACATGGTGTCTTTCATGTTTTCCCTAGCTACTAATGTCTGCCCCACTCCCACCCAAAATCACCTTGTATATATTTTACATGTAACTTATATATGTATTTATATGTGGATATATTATCTTTCTTGTAGGTATCAGGCATTCTGAACCTGGAGTCCATGGAGTTCTTTTTTAAATAATACTTTGATAACTGTATTTCAATATAATTTTACATTGTTTTGTGCTTTTGAAGTCATTGTTCTGAGAAGGAGATCATAGACTTCACCAGACTGTCCAAAGTGGTCAAAGATTAGGAACCTCTGCCAAATGGAATGCAATCTCCTTTGTATCCTCATTGCCTGGCACATTGCAGGTGCTTAATAAATGTTTCTTGATTCATCCTTACAAGGACCCTGTGAGGTCAGTATGCCAGGTATTATGTCCATTTAACAGATGAATAAACTGGTTCAGAGACTTGAAGTGAAGTTACTTGCCAAAGGTCAAACACTTTTGAATACAGATTTTTTTGGAGTCTTAAAAATACATAAATGAGTATATTTAAAATCAATCACAATTACACAAATCCCTTTAGATATATTTCCTTTTACATGTCAGTGAGAAAAAAAATTATGCGATCCAATTAATTGATACTGAGACATACATTTTCCAAAGCAAATGGGCCATTTGGGACCTTTTCAGACGGAGCTGTTCCGCTTATATTATTTGTTAGAAGTGAGACATATGATTCTTGAGAATCGGCCCATTGCTAGAAATTTAGAATATATTTTATATGTTGATGTTGGTTTCTATTTAGCATCTTTTCACTTATTATAAAGAGCCAGTAAGTTCCAAAATTCTTTCTCTATGTTCTTCATATCCTTACAATTGTTGAATTTTTTAAAAGTGTAATCAAGTATTTGGATACAGTCAGTATTTGCTCTCTTAAAATCATTTAGAGACAGTCCGTTAACATATTGGGGTGGTGGTAAGCTTATATATATGTATATACACACATACATATATGTATGTATATATTTTCACTTTAAATTGAAAACTAGATATTTGTGCCCAGGATTCATAAAGTTACAAGTAACTGCTATCAGGCAGCCTATAAAATAAATTAACCAATGAATGAATGAATGAAAACTCTTTAACGGCTTACTATGTTCCAGGTGCTGTGATGAGCACTGGTTATACAAATACAGAAAGCAGTGTCTCTGAATTGAGTCTTCAGGTTTGTTGGGTATATGTGCCTTGTGGTACTTTGTGATAGTTGGACATGACATGTGTTGGCTGTCAACACATAAAGAGTTCTCTGACAAAAGATGAGTTTTTTATTTTTTATTGTTCTCTAGAAAAATAAGCACTCAGTATCCCTGGCATTAATTTAAAAAAAGAACTGAATTTTCTAGTGAGTTTTCTGCAAAAATTGGTAAGAAGACATCCTCCCCCCGTTTCTGAGAGATGTCAGCTTCTATCAGAAGAGCTGAGCTAACCGTAGGCAATATTAACCAGGGTATAACATAAACAGATCATGATATAATCCTCTCCCACTGTGCTCAGCATTGATAAGACTTTTCCTTATTAGAGTCTAATTTTCAGCTTCACATTTTAAAAGCAATGTGTGGAAATTTGAGGTGATCCAGAGAAAAAGAATGAAAATGACTTTCGGGTGGGTGGGGAATAAAGGGTCTGTATTAGAAACTGAAAAGAATAGGAATCATTTACCACTGAAAAGATAAAGCAAAGTGGCGACATCATAATAGTCAGGGGCTGGTCTCCCATCTAGCACACATAAGCCACTCATCATAGATCAATTGAGACTGACAAATTCCCCTTGAAATCAGTGGCTGATTGGCACCCTGTGGATCTCCCATGCCCCACATCTGTTGCTTGGAGTGGAGCCCTAGGTGATTATGAAAAGCTTGGTTGTTTCTTGGTTTCCAAACATATTCAGTGCCTGCCCAATAAGTTAGAGGGCAATTGTAGTCTGGAAAGTAAGGGCAAAAGGAAATGGTTTCCCACTGTACTCCACTTAGCTTGAAATCCTCGAAGATCTGAGTGACATAGAATTTAGAGTTGGAGAAGAATTTAGAGATGATTTAATCTAACACCCTCATGTTACAGATTGAACACACACACACACACACACACACACACACACACTCACACTCACACACTCACAAGAATAGCTAAGGTCCAGAGAAGTAACTTGTCTGAAATTTCTCTGGTGGGATTTCAACCCAGGTCTTCTGCCTCCAAAGACAGTGTTTTGTCTTTAAACTATCTGTAAAGCCAAAGAATCCTTGTAATCATCAGTGAACCCCTCTTCTTCCCTTTCTTCTTTCTCTTCTCTTTCATCTTCCTCTTCCTACCACCATGGATATGGACTAGACCTGTAAATCTAGTACTATAGGATAAATTCCTGGGGGTATGTTGGCCACATATTGATTTAGAAAACCACAAATTTCCATCCATGTTGGATTATAGTTTTATCTATTTTATTAAAAAATTTCCAAATATATTTCATTCTGGTTCAGGCTCCACTTAAGAGTTCTAATGGCCAATTTATGAATTTGATACCTCAGGTATAGGGAATTCCCTGGTAGAAGAAAAAAACCCCAACAAATGCAGATCAATATTTTCTCTGCCATCTATCATCTTAAAGAGTTGCGTGGGGCACTGAGGGGTTTTAAATAATGACTTGATGATTTGTCCACAGTCAGACAGCTGGTGGGTATCAGAGACAATGCTTAAACCCAAGTTTTTTTGGCTTTTAGGATAGGTTTCTATCCATTATGCCACAACTGTCTGTTTACTTGTCTTTCTGTGTGCCTGTCTTTTCTACCCCCATTACACTGTAAACTTCTTGAGGACAAGCATTATATTTGCCTTTCTTTGTATCCCCCAGCCCTTAACAAGTTCTTGGCACAGAGTAGGCACTTAATAATTGCTAGATAATTGCTAGCCTGCCCATCTTTCTGCCTACTTGTCTTCCTCTCTCGTTTTTCAAACATTTTTTTTTTTGTTTTCAAAACATCACATATATTACCTCATTTGATCCTCATAGGTAGGTGTTCCTATTTTCCATTTTCAAAATGAGGAAACTGAGGCTTGTACTTGTCCAAGGTTACACAGTCAGTGTCTAATATAGTTTTCAACTTAACACATCTTGAATCCAAGTTATCTGTAGATATATAGGGAACGGGTATCACTGAGGGCAAGGCAAGGATCTGTTTGTCCATCCATTCTATAGCTCTTGTGATGTCTGGGGCAAGAAACCAAATCGTCTCTAAAAACACTGGTCATGTGCTTCCAGAAAATGCTTAGAAAATACAGTGAACTTAGAATTGTGTGTGTAGATATATATCTGAACCCAAGATGTGACATTTTATAAGAAAACTAAATCTACTATGGAAAGACTTTAGATATTTGTCATTTCTTTTGACAGAATTGGTTTTAAAGTTGAGTGAAGTAGTTTAGACTCATGCTCAGGACTGAAGCTATGCTAATTATATGCTCATACCAAAGACACATGCATTTTGAAGTACAATCCCATGGTGTATTACAAGTGTATGGATATTCAGTGAAATTTTGGAGAATAAAACCCAGTAAAGTGTGGGTGTGCATTTTGTGCAGGAGGTGTGGGGATGAGGTAAGAATTTACATGCAGACATACCTAATCAAACTTACAATGCAGTCCTGGGCTCCTTCCCTATACCCAATTCTGTACGGGACATTGACTGATCAGCTGCGTTTTTTGTGCTTGCGGTTGGTGTGACTGCCAGCTTTTGTGGCTGTCTGAAGGTAATTAGAGTCTCTCAGTCTGGTGCCTGGGCTCACTTCATGCAGCCATGATTCTGATGGTGGGATAATAGTGGAGCAGAGATGGCTGCTGTCCTGCTGATTTTCAGATTCTGGTTTTTCTTTCTGTGCATGTATAATTGCATTTTAAAAATAACCACCAACAGATAGGTCCTTAGTTTTCTTAACCTTCCACAGTCTGAGTTTTTGTGTATTTCTGTATTTTCCTAGCCTTAAATTAAAATATAATGTAATGGGGAAAATTTCTAATTGACCTTAACAAATTAAAGAAGTGGTCTATCAAAAACAGGATTCTCCTTTCCTTTCCTTTCCTTTCTTCCTTCCTCTTCCCTTTCCCCTTTTCCCCCTCTTCCTACTTCTTTTCCTTTTCTTCTGAATATTTATTAAACACAGATGAATAAAAAGACACTATATTAACAACCAAAGAAATATAAAAATAAACACCATATATCCAGTAATATCCATACACCTTACTCTCAAGGAGTTTCTAGTCTTATAGGGAAGTAATATATGAATAAATAATTATTATACAAAAAGTAGTATTTGTAAGAGGTACACATAAGACTGGGAAAGTTTAATGAATGAGATGACTCCTGAGCTAGGTCTTGAAGTGTACATAAATTTTTTTTAAATTAGCAAATGTTTATTTTTTCTCCTGCCTTACCCACCACTGAAATATAAAAATAAAAACAAAACCCTTATAACAAATGTATATATATATATATATATGTATATGTATATATATATATATGTATACATACACACATGTATGCACACGCACACACATATTCAAGCAAAATAAATTCCCACATTGGCCATGTCCAAATATGTGTATTTCATTCTGCATATTTAGTCCATCTCTTTATCATCAGTCCTCTGGAATTATGGTTATGGAAAAAAAATTCGGTTTTTTTTTAAAGCTTTAGAATAAGTATAAAGTTGGCTTAATTGTTTATACTTTTCTTTTTTACTGCATTTATTTACCCTTCTGATGTTTCTCCTGTTTGAACTTTTCTGTGTATCAAATAATCTGTTCTCATATTTATTCTTTTGGAGGAATAATTTGAATGACTGCTTGTTCCTATTGAACTTTCTTCTATTTCTCTTAACTAAGAGGTTCAGCTTTGTAGGATGTTTTTCTGTGGGTATCTTCTGAACTCTGCTTATTGGGATATCATCTTAAAATCTCTCTCTTCCCACAGACAAGGAGTTCTTGTGGACTCTGAAAATAAATTTTCCTTAAAAATTAAAGGCTTTTCTCTTGACTTCTTGTCATTTTTATTTGAAATTGAAATTCTTGAATTCAACCCCTGTATCCACTGATGATTGAAACTGAGTCAGTGATCTCTAGATTCTATCAATTGTTAGTATATCCTACATTTTCTGTAATTCTGGGCTATTTTATTGAATTATTTTCTAAGGTATCATATTTAGGCTTTTTTACTTAATCATGTCAGTTTCTGGGAGACTTATTGTCTTTAAAATATACTGAGAGTACTATCTCAAGGTTAGTCAACTTGTATAGAACTCATATAGTCTTTCAAAATTGCATTTATTTATGTTTCACTCATTTGTCCTCCAGATATGTGTTTTTAAATTCTTCATTTGTTAGTGGCACTTTCAGAGGCTGTCTTGTCTTGGAGAGGTTTTCTGTTCTGGTTTTTTTTGTTTTTTTGTTTTTTGCTTTCAAATTTATTTATTTAACTTTTAACATTCATTTTCACAAAATTTTGGGTTCCAAATTTTCTCCCCATTTGTCCCCTTCCCCACCCCAAAACACCGAGCATTCTAATTGCCCCTATCACCAATCTACCCTCTCTTCTATCATCCCTCCCTTCCCTTGTCCCCATCTTCTCTTTTGTCCTGTAGGGCCAGATAACTTTCTATATCCCTTTACCTGTATTTCTTACTTCCTAGTAGCAAGAACAGAACTCGACAGTTGTTCCTAAAACTTTGGGTTCCAACTTGTCTTCATCCCTCCCTCCCTACCCATTCCCTTTGGAAGGCAAGTAATTCAATATAGGCCAAATCTGTGTAGTTTTGCAAATGACTTCCATAATAGTTGTGTTGTATAAGACTAATTATATTTCCCTCCATCCTATCCTGCCCCCCATTGCTTCTCTTCTCTCTTTTAATGCTGTCCCTCCCCAAGAGAGTTGACTTCTAATTGCTCCCTCCTCCCATTGCCCTCCCTTCCATCATCCCCCCCACCCTGCTTATCCCTTTTTCCCCAACTTTCCTGTGTTGTAAGATAGGTTTTCATATCAAAATGAGTGTGCATTTTATTCCTTCATTTAGTGGAATGTGATGGGAGTAAACTTCATGTTTTTCTCTCACCTCCCCTCTTTTTCCCTCCACTAAAAAGTCTTTTGCTTGCCTCTTTTATGAGAGATAATTTGCCCCATTTCATTTCTCCCTTTCTCCTCCCAATAGATTTCTCTCTCACTGCTTAATTTCATTTTTTAAGATATGATCCCATCCTATTCCATTCACTCTGTGCTCTCTGTCTCTGTGTGTTTGTGCGTGTGTGTGTGTGTAATCCCACCCACTACCCAGATACTGAAAAGTTTCAAGAGTTACAAATATTGTCTTTCCATGTAGGAATGTAAACAGTTCAACTTTAGTAAGTCCCTTATGACTTCTCTTTACTGTTTACCTTTTCATTCTTCTCTTCATTCTTGTGTTTGAAAATCAGATTTTCTTTTCAGCTCTGGTCTTTCCATCAAGAATGCTTGAAAGCCTTTTATTTCATTGAAAGACCATTTTTTCCCCTGAAGTAGTAAACTCAGTTTTGCTGGGTAGGTGATTCTTGGTTTTAGTCCTAGTTCCTTTGACTTCTGGAATATCCTATTCCATGCATTTCGATCCCTTAATGTAGAAGCTGCTAGATCTTGTGTTATCCTGATTGTATTTCCACAATACTTGAATTGTTTCTTTCTGGCTGCTTACAATATTTTCTCCTTGACCAGGGAACTCTGGAATTTGGCCACAATGTTCCTAGGAGTTTCTCTTTTTGGATCTCTTTCAGGTGGTAATTGGTGGATTCCTTGAATACTTATTTTGCCCTCTGGTTCTAGAATCTCAGGGCAGTTTTCCTTGATAATTTCATGAAAGATGATGTCTAGGCTCTTTTTTTGATCATGGCTTTCAGGTAGTCCCATAATTTTTAAATTGTCTCTCCTGGATCTATTTTCCAGGTCAGTTGTTTTTCCAATGAGATATTTCACATTATCTTCCATTTTTTCATTCTTTTGGTTTTGTTTTGTGATTTCTTGGTTTCTCATAAAGTCATTAGCCTCCATCTGTTCCATTCTAATTTTGAAAGAACTATTTTCTTCAGTGAGCTTTTGAACCTCCTTTTCCATTTGGCTAATTCTGCTTTTGAAAGCATTCTTCTCCTCATTGGCTTTTTGAACATCTTTTGCCAATTGAGTTAGCCTATTTTTAAAGATGTTATTTTCTTCTGCATTTTTTTGGGTCTCCTTTAGCAAGGTGTTGACCTTTCATGCTTTTCTTGCATCTCTCTCATTTCTCTTCCCAGTTTTTCCTCCACCTCTCTTACTTGATTTTCTTTTTTTTTTATCTGAAATTAACTTCTTTATGTTTTTTTTTAATTTTTTTTTATTTAACTTTTAACATTCATTTTCACAAAATTTTGGGTTACAAATTTTTTTCCCTTTTATCCCCTCCCCCCCCCAAACACCAAGCATTCTAATTGCCCCTATGACCAATCTGCTCTCTCTTCTATTATCCCTCTCTGCCCTTGTCTCCGTCTTCTCTTTTGTCCTGTAGGGCCAGATAGCTTTCTATACCCCTTTACCTATATTTCTTGTTTCCTAGTGGCAAGAACATTACTCGACAGTTGATCCTAACACTTTGAGTTCTAACTTCTTTACCTCCCTCCCTCTCCACCCCTTCCCTTTGGAAGGCAAGCAATTCAACATAGGCCAAATCTGTGTAGTTTTGCAAATGACTTCCATAATAGTTGTGTTGTATAAGACTAACTATATTTCTCTCCATCCTTTCCTGTCCCCCATTACTTCTATTCTCTTTAGAACCTATCCCTCCCCATGAGTGTCGACCTCAAATTGCACCCTCCTCCCCATGCCCTCCCTTCTACAATCCCCCCCACCCTGCTTATCCCCTTATCCCCCACTTTCCTGTATTGTAAGATAGGTTTTCCTACCAAAATGAGTGTGCATTTTATTCTTTCCTTTAGTGGAATGTGATGAGAGTAGACTTCATGTTTTTCTCTCACCTCCCCTCTTTATCCCTCCGCTGATGAGTCTTTTGCTTGCCTCTTTTATGAGAGATAATTTGCCCCATTCAGTTTCTCCCTTTCTCCTCCCAATATATTTCTCTCTCACTGCTTGATTTCATTTTTTTTTTTAAGATATGATCCCATCCTCTTCAATTCACTCTGTGCACTCTGTCTCTATGTGTGTGTTTGTGTGTGTGCATGTGTGTGTGTGTGTGTAATCCCACCCAGTACCCAGATACTGAAAAGTTTCAAGAGTTACAAATATTGTCTTTCCATGTAGGAATGTAAACACTTCAACTTTAGTAAGTCCCTTATGACTCTCTTTGCTGTTCACCTTTCCTGGTTCTCTTCATTCTTGTGTTTGAAAGTCAAATTTTCTTTTCAGCTCTGGTCTTTTCATCAAGAATGCTTGAAAATCCTCTATTTCATTGAAAGACCATTTTTTCCCCTGAAGTAGTAAACTCAGTTTTGCTGGGTAGGTGATTCTTGGTTTTAGTCCTAGTTCCTTTGACTTCTGGAATATCCTGTTCCATGCCCTTTGATCCCTTAATGTGGAGGCTGCTAGATCTTGTGTTATCCTGATTGTAATTCCACAATACTTGAATTGTTTCTTTCTAGCTGCTTGCAATATTTTCTCCTTCACCTGGGAATTCTGGAATTTGGCCACAATGTTCCTAGGAGTTTCTCTTTTTGGATCCCTTTCAGGCGGTGTTCTGTGGATTCCTTGAATATTTATTTTGCCCTCTGGTTCTAGAATCTCAGAGCAGTTTTCCTTGATAATTTCATGAAAGATGATGTCTAGGCTCTTTTTTTGATCATGGCTTTCAGGTAGTCCCATAATTTTTAAATTGTCTCTCCTGAATCTATTTTCCAAGTCAGTTGTTTTTCCAATGAGATATTTCACATTATCTTCCATTTTTCCATTCTTTTGGTTTAGTATTGTGATATCTTGCTTTCTCACAAAGTCCTTAGCCTCCATCTGTGCCATTCTAATTGTGAAAGAACTATTTTCTTCAGTGAGCTTTTGAATCTCCTTTTCCATCTGGCTAATTCTGCTTTTGAAAGCATTCTCCTCATTGGCTTCTTGAACCTCTTTTGCCAATTGAGTTAGCCTATTTTTCAAGGTGTTATTTTCTTCAACATTTTTTTGGGTCTCCTTTAGCAGGGTGCTGACCTGCTGTTCATGCTTTGACTTCATGTCTCTCATTTCTCTTCCCAGCTTTTCCTCCACCTCTCTAACTTGATTTTCAAAATTCTTTTTGAGCTCTTCCATGGCCTGAGCCCATTGGGTGGGCTGGGATACAGAAGCCTTGCCTTCTGTGTCTTTGCCTGATGGTAAGCATTGTTCTTCCTCATCAGAAAGGCAGGGAGGAAATGCCTGTTCACCTAGAAAGTAACCTTCTATAGTCTTATTTCTTTTCCCTTTTCTGGGCATTTTCCCAGCCAATGACTTGACCTCTGAATATTCTCCTCACACCCACCTCGCCTCCTGATCCTCCCAGCCAGCGTTTGGGGTCTGAGATTCAAATGCTGCTTCCAGCCTCAGGGCTTTTGGCGGGGGCAGGGCTGCTATTCAGTGTGAGATTAAGTTCAGGTGCTCAGGTTGGGGCAGGGCTGCCTCTCAGGCTCAGTTCCCTCAGGGGGTTTATGCACAGACCTTTAACAATGGATCCAGGCTCCTGCCAGCCCAGGGAGCCCAGGTCCGCCGCAGCCCCTCAGCCTCTGCCTCCCGAGGGGGCTCAAGCCATGGGGGCACCCCACTCCCCTCTCGCCCCTCCAAAGAGACCCTCTCACCAACCCCCTTCACCTGTGGGTGGAGGGACTTGTGAGGCCGCTGGAGATCCCGTCCCTGAAGCCTGCTCGGGTCTGTTCTTCTTGGTGCCACAGCCGCAGCAGGTCTGGACTGGGCTGGGCTCCACGTCTGCAGTGCGATGGACCTTTTGCGGGAGGTTTGCAGGTCCCTCTGGAAGAGAAATCTCCTTCTCTTCACTGTTCTGTGGCCTCACTGCTACAGAACTCGCCATGAGTTACTTTATACCGATGTTGTATGGGTTGTGGGTTCGGAGCTATGTGTATTTGCGTGTTTTTACTCCGCCATCTTGGCTCTGCCCCCTCTTACTTGAGTTTCAAAATCCTTTTTGAGCTCTTCCATGGACTGAGCCCATTGAATATTTATTTTGGATATCTGGGATACAGAAGCCTTGATTTCTATGTCTTTCCCTGATGGTAAACATTGTTCTTCCTCATCAAAAAGGAAGGGAGGAGACATTTGTTCACCAAGAAAGTAACCTTCTATGGTCTTATTTTTTTTCCCTTTTCTGGGCATTTTCCCAGCCAATGACTTGACTTCTGAGCTTCCTCTTCACACCCACCTCGCCTCCAGATCTGCCCAGCCAGTGCTTGGGGTCTGAGATTGGGTAGGGGCGGGGCTGCTATTCAGTGTGAGATTAAGTTCAGCTGCTCATGTGGGGGCAGGGCCGCCACTTGGGGCTCAGTTCCCTCAGGGGATTTGTGTGGAGACCTTCAACAAAGGATCCCAGCTCCTACCTGCTTTGGGAGCCCTTGTACGCTGCTGCCTCTGCTGCTGCCTCCACTGCTGCCGCCTCCACTGCTGCCTCCTGAGGGGGCCTGAGTTATGGGGGACACCCCACTCCCCTCCCGCCAGCCAAAAAGACTCTGTCACTGACCTTTGCCACCTGTGGGTGGAGAGACCTGCATGGCTGCTGGAGATTCTGTCCCTAAAGCCTGCTTGCATCTGCTCCCCTCAGTGCTGCGCAGCCAAGGCAGTGCTGGGTTCCGCTCCGGGTCTGGTGCATGACGGACCTTTCGCGTTGGTTCTCCAGGGCTCTCTGGAACAGAAATCTCCTCCACTCTGTTGTTCTGGGGCTTCTGCTGCTCCCAGATTTGTTGGGAGTTCCTCTTTCCAGGTATTTTATGGGCTGTGGGTTCGAAGCTAGCGTATGTGTATCTTTGTACTCCGCCATCTTGGCTCCTCCTGTTCTGTTTTCTAATTTGCCTACTTTTTCACTTATTTTGCTGAGCTATTCCTTGCTAGCTCTAATTTCTACCCTTTTACCACATTCTTATTTTTTCATCTAATTTTCCTTTTGCCTTTTGAAGCATCCTAGAACTTTTTTACTCATTATTTCTGAGACAGCAGTGTAATTTGTAGTTTTGCTTTTATCACTTCCAGTTGATTCATTTACTGTTACATGATAATATTCCTTCATTGTATTATGGCCTTTTCTGGTCTCCCTGCTCATTTTTCGTTCTTCCCTTAATAGTCTCCTTGCTGAATTTTCTGCATGAGTGTTCATTTTATTCATTATATTTCTCTATTGGCCTTCTTAGTTTCAATCCCTTGCTTTATATGTTGTCTGATAATATATCTTTTGCTTGTTTTCTAGATCTTCTGGCCACCTACTTCCCCAACAAAGTCTTAGAGATAAATTTATACCTATATTTCCTTTTTCAAATTCTCTACCATCACCACTTCCCCCTTATTTTTTTCTGCCTTTGTATGAGGCAGCAGTAATGAGATGTTTGTATTTCCTGTCCCTTATCTAACCACTCTTGACTTTGTCCTGTCTACACCAGACCTTCACGATCTCAGAACAGCTCTTGAGTTAGGGATTAGATCTTTGTATCTTGCTGCCAAATGGATATTACACTAAATTTCACTGAAGGTAGATTTGTAACCTTCCTATTCCCCTTCATTGTGATTTATCTGTTGCTATTGGGTTTCTACTACATGCACAGTTGTTCATTCTTTCCAAAAAGGTTGTTATGCTACTGAACAGCTCCTACTAATGGACTCAACACTGGAAAGAGTGATAGAATCTACCCAGTAAGAGTTCCAAAGAGGGTCTGGTCTTGTCAGTTACAGGAGAACAGCGTTGGAGTGGGCTTGGACTCACGAGTACTTTATTCTTGATGAAAGACTTTGAGTTACGTGGAGATTATTTTTTGTTGTGTTTTCTTCTACCTTAAATAACAGCATACCCTTTGAATTATTTGGTTACCTACATAGAAATGAACGAGAATTACGTTGTCTGTCATCATCTGTCCAAAGCTCTTCTGGACCCACTTTAATGGTTTGAGTCAGTGTAATTTTTGGGTGCTCATTAGCTTTTGTATTCCTGGCAGCATCCTTACAGGAAGCATGGTTTATCTGTGGGTCCAGGTACTGAGCTCCAGCTTCATGTGCATAGAGTTCTGTCTATATTTTGAACAGATTGTAATTGGTTCCTATCAATGATGCCTCATGAGAGGCATATTGTCTGGTTATTCTAGAGCAGCAGTGAGGAAACTGTAGCCTCAAGGCCGCTTGTGGCCATCTAGGTCTCTAAATGCAGCCCTTTAACTGAATCTAAACTTCACAGAACAACCTGTTAATTAGACCCAAGACATTCAGCCTTCTTCCTGACACCCATGACTTTCTTAAGGGACTTCAGACTCATAGTCATAGAAGCCCAAATATGGATTTCTTTTTTTTTTCCAGCTCACAACAGCCTAGACCTTTCACCAACTGTAGAATATATTTAGCAAATGTCTTTCACAAAAAGCCTGGACTACAGCTGCCATTTGTAATCTATTAGCACAGCAGAACATTCTATATCTTTAGCCCTCACAATCACAGCTTCATGAGGTCTAAGTGTCCAGGTGCTTAGAGAGGCAGCCAACGTTTATGAGGTGGCTTTGGTGATCTGAGCACTGCATTAAAAGCAGAGGAGGAGACAAAAGCTTTAGAAATAAACAGAGTGCTTTCTTTTAATAGAGAAAAGGCTGTGCTGGGTTCCTAGTGCTTCATCTCCTTGAACCCTAGTGTGATAATATTTGGACTCTCTGTCTAACAGATTTATTGGAAAAAACAAATAAGATACTAAGGAATTCACATGTAAGAGACAACTAAGGATTGTTTACAAAAAAATAGTGCAGACTGAACACCTTCTTAGGAGCTGCTAAGGATAGGAATGACTAGAGTGATGTGGGATCAATCTTTAAGTCTTCTTGGGACAGGTGAGTTTGGAAATCAATTTTGAAAGAAGTGATGGACCTTGATTGTCTCAGAGGAGAAGAAAGGGCAAAGTCTAAGTAATTCTTTAAGCAGAATCTTAAGAAATGTGCTTAATTGTGAGGAAGAGAATTATGTTAAGTTCAAAAGGAACTTTGTGATATGGTGTTCATTAAAAGTAAAATCAAATACAATTTTCCTGTTGCCTATTCTGTGTATATGTGTGTATGTATGTATGTATCTCAGATATATACATAAATACACATGATAACTACAATATTTTAATGACTTCATTTAATAGATAGAACTAATTATTGTAGGTTGTTAGGTTATAATAAATAAACCAAAATTACCTATGTTTGAATCTTGTCTTAAATACTTGATTGTGTGATCTAGAGAAGTCCCTTAATCTCATGGTACCTGTTTCCTTATCTTCAGAACAGTGGGTGGTGGAAAAATTGATTCTCTTTAAGGTGTCTTCAAGCTCTAATGTATAATGTAACGAACATCTGTTAAGTATAGTGCTAAGAGCTATGGCATATAGTGAGATGACACCATTGATAACCTCAAGAATGTTACAGTATATTAAGGAGAATAAGTTAATTGCAAGTATAGTCCATGTACTCTCATTAATTAGTTGTACAAAAATATGATATTGGGTGAAATATAGTGGAGTACACAATTTAAATTGTTATTGTCTGAATTTTTGGTATTCTAGGAGCATATTTCTTACATTATCTAATTGTGCTTATGGAATGAAGACTGCATGGTCTTTACAATGGTGATAAAGACACACCATTCCCCGCGGCTTCCAAACCTTTTTTACCCCAGAGACCCAAGGGATTTTTACTTGGCAAGAGTGTTTAAAGATAGTTATAATACTACATATAATCTTTGGTGTCTATGGTAGGCTTAGAGAGGAAGAAGGCTTAGATCATGGAGGCATGGCAATTACTCAAAAGAAAATTGTATGTGGGGGGTGGGGGAAGAATACCCTTTGTTACTCATTGGCACCATCTTGGGCTTCCTTAGCAACCAACATCTTTGACTTGTTATTAAATATTTCTAAGGAAGATGTTGTCTGCCCTTCGGAGATCAGCCTCAGGATTTTCCAATATTATGGTTGATCTTATACTGTATTAACAAGGTTATTGTGAAACTATATTGATTGGGGAACCCTGAAATGAGATGTACTTGAATTGAATAAATATAATCTAAAGCAGGATATGTGTCATATTCTATCAAAGTCTGATCCTTACCCTATAGATATGCTAAGCACAAAACAAGTCCTATGGGATTTAGAAGAATGAACAGTCACATATAGGTGGTAAGGTTTGGGATGTTATTGTTTAGTTTTTTTTCAGTTATGTCTAACTCTTCCTAACCCCATTTGAAGTTTTCTTGGCAAAGAGACTGGAGTGATTTGCCATTTCCTTTGCCAGCTCATTTTGCAGGTGAGAAAACTCAAGCAAACAGGGTTAATTGACTTGCCCAGGGTCACCTACCTAGTAAGTGTCTGAGGCCAGATTTGAACTGAAAAAGATAAGTCTTCTTGACTCCAAGCCCCTGCACCATCTAGCTACCCTGTAACAAATTAAATGCAATAAAAAATAATAGAATACAATAATATAATAAATATAATAAAATAAATACAATAAAACATAGATAATAATAAGTGGTTTTATAAGTTGAAATGCAGCCCTCAGGGATCCTTGTGTACATTTGAGTGCCCTCATCCCCATTTCTATTTGAGTTTGATACCCCTGTTCTTAATGGACACAACTAATCTCCAAAATGAAGGAATAGCTGTTTGTTACCTAGACTGTGATAGTTCTTGAATATAACTAGGACCTTTTTTAGAAAGGACATAAGCATATAAAAGAAAGATTTTTCTAAGTTCTAATATAAATTCCTAGAAGCTCAGGCTAATTCTTCCATATACAGTGCAAAATCTTTCAAGATTCCATAGGAAAACAAACCCCTTATATAAAAAGTAATCAAAGGTATTGGAATTTAAAAAATCTCACAAGTAGCAAAAGCTGAAACAGTGGGAAAGGTATCTAAGTATTATTTGGAGTCAAAGGACCTGGAATATACTTACTTGTTATCTATGTGATCTTAGGTCATATTTGTGTGTGTATGTATATGTGTGTATATATACACAAACATATATGTGTGTATGATATATATGCACATATACACATATGATACGTATGCATATACCAAACTCACCTATCCTGAGAAGCCTTTAATTAATTTGGATCTCTTTTTTTTTTTCCGTTCTCTGGACCTCTGTTTTCTCAACAGTATAATGATGATCTTTAATTCCTTCTTTCCTCTAATCCATCTTTCATAAAACTACTAAAAGAATTTTCCTAAAGGAAAAATCTCTTTCCTGCTTAGGAATCTTCAATGACTCTTCTCTCCAGGAAAATGTACCTACTTCCCAACTTGGCACTTGACTTCAGCATACCTTTCCTTTGGTCATCTCACGTTCTTCTTCATTCATTCTATATTCCTTCAAGCTGACCTGCTAGGGACAGCTAGGTGGAGCAGTGGACAGAGCACTGGGCCCTGGAGTCAGGAATCCCTCAGTTCAAATTTGGCCTCAAACACTAACTAGCCGTGTGACCCTGAGCAAGTCACTTAAACTCGGTTGCCTCCAAAACAACAAATACAATAACAAATTGACCTACTAACTATTCCCAAATTTGTCATTCCCTCTCTCACTCCCATGCTTTGCATTCACTGTCCCCCACTTCTGCAGTGTGCTCTTTTCTCATGGCCATATCTTTGAATGTCTAGCTTTCTTCATGGTCCAGCTCATGTGACACCTCGTTTCCTGATATCCTTAGAATGCTTTTGTGTTAGTTCCTCCTAACATAATCTTAAATGTACTTATCGTACATGACTACATGGTGTATCTCCTCAGAAGACAGCAAACTTCTTGAGAGGAAGTACTTTTTTTTCTTTTTGGTCTTTGTATTCTTAGTACCCAGCACAGTACTTTGCATATTTAATGTGTTTATTTTTAACTAATGCTTATTGATTAGTTAAATCCTATGATCTTATTCATCATTCATTAAAATTTTAAATGAAAACAGATTCCCTACACATATTGTAGTTGTTCCTCCTACATTTTCGAGGAGAACCAGTGACATCCCAGGGCTAAGTCTTGACTTGCAGGTGAATTGGATTTAAGTGAGGTAGATAGAGTTGTGCAAAGTCATAAGCCTCACTCTCTCTTCCAGAGTCATTGACGTCCCATGATAAGACAAAAGTCAAAGCCGAGTGGAGATGGCTCGGGATACAGTGCAAGACCCTGGTGTCTTTGATGTCTGATCAAGCTCTAAGCTCTCCATGACACCTGCTTCAGTTGCCTTGATGGCTGTTCAAACAAATTGTTCTCACCCGCCCTTCTCTCAGTCAGAAGTCTTCACATACTTTGGGTAGATGTCCCCCTAACTAACCAATGAGTTTCAGGCCTGTTGGTTACCCTCAAGCTTGTTTAGCCCATCATCTGAGTTGGTTTTACTAGAGTATGACCATTGGACATGCTACAGCATCTTGGAGCCACAGGTGAAAGTTGGGTGACAGGTAGATGTCAAACGTGGATGAGCAGCTCTGAAAAGAGTTCCATAAGCGCTCGTAGCAGAGGTGCTAGTCCTCCCTAAACACCCTCCCCATATACAAACAGAAATTAGAAGACCAAGGTTGTCATCTTGGTCTTTGCCACTTATTTATTAACTATGGCAGACCTTGGGCAAATAATTTGACCTTCCTGGCCCCTTTGTTTCACTATCTGTAAAACTATTCAAAATAGTCACATGGAATTGTGTCCTTCACAAAGATATTGCCTCCAATGGTATGAGTTTATCCCTTTCATCCAGACTTTTCCATCCTGTGCTATTCCTCTTACTGCCTTCTTATAGATTTTCCATGAGGGCAATGTCCTGAGGGCCTTCTTTCCTTTCTTTTGTCATCTCTACAATGGACTTTCATTCTTGTTCTCGATACATGACCAGCCCATCTTCTTTGTTTCACTTATGCGGTTTTTTGATAGCATCTGTTACATGGCTTATTGGCTACTCAAGCCCACCAAAAAACTTGCTTTTGACCTTTGAGTAGATCTTAATTTTAATTCTTTAGCTATTGTAATATCTTATTACAGTAATGTAACAAAATTAGAATTAGAATAACATTAGTATTAAAACATAAGAATAAAAAATATTAGAATGATGTTAATATTAAAAAGATGACCATGAGAAATTGTACCTAGGTCATCATCTTATGCAGTATTCCACAGTAAATTCAAAATGAATATATAACTTTAATAATAGAGATTGTATCATAATTAGAATAATAATAGCTAGCAATTATATAGTGCTTTATGGTTTTCAAAGCAGTTTCATACATAATACTATTTGATCCTCGTAACATCTGAGGGATGTAAGTGGTTTTTTTAATCTCCATTTTATAGATAAAGAAACCAAGGCACAGAAAAGTTAAGGGACTTACCCAAACTAGCCAGTGTCTAAGAAAGGATTCAGATTTAATTTTCCCAACTCTAAGTCAAGTCCCTCCATACGGTCCTACCTAGTTGACTTCTCTTTCTCAGCTATGGGTAGAAGTTATATATATATATATATACACATACATATATATACGTATATATATATATATACACACATATATATACGTATATATATATATACGTATATATACGTATATATGTATATATATATATATATATTTTTAAACCAAAACAAGGAATAGACACAATTAGAAAAGATAAAATACAGAATTTTGATTATAGAATATTGAAAATCTTATGCACAAACAAAAATGATACATCTAAGCCTTGGTTGGAGGAAGTAGTTGAATGAGGAAAAAAATCTTTTTTATCAGGTTTTTCAGATGAGGTTTTAATATCCAAAACATATAGGCAACTAAAAGAAATATGTAAGAACAAAAGCCATTCTCCAAAAGATAAGTAGTCCAAAAATGTGAATGGTTCTCAGATGTTCAGTTCTGGGTCCAATAGACTGTCCATTTATTATATGTTTTCAAGACATGTCTGTTGATGAATGAACTTCAAAGGCTGTCCATATAATAGTTTGAACAATAGGCATTTTTTCTCTTTTAAGAAAATTTCATTACTATATTTTGTTTTAACTAATATCATTTTATACTTACCCCTCTTCTAGAGAATTATTCCTAATAATAACAAATGAAAAAGAGGTGAGAAAAGAGCAATAAAACTAATCAGTATATAATCCAAAGTTGACATTATATTCAGTGTTCCACTCATCATATCCTCCAGCCTTTCTCCCCCGACGTCTGCAAAGAATGGAAGGAAATGCATTCTCATGGTTTTTTTGGTGCCAATTGTTTGTTACTGTTCTCTCTGTGTTATTATAAGCATTGTCTGTATTATTTTCTTGGTTCTGCTTATTTCCCTTTGCATCAATTTATGTCTTCCTATCCTCTTTGGAATTCTTCATATTAATTATTATTTTTTACAGAACAGTACCATTCCATTACATTCATGTAGCACAATTTTTTAGCCATTTCCTAATTGTTGGGCATGTAATTTGTTTACAGTTCTTTGTCACAGCCGAAAGTATATATTATATAATTCATATATGTATTATATAATATATTTACATAATATATAAGTATTTTTGTATGTATGGGACCTTTTTAAGTTATTGACTCTATTGCGTTATATACCTGGTAATATCTCAGAAGATACACATTTTAGACAGTTTTTTTAGCATTATTGTATATACTTATAGAATGATTGACCCAAACCACAGCCATTCTAGTTTTGTTGTTGTTGAGTCATTTCAGTTGTATATGATTCTTCACGACCCCATTTGGGATTTTCTTAGTGGAGATATTAGAGTAGTTTGCCATTTCCTTCTGTAACTCATTTTACTCAAAGTTAAGTGACTTGCCCAAGGTCATGCCACTAGTAAATGTTTGAGGCTAGATTTGAACTCATGAAGATGAATCTTCTTGATTCCAAGCCCTGTGCTCTATCCACCGTGCCATTTAGCTGCCCTGTCATTCTATAGTCCCATCTAAATGAACAATGTCTTTTTTATCTATTTAGTTATTCTTTTGTGGATAGTAAGGCCAAACTCTGACTGATTATGAATCCAATTTGGGAAGTTTTACATTATTCTAAGGCTTGATGAAATTAATATAGTGCAATACAAAAACAGGAATTGCTAGAGAACCTACCATCTATAGGAAATACTTCCTTGCATTTTGTCCCAGAACTCTTCTATGCTAATGGTAAATGCCTTTAATGAGTTTTAGCTTAATTTCATGCCTCAAATTTCATTAATTATAAGAAATCCAGAAAACACATTTATCTCTGCCGTTACATCAAGGAATTGTCTATAATTTTGACATGCACCAGATAGACCTGTTTGGCAGAGATCCTTCAATATAATGCTATACTCTAACAAAACAAATGCTTTCTTAAAAATAGTTAACTCATCATAGTAGTAGCTTGTATTCTCTAAATCTTTCAGTCAGTTGTGTGGTGGTAAAAATATATTCTGTTGCGGAATATCATTTGTGTAACCTTGAATTTTCTCTTTAAATAGTCTCATAAAAAAATACCCTTGATGTGTATATAGATAGTTCTCATAAAAATATATACATATATTAAAATAGACCTTGTTTTTGGTTAGTCATAAGGGTTGATGAAGAGTCAGACATGACTCAATGATTAACATCTGACCCTTCATCAACCTTTATGGGGTTTTCTTGGCAAAGATACTGGAATGTTTTGCCATTTCTTTCTCTAGGAATATTAGTCATAGGGAGTAATAATTATTGTTTTCTCAATAAACTATTTTTTTAGTCAATAATATGTCATTAGATTATTTTCCCCACATGTTTTTGGCATCTTCCTTTCTTTCAGATACCTTGAGAATCTATTTTTCAACACTCTCAACTTCTCTGAGTGTAGTTTAGCTGCTTTTTTATTCTTTGCTTCTACATTATCATCATGAACTTACTCTACAAGCTCATCTGGGATTGTGATGATAGTTAGAATCCAGATGGGCAAAGCCTACTCTCCTTGATGCTGAATAAAGTTTGTTATAAAAATCTTTTTTGATCTTTTCCCATCTTTTGTCTATTTATTACCCTTTCAGCTTCATCCTTAAATTCACTTGGGGTGACTTTACTTAGCTAGATCTTTCCAAGCTTAATTTAAGCTGGTTTATCCTCCCACAACTTTTCATTTTTTATTAGGTCATAATATTTATAATCTCCCATTCTTCTTGTCTGTAAGATTTTATAAACAGGTTTCTATTTTAAATCTACATTGCTCTTGGCTGCCATGTCTTTCCACTTGGCAAGTAAGTTAAGTGCTGACTAAGTAATCTTTTGTTTCATTTCAGCAATTGACAGTTGAAATTTATCCCCTCTTCTCTGGCTCAGAGAATCCCTAGCTTCCTTCAAAGCACAGCACAGGGGCCATCTCCAATATGCCATTCTACAATGACCTTCCCCCTCTGTTCTTAGTGCTTTTTCTCCTCAAAATTATTTTGTATTACTTTGTACATATTTTATTTACATTTAACTGTGTATGTGTTATATCCCCCAGGAGAATGTAAACTCTTTGAGGTCAGGGGCCATTTTGTTTTTATACGTGAAGTACCTAGTGCAGATTTTGTATAGAGTAAGCACTTTTTAATTTTTGTTAAATGTTGGCATAACCCTGGCCTACTAGACTAATAAATCTATCCAAAAAAAAGAAGACAAAGAGGACACCCTGTATTCTGTAATTTTTTTAGGATAATTTTCCAGTTCTTCCAAGAGTTCTTGGTAGATGTACAGATAGATACAATTTTTTTTTAAAAAAAGCTAGACAACTTTAGATCAAGCTTTCTTGAATCTTTGTGTCATGGCTTCTCAGAATAATGTGTCAGATATATATAACGAAATATAAAAGATGACAGAGAAAACCAATTATATTGAATATGATTATCAAAAAGTTTTTTAAAAATTAGCAGATCCTAGGTTAAGAACCCATGGTTTATATTATTCTCCAAGAATATGAATAAAAATATGAATAAAAAATTCTTGCAACTCTGAGTATTTTAGAATCATAGAAGTTTAGAATTTTAGAGTTGGAGCTGGAATTTTAGAGCTAGAAAGAACCTTGGAGATCACAGGATCATAGACTTGAAATTAGAGACAGGTTATTAGGGAATATTAAGTCTAATCTTATTGTACTCATGATAGTGACTTATCCAAGTTAGTAGCAGAAATGAATTTTAAGACTTTATGTTGTTTATTTTAAATAAATCTTCCTGATTATGACTTCTGACTGAAGAAATTATTTGTTCTCCTGTTCTGAAAAAGATTGTCTTTTCTGCTCCAGCTTTCAGTGGAGGATGACTGACTCCACAGGTTATGGGATCAAGCCACATCTATCACTTACTTCCTGTGAAACTTTGTGAATCATTTCACCTCTCTTGGTCTCAAGTTTTCTTATCTATCAGATTATGATATTGGAGTAAGATGAATTCTAAGTCTTCTTCCCAGCCCTAGTCTATTTCAGTAGTGAGAGTCTTAGGCCTACGTTCCCAATTCATATGCATACTAGTGGTTGAGATTAGATAGATCTTTTCTCAGGGTACTAGAGATTCACTTGGAGTGGTTGGACTATCTTTACAATGCCACTAAATGCCACTCTGTCTTCTCCCAAATATCAGTCGTTAATTATAGCTGATATCTCTTCTATATCAACACTCTCAGTCATTGGCACCTCAGTATCATTTAAACAATTATCAATTTCACAAAAGATCATTTATTGAGAAATTATAATAAGAACAAACATACAAAAAAAATATTCCTTCTCAACCTGGGGCATATTCTACCCCCTGGCACCTCATTCCCTGGAGATTGTGGACTCAGAGTATTTGTCCCCGCCAACTTCACTTCTGAATGTGGCATAATTTGTAGGTGAAGTTACCTCCTTGCTTGCAGAAACAAGTATTATGATGTCTGTCCACTGCTGGGCAAGGTCAGGCAGATTGCTGGGTGCTTTTTTTCACACTGGGATCAGCTGCTTAATAAAAATATATGCTTTAAAATGCACACTCGGTGAATCTTTAGCATCGATTACAGCTCTTGGATTTGGACCTCAGTCTCTCCCAACCATTCATAGTTCACAAAGTTTCAGCCTAGTCCTTCCAATCTCAAATACTCCTTCCCTAAAGAAGCAAAGAAAAGGCAACAGGGATAGAAATAACTGCAGAGCCACGTGTTCATGGTTTTATGTTGAAGGGGGTGGACAAAGTAGGCCACTAATGCAGGTTCTCTCACCCAACCTGTAACTTACAGCAGCCTCTTTTTGCTCACTTAAATTCAGTCAGGTAATAAAGAGAAAGAGATTCACTTTGGCCAATTACTGCCTTTTGAATGCTGGTTCCAGGTCAGAAGCTATCAAAAGTCTGTTTCTTTACCACATGGTTAATGAACCAGAGTCAGCCATAGAATAACTATACACATCCTGAGGAGGCGTGCTGAACTACTTTGTTTCATGGCATCAGGTTCTTCCAGAAGAATATTCACCAAATTTTCATGCTCGTAGAATTGAGCCCTCCTTGATCAGTCCCTGCATTAATTATGCTATGACATATGTCTAGGATGTAATCCCTAAATTAGTCCTGTACCTTAAAGTGAGCCTCTAAATAAAATTATGATTAACTTTGTCCTTATTCTGGCTAATAGTTAAAAGTGATAAGGCTCTCTTTTATGAGAAGTTTCCCAGAAAAGAAAAAAGCCAACTTTCTTGACAAGTATTTTACTCTAAAGAAGTTGATGGTGAAGAAGACCAGAGTTGAGCGTATAACTAATCACTGAGGACTGTCTGCTGCAGATCCTTCCTGACATCAACAGGGTCTTGACATCAGCCTCTGTGATAAATGGCAACTCACAAGTAACAACATTAAGAGATAGTTAGCTAGATCCTGCTGAGAAGAGTTAGGGATTAATGGGACAGAGGGAAGGGAGAGAAAGCCTCATAAAAGCAGTCTAATAAAATGGATTTCAGATTGTACAAAGAGGTGGATGGTATATTCCCTGCTGAGATGAAGTAATATTTCGATCACATGATTACATGGGGGATAAAAGAAATTCAAAGGGTTCCCAATGCACAGAAGTCAAGTGAGCTTAATCAAAATATGCTTTAAATGTATACTGAGTTAAATATGTTTTGATTTATTATTTTAGAGTGGAAAAGAGATCAGATGGCTAAGATTTTGGCCCTTTCTTTGCCTTTATTAGTGACTTCTAGGGGGAAAAAAGAGGATGAGGTAGAAGTGAGGAGAGAATTTGAAGAAGCAAAAGAAATTTTAAGATTGTGGTTTTTCTTCATGCCTTTCCTGAAGATTAGAGAAACCAGCCATGACTTCCTAACTTCCTGCCTTTCCTACACATGAAGATTTTTATGTGGCTATGTCTGAGAACATCCTAGGAAGTGTAGTTTAGCCTGGTTATCCTAGAAAGCATCTGACCTAGGTTTTAGTCTTACCTGAGCCATTAGCTAGCTTTGTGAACTCAGGGAGATCCCTTCACCTCTCTAGTTTCCCTCATCTATAAAATAAAATAATTACTCCTTCCAACCACCTCTTATCTCCCAGCAGATTATATGTTTCTGAAGGGTGGGGACTTTGATTAACATTTTTTTTCTTTCCATCCCCAAAGTCTAGCACAATGTCTCACCACTATTAGACAACTAATTAATATTTAAATTATTATTGAATTTGATTAGATGAGCTTAAAGGCATATTTCATTCCTAAGGATTCTATGATTCTGTGACTTGTGCAATCATACTTGAGTCAAAAGAACTCCAGTGTTTATAGGATTTTTACATGTTCCTCTTTCCTCTTCTCTTCAGACCCTGAGGGTATACATGACTAAGTCTACCAAAGAAAAGTATTGAACATCATTCAGCAAGACTATTCTGTTTTCCATTTGAAGGCCAAGTCTCTCCTCACTTTATTGTCTATACTTCACATTGCTGCTAGAATAATTTTCCTTAAGCATGGATGTGATCATGTGATTCTCTTCCTCAACCAATTTCAGGGACTTTCTATTGCCTGTAGGATAAAATATGAACTCTCTTTTGGCTTTTAAAGCCCATGCAACCTGGCCCCAACCTATCTTTCCAGCCTCATTGGTTATTACTGTGTATACGTACTCTACTACTATTACTCTACTACCTACTCTATTACTGTGTATACCTACTCTACTATCCAGCCAAATGGGCCTTCTTTCTGTTTCTTACGCATGACACTCCATCTCCTATGCCTGTGCTTTTGTCCTGGCTGGCCCCCAAAACTGGAATGAATCCCCACACCCCTTATCTCTGTCTCAGAATGTCTCTGTCTTCCTTTTTGATGCGGCTCAGGCACCATCTTCTGGATGAACCCTTTCCTCATCCCTCACAACTATCCTTCTTCCCAAACTACCTTGTATTTAATTACTTTATAATATTTGTTATGTATTCACTTCACATATATACCGCATAGTATATATATGAGATGAAATTGCTATCTCCCCCATTATAAGTTCCTTGCATGTAAAGATGGTTCCATTGTTTCTACTTGCATAGTACAATTATTAAATGCACATAGTAGGTGCTTAATAAATACTTGATTGGTTGACTAATTGATGACAGTCAGTTTGCCTTTTGACTTCCATGGTGATCAAGGCATTACAATAAGTCATTTGCGTGTGTCTCAGCAGGAATAATTGCTGAACTGTCTGCTCCTTCCTTCCCCAACCCCTCTT
Source organism: Notamacropus eugenii (assembly GCF_028372415.1). Lineage (NCBI taxonomy): Eukaryota > Metazoa > Chordata > Mammalia > Diprotodontia > Macropodidae > Notamacropus > Notamacropus eugenii. Next base: position 293,788,037 of record NC_092877.1, on the reverse strand, counting down.
CAGTTCTGGTGTTTGCTCTATGGTCTCTCAGGTAAGCGCAGAGAAGTTGGAGAGAATAGTATGAACTCTATTCTGAAAACTATATATGTATGTGTGTGCATGTATGTGTCCATGCTTATAAAGTGTGTGTATGTGTGCATGTGTGTGTGAGTATGCATGTATGTGTGTGAGGATAGCCTAATTTTGTTACCAAGAAGCAACAGTAGACATACTAAAAACCTGATCTTTCTTGCATACATCTCCAGAGAATATTCAAAGGTAAGTTTGCCATATTTTATACAAGTTCTTCATTACATGTTTCTTAGGTGATAGCCATTATCATTTCTCTTTCTGAAATGATTTATTACAACATATATTCAATATAGTATGATGTGGTATAAATGAATCATTCTGAAGGTGAAAAAATGGATCAAGTTCCTCCAGGTGAATAAGCTCTTCTTGTGGATAAACAGATGTATTTTCTTAGGCAAATTACCTCTTTTTTGGTGGGGGGGAACGCCTACTGGGACCTCATGTATTAAATTCCAGCCACAGGATATTCAGAGTCTAGCACAATGACTTACATATACAAGAAATTTACTAATGCCTTCTTAAAGTTTACATTTTTTATAACCTATTGATATATTTTCTCTTACATGACAGAAAATTCCTAACAAAAATGGTATGAACATAGTAAAGAAACCAATGTAATTGAGCAGTAGGGGCTGCAAAGCAGGAACTTTGGACAGTAGCCCTAAATACCACATCTGTCACTCACACTTGGATTCCCTAAAGTTAGCTCACAAAATCTGGTAGAAGTAGGGAATCTTTCCTGGTATAAAAGGCTGGTCCACTATATTTCTATTATAGACCAACCAAGTTTGTCTTCTTAAGGATGTAGAGTCAAGTGGGATCTTTTTGTGGTATAGCTCTGAATATGGGTATCTGGTATACCTGGGTATTGTGTGTATGTGTCCATGGAGAAGTTCTATGTGCCAGGATGTGTTACCTAGCTATCAAAGAGTCTCTCATCACAAGGATGAATCTGGATCACAAGGTTATTGACAACCATATTCTTGAAAACACTTCTTGGCCATTTGGTCTTTTCTCAGGCATGCCTGCCTCAGGTCACAGTGGTCTCAGGAAAGCAGCCAGTTAGTTATGCATAATTAAAATTGGTGATTACTAACTTCCAGCTCTTAAGTTGATTTCCCCTCCGAACTGCTACCTCTGCTCTTTAGATACACAAGTGAACATCTTTCAATAGCATTCTATGGCTGTGTATTTTTTTTAAAGTTTTATTTATTTTACTTGTAATTTATGAAATAAAACAAGCATTTCCATAACATAGTAGACTTGAAAAAGATGATTTCACAGAAACTGCAAATCTATTATATACAGTTTGCTATTTGTTTTAAGTTATATAATAAAGTTATTTTGAAAGTCAAGATGTACATTTGATGTACAACCTGGTGACATTCTACTCAGGCTCACCCTACTTGTTTATAATTATGTATATTTATTCATATAAAATATTCCTAAAATCCTTAAATCTTTTTTGACATGCTGTTTGTCTGTTCCTCCCACATACTGTATATTGTAAAGTTTTTGTAACCTTGTGGAGGACTTTATATCCTATTAAATTTCATCTTATTAGATTTGACCTGTTATTCTAACTTGTTGAGAACTTGTAGAATATCAGTTCTTTCACATAGATGGTGGGTTATCCTAGTTTTGTGTTACTTACAAATTTGGTAAATTTGCACTCAAACTTTCATTTTAGTCATCAATAAAAATACTTGGCAGGACTGGGCCAATAATACATTTCTAAGCCTCTTTACTGTAGACTTAGCTTAAGGTTAAATTTAATACATTAATTAGTGCCCTTTGGATCAACTGTTCAACCATCTTTTAAAACAATTGTATATTTGTCTAGTCCATCCACATATCTCCATCTTGAATAGAAAGATATTATGAACAACTTTGTTAACTATCTTGTTGACCAGTAACCTTGTCAAAAAAGGCAGATAAGATTAATCTTGCATGACTTCTTAATGAATCCATTTCTTAGTGCTTACAAACTATCTTTTTAAAAATATGTTTCAAAATTTACCCAGGAACCAAAGTCAGACTGACAGACTAACATTTTGAAGACTCTTTATTGTGAACATATCTTGTCTGTACATAGTGGTTTGTGTGTTGTCTTCACCATTAGTTTGTGAGCTTCTTGAGAGCAGGTACTGTCTTCTGTCTTATTTGTATTCTGAGAGAGGGAGGCTGGTGACCTGGCACAGCTCTGCCTCACTTAAATCCAATTCACTTGTAAGTCAAGACATCACCCTCCTGATGTCATTGGTCTTCCTCAAGAACAAAAGATGAACAACAGCTGTTTAGTTATGCATGGTACATAGTAGGCACTTTTAGTAAATGCTTCTGGGATGACTCTGTTTCCTGACAGAAATATCCACCTTTTTCTTTTAAAGCCTTTAATCGACAGTAGTGGAGGAAATCACCACCTGCATCCCTAAAGACATCAGTTTCATGCCTAAAACTTTATAAACTCTAGGAATATTTCATGTCCATTGTGATGTTCGTCCCTTTCTGAATACCAGCAGTAGTTATTGGATAATCAGAATGTTTGACAGGTCTCACGGTGCTATCCATCATGCCTCAGATACTCAGTCTGAGAAGACAGTGTTACTTTCCTGTTATTCATGTCAGGTGGATGTGTAGACAGACAGCTCTGCAGGGACCTCCCTGCAGATCCAATGAATCCTCATTCAGGAAACTTTGTAACATACTTCCTGCTAAGATGGTCCAGAATGGCTCCCAATGGGAAGAGGTGTTGATTAAAACTATCACCGAAAGTTCAATGGACTCTCTTCCCTTCTTTTGGTTTTGCTTTCTTCTGCCTTCTAACCTTTTTGAAAGAGGTTTGTATTTCTTGACTTATTTGCTTTCCTCTTGAAGTATTTCTTCCATCCTTTCAGGAACATTTCATTCATCCTGATAAACTAGAGACTAGAGAAGTATCCCTCAAACCTCTTCTCCATGTAGGGAGATCAGCCTATTATTTGAACATATGTAGTTCTTCCTTGAATCTAGAAGAGACATAAAAATAATTCAAATCTTGCAGTTCACTGCAACATTCCTTTCACCCTTATACTTTCCTAGCCTGATATGCTCAATCTTCTATGACTTTTTCATATATCAGTAACCCCACTCTTTGCATTATTTGCAAATTTCATGAGCCACAGTGACTTCAAGTGAGTCATTGATAAAATTACTGAATGTAAATGGGCCAAGGAGTGAGTCAAATTGCTACTGTATTTCACAGAGAATTACTTGCACATTAACATCAACTTGACCATGATTGGTCAGTCAACCAAGTAAACTCTATCTAACTGTATTACCATCCAGTCAATATATCTTTATTTTTCTATAAAATATATCTTACTGAAATTGGCACATCTTGCATGCCCATCTACAGATTTAGTAATTCTGTTAAGAAAGGAAATTATGTCAGTTTAAGATGACTTGTTCTTAATGAACAGAAACTCATTGGTAGTGATTGGTTCTTCTATTTCTACCTGCTCACAAATTATTTCTTTACTCATATAGTCTAGGAATTTTACCAGGAATCAATATTAAGCTCACTCTTCTCTAATGTATAATGCCCATTTTCTTCCTTGTTATAGAAATCGGGTATTTGCTTATTTCTAGTCTCACTTCTTCACTGAGAAATCTGAATGGTTCTTGATTCATTGTTATATTATCATTTTACTGTTCACTGCACAGAGGTCTTAGTTGTTTCACTTGCCCTCACTTCCATCTCTCTTCCATGACTTAAAAATCTAATTTCATTAATGAGTTTCCTGTGTAGCCACAATCATCTATTTAGAGTTCCCTCAACTTCCCTTTTTGTTTCTTATTAGGATCAATTTCACCTACATGAGTAAGATTTCCTTCTTGAGATTTTTTTTCTTTCTCTTTCTGTTTCTTTGTTTCTCTTTCTTTGTTTCTTCCTTCCTTCCTTCCCTCCTTCCCTCCCTCCCTCCCTTCCTTCCTTCCTTAGTTCCTTCTCCCTATTCTGATTCTGAATTTTTTGAAATGATCTCTTTCAAAATAACAAGGTTTTCTAAAGTACAATATCTAAATATGACCAGTTTTCTTTGCCAGCTTTCCTTGTTTCCCTGTTTATTCTATGCTCTAAGGTAGGAGTTGTTAACCTGGGGTCTGTGAGCTTTTTTTTTAAGACTATATTTTGATAACTTTATTTCTATTTAATTGGTTTCCTTTCTACTCCCACATATGCTACTTTGCATTTAAAAGCATTATTCTAAAAAGGGGGTGGAAACCTAGATTTCACCAGACTGTCAAAGGTGTATATGATACAAAAAATGTTAAGAACTTCTGCTCTAAGGTGCTATATACTGCTGTTATCATTTCTCATTTAAATTATATTTGATAAAATTATAAATCACTATTAATTTTAAAGATGTAGAGAAAAACTTTTAAGGACAAGTGATAAGAAACATGTAAGTATCGGTCTTCTTTTTTGCACTCTATCTAAAATGTATTTAGAACTTGGTTAGAACATCCTGAACCTAATATGGCTTAATTTCCTCCACTCACTGGCGTTTTTCTTACCAGCTGCCTCTCATTTGCCTTTCTGTTCCTTGAGCTTATTAAGATACCTTTTGTCAATGAATCATATAGGTCCCAGTTCTTTTCTGTGTTCCTTGGACTTGTTTATAATTCCAGTGTTTTATTCTTTCTGTGATACTTTACTTTCTCCACTAGTCCTATGACCTGTGAACCCTATGTTTTATCAGAGGCTAATGATACCCATTGGTTTAAAATTCAGAGAGGCTAAAATGTACATTTTCCTTGTGATACAAATGCTTCTATTAAGAGAAAACCTAAATGCTGATTAAAAATTTTTTTTGGAAAAATAATGGTTTTCTTTCTCTGAGAATTCAGAGGTCATAGGTATTTAAAAGCTCTGACTGGTATTGAAGTTGAAAACAAAGATATTTGTTTTAGATATTTTCAAATCTTCAGTGTAGTCAACCATCTAGAAATATTTTCACGTTCAGTGAATTGGAAATAACTAAAAGCAGAAGGCTCCATCCTCCCTTTTTTAGAACCAATATCCATGGCAATTACTTTGAAGCACAACTTCCATTGTGATCTTGATTTTTACTCAACGCATTTATATCATTGGAAATCAGTGAATTGTCCTCTGAAGGTCAAGTTGTAGGGTTAGACATGTTACTAAGTGGTCCAGAAGAGTGGATTCTGAGATTTGTAAAACCTCCGTGACAATGCCTGAATTTCTAATAATTGGTTGGGAAAGAATGTTTGGTAACATGGTTCTTTGCTTTCCTGATTGTCATTTTTATAACCTTTTAAAACCCTCGCCTACCTGAAAAGTCCCTCGTATGACCTCTGTCATTCCTACTAGATTGACACATATATTATTATATTTTAAGTAGCACTTAGTCTGTCAAATGAAGCATTAGCCTTGGAGATTTGCAATCCATGTTGTCATTTTGAGGTGGGGAAATTGGTTAAATGACAGGAGAAATATTGCACTTCATGAACAGAATGGTTTTTGTATTTTGTTGGCTGTTCTGGTCATCCATATCCCTGTCACTAACCTCATTAGGTCAAGGGCTGAAGGCATTTTACAGATGTCACATGGACTTGGGTGACAGTGGGGTACATTTTAGCATCTCAACAGTGGTTTAAAAGTATAATTTTTTAAATTAAAAACAAATTAATGGTGTTCAGTCCTCAGATAAGGGTTTAATGTAAGATTCTGAAGTTTGACTTTCTTTCCAGTTCATCATTAAACTTTCCAAAATCTTACCTGAAACTACCAGAAAGGACTGATGTTAAAAATTAACATTTTTCTGTGGGACTCATTTATTTGAATGTTGTCCTTTTGCTTTCCCTGAGATCAGCAAAATCTAAGGTTGGACAATATGTTAAGATTTTGAATCTTTCAGAGATGTGTGTATAAGCCAAGTAATTGACATAGTAGAGGAAAAATTAATCAGGCACACATTAAGTGAGAGCCAGAGAAGGAGGCATCTGCAGCACTAGGTGGCTGTCTGCACACCCTCCTGGCAGAACGGTTTTGCCAGCTTACATCTGGAGTGGTTCATCAGCACTGAACAGATGTTAGTGTGAAATAGGTCATCATAGCAGCAGGGCATTAGAACACTGAAATTTCTTTATTCTTGCAGCGACAGCTCTCCCATTCTATTCACACCAATTATGAACATTTTAAGCCCAAATCTGAAATAGGAATACATGTGTGATGGCTAGACTTGGAAGCACATAGAGATAGAAGCCTAATCAGGTCTGAGTCTTAACCAAAGAGCTTTTCCCATAATATAAGAGAAATAACCTTCTCCATTCCCAGAGAGTAGGATGGTTGTTGATTTTATTTGTTGCAGGGGTGGGAGAATTAGAAAGGGTTGTTGAATATTCACTTCTGAGTGCCTTCCTGGTGGCAGATGCCCAGAAAGAGAGAGATGCTAATTCTCAGGAGTTCCATCAGTCATTGGAAAGAAGAGGTCACATAGATAAGAAAAATGAGCAGCACATGGTATGTGGAACAGTGACATTCAATGAGTCCTTGTCATCGGCAGCTATTAGCATGCAAGCCTGCTGTTAGGTTTCTATGCTTTATGCGTTTTCCTTGACCAGGCAGGGAGCCTTCGGAGCGCCTGTAGCAGTTAATATCATACAAGTTATTGTTTCTTTCTGGAATATCTTATATTTTTAGTACCATTGAGATGCTTCTCTGTCCCCATATACCTCTAAAATTTTAAAGAGAATCAAAGAATGCATAATTTATATCTGTCCCAGAGGTAATTGAGTGACTCAGTGACATCTATGAGAAGGATTTAAAAAAAATTTGTGTCTTATGTAAGAGGAGATTTTTTTTATGTGAAAACTGTGAGGGCTGGCCTCAGGGACACCCAGCTAATTATCCCTCTTACAGTAAGTACGGATTCCTTAGGGATTAGAGTAGAGAGAAGTTGTGGATAAGGCTTACCCTTGTGTATTGAAGCTGCCATTATGAGCCATAGAGCAACTGATTCACTGCACAGAACACAACTTACCTTTGGACTCAGAAGAGCATACACTGGAAACCTTTGAACTCAAGACTATGCAGAGATGCTGAAGGGGAGAATGTTTCTTTTGGATGAATTCATAGCTAAGTGAGGATTTTTTTTAAGAGCAAAAATGTTTCCCTTTCCTTTTTAATCCCTGTGGTGAACAATTTGTTAAGATTCTGAATCTTTCAGAGATATTTGTATAAGCCAAGTAATTGACGTAATAGAGGAAAAATTAATGAGGCACATCTTAAGTGCACATCATTGTTTTTTTGGGGGAGACAAAATTGGGAAGTACTCAGAATCTCAGCACCTTGATACATGGAAATATTGGCAAGGGCAGAAAAATAAAATCACATTCTGGTGTCTTTTAGTCCAGTAAAATGTATTCATAGCTTCAGTTATCCGAATTATTTGTGACGACATTTGTAAATGGCTTCTTTGATGCTTGTTTTTCTCCCTGAAAGATTAATTCATCCCTTGTTTGACTCTTCATGCACACAAAAAAATCTCTTTGAGGGGAGGGGGAAGGGCTGTTGAAAACCATGAAGCCAGTAGAATTTAGAGGAAGCTGTTTTCCATGGGAATTTACATGTAATCATATACTTAAGAGGCACTGTGACATAGTGGATTTACAAGAGACCTACACCTGGCTTCAAGTTCTACCTTTAATGCATTCTGCTTGTAATTTAACCTTGCGATTATCTAGATGACTCTTTAATATTTTAAGGTGCAAGACAGAAACCAAATAGTTTCCTTACCTAAAGGTTTCTTCATTTGGAAGTTAATTTAGCTCTGAATCCGCTGATGCTAAGACAGTTATATCATGGTGCTGGTGTCAGTGTTAATTCTCAATATATTAGGCCAGGGCAGGAGCTGTGACTCAAGGGACCCAAGACAACACAACCTTGTAGATAAGGGACATCTTCTAAGTAAAAGTGTTACCGAGAATAGAATAGATAAAACATAGAAGAGAGATACATTGTGGATATTGTCTCTTTTAAAAAGTTTTTTTTCTGTCTTTCATTTTTATATCATCTTTATTTCCTGATGTGATCTTCCTCCATCTTCCTTCCAGGGAACTATCCCTTATAATAAAGAAAAAATAAAAAGAGAAAAGAAGTTCAGCAAAAACGATCAAGTTATTGAAAAAGAAAATCTGTTACTATAGTTGTTCCATAGCCATAATCTCCCACTTCTATAAAGAAGTGGTAGGAGACATCTTTTCATATCTCCTTTGAGGCCAAGCTTGGTCATTTTAATTTGTCAACACTCAGTTTTAATTGTTTCATTGTTTAGCATTCTTTCCATTTACGCTGTCATAGTAGTTGTGCGTATTGTCTTCCTCGTTTTTCTACTTCACTTTGCATCAGTTTATACAAGTCTTCCCAGGCTTCTCTGTATGTATCACAGTCATCATTTCTTATAGCACAGTATTGCTCCATTACATTCAGGTGCCATCATTTGTTTAACTATTCTCCAATTGTTGGGCACCATTTTTGTTTCTAATTCTTTTCTGCTACAAAAAATGCTATTATAAATATTTTGGTAACTTTCTTTTTTTTTTTTTTGTCATTGACCTCCTTGGAAATATGCTTGGAAGTATAATCTCTGAGATATTTTAATTACTCTTTTTGCCTAATTTCAAATTGCTTTCCAGAATGGTTAGACCAATTCATGCTTTCACTATCAATGAATTAGTGTGCCACCCAATTCCCACATCTCCTATATTAGTCCGTCCTTATTTATACCATTGGAACTGCTAGGTGGTACAGTGGATAGAGCACTGGACCTGGAGTCTGAAAGACTCATTTTCCTGAGTTCAAATCTGGCCTCAGACACTTGCTTGCTGTGTGACCCTGGGCAAGTTATCTAACCCACTTTGCCTCAGTTTCTCCATCTGTAAAATGAACTGAAGAAGGAAATGGCTAAACACTCCTGTATCTTTGCCAAGAAAACCCCATAACAGGTCATAAAGAGACATGACTGAAATGACTGAACAACAGTTTATTCCATTATAAATCTCCTGAGTGTATCCCCACTTGGACCTTGAGAAGGTCATCTTGAGAAGATGAGGTGTATTAAATATGATAGTGATGAGTGGCAGCCACTTAAATTTATATTTAACATTAAGGTTTGCAAAGTGCTTTACAAGTATTATCTCATTTTATCCTCACAAGAACCCTGAGAGGTAGATACTCTCACCCCCATTTTACAGATGAGGAAATTGAGGCATATAGGTCACAGGTGATTTGCCTCCTCCAGAGTCAAATGGTAACTCAGGGCAGATTTGAACTCAGGTCTTTCTGACTTCTTGTCTGGTGCTGTATACACTGTGTTACTTAGCTGCCTATATGTCTATAAGATTCTCCTAGGTGAAATTTATGGAACTGAGAGTCATATATGAATAAGTACAAAGAAATAGCTACTCTTCATATAATTGTATCTTTATTTTCCTTTCCATTTGCCACAGGAATGGCCAGGACAACCTGTGATCTCCTTTTTGAAGCATACTGAAGGAACTACTCAGGACAATTCTTCACTGGCTAAAGTCCACGAGCTGAAGTCACACCACTGGGTATTTCCGAAGGTATGCCATTGTGCAAGACCTATAAGCTGCAGTTACAACAATGACCAAGGCAGGGCCATTGTGCTGTATGGAAAGGAAGCAGTTGATTTTAATTCACATGGTGAGGGTCGTGGCTTCATGCTCATTTGGAGGCTACCTACAACTAGAACTACTTAGCTGATATTTAAAAGCTATGCCATTTTATTACTGTTGCACAGATAATTGTCCTTGATGATGGGCAAAGTGGGGGAGGGGAGGACTGAGAGGAGAGGTAGACATTAGAGGAAAAAAGAGGGAGAGAGACACAGACAGAGATGGAAAAAAAAATCATTTCAGTCTGTTGTTATCTCTTGATGACATCTCCCATGTTCAAGTATGGCGTCCTTAGATGGTGGTGATACTGGTGTGGTAGAAGGTGGACATTCTATTGAGTTGTACTGTCAAGCTGCCTAAGACATTAAATATATATTCAGGTGCTAGAATTATTAGTGTGAATTATTAGTAGAATTAGTATATTAGTGTGGGAAGGGACTTCAGTGATGGCCATCTAATTGAATTCCCACTATAACATACTCCACAAGTGATCTTCACCCAGCCTCTGCTTGAAGATCTTCAGGGAGAGAGAACCTACCATCTCTTGAGGTGGTAGCCCATTTCATTTTTATACTATTCTACTTTTTAGGAAATTTTATCTAATATCAAGCCTAAATTTGCCTCTTTATAACTTCTGTTACTGTTCTTGGTCCTGACCTCCAGGACCAAACGCATCCTAATTTCTCCTCCATGTGATAGTCCGTCATATATTTGAAGACGATTATCATGTTGCCTTATATTCGTCCTTTTGCCAGGCTAAACATGCCTAATTTCTTCAACCAGTCCTCACATGTCTTGGACTAAAGGACTTTCATCATCCTAGCTGCCCTTTTCTGGTGTCTCTCAGACCTGTAAATGTCCTTATTAATTCATTGTGCACAGTACCAAAAAAAAAAATACTCCAGATGAGGTCTTATGAAGGCAGGGCACAGTGGAACTGTCACCTCCTTATTCCTGTATTCTATACCCCATTTAATGCAGCCCAATTTTGTATTAAATTTTCTGGCTTCAACATTACAGTGCTGACTTCTACTGAGTTTTTAGTCCACCAAAATTTCCAAATCGCTGACAGAACTACAGTTTGTCCGTGAATTCGTCATCCTCTAGTTGCGAGATTGATTGATCCATAATGCATTTCACCTTTTTAGAATTCAGCCCAATGCTGCAGCTTATCCAGACTCTTTAGGATTCTAACTGTGCCATACACTGTGTTAGATATCACTCCTGGCTTTGTGTCATCTGCAGGTTTGATAAGTATGCCATCAATGCTTTTATCAGAGTCACTGCTGAACATGCACCATGATAGTTTCGTCATGAACAAGGAAGGATTCTCGAGTCATTCCTTCAGTCAAGTATACTTATGAATTGCCTACTGGTACCCTATAGGGAGAGATTATATGTACATATGCATGCATGTTATGTGCACACATGTATGTATGTGTGTGTATATATATGTATACATACACAGATACAGACTGATTTTGGAGGGAAGACTCTAGAAGTGGGGGCATTAGGGTAGCCTTTTTGAAGAAGATTATGCTTGCTTGAGGTGAACCTTAAAAAAAACTAAAGATTCAGGAATAAGGAGATGAGAAGGGAATGTATTGCTGACACAGGGTCAGTGCCAGGGCTTGGATATGGGAAACTGAGTATCATGTATGAGAGGAAGAGTAAGAGGACAGTTTGGGTGGACCATGGTATGCATGGAAGGGAGTAATATGTAATGAAGTATACAAGTAGGTTAGGGATAGATTGAAAAGGGTTTTATATGTTAGATGAAGGAATTTTCACATTAGAAGTTGTTGGACCCTGATTGCTTTGTGATATTTCACAGGCATCAAAATCAAAATGATTTCAGTATTACTTCCTCTGAGGAAAAGTATGTTATTTGACAGTCTTTATCAAAATATTGTAAATCCACTTAAATTAAGTATAATTTAATTTGATCCAAGTTTATAAACAATAGCTCATCAAAGAACCAGAAGGGATGGTGTTCCATTACAAAGAAAGATATATCACTTAGGACTTTTTCTTAGTATATTTTGGAAATGTATCCAGTAAACATTTTGTACTGTGTGAGAAAAATTTTCTGTTTTTTTAGATACATAAGGTAAACACTCTTAAATGTCACAAAGCTTTACAGCCAAAGCAGACTGCAGTTTCATTAGAGGGCTGCATATCCAATAGCCAGAATTCACAAATTGAGATTTCTTGCTATAAAAATTCCCTATAAACAAGAAATTGGAAACAGGCATATTTGAAATTCAGGAAATACCAAACTCTATGTTCTTAGCTTAGGAAGCTTCAAAGATGTTTAAAGATGCATAATTATCCCATGCATCATTTTATCTGATTTACAAATCTGGTTTGTTTTGGGGTTTTTTTGCAATTTCTTTCTCTTTTTATAGCTTTTTGTGTGTGGGAAAGAAACTAGGTATGGCTATGCATGGGGTTGTTACTGTGAATTGTGAAAAAAAGCATCTTTGCAAGATGCTCCACTCTGTTGTTCCTCCATTGACTCCAACCTACTCTATGCAAGACATCGCACCTCAAGATCCTCCTTATAAAGTCAGAGTAATTAAGATTATTATTCAGTTACTTCTTAGAGTTTCAGGTGTTTAGTGTCTGGTCCTACTTTGAATGGAAGAAGGGAATGTTATATATTTGCATATTCTCTGTTTAAGAGATTTTCACAGTATGCTTACATTTGACTGAACTGCTTCCCTGGGAAGGTGGGAGACTTAGGTCCTAGTCAGGCTACTGAGAAAATGAGATGTATGGAACTAGTATGGCCAGAGCAGGACTACGAGGCTATTGATTCTAGAGGGAATCTGTTCTTTCAGCTTTGTCAATGTGATAAAGGCTAGAGGTAGACCATCAAGAAGTAGAGGGTCAGTACTAGATCAGAGAGATATTCTGGGAAAGAACTTTATATTGGTAAGGGTATAGGAAAACAAAGCTTGGAAAGGGAGCCATGGAGACCTATCTTTATGGACTCCAATGTCTGTTATTCATCTTGAACAGTATTTTGAGGGTGCTACATAACCATCAGTCAGCAGTCTAGCCACTACATTATGACTAAGAGTAATTTGTGTGAGGCAGATCAGCCAGGAATTGAGACAAGAGATCAAGAAAAATAGAGAAAAAGAACTAGATACAGAGCATAGAGATTTCCAGAAAGAATACTGGAGAGAGTGAGAAATTTGAAGTTGGAAAAAGAAAATTCAGAACAGAGAGAGAAGTCTTTCTCATATAGGAGCCAAAGGTGAAATTTAGGGATATTATAGGTCCATGGCTCAAGAAGGAGATACAGGCCTTAAAGCTCATAAAGTGAGGCGTAAGTAGTGGTGAGGGAGGAAGGGGTTGTGAAGCTTGGGAGAAAGAATCCTACTCTAAGACCCTAGCTCTCATATCTTGACCTCAGGGTGTAGATAAACAGATTCCTGAAAGCCAAGACAAACAAAATCCACCAACCAGAGAAAAGGAAACGATAAAACAGTTGAAGACACAACCTAGCAAAAGAGGAGGCCTTGTCATGAAAGAAAGGGAAAACTAAAAATGAAGCCCGTTTGCCCTGAAGTGTCTCTGTAAACATGTAAACTTACCCACTAATTGTTATTCTAGTTTCCTGGTTATAGCAAGTTGGGGGTCTGATTGCATAGCTGATTCAGGAATGATTTTCTGTTTGAAACAACCTACAAATTTTCATCCTCAGGCAGGAACAGATATCTATACCAGAGCACCATTCCCCAGGGAATTGCTTTTCATCTTGAACTCTGTGCTATATCAATATAGAGTTGTTTTTTGTCCATTAAAACATCCTGTGCTTGTTGGGTAGACTATCTTTGGATTCTTTTGTTTAAAAAAGCATTCATGACATCTTGGTATAAGTCTCCTCTGTCTATATTTCTTCCCTCGTGCTACGTTTAGGTGAGTGATAAAAGCAACTATGTTAATGCTTTGTCTCACTAAGGAGTACTGCAAGCTCTTCTTCCATTTAGCTTTCTTTCCTTTTAAAACGTTTTCCTTCATTTATAGCAAGAATATCAAAATTGATACGATTCTGTTCCTCCATTAGCATATCCACTCACGGATGGTATATCTCATAGTTAGAGCACCAAAAGCTAAGTTAAGGCTCAAAATCAGTACAAAGCATTCAAAACAACTGCATTGTGATCTGTTTAAACGTGTTATTGACAATGAAAGGTGGGATGTGAGTGCAAGGACAGAGACAAAGACTACAAAAATTTTGTATGCATGTTTAACTGATATAAATTAATTTGCCATAGCATGCAGGTCAAAAGACCCTAAGAAGAGTGATAGAAAATAGTTGCCTTTTCAAGCAGGGAAGTATGGTCAGTCAAGGGCAACACTAGTTTAGAGTATAAGCCCATCTATAAAATCTTATGGAAAAGAATGGTAGATTATGAACAGTATTGCCTCATAAAACCTAACAGAACAATGGTGCAACTGATTTAAAGAAAGGTTAATTAGATAGAAAATAATCAAATTTATCCTAATGAGATTTATAAATCAAAATGGAAGAACAATAAATGAAACAAAGTTGAAGATCTGGAAATACCATTATAATTTTTTTCATTATCAAGAATACTAGAATTATACCCTTGAACTCCAACATCTCAGTCCCAAATGTCTTTATAGAGGAAATGGCACCAAAGGGAACAAAGACAGGAAAATTCAAATGAATGAGACCACTTTGTACATATTGAAGTTATGTGTTGGAGGTGACACCATTTTGAAGATATCGAGAAATTGATTCACATATCAGAAAGAGAAGGAAATGTTTAAAGCATAGAAACATTCTCAAATCTTATTAATAAGAAAAGAGAGATAATATGAACAACTCTCACCCCATGAGCCTGCTTTCAACATCTATATAATATTTTATGACAGTAATCTATGGGGTATCCTCCATCAATGTATAATGATATAATATGATATGATATAAGGGAACAAGTTGACTTTCACAACTTAAATTTTACAGTAGAGTACATTTTCTGACGCACAAGAGATTAAAAGATCTAGAGAATGCAAGATTCTATTGTGCTTACTTTATATTGATTACATTTTTTAAAATTTACTTTTCTTAGAGCAAAATGCTGCCATAAGCTATCTTCTCCAGCAAAGTGTCTCCCATGCCTAGGTCAGAATTTTGAAAGATATAAGAATGAAGAGAACCATGTTTATTTATATTCTCATATTAATATTAAATGAGGGATAGAACAGAGAGGTACATGTTCATCAAATATGTTCATCCTTGTCATAATGAGGATATGAAATGGAAGTCAAGATGAAAAAGAATTCTTTGTGGGATGGGATGACAGTGTGGTCCAGGTATTCCTGTTTAAGGATGACATTTTGTAGATTGTTTCAAGTCCTGGAACATGGCAGTCACCTGGAAAAGATCTGTAACCTCTCAGATGAAGTTGGCTTTCCCAGTAGAATAGAGAATGCTTATTGATCAGACTATTTTATATCTTATTATAGCAATATTGTCTAGAACTCAGCCATAAATAGTTCTCTCTTGAATAGTGAGAGCAAATAGACAGTGAGTTAGACCCAGAATTAAAGAGTAGGAGGCAAGTGGTCTTAACTTTTTTTTTTTTGGTAGAGATATACAATTGCAAATTTTTAAAAATAGACCTCAAACTTTTCTCGGAAATAAAATGTTTTAAATACCAGTATTCTATTGATTGTGCTATATAGCTTTGAGTTATGTTACCTTATAATTTCCAAGGAAGTAAAAATGAATATCACTCAGAAGGCAGTGGGTTGGTACATGTTGGGTGAGAGTTGATGGCCATATATTAAATAAGTAACCATGAGGAAAAACTGGAGTGAAGTATGCCATTTGAAAAAATGGTTAATTACAATATAAGATGGCCTGGTTACATAGTGAGAGTGAGGGATAATCAATATGGACAACCCATGTGCTTCTTGGAACATCAAGAGAAAGTAAGGCAGTTGCCTCGCCCCTACAAAAACACACATGCACACACAGACAGAGTTATGGGAGAAAATGAGGAAGAGTTGCACAGGTTTGGTAAGCGTAGATGGGTTACTGTTTGTATCGTTATGGGGCACATCCACATTGATGATATCACAGAAACATTTGAATATTCGAATATCTTAAGTTTTCTTCCTTGACTCTATTATTCCCTGCAGAAGGGTCATATGTTATTTCTGAGTAGCAGAGAAAGTAGCAGAGAGAAGAAAAATTCCTCTGCCCTCTCTCAGAATCTAAGTAAGTTGTAGTGAGAAAAACCAGTGACAATGGAAAACCAGTGAGCCAAGGTATGGGACTTGCTGGTGAGGAAAAGAGTGGCATCTCACGGGATCAGAATTCTCAAGAAGGAGGTTAATTTTTCAGATCAGATCTCCCTAGGTTGATAAGATATTAAAAACAAAAACCCTTTTCAATCTATCATTAAGAAATGGCTGCTTTCTTGGTCTGGCAGTAGTTGACTGATCTGATGGTATCTTGCCTGCCTATTGTAAAGCAGATTCAAATTTTAAAACTATTGCAGAAATGCTAGTAATTTTGGGAATAATTCTCTGTTAGCCAAAAGTTCATGTTGTTGTTGAAGAAAGGGAAAGGTTAAAAATATCAGATTTTAAAAGCAATACTGAAGGGGGGAGAAGAATCACTTGAAGGTCAAGTTACACTACAGTGTATTTCAGAATAAACTCTTCTAGACTCAATTCAAGTGGGAAAAAAAAGCCCAGTAACTGTGTTTTTGCCTTTACTGTTAAGGATTTGATCTCCTGATCCTCACTCTGGTTTTACTCCAGGCTTTTGGGAGCTAAATATATCCATCACATTTTAGCTATACAGTTCCTCCATCTGTTCAAGTCAGTTCAGAAAAGTTCTGTGAGAGACCAATCAGGAACTGCCACAGTCTGGCTTCATTATTGTGAGTAAACAATTTAATATCTTGGATGGAAAATCATTTTGGTTGTCCACCTCTTTGTTACTTTGAGGGCAGCTTGCTTTGCACATTTTTATTTTAAAAAGCTTATATCTTTAGTATTGAAGAAATCACACTTCTCCCTATAATTTCTGGAATTATAGGGAAAGGATCAAATAACATTCTCCAATACCTTGTAATAAGAATCAAAATACCAAAATGCTCAAATATCAGATGCCATATACCCTATAATAAGAATGTTTTGAACATAAAAATTGTCATATTCAGTCAAACTCATGATCCATTCAGCCTGATAATTCTGTCTTCAACAGCTAGCTTATAGCCCTAAGGGCTATTTTCTACCTTTTCTGATGTTGCACTTAAAGATTAAAAATGAACCTTGAAAGATCTCCCTTTTCCTTCTTCATCATGTCCAGAGTGAGTGTGTGTGTGTGTGTGTGTGTGTGTGCATGCATGCACATGTGCTGTTGTTGTCATTGTGGTTAGTTTGTTGTCTCTTTAGTCCTTAACTAGAGAGTTCTAGATGAAGAATGAGTGACAAACAGTTGTCTGAGTCTTGACAAAAATCGGAATTCACAATCTTCTCTTAACCTGAATGCTTCAACTTTGAGGCTAAAGTCTAGAAGAAAGGGAAGAGACACTTGTTGAGGTATTCCTTCTCCTTTCCCTTGGCATCATGATAAAGCACCTCTCTTGATATTCCACTCCTCACCCACCTACTCCTTGCTTTTCAGCAGTGAACAGGTGCAAATTCATCCTCAGAGGTCAAGGACAAAGTCAGACGGATGCTGACTCTTGTTCTCCATTTGACTGCAGGTTGGTTAGCTATTACTGTGTTGTAAAGTAATCGTTTCTTCTTGTCTTCCTTTGTTCCTAAGGTGATTTGAAATAAATTATTTCAAAATTGCTGTTTGCTGCCGCTCTAAAATAATGAAAACAAACAGGTTTTAGAAGAAAAAGAAAAGATCCCACATTGACTTCTGTCATCCTTGAATTTATCTAAACCCCTCTGAGTCCTTTTATGTTTTCATATCTTGTCATCTTATGGGATAAGGGGAAAACTTATTAACTTTGATCTTGAAATGCTGCTATTTGAAATCTGGGAACACAGATGAATGAGAGAGAAACAAAATGGAACTTTAGCATATATAGTGCTGCAGTGCTTTGGCATCTCTGAATGAAATACGGTACAAATAGATGGAGAATTTGACTTAGAACAAGGAGACAAAAGGAGTAATGGTAAATGGTTAATTTTTTATGAATGTCTTCCACAAGAAAACATAGTCCTTGCTTCTGGTTTGTGTGTGTGTGCGTGTGCGTGTGCGTATGTGCGTGTGTGTGTATACTCATTCTGATACACTTCCAACACTTTTTACACTTGTTCAGTTTGTTCAGCCCTTCTCTCGTCAATGGACATCCCCTCAATTTCCAATTCTTTGCTACCACAAAATGAGTTTCTATAAATATTTTTGTACATATAGGACTTTTTCTTTTTCCCTTGATCTCTTTGGGATATAGTCTTAGTAGTGGTATTCTTAGGTCAAAGGGTGTGTACAGTTTTATAGCTCGTGGGGCATAGTTCCAAATTGCTCTCCAGAATGGTTGGATTAATTTACAGCTCCATCAGCAACACATTCGTGCCCCAATTTTTTTCACATCCCCTCCAACATTTGTTATTTCCCTTTTCTGTCATACTAGCCAGTCTGATAAGTGTGAGGTGGTACTTGCATTTCTCTAATAAATGTGATTTGGGACATTTTTTCATATTACTATATGGCTGGCTTTGATTTCTTTTTCTGAAAACTGCCTGTTCATATACTTTGGCCTTTGAGCAATAGGGGAATTCTTACAAATTTGACTCACTTCTTTATGTATTTAAGAAATGATGCCTTTATTAGAGAAACTTGCTATAAATTTTCTCCCCAGTTTCCTGCTCTCTTAACTCCATTGGTTTTGTTTGTGCAAACCTTTTAAATTTAATATAGTTAAAATTATCCATTTTACACCCTTAATGCTTTCTCTCTCTTGTGTGGTCATACATTCTTCCTTATCCATAGATCTGACAGGTAAAATTTTCCATACTCTCCAATTTGCTTATGATATCACCCTTTGTGTTTAAATCATGTACCCATTTTGACTTTATCTTGGTATATGATGTAAGATGTTTTATATCTAGTTTCTGCCAAACTACTTTCCAGTTTTCCCAAAAGTTTTTGTTAAATAGTGAGTTCTTGGCCCTGAATCTTTGGGTTTATCAAACAATAGATTACATTAGTCATTTATGCTGTGTATTGTGTACCTGAAACACTACTCTATTTCTTAGCCAGTGCCAGATTTTTTTTTATGATTATTGTTTTGTGATAGACTTTGAAATCCAGTACTGCTAGACTACCTTCCTTCATTTTTTTCACTAGTTCCCTTGAAATTCTTGAATAGATTCATCTTCCAGATGAATCTAAAAAATTACTATTTTTTCTAGCTCTATAAAATAATTTTTTTGGTAGTTTGGTATGGCACTAAATAAATTAATTAATTTAGGTAGAACTGTCATTTTTATTATTTTGGCTTAGCCTACCCATGACCAATTAATATTTCTCCAACTGTTTCACTTTAACTTTATTGGTGTGAAAAGTGTTTTGTAACTGTGTTCATCTGGTTCCTGGGTTTGTTGTGACAGGTAGACTCATAAGTATTTTACATTGTCTGCAGTTATTTAAATTTTTTCTCTTTTCATCTCTTCCTGATGGAATTTATCAGTAAGATATAGAATTATTTATGTATGTTTATTTTATATTCTGCAACTTTGCTGTTAATTATTTCAACTAGATTTTAGTCATTTCTCTAGGATTCTCTTAGTATACCATCATATCATCTGCAAAGAGTGATAATTTTATTTTCTCATTGCCTATTCTATTTCCTTCAGTTTTTTTCTTCTCTTATTGCTATGGCTAACATTTTTAGTACAATATTGAATAATAGGGTAATGATAGTCATCCTTGTTTCACTCCTGATCTTATTAGGAAGGCTTCTGGCTTATTCCCTTTACAGATATTACTTGCTTATGGTTTTAGATAGATACTGCTTATTGCTTTAAGGAAAGCTCCATTTATTCCTATGCTTCCTCGTATTTTTAATATGAACAAATGTCATATTTTTGAAAGCTTTTTCTGCAAGTATTGAGATAATCATATGATTTCTATTCTTTTTTGTTGTTGATCTAATTAATTATGCTAATAGTTTTCAGCCCTACATTCCTGGTATAAATCTTACCTAATCATAATGTATGATCTTTGTGATATATTGGAATAATCTCCTTGCTAATATTTTATTTAAAACTTTTGCAGCAATATTTGATAGGGATATAATTTTCTTTCTGTTTTTGCTCTTTCTGATTTGGGTACCAGGACTATATTTACATCATAAAAGGAATTTGGTAGGATTCCTTCTTTGTCTGTTTCCCCAAGTAGTTTATATAGTGTTGGAATTAAATGTTCTTTAAATGTTTGGTAGAATTCCTCAGGTCCTGGTGTTTTTTTTTCTCTTGAGGAGTTCATTGATAGATTTTAAAATTTCTTTTTCTGTGAAAAGATTATTTAAGTATTCTATTTCCTTTTCTGTTAATCTAGGCAATTTACATTTTTGTACATATTCATCCATTTCATTTAGATTGTTAGATTCCTTTGGCATATAATTGGGGAAAATAGCTTCTAGTAGTTGCTTTCATTTCTTCTCCATTGGTGGTGGATTCATATTTTTCATCTTTGATACTAGTAATTTTTTTCTTTTCTTTTTAGAAATTAAATTAACTAATGGTTTATCTATTTTATTGTGATTTTTCATAAAACCAACTCTTAGTTTTACTTATTATTTCAATAATTTTCTTTCAGTTTTATTCAACTTTCATTTGATTTTCAGGATTTGTGTTTAATTAGCAATTTTTGATTTGTTCTTTTTCTAGTTTTTTTACATTGCATTCCCAAGTCACTGATTTTCTTTTTTGCTATTTTATTGATGTAAGCATTTAGAGATATAAAATTTCTTCTAAGTACTGCTTTGACTGCATCCCACAATTTTTTGTATGTTGTGTCATTGTCATCATTCCCTTTCATGAAATTACTGTTTCTATGATGTATTTTTTGACTCACTCATACTATAGGATTAGATTATTTAGTGTCCAATTAATTTTTAATTTGTTTCCATAGTCCTGTATTGAATATAATTTTTATTGCATTATTGTTTCAAAAGGATTTATTTAATATTCTTCCTGAAATTTTGAATCTCCTTCCCCTTGGCTAGGTTCTAGGCCCCAGCTCAAACTTTGTGACATCTTCCCCCAATTGTTGACAGTTCTCACCTGCTATATTATATAATTATTTATCTTTTTTAAGATATTTCCTGTTTTCCCAAATGGAAATATTAACTTTTTCAAAGGCAAAGGGACCATATTGGATAACCTCTATTGATCCAGTATCTTGCATATTACAAGAATTCAGTAGAAAAGAAAGGATTTTTAGTACTGGAAGGGGCTCCCTTTCTTTTAAAAACAAGGAAACTGAGACTTTACAGAAGTGACTTACCCATAATTACCCTGGTTAATAATGAGCAGAACTGGAATTTGAACTTAGGTTCTTATACTCAAAAAACCAGAATTCTCTTCATTACATGGATTTCAGTGATAATACTTTAGTACTTAAATGGGCATGTGCCTTTGGTGATGTGGGTACACTTTGCAATAGTGCTGACCAGAACAAGACCACCTTCTTTTCTAATCATCTTTCTCTCTGAGAATGATGTCTTATAAGCAACTTCTCTTAATTGTCTAGTCCTTCATTGTATGTTGCCTTTTCCATAGCTTCAAACTTTAATACTTTAGTGACTATGGAAATTTGTTAGTTGGAGCCCTACAGCAAACATTGTTGGATGAGCATTGGTGACAAAAAAAGATATACCTTTTCTTGAAGGAGAATTTTAAGGATAATGGAAGCCTTCTACAATTTCCAAAATGTCTGTCTGCATTCCCAATGTTAATTATTTAATTTTGGGCTTAGTTCGGTGTTCATTGGTTAATGACTAGAAAAATATTTGTGCTGATGGATTCTATCTATGCGTATCCCATTCTACTACATATCAGTCTGGATAATAGGCAGTCATAGATTAGTTATTTTATCTGTGCCTGCAGTTAAGCAAGACTTATTTTGGGAAATATTCAGTGTTCTGGGGCTTGATTTAATAAGCACTATGTCATCAACAAATAACAACCTCTGGAATACCTATTTATCTTTTGGGGATCCACCTTCCATTTGGACTCCATAATGGATGTCCTCCATGTCACTGGGAAATGGTGTTAGTCTTTATGGATATCTCTTCTTTTTTTAAAAACAACATTTTTAACATTCATTTAAATTTTTTTGTTTCAAATTCTCTTTTTCTGTGATGTTACTTGGTGCTCATCTAGTCCAATACTACTATCTCAGAGAAAATATTCATGATTTATAGTCCTAAGTATTCTGTGTTTTTCTTCCTAGCTTTCTTATTCCTAAACTGTGGTGCTGACAAAGGTACTGAAATATAAAAGTTATAAAGCTACCCATTACTATAATTGAAAAAAGGTCTCAGGAATCTGTTTAGGTTTTTTTTAATTGAAAGCAATTTCTGCTTGCAAATTCTTAGTTGCATACCATTTATGTAGAGGTGGGGCAAGTGAAGAAATATAGAGTTAGAGATGGAGAAAGCTAGTTCGATATGATTTGAGTGACTTTTGCTAGTCTTATGGAGCATGTGCTGTCATGAAATGTTCCCCACAGAAAATAGTCCAAGAGGTATTTGGAGGGCATGGGGAGGGTATTGAGGGCCTTCTATAATGTCTCTTAAGAAAGGATTGGGTCCTCCTCTTTAACTATTCCTGACTTTTCTTTGTTATGTCATCTAAAGCAAATTAACACATTTCAAGAACTTATTGTGGTTGGCCCTATGGTCTCTGTCACTTTGGATTAACTAAAATGTCATTAAAAGGGACTCCCTTGCTGTCAAAAAAGGCAGATTCTTTTAAAGTGATGGATGTCTAACCAAAAAGTGTCTGTCTTCTTGCGATTTCTTTTCAGAATTCCAGATCTCTCAAGTTTTAACACCCCAGGTTTTGATTTAAAAAAATTGTTCATGCTTCATTTGTTTTCCTCCTCAGTTCTTTAAATCCTTACCTTCTTTCCTCTTGTGAACAACCTGCATTACAAGAAAGTCAACATCTTGCATTTCCCACTTAACAAACCACAAGACCTTACACAAATTAATTTCACCTCTAGTTTTATGTAAAATGAGGATAATTATACTTCCAAGGTTGTTATAAGAAAAGTAGTTTAAATTTTTAGTTACTATCATTATTAATAGGCCAAATCTAGCCTCAGATGCTTCCCAGTTGTGTGACCCTGGGCAAGTCACTTAACCCTGTTTGCCTCAGTTTCCTCATCTGTAAAATGAGCTGGAGAAGGAAAGGGCAAACCACTGCAGTATCTTTGCCAAGAAATGGGGTCATGAAGAGTCTGACATGACCAAAAATGATTGAATAACAGCAACCATAACCTCCAGATGAGTTTTCTTACTGTAATAAGTAGATAATAATAAATGAACTACCTACTATAAAAAGTTTATGAGTTAAGCACCCATAAGTCTTAAAGTGACAGTGTTAGAAAGGTGACATTTTCATTTGTGTATTTATGTGACATTTCATCAGGAGATAATTCTTAGATAATATGAGGTACTATGAGAGGTACTATAGGGACTTATGTACTGTGGGTCCTAAGATTCCATGAGAGGTGTTATGTTCTAATGGACTTAGGTGGAATTTTTTTATTTTGCACCAGATCTATGATTATAATGGTGTTGGGAACTCTCTCTACTATTGCAGACTACAGCTTTTACAGTCTTAGTGTTTCCCAGAGGTACCTGGGAAGTTAAGTGATCTGCTCAACATCACACAGTCAATATCTATTAAAGGTCAGACTTGAACCTAGACCTGCCTGATGATGAGGCCAATTCTTTATCCATTACTCCATGCTTTCTCTTTTAAAGTGGCAATTATTAGGTGCTAAAGAAATACATGTTGATTGATGATGAACTCAGGGTGAAGAAACATGATTGGAATGTCTCTCAACTTCAGATTTCGCCTTTGTAACTTGGAAAGGAGACCAGGCAGGGTTGTACTGATGATATCTCCAGTGAGTTTGAGTAACAGAAAGTCGTGTTAAGAACCTAATTTATGTGTGAAAATGAGAAACGAGTAAAGAGAACCAGGCAAGATAGCAGTGTCAGTGGTTAGCTATGTCCTGCAGTTTCCTTCTTTTGTTTGCATACTCTAGTACTTCCACATTTGAGAGGCTACATGCATTTAAAAGATGGATGATTGTAGTCCAAATACAAACACCCTTTCCCCCTGGTCCCTCCTAGCATTAGCATAATACTGCAGAGACCTGCCAACAGGCCAGATGTATGCACGTTTGCCAATGTTTGGCTGAGTGAGTGGTGCGTGAACTGAGACTGCCTTTGGTAACATGTCTTGCTACCCTTGTTTATGGTGCCTCTCTGGATATGAAAGTCAAGTGGGTTGGAAAGCAGAGAGATGAAAGGGCAGGGAAATGAGAGGGGATAGAATAATATTACTGTGTGGTTTTGTCACCCTTGTGAAGTGGGTAAACGTGCCCAGGCTTATGTGTGTGTTTAGAAGCCATAAGTGGTAGAAAGCAAACATTCTCTTATCAGGGGAAAAAAAATAAGAACTCACTCCTCGTGGATATATTAACTAAGCTACTAAAAGGAAATCTGGCAAGGGAAAATGTGTTTAAAAACAATTGTGGAAACTCTCTTATAAAAATATGCTTCTATGAGATCTCTGTCTGCTGTTGAATCCCTCTCTGTGTTTGATTTCCGAGGTGTCCACTTGATGCTCTGCCACTATGATGTTCCTCTGTACCATTTACCTGAAAAAATTACAACAAAAGGGAGTGAATATTAATTAATTAATCAGCCAATTAATGGATTGTAGGAAGTCAGCAGTATCTACTTGTCATAGAGTGATTTTTTTTCTTTTAAGACAAGCTTGGGGATGGAGAATTCATAGCAAAGCAAAAGACAGAAGCCTATCAATGGGTGAATGCAGGAATATTGGTTGAAGAAGTAGAAACCTCATGTTTCTTCTTTAGTGCCATTCAAAATCTTTGCAGAAACTGATCTGGCTTCTTTAGGGTGTGGGGTTGGGGTGTTCATCCAGCGTACTTTTGGAGCCTCTCTGTTATGTCTCAAGGAGGTGAGCAAATTAACTGCAGCTTGAGCAGACACCCAAAGGAATCAATCTAGAGACATAAAATTCATACAGCTAATTCGGTTCCAGAGTCAGCCCTGGAATTGGTGACAGCCCTACTGAAAAATAATCCAAAAGGTGCTTAAAAACAGGAGAAAGGGGAATGAACTGTGCACTAGAAATTAGTTACCTATAAATAAGATGCTACTGATTTTCTCCCTGGAACAGATTTTGTAAACCAAGAACTATTCTTTAGCATGGTAGCAAAAGAGGATTGTGAGGCTCTAAGATTGTTGCTCATTGCAGTGTTTTTATGTTTCTGGAGGTAATGCTGTTACAAGTAGAACACTGGTACTAGTTGTGATCAAAGAATCTTTTCATATAACTAAGTTTTCGCTTCTGACTTTAATAGTGTATGATGCTATTTGATTGTGGGGTGTTTGTTTTCCTGACTCTGCACTCAAACCCACCTTAAGCCTGTGACAGTTTAATCTGATTTTTTCATCAGGATTTGCTCATGTTCAAAACCTTTTCCTAGATACTCAAAACCTTCATGATAATATTCCAAATCCCTAGCCTACCATTCAAAACCTATACCAGTTTAGCATCAGGCTCCCTTTCTAGCCTTATATCTCACTACATCCCTGAACTAATATCCTATATCCACCATCCTAGTCTATTGATCTTCCCCAAACCTGTCATGCCTGTGTAGCATATTCCTGCCTTAATGGTTTTATTTACATCATTTCCCATGACTGGAATGCTTTTACCCTTCCATCTTTGATCATCCATCCTTCATGGTTCACTCAGATCTTACCTTCTCCATGAAGTTTTCCTTCTCTATTTGAAGCCCAAAGTGATTCTCTCTGTTATCAATTTTCATAGCACTGTTTCTGCCATATAAAGGTTTATAGGCTATGCTGCAGAATCAGTATTCATATGAAATAATCTGTTGAGACACCCCTTTATATTATTGTCTTACTTTGTTACTCAGTTCATGTGTTGCTGTTCATATTTTCATGCATTTGCCTTATCTCTTCAATGAGGGTTTCAAAGTTAATTCACTTTTTCAGCTAACATCACTGAATGCCTACTGTGTTCGGAGCCCTACGGTAGGCACGAAGGGAGGGAGATACGAAGTTTAGATCTGATACTATTTTGGCCTTCACAGAGTTTAAAGTCTAGTAGGGGAATATGACACTGATTTGTATAATACAGAAGATTAAATAATAAGTGCATTAGAGAGGTACAAAAGATAGTGCCCTATGAGGTCAGAAAGGAAGGGTCATTATTGTCAGGATCAGGAAAGCCTTCAGGGTACAGGTGGAATTTGAATTGAGCCTTAAAGAACAGGTGGAAATTTAACAGGTGTCTTCAGGAAGAGAGAAAATTCAGACATAGGAACAGTGAAGCAAAGATAATAACACAGGAAAACACAGTTTGTGTTTAGAAGACAGAGATAGTCTTGTAATAGAAACACTATTGTCATTGCCTGACACAGGTGTCAAGGAGAGTCACAGCAGAGTTGTTAGTAACTAAACCAAGATGATTTGTACTTTGAGAGACATTAGCTACAGTGGGTTTGGAGTATAGACAGTATGGTGGGGAATAATATGAAATAAGTCTGGAAAGCTAATGGGACCAGGATGTCGCAGCCTGGCCTTGAATGCCAAGTGGAAGAGTGTGACCATCACTCAGCAGGTATTAGAGAGCCCCTAAAGATTTATTATTATTTTTATTAATTTATCATCAACCCCCTTAGCACATAGTAGTTATACACTGAGTATTATTAGTTGGGTAATACCAACATTCAAGATACTGAATAAATGACTGAAGGAGTCTGGGTTTATGAATCTTTTGGTTGTGTTGACCTTTGCATGCCTTAGCTTCCTTGATTGTCCTCTTAGTGCCATACCCTATTGATATCATTGTAAGGATTAATGAAATAACGTCTGGTAAGTATTCCAAGCTCTCCAGAGAAATATATTACTGTTGTTATATGACAGAGGTGTCACAAGAGAGTCACAGTGAAGTCAAATTGGTGACTCAACCAGGATGATTTGTGTGGGAAGTGCTGTGAGGGACATTAGCTTTGAGTGTGACTAAGAGTGTGCTTTTTGGAGAGGAGTGGGGGAAAGCATGATCTTCCTCAGTGTGAAACTTTGAGATGCATTTCTTTTTCCTTTACTGCCAGTTAGAGGGAAAAGAAAGATTGTTAGTTAAGGAGTAATTATATTTGTCTATACATAATATATTTGTGCATATGCTGTACCTGTAGTTGGATAGATAGGTAGATTGATTGGACAAGTTAATGAATTCTCCCTTTTTTATCACACACTTGTTTTGGGGTTGGCTATAGAAGAGGTAGATACAGTTAAATACTTTGGAAAACATGATTGTTATTTTATGTGAAATGTAGTCAGATCACCGTAGCATTTGAATTCTTGCCCTTTACTCTTCATTTGCTCACTGGCATCAAAGTGCACCTTATTTTGTGAAATCATCCCCCATTGAGATTATTTGAATTAAGGGGTGGGTAGGTCTGGGAAGATTGAAAATACTTATATGGGGGGGAGGATGTGAGTTATAACTGCCTAACCCTCCTTCCTCAGATTGTAATGCTTTATGATATCTCTATAAAACAATATGTCATCCAGTGGCTACAGGGGAGAAGGTTCATACATATTTACCAGTTTGCAAATTATAAATGTTCAGCCCAGAAAGTAGCAGCGTTCTTTGTCTTTCTGCTTTTCTTCTATCACTAATGATTCAAAACTCAAACACATTTAGCACCAGAAGACTGTCTTTGCAAGTTGCCATTTCCCTTTGTACACCAATTAGGCCTTTGTAATTTAAATAAGGTTTTATTTTCTGAATTGGAAGCTTCCGTGGTGGTAGACTGAGGTTTTCTCTTTCCTGAGACTGAGCTTTGATATAATGATTTATTAAGGTACTAGGGGAAATATTGATCCTGCTAATAGCTTCTGCCTTACCACACAATGTTTTACATTTTACTCAGCAAACAGGACCATATTCCCTCTATCGTCATCTGATTGACCATAAATGCTTTGGCCTTTCCTTAGCAATTATCTCACTTACCAAAGCAGTGGGTAAAAGTCAGGTATTTATAGACTAATTAGAGAAGTCAACATGTCTAAATAGTGTACTTTACATAATACAAAGGTGCATTGTATAATGGTGCGAAGTTAGGTACAGTAAAAAAATCAGTTGCAGAGAACACAAAGGAAGCATGTACATTATTGATTATGACTATCTTTGGTGGGATTATCATGAGTAGCACTGAGGCTGGGATTCAATAATAGCAGTTATGCTTACATTTTATTTGCTTTTCCCACTGTAGCCTCTCTCCTTGATCCTAACTTCTCCTTTCTTAAAAAATCTTCCTGACATTACTGAGTTTTGAGCGTATTCCTACTAGAATTTAGAATATAAACTCTGAGGGCTTACATGTACAATAATACATTATTTGGTGCTAGCGTGAAAAGCTATTGGGTAGAAAGACTCTGTAAAAGTGCCAGTGGTTATTATATTATTTATAAGGCACTTTGTAGTTTTGAAATGCTTTATAATCCCTAATTAATCCACATAATGGTTTAGTGACATAGACCAGGATCTTTATTCACATTTTGCAGATGAGAAAAATATAACTTAGTGAGAGAAGGTGACATTCCAAAGTCAAATGCATGGTGGGTCCAGAATTGTAAGCCAGAGGTCACTCATGCACAAGCTAGACCCTAATGCTGTCTGTACTGTTGAAACTCAAAAAAGTGAACACATAAATTGGATAGTCACTTGGATTTTTCCATTTACTCTCCTTCCCTCCCCACTGAAGCATGCTAATGTATGTTTCTGTAGGGGTGAAATGTAGTATTTCTCTTGCCTACCTTCCTCTAGTAACATACCAAGTCATGTTGTACAGAAACATATTTCCCCATCCATAATAAACCTTACCACAAAGGACATTTACAGCTCTTCACAGTCTGGCTCTAACTTATCTGTGTAGGCTAATTACCCCATCATGCACTCTACAATGAAAGTTCACTTACCATACTCCAGCTTCCATCTTTGTTTCTTTGTACAGAGCTGCCTTTTAAAATCCCTATCTTCCTTCAAAGCCAAACTCATGCACCACCTCATAATAAGACTTTCCTTGGTCCTCCCAGGGCTAGTACTTACCTTAGAATTACTCTGTATTTACTTTGTATATATTTTGTACCTTTATTTTTAACCATGTTGTCTCCCTGCTGTCTCCTCTCATCCTACATGGCTAGTGGGATAAAAGAACTCCATCTGTGCGCACCTGAGCAGCCTCTGGAAGCATAGCCTAGGTAACCTCTCTACATGGTGACCACTTTTCTCCCCCAAATCTTGAAAATACTTGTTGGGCTAATGTAGGCACACCATTCAGTACCCATTTGCTAGCTCCTCCCTGTTCTGCCCTTTGTGATAAAACTTAAGAATTAACATCCAGAAATGGAAATTGTAAGTTTATGGATATGTCTTCCCTTATCAGTATCATATCTTGTTAGAACCAAATTGTTCTTTTAAGAGTCAAAACGAAACAACTGAGGTTCTAAGACCTGACAGTTTTTCCAAACAGCATCAGTTTTTTTCCTTTTACATAAATGTTAGCCATTGAGAACTATAACTGAGAATGTTATATTTCACAGTGACCACAAAGAACTTTTAGCAACCACCACTATTATTGCTGCTGTTGCTACTACTACTACTGCTACTACTACTACTGCTACTACTATTACTGCTACTACTACTATTACTGCTACTACTACTGCTACTACTACTACTACTCTAGTACTGCTACTAAGAGCATACATTTATGAGGTTAAGACTATATATATAATGTCCTCTTCCTAGCTATCCTGTGAGATAAGCTATACTCAGCATGTATTGAGTCTTTAAAACTTATTTTTTCAAATATTTACTTCCCTCCTCTCCTCTGCCCCAACTCCCCATAAAAAAGAAGGAAAATCCTTGTAACAGATGTACTTTAGTTAAATAAAAAGAACTCCCATGTTGGCCATAACCAAAAACTGCACATCTCATTCTGCATATTTAGCTCATCATCCTTCTGACAGGAAATGGCAGTATGTGTACTCTGGGATCATGGCCGATCACTGCAACAGTCTGTATTGCTAATCCTATTTTACAGATGAAGAAATGGAGGCTTATTTTCTGGGCTCTCACAACTTAACTGCTTTTTGTACATAGGTCTCTCTTGGCTTCAAGTTCAGTCCTAACTGGATTACCCTGTTATTATTCAAGTTTCCCTGTCGTACTGTTATTCCTGAAACCATTGTATATTGCCTCATTGTCATGAATTTCCATTTTTAAAAAAATGATAAAATTGAGCAAGGATGAGAAAATGACAGTAAAGTGCCTTGTCAATTTTGGGTCCTGAATAGATAAGTTGAGACTACAAAGAATAATTTTGCATTTCTTTACTCAAAGGTCAAGGAATCCAAGATAGAAAGACAGTTTCCTTTGTATCATGCCACAAAAAAAAAAAAAGTAAATTTAATTAAAAGAAAACATGACAGAGATATTCCTAAAACGAAATGCCCTTTGGTGACATTTGCTCCTGTATGGGGACCTGCCACGTAGTGCTGGGATCTCCAACTCTGCCTTGTACATGTTGCATCTAGAGTTAGCAATATGCAAAACTTCAAAGTAAGAGAGAGTGAAATGTGTTTTGGCATCTCCCTTTCCTCTTTCTGCCCACATTTTAAATCACCTATCTCCCTTGTGATACCTTTCACAGATCTTTGGTTGCCCCAAACCAAACCCAGTGAGCATTCTACTGAGGTCTACCTTTCCCTTACAAGTATCCATACTCAAAAATTATTTTTATTACTCCTCTACTTTTCTTCAATTCCCAATCCCCACAATTCTCTGGAAGGGAATACATTTGTACCAAGGTTTGA
This sequence comes from Notamacropus eugenii, assembly GCF_028372415.1. Classification (NCBI taxonomy): domain Eukaryota; kingdom Metazoa; phylum Chordata; class Mammalia; order Diprotodontia; family Macropodidae; genus Notamacropus; species Notamacropus eugenii. The sequence continues at coordinate 293,757,060 of NC_092877.1, read as the reverse complement.
ATAGTTCTTATGACCCAGTAACTCCTTCTTAGTCCTCCCAGGAGAATTTTCATATTAACCCAAATAAATCTAATTGATGTGCTTTCAGATAATGACATAGCAAAATGAAGAATCTCTGACTTAGAGATATTTTGGATGGTAAGTAGGGGAATTTCCTTTCTGATATACCATATGCTGTACCCCAGACTTTAAGTGGTTGCCTATTGTACCTTCATGTAAGACCAGCCTTGGGTCTATCCATCCTCTTCCTTGGTAGCAGGATTGGCTTTGATTCTGCTTGAGTCTGATGATGTAGGCGGTGTCAATGGCAGAGAAGAGAGCAGAGCAAAGAGAGGTTAGAAAGGAAGGGAGGTAGAGAAGGGAAAAGGAAAAACAGAGAGGAAAACAGATGAAAAGGAAGAAAAGGGATAAAATAAAAAGGAAGGAGAAAGAGGATATACTCCAAAAAGTGGTAGGATAAATTGGGAATAAGGAGGCAGGCAGAACTTTTAGCCAAGGACCTCCAGGATAATAAATATATTATGATGCACTATTCAACCTCCAGCTTCAATCTCTGGTCTCTTTGTGTGGCTTCAAGGAATTTCTCAAATCAATCAGTGTGAGGTTTTGCTGGCAAACCCCTTTCCATACATCAGAGGTATTTTCTTATGGTGGACTCAAGGCTGTCAATAAATACTTGAGTGTTTTCTTTTTAAGCTTTTGTTGTTTCTGAAGTCAGAACTCTCTAGGTAGAAGCTCGGAAATCCCTTAGAGTGACAGTACTAAAGATTCCTGCTTCTCCCAGTCAGGGGTCAGCTGTGGCTCATCCACCAGGATAGGAGGTTGTCAAAGCCTGTGGCAGAGCTGGGCCCATTAAGTGTTGTACATGGATAATGATGCTAATGAGTGAATATTAGATCAATCCTATTCCTTCTTTATTTTTTCTATCTCCCTACATCAAAATAGACAGACATTGAAAAGAATCTCAACTGTATTTTCATAATGTTAACTAAATCAGTTTTTGGGGGGTTTTTTTGTTGTTGTTTTTGTTTTTAGTTGAAGTAGCAGCTGGGAAAGATAATAAAGTTTTCCTGAGGGGGAAAAGGCAGACAAAAATCATCTGACTGTGCACCTTGCAAGTGGCTGGGCTAGCACTACCACAGCTGAGTTGAATTTCTCTACCGTGTTTCCTTGGCTCTATCTTTCTCACTATTGTGGAACTCCATTCAGGGGGTGCTCTGTAATGAAGCAGACAAATGGCCTTGTGCACTTTCCTAGACAACTGATCCATCCGAATGTTAGGTGCAATTTACATTGATATTATTACACTCTGTGTTCCTTTGTTTGGCTGCTATCCACCCAACAAATGCAGCCTCTAAGCCCTGAAGCTTTTATTAAATATAGGAAGACCAAATTTGATTAAATTTAACGTACCTTTTAAGAGAAAAGACATTTTCAGTGTATAAACATGCTTTCCAGCCTAAAAAGGTCAATGGCTTCCTGAGAGGAAAATATGCCATATAATCTTCAGAAGATTAAAAAAAAAACAACCCCGACTTCATTTAATTGCTCTATTTGGGGGGAGGGGGTTTCACTATAGATAAATATCAGTTATGTCCTATTTTGTGGGCTTTTGTATTTGAAGGACAATTTGAGGAGGGATTTCTTGATGAGATAGTGTTATTGGTTATAGTTACATTTTAAAATGCCAAAGAGAATAAAATTTAGGAGTGATGTCCTCCTCTCCCTCCCTTCTCTCTTTTTCTCTCATCTCCCCCTCTCCTTCCTCTTCTGATCTCTCTCACATTCTCCTTTTCCTCCCCTCCCTCTCTCCCTCTCTTCCTTTTCCTCTTCCTGTCTCTCCCCACTTCCTGTCCTTTTCTCTTTCCCCTCTCTCTTTCCTTGTCTCCCTCTCTCTTTTTTTCTTTCTTCCTTCCCCTTTTCTTCTCCTTCTGCTCCCCCTCTTTCTCTTCCTCTCCCTATCACCTACTCTCCCTCTTGCTTTCTTAAAAATTATCTTTGGAAAAAAAAGCACACCACCAAACCTCCTAGGTGTTTTGCAATGGCAGCAAGTTGTTATTGAAATGAAACACACAATCCCTAAGATTTCAGGGCTGTTTATAATCCAGAGTCCTAAACAACAGCTACTGGTGTCCAGAACCACTGCTGAAAAACTGCAGATTTGCCTATTCATGCAAACCACTTTATACTGGCTCAAGGAGAAAATCAGAAAATACTTTCTAGTCCTCTGAACACAATGGAAAGTATGAGCTCTTTGCCAGTGTACTTGAAGGGAACTCTTCCCCACCTATAGCCCATTTACAATATACATACATACATACATATATGTGTGTGTGTGTGTCTGTATTTTTAAAGGGAGAAGTGTTATTGTAAAAAAAATAAAAAAGTAAAGAGATGGACTATAGGGCTTTTCTCTCCCTTACCCTGTTCCATTAGTCTCTTTTAGGCATATAGACCCTGATCATGGAATTCATTACTGAGCCTTCTGCTCCTTGATGTTATATTTCCCTTTTGCATCAGATAGCCCCATAAACTACGAATTTCTGGGTTTTGCTTAGACAGGTAAAGCTCATTCTTTAGATGTTATGAAAGATTCTAAATAGTTTAGTCAGACATGCAACTTAGAAACATTATGATCCAGCAGTTCTGTGGCCAGAATATAGATTTTAAATTACTATAAATTTAAGTACTATTTTTAAAATGTCATGCTGTGCTGCACTGTAGGCTTTGTGTGTGCATGTATACACACATATGTGTATGTGTTTACATGTGTTCTATCTATGTGTGTAATTATATATATATATTTATATATACATATATAAAATTACACAACACAGCTGCATAAGATCAAAATATAACACAAAACTTATCGAGCCATTTTATGGCTTAACTGGAATGTAATCCAAAAGATTTCAACTCAGGCAGAGATGAATTGAGGTAAGTGAATTGTCTTATTAAACCTTTGCAGTTTGATATTTTAGTTTTTGAAAATATATTTAACTTCCCTTTCAAATACATTGTTTGAAAATGTCTTAGAGTATAATACTTATCATACCTGACCATCTGTTGGTCTTGGTGAACATCTAAGACTAAAGATGACCTTTCTTACTTATTGCTGTTTGGATACCTATTTACTTAACTGCCTGTAGGATGGAAACAAAGGGTTTCATTTTTTAACTATAGTCCCGGAAGAATTTCAGCTTCATAATTTTTGTTGTTCAGTTGGTCTTTAGTCATGTCCGACATTTCATGACCCCATTTGGGGTTTACTTGGTTAAAATACTGGAGCAGTTTGCCGTTTCCTTCTCTAGTTCATTTTACAGTACAAGAGACTGAGACAAACAGGGTTAAGTGACTTACCCAGTATCACATAGCTGGTAAGTATCTAAGGCAAGACTTGAACTAAGGAAGATGAGTCTTCCCGCCTCCAAGCCTGGTACTGTATCTGCTGCGCCACTTAGCTGCTTTATGCCTCATAATTAGTACGTTGGAATGATTAAGGGCCGATGACATGTTCTTTGTTGGAACTAGCCTTATTTTAGTGAGGGTTAAAGTAGGTTCCATGATTTATGTACATTTATTGAATATTTTAATTATTCTTTTGGGCTTAAAAATGAACAACTGTATTTATCAAACATGTTTTTTCCTTTGGAAGGCAGCTTGCATTCATTTTTTTTTAAATGTGCAAATATATTAAAGATATCTTAACTTTGTTTAAACATGGAGATTTTGGGGGGAGAGGGTGGGAAGAGAGTAGAGAAACAGACCATCATATAAATTATGCTTGATAAAGAAGAGAGCCCTGGCTGAAGTTTGAACCTTAGTGGTCGAGAAATTTTAAGTTCTTTTTGTTGTTTTTTTTTTCAAATTTCAATTAAATTAAAAAAAAACTTTTTTGGTAAATTTGTGGCAGACAAAATTTTTTTTTTCCACATTGCTTGATTCACTACGTACTATAAAAACAAAGACTGAAAATAAACCCAACCTGACTGGAAAGGACAGATTTAAAAAAAATACCCAGAGACACTGAGTGATTTGTTTTCTTCTTTCGTGTCATCTTTTCAAGACTCTTAGTAACATGTTTAGAAGAAAATAATTGCCATTTCCTAGGGATTAAAAAAATCACTCCTATGAGATTTTGTTTTGGGAGTTACATTGAGAAGGTAATATGATTTTGTAATATCAGACAACCCAGGCAATTAATACTAAGAGTGAGAATTCTCTCATATTTAAAAAATAAAACAATTTCTTGGACCCAAAAGAATGAAGTAAGAAAAAAATATTTGTACAGTGATTTTCTTACTATCTTGTGGATAGCAAGAAATCTTGTCAGATTATTTTTCCATAAAGCAATGTTTTCTGTCAGATACCATCCCACCTTGAGGTTACTTTTTTTCATTTTTACTCCATTAATAGTGGGGTTCTTCATTCCCAAAGGGGACCAAGAATGTGAAGAGAGTGATGTCTTGACTTGCAAGTGAATTGGATTTAAGTGAGGTAAGGTTGTGCAAAGCCATCAGCCTCACTCTCTCCTCCAGAGTCATCAGGAGTCCAGTGGTAAGAAATAGATCAGGACAACTAGTGATGACCTCAGATGGAACGAGAGACCTTGGCCTTTTTAAGCCAAGAGAGGATTCTGCTACGCATAACGTGTTCAATGAGTCAATGGATAATCAGTCAACAAAAATTTACACAATGTCTGCTATGTGCCAGGCATCATATGTTAAGGCTTCTATGTTAAAGGCATAATTAGTCTTTTAAAATTATGTGATTTTTCCACTTCATTTTTTCACTGTTTTCATTTAAGGAATCAAAACAGATATACATGTAAAAACATTAACTTGACAAAATGTAGCTAATTGCTACTGGGGAAATGTCATTTCAATACAAAAGTCTCAACTTTGTTTTTTAAAAGAGCAAAAGTCAGTTTTCTCCAAATCAGTATATGTATGAATATAAGATCCTCTGTGTTTGGCCTTCGTTTTTGAGGAGGACCATGACATCAGAGAAATGATGACATGACTTGCACTTGACTTTGTTTTCAGTGAGGGAGGGCTGTGCAAGATCTTATACAATTTCAGGGATGATCTATCCCAGAGAAAGAGTGTTGAACCAGCCTAATTATTCCATGATATCATGGTTGAGTAGGCAGTTTAACAAATTACAAGTCTCAAATGGTATTGTATGCATTTTTTTAAACAATAATCACTGATTGTCCCAAAGGGAGATGTTGAGGACACATGGGCAGAAAAGCAATTTAGGCCTGCCTACGTTATCTGGGTCTGTGGGATCTAACAGCTATACAAGAGACACTCATTTCCAGAAAATCTAATCTAAAGATGGACCTTAGCCAGCGAAGTCCAGGGACCCTATGCAGTGGGAGGAGCATATGTCCTGTGAAGAATTAGGTTGTATTATGCCATCTCTATAGCCATTGTCTTTTCCTAGTATTTGATTGATGGGAAGGGAAGGTCAGAGTTGAGCCAAGGAGTCAGGAAGACCTGAGTTCAATTTCTGCCTCAGACACTTACTGTGTGACTCTGGGTGAGTCACTGTCTACTCAGTCTCATCAATTATAAAATAGAAATGATAATAATAACACCTCTTTATTTTTTTTATTTTATTATTATTTTTTAATGTTTAACAATCACTGCCATACAATTGAGATTTTATCCCCCCCACACCTACCCCCCACTACCCCCCTCCCTCCCCACGACTGCATACAATTCTGTATAGGTTCTACATATACTTTCCTATTGAGTACATTTTCACTATAGTCATGCTATGTAGTTGGACTAAAATAAATGGAAGAAATCATATTACAAATCAAAACATGATACACAAAAACACACACACACACAAACATGATCTGCTACATTCTGCGAATGACTTCCATATTTCTTTCTCTGAGTGTGGAAGGCATTTTGCCTTAGAAAACTACCATTGGGATTTTTTTTTTTTAAGAAGTTCCTTACAAGTCATTCCCCAATTGATAAATGGTCAAAGGATATGAACAGGCAATTTTCAGAGGAAGAAATTAAAGCTATCTATAATCATATGAAAAAATGCTCTAAATCACTATTGGTTAGAGAGATGCAAATCAAAACAACTCTGAGGTACCACATCACACCTATAAGATTGGCAAACATGACAGAACCAGAAAATGATAAATGCTGGAGAGGATGTGGGAGAGTTGGAACACTAATTCATTGTTGGTGGAGCTGCGAGCGCATCCAACCATTCTGGAGAGCAATTTGGAACTATGCCCAAAGGGTTACAAAAATGTGCATACCCTTTGACCCAGCAATATCGCTACTAGGACTATATCCCCAAGAGATCATAAAAATGGGAAAGGGTCCCACATGTACAAAAATATTTATAGCAGCACTCTATGTAGTTGCCAAAAACTGGAAGTCAAGGGGATGTCCATCAATTGGGGAATGGCTGAATAAATTATGGTATATGAATGTAATGGAGTACTATTGTGCCATAAGAAATGATGAACAAGAAGACTTCAGAGAGGCCTGGAAGGACTTATATGACCTGATGCTGAGTGAAAGGAGCAGAACCAGGAGAACTTTATGCACAGCAACAACCACAGTGTGTGAGAGTTTTTTCTGGTAGACTTAGATTTTTGTAATAACACAAGAACTTCTTACCAAAAAAAAAAAAAAATCCCAATGGAGGATCTCAAGGCAAAATGCCTGCCACACTCAGAGAGAGAAATATGGAAGTAACTCACATATTGTAGCAGATCATGTTTGTGTATGTGTATGTGTTTGTGTATCATGTTCTGATTTGTTATACGATTTCTTTCATTTATCTTAGTCTGACTACATAGCATGACTATAGTGAAAATATACTCAATAGGAAAGTATATGTAGAATCTATACAGAATTGTATGCAGTCGTGGGGAGGGAGGGGGGTAGTGGGGAGTAGGTGGGGAGGGATAAAATCGCAATTGTATGGCAGTGATTGTTAAACATTACAAAATAAAAAAAAAAAAAAAAGAAGTTCTTGCATTATTACGCAATTCCAAGTCTACCAGAAAAAACTCTCACACACTGTGGTCGTTGCTGTGCACAAAGTTCTCCTGGTTCTGCTCCTTTCACTCAGCATCAGGTCATATAAGTCCTTCCAGGCCTCTCTGAAGTCTTCTTGTTCATCATTTCTTATGGCACAATAGTACTCCATTACATTCATATACCATAATTTATTCAGCCATTCCCCAATTGATGGACATCCCCTTGACTTCCAGTTTTTGGCAACTACAAAGAGTGCTGCTATAAATATTTTTGTACATGTGGGACCCTTTCCCATTTTTATGATCTCTTGGGGATACAGTCCTAGTAGCGCTATTGCTGGGTCAAAGGGTATGCACATTTTTGCAGCCCTTTGGGCATAGTTCCAAATTGCTCTCCAGAATGGTTGGATGCTCTCGCAGCTCCACCAACAATGAATTAGTGTTCCACCTCTCCCACATCCTCTCCAGCATTTATCATTTTCTTGTTCTGTCATGTTTACCAATCTTATAGGAATAACACCTCTTTACAAGGTGGCTGGGAGGCTCAAATAAGACCATCTTTGTAAAGCACTTAGCACAGTTTAATTAAGTTCTTTATAATACTTATTCCAGGACCTTTACTTAAACTATAAGTAATTTTGAAACAGGTAGTGTCTTTGGGGTTTAAAAATTTTAGAATTATATTGGAAAATATAAGGAGAGAGGGCACCACATGACTGTTCCTTTGCTGCATATCCTTACTTTGTTAGGGTAAAGTAAACCTTTTGTAAATGTTCAGTGATTTTACAAATATGAGTCCCAGTATTGAACAGTGCTGGCATTAGGGCTGCCCTCTTACCATTTTTAGAAAGTCATATCTACAAAGGTGAAGATCAGACTGTAGATCTGTGGTGAAGTCACCCATGTAAGCTGTGGTTGAAGCCAGATAGTCTCATTCTCTTACTCTGCTACCAAGGCAGCTAGGTGGTATGGTGGATGGAGCATTGGGCCTGGAGTCAGGAAGACCTGCATTTGGGCCCCACCTTGGACACTTTATTGGTTGTGTGACTCTGGACAAGTCACTTAAAAAAAATTCTCTTTTGCCTTGATTTTCTCATCTGTAGAACAGGGATAATAATAGTATAATAGGGATATTAAAAGTATTAATGTGAGGATCAAATATGATATTCTTTGTAAAATGCTTAGCACAGTGTCTGGCATATAATAAATGGTTACTAATTGATTGATAAAAAAAATTATATTGGAAAAATGAAAATTTTACTCTGACCTTGTTTTTAAATTATCTTTTTTAAACAGCTTCCCCCCCCCCCCCCATTAGGTAGCCCAGTGTATAGGGGAAAGAAAGGGAATAAACATTTATATAGTATATGTTTGATTGTTTTCAGGCATGTCTGACAATTTGTGACACCACTTGGGATTATCATGGCAAAGATGCTAGAGTAGTTTTCCGTTTCCTTCTCTGGCTCATTTGACCGATGAGAAAACTGAGGCAGACAGGGTTCAGTGACTTGCCCAGGTTCACACAGCTAGTACGTGTCTCAGGTCAAATTTGAATTCAGGTCTCCCTGGCTCTAGGCCCATTGCTCTGTCCGCTGTGCCATCTAACTGCCCCTAAATAGTATATATTATATGCTTGTGGGAAACTGGAATTAAGCAGTGTTGATCTGACAAATCAAGCAAAAGTGTTCTTTCCTTTGCATATAAAGGTGAGTTGATTTTACTGATTTAGGAAAGATCAAAAATAATAAAATAATGATAATAAACAGCAGCAGTTACTATTGATAATTTGTCCTGTCCTGTCCTGTCCTCTCCCCAAACCTGACATCTACTGCACTCTGAAGCTGGGATGCCAATGGCCCCTGCCTGAGGGCTTCTCTGGACCCTCCTGGCTTTAGAGTGATTATCAATAGTAACTGTTGCTATTTCCCTCCCAGCCTTATGTCTTTCTTTCTCTTGGCCTCATTAAAGAGGCCATGCCCTGGCAACTTTTTAAACAGGCCTATTCAGTGAATTGGCGTTGCTTCACCCTAAATGACTGTGTGTAAAGACCTTGGCCTGAAGGGCCCAAGGTCTCCCAGTGCATCCTGGGTCATCTCCAGTATCCTGATGAATATCTGGTCACTGGACCCAGATGGCTCTGGAGGAAAACTGAGGCTGGTAACCTGCACAGCCCTCCCTCACTCAAAACAAAGTCAAGTGCAAGTCATGTCATCATGTCTTTGGCAACAAAGGATGAACACAATTACTTCCTCTTATCTCCAAGATCAAATATAAAATTCTTTTTGGATTTTAAGCCCTTCCTAACCTGAACTTTTCTTACTTTTCTGGTCTTCTATCTTCTTACCCTCTACATTGCTTATAGGCATGAGATACTGATTTCCTTACTGTCCCTTGAATGAGACACTGCCCTTTGACCGTACCGTTTCACTGGCTGTCCCCTCATGCCTAGAATGCTCTCCTTCCTCATCTTTACTTTCTGCTTTCCTTCATTTGTTGTTCATTCATTTGTGTCTGACTCTTCGTGATCCCATGGACCATAACACACCAGGCCTTTCTAACCTCCACTATCTCCCAAAGTCTGTCCAAGCTCATATTTGTTTCTTCTATGACACTATCTATTCACCTCATCTTCTCTTATCCCCTTCTCCTTTTGCCTTTCAGTCTTTCAGGGTCTTTTCCAATGAGTCCTTTGCAAGTGTAAACTAAAAATTCCATCTTAACAAGAAGTCTTTACTGGTACCTCTTAATGGTAGTGCCTTTCTTCTGATATTATCTTGAAATTATCCTATATTTGTCTTACTTGTACAAAACTTAGATTTTAAGTCTTTTGAGGGTAGGGGCTGGTTTTGCGCTTTTGTGTATACCCAAAGCTCAGCATAGTGCCTGACACGTAGTAGTGCTTTAATAAATACTTCTTGATTTATTGACTTCCTATCTTTGTAAATTTTAGCAGCTCTGGGTTGGGCATCCTTTCCTTCTGCCTGTCAAGGAAGCAGCAGGAAGAACTATGTAAATGTCTTAATTTTTCCCACTGAACACTGTGATGTTTGTCCTAAACAGGCCACAGCACCTAGATGACTGATGTTTATGAAAGAACAATCCTTAACTGCTTACTTTAATCCTGTGCAAGATTTCAATAACCCTTTTTTGTCCCTCCCCTGCAGCTCTTCTTAGCCCCCTGAGCCTCATAAGCAAGTCTGTAAGGGAGGAAACAAAAAGAAACTTGACAAAAAGATTATTTTGATGGTTTTAGTGATAGAATTGATGGCAAATGCCACCCTAGGGTCAGCTGGAAATGATAGTTGGGCAAGGCTTTGTCTATCATTATTATTTTAAAAGCACTAGGAATAAAGCTCTAGGATCCCAAATACCTAGGAGTTTTTTAAATGGTTTTTGGTTTAGTTAAAGTTGTATGGGCTGGGTAACAGAGAAGTACAAAAAAATAAAGAAAAATACTTTAAACGGAAACCTCTTAAATGACAAAGGAAGATCCGTGAGCATGCTGCTGCCTCTCATTCCTTTCATGTGTCAGGGTAGGGACTAGTGAGCCAAGTTATGTGCCAAAAAAGGGACATCTCAAGGTTAAAAAAAAACTGTAGAGGTTGTGGCAGAGGAGAAGAAATAATAGATGTGGCATGGGAATTAAAATTATGAATAGAATTAAAGGGAGAGAAGCAGAGGACAAACAGGAAATTAATTTATAAAAAGAGATGAGAAACTTCCTACATTTGGCATGGTTTACCTTAGATGTAGAATTAAAGTATTTCAGAATCAGTGACTGTTCCAAAAAGATCTGACAGGCATTGGAGTGAATCTAGTGACATATATATCAATAGAGGCAACTAGATGGTGCAATACATAGAGCACGGGGCCTAGAGTCAGGATGACTTGAGTTAACGTTTGGTCTCAAATGTTTACTGGCTGTGTGACCCTGGGTATGGCATTTCAACTCTCTTTGCCTCAGTTACATCAAGTAAAATGGGGATCATCATCTAAATAAAATCTAAATAAACTTAACTAACTAAATATTTTCCTCAGTTGTTATGTGGATCAAATATGACAATGTTTATAAAGTGCTTAGCACTCACTGTGCCTGGCATGTAGTAGACTTTTACTAGATGCTTATTTCCTTCAGTAGGGACAAACGTAATCTTAACCCTCATGCAAAAAGTCAACTTCACAAGATGGGGCATAGTTTGATGATAATTTGTCTTAAAAAAGATGGAGGGATTTAGATTTTTATACATATATAATACCTCCAACTACCTAATACTGAGAAAAGTCTCAAGTGTTACAAATATTATCTTTCTACGTAGGAATGTAAACAGTTCAACTTTAGTAAGTCTCTTATGATTTTTCTTTCCTGTTTACTTTTTCATGCTTATCTTGATTCTTGTGTTTGAAAGTCAAAATTTCTATTCAGCTCTGGTCTTTTCATCAAGAATGCTTGAAAGTCCTCTATTTCATTCAACAGCCAGTTTTTCCCCTGAAGTATTATACTCAGTTTTGTTGGGTAGGTGATTCTTGGTTTTAAACCTAGCTCCTTTGACCTCCAGAATAGCATATTCCACGCCCTGAAATCTCTTAATGTAGAAGCTACTAGATCTGTATTATCCTGATTGTGTTTCCATAATACTCAAATTGTTTCTTTCTGGCTGCTTGCAATATTTTCTCCTTGACCTGGGAGCTCTGGAATTTGGCTACAATATTCTGGGAGTTTTCCCTGGAAGTATTTTTGCTGGAAGTCCTTTGTACATCTTTCCTGAGGCATCATTAGTTATGGTGTTGCTTTCTGCTTGCCATCTTGTAGATTCCTCAGGCTGTGCTTCCTTAATGTGTTTAGTTTATCCTCAACTCCTAATGTAGCCACTGCTGTTCTAGGGACGTGTTTAGGACACCCATGGGAAGTCCAGAATCTTCTGACCTTCTGAAGTTCACAAGATCTTAGTCTAGTCAATAAGGTGAAAGAGGAGAAGACAAGTTCTTTTGCTTCCTATTGTCCAGAGTAATTCCCTCTCAGGGTCTTTGCTGGAACTGCTTTTCCCTATAGAGCTGGCCTGTGAGTTGCATGTTGGGTTCCAAACTGCTTCTTTTTATAACCATCAATCTCCCTAACCAATCGCACTGATGTTGTACTATCCAGTGGCTTCCATTCCTTCCAAACTAATTAAGCACTTTGCACAGTTAGTTTAGTGACTTTGATTGATTCAATAGCAGGACAACATCAAGGTATAAATGTTCAGCATTTTCTTAGTTACTATAAATGAAGTAGGTGATTGATTCTTTCTATTCCCATCCTTACACTAAAATAATTTAACTCCATAAGTTGACACATTTCATTTTTCATGAATTATCCACACAATGTTTGTACTCATTGCACTTTGCTACCTATCCCTTACTTCTTCCAGAAGACTGAAAAGCAGGATGTTTACCCTGTAAGAGAAAAGAAGGGTCCCTTCCCTTGTGACATTACTTTGCTTAGCTGAATGCTACATTTTGCTCCTTACCACTTCAGCTAATCTCCCACTCTTTCCCCCATAGTAAATATCATATTTGTAAACAATAAATATGACATAATAAAATAGTAAAAATACTTACTGGATAAGATTAACTCTAAAAAGCAATAATTTTGAAAAGAGGATCTGCCACCAGTTAGGTCAAATTTCCATGTAAAATATCCATTCTTGAGTCCAGTGCTTTTGGGGCTCTCTACAAAGAAGTATCCCTCCCTAATAACTCTAAAGAGTCTGATGGTCCTCATTATGTTGGAGACTTTGTGCTCAGCTGGGGCAAAAAGCCTGAGTGATCTGCTTACCATACAAATCAACTTAACTGCATAGGACCAGTTGAATGACAAATGCTTTTGAAAAGGCAGTGGAAACACTGTTCTCATTCTCTCATTAATGGAGGATGACGAGAAGAGAACAGAACACTCTTCTTTGCAGGTGGGGGAAAGGAATCACTGATTCTGTGGTACTCTGTAGATTTTTATTTTTCTGTAAGAGGTTTTCTGCCTTTGTCATCCTATAAAGGCAGCTCTTCTGTGGGCAGGAAAAAAGACCTTTCTTTGGTCAATTCTTGACCTTTCTTTCCTTTTCAGAAGTGATTGTCCCTGGGCAGCCAGTATCCTCAAAATTTGGTTTGAAAACAAAAATCCTCTTCTCTTCCTCTCCTTCCTCTCCCTCTCCTTTCTCCTTTACTTTTTTTTACTCTCAACACTAGAAAAATGAAATGAAATGTAGGCCCAGTCAATGATTTGACAGTTATCATTTCATTTATGAGACAAGCATTATGTAACAGAAACTGTAGTACTTTAGTGTATGGGTCAGAAGGAAAAGAAAAAAAGAAACGAAAACAAATTATATTCTGCCAGAATTGTCAATATTGATTTCATTTCTGAAAAAAAAAAAAAAGTAAAAAACTCAGCAAGCTGAGCGAAGACCTTGTGCTTTAATTTTGTTAGGTTCAGTTCAGCCTGTTCTGAAAATCTAAGCATTTCTGATGGAACTTCACAGCTACCTTGGAGAAACGCATCATACATATCCAGTGTAGCATTTGATTCCAATTGAAATTTTTTTTAGTGTCACACCTCTTTGTCGGGCGAAGAGAAGCAAGCTTTGTTTTCTTTTAATCATGAAAATAGGAGGAGATTTCAGACACTTGACATGTCTTCATCTGCAAAATAAAAATGGAAATATAAAATGTTGAGCTGAATTAAACCTATTTTCATATTTATTTTGCCCTTAAAGGGAACATTTTGTACAAATTTCCTGTTGCACTTCACCAATCAAAAACCACTTGGAGGACTCTGTTAAAAAACTATAAGTATAAATGTTTTGGGAGTAAGTATTACATTTGGTGAAATGAAGGGGAAAAACGTTGTTTCAGGGGAGCTCAAAGTCTCTGAGCTTTTCTTGGTTACTATCTATATTCAGTAGGCTTAATTTTCAAAGGTTAAATAGCTGCCCAGTTCAATCTGCTAAATTATAAATTACTCAAGAACAAGGTTTGTGTCCTCCCTAACTTTGCATCTACCATGCTTGGTATAATGCTTTATATGCTTTGCATATAATAGGAACTTAATGAATGTTTACTGAATTGATACCAAGTTGGAAATATTTATTCAAAATATAGCTATTTCTATATTAACTGAAAGTTTATAATCAAGACTTTCCCCTCCTTGTTCGATTGCATATAATTTCTCCTTAAAGTTGTTGAGTAATCTTGTTTACTCTCTGCCTTTCTGAATTTTTCATTCCTGGAAGTTGTTTTTTTATTTTTTTCTCCTTATGTGTACTTCCTTGAAAGTATTTGCAAAGGGCTTTAATAAAGAACAAACAAAAAAATAACCAAATCAAACAAAAAAACTCAGTAACTTTTTTTTTTTGAAAGGCTAGAATAGACAGGGAATGTTTTTCAGCATAGACAGGGAATATTCTAAATTCCCAGGCTATACGGGAAACTGACAAGAGAAAAAGAAAGAATCCGTTTGACCTGTAGAATCTCTTTCCTGAAAATCCAGCTAGCAGTCATGGAAAGAAAATAAAGGTCAAAGAAATCATGGAATTTAAAACCTTCACAATCACCCTGTCCAACTCCATCTTTTTTATGATGAGGGAACAGAAAAGTGACTTAAAGCAGCCAGTGACAGAGCTGGAGTTCAGTTCTGGATATAATGACAAAAATCACTAACAGATGTGCTCGAGAGTGTGCTATTTATCTCTTATTATCTGTCTAATTTATGTTTTATCTCTCCTTTGCATTTATAAGCAGTAGATTTGATAGATTATCTGTAGCCCATAAATGTTAAACTACTCTACGTGTGAGCTATGATTCCAAGACAATAAGACAACGTATTTTTAACTAACCTATCAGGAATTAACACATCCAAAGAAAAGACGTGTTCTCCTTCAAAGGGGTTGTATGCGGAGGCTAGGAGATTATTGAATTGACAATATCTTTGCTCAAAGCATTTTTGGAATGCCTTTTTCTGCAGAGCTCACATTCCATTCCTTTGAATTTCCCTAGTGGAGCAGTTTCATCCTTTTGAAGGTGGATTTCATTTTGAAAAACTGTAAAGAGATGATTGAAACCAGGTCTGATGAATGAGTATACGTGTGATGAGGTATGCCTATAAAGCAATGAGACTTTCTTATAAATTAGTTCTAAGAGCAATTTTTTTAAAAGTAAAAATTCCAGAAACTTGAACAATGGCAGGATTTTTTGTATCAAGTGCATGGTTTCTCAGAGTGACTATTTTTAAGGGGACAACATTCATTGAGTCAGTCAATAAGCATTTGTTAAACTTTTAGGAAGCTAGCTAGACATTACACAAAATCCTGAAGATATAAACAAACTCAAAAACACAGTCCCCTACTCTCAAGGTGCCCATCTTCGACTAGGAGAGGCAATGGGGGGGAGTATCTATATGTATGTATCTATCTATTGATCTAATCTATCTATCAATATACATATACACACACGCATATATATATATATATATCAGTTTATATACACACACATATGTATATATGTGTATGTCTTGTGTCTGTGTCAATGTATATGTATGTAAGTATAGTATATATATGTATACAGAGAGAGAGAATCAGAGAGAGTATATGTAGTTTATGGTAGATAGATAGATAGATAGATAGATAGATAGATAGATAGATAGATAGATAGATAGATAGATAGATAGATGGATGATAAAGGAAGGTAACCTCATGGCAATAGCTGAGGTTTGACACTGGGCACTGGGGAAAGCCTATTTTTGCAGAAGATGAGATTTGAGCTGAGTTGGGAAGGTAGGAAGCAGCGGAGAGAAGAGAAAGCTTTCTAAGTATGTGGCAGCCAATGTGAAGGTACAGATTTTAGAAGTGTCATATATGTGAGAAATAGCAAGTATGCTGATATAGCTTGGTCATAGAGAACATGGAATAAAGAGTATACTTATTAGAAAGGCAGTAAGTGAGGGTTTTATACACAACTCAACTTCCAACCAGATAGGGTGAGAGAGGGACAGTTCTATGCTGGATGTTCCATATGGGAAGGGAGCCTTGAATCCCAGTTGGTGCAGAGGATGCTGTGAATAATGTTGAATATCTACATAAGGGACTTAGTTGAATTTGTTATAGGTACTCTTTGGAAGGGACATGCACTGAAAGGAGTTCCAGAGAGTCAGTAGAGGAAAACTTTGGAGTAGCTTTGCTTGAAATTCTAAAGATGGTGATTTCCATGTCGAGGCAGTTGGGCACTCACCCCTTCCCTGGGCTCTATTCAAGGGGGATATTAGGGTAGAACTATATCTGCCATACCTAAAATATTGATAGTCTAAGTCAGAGATGTCAAATATGCAGCCTGTAGGCCACATGTGGCCCACAACACTTCTGAGTGTGGCCTAAACCAGGGTAAAATTAAATTGGAAATATTTAATGAAATAAAAATATAATGAAACATAGATAATATTAATATATAGTTTTCTAATTTAATACGTGCTGACAAGGATCCTAATGTTTGTGGCCCATTTCTTTTTGAGTTTGGAAACTTTGTCTAGGGGCTGGTAGCTACTTCCCTGGTCATTTTTGTAGAGGTTGGTAACTCTCAGCTTACGGTTGTCATCTTACCCCTTCCCCACCAAACTCTAGTTACACAAAAGATCGTCACAAATAGTGAATAACAAATAAATGTCAAACAAAACAGCCAAAAGAAATTGGAAAAATTCTATGGATTAGAATCTACCAGGAAATATAAGAGAGAAGGAACTCTTAAGCTAGGAGCAAAATGAAATCTCAGTTCGATCAAGGAGAGATAGAATTGTCTTCCCCCAAGGATATCCATTGCCAGCAGGATCTAAGAATTACAACAAGGGGTTGTCTTACTATAAATGTCTATCATGCTACAGTTTTTCTCTCTCCACTACCTTTGTGGAATCTTTCTCCATTTACCTCTCCTGAATATCATATGGAACCAAGTCATTAAAACCAATAACATTTTTCCTACTAATCCACAGTCACATTTCTTTCCCATAGCATGGTACTATCTTTTTCACACCTCATCTGGGTCAGAGCTAGGTTACCTATATTTGATACTGGTGGTATTAGGGAGTCCCAGAGATTATTGAGTATGGGATTGACATGGTCAGATTTGCACTTTAGAAAGATCATTTTGGCAGCTGAATGGATAGAAAGGATTGGAATGGAGACTTGGGGCAGGTAGAAAAATTAGACTGCTGTTGCAGTAATCCAAGTGAGAGGTGATAAGGGACGGTGTGAGTCAAGAGAAAGGAATGTATATTAGAGCTGTTGTGAAGGTAGAAGGACAATAAGATTTGAAAACAGAAAGGATATGTGGGGTGAGTACAAGTGAGAAGTCTAGGATGATCCTGAGGTTTTGGGCCTGGATGACTGAGTGGTGCCTTCATAGTAACAGGAAAGTTATAAAGAGGGAAGGACTTGGGGGAAAGAGAATGATTTATATTTTAGACATGTTATGTTTGAGATGCCTGCAGTACTTCTGCTTTGAAATGTCCTAAAGGCATTTGGTGATATGGGACTAAAACTCAGAAGAGAGGTTATTGCACAAGATACACATCAGAGAATCATCTCCATAGAGACAATAATTGAACCCACGGGAGCTGAAGAGATCACTAGGCTCGTGAGGATAGAGGGAGAAGAGGGTTCATGAGAGAACTTTGGGGACACTCACCTGCACTGGTATGTTTGTTTAAAAAAAGACCCAAACAAACAGAAGGTGGTTGAGCAGAGAAGTACAAATCCACAGCAGTGGAATGTACACATTGACGATGCATGATATGGTGAGAGGAGAGAAGAGAGAGGCCAAAAGAGTAGCATTTCTCTTGAATTCCCTTAAACACCTACTAGTTTCTCAAATTGGCTAGAAACTACTGAGGAAAGATTAAGGGCACTGGATCGCCTTGCTAGTAACAAATAGCATGAAAAAAGATGGGAAAAATCAATAATTAAAAAGTCCTTGCAATATAACCACAGTGTGTTAAATGAACACTTTGCCATGGAAGTTACAGGTGAGAGTTAATGGTAGTTGAACATTTTAGCAAATTAGATCTCCAGAGACCTGCAAAGATTTTTCCAGTGTCAGTATTTCTGTTGTGGCTGAATAACAGCTATCTGCATGCAAAATTGTGTGGTTGGTGTTTTTTTTACTATAGGAGATGGTAAAAAGACTGAAGGAAAGCCCCTCTTCTTTCTGGTTTATCTTGTTTCAAGAGGTTGGAGGGTAGAAGAATATTTGTGTTTTTATATAGTTCAGGGAAGAAAGGACAGAAGAACCATTGAACCTTTTGACTCATTAAAAAAAACAGAAGGCTCTTTTTCCATAGAAGATAGTGCTAAACTCTCTGGGAAGGGAATAGATTCTTATGCTTCCCTAAAATGGTGATTGAGGTTCTCTGGGGATCACTCAGATAGAGAATATCCAATACTCATCATGGAAAGAAAAAAATACAACCAAATTCTGGTGCCTGGTGACATTGCTAAAGGATATAAAGGTTGCCCCAAGTCATATATCTGCTTGACATAAAAGACATAGAGGTCTATTGTCTTTCTGGAGTTTGTATCTGAGACATGACTGAGTGCCTCCTGAGACTTGTCAAATCTGACAACTACCACTCACTTCTGCTGATTTACGTGAGGACAGATGCTGCTGCTGGAGGGAACTTAGAAAAGATTGCTAGGGATTTTCAGGAATCAGAAGACCTCCAAGGCACAGGTGCTATTTTCATCACTGACGCCAATTAAAGGTAGGAGCTTCAAAAGACAAGGGAGGAGTTATGAGAGGGTTTCAGAGAGTTTGATTTATATTTTATAACCATGGCCCAAGATACCATATTTATGTGCCATTGACCAGGGATGGAGATTTAATAAAAAAAAATTGCCAGAATACTTGAAGATCTAATGAAAGAAGGTGTTAAATTAAAAATAGAAAGGGAGGGAGAAAATTGCCTTTATACATCTGCTATCATAGAAAGTAGCAGGTGTAACATAGGAAAAGAATATTAATGGAGAAAATCCATAATTCACAAGAGACAGTTTCCCAAAAAGGGGGGAAATAATGCTCATGACCTCAGCTATCTATACACAGATGTGCACAGTATGTATAAAAAAAAAGCAAAGTAAACTAAAAATCTTATTTAAAGGAGGTAAATTCAGGTATCACCGGCACTAGGTAGAATGTTACTCATGTGACTAGAAAATGGCAGTGGAAGGGTATGTAGCATACAGTAGAAATAGATAAGATAAGGAGGGTGTGGAATAGCATTGGAACAGATTGGTGGCATAGTGGATAGAATGCTGGGCCTGGAATCAGGAAACCTCATCTACCTGAGTTCAGTTCTGGCCTGAGAGACTTACTGTGTGACCCTCAGCAAGTTACTTAACCTTGTTTGCCTCAGTTTCCTTATCTATAAACTGGGCTGGAGAAATAAATAGCAAACCACTCCAGTTTCTTTGCCAAGATAACCCCAAATGGGGTCATGAAGAGTCAGACATGACTGAACAACAACTCCAGGCAGAATACAATACAACTCTCACTCCCCTATTCCTGTAAGCTGCCCCCTTCTTCATGTACCCCAAAATCACATTAGCTTTTTTGATTTCCACATCATACTGCTGACTCACATTGAGTTTGTAGCCCAGTTTGTGAGCCACTAAAGCCCTCAAATCATTTTCAGAATGATTTATAATAACTTCTATCTATTTATGCCTCTCTTTTCTTATACATGTGAAATTGACTTTGATACTCAAAGTGTGAGACTTTACCTATGTCCCTATGGAATTTTATCTCCTGACAGCAGAAAGTTCTTCCTTTGCTTGAAAGTAGAGACATTGATCAATTACTGTCTTGCTTTATTGTTAATTTCATTATTTTTTTATCATTTATTATTATTTTATCTTCAAAAGATAGAGAAACTGGCATGGAGAATTTTTATTCCAGGCCTGCTGCTAAACAATAAAGAGCTGGTGGCCCAAGTACAAATGCTAGGGGTGTGAAATTGCTATATCCAAGAATTTGATTAAGACAACGGGGGGAGAGTGGGTATAGTGTGATGCAAGGCTTAGATCTGGAGAGTATGTATTCCAGTGAATTTAGAGGAAGTATAGGGAATACCCCCTGGCCTAAAGTTCTATAAAGAGAGGATGACTTAGGAGGCATGGTATATTCTGAAGCATCTAGATGGTACAGTGGATGGAACACTGACCTGAATTCAAATCTGGCCTCAGCAATGTCTCAGCTCTGTGACCCAGGTCACTTAATCACTTCATGTAACTTAATGATTAAATTAATATCAATTAAGTCACTTAATCCTGTTTCCCTCAGTTTCTTTATCTGTAAGATGAGCTTGAGAAGGAAATGGCAGAAATCACTCCAGTATCTTGGCCAAGAAAATCCAAAATGGGGTCACAAAGAGTGGGACCAAAGAATGACTGAACAACATAATGTTGATAATACAAATGTTTCTAATTTTTTAAATGACAAATTTGGGTGGGGTGAGGGGGATGTGGAATTGGATAAACAAGGAACTGATCAACTTTGTCAGGTTTTTAAAAATGAACTAATCAGAAATTCACGTAGGGAAGATGGAAGCAAAGGGAAGGTAAGAGAAGAAGAATACCAAAAAGGAGAAGAGAAATCAGCATGGTTCTGTAAGAGTATTTTTATGAATGTTGGAGCTTAGAACAACTGAGTTTGATGACAAATGCTAAGGAAAACCAAAATGAACTTAAAAAATATTAGGAGTAAAAAGGAAAATCACAGAAGGCTAGGACCACTGTTTGGGCCACACGTATGATGGTACCATATGGCAGAGTCTAGATATAATTACTGTACTGAACTTGAATTTTGCTTCTTTTTTTGGGTATAGTTTGTTTTTCTACCAAGGAGAATTATCTTTAAGCTATAGAGAATAAAAAAAAATTCAACTGTAAGGTAATTGAAAAACAAGATATGAGTAATCTGAAGAGAGTTTGCCTTAGTTTCTTCCTCACCCATTTGCTAGCAAGGTGGTCTAGAGATGTTTACTCAATTGAGAGGTAGTAATTCTAGAAACCTATAGGTGTCAAAATGGCAACTCAAGCCCCTTATTCAGTATCCAGGTTGGTTATCATTCACAAGGAATCTCAAGTGTTCCTTCTTGGTATTCCCTCTCTCACAGACCTATATTAACAGCTGTATAAATGTGGATTATTACTTTATTATTATTATTGCTATAATATTATTATTTTAACCAACTGGAATCATTGAAAGACTTATTTGGGTTGGTAGCAGACCGTGATGTGCACTGAAAATTATTATGTTTTCAAGACTCTACCACTTTGCATCTGCTTTTCTATACACATGCCCACAATAGTCTGCATAAATGATATATGTTCCTGCCATCATTCTGGAAGCTAGGTGCCTAGAAGCAATTATCTGTACTTTTCCCATAAAATTGTTCTATGAACAAATGAAAGAAATTCTTTTGAAGTACTCCAGCATATTTCTAGTGATTTTCGTAACAATTTTAAAAAATGTTTAACCACCAAATGTTCCTAAAACATCACATTTGTCATTTTGAACCTAACACCTAGAAAATAATCCTAGAAACTTAAGGTGCTCACAGTGGCTTTTCATTTTTTTTTTTTGTACTTACACCATTTATATGACAATGTAAATTTAAGGAAATTATGATTATTTAAAAAAATATCTTAGGGTAAAACTGTGGAATATGCTACAAGTTCATTAAAACGCAGAATTGAGCTTGGAAGATTCTTTACGACTCAGTTAAGGTCACCTTAGAGTTTTGGTAGCCACCTAGATTAAGCTTGGTCAGGGGAGTTCAGGACTGGAAGTCCAGCTATGCAGGAGTCATCCAGTAGATACGCAGGCTGTTTCGAGGAAATACACCGTCATTCATGTAGACATTGTGGGGATTTAGGTAAGTACATATTTGAGTCTTGGGTAGTTTTACTTAAGACAGAGAAATACAGAAGGACCTAAGCCACAGGTCTAAAACCTCAGAGATCCAAAGTCAGGGAAATCAAAAAGTTAACCTACAGGCATAATTGGGGAATTTTGACCCTGAGGCAAAGATTGTGTCTTCTCTGTGTTGTTTTATACTCTCTACTGGGTGTTGGTGACCTTAGAGCCACTGATGTTGAGCACAGATGCTCAGATACCTGTAGGTAAAACCTATCCCAAATTGATCAGGAAACAAAGATAATGAAACTCAGGATGACCAAGTATTAAATTTGGATAGAGAGTATTTACACAATCATAATATTTAACACTAGTGAAGACTTTAGGAAGTTACTTAGTACAATTTCTTCATTTTAGAGATGAAGAAACTGATGCCAGAGAGTGTAAGTTCCTGAAGTTATATAGGTAGAAAATCGTTGTTTTCATCATCATCGCTAACATTTACACGATGCTGTAAGATTTACAAAGGACTTTACATATAGTATCTCATTTTATCTTCAAAACCACTCTGCAAGGCAGTTGCTATAATAATTCTCATTTTGCAGATGAAGAAACTTGGGGAGATGGAGGATTAATGACTTGCTCAGGTCATACAGCTAGTAAATGTCTGAAACTGGATTCAGACTTGCTTCTAGTGACTCTAAGTCTTCATCCATTGTACCAATGAGATGCTAGAGTTCATAAACACGTCTTCTCATTCTGAATTCAGTGCTCTGCCTTTCCATGGCTGTATCTCCTTTGTTCTTCTACTCCTTAGCCCTGCCTAAGTGAAAGACTTCTCAGATATCGCTGGAAAACATCAATCAGTTGGTCAATAAACATTTATTAAATACCTGCTCACTGTGATAAGTGCTGGGCATACCAGAAGAGGCAAAGGGCAATCCCTATCCTCAAAGTGCTTGCTATCTAATGAGGGAGACAGAAAAAAAAAACACATATGTAGAAACAAGTTATATATGGATAAATATATAGTGATTTTTAAGAAATCATTTTCTGTAGTTAGCTTTTGTACCTATTTTTCCACTTGGACAATTCTATTTTTAAAGCAGTTGTTTTTTTTTCCAGTGGATTTTTTTCCCCATTTGACCAATTCTGTTTCTTTAAGGAGTTGTTTCTTTCAGTTAATTTTTGTGCTTCCTTTTCCAAGCTTTTGAGTCTTTTTTTCATTATTCTCCTGCATAACTGTTTTACCCAATTGTTCTTTTACCTTTCTTACTTGATTTTTAAAATCCTTTTTGAGCTCTTCTGAGAGGACTTTTTGAACTCTAGACCAATTCATATTCACTGTTAAGGCTTCACATATAGGTACTTTGACATGGTTGCCTCTTCTGAGTTTGTGTTTTGATCTTCCCTGTCGCCATTGTAACTTTCTATGGTCAGGGCTCTTTTTTTCTCATTTTTAAGCATGTCCCAAGTTTCTTGTACTGGCAGCTGGGGGCCTGGCTTCCACACCAAGACTTAGAGGCTGGCGGCTTCATTGCACTGGGCCTGGATGCCTCACAACTGGCGTGCTGAGCCAGGACTGAGGGGCCTTGGTTGTTGATCTGTGCTCAATAGATAATGATTAAGAGAGGGCAGGTGCTAGGATTAAGATGGCTTGGGAAAAGCTTCATGAAAGATGGAATTCTAGTTGGGACTTAAAGTAAGCCAGGGAAACCAGTAGGTGGAGATGAGGAGGTGAGCATCCCAGGCATGGGGGAACAGCCAGAGAGAGATGGAATATCTTGCTTGAGAAACACCCAGGAAGTCATTGTCACTGGATGGAAGGGCATGTGGTTGGGGAATATGATATAAGAACACTGGAATTGTAGGAGAGAGATAGGTTATGATGAGCTTTGAATGCCAACCAGAGAATTTTGTACTAGATGCTGGAGGCAGTTGGGAAACATCTGTTGAGTGTGTGTGTGGTAGGGTGATGTGATGATACCTGAGCTTTAGGAAAATCACTTCAGTGGCTGAATGGAGGATAGATTAGAATAGGGAGAGACTTGAGGAAGGCAGATGTACCAGCAGGCTATCGCAATAATCCAAGTGTGAGGTGATAAGAGCCTGCACTAGAGCGATAGCAGTCAGAGGAGAGTAGAAGGCATATTGTGAGATATTGTAAAGGTGAATCAGCAGGCCTTGGCAATAGGTGGGATATGATGGTGGAAGAGGTGTGTGTGAGTGAGAGAGAAAGTAAGGAATCCAGGAAGACTCCAAGGTTGGGAGCTTGAAAGACTGAGAGAATGGTGTTGTCCTGGATAGTAATGGGGAATGTAGGAGTAGGACAGGGCTTCAGAGTAAAGATAAGAAGTTGCTTTTTGGATATGTGGAGTAAAGTCATCTAATTTATTATTTTATTAACAAATTTAATTGTTAATATTAAAAGAACATTATTAGTACAGTTGTTATTAGTTCATAAATCTTTTACTTTATTAAAGATTTTTGTGTTTTGTTTCTTATCAGATCATGGTATATCTCATTTCTCTCTAGTTCTTATAGCTTTGTTTCTGTTGCTCTGTCATATAGCTATGTCTAACTCTTTGTGAGCCCCTATTGGTGCATTTTTGACAAAAATACCGGAGTATTTTGCTATTTCCTTCTCCAGTGGATTAAGGCAAACAGAGGTTAAGTGACTTGTTTACATCCCACAGTTAGTAAGTGTCTGAGGCTAGATTTGAACTCAGGTCTTCGTGACTCCAGACCCAGCACTCCATCCACTGAGCCATCTAACTGTCTCCAAGGCACACATAGGTTAAGTGACTTGTACAGGGTTACACAGCTAGTAAATGTCTGAAGCTGAATTTGAACTCAGATTTTCCTGACTCCAGACCCAGTGCTTTATCCACCAAGTCATCTAGCTACCTCTTAGGTATCTTAAGTTACCTACCTCTTAGTTTTTATAGCTTACTGATCCCCAAATTACTTCATACTTTTATTATTTATATGTCTTTATACACATATATACAACTCACATAGATGTCTATATATAATACATAATTATGTGTCTATATATACACACACATATAAGTATCTATATATTTGAAATTACATATATAATATACATATTATATATAATCTAATAATGCATTGCCAGAGCTGGCTCGGTGTTTGGGAGGCTCTGAAGAAAAGTTTGGGAGAGAAGAGGTAATAGACTGACTACCAAACTGAGCCATTGTGCTGACCTCATTGTTATATGCTTGTGAAACACGGACAGTCTACCAGTGCCATGCCAGGAAACTGAAGCGCTTCCATTTGAACTGTCTTAGGAAGATTCTGGATAAGGTACCAGACACTGAAGTCCTTACTTGAGCTGAATTGCCAAGTGTCCAAACTATGCTTTAGACAGTGCAACCCCAATGGGCTGGCCACGTTGTTCTAATGCAAAATATACACTTGCCAAAAAGACTGTCTTATGGAGAACTTGCATGGGGCAGGCGATCACATGATGGTCAGAAGAAGCAATACATGGACACACTGAGGATCTCTCTCAAGAACTTTGGATTTGACTGTTCAGCATGGAAGACACTGGTATAGGACCACTCAGCATGGCGTGCCGACATCAGAAAGGGTGCTGTGCTCTTTGAGCAAAGCAGAATTGGGATAGCACAAAGTAAACATAGGATGCACAGATTTGGAGTGTCCATCCCAAATATTCACATGGACTATCTTTGCCCAAGCTGCGGTAGAGCATCCCGAGCTTGTGTTGGTCTGATTGGCCAGTCGGATACACTGAAATTTCATTTTATCATGGTGATGTCATATTGTTCCTCTTCAAAGACAAAGGACAACAACCAAAAAACCATATAATATAGACACTCATAGACATATATATATATATATAATGTATAGATTCATATATTGCTTCAGTTAGCATGATTACTCACCAATAGGTTGAGCTTGCTTGGCATTCTACACACAGAGCTCAAACTGATTTCTGATTGAAATAATAGAACTACTTACCACTGAGCAGCAGAGAGGACAGGCAGATCTTGTGCATAGAATTGGTATAAACTTTGCAGAAAGGACTAGCTACATAGATGAATAATTGCCCTGGAATGTGGCTGTGTTTCCTTCATGGAGCAGAATGTTAAACATTAAGAAGCTAAACGTGTTCTTAGATGATACTTTTCATGAACAGGCCTGTATTTTGAGTAGTGTCCAAATGACACATGCTAATTAGCCCTTATTCTTCAGCCTTTTGATGCATTTCTGTAAAATGTGGACTTTGAGCAGGATGCAAGTAAATCAGCAGTAAATTACTCTGAAGCAAAATACTGTAAACTTTTCTAGCTGAAAGGACCAAATTACTGAGATGCAAAGCTAGTTACCTGCTTCATTAAGAAATATGAGTGCAAACAATTTTTATGAAAAAATTATGGAAAGCAATTGGCTAGAGAGTGATTGCAGAGGTTAATCTGTGTACTAATTGCCTTGTTTAGGACGTACAGCCAAACCAGATTCACCAATCATTTCTACTTTAAGTAAATGATGCAATATTATGGCAATTAAAGTATGATTCATTTTTTTCCACTGTGTTTTTGCATTAACTTAAAAATGATCATTTGGGCTTAATCCAAATCAAGGAAAAATATACAGCATCTAAATTAAGCCTTTACCTTTCAAGTATTTTAAAGCATTTTTTGAATATTTAGCATACTGTATACTATAATTCAGTATCTCATCCCTGAACTGCTGAGCTTAAAAGATATTTTCATAAGACAGACCTTCTTCACAACCCCTTTTATTTACACTACCGGTCATTATTCTATTGCATGTGACATTACAGCCATTTTTACAGTAACAAATTATATGTGGGTGCAAATTATAACTTTCTGGTGCAGAACAAGGCAAGCAATTGTATAGGGAAATAGAAGACCTGAGAAATAGGAACCTTTGGATGCAGCAAAAGCAAGCAAATTATGGAGAGTTGATAAACTGAGAAATTCTTTCTCAGAGACTCAGAGTATAAGGATGATTTCCAACAAGATTTCTCTTTTCTTTCCTGGAAATGTCCATCAAGTATAGCAAAAAGATTATGGCTGAAGTTTCTGGCCAGTATAGTTGGGAAGAGCTTCATAGCTAGTGAATGTCTGTCCATTAAAATACCCAGAACATTTTCAGAATGTCTGTCTAGGCATTCCTCAGTATGGGGGATCAGGAGGGTGTATCCCATCCTTTTTTTAAAAAATTAATTGTCTAGTTGATAATAAGTTGGGAGCACAAATGGATCTTTTTATTAATAGTGGTAGAAAGCTCTCATCCTCTCAAAGATGAGAACCTTAGAACCTTGATTAGTAGTTAGCCATCATCTGGGGCTTCATTCCATTGATTACTAAGGAAGTCACTCTGTGGTGAGATAGAAGTGAGGTACCACATTTTTTTTGTCTTGTCCTATACCTTATTCTTTGAAGCCAGGTGGATGGTTTTATTTTTATCTCTATTAAAATTTGTCTTGTCAGATATGGCCCACTGATCTAACCCAGGCTTGACCCCGGGTTGAATTTGGCTCTTGGGCAGTTATCTACTTACCCCTCTTCTAGCTCACTGTGTGCATTTTAGATCTTAACTTTGACATGGTTAATTTCATTGGCAAATGTGATTAAGTATGAAGTCTAGACCTTCATCCCAGTCTTTTATCAAAATCTTGAATAGCACTGGGCCAATAACAGATTCTTGGGGCATTCCAGTAGAGATACTGCTCAAATGATAGACGGATTTAGTGAATGAGGTTTTCAGTTCACTTTACAAACATTGTCTCATTTGATCTTTATGAACCTATTGGTTGCTTACTGATATTATTCCCATGTTACAGATGAGGAAACTGAAATTGAAAGATTAAGTGATTTAATGCTTATGATCAAAAAAGCTTGTAGGTTTCAGAGGCTGTATTTGAACCCCGTTTCTTCTGACTTCAAGCCTTTTACACTTTGCTCTGTATTATTCTGACTCTTCTAGTTAACACTGATCATTTCTGTTTCATCATTGATATTTTGTCATTTCAATCAAGTTTAATCCACTTAAAGCTATACTGTACTAAGTCCATCTCTCTCAATCCTGTATACAGTCTGGGTATTGGAATACTGTACTAGGGAAGAAGCCACAATGCTCATTTTACCAGTCCCTAAGAGTTTTGGTTTAGTCACCTCTTATTTATTGTATCCCATTATCATTAAATTTTTTTTTTTGCTCTGACTTGATCATATAGTTGTAGATTCTTTCTCTCTCTTTCTCTGCAGATTGCCATAGACTTCTGTGTTAGTGCCTATAGGTGAGACAAAAGGTCTCATGCAGAAAACCCGAGAAACCAATTTTGGCCCATGGATGGAAAGGATGTAAGACCTATTCTGGAAAGAGATATCTTGAGAAGAAGGGACAGAACAGGTCTTATTTAGTGGGACTGCTCTCGTAGCATTGAAAACAGATGTAAAAAATGTCAGCATTGACTCACATACCTAGGAACATGAAGAAGTTAGTTTAAACCTACAAAAAGCTAAGAAGGGGACAGTCTTATAATGGTTTAATATATCTAACAATTTTCTTCATATGTAGACATGTCTGTGTGTGTGTGTATGTATGTGTGTGTGTGGAAGAGAACCTTTAAGCTCATGAATAACTCCAAATGGTATCTGGTATAAGATAGCATGCTGATAAGGGCAGTAGGAGGGTCTATGACATTGGTAAACAGGGGTCTGGTTGACTATGTAGATTTTTCAGGGCTAACGGAATTGTTTGCTACCCAATGACTGCAGACCATTCACAAGAATTTGTTAAAAATTATTTCCTATTGAAAGTTGTCTTAACCTCAAACTAGAAGGTGAATTTGGCTACCTATTATTGATACAGGACTTCCCCCACCCTGAGTTTTGACTGTTCCAAGGTCCTGTCTCTGGGTCTCTTGATATATATTTTAACTCTTGAAGTATGTACTAATATGCATAGAGAATAATAGTAATTGGAGGTATTACAGGATATTACAGGATAACATGTACAACCTGGTTTAAATTTATTTAAATAGTCCCATTGAGATACTATTTCACATTTTAATGAGGTTCACTGTATATGCATTTAATTCTTTTAAAAGTAACATTAATGCACCAGAGCATAGTATATTATATGGAAATTATATTCTGCTGTAGCTTTGGTTGTTATTTATTATTAATCTTGAATTAATAATAGTATTGAATTGGCTAATGTAGGTATGTCTCAATTTAAGAAACTATTATATGGAAATCTAAACAGAAAACAAGAAAATGTCACTATTGGCATCTCAGAATATTCACTATATAAAAAAGGTCACTTTAAAGAATAACTTATTTGGTTCACATTTATCTCTTCTGTGTGATCAAGGGGTAAAGATGGTGAGAGAAACAAAGTTAAGGTGTTTAGGAACAACTGCTGGTTGAAGAGAAATTAAATATAAATTCTGAAATTATCATGGAAAGCAAATGAAAGCATAAGCTATTTTATGAAAATTAATTTTATAAAATGTTTTATTGTAATCTTTTTATCATTTTCATTGCCAAATATATTCCTCTTTACATCCCTTCTGTTACAAAGACTAAAAATCAGTAAATAAAGCTGAGAAAAAACATTTCACCAGAACTAACTAGCATATTAATCAAATCCAGGGGTGTGTTAGAGCTCTAACTCACTTGGGAAAGCTGATTATTAAATTTTCAGTGTGAGCATTTATATCTCAGAAATAAGCAATTGTAACAAATCAGGACTTGATTAATTGTTTTGTTGATTTCTAAACTTATGGAAGTGTTAATAATAGCAATTAAACTTAAGTGTGTGGATACATTCCCCTCTTACCCCTCAGAACCTGGTCGTTAAACATTAACACACCCCTGTAATTGCTCCATGATCATTGCTTGAATTCATTAGGAATACATAGAAAACTCAGAAAATGAAGTCATCATTAGACTAGAGTTCTGGTGACTGTAGGCTAATAAGAATAATAATGAAATTCACTGACATAGAACTTTAAGGTTGGTGAAGGCTTTACATTGTCTCATTGGAACCTCACCACAAACCAGATCAAACCTGACAGAATGTGCATTATGTATTGTTCCACATTCATAGAAGACTTCCTCTGCCCCCTCAAAGAAGGAAATTTTCTCATTATTTCTTTGGGAAAATCTAACTTTTAAGGAGCAAATCTATTGGAGTATGGTTTAATAGCTAGCACATAAAACTAAGTTAGGAGACTTGTTCAGGTCCTGATTTTTCTGCTTATTAGTGGAACAAATTATTTCTTACATAATAATAACAATTCTTGCACTAACTCTCCCCATAGGACTGTTATGAGAATTAAACTAATTCATGCAGAAGAAAGGCATGTAAGTATCCATACTATATGGTACTTTTAAAGAATATAAAACAAGTAAATTAAGTAAAGGTAAAACCAAATTGAGGCAACTCAATGGCATAGTGGACTGAGTGCCCGGGGCTGGAGTCAGAAAGACTCATCTTCCTGAGTTCGAATCCAATCTCAGACATTTACTAGCTGTGTGACCCTGGGCAAGTCAATTGACCTTATTTGCTTCAGTTTTCTCATCTGTAAAATGAGCTGGAGAAAGAAATGGCAAACCACTCCAGTATCTTGGTCAAGAAAACCCTAAATAGGATCATTAAGAGTTGAACATGACTGAAAAAGACTGAACAACAACAAAAAATTATTTTTGATGTTCTTTGTAACTGAGAACATTCCTCACCTTGTTTATTTCTTTCCTTCATTGTTATCTCCTATTCCAACTTCTATAAAAAGTCTATGAGGAAATGTCCTTATTCTTGATATTGAGAGCTTGATTTGCTGAATGTCCACTGGGTGCAGAATGCTTTGGGAGGTACTTCTGAGTAACATATTACACTAAAAAACTGTGGCTTCAGTGATAGATTGCTGGGCTTTGAATCAAGAAAACATGAGCTTGAATCCTCCCTCTGATAAGAGTTGTATGACTGAAAAAATCACCTATTACTCTCAACCTCAGTGTCATAATCACAAAATGGGAATATTGATAGTAGTTCCTTCGTAAGGTTATTGTGAGGACCAAATAAGATAATATCTGTAAAGATCCTTGTAAACTTTTCAAGTGTTAAATAAGTATTATCTCTTATTACTATTCTAACTGTAAATACAAGTATTTCTGCTGTCAACCAAAAAATAAAACCCAACAACACCTTTTCCTTATATTGATGATAAGTAGCTAATCTTGATGTTAGCCAGCAACGAACGTGTAATCTTATTTTTTCAAATAAATTTATTTTCTCATTGTGTTTAAAAATATATATGATCTTAATATTATTAAAATTTAATAATAGCAGTTTTGTAAATTTCTGTTTCTTTTTAGAAGATTGGCATTGCCATGTTGAACTTAGCCATAGTTTAATTTTAGTGTTTATTTAACTGATTTGGTAGTCTTTGGAACATATTCCTTTTTGTATCTGTAGATACAAAAGTTTTATCTGTTTTGGAGTGGGGCCAGAGTTGGAAGACAACTCTCCATGCAAATGCTTTCCTTGGTCATCTTGGTTACACAGTTAGCTTGAAATTTTTTAATCTGTTGCTGTTCTGGTGTAGCCATATTTTGAGAGCCATGCCAACTCTTACTCTTTGCCATCCATTGTTTTATGAACTTGAAGAAGTGGATGGATTATAACTCATTGGGGTGGCTAGGACAGATTCCTATCAGAAATGATAAGTATAGACTAATTCAGTGCAGCAACTTTCAATTATAGAATTTTATTTCTTTGGAAGAAAGTTTTACCTTTCCTTTCCATCTAAAACGAAATCTCTGAAGCCTTTTGTCTGCTCACAATTCATAATTTTCTGCTTAACAGGATCAGGGGTGTTGCCTGTGCAGTATCAAAGAATTTAGACAACAAGTTTATTGGCATTATTTGAAAGACTTTTGAACAAAGACCATCAGCTGAGTCTATGTCCTTCAGAACTGTCTTGAGACGTAGTACACTAAATTTTAGCATCAGAAATACTTATTGGTCACTTGGCAGTTCATCCTACCTGTAAGCTCTAGTAGGAAAGGATTCTGCATTAGAAAAACTCTTAGCATACAAACACAAGTAACTGGAGTTTGAACAGAAGTTAACGGAGTTATAGAGTTTTATGAACTGTACAGATATTTTGGATAATAGTGCTGATGTACCCACTAAAGTGGGAACTTGCTAAAGAATAAAACAAAAATGCAGGTAGCAGTCTTTTGGTATGCTGAATTTTTAAACATTTAAAATTCAGAAACTCTCTAAAGTCTTCCTTTTCCTAGGGATACAGTATAAAGGAATACTTGGAATATAAACATCTCTACCCTCCAAAAATCTAAACTTTAAAGTCCTACTACTACTGCTGATAAGGAGTTGGAATCTGTTTGAATACTACAACAAATAGTATTGAAATTAAACTGAGAAAAATTTTGCATTTTATTCTTCACAATAAACAATGAAGTTACATTCTTTCTAATATGAATTGATCTACCTTACACTCAAGAAAAAAGTACCTTTGATTTTCCAGTTGACATTTTCTCACAAAACTGTAATACTGTAATGGAGACATTAATATGGTTCTGATGATTTCTGTTTATTATACTAATCAACACCAACAATGAATTTGTTCCTGAATAACTATTATGTATAGGACAATTAAAAAAACCTTTTTTAATGTGTAGAATACGTTTTACTTTTTTTGAGTGCTAGAGATGGAAAAAAGAGACTATAAATACTGGTCTCTTCTCTGGAGAGGTTTATGATCTAGTTGGAGGAATAAAATATGCATGTCAAAATAAACATAGTTATGGAGGTTAAGATCCAGAGGTCTAGATAAGGCACAGTACCTCAGGAATTCAGAGAAAGGAAGGATCCTTGAGGACCAGGAAAGCCTTTATTAAGTCAAATCTAGTCATCAAAATTTTGTGAAGGGAATTATTTTGGGACAGGTACTGTGCTAAGTCCTGAGGATACAAAGAAAGGCAAAAATAGTCCCTGCTTCCAAGGAACTCATACTCTAACATGCTATATACATATATACACATGCTATGTGTATATGCTATATACATGCTATATACATATACACAATATGTTCTGGCAGATTGGAGGTAATCTCAGAGGGACAAGATTGAGGGAGGATCTGGGATGGGTATGTCATACAGAAGGTAAGATTTAAGCTGAGTTTTGAATGAAGCCAAGGAATGGAGGAGGCAGAAGGGAGAAAGGAGAATGAGGGATGCTTGGAAAAGGCAGCTGCCTGTTTTTATTATATATTTGTGAAAAGGCAAACAGGAGCTGAAGTGTGATGTGAGAGGAGTAACAGAGAAGTAGTGTTACTGTATTATAATTTATGGAGGGAACAATAAAGTATAAAAATACTGTAAAGATAGGCAGAGGTCAGTTTGGGAAGGATTTTAAAAGCTAAACAGTATTTGTTATTTAATTCTGCTGTTAATAGGGGGTCAGTGCAGTCTCTTGAACAGGAGTGACGTGGAAGATCACTTTGGTTATTGATCTGGAGAGAGACTTAAGTCAGATGAACTAAGCAGAATGGTACAGTAACAGTCCAGTTGTAAAGAGATGAGAGCCTGTACCTGGATAGCAGGTATTTCAAAGGAGAGAAGAGAATATAAACAAGATATGTTATGAAAGTAGAAAAGACAGGACTTGGCAAAAGGTTATGTATGTGGGTTGGACAAAGAGTGAGAAGTTGAGGATGATGTAGGTTTTGAGCCTGGGCGAACAGAAGGATGTTGGTGGCCTTGAGGGGAACAGGAAAATTCAGAAGAGGGGGAGGATTTGGGGGGGCCAATATTGAGTTTTGTTTTGGACATGATGAGTTTAAGATTTTTTGGGACATCTTGGTCAAGTCATGAAAATAGGTCAGTCAGATTTAGTTTTATAGAAAAACTTCAAATATCAACAACAGCGAAAGAAGATTTACCCCAAAACTAACTGAACAAAAACATTCAGTTTTGAGCTGAAATCAAGCATGGAATGTTTCAACCCAAAGGTTGAAACCTTTTGGAAAATTATGACAGTGAAAATGGAATTATAATGGAAGTCTTTCTGCTCTGTAATTTTATAGTGTTCCAAACAGTATATCATCTCACTTTGCATTGTGTTTACTTAATTAGATGCTTGAAATATGGAAAGCAATATTTAGAAGAAAGTAGAAACACAATTTTTATGAGAACTAAGCAGTATAAACAGAAAAAGATAAATTCAGGTGGCTTTATATTTTAATCATACAAATCATCACTCTGCTAGAGAAAGTGAAATGAGTCTTTTGCAATCTTTTCGATCTTCTTGTCTCTTATCACTATACTAACGGTTTATGTTCTAAAAGCACAAGACTAAGTTCAGTGACAAAGAAAAGAAGAGAAAATAGGCAGTATTTCTAGATTCCTTTACCACTAGAGGAGAGTCATGAATTATAAGGATAAGAAAGGGCTTGAGCTTGGAATGTCTCTCCAGAATTGGAAATTTTCTTTTAAAAATTAATTTATTTATTTGTTTTCAACATTCACATCCACAAGGTTTTGAGTTCCAGATTTTCTCCCCCTGCCCTCTCATTCCCCACTTCACGATATAGCCTATACATATACATTCATATTAAAAATGTTTACACATTAGTCATGTTATAAATAAGAATTAAAACCAATGGGAGGAACCACAAGAAAGAAAAAACAAAGAAACAAAAAAGAAAGCAAATAGTATGCTTCAATCTGCATTCAGAGTCTATTAGTTCTTTATCTTGGTATGGATAGCATTTTCCTTCTCAAGTCCTTTGTACTTGTCATGGATCATTGCGTTGCTAAGAAAAACTGAGTCATTCACAGTTGACCATCATAAGATGTTGTTAATACTATGTACAGTGTTTTCCTTGTTCTGCTTGTTTCACTTTGCATTCATTTGTACAAGTCTTTCCACGTTTTTTTGAAGTCTGCCTGCTCATAATTTCTTATGGAACAATAGTATTCCTTTACATTCATATGCTACAACTTGTTGAGCCATTACCTAATTGATGGACATCCCCTCAATTTCTAATTTTTGGCCACCACAGAAAGAACTGCTATAAATATTTTTGTACATGTGTCTCCTTTTCCCATTTTTATGATATCTTTGGGATACAGATGTAGAAGTGGTATTGCTGGGTCAAAGAGTATGCACATTTTTATAACCATTGGGCACAGTTCCAAATTGCTCTCCAGAATGCTTGGATCAGTTCATAATTCCCCCAACAATGCATTAGTTTTCCAATTTTCCCATATCTCCCAACATATAGCGTTTTCCTGTTTTTTTCCTGTTAGTCAATCTGACAGACATGATGTGGTACCTAAGAGTTGTTTTGATTTGCATTTCTCTAATCAGTAGTGATCTAGAGCATTTTTCTTCATCCAAAAACTATCTGTTCATATCCTTTGACCATTTATCAATTGGGAAATGACTTGTAGTCTTATAAATTTGACTTCATTCTTTGTGTATTTTAGAAACGAGGCCTTTTTTATCAGGTTGTAGAAATTGTTTCCCAGTTTTCTGCTTCCCTTCTAATCTTGGTTGCATTGGCTTTGTTTGTGCAAAAACTTTTCAATTTAATGTAATCACAATTATCCATTTTGCACTTCATAATGTTCTCTATTTCTTGTTTGGTCATAAATTCCTCCCTTCTCTATAAATCTTACAGGTAAACTATTCCTTTTTCTCTTTGCTTATGATATTAGCCTTTATTTTTAAATTGTGTACACTTTTGACTGTATCTTGGTATACTGTTTAAGATGTTGTTCTATGCCTATTTTCTACCATATTATTTTCCAGCTTTCCCAGCAGTTTTTGTAACAAAGTGAATTCTTATCCCAGATCCTGGCATCTTTGGATTTATCAAACAGTAACTTACTATAATCATTGACTACTGTGTCTTGTGTACCTAACCTCTTCCATCTGATTACTCTATTTCTTAGTTTTGATGATTGCTGCTTTATAATAAAATTTAAGATCTAGTATGGTTAGGCTACTGTACTGTTAATTATGTTAATGAGAGTTAAAAATCTTCCCCTTCCATTAATGGGCCTGCTCCTTAAGCGAAGCTTGACTAGGGGAGATTTGTTTTCTTAGAAGGCCCACACCTTTTGTTAATTTCTAATGAGGTCCTGGTTCTCAAGGGTTGTGATGCCCTCTGGCTCTGAAAAGTGTATATGTACTCTGAGGTTTTGTTTTTGGGCTTACTCATTGAAAGTGTTTGTTTGGCTAGAGGAGAGTCTGGGCAGCCACTAAGGAGCCCCTCATCCTTTGAAAACTCAGATGCTGGTGTTTCTCCCTCTGGTAACTATGTATGTATGTCATGGTCAGTCAGTTGGAAGCCCTGTCTGTTGGTCTTTATTTCTGTGTTTGTATTTTCTCTGAAGTTCAGGGTGCTGCCTTTTCCCCGTGAATTAAGTGAATGATACACATGCTTGATTAAAGTAGATTGTTGACCCCTCAAAAGTTGCTTTCCTTTTAGAAAAGCAGATCTAAGAACCTGTACTGCAGGCCCTCCTGTGTATGTCAGGGTCCTTGCTGGTATAGCCTCCTTCTCTTGCATTTCTTTTCATGAATTTCCTTGATATTCTTGCCCCTTTTTTCTTCCAGATGAAATTTGTTGTTATATTTTCTAGTTCTACAAAATAATTTTTTGATAGTTTGGTTGGTATGGCACTAAATAAGTAGATTAATTTAGGCAGAATTGTAATTTTTATTATATTAACTTGGCCTACCCACGAGCAACTCATATTTTTCCAATTATTTAGATCTGACTTTATTTGTATGAAAAGTGTTTGGTAGTTGTGTTCATCAAGTTCCTGGGTTTGTCATGGTGGGTAAACTTCCAAGTATTTTATAATGTCTACAGTAACTTTAAATGGGATTTCAGAGTTGGAAATTTTCAATGAATCCTCTGATCCTGAAGATGATGTGTCAGAGTTTTCAGGATTCTAAGGGACCTCAGAGTCTTTCTAATCCAATCTGTAACTTCTATTCCCGGAGAGACTCAACAAATAATCCTACAGCCTTTGCTTGATGGTTTCGAGTGAGAGGGAACCCCATATTTCCTGAAGCAAGCCCATTCTATTTTGGGACACCTCGAATTGTTCAAAAATTTTCCTTATATCAATCCTAACTCTGTTTCTTTGGTGTTTCTTCCCATTGCAAACAAAGCTTAATTGTTCTTCCACATGACAGCCCTTCACATAGTTTTGAAAAATAGCTATCATGCTTACCCCTGAAATTTCTCTTCTTTGTGTTTCACATTCTCAGTTCCTTCAACCAATCCTTGTATGTCGTGAACCTTCATCTCCTCCACCTTACTGGTTACTCTCTGCATATGCTATAGCTTAGCAGTAGTCTTCCTAAAAGTACATATGTACATAGTCATGAACATAATGCCTCAGATGATCTGGGAGGCAGTACCATATAGTGGCAGGAACACTGACTCTGGAATCAGAGGACCACTTAACTCTTTTGGTTTTCAGTTTCATAAAAGGCAGAGTTAGATTACATGACCTCAGAGTTCTCTTCCAGCTCAAATCTATGACTTTGATCTCTCTAGTCCAGAAATGTTTTATTCTCTTAGCCTAATTCTCTATAGCTTAAGATCACAGTGTTTTCTTGCATGCCACATCAACCTATCTACTAAAATATAGACTGATTTTTAGAGGCGTCAGGCTATAGTTTGGGAACATCAAAAGAGAATAGTCTACCAACCACTTCATTAAAATACAATTTTGGCAATCTTATTGAATGTTAGATAGAATGTCAGATAAACTGGTTATAGCATGATGTTTCTGTAGTCAGAATTTTTAATAGGAAAAACCTCCAAAACTTCATTTTTCATTCTTGGAAAAGAAAGAAAATGGATTGTAGGAAAGTGGGGAGAAAATGTTTACTGTTAATAGGAATGTCTTTTGGAATAAAGGCATTCCTTTAATCAAAAAATATTTATACGTTTTGGGAGTTCAGACTTTTGAAATCTACTCTTTAAAAAATGTGCTTTAAACGTTGTATCTTTTTAATGTGGCAGAATTAAAAGCTCATTTAAGGAACTTTTTTTGTTCTTTTTCTGTTTAATCCAGGAGTTTCAAGGTCAGGATGAAAGGCAAAATAATGGATGAGAAACAAAGGTTTTAGAATGTTAGATGTAGAAGCTTTAATTAAAGGATGATGCCAAAGTGACTAGTTCTCCAGATTTTAAACAAAGCTAGTTAATTCCATAGTAATTCTCCTGGAATAATGCTCTAGTGAACTGGGATATTTTATTCCTAATAAGGCAGCATTATGTGCTGTTAATTAATAGTGGTGCATTCATTTGTCTGCCACACTGAAATAAAAATGATACTTAAAAATATAGTTTTTTGGCATCATCATCATCAAAAACATGTGAGCACCACATCTGCTCATAACACTGCAATTGTTAAACACTCTACTGATCGCAGTTAATGGCCATAGTACCCTTGTCTCTCTCAGAGTTTATAATCCAAGAGAGATACCACTAATGTGATGTGGGCAGCAAAAAGGACATAAAACCACTGAAAAAAACACTGAACAAAATATAAATTAAATTAATGAAGTATTGGCTCTATGAGAAGAAGAATGATGTCTTGGGGTGGGAGGAGAAGGAGGGTGGCAATCGTGGGAGCTGACTGTTGAGGCTGATTGGGCTAAATGAGGAGATTCACTTCCTCTTTTCCAGTGTGTTAGGAAAGGATACATAGAGAAATGTGGATTTAAGGAACCAACTAAAATAATAAAGAAAAATTCTCGTTCCATGAGTGTTCCGTAAGTGTAATAGAATTCCAGGACTTTGAGCAAAGACTCAAAATGAGAATGTAATTCTGTAGAGAGGGTAGTGGGCAAATTTACTTATGGGTGAAAAAAATGGGAAGGGACATGAAATGAGAGAGATGAAGTCTGAGCTATCACAAAAAAAAAGTTTATGGAGGATGGATTGGTGTGAGGAGAGACTTGAGGCTGAGAGACTGTTTGGAAGATTATTTTGGAATAGTCCAGATAAGAGGGTAACAGCATGTGAATTAAATGGCTGTAACACTTGAAAGAATTGAACATATAGGAAAGATGTTGTGAAGTTAAGAGTAATAAGATTTGGCACCTGATTCGGATATGAGGTGAGCAAAAGTAAGGACTGTAGGATGACAAATTTGGAGAATGATGGTGCCCTAGACAGTAAGTAATACGAAGGTTGAGAAGAAGGAAAAATTTGAGGGGTTCTATTTTGGACATGTTGGGTTTGAGATACCTATGGGTCATACAACTGGAGGTGTCCTACAGACCATTGGTGATGAAAGGCTAGAGTCTCTCAGGGGGATGTCTAGGGCTGGTTGCATAGATCTGAATCATCTGCACAGGGATGATAACTAAACCATTAGAACTGTTGAGATCAACAAGTAATATAGAGAGAAAAGAGAAGAGAGCTGAAACTAGAGACGGGGGGGCACTCAAGAATATTAGCTAAACATGCAGGTAGGGAGGAGGAATTTAGCGAGGAGATTGTAATGGTTTGTATGAAAAGATACTAAAGCTTGGACTAAGGTTTTTGTGGCAGTGGGAAGGAGAAGGTGAATTTAGGGACTATTTTGAAGTAAAAGAGAAATGAATCAACAGGCAGTCTCAAGTGGCAGCTCTGTGCCAGGCACTATATTATGACAAAAACAAAAGTGATATAATCTCTGCTTCATTACACTTTGTTAGTATTTCTTCTATGGCATTTCTTATATTCTGCTTTGTATTTCAGTTATTTCTACACTTGTCCTTTTTGTTACACTGATCTCCCCTCAGAAAGAAGAAATGGACTTTTCATTCGAAACAAAACTAGGAATAATTGATTGGCAGCCTCAACGTAGGAGAATTAATTTAGCATTATGTAGTGAAAAGAATACTGATGATTGTCCTGGAAGTCAGGAGGACAGGGGTTCAGACCCTGGCTGTGATGCTAATTAAGCAGTGTGACTTTGCTCCAGTCAGAATATCTTTGTACTTTGGATTCTCTGTTTGTAAAAGAGGGGATTGGATAAGCAAAAATTCTCCCCAAGATCCTGTTTAGCTATGAGAATATCTGATTTTGGAGTGACCTTAGGAAAGACATTTCAATTTCCTCATCCATAAAATGAGTGTAAGAATACTTTAAATATCTCCTAGACTGTGAGGAAAGTGTTTTACAGATCTTAAAATGCTATGGAAATGCGAGGTGTTTGGAGAACATAGGTAAATTTCTCAATTTTGGAATTAATTTCAAAGTAAAGAAAATACAAAAAGTAATTAGTCCTCCCTGCCCCCATTCCCCATTAGTTACTATACTTTTGGCTTATTTTGAATGCAATCCAAAAACAGCAATGAAAGCCTTTAGAGGTTTTCTTACAGTGTTGTATAATTCAAAGCAACTTGTTATTCCCTAGCTAACTAGATGCTGTATTGTTCTGTTATCTAAGCATTGGATTATCTGAACCCAGTCGATTCAAAGCCTCTTTTTCCCCAGTCCTTCAATTTCAAATTGAATTGTTATTGTATTTCTAAGACTCCATCCACTTAAAAATAGATGTTGCCTGAATGATGGGTGTGAATCAAAATATTAGCCCCTGACTTATCAGTGTGGGCTGCCCAGAGATAGACAATTAATCTCACTTATTTTTGACCGCCAGAGAAACATCAGATAACATTCGCTCTTATTGGTCACTGCCTTTGCTCTCTATTCAAACTAGTTGATTGAATACAGTCATGTCCACATCATATTAGAGAACTCTCCCAAGGTTATTTCTGCTTCTGCCTCTGCCTCAAGGTCATTTCTGCTTGTGAAACACAGGTTTTCAATTAGGGCCAGTAATGGAGCATTATCACCAATTATTTTTCCTTGAAAGCTCTTTTCTAAGCCTGAGGTTTGGGTTTATTTTTTTTTTTAGCCTTTATAGCTCAGACTACTGGTCTCCATTTATGATTTAATAATGGTGGAAAGTTTTGCAATTTTTTATAAGCTTCTAATGACTTGTGGTGATTGGAAGCCTTTAAAATAAAAAAAATGTAAAGGATAGTCCTATATTTCTAATAAATGGCAGGTATATTAATGCCTTAAATTATATGTATTTTTTTAATTGAATTGAATGCTACATCTTTTTTCCCCTTTGTTTTGAGGATGCAACATTCATTAATACTATTATCCATATGTGCAGTTGTAATTCACAGAGAAGCAATGAGGACAGTTTAATCATTTTAAGTGCTGATGACTGTTAAGCATGGTAAACACAGGCTGGACTGGACAGGGTAGTATGGTGATCAAAGTATCAGTTCAAGGCCATTGTGTAACCAGCAGCCTTTTCTACTTTTTCTGCCTATGAAAAGCACCTTTGGTTCATCGGTCTTGTGCCTGTCAAGTGACTACTGTGTGCCAGTCAGTGTATTCATGCATTCTGTATTTTTTCTTTTTTTTTATTAATTTATTTGTTTTCAGTTTTCTACAATCACTTCCACAAGTCTTAGATTTTTCTCCCACTCCCTCTCTCTTCCCTCCCTGAGATGGCATGCAACCTTATATGGGTTCTGCACATACATTCTTATTAAACACATTTTCACATTAGTAATGTTGCATAGAAGAATTAAAATGAATGGGAGAAACCATGAGAAAAATCCAAACAAAACAAAGTATAACACAAGAGGAAATATTGTGCTTCATTCTGCATTCTGGTTCCGTAGTTCTTTCTCTGAATGTAGATGGCATTTTGCCTCAAGAGTCCTTTGAGAATGTTTTAGGTCTTTGCATTGCTATGAAGGGCTAAGTCTACTAGAAAAATGCCTCGCACACTGTGGTTGTTGCTGTGTACAGTGTTCTCCTGGTTCTGCTCCTTTCACTCAGCATCAGTTCACATAAGCCCTTTCAGGCCTCTCTGAAGTCTTCCAGTTTGTCATCTTTTAGTATAATAATATTCCGTTATATTCAAATACCACGACTTCTTCAGCCATTCCCCAATTGATGGGCATCCCCTCGATTTCCAGTTCTTGGCCACCACAAAGAGTGCTGCTGTAAATATTTTTGTACATGTGGGACCCTTTCCCATTTTTATGATCTCTTTAGAATAAGTCCTAGAAGCAATGTTGCTGGGTCAAAGGGTATGCACATTTTTTTTTAGCTTTCTCTCTTGATTTGGGTTTTTTTTTTCTTTTTTTAATTAAATTATTTTATTTGTTTTCAGTGTTTGACAACCACTTCCATATATCTTAGATTTTTTCCCCTCCTTCCTCGTCATTCCTCTCTCCCTTCCCACTCCCTCCCTGAGATGGCATACAATCTTATATAGGCTCTACACATACATTCCTATTAAATACATGTTGCACAGAAGAATTAAAATGAATGGGAGAAACCATAAAACAAAACAAAACATAATAGAAAATAAAATGGTCTGCTTCTCTCTGTGGTCCAATTCCATAGTTCTTTCTCTGGATGTGGAAAGCATTTTGCCTCGAGTCCATTGGGAGTTTTTTAAGTCCTTGCATTGCAATGAGGTACTAAGTCTGCCAGAAAAATTCTTCGCACACTGTGGTTGTTGCTTTGTACAAAGTTCTCCTGGTTCTGCTCCTTTCACTCAGCATCAGTTCATTAAGTCTTTCCAGGCCTCTCTGAAGTCTTCCTGTTCATCATTTCTTATAGCACAATAGCATTCCATTACATTCATATACCACAACTTATTCAGGCATTCCCCAGTTGATAGGCATCTTCCTGATTTCCAGTTTTTGCCCACCACAAGGAGAGCTGCTGTAAATATTTTTGTACACATGGGACCCTTTCCCATTTCTATGATCTCTTTGGGATAGAGTCCCAGAAGCGACATTGCTGGGTCAAAGTGTATGCACATTTTTGTAGCCCTTTGGGCATAGTTCCAAATTACTCTCCAGAATGGTTGGATCAGCTCACAGATTTACCAACAATGAATTAGTGTTCCAACTCTCCCACATTTTCTCCAACGTGTATCATCTTCCTGTTTTGTCATGTTAGCCAATGTGGTAGGTATGATGTGGTACCTCAGAGTTGTTTTGATTTGCATCTCTTTAATCAATAGTGATTTAGAGAATTTTTTCATATGACAGCTTTTTTCATATGATAACTTTAATTTCTTCCTCTGAAAACTACTTGTTCATATCCTTTGACCATTTATCAATTGGGAAATGACCTGTATTCTTGTACATTGGGGATAAATGGAACTTTCCATAAAATAATAAACAGTATCTACCTAAAACCTTCAGCAAGCATTAAATGCAATGAGGATAAGGTAGACACATTTCCAGTAAGATTAGGGGTGAAACAAGGATGTCCATTATCACCACTGTTATTCAATATGGTACTAGAAATGTTAGCTTTAGCAATAAGAAAAGAAAAAGAAATTGAAGATATTAGAATAGGCAAAGAAGAAACTAAATTATCACTCTTTGTAAATGATGTGATGATATACTTAGAGAATCCTAGAGAATCAAGTAAAAAACTACTTGAAATAATAAACAACTTTGGCAAAGTTGCAGGTTATAAAATAAACCCAGATAAATCATCTACATTTCTATATATTGCTAACAAAGTCCAACAACAAGAGATAGAAAGAGAAATCTCATTTAAAGCTATGGTAGACACAATAAAATATCAGCGAGTCTAACTGCCAAAACAAACCCAAGGACTATATGAGTACAATTATAAAACACTTTTCACACAAGATCTAAGTAAATGGAAAAACATCAGTTGCTCATGGGTAAGCTAAGTTAATATAATAAAAATGACAGTTCTACCTAAATTAATTTACTTATTCAGTGCCATACCAATCAAACTATCAGAAAAATATCTTATAGAACTAGAAAAAATAATATCAAAATTCATCTGGAAGAACTAAAGGTTCAGAATATCAAGGAAACAAATGAAAAGAAATGCTAGGGAAGTTGGCCTTGCCCTACCAGATCTCAAATTGTGTTATAAAGCAGCAATCATCAAAACCACTTGCTATTGGCTAAGAAATAGAGATGTAGACCAGTGGAATAGATTAGGCACTCAAGACACAGTAGTCAATGAATATAACAATATATTGTTTGATAAATTCAAGGACCCCAGCTTCTGGGATAAGAACTCATTGTTTGACAAAAATTATTGGGAAAACTTGATAACAGTGTGGCAGAAACTGGGCATAACACCATACGCAAGAGTAAAGTCCAAATGCATGCATGCTCTTAGGTATAAAGGCTGATACTATAAACAAATTAAGGGAGCAAGGAATAGCGTATTGTCAGATTTATGGAGAATGGAAAAATTTTTGACCAAATCTGAGATAGAGAACATTATGAGGTGCAAAATGGATAATTTTGATTACATGAAATTGAAAAGATTTTGCACAAACAAACCCAGTGCAACCAAGATTAGGAGGGAAGCAGAAAACTGGGAAAGAATTTTTGTAACTAGTGTCTGTGATAAAAGACTCATTTCTAAAATACATGCATTCTGTGTTTAAAGCCATAACCTTTCTTTTCAGTACCTGTCATGGGCTCTTTTTACTGGGGTTCAAGAAAGACTTTCCTTATAGTATGGCTGTCTGCATTCCCCAGCTGTGCCATGTCACCTGAAGCTTCACTATGACCAAACACTTCTCTTTGAGTTGACTCACTTAAGTCATTCCATAACTGTTTTTCTTCCTCTCATCATTCCTCATCTGCTTGTGTTCAGCTGAGTGGACCTGGTTGTAGTAAAATATTACTTTTGACATTAATAAGTTAAATTCCTCCTGTTGTTGGCAATCTTGCTGGACAGATTTGAGGAAAAATATAATATATTATACTTATATTTTCATGCTACCTCCATAAAGAGTAATGTAGAAAGCAATGATTTTCATAATAGGAAAACAATTTTTTTTCATCTTTGGAAGTAGAGAGGGCTCCACAGGATTGGCAGATTCATACGAGCCAAAA
Organism: Notamacropus eugenii; assembly: GCF_028372415.1. NCBI lineage: Eukaryota > Metazoa > Chordata > Mammalia > Diprotodontia > Macropodidae > Notamacropus > Notamacropus eugenii. The sequence goes on along the minus strand of NC_092877.1, from coordinate 293,712,089 downwards.
TAAAATAGTGCTTCAGGGCAGTGTGATGTAGAGGGTAATATGCTGGGGTTGGAGTCAGAAAGATCTGTGTTCAAATCCCTTTAACACTTCCTAGCTCTGGGATGCTGAGCAAGTCACAGTCTCTTTGTGCTTCAGTGTCCTCATCTATAAAATGAGGGAGTTGGATACTCTGGCTTCTAAAATTGCTTCCATCTCTAAATCTATGATACTGTGTTCATAGGATGTGTTCAGCTGTAGTTCATAGGGGATCTGAGAGACTGTAATGTGAGAAGATAGGGAGTGGGCCAGCCTTGAAGTTAGGAAGACCTGAGTCTAAGTTCTGCTCCTGAAATACCGTAGCTACATGGCTGTGATCAAGACACTACATCTGAGTGCCTCTAGGCCCCCTGACAGTAAGTTGTTGATTTCTGTTGGTGCAGAGAACTGCCCTATGTTAATGAAGTCACAGATCTCCCATGTCCCTCAAAACATCTGCATGTCCATTCATACTGTTCTTCATATGTCCCTGTACAAAAGAGTGGAAAAATGAGGAGGGATGCATCAATTTGCCTCTTTTCTGGCTGTTCCGTGATTTGGATATAGACTAATAACTCTAAGTGCTTTTTTCTGTCATCTGCATTGCAATAAATAATAATAATGGATTTGGGAAGTTAGAAGGAGTTGATGAGAAATAAGATGGGTTCCCTAGTGCCCTGGATGTACTTAATTACTTCTCAAGGCTGTGGTGAAAGGGTGGGGAATAGAGTGAAATGTGTTTAACATGAGAGGAACGGAGTGTGGTGGGGAGGTAGACACATTGCTGATTGTTTTATTACATGTAGCTATTTAATAAGAATTAGAGGGATAAGGACCATGAATTCTTTGATATAGGGAACTCCCAGATGAGGCAAGTACCTCTACCAGTACAGTCAGCACCTTCTCAAAATGCAGATTTTCAGAGTTTCCTCCCTGGAGCAACGAAGGTTAGGACTTGACCAGACCTATGTACCCAGTGTGTGTTGGAGGCAGGAGATGAACTAAGTCTTCTTGGTTTTGAGGTACATTCTCTATCCACTATGGCCATACTGCCTCTCCATTTCATGGCCTTATGTAAAATGGCAACTGAGTATACACTTAATCATGGAGGAATATATTGCAAATTAATATGGAAAAGAAATCAAGTGTATTCCATTTGAAAAAGTATCTTTAGTTTAATTATGATTATGGGACATGATATACTAATGTCTTATAGTCCATCCATGGAGGAGAGCACAACAAAATTCTCATAATAGAATTTTACAACTAAATCTCTGTGAGTGGGATGAGGCTCTTGGGTCTGGTATGGAAAGTGGGTTTGCAGATTAATGAAATTCTTCCTTGCTATATTACTGTGACCTTTGGTTGTAAAGTTGGCCCCATAATTACACTCAAAGTCTTTTAATTATTGGTCTTCTGAGGCATTGCTTTGGAGTTGGACATATGGAGATCAGTGTCTACTGATTTCTGTCAGCATAAACTGGCAAGAGATATGTTTATTACTCAGTCACTCTTCCAAATCTGAGTTAAAGTGCCATGCTTAAGAGTAATCTGCACTTAAAATGATAAAAAAAAAAATCACAACTATCCTTGTTTTCTCCATTAAAGCCTCCTCCAAGGCTTCATGGAGGTAAGCCTGGTATGCCAGGGAAACTCAAACTCTAATAGTTTCTATGAATCTAGACAGAATCTTGACAGAGGCGCAATAACAGAGGGCTGGAAACCATAGTACAAAGACCATCTTCTAAAGCGTGGGGGGATTCTAGTCTTCATCAGTGAGGACTGATGATTGATTCCACCAATGGAATAATGGGTCCTTGACATCTTTGTTTACCTAGGTTCATTCTGATTTCAAAATAGTCTCTTCATTTCATTTAAAAGCAAACAAATAAACAAAATTACATTGGACAAAATTATTGTTAAAAACAAAAGAATGAGGAAGATTTGAGTTCTGTTGTGTTCTGCACTCTTGTCAGACCACATCTAGAATATTTTATCCAGTTCTGGATACTGCCTTTTAGAAGAAAGTGATATCAGGAACTAAAGTGGACAAAAATAGAAAAAGAAATGGAATAGAAACCAAAGTGGGAAAGAATGATAAAAATAAGGCAGTAATTATTCTCTTGACTATATTGTAAACTCTGTGATGACAGTGACTTGTCCTTTAATTATTTCTCTTTTTCAACACCTCCCATCAAAGAAGCCCACCAAACCAAAACATCATACTCTTGTACAGTACCAAACACTAAGTGTAGAAGTAGATAGAGTTCTGGGCCTGAAAGACTCATCTCCCTGAGTTCAAATCTGACCTTTGACACTTAATAGCCATATGACCCTGGGCAAGTCATTTCAACCTGTTCTCCTCAGTTTCCTCACCTGTAAAATGATCTGGAGAAGGAAAATGGCAAACCCCTCCAGTATCTTTGCCAAGAAACCCCCAAATTGGGTCACGAGAAGTCAGACATGACTGAAAAAGACTGAGCAACAGCAAGTAAATGGTTTTAGAAGGAATGCATAAGTGACTAATAAGGTTGTTGTTATACATTGTAAGAAAAATACGACTATGTTTTACAAATTTATGATGAGGCAAAGAGGGACCATTGGAGGTATTTGGTTATGGTTGCTATTTTGAGTCTAATTGGAAGGAAAAAGATGGGAGACAGGAAAGCCTACAACAAGAACACAGTTTAAGTTGTAGAAGCAAGAAAGATAGCAATGATAATAGCTAGCATTTATATAATTAATTAAATTAATAATATGATGATGATAATAGCTACACATAGGACTTTAAGATTTGCAAAGAACTTTGCACACATCTCATTTTATCTCTACAACAACCCATAGGAATTAGGTTTATTATGATCTTCATTTTACAGACGAGGAAACTGAGGCAGGCAGAACTTAAGTGACTTGTCCAAGGTCACATATCTAGTAAGTGTCTGAGACACTCAAATCCATTTTATCCACTATGCTTCCTAGCAGTGAAAGATCACATATAAATTTGAAAGATAAAATATAAATTAGAGTCTTGGCCCTTGAAAAGTACAGATATTGCCAGTGTGTGATTTCCATAATGCCTTTACTCATGATGATCTCAAGTCACTGCATAGCACTGACAAGCATACACAGATGAGTTACGTATTTGGTACCTCTCCTGGAGAAGCTTATGGTCTACTTACTAGACCATAAGGTCTAAAGGGGTGGGGAAACTGCCCCCTAGGTTCTCAAATGCAGTCCTTCCACTGAATTCAAACTTGTGGGTTCAGTCAGAGAGCCACACTCGAGGACCTAGAGGTCTGTATGTAGCCTCAAGGATGCAGGTTCCCCACCTGTGGCTCAGTATTATAGTTCAGACTGGACCTCATAGGCTATCCAATTGAAGTTCTTTATTTTATGGATTAGGATCCTGAGGTCCAGAAAAACTGTCACAAAGACAGTAAGTGACAGAAACAGGATTTGAACTTAGATCCTTGAATTTTCTTCTGACTAAAGAACGTTCTTTCCATTATATTAAGCTTCCTCCTAGGTGGAAAGAAAAAAAATGAAGACAACTTTAATACAACATAGCATATGTAAACCATTAAAGGTGGTACAAATACAAAACTAGAGGGGTCTAGAGGAGAAAACACTTTTTCATGTTGAAGGTAGAGTTTGTGCTGAGCCTTTAATGATGGGTAGTATTTCCACAAACAGAGAGTATGTGTATTCATGTATGCTTGTGTGTGAATAAGTTGTATATGTCTATGTATGTGTATGCACATGTTTCTGTAAGCTTGTATTTGTGTGTGTAGTTTGTGTGTGTGTGTGTGTGTGTATGTATTTCTAGGACTTGGGGAAGAGAGTAGCGATAATATGGAATTTTTCAGACAGAGGGAACAGTCGGGGCAAACACATGATGGTGGTAAGGGTCTAAGCTTTTCATGGGAAAAAGTGAGGAATCCAGTGTGGCTGGAGCATATAGGGAATGAGTCAAAGAGTAGTGCCAAGTCTGGAAAGGCAAGTTGGGTGCAAATTTTTAAAGGCTTTGAAAGCCAGGCCAAAGAATACGGGCTTTGTTCTGGTGACACACAATGAAAAGGCAAGATTTATATGAGAGCAGGGCGCTGTTGGAGAGGAGTCAACCCAAGGGCAAGAACGCAACTTGGGAGTCTCTTGCCAGGTCCAGGTGCAAGGTAATAAGGCCCTGATTTGCCTTTGCAACATCTCTGTTCCAAACAAACTAGAGAACTGACATGATTTTGGAGATGGCTAAACTGAAGAGCAGAGAGTTTATGATTCTTGTGAGATTGTACCCTAGGCCAAGTTGGAGCTATCAGGTGGCTTTTGAACTCCATGCCTCTCATATACTGTGTCATGAAAATATGCCTTATAAAGGATTCTAAGCTTTGGGGGCAGTGGTGGTTCCATCATGCAGTTCCTTCCAGTATAACTCATTTTCATCCTTTATATTAATGAAATGAAGTTACAAGCAATTGGAAAAGTCACTTCTTAAGAGTGAACTAAAAGAAAGGAGGAAGGGGCAGGTTATTTGAAAATGTGGGGTGGGGGATTTACTACCTGATGGCAGTACTGTTCTTTGGAAGGCCTAGATTTTCGATCTCCTTTTCTAGTATCAGTGAAGGGTTTTTTTGTTGGTGGGTGATCCATCCAGCGTTCTCTAAGTTCCTTCTACAAGGGTCACATTATCAAAAATGATCTTTGGCCTTAGGGCAATGTAAAGCTAACCATCCCATGACAGAATCAATCCCAAGACTCTGACATTGATAGACATGAGCTCTAGATAACTGAGCCAAACAATCAAAGAAATTAGCTAGACTACATGGACATTATATAATTGTATATATTTTCATGACAGCACATGAATGACCTGAACCTAAAATTCTTAAGTGTGTGGGTGTATGTTTGTTTGTCTAAAATAACCAGTCTCAGAATTTTATAAGTAATTTTTCCTCTCATCAAAAAATAAAAAAACAAAAAAACAAAAAATACAACAAACTACCGTGTACTGAATTGTTTTTTTGTGTTATCTAAGAAATGCTGCTCTATTTGTATGACAATCTAAACTCTTTTTGACCAGATTTTTTAAGTGGTGTTCGTTAGGCATAACTTTTTAGAAGGAAATTGATATGGGCTGCTTTTCCTAATCAGAATCCAGTTTCTTACTTTTCTATGATTTCTTTGATATAAGTTAAAAACTCTAAATCTTTCTGTAGAAAAAAATGAAATGCCTGTGGTGAGCCTACTTAACCTAGATATGGTCTCTGAAACTAAGCAGAGGGTTTTGAAAAGAAGGTGAAACCTGCATTCTTTAATTCTAAGGTGCTTTGTTTTTGTTCCTGGGGTTTAATTATGACCCAGCTAGTTTTTAGATCTTATGGGAAAAAACAATTACCCGCAGGAGTGTCAGATCTTACACATGAGATGCCATTGCATAAGACCACACCTGTTAGAGGGCAGGAAGGGCTCCCCAGAGCCAGACAAATCCAGCTTTGTTGGGTTCGCTGCTCCCAAAGCATCTTGAGCCTTTGTAAATGCCCAGGCCAGCTCAAAAACAAATACTGAGTCTCATTTCCTCGAGGCAGGGCAGTGACACTTTTAAGAGACTTGTGCATCCTCTGGGGGTGGTGCTCCCTGGTTGTGCTACCTTCCCCAGAATAGCCTCTCCAGTGGTCCTCCAATGGCCAAGAGGGCCCTGAAGGAACCCTCAGGACTTCCATCTGGAGGAAGAAGGTCTGGATTTAAAAGCCCTTGTCTGGTTGTGTATTTATTCTGTGCAAGCCTAGGTACACTTGGGAAAGATACTGGCACATCTCTTTTTATGCAGTAGGAGAGCTCCTGAGAGTTCTGTACTCCATCCATCTACCTTGTGACTGCTTAGGGCTTTTGTCTTCATTTGGGATGGGGAGGAGGCGATGGGTTTTAATTTTGCTCCCCCTTTTAACAACTGCTCAATCAATCAACAAACATTTATTAACCCCTAATTTTGATGCCTTTGATGAACCAGGTGATCATGGGAAATAGAAATCTGGTTGCAGGGGTATCCATCCCATCCCCCTTCCCCACCAGCTTTTCATGTTTTAATATTGAAATAATTACACACACTTAGATATTTAAAGGGCAGATAAGAGGTACAGTGCGTAGAGTGTTGAGCCTGGAAAGCTGAGGCTTTCAAATGGAGCCACCAGCTTTGTGACCCTGGGCAAGTCACTGTTTCCCTCAGTTTCTTCATCTGTACAATCAGCCGGAGAAGGAAATGACAAACCACTCCAGTATCTTTGCTGAGAAAACCCCAAATGAGATCATGAAGAGTCAGACATGACTGAAAAATGACCGAACAGGAGCAGAAAGATATTTAAAGAAATCCTTTGGTGACGTGCGTGCCAAGGATCCCTCCAACGTGCTGTTAGCCTTTCCTGAAGTGGGGCACAGCTGAGATTTCATCATTCCTGGTGACTCACCCTGTTCTACTCACCTAGCATCTTGAGAACTCACTTTTAAAAAATTTATGTCACATCATTTACTCCCAGCATTTTGCCCCTTTTCTAATACCTGAGTTTCTTTCTAGAAGGAGTAAAATTCTATTTGTACACACATATATTTTATATATTGTTACATATTTAGTATATACTGTATATCATTTATTTATATACACACACTTTACACAGATAATTTTTATTATTATTATATTATTTATCTACCATTTATATTTTTATTTTTGTTTATATTGTTTTGTTTATAATTTATTTACAATCTCTTATTTTATTACATATGAATTCCATAGATATTGTTTGTGTATACAGAAGTAAAATTCCATTCCTTACATCTGTATATCATTCCACCACTTATTCCATATACAAGCATGTATATATACATGTATGTATATATTAAAGATATGACAATATATCCTATAATATACACATTTTATATAGTGATTTTTAAATATGTTTATGTCTATATACATACAGAATAATACATATAATGGTTTATACCTATATAATTTACACATATATACATACCCTCTACACACATATATGTATATACGTACATGTGTATCACATATGTGTGTATGTATCCCTGTGTGTGAGAGAGAGAGAGAACTGAGAGCTCATTAGTGAACAGAAGAACTTTTTAAAAAGGAAGGTGAAGTAAAGAAACCTTGGATTCCATCCTTTGCTTAAAGCTTTGACCAAGTCATTTAAAGCTGTAGTGCTTTAATAAAATTTACGTGAGGGAAGAACCAAGAATCAGAAACTTGTCCATTCTGATCCTTACTAACCTCCTCAAACTCGCTATAGCTCTGAGCAAATGATTTAATTTTTCCATACATAAGCTCCTTATATAGAAAATATGGTTGAATTAAATAATTTCTGTATCTGGAACCTTCTGAAATATCATAAGGGAGAGTTATCATTATAGTACAAAGTACTTTTATAAATAATAGCAAAACATCATTAATTTGGAACTACAACTAGGAACAAGGTATGTGATCAGACTTGGGTTATCTAAGATTGTGTAAGAAGTAGGGTGCTACTACACCCTATTAACTACATAATAAATAAAATGAACACAGGATTGTTGGGACTGACATCTGCAATGAATGTGAAGGGACATGCCTCTTAGTAGCAGGCTCCCCTGAGACTGCCAGCGGCATGAGTAGCATTTTTGGATCTTTTGCTCCCGAAGTGGCTTGAACTTTTTTGAAAACACGAACTCTTTGTCTGCTTTACCTGAGGTGGGGACAGCATGATTTTAAACAGAGGTCTGCGTCCTGTCAATTTAATTTTCTTTATTGTCTTCCTTACTGCCTTTGCTTTGAGTTACGTACTATCGGAAAAACCCTTTAGGTATTTGTGAGTTGAACCAGAGCTAAGAATCAACTGACCTTTACACTGTCTACATTAATTTTGTCACCTGTATTAGGAGGGTAAACACAATTTAGAATGATGGCTTGGTTATTAACCTATTTAAAAGAAAAAAAAGTTTTAAAGCAGTTTGAAGCTTTCAATAAACAACAGACTAGGTCAGAAGGGTGTGTTTTGTGGTTTAGTCATTTTTCAGTCCTGTCTGACTCTTTCTGACTCCATTTTGGGTTTTCTTGGCAAAGGTACTGGAGTGCTGTGCTATTTCCTTTTCCAGCTCGTTTTACACATGAGAAAATTGAGGCAAGCAGGGTTAAGTGTCTTGTCCAGGGTCACACAACAAGTATCTGAGGCTGGATTTGAACTCAAGTCCTCTATGTTATCCACCTGGCTGACCACTGTTCATTAGATCTTCTTTAATCCTTTATTTGTGCAACTGACAAATTAAATCTAAGTACAAAACTTCAGATTTACCCAGGCTAAATTTTAGCTTATCTAATTGAGACCATTGTTCCAGACTCTCAAGATTTTTGAGTCCTAATTCTGTCATTCACTATATTATTACCCAGCATCTATAGTTTTTATTATCTGCAAGTTTATAAACATGCCCATTTTGTCTTTATCCAACTTAGAAAATGTTGGGTAGGAAAGACCGCCCTTCAAGATGCAGTTACTTCATTATGTGAGTCCATGCTCTTTGGGTCTGGTTGCTCAACCAGTGACAAGTTTACTAATGATACTTTCATTTAACCCATTTTTCTCCATCTTTTCCTGTCAACAAAGTTTCCATAAAATAATTTGATAAATTTCTTGCAGCCATACAAATACCCAATATTTACAACATTCTGCTGTTCTAATAACCATGTACAAAAAGGAAATGATGTTTAGCGTGACTTGTTTTTAATGAATGAATATTACCTCCCTATGATTGCTGGGTTGTTTTCTAAGGGTCACAAGCTACTTGTTTAATAATCCATTATAGACTGTTTTGATGATTAATGTACTTTCTAGAGTCCACTCTTTGGAAACTAGGACCATAGTCACCTATTTATAGAGTCCAACGACGCCTTCTTATATTTCATTTACCATGATTGTTCATGGGTTCTGTGATAACATCTATGATTCCTTCAGTGCCAAATGTAATTTGTCTCTACCTGGATCTTAGGATTTTAGTGTCGTAGAATGATAAACTTAGATCTGGTAGTTTTGAAATCTACCAAGTATAAAATGTAACTTCTTCTGATAGTTTCACATTTGAAAATAATGGTGCAACTTCCAGACTTGAGATAATCCATACAAAATGATTTTGCATATATTCTTAGTAATTGTTGATTAAATTAAGTACCCTGTTTACATATGGACATGTAGTATTGGTCCAAATGCAGGAACTCTCCCCCACATGCATATAAATTATAACTCTAAAATGAAATGGAAAGGAAAGAAAATTTATAGGCATATGCTTGAAGATTAAATACATAAATCTACCATATTAAAATAGTTACTATGAATTTTTTCATTTATTTCTATTCTGATCATTGTAGCTTTCATTTTTTGTAATCATTTTCTTTTCCTCTTTGTCATGTCATGGTTGTTCTCTTTTGCTTAGAGTGTCATTATATAAGATGGATACGCACCACTATAGTAGACCCATGCATTACTCTCCACTGAAACAGGGTCACTAATGAGTTGGAAATTAGCAACACTGAGATGTTCACAGTGACACAAAAGGATGTCTCATAACCCCAAATCAAGTCAATCAATAGAAAATTTAAGATATTCAAAAGTTTTTAATTAAATTACTGTATATAGACTATTTTGAGTAGCATACAAAAAGAAGAATGGGAATGAAAACTTGCCTAACAGTTCAGAGTATCTATCACTGCATCGTTCTATCCAAAAGGACCTAAATTTATCTGAAATATAGGCATGCATGCTGATAAGTTATATGTACCAATATATAAACTATTGCACACATGATTGCGTAAATACTTAGTTCAAGATTTTGTTATTTTCTCTCTATTTTTTTTCTTTTATACATGTTTACTTTAGATCTTAATGCATTAAAATGTCAGGAATGACAATTCTTCTAAAAACAATCCCATTTCAGTTCATTATAATCAAGAGGAACAAATAGAAGATCAATTAGTAGGTAAAGAAAGATGTGTTATTCAGCCCCATTTTATTATTTGTTACTTCAGAAGCTGCCTTTAAAATTTTTTTCTTACAGTGTTTACTACTCCCAGAATAGTAGTTGATATTATCAATGTAGACATTGCTAATAACATTTGCAAGACTCCTTATTTTAAGAGCAACTTAATTTCTAAGGAGCAGATTGAAGGTTAATTGTTATTTTTTGGCAATTTTAGATCACTTCAGTTATAAAGAAGTAAGTGTATATATATATATATACATATATATATATATATATATATATATATGTATATATATATATATACATATATATATATATAAAATCGCAAATTGCCTGCTTTCAAGTCCTGTGGCTTTTATATATCCATGTGTAAGGCTATGATAAAGCAAAGTCATCTCCCCTTCCATGTACTGAAATTATAAATGATCATTCTATGAGACATCAAAGTTAAAACTCTGGGCCTAGTAGAAACAACTGATCTTTAATTCTCCCTTAAAAAAGGTCAGAGATTGAAAGTGGGAGTACTCCTATCTAGTAGCATCTTTTATCTTATAGGCCTTTAAGGGTTATGGTAAGAAAAGCACTTGGTAAACCTTAAAAAGATATGTATGTGTGTGTTATTATTTTTATCATCATCACCCTTAGCCTTACCAGAACTTAAGTATATTGTATATCTTCCATAAATTCCATTTGGCTGGCTCATGGATTGGATTATCATGAATGAAAGTAAAGGACCAAGCAGTCAGTAAGATGTTAGGGTCAAAGTAATGGGATTTTCAAGATGTCAGAAAGTAGTTTTCAGGATAACTCCTCAACCTAACAAGTCAGAAGAAGGGACTATGTTACATCAATATAAATGTTAGCTATTATTATTTTGATTTTGAGATGTCTGATTTCCAAGCTAATTTCTCTCCTTTTAAAAATTTAATTTCTCTTTGAACTGTTTGGGAGTTTCTATTGCTGTTCCATGTTCTCTGGGGAATCTACAGAATTCTTTTTTTATTAGGAATTTTTTTGGTTATTTTCCTTCAAAGCACAAATATTTATCCAGTATGCTTTAAAGAATGTTTTGCTTATTTTTCCTTCAATATTTGTGCTGATTTAACTGCTTCATAATTAGAGTTGTGTACAACATAAACAATCTCTGCCAACTGAGGAACTTACACTGGCCAGGAGGGTCAGGGGGAATTGGGAAGGAGGGAGGGAACAAGGAAAAAATGCCAATAAAAAAGTATACAAAGTAATTTGGGGCAAGGTACTACTTGCAAGTGGCTGGTATCGAGAGACTTCCTACAGAAGATGTCATTTTAGCTGAAATTTGAAGGAAATGAGAAATTTTTTATGTGATGATGAGAAAGGAATATACCATAGACAGGAGATATAGGCGGTACTCACTATGCATTACTGGGTAGGATGCTCAGTAATGATGATGAAGTCAGAAGTCGTCAATAAAAGAAATAGACAAACAAAAAATACTTTTTAGCTAGCAAGGCAAAAAAGAAGGAGGAGTTGGAGATGATTTCAAAACTTTGAGCTTGGGTGACCCATAACTAGTCATTTGAATAGGAAGGTGGTAGGTTTTGTTGTAGCCACGATGAGTTTGCTATGCTGATGGAGCATCTAGGAGGAAATAACCAGCAGGCAGATGGAAAGATGATACTATAGAACTCAGATAAAAGACTGAAGCTTAAGATATAAATCTAGTAGTCTTACTTTGAGAGTACTTAAGTCAGATGACATCACACTTTTTCTCAATGTCAGGGGCAAGGTCATCAGCTGAAAGCCCAGGGGACAAAGTTGGTTTTGGAAGCTTGAGCTATGTATGAGAAAGGTTTTGAACAGACACTGTTGGCCCTGGAGATAAAATCATGCCAGATGCATCTGGTTCTGCCACAATTTGCCTTGAAATGACTATGATGTGAAAACAGAAGGCATTAATGAAGCTTTACAAAGTTAGGATCATGTTTTATGATAGGATTGTAGCAAACCCCTGAGCCAGAATGAAGAGATTGTTCTGGAAACTTTCACTGAGTGTATCTACCAATAATCTCAACTTGTTTCTCCTTTGAAAGTGTTTTCCCCTTCTGTAATCAATTTGACAGACTACCATGGGATGTGATGGCAAATGTGCCTGGTAGTTCAGCCCCCTATTGTTGATATGCTTTAGGATGCTTTATAGTCACATACTGCTTGGTGACATAGAGGGCATTTTCCAGGGCAGTCTGTTTTCTTGCATCTAAGACTGCATTTTGTTAACTTTTGACAGAAGCATCTGTTGCCAGCCTATACTCTGAGCATGAACAGTGCTTGGATTCATGATTGAAAACAGGCAATGGGAGGACAGCCTTAGATTCTGTGTTTTAAATAAGATATGTTTATAGTGCAGAAGTAAAATACTGTAGAATCTATTTCCTGCTTTGCCTTTGTGTAGATTTCTGTTCAACTCTTTTGATTGATTTGAAATTTAGCAACCCTTTACAGAGTTGCAGATAATGGAGAATTTCAACCCGAGCTCACAAGATTGAGTATGTAAGCACTTGTAAACCCATCCTGGGGAAGGCACATGATCACCTGTGGAAAGAAAATCTCCAGACCTCTCCTCCTGGCTCCCCTAGATGAAACCTAGATTATTATTAAAGTTTTATTATTTATTGTTAAAGGTTGACAGTTGCTGTGGATGACAGTTTTCTCTCCAGTAGATTGATGTAGACTATTGGTCTAATGTTTCCCAAAACAGCAAGGAGTGGGGGGAGAATGAGAATCAATGAAACAGCATGCTACAGTCAGTTATTGTGATTTGTAAGAAAAGCAAGCTTAATTATGCAAGAGCTTCTTTGTTTGGGACATTTTTATATTTCTTGGGCAAAATGATTTCTTAGTTTTTTACAAGACATTTGTTGTTGTACTGATAAAATTGGTTAGGTTACTTAATCACACAAGAACCAGCCAACCAACTTGCCCTAAGCTGCCACTCTGGGAGAAATCAGTCAAACTAAAAGCTGTGATTGCTATGATGACAGTCCTGTAGTTTGTGGTAGAAGGAAGTGTCAGGAGCTTTTCTAATTTTGTTTTTTATTTTGTTTCATTTTGCTTTTAAAGATGCCAGGATAATCCAGGTTTATTCATGTGATTTTTTACTGACATTTGGAGGGTAATTCTGCGGTAGCAAGAAGTCAGCTTAAGACATATGTACCTGCTGGGTGAGAAGCAATTCCAGGGCAGTCCTGTGACTACACTCTTCTAAGCATCGAGAAAATTGTCAGTTTGCCAGTCCTGAGGCTGTCTCCACAAAATCTCTTAATGAAAATTAACTCTTACTTTATACCAAAATAGCTTTTCATTCAATTCAGCAACAGTAAGGATTCAAATGATAAAACTGCTGCTGAGAATGGAGTAATCTTAATGGGAGTTCCCTATACTAGTGAATTCTCAGGTCCAGATCTCCTCTAAAAAGAAAGGAAAAAAAAAAAGAAATCCTTAAAACTTTTCAACAAACATATATTGAGGACCTACTGTGTGCTAGGTATTGAGACCTGAGGGAAGATTTGGCATTTAGGTAAAATTTGGATGGTGTCTTTATGGAGTTTACAGTTTTGTAGGGGATATGACACGTACAAAAATAAATAGTATTCTGTAGCCTATACTATACAGTTATCATAAATGGATTAGAGAAGCATGTCATAATGTTTGGGATGGGGAAAGGAAGCTGTTCCCAACTAACTATGAGATTACAGAAGGCTTGCTGTAAGAAGCAACACTAGCTTTTAAAGATGGATAGGAATTCAGACTTAGAGGTGGGAAGAAGAAGGCCATTCCAAATATAGAAAAGAGTATGAACAAAGCTATGTGATGGTCCATTTTGTCTAAATACTTAGTACATGGAATAATATTACATAAGGTGAGATAAGGGGTTCTGAGACTGGAGAATGTTGAAGGATAGACAAAGAAATACTGATAAACCCTGCAGCTATCCTTTATACAAGGCTTGGAGATTTGCAAAGCACTTTCTATATGTTATCTCATTTGGTCTTCATGCCAACCCTGTAAGGCAAGTACTATTATTTTCCCCCTTAACAGATAGTGGTATGAACGAAAGAGAGGTTTGATATCTTGTCATAGATGCCATAGCTAGGAAGTATCTGAGGCAGGATATGAACTCGGGTCTTCTTGATTTAAGTCTAATGCACTATCTACTGTACCACCTAGCTCATTCAGTCTCAAGTGTGGGAGTCATGGACTGACTGCCATTAACTTTCTGTGGGTGAGTCACTTAAATACCAGGCCTCAATTTCCTGACTCATAAAAGGAGAGTGTTGAACTAAATGGCCTCTAAAGCCCCTAATCATCTTTAAAAGTCTACAACTGTACCTTTCACAGATAGTTTAGTAGAGGAACAGCCTCCATTTAGTAACTGCCTATTTCCATAGCTACTGTCTGGTACATATCCTCATGACTTCCATTCTGGGATATTACAGCAGCCACCTTAACAGTATCTCCCTCCCACCTTGCACTCTGCTAGCTTTCTCTTCACATTTATCTTTCATTTTTACTTCCAAAGTTATTTTCCTTAGACACATATCTGACTTGTCATTTCTTTGTTCAGAAATCATTAAAGCTTTCCTCTTGCATGCCAAATTCATCTTCCTTAAATCAGCATCCAAGGTCCTCCACAATCTGACATGATGCCACCTTTCCAGCCTTATTTCATATTACTTCATTTTATTCATTCTGTGTTCTAGCCAAATGACTTTATTCTGTCTTCCCCAAATGCACTGCTTTCCCATGTCCATATCTTTGCTCTAAGGCTTACCTGTTTTCACTCCTCCTTAAGCTCTTAACTTCCTACCCGTTCTTTAAAGTCCAACTCACATGCCCCCATATTCCTGTTTGTAACAACTTGCTTCCTCAGCGCTCACAAAGCACTCTGTTTTGTCCTTCTCTAAGGTATTTTATGTTTATTTATGTATGTGTGCATCCCTGTCTACTCTCCCCACCTTCAAGCTCCCACCACAAGCTCTCTGAGGGAAGGGACTCTGTCTTAGCTAAACCTTGGATCTTTCTTCACTGCTTAACACTATATGCTTTTCACGGACTAGGTGAATAACAAAGGGCTATTTTGAAATTCTAGACCCTTATACATATAGAAATAAGCATAACACATAATAACATATGATGAATGTACTAGAGAAGGATAAAATAAAGTATTTCATGAGCTCTGAGGGGCCAGGTCATTACAAACAGGAAGATGGGGGCATTCTAGTTGGGTCTGCTTTGGATCAGATTCAAGTCCCTTAGTTGGGTGCCTGGATATTTTTGGTCCTCCCAGAGACTCTTGATTTGGGATGATCTAGGATATACTAGACCATTTCGACCTTTCCCTTACTTAGACACAAATCCCTGGCTTAGCCTCCCAAAGTGAGATATTATTCACCCTATCATTTATATGGGTAATGTCTTCCCAGTGTAGTAGTTAAGAAATGCATAGACCTTCTTAGACTCTCTGAGTTTGCCGAGACTTCCCTGAACAAGAATCTCTGACAAGTTGTCTGTCATTCTGCCTGTGCTGGAAGACTTCCAGCAGTGCTGGTGAATTCATTAACTCCTCAGAGTTCCCATTCCACTCTTAGGCAGCCCTGGCTTTAAGGAAGTTGGGCTTTCTTTTCCTGTTATCAAGTCAAAAATCTGCTGGTTGGCAACTTCTCATTCTCTGCCCCCGCTCATTCATGAGAGCCCTTCACCTGCTGGAAGACAATTGTCATATTCCCCCATACATTTACCCTTCTTCAGTTGAAAAGACCCTATTCTTTCAAGTAACCTTTGCAGAATATTTCCTTTGTTCCTTGATTCTCTGGACACACTCCAGCTTATTCTACCTATTGACTCTAGGTAGCAGTAACCCCTCTTTGATCTCTGCTTTACCTCTTCAGCTCAAAAATAAAAAACAAACAAGCAAAAACAACCCCTCTTTCAAAGCAAATAAAAAACCTTTCTTCTGTCCTCCTTTTCTTTTATTTTACCAGTTTCAGTTGATTCCGCATTTTTGTCTTCAAATGACATTTGTTAAGTGCTTAGCATGGTGCGTAGCACATAGTAGGAGCTTGTTCCCCTACCTTCCCAGTCTTAGATAATGTATTTAAAGTACATTTAAAATTATATGTAGATGCTAGCTGTCTTTAAAAATTATTCTCATCATCATCCTCACTTGACCTTAATTCTATCTTCTATATTAGTTGCATTGTAGTTACTTTTTTAGAAAAAAATCTAAATTTGTCAATTAATTCCCATTGCATTTATATCTGTGCCCTTTTCTTTTCACAAGACAATTTCATTTATGTTGTTAGAATTGTGTTCTTAACAGTATTCTATTTATCCTAAGCCAACTTTATGGAATTTTAAGACATGGGGTCCTTCCTATTCTCTCTGAAACCAGCTTTCTCAATATCTGGATTTCATTCCCCTCCTTGTCTATCATTAAAATGCTTGGAAGAAAGATTGCTTTCTCCCAAGCTTTCTGTCATTTTCACTTTGGCAGTGAGTTACATTTCTTAAAAAAGAAATATAATTTATTTTTAACACTCTTTTCTTTTTAAATTTTGAGTTCCATCCGAACTCTCCCTTGCCCACTGAGAAGGCAAGTAAAATGATATCAATTACACAAATGAGATCATGCAAAATATATTTCCATGTTAGCTATATTATAAAAAAAAAGTGAGAAACTTATATTTAAGCTTGCACTCAGTTCATCAGTTCTCTCTCTGGAAGTGGATAACATTTTTTCATCGCAAGTCCTTTGGGATTGTCTTGGATCACTGTATTGAACAGAGTAGCTAAGTCTTTCACAGTTGATCATCATTATAATATTTCTATGACTGCACAATGATCTGGTTCTTCTCACTTTACTTTGCAACAGTTCATATAGATCTTGACATATTTTTTTTTCTGAAACCATACTCCTTATCATTTCTTATAGTATAATTGTATTCCATTATAATCACATGCCATAACTTGTTTAACTTTTCCCCAATTGCTAAGCATCCCCTCAATTTCCAATTCTTCACCACCACAAAAAGGGCTGATAAAAATATTTTTGTACATATAGGTCCTTATCCCTTTTCTTATCTTGTTGGGGTATAGACTTAGTAGTGGTATTGCTGGATCAAGGGGTATGCACAGTTTTATAGCCCTTTAGGCATAGTTTCAAATTATTCTCCAAAATGATTGGACAGATCACAACTCCATCAACAGTTTAATAATATGCCAATTTTCCCTCATCTCCTCTAGAATTTTTCATTTATGATAGGTATGAAGTGGTATTTCAGAGTTGTTCTGATTTGAATTTCTCTAATCAACAGTATGATTGAGAGCATTTTTCATATGACTACATAGCTTTGATTTCTTCTCAAAATTACCTTGTCATGTCCTTTGATCGTTTATCAGTTGGAAAATGGCTTTTGTTTTTATAAATTTGACTTAGTTCCTTATATATTTGAGAAAATTAGGCCTTATGAGAGAAACTTGCTATAATTTTTAAAATATTACTCCATCATTTGTGATGCCTGTTAGCAAAGTGTAGTTTCCCTGATTATTTCTTAAATTAGGTCTTTGCTTTTGCTTTGTCTGAGATCATGATGGCTAGTCCTGCCTTTTTGTTTTTTAACTTCAGCTGAAGCATGATAAATTCTGCTCCAGGCTTTTATTTTAACACTGCGTGTGTCTTTTTCAAGTGTATTTCTTATAAAAAACATAATTTTGGATTTTGGTTTCTAATGTATTCTGCTATCTTTTTCCACTTTATGAGTGAGTTTATCCCATTCACATTTACAGTTATGATTACTAATTGTGTTTTCCTCCCTCCTATTTTCTTCTGTTTATCATTTTCTCTCTCAAAAGTCTGTTTTGCTTCTCGCCACTGCCTCCCTTCTTCTTCCCTCCCTTTTATCAACTCCCCACCCCCTCGCCAATTTCTCATTCCCTTCCCTTCTATTTCCCTATTGGGTAAGAAATTTCTGTACCCAACTGAGTGTTGGTACATATATTATTCCCTCTTTGAACCAATTACAATTAAAGTGATATTTGAGTGTTGCCTGCCATCCCTCCATTTCCCCCTTCACTATAAAAGCTCCTTCATGCCCCTTTTATGTGAGAATATTTTCCTCATTCTACCTCTCCCTTCCTCTTTCTCTGAGTACATCCTTGTTTCTTTCCCTTTCATTTTTTTGAGACTATCCCAACATAATCAACACATATTTATGCCTTCTATCTGGGAAGATTCCTTCTAACTGCTCCAAAAATGATTAAGTTCTTACGAGTTACATGTATCACCTTCACCTATAGGAATGTAAACAGTTTAATTTTCATTTGTTTTCATTTCTTGTTTACATTTTTATGCTTCTCTTGGGTTTTGTGTTTGAATGTCATATTTTCTATTAAGCTCTGGTCTTTTCATCAGGAATGCATGCTTGAAAGTTCTCTGTTTCGTTAAATGACCTTTTACCCTACCTCTCCAAGATATTATATTTAATTCCCTTGGGTGGGTTATTTTTCATTGTACTTGATCTTTTGCCTTTTGGAATATCATATTCCAGATCTTTTGTTCTTTTAATGTGGAAGCTGCTAAATTTTGTGTGGTCCTGACTGTGACTCTATGATCTTTGAATTGTTTCTTTCTGGCTTCTTGTAATATTTTCTCTTTGAGCTGGGGGCTCTGGAATTTAACTGCTATATTCTTGGGAGTTCTCATTTTGGGATCTCTTTCAGGAGGCGATTAGTAGAATCTTTCGATTTCTATTTTACCCTCTAGATCTAAGATATTGGGGAAGTTTTCCTTCATAATTTCTTGACATATTTTGTTGAGGTGCTTTTTTTGATCATGACTTTCAGATAGTTCAGTAATTCTTGAATTATATTTATTTGAACTATTTTTCAAGTCAGTTGTTTTTCTGATGAGATGTTTTATGTTTTCTTCTATTTTTCATTCTTTTGACTTTGTTTTATTGATTCTTGAAATCTCATGGAGTCTTTAGCTTTCACTTGCCCAATTCTAATTTTTTAAAAGATTATTTTGTTAAGTGAACTTTTGTATTTCTTTTTCCATTTGATCAATTCTCCTTTTTAATTTAATCAGTGAATTTTTATACCTTTATTTACAATTGGTCTATTTTGCTTTTTAAGGAATTCTTTTCTTTAATGGACTTCTGAGCCTTTTTTTAAGCATTAGGCCAATTCTGTTTTTAAAGGTATTATTTTCTTTAGTATTCTTTTGTACTTTTGTTAAGCTGTCAATTTTCTTCTCATAATTTTCTTTTATCACTCATTTCTTTTCCCAATTTTTCCTCTACTATTCTTATGTCTTTCTTTTTTGCTTCCAGAAAGTTTTGCTGGGCTTGGATCCAGTTAATTTCTTTCTTTGGTACTTTGGTTGTAACTGTTTTCATATTACTTTTTTCTTCCTAGTTTATGTCTTGATTTTTTCTGCCATTGTAGTAGCTTTTATGGTCAAGTTCTTCTTTTGCTGTAGGCTCATTTTTTCCCAGATTATTTCTGGACTTTGAATTTTATGTTAAAGTTGGACTCTGCTTACCTGGGGTGAGGAGTTACTCTCCCAAGCTTCAGGCTTTTTCATGCTGCTCTTTTCAGAGCTAGTTTTGGGGATTTGCCAGCTTTTGGTAGTTCCAGGGTGGTATGATCTAAGGAGAAGTGTAGTTACTGGTCTCCTGGTTTGTACTCTGGTCTTTACCCAGAAAGAGCTTCTGCTTCCCTGCAGCTGCAAGTGCTAGTTCTTCTCTTGGCCCTGAAACTGTGACCCAGAACTGCATATGAGTAATGGAATTGCCAGACAGCACCAAGTCCTGAATTCAGTGCCAACAAAGGGTTCCCTGTAATCCCTTTCTGTCCAGTTGTCTGACCCCCTTGACATCTCTAGGCTCAAATATCTTCAGGCTTCTACTGCTGCCACTGTCACAGGCATCTCCAAGGCCCCCTACTGGTGCTGCTGCCAAGCTCTGGATCAGCCTCCACCCTGGTATCACACATTTCTCCTGTTGACCTCCTAAGTTGTCTTGGAAAAAATGTCTCCCCCTGATCTGTTGTTGTCTCCACCACTCCAAAATTTGATTTGTGGAGTTAGTTTAAATTTGAAAGGGAATTTTGCTAGAGTTCAACTAAGCTACTGCATGTGTTCTGCCATCTTGGTTTTGCTCCAGGGAATTGAATCTTATTGATAAAAATCAGACCTACAATATTTGCTGTCCCCATCACTTCCTCCTTTTGGTAAGAAGGCTTTTGTGGCATCTGACAGTTGTTTGTTTTTTATTCTCTTACTTTCTCATTTTGAAGCTCTCAATCAGATTTGCAAATCTACAGGGAAGTATATCTTTTCTCACCCTTGCTTAATGTAGTCCATTCTTGGTAAAACAAAACAAAACAAAAACTAGCGATCTTATCTCTTAAACCCTATTCCAGAAACTGAAATACATTGCATCTGATACAGTTTTATTAGCCAACTGTTTGCTTCCCAAGTCCTTCTTTTTTTCAAGGCTAACTTTAATTGACAACCACTGAAAATAATTCACCAGCAATAGTGAAAATAATATGATCTCAATTTCTACTTCTTTCCCAGGACTCTATAATTCTTATAATACTTTAGAAGTTTCTTTTGGCAGTATTATTTGCCTCCATGCAAATCATTAGAAGTAAGCAGTGATTGTTAAGTTTGCCCTGATTCTGCAGGCTCTCTTTCATGTGCCAGATGTAGCTCATAGTTTATACTGGGTATTTGGTTGTTGCAAAGGGACATGAGTCACTTATTCCTACCCTTCTTAGATTGACGTTAGATGAATACACAGGCTCTTTCCCCAGTGGTTTGGTGTAGATTTCCAGATTCTATACTATTGTTTATTATTATTATTATTTTGATCCTTAATTTTTGCTGAAAAGGAATAGTTTCGAAACTGAAACAGTGGCTCCCCCTCCCAGCTTCCCCCCACCTCAAAAAAAAAAAAAAAGGAAGAATCATCCATCTCTAGGGTTATATGTCTGGACATTTACCAGCTGCTGGAAAATTCTTATTTAGGAAGGAAACAAATCCTGTAATTTTGTTTCTTCAAGAAATTCATGGCTGTATTCATTTTAACAACCCCTGCATGAGCTTAAATACGTTAGTGTGTTGCTAAAGTCCAGATGTTTGCCACAAATGTTATTGGAAAAACTATATCTATGTAATGTATACACCCCTGCCCCCAGCCTGAAAAGGTGAATGGTAATGCTATTACCACACACAAGCTCCATAGACATTCCTAGTTCCTTTTAATGTCATAATTTCATTTGTTTGAAATTGGTAAACTAGGGTATGTGGAAATTCAGAGGTCTATCACTCATTTTAAGCAACATAAATTCTCCAGAGTTCTGCAGTGCTTGGATTTGAGCATTCTTATTTGAATCATGTTCTATAAAGATGAGGCATGTTAAATCCTAGAAATGAAATTTTGGAATTGAGGGATGAAACTGATTCCAGTGGGCAGATTGTCAGCTGGCTCTTTGGGAATAACAAAATGAATTAAATGCTGAACTCAAGATGATCCTGGAAGGTCACTTTAAACAATCTTCATTTAAAATTTTTGTTTTAAGTTAAAAAGGCAATAAACATCCACAAAACAAGAAATCAAATGAATGCAGAAAGTAATGGGCAAAATCTTAACCCCTAAAACTCAGTTTTAATAAAGGAGAATGAAACACATGAACTAACATGTGGTAAGCAAAGAAAGTAGCTTTTGATCCTCTGCTTCATTCTAATACTACCTGAAGGTCAGGTTTGTGGTTTATGTTTCTTCTTCCCTCCCTCCGTTTCTTCCCTTCTCTCTTTACTTCTCTTCTTTAAGATAGATAGAAAAACAGAAAGGAGAGAGAGTACTAGAGCAAGAGAGAGAGCAAGAAAGAGAATCAAATTCTGGTTCTGCTGTTTTGCAGTCTTTCCCTTTTGTTCTGTAGTGCTAAAAAGATTGCCATCTTCCTTTGACAGCTCATGGTAAGTCTTACACTTATATACTTGACAAAAAATTGTTTTTGCTTTAAATAGTATTTTATTTTTTCCCACAATTACATACCAAGAAAATTTTTAGCATTCATTTTTACAAGATCTTGAGTTCCAAATTTTTCTCCTTCTCTTCTTCCCCTCTCCTCTTCTGAAAATGGTAGGCAGCTTGATATAGTTTGATACATGCTATCATGTAAAATGATTTCCATATTCATCACAGTTGTGGAAGAAGAAACAGATCAAAAGGAAAAAATCATAAGGAAGAGTAAAGTAAGTGAAAAAATATTCTGTATTCAGAGTCTATCACTTCTTTTTCTTGGTATGGATAGTATTTTCCTTCATAAGTCTTTTGTTCTTATCTTGGATCAATGTGTTGCTTAGAAAAGATGAGTCATTCATACCTGATCATCACAAGATGTTGCTAGTACTATATACAGTGTTTACTTCGTTCTGCTCGTTTCACTTTTCATCGGTTTGTACAAGTCTTTTTAGGTTTTTCTGAAATCTGCTGTTCATCATTTCTTATTCCACAATAGTATTCCATTTCATTCGTATATCACAACTTGTTCAGCCATTCCCCAATTGATGGGCAGCCCCTCAGTTTCCATTATTTTGTTAGCACAAATAGGACATACATATTCTTGTATGTGTAGGTACTTTTTCCTTTTTTATGATCTCTTTGGGATACCAATCTAGTACTGGCATTACTGGATCAAAGACAATACACAGTTTGGTTGCCCCTTGGGAAGAGTTCCAAATTGCTCTCCAGAATGGTGTAAGGTTAATGTAAGGTTAATGGTGGCGGTGGGAAAGAGCTAAAGATCTTCCCCATCCATTAATAGGCCTCAGACATCTTTTGTTTATTTCTAGTGAGGCACAGGGTAATGAAGGTAGTGCCTTCCAGCCCTGAAAAGAGTAATATATAATCTGAGGTGAGGTTTTGCTTTGGGGCTTATTTTTTTGGAACAAGGTTCATGTGCCAGATTAGATTCTGGGCAGCCATTTTAAGAAGCCCCCTGGATTTGGAAATATTGGTGCTTCTCTGTCTGGTAATGATGTATGTATTGTCTCTGGTCAGAGAGAAGCCCTGTCTGTTGGTCTTTCTGCTTATAATTTCTGTTTGTATTTTCTCTGAAGTTCAGGGTGCTGACTTTTTCCCCTGAACTAAGTGAATGATACATGTGCTTGATTAAAGTAGATTGTTGACCCCTCAAAAGTTGCTTTCCTTTTAGAAATTCAGATCTCAGAACCTGTACAGCAGACCCTTCTGTGTATGCTGGGGCCCTTGTTGATACAAATGGTTAGAACAATTGTCAACTCCACCAGTTGTCCCAATTTTCCACACTTTCTCTCCAACATTTATCATTTTCCTTTTTTGTCATAGATTATCTGATTGGTGTGAAGTGGTATTTCAGAGTTGTTTTAATTTGGATTTCTCTAATCAGAAGTGATTTAGAGCACTTCTCCATATGCCTAGAGATATCTTTGATTTCTTCATCTGAAAACTGCCTGTTCATATCATCATAACTATTTACCAATTTTTGAATGGCTTGCATTCTCATAAATCTGACTCAAAGGGCTTTGAGAAATGAGGACTTTATCAGAGACACTTGTTGTAAAGATTGTTTCCCAGTTTTCTACTTTCCTTCTAATTTTGATTGCATTGGTTTGGTTTGTACAAAAGCTTTTCACTTTAATATAAATAAAATCACCTATTCTACATTTTATAATTGTCTCTATCTCTTGTTTGGTTATGAATTCTTCTACTCCTCATGGATCTGACTAGTAGACTATTCCTTGCTTTTTTGATTTGATTGCTTTGTTGTCTGTGGTGTCTTTTAGCAAGATGTACTTTCCTTCCTTATCTCTCTTAATTAGATCTATGTTTGCTTTTACTTCAATTTGAGAAATACTTTAAGAATACTTTGCAAATTCTTCCATATACCTTCCCAGCTAAATGTTCTCCACATATACCAACATATAAATATATGTGTGTATCCAAATATAAATAATCTTCAGTATACCACAAAACTATATATAGAACTTGAATATGATGGGTATACATTTTAGGATGAAATTCCTATTTGGGACTTATGTATAAGTTGGTTTAGTTGTTAAAGAACTGAAGCCTTTCCTTGTTCTCAGGCCCTAAGAACAGCATTAATGTATGACTCCAGTGTTCAAGGATGACCATCTCAGACCAGCTTAAATCTAATCTATTTAAACAATAATCTATATGAGGAAGACCTTATAAGCTAAATTTGGTCAAATCTCCCCTATGAGCTTTGAACCTCTTTTACTTTGCCTTTGGAAGTGGCACTATTACTGGTGGAAATTTTAATAATAAGAATCGTATAAATTCACTAGCTTTTAGAGTATACGTTTTGGACTAGTGACATAAAGTATTGCATTTCTCTAAAGGCTCCTGAGCCTTTTGTGCAATATTTGTTGTTATTTTGGTTATTATTACTAGCATACTGTAATGTATTGCCTTTGTTTCATCAGACATTTTCCCAGTCTACCTGTACAATTCATTTGATTTGGAAATCAGAACTATTATTGTAAAGCTACTTTATAAAAGGCAATCCTAAACAAGAAAGTTTCACGAGTCTAGTTGGTTCCAAGGGAAAGCCACAGTAGTGGAGCTCACAGTTCTTTGACTTGACCTTCTAATTAGACAATCAGCATTTCTTGAATGTCTGCTATGTAGAAAGCTCTGTTCTAGGGTTACAAAGAAGTATGACCTTGGCCATGCCTGAAGGATCTTACAATCGTATCTTTTAATACTCTGATGGTTCCATGAGTTATCTCAAGGCATGAGTAACCCATACTTCCTCCAGTAGATCAGAGTGCAACTCTATCTTGTTTTTCCCTACATTTGTTGCCCCTGTGTCCTCATCAGTTATTCAAAGTGCAAAATGCTTTCCTCTATGTCTTTTAACATTTTATGGATATTAGTTCAGTACCCTGGCTAGCCATCTATTATCCCTCATCCTTGTTATTCCACTTTTCCCAGTTTTGTGTTTCCAGCATGTTAACCCTAAGATGATGTCATCATAACCATCCCTCCCCCTCGTTAGAATGTAAGTTCCTTGTGAGTAAGGATTGTTTCATTTGTTGTATTTGTATTTAAATCCCTAACATCTAGCACAATACTGGAGCCATGCTTAATAGGAAAATGTTTGATGAGAAAATGAGGTATATACATTTGAAAATATATTCTAAGGAAGCAAACATAAACTTCATTTTTCCCCCAAATCTGACATATGTAAAGTCTTTGCATAGCCTGTAATTGGTATTACCTTAATATCTACTTATATTTTTCTGTATTTCAAAGGTATTTCATTGTTGTGACAGTAATTCTGGGATGGTCTTTTTTTTGACCAATGTGGTAGTTTAGAATACAAAACAATATATGAAACATATATGTCATAAGGTTGAAAGGAGGCAAAAATCACTTTAGTTGGTCACCAAGCATTTTAAAAGCACATTTTAGGTACTAAGCAGGGTGCTTAGTGCTAGGGATACAAAGAAGGGTAAAGCAAAAACAAAAAAACAATACCTATTCTCAAGGAGTTCACAGTTTAATTGAGAAGACAATATGCAAACAACTGTATACAAAGAGGATTTTGGGAAGGATGACTTAGGGTTAATTTCAGAGGGAGGACATGAGGAGTCAGGGACTATTTTATGGTAAAAGTGAGCCTGAGTTGGATTCTGAGGGATAGGTTTAATTTTGGTAATTGGAGAAGACCATTTTAAGCAGAAAGAATGAAGTGAGTAAAGGCATTAAAGTGAGGAAAATGCATGACAGGTTCAGGTCATGGAAGGCTGACCAATTTGTCTAGATTGGAGAGTTCATGAAGAGAAGACAAGTCTGAAAAGTTAATCTGGAGCCAGATTGTGGCGAGCCTTAAGAGACAAGGGAAGAAGCTTGGATTTTGTTCTATTTATGTTCGGAGGCAATTATAAGTTTCTCAGCAGGAGAATGACAATTAAAGTGGAAATTTAGAAAGTAGGTACCTATCATTTGAAGAATGGATAAATAAATTGATAATATAACAGGTTATTACTGTAGTATAAAAATGATAAGTTGGAATTCAGAGAAGATTGGGAATATTTATATGAACTGATAAAAGTGAAATAAATGGAACCATGAAAAATAAGTACACAATGACTAACACAATGTAATCTGAAAGAATCAAAAAATGAAATTAAACACTATGTAATTATGATAACCAAGCTCAAATCTGGAGAAGAATTTGGAAAGCACAACCCATTCCCTTCTTTGCTTGGATGGGGGATTCTGGGTATAGGGTGTTTCATATACCATTAGCCTTAAATTAATTAATTAATGGTTTTAATTAATGAGTTTCTTGGTTTACTTGAACTCTTTTTTTTCCCTGTTGCAAGTGAAGGCTCATTGGATAGGTAAAAGGGAAAAGGGAAGAAATATATAAGGAAGTAAAGGTTATGTAAAAAGCTATCAAGTTATTTTTAATGGTGATTTAAGAAGGCTAATCATTGTGCACAATGAACTTATTTACATGAGGAGAAACTAGAATTTCACAGTTACAAGTTTATCATAGTAGCATAGGTGTGATAGGATAAGGAAAGTGGAAACTGAGAGGATGAATGAGAAAGAACTTGCAAAGGAAGAGGGGACAGGCTTGATAAATGATGGGCTAGGATATGTAAGGGCAGTGGATTGTGGTAAGCAAAGAGTAGAAAATATTTGATGATCTCACACTTGGTTGACTACAAGAATGTTGAGACCTCTTCTCAAACCTCATTTTTCTTGGCCTCTCTGCAACCTTGTATACTACTAAAACAACTCTCCTTGATATTCTCTTCTCTGTAGGTTTTCAGGACACCACCATCTCCTGGTTTTCTTCCTACCTGTCTCCTTCTCT
This sequence comes from Notamacropus eugenii, assembly GCF_028372415.1. Taxonomy (NCBI): domain Eukaryota; kingdom Metazoa; phylum Chordata; class Mammalia; order Diprotodontia; family Macropodidae; genus Notamacropus; species Notamacropus eugenii. The sequence goes on along the minus strand of NC_092877.1, from coordinate 293,685,119 downwards.
ATCTCCCTTGGCTGAATCCTTTTCCAGATCATGCCCTCTAACCAGATAGGTGCCTCAGGGCTCTGTCCTGGGTCCTCTGCTCTTCTCCCTCTGTATTATTTCACTTGATGATCTCATCAGCTCCCATAGATTTAATTACCATCTCCGTGCTCCTGATTCTCAAATCTACCTATCTTGCCCCAACTCCAATCTTGTGTTTCCAAATGCCTTTCAAGCATCTCAAACTGGATGTCCAGTAGATATCTTAAACTCAATATGTTAAAAATGCAATTCTTTATCTTTCCCCCTACTAGGGATGGGGAACCTGAGACCTCAAGGCCACTTGTAGCCTTCTAGATCCTCAATTGTGACCTTTTGATTGAGTCCAGATTTTACAGATCAGATCCCCTTAATAACAGGATTTGTTCTGTGAAACTTGGATTCAGTCAAAAGGCCACATCTGAGGACCTAGAAGGCCACATGTGACCTTGAGGCCTCAGGTTCCCTACCCCTGTGCCTGAATCCTTCCTCTCATCTACCTTCCCTATTACTTTAGAGGGCAACACCATCCTCCCAATTCCTCAGGCTCATAAACTAAGTATCATCCTTTACTCCTCACTATCTTTCATTGCTCCCCAAACTGTTGCCAAAACCTGCTGATACCCTCCTCCCTATATTCAAGCTTTTGCCAAAGTCTGCTGATTTGGGGGCTTGCAACATCTCTTAAATTTGCTTCCTCTCCTCTGAAACTTCTACTCTAGTGCAGGCCCTCATCACCTCACTTTTGGACAACTGCAATAGGCTGCTGGTGGGTTTGCCTGCCTCAGATCTCCCCTCTCCAATCCATCCTCCCGTTAGCTACTAAAGTGATTTTCCTAAAGTGCAAGTCAGACTGTCTCTCCCTCCTCAGTAAACTCCAATGGTTCCCTGTTGCCTCCATGATCACGTACACAATGGTCTGTTTGATATTCAAAACCCATCATCACCTATCCTACTCCTTCCTTTCCAGTCTTCTTACATCTTATTCTCCACCATATAATCTTTGACCAGTGACACTGGTCTCCTGGCTGTTCCAGGAACAAGACACTGCATTTCTAGAGGTTGGGGCATTTTCCTGTTTGTCTCCCATGCCTGGAATGCATTTCAATTTCTCCTCAACTCTATCTATTAGCTTCCTTTTAGTCCTAACTAAAATCTCATCTGTTACAGGAAACCTTTCTCAACGCCCCTTGATTCTACAGCCTTGTCCCAGTTAATTATTTCCTATTTTTCCTATATATAGCTTACTTTTTGTTCACATGTTGTCTCTCCCATTAGATTATAAGCTCCTTGAGAGAAGGGACAATCTTTTACTGCTTTTTGCAACCTTACTACTTAGCCTAGTGGCTGAGACCATAGCAGGTATTTGTGGATTGATTGCCATTAACAAAGGCAGCTTGTTTGGCCATATTTGTCTGCATATTGTTTTCATAATTAGATTGGGAGTTCCTCAAGGGCAGAGATTTTCTTTTGCCTTTATTTTTGGTATCCCCAGCACTGAGGGTATTGTTTGGCACACATCTGGTGCTTAATAAATGTTTGTTGAATGACTTACTGACAGAGACATATCCTGACCAATGTAAACTGGTTCTGTGAAAACAAGATGTTAAATGAAGTAATCTCAGATGCATCAGTCAGTTTCTTAAAATAGGTTTTTACACAGAGACTTGAGACCATAACCAGGAGCAGCCACAATGGGGCAGAGCCAAGCTCGTTTGGGGTAGAGAGAACTGGATTGACTTTAGCCATGAAGGTAGTAGTTACCAAGACCAATGCCACTGCCTCCTACAAGGAGACCAGAGTCTTTGGGGGAAATAAAAGGAAGATGCCACCATATTTGATGGTAAGAATTTTGTGGTGAATTCTCATGATTCCTTTGAATTGACAAGAAGTCAACCCGTAATGGTGGAGAAAGAGAGCAGTAAAACTTGCACATAGTTGAGCACTTTTGCAGCCCCTGAAACTGGAGCACAAAAGATTGGAGTGGGGCATGACTCACCAGGATGTAAGAGGAGAAAAGACAGTGCCACATCTGACACCAGAGGAAGCTGACTCATGTGACCTTCTTGGCACTGAGCATCTGTGGTCCTATGGGTAGTGTGCCAATGGGATGTGCATTTGTTGGTCCAGGAAACCCCTCCAGGTTCACATTGCAGTCTCTCTTCCAAAGGACTTTCTCCTATTTCCAGCTTATTGTAAGAAGAAGCCTTGCTTTACAGCTTTCTCTCTGGTCATCAGACTTGCCTTGGCCAATTGGCCCAAGAAGGTACAATAGTAGGTTGCTTGATGTTATTATGAAGTGTAATATATTAGGGATGTTATTACAAATGGATGGTTGTAGCATCATTATTCAGTGTCTAACAATAGAGAAAAGTCTTGAGGGAAAACCATTTGGGTTGAAGAGCAAGGTTTTATATGCTATATTGGTTCAAATATAGGTAGTCCCAGAGTATAAACCCTAAAATGAAATATTTGAAAGATAAAAAATTCCTATATATAAAAATGGTTCTAGTGGAGCCAAGATGGCGGAGTAGAAAGACATACATGTGGAGGTTGCCCCCACACAGCCCATAAAACACCTGTAGAGAGGGACTCTCAACAAATTTTGGAGCAGCAGAAGAGGAGAACGACAGAGTGGAGGAGATTTCCAGCCCAGGGTGACTTGAAAGGCCCATGGGAAAGGTCGGTTGCACTGGACACAGAGCAGAGCCCAGCCCAACCTTGGCTGAGTGGCACGACTCTGGGAGGAGGACACCTCAGGGACGGAATCTCCAGTCACAGCAGCAGCGGTTTGCAGGTCCCTCAACCCACAGGCGCCAAAGGTCAGTGACAGGGTTTTTTCAGCTGGCCAAGAAGGGAGAAGGGCCTTCCCATAGCTCTGGCCTCAGGCAGCAGCCACAGAGGCTGCACAGTGCCATACTGACCCCTCCATTGTTGGAGCATAAAAACCCCTGGGGACACTGAAGAGCTGAGTCTTACCTCAGCCCAGCATGGAGGCCCTGAGGCAATGGGTCTTTGTCTCACCCTGAATGCTGGCCCTGCCCCCACAGCTTGATTGAATCCCAGCCCCCCAGTGCCTTCTTGGCGGAACTGGAGGCCAGGTGGCTGTGGAGAGGTAGCTGCTAAGATTCTGGGCACAAAAAATATCTTCCTGCTTCCAGACTAGTGTACACGCTTGATTGTGCCACTTTGGAGGAACTGAGATCTTACAGATTCCCAGAGTATACCCTACCCCTGACAAAGGACCCAAAAGTCAAGTAACTGGTTGGGAAAATGCCTCCAAAAGGGAAAAAAAATAAGACTATAAAAGGTTACTTTCTTGGTGAACAGATATCTTCTCCCATCCTTTCAGATGAGGAAGAACAATGCTTACCATCAGGGAAAGACATAAAAGTCAAGGCTTCTGTATCCCAAACATCCAAAATAAATATTCAGTGGTCTCAGGCCATGGAAGAGCTCAAAAAAAGATTTTGAAATTCAAGTAAGAGAGGTGGAGGAAAAACTGGGAAAAGAAATGAGAGAGATGCAAGAAAAGCATGAAAAGCAAGTCAACATCTTGCTAAAGGAGACCCAAAAAATGCTGAAGAAAATAAAACCTTTAAAAATAGGCTAACTCAATTGGCAAAAGAGGTTCAAAAAGCCAATGAGGAGAAGAATGCTTTCAAAAGCAGAATTAGCCAAATGGAAAAGGAGGTTCAAAAGCTCACTGAAGAAAATAGTTCTTTCAAAATTAGAATGGAACAGATGGAGGCTAATGACTTTAAGAGAAACCAAGAAATCACAAAACAAAACTAAAAGAATGAAAAAATGGAAGATAATGTGAAATATCTCATTGGAAAAACAATTGACCTGGAAAATAGATCCAGGAGAGACAATTTAAAAATTATGGGACTACCTGAAAGCCATGATCAAAAAAAGAGCCTAGACATCATCTTTCATGAAATTATTGAGGAAAACTGCCTTGACATTCTAGAACCAGAGGGCAAAATAAATATTGAAAGAATCCACAGATCACCTCCTGAAAGAGATCCAAAAAGAGAAACTCCTAGGAACATTGTGGCCAAATTCCAGAGTTCCCAGGTCAAGGAGAAAATATTGCAAGCAGCTAGAAAGAAACAATTCAAGTATTGTGGAAATACAATCAGGATAACACAAGATGTAGCAGCTTCTACCTTAAGGGATTGAAGGGCATGGAATATTATATTTCAGAAGTCAAAGGAACTAGGACTAAAACCAAGAATCACCTACCCAGCAAAACTGAGTTTACTACTGCAGGGGAAAAAATGGTCTTTCAATGAAATAGAGGACTTTCAAGCATTCTTGATGAAAGGACCAGAGCTGAAAAGAAAATTTGACTTTCAAACACAAGAATCAAGAGAAGTATGAAAAGGTAAACAGCAAAGAGAAATCATAAGGGACTTACTAAAGTTGAAGTATTTACATTCCTATATGGAAAGACAATATTTGTAACTCTTGAAAATTTTTATCAGTATCTGGGTAGTTGGTGGGATTACACACACACATACAGAGAGAGAGAGAGAGCACAGGGTAAATTGAATAGGATGGGATCATATCTAAAAAAATGAAATTAAGGGGTGAGAGAAAAATATATTGGGAGGAGAAAGAGAGAAATGGAATGGGGCAAATTATCTCTCATAAAAGAGGCAAGTAAATGACTTTTCAGTGGAGGGAAAAGTGGGGAGGTGAGAGAAAAAACATGAAGCTTACTCTCCTCACGTTTGACTAAAAGATGGAATAAAATGCACACTCATTTTGGTATGAAAACCTATCTTACAATACAGGAAAGTGGGGGAGAAGGGGATAAGCGGTGGGGGGAGGGATAATGGAAAGAAGGGCAAGGGGAGGAGGGAGCAATTAGAAGTCAGCACTCTTGGGGAGGGACAGGGTCAAAAGAGAGAGTAGAAGAAATGCAGGGCAGGATAGGATGGAGGGAAATATAGTTAGTCTTACACAACACGACTATTATGGAAGTCATTTGCAAAAGTACACAGATATAGCCTATATTGAATTGCTTGCCTTCCCAAAGGGAATGGGTGGGGAGGGAGGGAGGAAGAGAAGGAGAAACTCAAAGTTTTAGGAACAACTGTTGAGTATTGTTCTTGCAACTAGGAAATAAGAAATACAGGTAATGGGGTATAGAAATTTATCTTGCCCTACAGGACAAAAGAGAAGATGGGGATAAGGGAAGGGAGGGATGTTAGAAGGGAGGGCAGATTGGTGATAGGGGTAATTAGAATGCTAAGTGTTTTGGGGTGGGGGAGGGGAGAGATGGGGAGAAAATTTGGAACCCAAAATTTTGTTGAAATGAATGTTGAAAACTTAAATAAATTAATTAAAAAAAAAATAAAAATTAAAAAAATAAAAACAAAAATGGTTCTTAGCTTGAGATCTGTAATTTTTTAGAGGTATTTTGATAACTGTTAGTATAACTGTTTTCATTTGTAAACATATGTATTTTATTTTGTGCATTTAAAACATTTTCCTGAGAAAGGTTTCAACAGATTCGCAAAAAGTTTCCCGCTTGAATTATAGGCTCCACTCTGGTTTTAAACAATCCCAGAGTATTTGGGGGGGAGGATGAAACAAGAAAATGTTTTTGGACCAATATAGCTTATTGAATTAGAGTTAATCAATATATTCTTACTCCATTTATACTTGGCATTAGCATAGTCCCTGACATTTGATAAGTATTAATTGATCAATTGAAATACTTTAAAATGGCATTAAGGTTTAAAATTTTTTTCTTAAATAGTGTTTATAATAACAAGAAATTTTCAGAGCCTTTTAGTTAAATGTTAATTACCCTGGGGATGCCTAAGAAAAATTACATTTCCCCTCACATATACACTTCCCTTCTCTCTTGCTCTCTCTTTGTTTCTCTCTCTCCCTCTCGCTCATCTTAGTGTCAAAGATATGTTTATTTTTAAAGTACTTGAAAGCTGGGTAATCATTCTTTGCACTTTACAACTTCTCTCTCAGTATCATAGTACTATTTGCATCTCACTGCAAGGCCAGTGGAAACAGGAATACCTAAGGCTTCTTATCCAGGTTGTGACTGTGCCAGTGTTCCATTCTGAATTTCCTAAGTGCACTCCACCCTTTTATTGGCAGTGCAGTGGTATATTTTAAAGAAACATATCTTGAAGGTGCAGATGTTTGCTTTGCCCAGTAGCACCAACAACCCTAGAATTTTTAAAAATCTTACATCAAGCTTTTGTTCACTTACAAGTGCTGTGGATGGCCAAAGAAGGAAGATATCAGTATGGGCTAGCAAAGTCAGAAATAGACACCATACAGCCCATTGTGAATTAGCTTAACTTGAAAAATGGGTAGAACTTATAAAGTCATCAGAGGAGAAGCATATCACTGCGAGGAACTTCAGGAATAAAGGCAATTATGTAGGAGGAGAAAGTTTGTCGATAACTGTGATAAGGAGGCGTAGGCAATTATTGATGAGGTTTTGCTTTGGAAAGCAACGGTGATTGATCAAAGATTTTTTGTTTGTTTGTTTTTGGATAAATTTTGTGGCAGTGTGCTAGATAGATTGGAAGAAAGAAGGGATTAGGGCAGTCCTGCACAACCTGTGGCCTGCCAAAGGATTTTGAGTGCTCCATTTTTCATGGGCCACTCAAAATCCTTTGGTGGGTCAAAGGTTGTGCCTGGTCTAGAGGAAGGAAGACCCATTGTGAGGTGATGAGGGCCTGGTCTAGGGTGGTGACGGGGAATAGAAAGGAAGAGACAAATATAGAAGATATTTCAAAAGAACAGGTTAGACATGTTTGAATACAGAGAATGAAAGGGAGGGACAAGATGAAGGTGACTCCTTGCAGTCCTTAGCATGTGCAGAATTCCTAGAGGCTTGGAAAAGTACGAGGGACTTCATGCCATGATATTCTTTATAACCTTCCACTCAGTGCAATATTACTTTTGACATAAATACAACAAATCTGGTCTTGATGATCTCTTAATAAAGGGAATTATGAGGAAGGAACATATTTTATATAAGTAAAATTTCTGGAGGTCATTAAAGCCAGAACATGAGAGAAACATTTTGGTTTATGAAAAAAGTATGAGAATATTCATTAATGTGATAACCAATATTTTATAACAAATGATAGATCTGTTATCTTTAGTTTCCTGACTTTTGGAAGATGGAATCATAGAATCATAGATTTAGAGCTGGGAATGACCATAGGGACCATCTCATCTACCTCCCCTCCCTCCCATTTTATAGATGAGGGATTGAGGGTTAGAAGGGCAACATTTACACAGAGCATGTAGCAGAAGAGTTAGGGACTCTCAATCCACCAAACCTGAGGGTGTACCATGATTCCCCTGCCAGCTTCAGTCCTGGTAACAATTGTACATCTCTTCATTCTTCTGTCCAAAATAAAAGAAGGTGTCTGGTATCACTTTACAGTGACAGACATGTTTTCCTGAATAATACCCCATAAAGGTCACATTAGAAATTTGAGCCACAAGCTCACTGATTCAAATTTGGGTCTAAGTTTTTAAAATGCAGTGTCTCTAGCTTGCCAAATTCCATTAAAATCCATGGTCTTAAGTTAGGTTATGAAATAATGGACCAGAATCCCAGGGGATATTGTGTCTTCATTGGCAACACATACATAGATTTCCGACTTTCATCATTTCCTGGGCCTGTATTGTAGTTGAATTCTGATTTTCACACCAAATCCTGGAATGATGTTTAATTTCATGGGCTGTTTCTGCCAAAAGTAGTTCATTTTCTTGCTTATCAATTATCATCACAGTATTTATGTAACCACTTAATCCTTATTATTTGTTTAAGGTTATCCTTGCTTACTTGGAATTTGCCAGTGACAGTTCTTTGGGGGTACTTTGATATGGGAGGAAGGGAAGGCTTAAAGAGCCCAGGGACATAACCTGAAATCTTTCTTCAAAGTCTATTAACAAAAGTACCTCAGAATGTTCTGTTGAGCCCTCTATCTAGTTCTTTTTTTGTTTGTTATCTAACTTATCCATTTTGGTCTGTTTTTTTCCTCCAATTAAATAAGCACATGTTGAGGCTTTAGTGTGTACCCCTAACCCTTTGCTCTTTGTGCCCGTAGAGATAGGTTAGTCTAGTTATCAAAGGTGTTTCAAACTGGCCCAGTTTTGGTCTTTTTCTTCCTGTAGTATATTCCCACTTTTTACTTCTGCAGAACTCAGTAATATCAGCAGCCTTCCCATCCCTGACACTGACTTTTTATTCATGACTTAGGTTTCCTGCTGCCAAAGAGTGAATAGACTGCAAGTGACCTTCTTGCCCCCATCATTTTCCAACTCCCATCATAGCAAGCTCCTCAAATATCACATGGAATATGAGCCAGTAGCCCTCCTTAGACACGGTTTCCACCCCGTGGTGCTGAGCACTGGGGATTGGAGGAAGGCAGTTGGCAGTCCTTGGTTGGTGGGCCCTAGGAGAGATTGGGTTTCTCACAGTTGTGACATGCTGTGATAAGCCTGAGTGCTGGGACTTCTCATGGTACACATCTCACCAGGCTGACTGGCAAAGGGTAAGTTGCGCTGTTCTCTACACTGGCTTTTGGAACCTGAGACATTCACAAATAGAAGTGTATGGTGAACATGACTTTCTTCACCACCATAAGGGAGAGAAAGGGGTGGGAGAGGAGGAAGAAGCAAGGAGGCATTCTAACAGGACCAAGGCATGATACCAAGCATGTTGAGTTTGGCCTCAGAAGCTCTGGGTTGAGACAGAGCATTAATAGGAGTGGTGTGTCCAGAATGAGAAAGATGATGGGACAGTCCCAGTGGTGTCTACCCTGGTCTCACTATGTCTGAGGTATTGTTTTTGGTTCTAGGAACTACATTTTAAGAAGGACATTGACAAATCAAATCAGATCCAGAAAAGAACAACTAAGATGCTAAACTTGAAGGAGATTGAAATTAGGATTGAGAATGTTTTAGCTAGAGAAGATTTGGGGGCAATGTGGCAGCATCTCCAAGTATTTGAAGGGCAGTTGAGTAGATGAGATATTAAACTTGCTTCATTTGTCTGCAAATGGAAGTAGAGGGAGCAGTGGATAGAAAGGACAGAGTCAGATTTCAGCTGATTATCAGCAAAATTTTCTAATAAGTAGAGTTGTCCAACAGTGGAATGAGGTACTTTGGGAGGAAGGATATAAATTATTCATTACTGATAGTTTTCAAATAAAGGCTAGCTGATTGTGTCTTATTTGGGGGGAGCATGAGGGATAGAGAATGTTTAAAGGGAATTCCTGTTCAGATAAGATTTGGACTAGATGCCTCCTGGGTCCTTTACTGCATGACTATGAATAAGATCCTCACTTTTCTTATCTGTCAGTTGGGACTAATAATACCTCCTGGGGTTGTGATAGGAAGAAAACACTTTATAAATTATAAAGTTCCAGATCAATAAGAGTGGTTGTTCCTAAGCATGATTGCATTGTTATTAAAAGTTATTGGGGGCACTTTGTATTTTTGCGTTGTTGAAGCCGGGTGTTGCCTCATACTGTATAGCTTGTTGTACACTAACAGATTTGGTTGGGGGGGGGGGGGGGGGATGATCTTTTAGGACGAGCAAGGAGAATGGAGGAATAATAGTCAATTGGATAAAGTTTAGTTCTCCAAGTACTCAGCCAATCAGTAAACACCTACAGGTCCAGAGCTAGATTTTCAATTACTTGTCCCTTGTTAATTTTTTTTTTTTTAAGTATAGGGGAAGAATGTGGCCTTGACAGAATTGTCAATATCTTTTTTTGTTTTTCTTATTTGAAAAGCAGTGCTAGAAAAAAGACACAGGTAGGTGCATTTGTGTGGTGTTTGCCTGAGTAGGACAGTGCAAGCTACATAAATCAGTCCAAAGCAAAATATGAATGTGATCCCTTCTTATGGAGAGAGATATGCATTGAGGTAAACCTGACCTTGACATGGTAATGTCAGTTTTACTACCAAGTCCATTCTTTAAAGATCTGCTTATCTATCTGCCTATCTATCTGTCTGTCTTTCTATCTATCTATCTGTCTATCTACCTGTTTATTTCCTTATACATTTATTTTTTATTTGCCGAGCTGTAATTTTGCTCCCCCTTTTCAAGAATTCTTTCTGTAAGCTTTGTCTTTCTCTGAATGTTGTTGGCAAAGTACAACTCTTCAGACTGTGATGTTACAAAATACTGTTTTTTTTCCCCAGCACCATCAAACACAAATTAATTTTACCTATTAATGCCTATACTAGTGGTAGTTGCACAGCTAGCATTCAGTTTAATGTGCCTCAATGAAGATGGCTTTTTTCTGATGTGTTTTCAGCCCTCTGTTATTTCTCTGACCTTCTTTTTCTTTATTTCTAGAGACATCCTTGTAATGTCAAAACTTCACACAAGTCCTGCCCTGGCGTTGTTCTGTGAGCAACTTCTATTTGAAAAATTCCTGTGAGTGCATCCTTTTCAATCAACTTCTTGGAGAGCAGAGAGAGCCCTGTCTTTTGATGTTCTGCCGTTTTTAAGGTTTGTGTTAACTTTCCATTTTTATTAGTGACGTGGACATTAATTCTATAGAATGTTTCAGAATTATGCAACTAATATAATATACTGTGGAGGCAAAAAGAGGAGTGAGGGTGGGGCAGGACAGAGGGAGTTCCCTTCATTCAAGGGCATCATTCGTTGGACTGGGGTTTCTCAGCGTCCTTGATGTTGAAGAGAAATGAGAGTGATCATCTGATATGTTAGAACTCATGCCCATCACTTTCTACTTTCTGGGTTGTTATGAAAATCTAGAAACCAAGGGCTCACCAATGTACTTGCAAATCAAGGCATGTTCCTGTATTACCACATCTTGTGATTTTTGCCACATTTTTGTAAAAACTAAATGCTTACACATATAGAGAGTCCATATCAGTGTAAATAATGAATTCCATGGAGTGGGCATCTTATTTGATTTTTTCCTTGCATATTTCCATTTGGGTAGAGCAAAGTACTATGTGTTACATACAATTATAACTTCAACTAACATGGATTTGAATAATGAGACCACAGAACTCATTACTTTCATTAAACAGAATCTAGTTATATGTATATGTGTTTATACATAGTATATACTATATATGTATATATATGTATATATGCACATTGTGTATGTGGAGATATATATATATATATACATCTCCACATACATACACACATATACATGCAAATCTTTGATGGTATTTGTTTGAAAATGGAATAATGTTTTCTGTTTGAGCCCTCTGTGGAATTTCAGTAGACAATGTGATAGTAAGATTTTGAAGTCCCAAGGTTAATCCTTGGGTCAGAATGAAAAGTTTAGAGCAAGTGTGAGTCCATTCATACCCTTATTCAGGAAAGACTTGTTAAGCACTCACTATGTGCTAGGGCTGGAGGACATACAATGATAAATTAGACACACGAATCTCCCAGGAAGCCCAAGTTTATTGTTCATCAACAGTCTGGTAGTTTAAGGCCCTAAGTTACCCTGAACAGGGCCCAATTATAGGAAAACAGCTCTGATCCCCAGAGTTTATAATCCTATATAGTTACCTGACACCATTTTAGCTGCAGTTACATGTCATATAAGCAAGCTCCCCTCCTTGAGGGGCCCTGTTTGTTAAGAATACAATAGAAGCCAATAGAGCATCTTCTCTTTGGAGTGCATGCGTCTGGGCTTGGCTCTCTCTTTCTCAAGGAATGCCTGTTTCTGTGATTTTGTCACCTTCCAGGCAGACTTAGCAGTAAAACAGAGCTGGAGATGTACAAAGGGTTGGCCCAAAACAACAAGCGTAGGAAAGGAAGACCGCTAGAAATGTTCTTGGGTCAGGAGAAAAATAAGTGTATCAATATTATGTGATTGGTAAAAACATCTTAATTATATGTCCAGGTGATTATCCTAGCATAAAAAAGCACATAAAAAAGCACAAAACATGAATATTAAATGTTGTGGGAGTTGCTTACTTGTGTATCATAATTGCTTATAATATATCCTTAAAAATTTTTTTTCAGGGCAAATATTTTGGATGTTAAGACAGCAGAAAGTAAAACACTTTTATTTTGAAAATACTTGCCTGCTTAGACCTGGCCAAAGGCTAAACTCACTGTATGTATGGTTCACAGAAAGAAAAATCATCAGGGCATAGGGAAAATAGTCAGTATAGTAAATGGATGAAGACTATATGAGGGGCAGAGGAGGAGGGAGCCAGGCATTCTCCCTGGAATGACAAGTCTTTTTTCCACAGGCATCCATTTCATTTGGTAGGACTTTTATTCTGTCCACAGTGACAAATGTTTTCTCCCTTAATAGCCCTTTACTGTTGGTTTTTTATTTTATTTCTACTGAGAAATCAAAGTAGATTGCACTGCAATGGATGGGCCAGATTCCAGTTTTCCCACTGCACCCTTCATCTCTGTGCCACACACTTAACTCACTTGGAAGAGCAGAATAGGGTGTGGAGGGAAATAAGAATTTATATCTCCATCTTCAGGGCCCCATTCTGTCGTTTTGGGGGGATGCCCCCTGGATGTAGAGTCTATGGAGTCATAGACCCGGAAGGGACCGCAGAAGTCAACAGAACAATTCTTTGTCTTCAGGCAAGACCATGTTTAGACCATTCCAGACAGATATGAATCAATTTATTTTAAAGCTCTTCATAGCCAAGGATTCCAAAACTTCCTTTAGTAACCTATTCCTTTTTTCCTTGTCTTATAACCCTCACTGTCAGAAAAACCTGTATCATTTCTAACCTACATTCCCTATGCTGCGTCTTAAAGGCATTTCTTCTTGTTCAGTCTCTCCATGGAAATGCGGAACATGTGGTCACTGTCCACTGTATAATAACCTTTTCCATATTTGAAAGCTATTATTAAATCAACTTCCTGCCTTCTGGTGACAATATCCCCTTTCTATTTTCCCCTAATAGATCTTATTTTTTGAAACCTTTCATTATATTTCATACTCATACTACCTATGTCATAGGGTGGTTGTAGCAAAAACACTTTTTAAACCTTAAAGCTATATAAAAATAATCGTAGTGATAGCTGTTGTCTGAACATCCTCAAATATTTTATATTAAGTTGAAGAAAGTAGAACCAAGACATGGTGCAGGTCAAAAATTTTATAGGCAAAAGTGTTTGGGTCAAATGGCTCCCATCAAGGAAATATCTATTGAACACAACAAAGAATATGGAAATGGTAGAATATAAACATTAGAAGAGGTCTCAGATATCATCTGCTGTAACCTCCTCCTTTTACAGGTAGAGAAACTAAGGCCTGGAGAAGTTATGTGGTTACAGCGAGGAGTAAGATTTGTTGCTATTTGATATGAAAATATAGATGCAGGATGATCTATATCAGGACATGAATGGAGAAAGAGAGACGAAAGCAGGCTGACAAAGAAGCAAAAAGGAAATAGAGTGAGCACCTAAGGAAATATGTTGGGCATAGTGAGTGGACTGGAAGAGATCACAAAATCTGAAGCATTGATGGCTAACACACACACACACACACACACACACACACACACACACACACACACACACACACGAGGAGAAAGGCATTTTTTCCAGGACCCTTCTATTTATTTCTGATTCTCTTTCTTACTGTTCCTGCCACTGCTTTCTCCCCTGAGCAAAGCCAGTAAAGGCTACTCTGATGATCTAATTAGGGTCATATGATGGAGGAGAGCCAAAAAGAATTAAAGGGGTTTTTTTGATATCCAATTAAACATCTTCCATTAATCCCTAGTAGGTTTTTTCTACCCACAGGCGCAGCTGCACTCAAAGATTTTTAGTTCCATCTGTAATGTAACTGCCTCATCCTGTCTACCTTCTTCTTCATCTACTAGCAGTATGGAATCTGCATCCTGTTTTCTTATCTCATTCTCCTGGTGAAGTGAAATAATCAGAGGAGATGATTTAGAAATCAAAGCCAGACTAAGTCCCCATCCTCCTGAGGTTTCCTCGGGCTCTGGTCTCTTGATGTAGATACTAAAATACTGCCCCTTCTTTACTAAGGCTTAGCATGACACCTAATGCATTTGTAGGTGCTCATTAAATGCTTTTTGGCTGACAGACCATGCTAAATTATAACAGTTGGAATTTTTGCCATGCTTTAAGCTTTATAAAACACTTTCTGTACATTTTCTCATTTGATTCTTACATTTCTATAAGGTAAGCATTGCAGGTATTCTCATCCCTCTTTTATAGATGAGGAAATGAGCATCCAAAAAAGTGCTTCTAGTCATACAACTAGGAAAGTGTTTCAGAGGCAGGGTCAGACTGAATGCCAAGTCCAGAATTCTTTCCCTTATGGTAGGCTGAATTCCCCATTAATATTCCTTTCCTCTGTCTTTGTCAGAAATTGACTTGTCAGACAAATAGATCATTTGATTTCAGGATAGAATATTTCCTAGTACTGAAATCAGAACAGCGAAATGAAACTATGCATTCATTTAGGAAACTAAACTCTGTTAACTTGCATCTGCTTTTCCTTCTACCAAGTTCACACATTAAATAAGTAGTTGAAAAGAAGATTAGGGTGAAAGGCTTCTTTTCTTTGTTTTCTAGTGAAATGGTAAATCATAAAGGGCAAGTTTATGTAATTATAAATAATAGAGTTATCAATAATCTATACTAATCTATAACATCTCCTTCTGTCCATCTGTCTGTCTCAAAAGGCTGCACTCTTGGAGAGAAAGAAAAAGATAACACCAAAAACTTTCCCCTTATCCTCCAATTATTTAATAATTTCAAATTTTCTGAATAAATTCTTGAACCAAGTTCCCACAATATTGAAGAGTTCATATCTCCTTGTATGTGAAAGAAACTAAGTATGATGGACTCTTTGGAAGTTCTCATTTCCTGAAAGGCAATGCCATGTGGGTTCCAGCCCTGTAAAGATGAAGGAATAAATATTATTTTTATGAGATCAAGTTCATATTCTAGTTGAAAAATAGCTCATAATAAAAGATACAAGGATGTAATATAGGAAATTATACACAAATACACTCTGTCCTTATGGGCATATATCTAATCTACACATCTAGAGACAGCTCTCTTGGAAAATCATGCTTGCAGAAAATACAACTTGTATCTGTGATATATTGCTCTTTTTCAGTTAACAATATATCTTAAGTGACTATCTCCTTACCAGTGAAACATTTCAGACATCTTTTCCCTATATCTGGTTAAAGAATTCTCCAGTTCTCCATATTGTTGATTGCAAGAATGATATACAACAAGAGCTTTTCCATTCTGCAAGTCTTCCGGGTTCCCTGTTTATCTGGACTTTACCCCCTTCTCCCAATATACTCCCACACCCTTTGAACATTTCATCTCTTTGGGAATTACATGAGAAAATATCTATTGACATTTTTAGTGGAAGTCTTTATGAGAAGAAATCAATGTCTTCCACGCAGAATACCAGCACTTTGAGTGCATGATGCCTGTTACTGTTAAGTCTAGATGAAAGACATTTTTTGGAGGTAGTGAGGATGTTAAAGTTTCACATTAACTCTTACACTGCCATTTCTAGTCCATTATTACTAAATCCCATTAATAGTGTACAAATCTAAACACTTAAAAAAATCCCCAGGATGTTTATTTAATTTGTGTTCAGATTACTTACCCTTCCTTAAAATGTCTATGGCAGTTGTTAATTAAAAGTCAACCAACCAATCTGCAAGTATTAAGTACCCCTGTAAGGCATTTTACTTAATTCCTCTGACCAAGATATCCCAGCCAGACTTTTCTCCATTAACTCATGGTTTTTCTCCTTCTATGAGCCAAAAATAATCAACCAGATGGTCTGAAAGACACAAAACAGAAGAATGAATGTAAGGCCCTTGAGGGTAGAGGTTTGTTTTCTTTTTGTCTTTGTTGTCTTTAGTACCTAGCACAGGTACTTGGTGCTTACTCAGCTACTCAAAAGGATCTGTGATCTCCCTAATTTGGATATTCCCTCCAAAGATGCAGATTGTATCCTTTCCATGTCTGCCCAGTCTATATGGCATCAGTTCACTACAAGAGATTAATCTAACATATTGGAAGCCTTCCTTGCTTCTTGCTGACCTGACCCCTTAGACTATTCACTTATCATCCCTCTCTGTCAACAGTATGACCAGCCTATCTTTTTTCGTCATTTATTATATGTTGCATCCAGTGCACAACCCATAGTGTGCCTCACCATTGCCCTTCAATTCTTTGGGGACTTTTGTGCTTCGCATAGTAGGCACTATGTTGAATGTTGGTTCATTTCAATTGAATTTCCAAGAATCATTCCATTCCATTTTCCAAATTCTCACAGTACCCTCCCTTCTTCAGTAACATACATTTTCCTGCTTCTACCAGTTCTTTGCATATTCTGAACATCTATCTTTTTATTTCTTTTATTTTCAGGACCCTAACCATCTATCTCATCCTTCTTCAGCATGGGTACCAGCATGATAACCCATCATCTTGCTATTAAAAATTTTTTGAATCAGTATGTCTTAGACATACAAGGAGAAATAAATTATTTTTCCTTTTACCCCCTGCCATTTCATTTTTATAGCCTAATTTTATTAACTATTTGTATCCTGCAAAGGGTTTTTAATGTGGCTTTCATTAAAATGATCACCTCAGAGTGGTGTTTGGAGCAGAATGAGATAAAAGAGAGTGTGGCGAATTTTTTTTAAAAGAAAATATATAATCAGAAAAGCAAAGGATCCCTTCCATTCCTTAATCACTGAAGGGCTCTTATATTTTTCACCCCCTTTTAAAGTATGCTTACTCATATTTGTGTTAACCAGCAACTAACATGTTACCAAATTGTAGATAGAGATTATATTTCAATCACCAGACCAACTCTCTTGTATTTTATGAAACATTTTGGTATTCCTTAAAGCGCTAAGTGGGGTTGAGTAATTTTTCCAAATTATTAACGATTCCTGAATTACTCACCTGAAGCTCAATTTCTGCTTTCATCTGCCATCTTAAAACAAAATGGAAGCCATTAAATGCTTTCAAATGTCATTTTAAAGTAAGAGACCCCTCACTGAACTATATGGAGACTACTAATTTACTAAGTTATTCACTAGTTAATCTTTCTCCCACGAATAGAATATAATCTTGAACCCTTAAACCTACTGGGATGCCAATGAGAAGTTCAAAATAGCTCTCTTCTAGAAGCAAACAGCAGAGTGCAGAGATCTAAATAGGAATATGTAAAACTATCCTTCTTTAAAAGCTTCTGATACTCTACATTAGCCCAGTCTCAATACAGTGTTCTCAAATTCCTTCTGGGAGACCAAATTGTACAAGATACAGATAAATTGTCCACTCTCTGAAATCTTGAAATTGCCTATACATCTAAAGGTTTTAGCCTGTTTTCAGTTTGTCTCCTGGAATTTGCTGCTCGATGACACTTGGGTTTCTATTCAGTTAATGATAATCTTAAGTGTAGCTGCCTGCTGAGACCATTGATGCTACTGAAGCTGCAACTTTTGAAAGGATTAACAAAAAGCAACTAAGTGAAAAATATAACCATAAGGAATGGCAGGTGTAGGCTCAAGTTCGGTTTTTACCTGTTTTATTCATTTATCTTTCTCCAGGATTCCAAAATATATTGACCACTTGCCAAATGCATTTTTCTATATGAAAACACTAACCATCGTGGAGTAATTTCTCTTTGTCTTTCAAGTATGCAGGTTTAGATTGGTTCGTTCTGAAAATCAACACAAAATTAATTTGCTGGTGTGTATTGATGATGGCTTTCTGATAAACTGAGATTTTTGGTGCCAAGTTCAGACTGTAGCAGACTTCTGTAGCTGAGCATAAACTCTGAAAAAAAAGTGGGTTTCTGTCAGAAATGCTGACCTAGCTTCCCTTCCAGCTACTCTGCCAAAGCACCACCATACTACGTGGGCTTTCATGTCTACCTAGGATCAGTGGAGAAGTGCCTTTCAGTCTTACTTAGCTCACATGTATTTTTAAAGGCAGTTTTTGACTTTGGGGCTGCTTTTCCCAGGCCAAGATTAACAATGTTGTTTTCTAAGCCATGCAAATATGGTAACTCGACGTTCTGCTTTATAGTAGACTTGATGAGATTTTTTTTTATGGGTCTCATTTGTTATTCTTTGTGGTGGCATTTTGACAAACTGTCCATTCCTTTTTCCTAGTGGGCTTAACTTCTGGGGTGGGGGGCATGCCTATCGCTGGCATTTGTTTAATCCATCTGCTTGTCCATCTGGGTACATGCACTGGAGTGTGGCATGTGCATGGCCCTGTTCAGGGTGGGAGCCAAGATAAACAGTTCTCTACAACTCATCATTTCCAGAAAGTAATGAAAATTGCATGCTTGTCCTCCAATATAAGCCACCTCTTTAGCCCATGGTCCATACTTGCGGTTGACTTAAATAATAACTGTGATCAGCTCTTGAAAGTAATGGATTTCTTTCTATCCTTTCTATCTCCAACTTCCCCTCTGTTTCAGGATCTTAGGAGCTACCCCATATAAAAGTCTCTAGTTTTGTGTAATGAAAAGGGTACTGAATTTGGAACTAGAAGACCCAAGTTCAAAGAGCAGCTGTCCTTGCATGACCCTGTGAAAGTTACTGAATTCCTTTGGGTGTTAAGTTCCTTATCTGTAGATGGAAGGGTTTAGAGCAGATCAGTGGTGTCAGACTGAGATAGAAATGGTAAGGATCCTGACAGACAGTGTATTGACTTAGTTTTAAAATGTAATGTTATCTATGCTCTATTGCCTTTTTATTTATAGTAGAGTAAATTCTGATATTGTATGAGAAAGCTGTGAATATTGGTGGAGTCTGATAGGAGCCAAAAAAAAAAAAGTTGACTTCAGAAGATGAAGAAACTTATCTGCGTATGGGGCTGTCATCACCATTCCAAACTTATTTCCTTCAGCATTTTGAGTGGTGTAGTGTGGGGAACATAAAATGGACAACTGCAAAGGACATCTGGGGCACAAGTATAGTAGGATTGATTGAGCCCAGGCAAACTTACTAATTAGCTTTCCAAGTAGAAGTAAACAGAAGTTTTGGTAGAAATTGAAAAGGACAGGAAGCCAGTAGAAACTACTAAATGGTTCTCAATACAAATGAGTAAATCAGTAACAATTTTGGATAAAACATTTGGACTTGGGGTTGTGTAGAAAAAAAAGTCACCAAGATTTATCTTTCACACTTCTTAAGCAGGCATCTGTCCAGTGTGGAGGTGCATCCCTTCATCAAAGTGATATGGCAGAGGAATTAAGAATGTGTAGTAGCCCTGTTGCCAACAAAATATGAATTATTTACAAATCATGCTAATCTTCAAATTTACATCTGCATAATCGGAATAACTGCTCACAGCTTAGTGAAAATACAGTATATTATTAAAGGGACTTCCCATGCTAGTTGAAAGGCTGTTGTGAACGTGCCAGCAGATATACTTTCAGGAAAATCGCAGCAGTGATGACTAATACATCTCTTTATTATTCTTTGAAATATATCTGGGGAAGGGTATGCTCTCTGCAAAGCCCTTTATTTCAAATAAAACATCTTATTTTCAGTACTTTAGATGCAAACCCAAAGCAGATTCAAATCCCTTTTCTACAGAATGGTTTCATTATATTTGCTAATTCAGACACACCCCTACTCCCTGGCTTGTTTTAGCTTTTAAAGGGTATCATCAGCACTGGGAATCTGATCAAGAATGCATATTTGCCTGGCTACTAAAGATAAACAGTTCCATTCATAAGCAATGCACTGCTCTTAAAAATTTTTTGGAGAAAGGCAAAATTGGTTGTCAGGACTTGGGCAGGAAACTCCGAAACTCACAAATGCTAGAATGTTGGAAAATGTTAGATTACATGTGCTTTCTGATGAGTGACTGGGACACAGAGAATGGCCAAGTAAGAAAAAGCAGTATCAATAAAAGTTTTGAAAGGATAAAAATTAGTGAGAAGGAAACCCCTACTAATTTGGTGAAAAAGCTGACCTGATTAAAGCGAAAAACCTAAATTATGCTAAAAATCCAAGAAAAATACAGTTGTATTACATCTGTAAATGCATGCAGAATCTTAAACCAATGACTAACCAAAGTCTTGCCAGGAGAAGCTCTCTGGCCTTATTTAATGCATAGCATATTTGTTTACTTAATTCTCACCCTTTCCCCCATATTTTATTCTCATATGGTGAGGGGAGTCCATATTATTCAAGTCTCTGGGTCTTTCTCCATTGCTCTTCTCAGAAACCCTCATTTGCAAAGGAATAGTGACTCACTCAGAGTTGGACAGATGTCAGCCTTTTTCAACAATTCATCTGTACTTAAATTGAAGAGTTCTCTTCAGAAGGCATGGGTGTTTCTGGGAGAGTTCTACACACTGACTAGTATTGCTTTCCTTAATAACCTTTCTTTGAGATTCTTAAATATCTTGACCATCTTTCCCTGAATACTCTTTGAAATTTCAAATGAGGAAAAGGAAGGTCAGAGTGTAGGTAAAGGAACTTGTCCAAGGTAACATAACTAATTGGTATTTGTGTCCCTAGCAATTAGCTCATGCCTGGCATGTAGTAAATGCTCAATAAACGCTTGTTGACTGACTGACTGAGGTTATACTAAAGTTCTTGGAGTTAACTTCAGTTTAGCACCAATCTAAATTATTATCAGATATTATGTTTTCAATAAAATTTCACTGAATATACATGGTTCCAAAGTAATTTTTGAAACATCTGATATCATTATATTTTGGATAAAAATTTGAAATAGCCTTCAGAATTACACCAGTGACAAGATTTTCCATATAGCTATTCTTAGAGACCATTTCCATTCATTTGGTTGGTCTATGTGGTCTTTATAACTTGGAGATTCCATGATTTTGTGGTTTTATATTCTACACACACACACACACACACACACACATACACACACACACACACACACACACACATACACACACACACACACACACACACACACACACAAAATACAGCACTATTTTACCAAACAATACACCAGTGTTAGAAACTCCAGCTATATTTATATCAGGCCATTTATAATTCTACAATAAGAATTTATTAAAGGAATGGAATTTGCTTCTTAATTGATTAATTTTTAAAGCATTATTTTCCAAAAGTGGAAGACCAGAAAATTAATGTCAGTTTTCCGGAAAGATCGCTAATACAATATGCCAGAAAACCAAACAGATATCTAAAGAATGTAACAATTTGTAAGCTTTAATACTGTTGGGCTTTATCAATTTTTTTAATCAAATATGATGTTAAATTCAAAAATGTAAAATTTCATGTTAAGTAATAGGTCTTTTTGCAGTACTCCTAAGTGTTTAAGATAAAACTATATAGAAAATTGATTTTTTAAAACTCTTAAACATTTTTATTTACAGTTTTGACTTCCAAATTCCATTCTTCCCTTCCTCTCTCCCCCTCCCTGAGGGGGTAAGCAAACAGATATAGGTTATACGTGTGCCATTATGTAAAACATTTCTATGTTAGTCATTTTGTGTAAGAAGCTTTGGATAAAAAGAAAAAAGAAAGTGAAAAATAGCATGCTTCAGTGTGTATTCAGTGGATACTAGTTCTTTCTCTGGAGGCAGATAGTATGGTTCATCATTAGTCTTTTGGGGATTTTCTTGGATCATTCTATTGTTGGGAACAGCTATGTCATTCACAATTCTTCATCAAACAATAATTATTGTTATTCTGTATAATGTTATCCTGGTTCTGTTCACTTCACTATGCATCAGTTCATGTAAGTTTATAAAAATAATTTTTAAAAAGATAGCTTTGCTTGTGTTTCTGAGTGAAATAAATGAAACAACTTAGTTTTATGTGTTATTTTTATATAATTCCTATTGCTTATAATAGCATGGAAGAACTTAAAACATTTTTAGAAGAAACACTTTGGATAATATTTTTGCAATGAATGCTTTCAGTAAGTAAAGTGTATTTTGAATAAATGATTTCTGAACTTTCTACAGGTGTATAGCACTAAATGTAGTTCTCAAATTTAGGAGTGGGAAGGGACGGGATGACAGGCAGAGAAGGCTCTTCAGGATATTATTCTCCAAATGCTCATTTTATTTTTCTTCTCTGAGGCTCTACTCTATTCATTCCAGTGGCATCTGGCATGCTCTTGAATTTTTTGCTGGGCCCAGCATGTAATATATTAGAATTTTCCTGGAACAACAATCAGGGAAATACCACTTCTAAAAATATACTTTGCAGGGTTTGGGTTATTTATTTTTAATTTTGGGGAAAGTTCATATTCTATTAGATCATTCACATTTTGTCCCCGACAAGAGATATTTATTCAAATGAAAGCCACAGCAAACCTGATACTCTCTATGCATAAAGTACTAAACAACTGAACACATGTTTGCAAGTTCAGGGACTTTATAAAAGAATCAGGTGGAATAGAATTTTCCTTCTGTTGGCTTTTGGGCATATTTTCATGGGCTTTTGCTTTTATGGGTAAATTAGCAGCTTAGTTGGCTTCAGGTTCACCAAGGGACTATACTCTATTTTTGTTGGCTTAGGGATATAGTATGGAAAATAGCAAGAAATGGGTATGGTTGAATGTGTAAGGGGACTGATGGGTAAACCTGGTAGGTGTGTCTTGGAAGTAGTAAAAAAGTTAATGTGAGATAAATCTGTAAGAAAACAATTCCCTCATTTGTAATGTCTTCAAAACTAAAGGGAAAAATATTATACTGCCTACATCATTAAGCTGAAGCAAAACTAGAGAAGGACCACCACATTGGTGAAGAAACTTGAGATCAAGCCCCACAAGGTAGGTTGAAAGACCTTGGGGCATAGACTTCTGATGAAGATTGGTGGAGGGGGAGGAGAGGATGGTAGAACAGGGAAGGAAACATTGTTCTCTTTAAGAATTTCACAGAAACAGAGAATCTTGGAGTTGGAAGGGATCTCAGAGACCACCTAATTCAATTGGTCCTTGAACAAGAATCCCTTTTATAACAGATCCAACAAATGGTCATCCAGTTTTCATTTGAAGAACTGATGTATTATTAAGGGATTCAATTTGTTCTGCTTGACTCCAGCATATACTTATATACTTCTTTGTTGTCTCCTCTGTAATCTCCTTGAGAGCGAAGATTGTTGGAGACAGGCCAAGATGGTAGAAAAGGAAGAAGAACAACTCAGCTCTCCCCACAGCTTTTCCAATAAAGATATAAGAGCATCCG
Organism: Notamacropus eugenii; assembly: GCF_028372415.1. Lineage (NCBI taxonomy): Eukaryota > Metazoa > Chordata > Mammalia > Diprotodontia > Macropodidae > Notamacropus > Notamacropus eugenii. Next base: position 293,661,873 of record NC_092877.1, on the reverse strand, counting down.
ACCAAGTAGTGTTAGGGAAATCCAAAGACAAAACATAGTGAGTCTTTTTCTCGAGCCAGGGAGCAGCCAGTAGCTGTGTCTCTCTGACTCCAAAACTGGCCTGCAGATCTAGTGCGGACTTAAGAGAAAATCTGGAGCAGTTATTAGGGATGACCTGCAGCTGTGTTGCAGGGCAAGAAATGGTTATGGATTCAACCAGGCTTGACTGTGCAGGGATTGGGAACAGGAGCTGGGCAGCCTGCAAGTATTACTATCTGTATGTTAATGGAATTTAAGATGTTCCCAGACCATTAATAGGCCTCATGTGGAGCCCATTAAGGGAAGCTTGCTTAGGGGAGGCTTGCTTATAGGAAGGCTTTCAAACCTTTTGCTAATTTCTAATTAGTCACTGAGTCAAGAGGGTTGTGATGCCCTCTGGCTCTGAGAAGGGTATATATGCTCTGAGGGGAGGTTTTGCTTTGGGGGTTTGCTTATGAGAAAGACCTTGTGATTTCCTGGCCAAGACTCTGAATGGCTGTGTGTTCAGAGCTCCGATGGCTCAGATATAAAGGCTATCTCGGTCCAGGGATATATGTAAAGTGTATAGCAATATTGCTTTGATTCAAGAAGTAGAACCCGGTCTGTTGGTCTTTATTTCTCGGCGTATATTTTCTCTGTTTGTATTTTCTCTGAAGTTCAGGGTGCTGACTTTTTATCTGAACTAGTGAATGTAATTAAAAAATGATTGTTGACCCCTAAAAACCCCTAAATCTTTCCCAGTAAAGCAGTTCTAAGAACTTGTGCTACCAGCCATCCTGGGTATGCCAGTGTGGTTGGACAAGCTAGTAGGGGAAAATGCTAGAAACATTTAAAAAAAAAAACATTCAAATTGGATCTTTAGACAATATCTTTTTCTAACCTTAGTTGAAAACCACCAATGTTAACTACAGCATTAATCGACAAGAAAGGGAACAATAATAGAAAAGCTCCTGATACTAACAGTAATAATAAGAGAACAATCATTAATAACAGAACTTAAAGACTCCTGAAATGCTAGTCTCATAGGTTCACAGATTTAAAACTGTAAGGGATTTTTTGAGATTATCTGGTCCAGTCTGCCTCAACTCAAGTTAAATAAAAAAGACTATTAGTTGCCTCTCTTACTGCAGATGAGCTTACAGAGTGGCGAGCCTTGATTTGGGACTTTTATTGTGTCTCACAGAATCCCAGAATTTGGGACTTGGAGAGGACTTCACCGCCATCTGGCCATGTTCGTTTGCAGATGAATTGGTTTGGCTTGGACTGCTGTGAATTGGACCCATCATTTCATGCTGGACCTATATTTAAAAGAGGGATTCTGGGATCCTCTTCTCTATAATATGCTGGTGCTATCCAGACTTTTCCTCTTCTCATTTTAAAAGGCTGAGGCCTAGAACTCTCAAACCTGAGCTTGATAGTGGGTCAACCCCAAAACTGACATTGCTGACCATTTCCTCTTCTTTTTTTCTTTAGAAAAATGAGGTTCAGAAATTCTCACTGCATAGTGGGCCACAGTTTGAGGGAATGTGAATTTTCAACTTGCCTCAGAAACTGCTGATCCAAAATTTAATTGAGGGCACTTAAGGTTCAGGAATTCAGCCATTGTGTATGCATGCCACTCCACCACTAGCCTGGCTACTGCTACTTCTTAGTCCTAGAGGCTACCACATCTAAGGGTGTGGATATAGCTAGAGTCAGTTCCTTGGGGACTGTGCAGGCAACTCCTAGGCACCATAGTTTGCCCTCAGGTCTCTTTGACTGGAGTTTACCTCTCTTTGCATCTCTCAAAAAAATATAAAAGGGGACAAAAACCAGGAAACTGAACCATTTTTAGTAGTCTTAGCAGGAAAGTATGGCATAGTGAATAGAGTTGAGTTGTCAAGACCTGAGTTTGAATGGAGTCAGGAAGACCTGAGTTCAGATCTGGCCTCAGATACTTACAGAACAGACTGAGCTAAATCACTTCCATCCCCAGTTACCTCTAATAGCTCAAAAATGAACATGTCCACACATAATACAATAATAACAATAATAATAGTTATTATTATAGACCCCCCAAAAAAAGATTCACCACCCTGTAAACTCATCAATTTGGTAAGTGAGCTGTCCTGATCAACCCCCTGCAGGTCCTAGCACTTTGTATGTTTTCAGGTGCTTTCATAACTGTTTCATTTATGGCATGATAATGACTAGTGGTTGGTCCTATTCTGCACGGATCAGCCATGCTCCCGAAGTCACATAGATTTCTTATCAGGTGTCTATAAAATGACTTTCATCCTTTTGGTCATCAGTTGGCTACTTTCTCAAGTTGATCAGCAGATTAGCTCCAGGCGACCGGCTAACCTAAGTCAGCCATTTCAGTTTTAGAAATCATGAAAAAGAACCAGTGCTTCCTTTGTTTTAGCCAATATGGATTTATGGGATATTGAGGTTTAGGAGGGAAAAAGGTATTGCTTTTCTTTTCTTTTGGCTTTGAATAAAAAAAAATACCAGGTATTATGGACACTTTAGGGGAAAATAAATAGTCACTATCATGTCATTCTTTCAGCCCACACACATCTAAGGTAGTTGTCGACAGGAATGGGAGCAGACATTTATCTTCATTAGTTCCTCCAAGGTGGAGCTTTTTGGATGCAGGTGGCCTAACTTTCCGCGCCCGTTAATTTGCCAGTTATTGTACCTGCAGCTCTGCACAGATACTGATTAACTTCACATTTTGCTCAGTGGGCAGTTTAATGTTCTTGTCACCTTACATTGAGCTTTAAATGTGCAGAGTGGGGGAGAGAATGTCAAACCCGTTCCTACAACTTGGGGGCAAGTCTGAGCACAGGTGTTAAAAGGTCTGGGAGAATAATAGAAGGGTGAAAGATGGTCAGAAAGGTAATGTGAGCCTTAGTTTAAAAAAAGCTTATAATCATTCTGTCTTATTTTCTTTTATAAAAGTGCCCAAAACATACACTTGTTTGCTGGCTAGGATCACTGTCATATTTTGGTCCTTCCAGGCCTTCACAGATCTGTGCTTTTACTGATGTGGACTCTCCTTCCACTAATACGGGTCTCATCCCCTCTTCTCTCTGGTAGATGGTCTTAGTGCATTTCTGTAGCTTTAAACATTAACCCCCATTTATGGTGAAGAGCTGGGCTGCTGCTCATTAGACAAACTGCATAGTATGCCCAAGGGGCCCGGCTGAAAGCTTTTCCATTTTAGTATGATGGTGTTCTCCCTTGACAAAGCATTCAGGAACCTAGGATTCTCTCCATATCACACAGTGATATCAGAATAGCCAAGTAAAATGGATTTGAAATCAAAGGATTTGACTTCAAGTCTTAGCTTTACTGGACACCATTTTATGTGATTTGAGGCAAATTACATAATCTTCAGTTTTAGTGACAGTTTCTCATCTTGTATTCTCATCTAATCTCAGCTTCAGTTTCTTCATCTGTAAAATAAAGGCCTTGGACCAAGTGTCCCTTTAGGCCCCACCTAGCTCTTAAATTTGGGGACATTCTGTAGTACAGTGGAAAGTATGTTGGATTTGATGTTCAAGCATTTTGGTTGTGAATCTCTGGCTTTGCCACTTATTACTAGTATAAACTGGGGTAAGACATTTAACCTCTTAGGTTCCAGTTTACTCATCTTTAAAAAGAGAGACAATTAATAAATCTTAACTTGATTTGAGGAAGGATGGACCAGATAACCTCTTAAAGTCCCTTACCATTCTCAATCTGTGAACCTTATGAAACTAGGATTTCAGGAGAAAGTAATTTTATTTTTGTTACTATCATTCCAAGCATAATACTTTGAGACCTTTCTTATTTATGTAACCTGAAGCAACTTAGACTTTCTGAAAGCTCAGAGTATGCTGCTTTAGTTTTAAATCAAATGAGCAAAGTCACTTACCTACTTACATTTTAGTCAACTTTGCAACATCCATGACTCATTAATGCATTCTCCTAAAAATTACCAGGAAATAGTTCCCATTGGAAAAACCTGAAACCACACTGAACATCTGCTGGTGAAGGTATTCATTAGTTCTGTCTGCTGTTCTTTTGGCTAATTGCCTGGGAGTGAAGTTGACGCATTTATGGGGGCTTAACCTGGTGCTAGTATTAGCAAAAGAGATCATGTAATGTTTGAAGAAGGAATGGAAAATGTCAGGCATGTAGCATCCCAAACATAAACTTTATTTACTACTCTCTTGAATAGTTTGTTTGCCTATAATATTGTTCACACAGCTGATAAGAGAAAATGTATTTAATAACTACTCAGTGCTAATATGCTGTAGTATGCATGGCTGCCTAATTTAATTTATCTCTGATTAAGCCTATTATGTTTGAGATCACTTTACAGAAGAGACTTTTTTTGCCAGCTGTAAGCTTATTTGAATTGTAATATAAGTTAATAATGTGTGAAATAACCAGCGGTGCCTGCTTCTAAATGTTAATTTTTACCAAATGACTTCCAGAGTTAGTGCATACACAGATCATTCATTGGCATGTAGTTGGCATGTTATTGATTTTAAGGGGCAATGTGTTGTAGTGGAAGGACTGTTTGCACTGGGGTTCAGAAGACTTCCATTCAAGTCTCTAGTCTCTCACTTAGTGAGTTTGTTACCTTAGCAAGATTTCTGACTTTAGTTTCCTTATCTGAACCCTTCATAATTAGTTTTCTCCTTTGGGGGAAGTAGAAAGGAAAAAGAGTCCATTACTCATTAGATCATGTGTTTATACCTAGAATAAATTTAGAGATCACCTATATTTGACTTTATGTTTTATCTCCAATCCGTCCATTTTAAAGAGGAAGAAGCTAAGGTATAGTTGTAATGTTAATTAGAGTTAGAGATCTTCCCTATCCATTAATAGGCCTCAGGTGGAGTCTATTAAGGTAAGCTTGATTAAGGGAGACTTGTTTTGTAGGAAGACCCACACCTTTTGTTAATTGTTAATGAAGCTTTGGGCCACAAGAGTAGTGATGCCCTCCAGCTCTGAAAAGTGTGTGTGTATGTATATATGTATGTATGTATGTATGTATCTATCTATCTATCTATATGTGTGTGTATATATATGTATGCATATATATATATGCATACATATATATGTATACATATGTACACATACACATATACACTTATACTCTGAGATGAAGTTTTGCTTTGAGGGCTTACTCTCTGGAAGAAGGTTTGTGTGCCACTAAGACTCTGGGTAGCCTTTAAGGATGATCCCCCCCACTTTGAAAACCCAGATGTTGATGCTTTCCTCTCTCTGATAAGCATATATGTATGTAATGGTCAGACAGTTGGATCTGTCTATTGATCTGTGAAGTATGTATTGCTTATGGTTACACAGTTAGAAGTCCTGTCTGTTGATCTTTATTTCTCTGCCTATATTTTCTCTGTGGGTATATGTGATTAAAGAAGATTGTTGACCCCTCAAAAGTTGCTTTCCTTTTAGAAAAGCAGATCTAAGAACCCGTGCTAGCAGGCAATCCTGGATCTGTGAGGGTGCTCACTGATACAATAGTCGATATAAATCAATTATTTAAGTAAGTAGCAAAGCCAAGGTTCAAACCCAGGTTCCCTGATGCCTAAATCTATGATCTTTTTATCACATCATAGCTTTATAAATGTAATGGCAAATGAAAAATTGGCATTTTTTCCTACTGATAAACACCACTCTTGAAGGTAAGTGTTGTTATATAACTCAGGCCTCTTATTTGTAGATCCTCCTAAATGCTACTCAAAGTTTAAGGTGTATTCTAGGAAAATCTCCACCCAAACTCCAGCTCACAAGCTGCCACAAATATTTCTTTTCTCATACCAACCAGAGGACATACACTAGTTCAAATGTCAAACTTTTTCACCAGCTCCTTTATATACATTTGTCATCCACTAGGAATTATGTGTAATAAAATGGAAGTAGTTGTGCCACTTACAGATGACTAAAAGGTTGTTTCCCTTTTTCCCATTTTTCCCCAGCAACAGATCATAATTCCTACAATTTAATGGTTTTTGCTTTGAACTAGTGTGTGTCCTCTGGTTGGTATGGGAAGGCTTACTAACTCCAGCGTCCTTAGAAGATATTGAAATTGGGAATTCAGTGACTCTGAAGAGAGCTGGTTAATAGTCCAATTGAAACAGGGAGGTGATACCTACTAGGAAACACATTGGAGATGTCCAGTGGTGAGATATTGATATAATGCCTGGTGGGTTCCAGCAGAGAAGAATTCTGTGACATCAGTTAAAGTCACCAGCATCTTTGAAGTAGTAGGCCTTAATTGTCTCTCTACGTGTGTGTCTTGTTCCACACCACTCTTCTCACAAGTACCTTCGTGATATGAGTTCCCCACATTCATGCCCACCTGTGACCCCTTTAAACATTGTACCCAGTGAGTGTGTATATGCGGAGGTCAGCAGACTCATTGTTTGTGGGGTAACGTTCTGCTGCTTTATTTACAATAGTCATTTAATTAAGTACTTTATCTTTGAACTAAGTGTGACATCTGACTAGGATGAAAGCTCATGCATTAGTGGAGTATCCCGAGTCATGTTATAGAGAGGATTCTGACCCACAAGTTTTTTTGAATCTGGATTAGTTAACTAGGAACTCAGAGTGTGAGCAGTCTGGGGGGCAGAGGAAAATAATGAAACACATTAGTAAAACAAAAGACAGCAAATGCTTCATTTCATGAACACAGATGTGACTTGTCCCACACATTTCCACATTTCTGGTTTGAAAGGGAATACATGCTTTGAAGACACGAGGCCAAGAAGATAGGTGTATAGGAAACACAGAGCCAACGCATGACACAAGACTTAGGCCTTCATTCTAAATAGAATTCTTCCCTATCTTTGATCCTGCTGCATCCTTCCGTGGATACCTGCTGATAGCACTAGCTGTTCTTGTGATTTATCATCAGGCTAATGACTTATTTTTGCAGTTACTGCAGTCTGCTTGGGCCCTATGCTGGTCTAACTTTTCCACTGCATTACAATTTCTTGGTGTCTTTGATAAATTGTTCTCTGTTTCTGCCAGCTGCTCTCTCTCCACTAAATTGTAGTTGCTACATAGTATCTTTGTCTCTTAGGAAAAGTGTCTCAGTCCTTTTAGCTATGAGCCCCAAGGGCTATTTCAACTCTGTGTGATTCAAATGCTTAATCTATTAGCTAGTACTCTACTTTTTTAGCTTTCTTCTGCCTGAGCTGCCACTCCTTAAATTCTGCGTACTCTTTGAACTGGGGTGAAAAAATTCCTTTCAAATCCCTTCATGGCCCTGGTTCATAAAAATCACCCCAGGACCTTCACTACTAAGACTGAAAATGGAAGAGGAAGGCTTGTCCTGCTTTTCAGACTGGAAAAAAAAAAATTATATCACTTCCTACATTTTAAAGACTGTTTTAAAACCTTTAAATAATGCAAGGCCAGATGGACAAGTAGGTGACTTAAGAGATTGCCAATAAGTTATAAAGCATTTCATGCCTATGTGTGGACATGTTTATTGACAGATGAATAGTGAAAAGAGACTCGTAATTTTGCTGTTCTGTGCATTGATCTCTTAGGCAATGACTACATTTGGCCTTGTCTACATAATTTGACTGAATCAACTGCTTTCAACATCATTCTGTTTTCCACTTATAGTAGCTGATTGCTGAGTCAAGGATTGAATTGTACACAATCCCATTTGTTTGCTCAGCGATTTGCTTTATTTCATTGTAGACTTTTGGAAGCACATGTAAATCTTATAGTGAGAAATTAAAGTTACTATTGAGGAGTAACATTTTTTTGTTTTTGTTTTATTTTGTTTCATTTTTAAAGAATGTAGCCCCAGACTTTATTAGGGCTTCAGGAATCTCTGATACATTCTTGATCCATTAGGTCTCTACCCATCATGGACCTTCAAAGCTAGTGGGCATAATTATGGCATTATATTTTCTGTTTAAACCAATATATAGGTTGATTTAAAATGCATGTTACATATGTAGACATGTTTTTTGTTGTACCACACTAGTCAGATTTCTCCTTGTTTTGAAATGATTCCGCAACTACAAAAGTAACTGTATTTGGTGCATGTGAAAGTAGTATTAATAACACAGTTTTCCTAAAGCATTCTTCTATTGTCAAGCCCCAAACCACTCTTAGCTAACGTTTTGGTTGTTGTTCAGTCATGGAAGTCTTGTCCGACTCTTTGTGACCCCATTTGGGATTTTCTTGGCAAAGATACTTGTATGGTTTGCCATTTCATTCTCCAGCTCATTTTACAGATAAGGAAACTGAGGCAAACAGGGTTAAGTGATTTGTCCAGGGTCACACAGCTAGTATGTGTCTGAGGTCAGATTTGAACTCATTAAGACAAGTCTTCCTGACTCCAGGCCTGGCCTTCTATCCACACTGTACCACTTTACTGCCTCTTAGATCACTGAGTGCTTGCTCTTCAAATCTGACTGAAAAATATCTACATATTTTTTTCTTGGGGGAGCAAAAAGGTATTTTATTTAGAAATTTATTACTTTCAGCGGGAAGTTACAAATCATTAGAAGCTAGTAAACAATAAAGAAGAACCAGAAATCAAAAGGAAAAGCAAGGGAAACCCCAAAAAGCATAGTAACAAGATCTCTTAGTGATCCAGCAGTTAAGGGGAACCATGGGACTTTAATTAGCACAGTTAATTAAAGAACACTTGTATATCCATTCACTTTCATCTCTTCTATGTGGATGAATTTAGAATGAATTTTTAAAATACAAAAAGAGACATTCAGGCGTGGGTCAAAAGTTTTAGATTTGACAGCATAAATTTTAATTGTAACCTCCTTGAGGGCAAGAACATGTTATAATTATCACACAGTTTTAGAGATGAACAAGAACTTTATTAGTCACTGTTTTAATTCCTTTATTTTTATATGAGAGGCAGCTAGGTGGCACAGTGGATAGAGCACGGGCTCGAAGTCAAGAAAACCTGACTTCCTATACTTCCTAGTTGTGGGACCCTGAGCAAGTCACTAAACCTCTGTTTGCCTCAGTTTCCTCATCTATAAAATGGGGATAATGATAGCATTGCCCTCCCAGACATGTGAGCATCAAATGAGATTATCACTGTAAAGTACTTAGCACAGTACCTGACATACAAGGAATTGTAGAAATGCCAGCTATTATTATGAGGAAACTGAGACCTGGAATGGTTTGCCCTAAGTCACACAGTTAGTTAGGATCAAAGCCAAAGCTAGAAGGCAGGCTCCCTGACTCACTCAGTCAACGTGTTCCTTCTTCAGCATCAACAGGCATCTCTCATGGTCCATGTCTGTACCCCCCAGTGACTGACGTGAAACAGTCCCTCAGTAAATATTTTTGAAAATTTATTGTCACTAGCAGAAGTCAGAGTATTTTGTTTCCTGAAATGGATTGTAGTGTTTTAATTTGCATTTAAAGGATTCCAAGTATTCATTAATAAGAGCCATTCTGAGAATTTTTCATTGTGCATTTGATTGCTCCTAGTTTTAGACTGCCTATACAGTCTGTTGGATCACCTCCTCCAGGGTCGATTGTGTTGATTCAATAAGATTTGCAAAATAACCAGATGTGCTCTGGTTCATCTGGCTGCCTCAGGCATCAAAACAGAAGTGTAGCAGTCCAGTGATGAGAGTGAAGGGTGGGGATGGGAGAGAGACAGAGAGAGTGAGAGAGAGGAGAGGAAGGAAGGACCTGGTAGAAAGGGAGAAAAACAGGTAGGAGACAATGAGGAAAAAGGGGGAGGAAGATAGAATATTAATGGAAAAATAGTTAATCCAGCAAACTGTATACATGACATTAGAATACAATATAATCAGCTAACTATTAAGATCATAATTAGATTTTTCTGTCATTGCAAAACATGTAAGTATTCAATAAGAAAGCATAGAATCTTGTATTCTTTTTTCTTTTAGATATGAATTTTGACATATTTAGTTTGCCTTTTTCGACATGAGACTACTATGCAATCTGTTGCTTTAATCAGGAAGACTCCCCTTGTATTCAGCTTAGGTACAGTATGTCAGAAGGGATAGAGTATGGCCTTGTGGTCAAAGATCTGAGTCTGAATCTTGCCTTAATATCAAGTGAGGTCCCTAGCTAACCCCAATCCTGTAATACCAGCTGTTACTTATTTTTCATTCTATATCAGTTCATTGAGGTCTTCTCAGTTTCCTCTAAGAAGAGTCCACTTTATAATTTCTTATTCCACCATGATATTACTTTACATTCATTTGCCACGTTTTATATAGCCATTTTCAGAATCCTCTTTAGTGTTCAGTTTGGGGCTACCATTAAAACAGCCACTCTAAATGTTTATATTATATAACATAGAAATATATCATTTCTATATTGTGTACATATTTGCCTCTAACCCTAGGTATCCCCCAAGGTGGATCCTCTCTTCTTCTTTCTCTTTACTGCTTAATTGGTTATCTTATCAGCTCCCGTGGATTTAATTATCACCTCTATGTTGACAACATTCAAATCTTCCTATCCTGCCCCAGTCTCTCTCCTGGCCTCTAATCTTGAATTTCCATTTTTATACACTTTGAACTGGGTATTGAGTAGACGCCTTAAACTCAATCTGTCCAAAACAGAACTCATTATTTTTTCCTACACCCTCCTCCCCAACCTTCTCTGTTATCATCAAGGGCAACACCAGCCACCATATATATATACATATATGTGTGTGTGTATATGTACGTATGTATATTTGTATATATGTCCTTATCCTCTTTAATTTCTTTATTGTGTAGTAGGTAAAGCTGGATCAATGGGTATGGACAGTTTGGTAACTTTTTGAACATAGTTCCAAATGTCTTTTCAGAATAGACTAATTCCCAGCTTCGGCTCCCTAACACAGTACTTTGCACATAGTATGCCCTTCATAAAGATTTGTCAAATAAATGAGATCAGCTCTATAGCGCTACCCTCCTTAGCTTTTAATAAGTACTCAATTCAGCATAGCAAAAAGAAAACCACGTGGACACAGTCCTATAAAGAGTTTACAGCCTGGTAGGCAATGATGACATTTATAGGAAATTACATCTGGCATAATAAAAGCCTTAAACCAAGACAATAGTTTAGATAGGAAAGATTGTTTAGAGATAAAGAAGAATTCACACAGTCAGACCAGGGACTTGTCCATTTCTAGGTAGAGAAGGATGACTACATAACTGAGAGAAAATCAGGAAGGTAGCTCTGGGAAATCCATGTCTAAACTATGTAGTGTAAAAGAGAACCTTCAGCTTTTCCATCTGGATATTTGTCTCCCTAATGGCTGTGTTTTTCATTAATGAAGTTAGAGGGCATTGTAAAAAGAACTGCTCACTTAGCACTCTGTATTAGAAATGGCTGGGTGGGTTCCAGACCGTCTGTCTTTATTCCAAATGACCTCAAATTGTATGGTACATCTGATTTTCCATGGTCTCAGTTCTCCCTAATGCGACCTGCAGAGCAGCTCTTGGCTTGCTCTCTTATTTAAGAGGACTGGTTCTTTTATTTTGATTTGATAGTCTTTTCTCTGAAGTTTGAATCAATGCTTACTGTTTGGAAATTCGGGAAACATATGTCTCAAATTGGACATCTTCCCAACTTCCTAGAGCTCAAACAGTGGGAAGATGGAAGAAGAGAAAATTTATGGAAGGAAGTCCTTTTTCCATTTTCCCTTCTCCTCTCTATAAAATTGCAAAGAGGTTACTTCCTGTGAGTAGAAATAAATGTCTGTGGTAAACTCCACCCTGAAAGTCTTTGGCTGAACAAAGAATTCTTTGTATTGTATCATTGTTTTGTTTAGTTAATTCCAAAGGGCATAGCGATAAACACCATACAAGAATATATGTATATTTGCGTATAGATATCTACATTTAAATATCTATATCCATACATCAATATATATCATTTTTTCATTACACAAAGTCAGAAAAGAGTAGCAGAGAAACCATGGAGGTCAAAGATAACTAGAACAAAATTAAGGGTGTGGTACTTTTCTTACTATTCTTTTCCCCCCAGAAATCATTTCCTAAGAAACATCTCTGCCTAAGAAAATGATTGCACTTTTTGGCCAGTTTTTTTTAAATTCAGAGGTTTTCTTCATTCCCTCTTTCAGCCCTCAATCCCATTCTGTTTCTTAGGAGATTTCACTACATTCAAGTGGGCCCAAGGTTACAATTTATTGTTTCAGAAATCTAAATTGACCTTAGGTCTCAACCCAGACAACCAAAGACAATGGAATAAATGCTCTTTTAAAAAGAGAGAATGAAGAAGCTCCTCTCCAATTACTTCTCTCCCAAAGTGTTTCTGAGATGTAGCTTTTCTAAGAGCCTGATTGCCCTCCTTTTTACACAGCTAAGAGCAAAAATAAACACTTTATGGAATGGAATTTGATTTAAGGAAACAGGGAAAATGTTACACGCCTACCATATTTTTATATACATATACAGAAATTTTAATATACATAAATTATAAATAATTACAGAAAAGGTAATTTTTAATATATTTGTATATGCTATTGTATTATTTATATTTTGTGTTATATATTTCTGTATGTGATTAACTGAAAGACATTTTGTAAGAGCATGATAAACATATTCATTCACAAATATACATTCATTCAGTCAGTCAGCATTTTGTTATGTGCCTGTTACGTGTTGGGCATTTTACTAAATACATACAGAGACCAACATGTGATATAGTTCCTGCTCTCAAAGAACTTTTGTTCTTTTGGGGGCTGGGGCCAGAAAGAATAGCCTACACGTAGAAAAGTAAATGTGAAATATATACATATATAACATAAATAGACATGCCATATACTAAGTCATTACCATAAAGTTCACTTTCCAAAATCAAAACCAGAGTGGCATTTCTGTGATCTCACAAAACGTAGACATTTTGGAAATAATTATGTTTTCTTCTCCATAAACCTAACAATTATACTTCATCATGATGTGAGGGTGGTCTGAGGTTTTCAGAGCCTACATCAGAAGAAGTCTGCCTCTGGAAGGTCCTACCAAACTGAAAAGACAACAACGTGCACAACAGGTGATTACCTAGTTTTGGCTGACATGTCTGTGGTGATGGAGAATGCATTCAGTATCAATAGTGTAAACCACTCTATTTTTAGATGGGACTAATTTTTTAGGAACTAGTCCCTATGATGAACCAACATGCTAGGATCATGTTACTTGTGAGAGTTTGAGACAAGATCGGTCTTAAGTACCTGATCATCATTGTTTAAATGAAAGACACTCTTTATCATTTTTTTATCCCTCTGAGATTATTCAAGCTAAAGGCATTTAGGTATATAAATATAATATAGAAGGCTTCATAATATCCCAGTACTCTATGCAAACTTCACAAAATCAGCTAAAAAAGAAGCATATAGTAGATACTACCATCCATAGTAAGTCATGTTTTCATTTGAACTTACCACTGAATAGCTTCCAAGCTAGTGGCAAACACTTTTGGTGAATATGTCTCCCTATTGCAAGCTTTACTTGATATTAATAACCAAAAATTAATAGAGCAAATTTGTTTCAGTTGGTACATCACACAAGCTTTCATAACATACAATGGTGATACCTGTTGGAAGAGAGGTTTTTTTTTGGTGAATATTTGCTCTACTGATTCAACTGGTGAAAAAAATCAATAGGAAAAGGAGAACTTGTTTGCCCTGAACCTCTTAATTAAATAACATGTGTTCCATTCTGGAATTCCATTTGTAAAAGCCTGCCTGTTTGCTTCTCATACTTTCATCAAGGATGAAATTATATGAAGTCTTCTATCATCAAGATTCTGTGGGAAGGGAGAAGTAGGTGTATGGAGCACTAGTTACCTCATTTGATCCTCACATCAAGAGCTGTGAACTATGTGCTACTATTATCATCATTTTACAGATGAGGAAACTGATGACAAAGTCAGGATTCAAAAAGATCTGAACAGACTAGAAGATTGGGCTGAATATATTAAGATGAAATTTAATGGAGATAAACGTAAAGTCTCAGAATTCAAGGGATGGCTTTGAGAAGCTATGCATTTTTCAGAAAAGATTTTTTTTTGCTTTAGGCTGGAGAACATTAAAACTCTTTGCGAAATACTATAAAAATTGTTTATTTGATTTCAGGACATTTGGCAACATGCCTAAAAGATAACTAAAATCTTTTCTCCTTGTTATGTTTTCCTTGTCTGGATAGAAAAACATCATATAATCAAAATAAAGACATGCTCATAAAAAAAGTTTTACCTTAATTTTATTTCATTTCTTGCTTCATCTTTTTGAGGAAATGACCCTAGGTTTTCAAAACCATGCCAGAGAATTCGAAGCATTGGCAGGGGCTGTCAGTTTCAAAAGAGGATTCAGTCTGTCCCACTGCTAACTTTGTTTTTTGTAGGAAGACTAGCCTAGCTAAGTTCATAGGATCTTCTTTCTAGCAGGTTGGTCTAGAAGATGATTAAATTTTTAGGTGAGATCCCTACCAACCCTCCATCTATGATTCTATGACCATAGCAACTCATGAAGACTGCATGCCAAAGTGTAAAGGGCTTTCTCAGCCTGCCTTAATGCCAGTTAGAATTCTCTCTCAGTTCCCCTAAAAACATCTTGTTTATACATAGTTGTTTGCATATTGTCTCCATCATTACATTGTGAGCTTCTGGAAATCTGGGACTGTGTTTTGCCTTTCTTTGAACGTCCCTCACTTAGTGCAATGCCTGAATATAATAAGTACCTAATAATTGTTTGCTGATGGATTCAAAAGGAATTAACTGCCAGAACTGGGAAGGATGATTGGGCAGTCTTTCCTCTGAAAGAGTTCTGACCATAAGCCCAATGTGAACTGCCAGTAATGACACGAAAGCCAAGGTAATCATAGACCTCTGTATCTTATGATAATGTGGAGAATAAGGTCTTGCTGTACCTGCCCGTTCAGATCACCCCCTAAACTAGTACTTTCAGTTTTGAAATCAAATTTTGGTATAGTCCTAGAGAAAATTGTGTCCTTAGGAAAATGACCAGGATAATAGATTAAGAGAGTCAGAAGGCTCAACACGTTGAAGACATTTGGAATGTTTAACCTCGAGAAGGTAAGAATAACTAAGGATATGATAGTTATCTTCATGTAAATGGAGATCTACCATGTAGAAAAGAGAGGTGAAACTTATACCACCCAGACTCTGCAGGGTAGAATTAAGAACAGTGGTAGAAGCTGCAGTCATATTTTGATTCTATGGCAGAAAGCTTCCCAACAATTAAAGCTATGGGAAAGTAGAATGAGCTCCTTCAGAACATAATCAGTTCCCCATCACTGGAGATGGGGATAGAAGTAGAAGAGGTATGTGTGTTCAACCATATTCTGAAGTCCCTTCTAACTCTGAGGCTGTTTTCGTGTTGCTCTTTTTGCTTCAAGCAGTCAATGATCTGCCCTCAGAGAGCTAATTTGGAAATGGTCATCAAGACTCGACCCCTTTTTATACACAAAGATATTATCTCTATCTCTCTTTCCCTCCTTTTCCCACATGGACTCCAGGGCTAGCATTCTATCCACTGTGTCACCTAGTCCCAGGGAGGAGGCGTTGTATCTCTCAAAGGCTTATAGTAGGTGTTTAGCCAATGTCTGTTGGCATGATTTAATTTTAATTAACTCCCTAAAAAGTGATATGGTCCATTGAAGGTAAATTTGTTTGATGGAATTATTCCATTTCCTAGCATTTCGATGACCACATTTTGGTCATTCATAGATTACTGCTATATTTCAGAATGCCTTCCTAGTCTTTCTGGCCTTTTTTCCCCTGGTCAAGGATATAGAAAATAAATTGAGACTCCTCTCTAAAACAAGAGCAATAAGAAACTGGTGGGTCTCAACAAGGGGGAAAAGTCTAAGGATGAGTCTTGAAGCCAATGTTCACAGGTAGCATATGCCTAAGCATGGAATATTTGAAGCTGCTGAACCAGTATGTGAGATGTAACTTACTTTTGAATAAAGATTATCAAGGATAACTTTGTTCAAGCTTGTAAATCTGCTTAATGTTGCATGACTATGTTTTATGCCAATAATACTCTTTAAGCACAAGCTTTGAACACTTCAGAAACTGCCAATACAAATGATTAAGACCTCAAAGATAATGGAACTATTTGAACAACACAAGATTATGTTGTTGGGGAAATAAATGAAAACCTACTGTTTACATGTATTCATTCCCCCCCTTGGCTTCTCAATATTATGTGTGTGTGTGTGTGTGTGTGTGTGTGTGTGTGTATTAGAGAGATACAATCCCTATCAAAAACCAGTGGTTATGTTAGGGTGCAACTATTCTGGCACGAGTATTTCTCTCTGGTCTCTGGTACTTGGGATGTAATCCTGATTCACAGAAGCAAACTAGCTGAAGTTGTGGTCAAGAAAAACAAATGTTGGGTAGACATTTAAGATACTTTCCCCTGCCTTGTATCTCATAGAAGAAAAAATACCCTGGGAAATAACCATTTTGTCAATGCTACTTGTTTACGAAACAAAAGAACTTATATAGATATACATATATATATTGTATACATATATGTATACATAGATGTGTATATGCATATGTGTGTCTATGTGAATGTATATGTTTGTATGTATATATACATATGCATGTGTGTATGTATATATAATGTGTGTACATATACATACATAAATACATAGACATATATAGACATATGCAGACACACATATCTATACATAGATATGTGTGTGTATATATATGTATTATATATATATATGTGTGTGTGTGTGTATGAAATTTTTTTCCCCTGGGAAAGGGTTTCTTGTGTGTGTTTTTTTCCCCTCTGTGTGTTTTTTATTTGGTATAGAACTGTATCAGAAAATAAGAATTTGGATGTGAGATTCTGTGACCCCTTCTAACTCTGATATCCTAATTTGTCATTAGTTTTGACTTTTGCTCCAGTTCATCAATGTTCCACACACAGAGAACTAATTCTGAAATGATTATCAGGGCTTAACCCTTTATTACTCATAAAGACATAATCTTTTTTTCTTTTCCTCCTTTTTTTCCTATGTCCCTTTCCCTTCCTTCCCCTCCACTTTCTGTAATTATTAGATGCATATTTCATTCCATCCAAATACAGTAAAACTTGTCTTCTTTCATCATTCAGACCTATGATTTTATTGGCATAGGGATCTCCTGGCATGGAAACTCTCTTTAGCAAGGCAGGTTGGTGGTTGATCTGTTATTTAGTCTCATAGTCTTGCTTGAGGCTTTGCTCAATAACTTGCCCACCATCTCATAGTCAACCTATATTAGAAGACATTTTACACAGGTCTTATGTCATACTTCATCTTTTTTTACTTCATTATGGTCATATAAAAAATATCCAAGAGCCCCAACATTTTTCTTTCTACAAATCAGATATTCTTAACCTGTGGTCTGTAACTTTTCTTTTTTCCACATTTAGATAATTATTTCAATTATAAGTGTTTTCCTTTGTAGTCCTTTGTATTTTGTGCATTAAAAAAAGCATTATTCTAATGGATTCATTGGCTTCGCCAGACTGCCAAAGGAGATCCATGATGCAGAGAAAGGTTATAAATGGAGTGGGTGACTGCTATAAGTGAAGTCGCTGGAGTTAATATTACCGGCATAGAAAGACCTGAAGTCTAGCAGGGTCCAGCAAAAGCAGTAACATCTGACTTTGCATAAATGTTTCTTAGTGTTCACTTTATGTAGCTGTCCCTTGACCTCTTCCTAAGAAATTAAACTAGCCCAAGGGAAGTCTCGCAGAGGAAAAAGTGTTTGCATCTGCTTAAGGAAATGTTTTACTGAATAATAACTTATTTAGTGAAATGTGATGGACTTCACCAGCCAGATTGAACAGGCAGAAAGCAACCTGGACCTCCTCTAAATGAACCTGCCCTGGGAAGTGAGTTGCCCACTTTGCATCTAGCATAAACATCTTCACCCAAAGAGCATTGACTTCTCTATAAATTCATGTTTGAAACTCAAATATTAAACTCCTTCCCCTTGCTAAAGCCTGAAGGCATACTCTCTTGTCCCAAGCTTTGCATTCATTTCTAAGATGGTGCGAGTTACTCGATTCAGTCCTCCAGACCCCAGTGTAGAAATTTCTCTCAGAGGTACGTTACTATTTTAAACTTTTTCAGTACTTGGTGGAAATTACAGGATGCTTATCAGAAAGGTTGGTGATCTTACCTAAGTGGAAGTACTTTCTGGCTTCTAGTGGTGTGGTTTGCTAATGTGTAGTCTTCCTAGAGAGAGTTTGGCTCCGCCACTTCATAGACTTAACAGAACCGAGAATGAAGCATAGGAAGGAAGCCAAGATCTCAGGAAGGTAAAGTTTGAAGCAAAGAAAAAACCTAATAATACCAGCGTATATCTGTTTTGTTCTATCATTGACTCCTGTTTTATTTGTCATTTTTCTGCCAAGAAAATGGAGTTGGTCTATGTGTAAGCATGGTGAGCAATTCTTAAAAATGGCCAAGGTGAGAGAAACAAAGGCTCTTAAAATAAAAGAAATGAAAAGTCCAAAGGTAGGTGATATTCTTATGTGGCTAAGTCTTCTTTTTTGTGCTGTCTGGTAAAAGGATGGTGTCAGGGGCCACATTTGATCTAACAAATTTAACAGGGCTGTGCTTTTGAGGAACATAAAGAGATTTCATGTTTCTCTTTTAATCTGTCATTCAGTAATGAGTGGATAGATTATTAGGAGGTGCTTCCTTTAGTCTCCAAGAAGTTGCCTAATTCTCACTAAAAAGAGACCGTATTCTACTTTTATGTGAGTTTTTACATGTGCTTGAATTAACTGATGAATACTGATAAACTCAAATAAGAGCTAATATACCATGCATCCAGAATGGTGTAAATGGCCTTTGTTCAGTAATGTTGAAAGTACATACGTTTCTGATTTACCTTTCAATAAATATCACTATCTTAATGGAAACATCTATTTTAGAAATTCATCTCTTAGGACAACTGTCAGGAGCCACAGCTGGAACAGAATATTTCAGTGTCTCTGTCTGCTTTTCTGCTCAATTAAAACCATTGATTGCTGTGAACATTTTAAAGGCAGATCTTTTATATTTTGTGTGAAAGAAGCATTAACACATTTTAATACCATTTTAAAATCATGTACACTTGATTGACCTCAGGGTACTCTTACTTAAATCTTTGATAACTTCAGCAAAAACATTAAATTGACCAAGACATAACATCCAGAATGAGGAAGCTTATGAGCATACTAGATTTGGCTTTCATTAGATCACATTTTGAATAATGTGCTCAGTTTAAGGAAGAATGCTGGGAAGTTGGAGAACATGCAGTGGAAGGGGAAGGGGAGGGTTAGTGATTAAGATGGCAGAGGGATTAGAGATCCAGCCACTTGCGGATTGACTGAAGGAACTGGCCATGTTTTAATTCAGAGAAGACAACTTGGGGATGGAAGGCAGGACATTATCATTGCATTCAAGCCTTTGAAGACTTGTCATATAGCAGAGGGACAAGATCGGTTCTTCTGACCTACAAAGTAGAGGCATATTTAGGGAAGATGTCAAGAGAAAGTTCCCCAGCAATTGAAGTGGCTACCAAAGGAGTGTCCTACCTTTGGAGGGAGTGGTTCCCCCTAGAAAACAAAAGGTTTTTAAGTAGTGGCTAAATAACTACTTGTTAATGATATTGTAGTAGGATTCTTGAATAAGTTTGACTAGACAGCTTCTAAGTTCTCTTATAATTCACAGATTTCTTGATTCTTATTCTTATTATCTTTTTCAAGGTTATTTGCTACCAGAAGTACCAAAGGGCACTAATCCCTCCCAATATAATTCCTTCTATAATCCCAACATAATAATTCCTTCTAATCAACCAGATGCTGAGATAGCTGTGAACCGAATTGATGACATTATGAGTATTGAAAATAGGCTTCTACATCTTCCTAACCCTGCTCCAGAAGCTATAAGGCAAAAGCAAGGTACTTCTTTAGACTTAGAATAGTCAGTCCAAGTTTATCTGCTCCAATCATTGGCTGATCACTCAAATCCACTGAGTGATGGTGTCTCATTGTCAGAACTGCAGACACTGAAAACCCTGAAACACAAATGCTGAAAGGCTAGTTTGAGATTGTCTCAAGTATTAGAAATTCAACCACTCTGATTGGCTTACCAAGGTAAAAACTAAACAAAACAAAAACAGAAAGGCACTTAAGAGACTGGGGGAAGAAGAGACACAATTACAACACCATATCAGTGCCATCATAGAGAATTCCTATGCTACATCTTCTTGCATCTTCTTTAGCCAAAACTGGTTGGAGCCTGACTGAATCTACACATAGTGGGTAATTTGGTGTACACACTAGATTAGAGGATGGGAGCAGAGGGTTATAAAGTTTATGGAAACCCTTGTATACATATCATTCTTATGGGGCTATATAAAAATTTAAATGGGTACCCTGATCTCTAGAGATATGTAATCCAGAAACAATAGACTACAAATTAGCCACATTTATTTTAGGTTATGTTATTTTTTTTTAGAAATGATTTCTAAGTTTTCTTAGCATTTTATACATTTTTTCTGTTTCTGATTCAATTTCATGAACTTTTTTTTTTATTATGTGTGTGCACATAGCACTGTCCTAGAAGGAAGACACCTTCCCACTGTTAAGGAATTTACAACCTAGTAGGTGTGTGTATGTGTATATGTGTGTGTGTGTGTGTGTATGTATCTGTATTTGTATGAAATACTCTTAGCAAGCAGATAATATAAATAGCTGTGGTGCAAATGCAATGTGATAAATAGATGAAAGAGGTACAAAGTGCTGTCTGTATAAGGTCTGAAGTAGCAACTATGAGTTGTACAATCAGAGAAACCTTCATGGAGGAAGTAACATTTGACCTCCTGAGTCCTAAAGGCTAGGTGTTATTTCAGAAAATATGGAAGATGGGAGAGAAGGGATGTTATAGGGAGAGAGAACAGAATAAGCAATGTCAGAGTGGTGGGGAAACAGTGTGTATTTGTCCTTCGTTGCCAAAGAAGACCATGCCATCAGAGAAATAATGACATGACTTGCATTTGACTTTGTTTAGAGTGAGGGAGGGCTGTGCAGGTCGCCAGCCTCACTTCTCCTCCAGAGCCATCTGAATCCAATGACCAGATATTCATCAAGATGACTGGAGATGACCCAGAATGAGGCAATTGGGATTAAATGACTTGCTTAAGGTCACACAGCTAGTGAGTGTCAAGTGTCTGAGATGAGATTTGAACTCAAGTCCTCCTGACTCCTGCATTGGTGTTCTATCCACTGCACCACTTAGCTGCCCTTTGGGGAAAACAGTATGTTCACAGAGAATGGTAAGTAGTCCAAATTAGCTTAAGCAGTATGAGGTAACTTTTGGCACCAAATTATGGAGAATCTTGAAGATCAGAATGACTGGTCTTTGTTTGACAGGGAATAACGAGGCAAACAATGAATGCTTTCTGAGCAGTGGTGTGTTATGATTAATTTTGTACATAGAGATGTTTAGAATATTTGGTAATAAAGAATAATATGGTAAAAGATGGAAGAATGGTGAAGGTGGGTAATAGAGTAAGGTGGAAAGAGTGCTCGAGATGGAGTCAGGATAGACCTAAGTTCATTTCCCATTTCTGACACTAGTTCTGGGATGCTGGGCGAGTCAGTTTGCCTGTCTAAAACATGAATTTTTTCATCTTGAAGGGAGGATAATAATAATATTTTCTACTGCACAGGACTATTGTGAGGCTCAAATGAGAGAATGGATATAGAAGACTTTGTAAACCTTCAGTTGTTATATAAATGTCAGCCATCATCATCATCATCATTACCACTGCTACATGTTAGAGGTTCTGGTTTGCAAATGTAAAAAGTTAGCTGTCTACAAAATTATCTGAGGGCAATTTTCTTGTGGAATATTTGGCAGGGAGAGCATGAGAAAGAAGAAAAAAGATAAAGGAAAGGGTAAAAAGATCTCTCTCTCTCTTTCTCTGCCTCTCTCTGTCTCTCTGCCTCTCTCTGTCTCTGTGTCTCTGTCTCTGTCTCTGTCTCTCTCTCTTTCTCTGTCTCTCTGTCTCTGTCTCTGTCTCTGTCTCTGTCTCTCTCTCTCTCTCTGTCTCTGTCTCTGTCTCTGTCTCTCTCTCTCTCTCTCCCCGCCCCCCAGCCTCCCATCTTTTGTATCTGAGTAAATCTTTGTGAGATGCTAGAATGTCACTGAGTTGGTCAAATTGTGCCTGCCAGCTATTCTCATTCTCTTTCATGAAAGCAGTACCCACTGATCAACATTTTTCTGGAGACTTGTTTGATGTCTGCATTGAAAGAATCCACGGTTTCTTTCTTTCTTTTTTTTTTTTTTAAAGAAAACTTACTCTCTCATATAACATTTATAAAGTCCCTGTTGAGTCAAAGTTGTACATAGCACATAGCAGAAACAGCCCATGCATTATTTATTTAAAAGTCATATATCACCAAGATTGGTCAGTGGGGGTACAAAGGGAGGCCTTTTCAAGGTCAGGTTATAATAAGGGAGGCTCAAAAGTTAAGCTGCCGAGGCTCTTAGATCCCTGCAAGACTTTTTTTTCCCCATCCAGTGTACTCAATCCAATTATTATATGGAATTATAGAACACTAGGGTTGAAATGAACCCTCTAGGTCATGACTTGGTCAGTCAATAAACATGTATTAAGTGTTGCTATGGGCCAGTCACTAAAGTATGGGGATGCAAAGGAATGTAAGAGGCAGTCCCTGCCTTCAGAGAGTTCTGTCTAATAAAGACAACATGAAAACGCATATATACAAACAAGATGTAGTTAGGATAAATTGGAGATAATCAATAGAGGGAACGTTAAGAAAGGCTTCTCATAGAAGATGGATCTTAACTGAGACTGGAAGGAAGTCAGGGGAGCCAGAAGGTGAAGATGAGTAGTATTGAGATAGAGTAATGTTTTCATTACAGTGATTCCAAAAACATAAATTCACAGAAGCTAGTGTGACAATACCTTTCTGTTATGAATTGAGATTGCTTCAGAGCCAGCATGACTCTTGCATTTAATAAAACAAGAAAGCATTCTAATATCTCATACTTTTATCTAGTAGGATATTCATTGTTATTTAAAAGGACTGAATCTGTAACTCATACCTCCTTATTTGACTGGTTTCTTCCTAGATACTAAGATTAAAGGACCAGATACCTTAGCTGGGAG
Source organism: Notamacropus eugenii (assembly GCF_028372415.1). Lineage (NCBI taxonomy): Eukaryota > Metazoa > Chordata > Mammalia > Diprotodontia > Macropodidae > Notamacropus > Notamacropus eugenii. The sequence goes on along the minus strand of NC_092877.1, from coordinate 293,638,647 downwards.
AGAAATTCCTCCATAGTTAGGCACTGGCTTCACACTTACCTTTTCCCACATTATTCCCTAGCACATATATATTCTAACTATATCATAATTATCACCATATCCCCCTGAATTTGTGCTATTTTTCCATTTGTAGAATTTCTTTCTTAACATGGAAAAAATCAAGTTTTTATGACTATTTTATTTCCTGTATTTGGCAGCAAATACCTCTCAAAATGAGTAATTTTTGTAGTAAATCAGCATCCACCCTAGGAAAGGAAACCAAATAATATTTATTGAAGGACGTTGTTTATTGCCTCAAGAATGACAGACACAGAACATGCTACAAGTTTTCTAGTAGCCCAGCAAGAAAAATGACATCCAATCTTTCCCTTTTTATATAGGAAAGATCCTATTTCTGATACATGTTAGTGAAGGTGAGGAGTCTTCATTAGTTTTTCCTCACTTCCTATTGTTTCTGAGACAGGAAATCGACCTGTCTTTTCTACTCTGAGATCTCCACTTTGGGGTCTTTGAGCATCCCTACTGAATGAGAGATTAAGGAAGAAAAGGAAGGGGTGGAAGTGAACGGAGAAGAGTTTGGCTCACTCCTTTGCTAATGGCAGATCAGCTAAGTCTGTTCTCTTTGTGATGGAAGCCTATTCTTGTGGTTTCCTCTGTGTTCTGAATTATTTTCCCAGAGCCCTAAGACTCACTCTCTTGTTCAAATTAACCATGATGGGCAACAATGACACAGTATTCAAGGCCTATTAGATTTCAAATTTAGTTCTTAACCATCCTGAAGCTCTTAAATCATGTTTTTTAATGCAATAAAGAGGTTAATATTCATTTGTGACTTTCTGTTCAAGATGTTATATATTGGAGTGTCTTACATCCATGAGGTACACTGGCAGGCAAGATAAATATGTATGTGCATGCACACATTTTTCTAGCCAGTGATGTCAACTTATTTCCATTCACAAAGGAGAAATGGTAACTTGGATGTGTAATGATAACAACCACTGGTATTTCTATAACACTTTAAGGCTTGCAAAGTTCTTTACAAAAATCTCATTTAATCCTCACAACAACATTTTAAGGTAGGTGCTATTATTACCCTCATTTTATTGATGAAGGAACTGAAGCTAAGAGGTCATCACTTTCCTCAGAACACCCAACTAATGATGATGATGATAGTCACAGAAAACCTACTGTGGGCCAAGTCCTGTGTTAAATGCTTTACAATTACAGTCTCATTTGATCCCCACAATAATCCTTGGAGGAAAGTACTGTTATTATCCCCATTTTACAGATGTGAAAACTCAGAGGTTAAGTGACTTGCCCAGAGCCACATAGGTTGAAAGTGTCTGAGATAGGATTTAAATTCAGTTAGCTTTATGACTCTGGGCAAGTCACTTAACCCTGTGTGCCTCAGTTTCCTCATTTGTAAAGTGAGCTGAAGAAGAAAATGGTAAACCACTCCAGTATCTCTGCCAAGAAAATCCCAAATGAGGTCACACAGAGTCAGACATGGCTGAAACAACTGAACAACAAGACTTCCTAATGCCATATCCAGGCTCTGCATTTTATGAGTGTGTGATTCTATGAGTTGAGTTTGGAGCTGATCTTATATTACTCTTGTACTACTGGCAGTGGCTTGAATTATAGCACAGCCTAACCAATTAGGAGGAAATGATTTATTAATATCATATTTCTTTTAACCCCTATCTCTACATCAATCAACCGATCAGCTTTATCTTCTGGGATATAATATTTATGTCTGAATTCACAGATAATGGCTTTCTTTGTGCAAAAGATTCTTGAAAAATTGCAGGTAAATCAAAATTTTGTAACAATTCAAATCAATTTACTTACATAAATTCTGTGAAAACTGTTTAACTCATAGGACCATAGAGTTACATATAGAAGGGATCTGAGAGTTAATCTAGTCCAACTTTCATTTTACAGTTGTGACAACCAAGACACGTCGGTGAGATGCTTGGCCACTCAGATTTCTGTAAATCAAAACAAATAACAAATGTACTGGGGAACAGTATTTTTATAGAAAACCATAGCCAAGCCCTTTGCAAAGTGAAGAATGTATTTTTTAAGTGAACAGCTCTTGAATATATCAGGGAATGGTGTTTTCAAAGATGGAATTTATTAAATTCTCTTAAGAATTAAGGTGAGGCACACCTGCAGTCAATTCAGGATTCCCCTAGCATTAAAGTTGTACTTTTTCATAATGTGTATATCATTGGACTTGTTACCAAGACAATTCTAATTTACACAGCAGATATTCTTGGCGTACTAAAGTGAATAATTATTTTCCCTGCCATAAAATTGGTATGTATTATGTATCATTACTGGGTCCAGTTAATAAAAAATTACTTGTGTGGGCATTTAATGATTTTAACACAAATCTTACTTGAAGGTCTCTGAATATTATGCCTTTGATTTGCAAGAAAAAAAGAACTAAGAACTGAAGTGAATATATGTATAGAGCTGGGAATTTGGGTCAGGGCACCAGGCATATATCTGAGCAGAATAGTTGTTCAAAAAAAAAAAAAGCCAAAGATTTCATGCTAGGGCTGAAATTGGATATGTGTTCCATTTAAATGCTTCTTTTTTCCCCTTTTCTAGACTAGTCAGAAGTGGGGTCAGGAGGAGATTTAAGGGTTGGGAAGAAAGCCATATTATTTTTGTTACTGTTGTGAATTAATGTGTCATTTCAGTTTGTGATCCAGTATTGCTTTGGTCTATCCTCAGACACCCCAGGAATAGGCAGAGCAAAGATTTTTTAATAAGAGATTCAGTGAGTTGAAAAAATAATGTCTTTGGCTCTGGAACTGTGCATTTAACACATTTCCAGCATATGCCATGTGGAAAACTCATCAGGACTTACCCAGTGCTTTTAGATTGAGGCAGCGATGTGCATGAATAAAAGACTCGAGTGTTGACCTTTTTAGTAAACAATACTAGAAATGTTGAGCACCTTTAAAATTCAAATGCAGCTTTTAAACCATGTTCTCATTTTTATGGACAGCTGAGATCTGCTTGCACTAATACCCAGATAATCTGAGGACTTTACGAAGCTTGTGAAGTTAGTCAGACCTGGTTCATCTATACTTGTTTTCTCTTTGAGTAAAAGCTTGGCTGCTCTGCTCTGGGTCAGTTTTTCTGACCCTTTAGGGACTTTAATTTCCCAGGAGACTTTTTGCATGTCAGAACATTTGTACTGTGTGCATAATATTTGGACCACTGCTTTCTGGCCCCAACCTCCATTTTAAGTATGTAGGAAAACTGATCTTTATTTATTAAAATTTGTACTTTGAACACAAAGGTGCCTTTTCCTTCCCTTTTGTGATAGTTTCCTCCTCCTCCTTATACAGATAAATATCTCAAGACAGGAGTATGAACTCAGTTTGAGACTTCATTAGTGGGAGTTACTGGTAAAAGTAAGATCCTAGGGAGCCAAATAAAGGATTTGATCAGTTATGAATCAAGTCTCATAGAAGACATTTTATCTATTCAAAGTTCTCTCTACCTCCAGCCCCATACTCACATACCCTCCTACTGGGATTGGAATACCAACTCAGGGCATGTTAAAGAACTCTTCACAGTACTAGCTTGTACCAAGGCTTCCTAGGGACCAGGCTTCAGCTGACCTATTCCACTCTATTAAAAATTAAAATCTGTTTAAGGTTAAGCTGTTCACTTTCCACCCAAGGCATCTAACAGCATTTTCTGGCAAAGAGAAATGACTGCAACCCCTCTTTTCCACTCTCTTTGTTGAAGAATCAAAGAATTTTAGAGCCGGGAAGAACCATAAAAATCTTCTAGCCCAGGAATTCTCAAGTGTGTGTGTGTGTGTGTGTGTGTGTGTGTGTGTGTGTGTGTGTGTGTGTGTGTGTGTGTGGTGTGTGTGTGTGTGTGTGTGTGACTTCTCCCCCCTTCTGCACTCTGATGAAGCTTATGGATTCCTCTCCAAAATAATGTTTTCAAATACATAAAATGAAACCCATAGAAGTACAAAGGAAACATACACAGCTGGGTAGCATAGTAGGAAGGAAGGAAGGAAGGAAGGAAGGAAGGAAGGAAGGAAGGAAGGAAGGAAGGAAGGAAGGAAGGAAGGAAGGAAGGAAGGAAGGAAGGGAGGGAGAGTTGGGTTTTGAATCAGGAAGACCTAAGTTCAAATCTAGTCTGTAATAATTTCTAGCTGTGTGACCCTGGGCAAATCACTTAATCTCTGTATGCCTGAGTTTCCTCATCCATAAAATGGAAATAATAATATTATCCACCTCCCAGGGTTGTTGTAAGGATAAAATGAGATTGTAAAGTGCTTTAGAAATGAGTTACCATTACTAAGAAACTAATTATATTGAAATAAAGGTGTAATTTTTTCCCATATAAATTCATGGACCCCTTGAAATCTATAAGTGGCTTATTGACCCCAGGTTAAGAAACTTTGCTGAAGTATGTGCTAAGACTTTTATACATGAAGAAAAAGGCCTAGATGGATGATGTGAGTTTCCCAGCTGTACAATTTGATCAGTCTTAGAATCCAGGTCTCTTGGATCCCAGGTCAGCACATGGCACAGTATATAAGGCAGTAGACTTAGAGCCAGGAAGACTTGGGTTCAGATTCTGCCTTAGCCCTGCTTGTGTGACCCTGAATTAGTCATTTACCTTCCTTGCTCCTTAGTTTCCTCAACTTTAAGAATTGCAGGTAGGGGTTTACTCAGTCGTCTCTAAGATTACTTCTAGCTCTAAATCTGTGATCTTATGGTCAGTTCCTCCAATTATCCAATTGAAATTACCAGTATAAAGCTGCTCACTGATGTCCCCCTAGAAAGAATAGACTATAAATAAATAAATGGAGTTTGCTTTGTATGAAGGTAATTATAATGAAGTTACAAGTCCCTGCAGTGGTCAAATAAAAGGGATTTCTCTCTGACATACCAGTTTTAGGTGAAATTGGCAAATTGCAAGAAAATAATTTCACATTAGGTTCTTACCATAGTGTCTTGTATATTATGGAAACTTAACAAAGGTTTGTGGAATGCACTTTATTGTTTTAAACAAATGCCATACAAAATACTAGAATCAGTATAAAATCAGACTAATTTTCTGTGCCTTTCCTTTCATCTTGTTGATTTTGGCCATCATCCAACCAGTACAAGGTAGTTTCAGATCTTATTTCTGTTACCTATTGTATTAAGTATCCTTTCTAACTTTGTATCAAGAGATTTAATCATCTGTTTTATGTAGCTTCATCCAGGATGATAACATTTTTGAAGAGGACCAAAGACAGAGTTTTGACATAATTCAAAAAAGATTTCTATCTGGCTTGACAATGTTCATTTACCAAGTGATTTGGGTATGCTTACCAGTTGTGAATTCACCTCAAAGTACTACTTTATGCTTCCCTTTCTTCTCACAAGGATATCATGGGGACCTTTGTCAAATTTATTCCTTTCTTTGAGGCACAGCCCACAAAATAACCAGTCTTATGCTCTCCATTGCCATTTCTATTTGAATAATGAAACCACTAACTCATCTCATTCTGAACCTTATGTTTGACCTTTTGTGGTTCCATGAAATCAATTTACACTTGCACCTTATCATCCTCTTAACTGTAGAAAAAAATAGGTAATGAGATCAGGAAGGCATAACTTATTCTCAGTGAACCCATACTAGCTCCCTTTGTTTGAGCATAATATATATTTTTTCTAAATGCTCACAAAATTTCCTATTTAATAACCTGTTGCAAAATTTTTTCATAGTTGGTATCTGGCTTATTGGTTTATAATTTTCAAAATCTTGTTCAACTAAGAAAGTATTTTCCAATTCCACAAATTTTTTATATTCTTTTATCACCTTGTAATACAATTCTGGACCTGGACATTTGAACTAATTAAAAGCAAGTGCATGCTTTCTTACTATTTCTTTACCTTACTTGTCTTGGTTGCCACAAAGGATCTACCAAAACTCATCAGACATTATGCTTACTACACATTTCTGGTAGTCCAGCTTATATTTCCAGAAAGAAAATAGAAAGTATTGTTAGGAAATATAAATCTGGACCAAAACAAAAACAAAAAGTTTCAGATGAAGACCGCATTAGTATAAGGAGTAATGAATCTGCTACAATTGTTGCAAATTTAAGCTAAGAGATTTATAAAACAAAGATCTCTTTGTATTAAGAAGCCAGCATATGAGAATGAGATTTTTTTTTCTTAATGATAGTTTAAGATATAAGAATGATGTTGAATTTTTTAAAATTACATTGATATGTCAGGTTTTCGTATCAGTTTCATATCCAAATATATCTCTTTCCCTACTGCTCCCAGAGAATCATCAATGAGAAAAAGCAATTCAGCAAGATTAATCAAGAGATCGGTTAAGTTTAACAATACATGTAATATTCCGTACCTGGACTTCCCTTCCTATTCCAAGAAGGTAAAACAGTTCATTGTCCCACATGTTCTCCAGTATTAGGCTTGGGCATTGTAATTACATAGAGGTCAATTTCATTTTGTGTTATTGATTTTATTGTTCTCTTCATATATATTTACATTGTTGCAATCATGTAGATTGTTTTCCTGGTTTTGCTTCCTTCAGTTTTGCATCACTTCATTTAAATGCTTCCATGAGTCTTTATATTCTTCATATCCAGCGTTTCTTATTGCTTAATAGCTTAGTAATATTCCATTACATTCATGTTGTTTCTATTTTTTTTTTTTGCTACTACAAAGAGTCCTGCTCTAAGTATCATAGTGTTTATGAGAACTTTCAATCTTTAATGTCACTGGAGTTGTCTTTTTCAAGCTAAAAATATAAACAAATAATATCTTTTGGTCTTGATTTAGCTTATTTTCTCTACCACAGAATAATCAGACTAAGGACAGAGCAAAATTAATTACAACTCTTCATGTGAGAAGTATGTGTGGACTTTAGTGGACTCCTTTATAATGAATCAATTATGTGACATGGCAACTCTCATCTTGTGGTCTCTCACCACTCGAATTCTGTGATTATCCTTAGGCTTAGAGCTTATCTTTGAAGTGTTTTCTTCACTTAGAACAATATCTATATTAGGAACTGCAGCGTGACATGATTATTCTGAGACTCCTGTCTCTTCTTTATCATTAATCAATTTTCCCTTATTAGTTAGAATTAAATCAATAATGAAAATAGCAATAATGCAAATGTTTGCATGGAATGAATTATACTGAATTGCCGTGCTGACTTATAAAAACTAAAAATGCTCTCTTGATATTCCTGATTTTCAGTCAACCTATTTGGAATCCATCCTTCATGAATTGACCTTTGGGTTGATCATTTTAGAATTTAAGATCCTCTCAAACATACAACATTTAGTGTTTTTTGGAATAAGGATTTCCATTTATAAGCATTGTTTAAAAACAACACTTCATTTTATTCACCCTACAACTATCTCCTTTAAGATGTGAAGAATTTTCCCACTTCTAGTAATACATGATTTGATGAACAAATATTTATACATCTATCCTGATTTTATACTCTTTGATCATATCTCCTGATAGCCTTTGTCTCTGCAGTCTGGAGAGTCCTAATCTTTGTAGTTTCTTCAACATAGAAGTTTCTCCCTTGATTATTTTAGTTGTCTAATATATAAACAAAAACATTGCATGTGGGAATATCTTCTATTTGGAAATCTTCTATTTGAAATCCCAGATGCTCGTCTCAAGACTGCATCTCCGAGAATACCGCTACCACAACCATGAAAACACCTTTAATTTCTCTATCACTGTTTCTATCTGGCCATCCCAATATTTTACTACGGAACAGGAGGTGTGAGACCACAATATAATATAATGGGATGTGAAGAAAGTGTCGCATAGTGAAGATTCATTTAGTATAGCATGGTGAATATATCAAAAATAGGATCATAGATCTAGGGCTGGAAAGAATTACACCCAACCTCCTGCCATATTACAGATGAAGAGACTGAAACACAATTGAAACTGAGCCTTTATTCGGCACCAGTTATATGCCCAGCATGGTCTAGATGCCAAGGGAACAAAGAAAGAAAAGAAAGAATTTAAAGTCAGTCTGTCTTGGGAGAGAGACCATCTTGGAGCAGGATTGTCTTCTCGCTTCTATGTTTTTGTCTAGAATAAGCAGTATTTTTTAAATGCTGCATTTGTTGTACAAAAGTCTTTTCCCTCTTGTTGGAATACCATAAATAATATTTATCATTTCTTACTTATTATCAATAATATTTCAGTTTGAGCAGTATGATTGAATGACTCATTAAAAAAACAACAACAGGAACAAACCTGGGTATGCCCCGGAGGAGTAGGGCAGACTTAGAAACAATAAATTGTTAATCAGTTATTCAGTTAATTTAATCAATGTAGCTAGCCAAGCAGGTAAATCTCATTTTTTGATAATTTTTTTATTGAAAGATGCACAAAACAATAATCAAATAATAGATTATAACAGGAGAATAGCTTTTTAGCAGAATTCATGTTTCTCTGTATGTATCATTTCACCATGCATAGCAAGCAAAAATGAATTATCCCTGATATTCACTTAGTGGAAAGTTCTTAATAGAAATCTATTACTTTTTTTCGAAAAAGATTTTGATTAACGGATGGTCATCATACCTTAATTTCCTGCTCATGTTTGGACATTTTGCTTGTCTTTTTGTGAGATTGTGAACAAATGTAAAAAAAAAAAACCAAAACAGTTTCACTGGCTTCTCAATTTGGGGCCATATTGTGAAAGAGTTTAAAAGCCAAATAGGAGTTTTATTCTATCTTAAAGGTGATAGATAGCTGCTGAAGTTTGTGGAGAAAGGGGTGACAAGTTCAAACCTTCACTTTAGGAACATCTCTTTGGCAGATAAGCATCTGAAGAGGAAATTAGGAAGCTATGGCAATAGTTCAATTTAGAGGTGTTGGGTCAGCTAGGCAGTGTAGGAAAAGGGACTTCTTCCAGAGAAGTTGTGGAGGTAGAAATAAGATTTGGCTTTGGTGCTTGGAATAAGCAGAGGTAAAAAGTCAAGGATGACACAGTCTGTAAATCCAGGTGACTGCAATGGTAGGTGGTGTCCTTAAATGAAAATAGGGATGTTTAGAAGAGGAATGGGCTTTGGAAGAAAGGTGATGTAATGAGCTCCTCACTGTAGACCACAATCCTTTCCTGCCTTCTCATGCAGTGAGACTAACAGTCCCACCTAAAACAAAAGAGAAGGGGATGGAGTGAAGGGGAGAGGTCAGTGCTCATGCAAAGCATACCTTCCACCACGGACAGCTGCCAGGTCATGAGCAGGGTATACTGGAAGGCAGGGGAGGAATTTACCTAATGGTACCTTTATCATTGCCCACACCTAGTTCAGAAAAGAAAAGGTTGGGATCTTGTGCAGGGGTGGGCGGGAAGGCATAGAGAGGGAAAAATAGCTGTCTTAGAGACAAGACCCTTGACTTTTTTTTGATGTGATGGGATACAGTCAGGGGACATGCTGATAAATGTTTAAGAAGTAGCTTTCTAGGGGAAAATTTTTTTCATTGAGCATAGTTTTAAGTATAATCTGAATTAATAACATTTTTCTCTATCACTTTCTTAAAACAATGAACAGAATAATAAATCAAGCCCTGATTTGTAGTGTTTGCTAATTCCTGAAATTTGAACATTCACACTGAACATTAACAATCAACTCTCACAAGCCATTACAAAATGACTGCAGTGCACCAGTGGAAGCTATCCATTTCCCCACCTTCCAGTTAGTTAATCACACCCCTTAGGGATCATGCCAAGATTCCCAGGCTGACCAGCTTCCCGCTACTTTGGAGACAATGGTTTCTAAATTGCATTTTCACCCCAAATCCAACCTAATCTGCTTGGCTCCACCTCCTCTATGAAGTCTTCCTTGACCTTGCTAAAACTGAAAAATAATAATGATAGCAAACAATAACAACCGCATTTATATGGCATTTACTATGTGCTAGTCACTGTGCTAAGGACATTTACAAATATCATCTCATTTGATCTTTATAACCCTTGGAGGTAGGTGTAATTATCCTTATTTTGCAGAAGAGGAAACTGAGGCAAATATAAGGTAAATGACCTACTCAGGGTCATACATTTAGTGTCTGAGGCCAGATTTAAACTTAAGTCTTCCTGACTTTTAAGTTCTGTGCTCTATACATGTGCTACCAGACTACCAAACTGCTAGAATTTATATAAGGCTTTAAGATTTGTGAAAGACTTTCCATATATTATCTCAGTTGATCCTCACAATTACTCTTAACCCCATTTTGTAGAACAGGAAATTGAAGCTGTGGGATTCCAACTTGGATCTTTCTGATTCTAAGTCTTACAAGCTGTCCTCTATGCCACTTAGTCCAGAAGAATAGATCTAAAGCTGGAATAGATCAAAAACTGCCTCATTTTACAAATAATGAAACTGAGTCAGAGTTTAATGGGCTTACCCCACATCACACAAGTAGTGTCAGAGATAGGATTCGAACTCAGCTCTTTCAACTCCAAATCCCATTATCTTTCTATTGCCATATTCAGCTCCTCCATGAATGTTTCTCTGCTGAAACTTTTCCGCACCCATTGCCTGGACCAATATATTTGTTTTGTATCCGTGTACTTTAGGCTCCCCATTCTTTGTGTGCATCAGGAAAGCAAGAACCATGCCTTTCTAATTTTTTGCATCCTCCCAACACCTTATACACATTAGTAGATACTCATGACTATTTGCTGATGATGATGATCATGAAATGGTGTGACATCTTGTTACTATGTACTGAACATACAATGAAAGCACATCACTCTCTAATGTGAAGGAAGTCATTAACAGAGTTCTTTTTGCCTTACTCTTACAGTCTGTAATAACTTTACTGCAAATGTCTTCAGAACAGTAATTGCATAGAAAGCATATTATATAAAGTCTAAAATATGAGAGGATAAAAGCAGCAGAAAATGGCCATGAGTCTTTGTAAAAAGTAGATATTCACTGATTTTCCATGAACTCTGTGCCCTCCCTAAACCTGTGAAGGCCAAAAGATTTAGGGCAGAGGCAGACATCCTTCTTCTGTCTCAGACATAAACAGTGCCTTATATTTATCCTGATAGTCAAGAGCTAATAGGAGCCAAGGTCTTTGAGTCGGGAAGTAGAGGATAGTGTCAAAGCACCATGAAGAAGATGCTGTTTGATCATCCAGAAATGTTGTAACATTCCACATTCCTGTTCCTTTCTTGGGTGCTCTGCTCATCAGGAGGAAGAACAGGAGCAGACATATACTCATCACTGTACTAATAAACAGGATTGTTGGTTGACCGGGCAGCCAATCCATTGTCTTCTCCAGTAGGTCACAAACACAAGCTTTTAGTCATGGTATGTGCAGTTTGACTAGGAGATCAGGGATCAAATTGTTCCAAACTTTCTCATTTCTAAATTGATCATAATAAAAATGATATTAACAATAATAGCACTAGACAGTGCTATTAATAAATGTGCTAATAATAAAGCACTAGACAGATCACAAAAGCAATTTTCCTCCCAATTACCTCCTTGGGTAGGTAATATAAACATGATTACATAAATATTAAATGATTTGCTCAATGATGAAGTTAACAAGTGTTGGAACCTGAACTTGAACCCAAGTCTTCTGACTCTGTACACAGTATCTGTCCTTCACATTCTACCATCCTACCTGTCAAGTTGCTAAGAATTGTGTACACCATAGAGGCAATGTTGTTTGCTAGAGATACTGAATTTGGAGTCAAGACAAATTGAGTAAAATCCCACACATGCAATTTGCTACCTGTGTAACTTTAGGGAAATTGTTTAATTTGGGGATACCTCAGTTTCCTTATCTAGAAAATGATGAAGGAAGTTAGAATAAATGATCTCTAAGTTCCTAACAATTTTACTGCCTGTGAAATAATATATAGAGGTGGAGATGTCCCCATATATCTGAAGTTTGTTTCATGTTACTATTCATGCCATATAACAAAACTAGACAACTCTAGAGCAGGAGTGTCAAACTCAAATAGAAATGGGGCCCCTAAACCATACATAAGGATCCCTGCACACAGCATATTGACTTAAAAAAGCATATTAACATTAGGTATGTTTTATTGTATTTTAATTTATTGTAACATCAAGGACCTCAGCATACACAGGAGGGCTTGCTGTACAGGTTCTTAGATCTGCTTTTCTAAAAGGAAAGCAGCTTTTGAGGGATCAACAATCATTTTAAACAAACACATATACCAACAGACAAAATACAAGCAGAGAAATAAAGACCAACAGACAGGGCTTCCAACTGTCTGACCATAAGCAATACATATATCACAGATCAATAGTCAGGTCCAACTGCCTGACTATTACATACATACATAGTTACCAGAGAGAGAAGCACCAACATAAAGGTTTTCAAAGCTGTGGAACTCCTTAGTTCTACTACCCAAAGTTCTTTGGCTACCCACAGTCTCATCTGGCACACCAGCCTTCTTCCACAAAATAAGCCCCAAAGGAAAGCCTCACCTCAGAGTATGTATACACCTTTCATAGGTAGAGGGCACAACCCTCTGACCCAGTGCTTCATTAGAAATTAACAAAAGGTATCTGAGACCAATAATGGGTGGGGAAGATCTTTAACTCTTCCCCTCACCCACTATTAACCTTACATTTATTTTATTAAATGTGTCCCAATTATGTTTTAATCTTGTATTTGATACTTCTGCTCTAGTGGGTGCTTGAGGGTTTGACCAAGTCTGTGGAATAATTTGAATTTTTCCATTTCTTGATTGTACTGTTTCAGTCAAATCTGACTCTTCCTGATCCCATTTGGATTTTTCTTGATGAAGATACTAGAGTGGTTTGCCATTTCCTTCTCCAGTTCATTTTACAGATGAGCAAACTGAGGCAAACAGGGTTAAGTGGCTTGGTCAGAGTCCTACAGCTAGTAAGTGTATGGAACCAGATTTGAACTCAGAAAGATGAGTCTTCCTGACTCTGTGCCTGGTAGTCACTGCACCACCTAGCTCCCCTGTTTATGAGGATGGGATCCTGATAAGGAGATAGAAGAAGAGAAAAGAACATAAGCATGTTCGATTTATCATTCTTGTAATATGTCAGTTGATTTTGAGACAATGTAGCCTAGTGGGTATCTCCAGTGGCTCTGAAGGAGAAGTGAGGCTGGTGACCTTCCACAGCCCTCCCTCACTCAAAACAGAGTCAAGTCCAAGTCATGTCATCATTTCTCTGATAGCATGGTCTTCTTTAGCAACAAAGGATGAACACAGTCCTGTGAATAGATGCAGCAGGCTGAATGGGGACCCATCTAGCTGGGTAACTCAACTCCTCCTCTGTTATCTGCGTCCCCCTCCCCTTCCTTCTCTTCTCCAAAGGAAGGTAAATTTAGATGGCCAAAAGATGCCCAGTTGACTTGGGTTTTACTGGCTAGTTTCCTGTCCTGTCCTATCCTGTCTGGTCTTTTCCTGCCCTGTCCTGTAATGTCTTTTCCTTTCCCAAAACTTTAAACCTACTGCACTCTGAAGCTGGGACACCAGTGGACCCCAGCCTAAAGGCTCTTCTGGACACTCCTGGCTTTAGAGTAATTATCAATAGTAACTTGATGTTTCCCCCCAAGCCTGATGTCTTTCTTTTTTCTTGTCCTCATTAAAGGGGCCATGCCCTGGCTACTTCTTAAGCAGTCCTATTCAATGAATGGACATTGCCTAACCCTAAGTGTGTACCTGCAGAGACCTTGGCCTAAAGGGCCCGAGGTCTCCCAGTGCATCCTGGGTCATCTCCAGTATCCTGATGAACATGTGGTCACTGGAAACAGATGGCTCTGGAGGAGAAGTGAGGCTGGTGACATGCACAGCCCTCACTCACTCAAAACAAAGTCAAGTGCAAGTCATGTCATTATTTCTCTGATGGCATGGTCTTCTTCAGCAACAAAGGACAAACACAGCTGATTTTGAGACAATGTAGCCTAGTGGATACACTGTGGGACACATTACCAGTCAGTAAACCTGGATTTAAATTCTGCTTCACACTGTAGAATCTCTAATCTCCCAGAGTCTCTGGTTCTTCAACAGCAAAATGGAGACAATAAGACTTATATTCCCCACTTGTGATGAGGAAAATTTCTTGCAAACTTCAAAATGCTATATCCATGTGAGTTATTAACATCTGTAAAATGAGTATATTGGTCTAGATGAGCTCGAAGGTCCCTTTTAGCTCTAAATCTGTGATACTATTATTAATAGTGAAGCCATTCTAAATGTATACACATTTCATCCTCTGGGAGATAAAAATATAGTAGCTTAGTATATCAATTCATTTATTTCTTTTCTTCTAGAAGGTTTAGCCATGTGAAGCATGTGGCAAGACATGCTTTGGCATCTCAATAGAAACTAAATAATTGGACCTTGCTCCCATCTTGCCTGTACCTCCAACTTAATTTTCTATAGATTAATTATTTTGCATCAAATCAAGTCTGGCTTTTTATTTTGGAAAGATGGAAGATTAACATCTTCCTCTCTAAAACTCTTCATTTTCAGTTTCCATGAGGGGAAAAGTTAACTTTTCTTTAATGTACAGAACAACTTTGGGGCATGACTGAAAATGACTTTCTGTTCCATTGAGTTATTCTGACTTAAGACTGCTACATTTGGGGAAATCCAGAAGAGGAAAAAAGAGGTGTCACCAATCAATGATTTCCTTTAAATTATGGAGGATTTTTGCACTTGAGATTGTTTACTGAATATAAAATACATATACACTTGGTTTCCATTTGCTTGGGGGGAGGGGAAGAAGAAGCGCTCCCACATACCCTCCCCCCCTCAAAAAAAAGGAAAGGAAGGGGAGGAAAAGAAGGAAGGAAGGGGCAAATTATTTCAAAACTAATTATGGCCATTGTTATTTTATTATTAAAATGTTATAGGATTTATGAAAGAATAAGAAAGATGCTGGAATCCTTTCGCATTTCTTCAGTTCCTGCCCCATTCCCAGTTCTGACAAGGTTCTATGAATGCTGAATTCCAAAATAATATTCAAAGGGGAGAGAAAATGAACTTCTAATGGAAAGGCAGCTTGGCATAGTTGACAGTCTTGGACTTGGAGTTAGCAGACTTTGGATTAGAATCTCAAGTCATTTAATCTCTCTGAGCCTCAGTTTCCTTCTCTATAAAGTGGAGACAAAAGCACAATACCTCACAGGGTTGTTCTAAAGATCAAATGATGTAATTTAAAGCACTCTGCAAGCCTTTTGGTCCTATACAAAGGTGAGCTATCCAAAATTCTTGCCTTTGTTATAAAATAAATAATATTTAATATACTATTATTAATTATACTAATTGACTAATACTTATTGTAACAAATAAACATGGAAGACTTCTACTAACTTTGTTTTAGTTTCCCTCCATCACTATATATCAGTGGATTTCAAATCTGAACAGTGCGATTAATGCTTCCAGTGTGCAAGTGACAGCTTTTCTATATCTTCTTATCCTGTGTGACCCTTGTTCATGTGACCCATAAACCTTCTGTAAGGTGTCCGTCCAACATGCTGAGGTCTTTTCTCTGGTCTTGTGACATTACATAAGCAACCACTACATCATGCAAGTTTTTCATTTGTTATCTCTTGTTCCTGCATTAGAATTGGCTTGCTTCTTTTTTCTAGTCATATATATCTTGAATGATAGATTGTATATGAGCTTTTGCACATAAATTATCATTTGCAATATGCCCCATCACTATGCCCCCCATTCATCTCTCCATTGTCCTTTAACTGAATTGTCATTTTGATTCTTCAGATTGTGGTCTTCTATGATTCACAACTATATAACGTTCCTGGAAGAATATTTGTGTTTCAAAGATAAGTTGTCTGTTTCAAGACCAAATATTATGCAGTTTCCCATATGCAGTGCAGCTTCTTCTCTTCCTTCTATTCAGTCCTGAGCCCAATTCAGTTGTCCATTTGCAGTGCTTCTACATAATCTGTCTGACTGTCTGTCTGTCTGTCTGTCTATCTATCTATCTATCATCTAATCTGTCTCCTCACTCAGTGGGTTGCCTATCCAATTGTATGTCATAGTAAAATAATAAAAATTATTCCATTTGTTTTACTTCATGTGGATTTTTAGGTCACATTTTTAGGCCATATTTTTTTGACTGGTAAATTTTACTTGACAAATACTAAGGTTTTCTAGAGTTTGGTGAAAGCGGTGAAATGTCATAAGCAATCAGGAACAACCTTTCCATCTATAGAAAAATTTTAGTGGTACTCAAAAAGGGCTATTGATAGTTCAACAATAGCTTCTCTCCTGAGCCACATACTCACTTTCTATTATCTATCCTGTTTAGGGATATTTGATGAAAATATGAGAAGAGAATGTAATTTAAGGTCAGTCTTGGACCACGTCTTTAGAATCACAGCATTGACTAAAGGCAAAGACAATGTCAGATGTGTTTCTTCTTTCTTGATTATAAAAAGGAATTTAATTTGGCAGAACATAGTACAGCTTTAGACATTCCTTTACAAGAAGATATCTCACATTCCCATGGTATGATCATATAAGATTTCTTGATAGACACAACAGAGAACTTTAATAAACCTCTCTTTATCAGAAATGTTTGACACTATTTTGGAGGATGTCCAACCCTGAGTCCAAGTGGAAGTGGGTATCCACTACATTTTAAGTAGGCTTATAAATAGTGGGGGACAAGAAAGGGAAAAAGGAAGAGAGGGGGTGAAAGATAACTTAAGGAAATCGAATCTTTCAATTGTCCCACTACTTCTTTTTAACTATTCCTTTCTTTAACCAAATCTTTCATTAGAACTACTGTCTCCACTCTTGAAATCCTTCTATTTCAGAGCTACCGTCAGGTGCTCCTTCCTGAAGAAAGTCTTTCCTGAATTCCTCAGCTATCAGTGATCTCTCTCATCTTAAATTTACATAGACCACTTTGTCAGCCTCCTTAACTTAACCCTGATCACATTCAGCCTTTTATCACCTTTATTTGTGTACTTTCATTTCTCATTCCCCTTATTATAGTGTATAATCCTCAGGAGTTCTATTGTTTTTAATCTTTAAACAATTCTAATTACTTTTGATTCTCCCTGTTGAGTCTCTGTCGCTCATACAGTAGCATAAATGTATTTTCATTGTTTTTGTTTCAAGCATATGCAGTCATAAGAATGCAAGAGAAAGCAAAAAATGAGAATATGTAATTCCATAGGGCAACACTATGATAACATTGTCATTATGAAGTTTCCTCAAGTTTCTTGAATTTCATACATGAATTCCCAGCCATTACATTCCATTGATGTAGTTCTGCATGTCACCATTTCTACTCATAAACAGACTTCAACAATTGAACTCAGCATGGCTCCTTGTGTGCCTATAAGGAAGCCATTTCAACTCACCATGCTTTTATGGAAAGAATATGACTGCATCTACTGTTTTATTCTGCAGCTCATTTTCTATATTAATTCACCATTCCCTTGAATTTTCTGCCCTTCCTCACACATCCTCCCTATCTTTTCTAATGTTCCTGATAATGTCATCTAATGGCAGAATCCATCACAATAAGATCCCTGCCACTGCTAGCCATTACCCCAAATTTAGTGTGCTGAATTAATAAGTCATGATTAGGCTAGAAACCTTCACTGCTATTTGATCTACTGGACTACAGCAAGTCTTTTGACTTTAATTAATCATATAGCTGGACTTAGTGGTGGTATGCCCATCATCTTTGAAGTTCACTTATAGAACTTCCCCCCACCATCTCCCTGAAACCATTTAACTTTCTGCCTTGCTTTCAAAAATGCAACTCTGTTCTTCTTTTGAAATGTATTTCATGCATTTGCCAGAATTTTAGTTATTTAAGATGTCTTAACAATCAAACCAACTAGAGAGAATGAATGCAGCAGAATGTACAATGATCCACTGATACCTGATGTGAAGATTTTTTTTTTTTTAGCAGTTGGAGGTAGTTGGTTTTAGGGTATAGGTAGAGTTTTGTAAAGTGCCAGAGTGAGTCAACTAATTAATTAATTAAGATAACTTTTAGTTAGTATTGACTACATACCAACATTGTCTTTAGTGCTGGAGGTAACAAATCAAAAAGTGAGATGGTCAGTCCCTGCCCTCGAGGAGCTCATCTTCTAGTTGGTTGAGGCCACATATGTAAGAGTAATCAAACATGTCGGGTGGATAGAAAGGGTAGGTGATTGGTAGGCTTCTCAAGTATCTATCCATGTTACTAGGAGTATTTAGATTAGGTGGAATGTAAGTTCCATGAAGGCAGGAACCATTTTTGGTGTTGGTAGTGCTGTCATCATTTGAATCTCTAGCACCTAGTAGAGTATCTTGGGTGCTGCTGACATGTTTATTGGGTTGGAGATAAAAATTTCTATCTGCGCACACTTCCTTAGTGTTTTAGAGGTTACAAAGCATTTCCTCACAACAACCCTGTGAGAGAGCGGTTAAAGGCTGCAAATATTGGTGGTGGTGGTGTTGCTGTTCAGTTGTTTCCATCAGGTCTGACTCCTTATGACCCCATTTAGAGTTTTGTTGGCAAAGATACTGTAGTATTTGGCCATTTCCTCTCCTGGCTCATTTTACAGATGAGGAAACTGAGGCAAATAGGGCGAAATGGTTTGCCAGTCACACAGCTAGAAAGAATTTGAGACTGTATTTGAGCTTAGGTCTTCCTGACTCATGGCCCAAGACTCTATCCACTGAACCACCTTGCCACTCAGCTGAAGATTTTACAGATTAGGTAACTTTGGTGATAAGATGCAAAATGTCGAATCAGGAGCCAGACATCTAATAAGCATCAGAGCCTGGATTAGTACCCAAGTTCTTCTGACTTTAAACTAGTGCCACAGCTGACTTGTAAAGTCCCACTCCCCACCCCACCCCCAAAATGCTTTCCTATTAGTGCCCTATGCAACTTTTGATATGAGGATCAAAGTGATAAAGATCAAAACTATAGTTCAGGAAACATGGAACAAGAACTTTCCTGTGATATGCAAATGATGCGGCCAAATTTCCTTACACCTCTTTCATAGGAGAGGCAAAGTGAGAGTGAAGTCACTCAATCAGCTATCAGAGTTTAAACTTATATAATACAACAAATAAAAACTGCACGTAGGTAAGTGCCTAATGGGAATGGGATTTTTATTTAATTTGATGTAAAAAATAAATAAAAGAGGCACAGTAGAATCTCATCCACATGAGGCTCCCTGCCCATGTCAATCTTTGCATTGTCCTACGGACACAGGAAGTGGAAGGTCCTGGAGAATGTTGTTCCTTCCTTGGCCCTGTTCCATTGCTCTACTTCCAATACTGCCCTGTGATGGAGTAAAAATATCCAAGTTTGAGGGAGGTGCTCATAGGTTGGATAATAGATAAACAAATTGTAGTGCACCAATACAGTATGATTTGCTGTGTGAAATGATGAATATGAAAAATTTAGAGAAGCATGGAAAACTTATGAACTAGTGCACTGTGAAGAACCAAGAAAGCAATATACATC
The DNA here is from genome assembly GCF_028372415.1 of Notamacropus eugenii. NCBI lineage: Eukaryota > Metazoa > Chordata > Mammalia > Diprotodontia > Macropodidae > Notamacropus > Notamacropus eugenii. Next base: position 293,619,110 of record NC_092877.1, on the reverse strand, counting down.
ATGACTATAACAACACAAATGAAAGGAACACACAAAAAAGAGACTAAACACTGTGTCATTGAATAATCAAGCTTGGTGCCAAAAAAAATGAGAAAACACATCATTCTACCTTCTTTTCAGAGGTGGAGGACTATGGGTTTGGAGAAAACTCTTTTTTAACCCATTCATGAATTTGAGTCATCAAACATTTACTAAACACTTCAGTGTGGTGAAAACTATGCCAAGTGTTGGGGAGAATATGACAAAAAAAAAAATAAATGAACTTAATGCCTCAATGAACTTAAATCATAGAGGCAGCTTTCATAGTAAACAGAGACCCAGAAGTCAAAAAGGCCTAATTTAAAACCATAACTTGAATCCCTTACTAGACCCTGGACAAATCCCTTAACAGTTAACTTCTCAAGAAGGCACAGACAGGCTACCAGCTGTGTTGGTGGATAGTGTTTTCATACCAGGAGTTCCTCCACACTGGTGAAGTCACAAATCCTTCATATATTCCTATATATCTATATACATTCATATATATCAATATAATTGTATACACACATATATGTTCATGTATGTATGTGTATGCAAGCATATGTTTATGCTATTATATGTATAGGATAACAATATGTATTAAGATATATTAATTATACTTCAGTACAAAGTTACAGTATTAATATTGGAGGGCTAATTATTGTTTATATCATTGTTTCCGTGGAAAAAATATATTCCAAGTTCTGAGGATTCTGGGAGCACAAAGAATTACAGCATTTCAGAATCAGGAGGAACCTGCAGAAGAAAGTAGGACTAGGAGGAACATCTTTCAGTGAGGGCTCTTATAATTAGGAATGTCATAGTCCTTAGGGAGGTGGAGGAGGTAGAGGAACTCTGGAAGCTGGAGCTAGGGAGATGGCAAGGCAGTCTCTATATAGGTGGAATTTTGAGATCAACCTCCACCAAGCATCAGCAGCTTCAGCAACTAGGAGAGTAGCAACCATTCTAGCCTCCTGGATAACCACCAAGGTTTCCAAGGGCAGGAAGGAGGGTCATGAAGGGGAGGAAATAACAGCACTAGTCATTTGTAAGCCAAGTCTTAATAAGTAGAAGACTCCTATACTAGAACAGCAGCATACCATATTTCAGATTACGAAATTATGGAACTGAATTTTTCTGGAATTATTTTCTATAAAGACACTGGAGTTGGAATCAGAAGACCCTGGCTCTGCCATTACCTAGAAGGACACATCCCTCCTTTGGGGGCTTTTTTATCCTCTTCTGTAAAATGAGGGGGTTGGATTACTTGATCTCTCAGCTTCTTTTTGGATATAAATTCTATTGTCCATTTTGATGTCCCTTAGTTCGCAAATTGACTCTATAGTCTCATTATTTTTCCCTTTCCAAAAATGCCTTGTGTTCTGCTGGCACCTTTTGGCAGTTAGGAAAGGGTTAGCAGCACTAGAGATAAGACTAACATGGCGAATCTCAGTCAAAGGAGTGAGTGGACAAACCTTGATTGAATAGAGGTGGTATAGTCTTGTTCGGCCTTAAGGCCGATGGGCAACCCAAGTCTTACCTTTCCTGGTCTTCAGCGGCCAAACCGGATAAACGTATGAGAGAAGAGACTTTCCAGAGTCGAACAAGGGTTAGGCTTTACTCAGGGTCTTGGTTACATGTGCAGGGTGAATTCTTCCTCAGGAGAGAGGAATCCTCCTCCCAAGGAGGCAAGGATCGTACAGCAAGAGAGTGGGAGTGGGAGAGGGGAGGGACCTTCCGCCCTCTAAGGGTCCCTCAGTGCGAAGAGTGCCTTCAGGCTTTCCTGACCCTACTTAAGCTCTCCCACAGCATAGTTTGCACCTGAATATCGTGCCTGCTCTCAGCCCTTCGTTAGACAACAACAGGTGTGCTCAGACCATGGATTAATCTCAAGGGTGGGATGCTCTCCCCAGCAAGTTTCCCACGGGGAAGAGGCGGAAATGCTTGAGATAGCCCGGGTCTCATGCCTCAATTCCCAGCTGTTCCCTGGGGGGCCTCATGAGAACTCTGAGGTTTAGAAGTCCTCACTTTTACCTGCCTGAGACTGTCCACATGAAACTGAGCTTACACCCCCAACATAGTCTGAACACAATGTCAGTATCCACAAGTTGTAAAACCTTTTAAGGATCATAACTAGAAATTTACCAATCAGTGAAATAAATATCTGGTCCAAGTACTAAGCTAGAAAGCTTGGGTGAGTGTAGGAGCATTGGGTTAAAAGCAGAGCAGTTCACTCAGAAGAATGGAGAGTGAGGATTTTGTTGCTTCAGAATAGGACAGTTGGCTTCATGCTAAGCATCATCAGCTGGAGGCAGGATACTTTTCTGGAAGAAACATACTACATCTTCTCCTCAGCTTACACTTAGCCAAAACCCAATTGTAGGCTCAGATAAAGCACATGCAACATATATAAGAAAGTTGTTTTGCATTATTTTGCTAGCAGTGGATTTTTGCTGACTTGTCCACCAACTCTCATCTGGTCCCCCTTGTGACCAATAGCAGACATTTTCTAGATAGTTGGATAGTTATTACAGAGAGTGGCTATAGAAAAGAACAAAGCTAACTGGCCTAAATGGGGGTCAAATACTTGACTTCATCCTCCTTTACTGCCCTCTAACCAAATTAACTAAGCTGCAGGTGGAAGAACCCAGAGAGAACAAGCTGAACCAGAATGCTCCTAAATAGCTAACAACAGGCAAATTAGAGGTGCCAGGGAATGAAACCATCTACTCCTCTGACCTTGGCATCAGCCTGAATCGTAAGAGAACCTCTAGGATAAGTCTTATTCTGAGAAAAATCTTTCCCTGAGTTTACCCATAATCTAAGACAATGCTGGCACAAAGAAAGTATTTAATAAATGCTTATTTATCTATCTATCCCATATCTCTCAGAAATCTTAATCTTGTGTGTATGTGTGTGTGAGATGGATTCATCTGTCAGTCTGTTGAAGCCTATAAACTCAGAGTAATGTTTTTAAATGCATAACAATGAAATATATAGGATCACAAAGCAAAAGTTATAGAAATAGAGTTATCAAAATATTTTTAAGTTCAAAGACCCCATGTTAAGAACTCATGAGCTAATATATCCTGATACCCATTGTGAAGGGCTCATATGTCCAGGATATAGGGGACTGACTATGCTCAACCAACAAGTTAGATAATACCTCTCTTTGACTGAATATAGGGGAAGGCTTATTTTAGTCATTTAGCCTTTTCTACGTGACCTGTACCCATACTCTTGGAATATCTTAATTTCATAACAGATCCCCAACAAACTCAAAAGAAGACTTATTTCTGGCTGCCTTTTCTAAGGAATTAATGACTGTGTCCCTCTGTCTCCCATCCCTGGCCTGGTGCTGTTCCCAGGCACCTCATCTGGCCTGTTTCTGAATTTTCAAAGGATGGACCATTTAAATAAATGTCTATCAAGAATGAGGGAGTGAATGTGTATGAGTGTGTGCCAAAAAACTGATCAAGGAGTGGCATTAGCATTACAAGACTTTTCTTCTAGTGTATAGAACCTAGAGTTTGGGAGGCATACCAGTATTTATATGTATGTCTGTATATCCAAGTCTTCATATAATTACTGGAATATAGTAGTTATGCCCATTTGTATATTTGACAACTCACTTAACCTCTTTGTAAAATCTACACATTGCAGAAAATGATATTTAGACTACCTGACTCACATGAGTGGTAGGAGAAGAATGATTTTCTAAACCTTACATGACTATATAATGTGAATTGGTATTGGTATGTGGTTTGAATTACACAAAGAATGGAAAAGTATAACTTGCCAGTCTACCTTCCAGTATAGGTTGGAAGATTCTCTGCAACTTCTAGTCTTGGAGAGTTGCTGAGAGCCTTGGGAGGTTAAATTATTTGCCCAAGGTTACACAGCCAGTAGATTTCAGGTCTTCTGGAATCTGATATCTTTTATCTATTATGCTATGCAGCTTCTTTAAATGTATTCTTTTTTTATGAGTGACTACATAGTACAGTGGGCCAGTAGCAGCTCAGTGACATAAGAGATAGGGTGCTACAATTGAGGTCAAGGAGACCTCACATTCTACCTTCATTGTTGGCTTGTGACACTGAGCAAGCCATCTAACCTCTCTATGCCTCAGTTTCCTCATCTATAAAATGGGAAGGGATTGGACTTGATGACCTCTAAGATCTTCTCTAGCTCTAAATCTATGAACTTATGATCAGTGACTAAGCATGAGAATATATATAGGAAACGGAGCCAAATTTATAAAAATAAGAGCCATCCTTCATTTCATAAATGTCAAAAAAAATATAAAAAGACAGTTTTCAAAAGAAGAAATCAAAGCTATCAATTGTCATGAAAAAAATGCCCAAAATCACAAATAGTTAGAGAAATGGAAATGAAAACAACTTTGTGGTATCACCTCACACCCATCAAATTGGCTAATATGACAGAAAGAAAAATTACATACTGGAGGGGATTCCTAAAAATAGGGACATGAATACGTTGATTGTGGAGTTGTGTCAAACCATTCTGGAGAATAATTTGTAGCTATACCCAAAAGAGCTATACAATTGTACATACCCTTTGACCCATTGATATCACTGTGTCCCAAAAAGATCAAAGGAAATGAAAAGGACCTATATGTACAAAACTATTTATGGCAGCTTTTTTGTAGTGGCAAAGAATTAGAAACTGAGGTGATGCCCATCAATGTGGAAAATGTTGAACAAATTATGGCATATGATTGCGATAGAATACTATTATGCTATAAAATGGTGAAGGGGAAGGTTTCTGAAAAACCTGGGAAGACTTGTATAAACAGATAAAAAGTGAAGTAACTGAATCAGGAAAACAATGTACACAGTAGCATCGATACTGAATTGATAATTAACTGTGGAAGACTTAGCAACTCTGAGCAACACAATGACCAAACAAAATTTCCAAGGATTGATGATGAAAAATGCTATCTACCTCTAGGTAGAGAACTGATTGATTCCATGTGCTGAGTGAAGCATATTTTTCCCTCTTTACTTTTCTTGCTTTTTTTTTTTTTTTTGCAGCATTGCTAATGTGGAAATATGTATAATGGGTATCCTATTTCTTGATTTCTCAGTTGAATGAAGGGAGGTAGAGAATTTGTAACTGAAAATTTAAAAGGTAAATCAATAACATGAATAATTTAAAATACCTACAAGACTACTAGTCAAAATACTCAGCTTTGAGTTATCCTGGCCTTAATATTTACTAACCTGTATGCATCTAAGTTGTTTTTATTAATGGTAATTATCTGTTATTATTGATAATAACTCTTCACCATTATTATAAAAGAAATAATTATCTTAAAGATAAGAGGAATAATAAATCATAACCTTATATATATATATTTGTAAGTAAAAAAAACCTATAGTTCTTAAATGCTATGCATATTCTTAACTACCTCCTAGTTACTGGTTCATTATTTCAGAGTAAGAATTATTTCATAATAAGCCAACAAAGTAACTATTGCTCAGGAATGTTGTCAGTGGACTTCAAGGACAAAAGACTTTTTTCCCCCAAGTAAGATCAGAAGGGGGAAAAATGTGCTAATGCTAGTGGGAATTCTTCTAAAATATTTGTTTTGGTTGGGCTTAAACCATCTATCTGTGAAAATAACAAGCCATCCCAGCAATAGCAACATACTGTAATTCCCAGAAAACATATTCAGCATAATTTCTTTTTTATATAAATAATAAAACCATGAATATTAGCACTCCAAGCCAACCTAAAATGATATGTGGCACTCTGGACCAGGGTTTTTCCTTTCATCTCTCTGCTTCTTTAAGGTCAATTTCTTCCCTGTTTTTCCCCCTCAGTAACTTTTTTGTAAGCTGTGTAAAAGTAACAAAACATGAAGTTTTTTTCCTGAAGTGAACTTGAGGAACAGGTAACTGCAAACTCAACCAGTAGCCCAATTCAGCGTATGAGTGCTTGGGATTGCATAGCAGTGCCCTTGAGTACTGCGGTCAGTTACTTGGCCTGAGTTGTGGTCAGAGAGGCAGACCTTGCCAATGTTGGTTAGCCTGTGCTTAGCTGGGGGTGAGATGCTTTATGCAGAGTGTTTCAGGGACATCATTAAGAGCACATTAGTTTAAAGGGTAACTCATATGCTCTTTGTGACCCTCTCAGTACATAGGTTAATTATGATGTACCACTAGTTTACACTGGCTATATTCTGTTTCATTCTGTTTCATGTTTGAGTTCAGGCAGATTTCCCCTCATGAAGCAGTGGTACACAGGGTGTTTTGGAACATGGATAACTCATTTACCAAAGTTCCCCAGTTGTTTGAGGGCCAGTTATTCATCCTCTGCAATTAAAACGTCTCACCTCATTGTGTAATGTGTTTTCCATGGCTAGGTCAGAGTATAAAATGAGCACATAATGAGAAACTCCAGGACAAAATGGTACCAAGCAGAGATTTATCTGTGACTGGTTTTCCTCAATGAGAGAAGCTGCTGCTGCTGCTGGCAGGGATGACTTGAAAAGGGTGATATGTAACCAGTACACAGCTCCATAGGGTGCACATGCAAAAGCTGTTCTTTTGTGGGTAGTTGCCACTACTGCTTCTAGGACTTCACACCATTGACAACCCTGCCTTAGAGGCTTGATGTCAAGTGTTAATGCCTTTGTTCCAAAAGAGCTATTCCCTTTCTCCTTGTAGGATCACGAGCTGCTTTATCAGGGTGTTTTAGCCTCTCTATATACCCCAGATGTCTCCCTTACTGCCTGCAATACTTTTTTAGGCTCAGTTATTGTGTAAGGATTGTCAGTTTCAAAAACAAAGAGCTTTTTATCCATCGAAGGGTGGCCAGCTCTTGACAGACTCATCTTCATTTAATTTCATGGACTCCAGTGTGTGGCTCAGGTAACTAAGAAGCCCTGCAATCCCTGTTGTACTGATAGAAAAGTGATGTTAGACCATTTGCCCAGATATTCTCATCGACCTTGGAGGGACGAGAGGGATGAATTTAGTTCTCTCAGATTTCAAATTCCATCTCACTGCAAAGGAAGGACTTTCAGACACTTTAAAACTGCCCTCAAATTGAATGAACTGCCTTTAAAAGAAGTGAGTTCACCATCATTGGCAGTGCTGAAGCAGAGAAAGGATCTCATCTCATCCTGCTGCATGAGGTGGCAGTTTGACCAAATGAGCCCTTTTTAATACTAAGAGTCTATGAATCTAAAGTAATCACAAATGACATTCTGATTGACAGAGACTGCTTAAAGTGGAAGTGCAGTTATTTTAATGGAACCAAATGCTATTTTTACTCCTGGGTTGCTTTTTTTCAATAATGCATTTACAATTGGAGACATGGGTTATATGGCACTTCCATTTGGTTGTTTTTCTTTCATATACTAGATAGACTTAGAAAAGCAGAAATCAGTAGTATTTGCTGACCTGTACATTATGTGGTATTTATCTCTAACAAGCAAGACAGTGATTGGAATGATCAGTATTTCATACTCAATAATAATTGATATTTATATGGAACTTTAGGCTTTTAAAAGTATTTTCAATATTTTGCTTTTTAATCTTCAAACCAGCCCTTTGAGGTGGGTAGTGTAGGTATTATTTCCCCCCTTTTCCAAATGAGGAACTATGGTTTAGACTTGACTTAGACATAATTACTCAGTTTCAGTGATGAGATCTGAATCTGTGACTCCCCACCTCCAAATCCATCACTTCATCAGGCTGCTGTTCCAAACGAGGCTGCATTTCAACCTTCCAATAGGATAACACTTTATTCAGGAAAAAAAAAATATATATATACATATATTCTAAGGATGTGGGAAAGCTCCAAATATTTAAATGTCATCTAAATAATATGAAAATACCATGGTAAACAGACTTTTAAAGGAAAATAATGTAACATTGCCACAGTTTGTAGAGTCTCTACACAATGATTATCAGCTCTTCACTTCTTTTTTCAGATGGGAAGACTAAGACCTAAAGAAATTTAATGACTTACCCAAGCTAAGTACAGATGTTCTAGTACAGAACATCAAGATTTTCTACAAATCAGTCTAGTCCTTTTTTCTATTTCCCTTCTTCTTTCCTTCCATTTGGGAATACAGAGTGTGTTCTTTGTAAAAAATAAAATAAAAATAAAAGATTTCCCTAAGTTACTTTTCCTTTGTCTCCCCCCCGGCATTGTTCCCTGCCCTCCTCTTTTCAATTCCGTGGAGTGTCTTTCTCCGAGTCAGAAGATAATCGGCTCTGTTCACCGTCTCATGTGCAGCCTGTCCTGTTGAAGACATCTCTTCAGCAAATTGTGTCGTTTGGTCTGATTGCATGATTTCAGAAGGAGGCTTCTGGTCATGTCTCAATTTTATTTTTAATGTTGAGTTCTTCAGAGACTGACATGTCATTGGGTGAAACCTTATCATTTATTCTGTAACCACTCCTTGCCTGAGATGGAAAGTGAATGATTTACAATTTAAAATGAGGTGCTCGACAAAGTGAAAAATGGAGGCTGTAATCACAGGTCCAGAATGGCATTTTGTATGTAAGTAATGGGCAGATTTGCCTTTTATTGTTGGCAATGCATTGCCAAGCTAACACTCCCCCTTCCTTCCAGTGATTTCACTATTTTAGTACTGTATATGCCTTTGTTATCACTAATGCCGCACTTAATGGGTCTCAAGATTCTGTTATTTATAGACTTCAGCTCATTCAGGCAGCAGCTGCTGGAGCCCTCACAAAAGAAGCAGCAGCACTGTAACCTGCCCAAGACCCAGCATTGGTTGCCAGGAAGAGTTAGGATTTGGGAAATTAGCAGCTGACTTTGTAAAGGACACCCCAAGTACACCACATGCTGGCTCTCACATTTATCTAACAGACCTTTTTTCAAAATTTTGTTTTTACTTATTTATTTTTTTGGCTCTGTAAAGCAACTTGTGTTGTAGAGTCTAGAGGCAAAACTTTCTCTCTTGTATTCTTCCTCTTAACTTCAGACAGCTGAGATTTGGATTGAGCACTAGTACATCTCAGTTTAGAAGTGAAAGGTCTTCCAAATGGCAGCCCTTGGCTGACTTCCTTTTACTTGAAAACTAAAAATCAGAAATAATATTCTCTCCTTGGGGTTGTACTACTTAGTTCCATGATGTAGTTGTTTCCCCCATCATCCAGCAATTGAGACTCTTTTGAGAGAAACAAAAGAATTCAGTGATCCTACTGCTCTTGGAATGTTTGCCTCTTAGAATCACTAGCTTTCTTTAAGATTCTGATTGGGCGTTACTTCTTGAGTGTTCTTTCCCTCTTGAAAATGTTATATCTTTCAATACAACATAAGCTCCATAAAGGCAACACATTTGTGATGTGTTATTTTTTAGAGGCTATAGATCTGCAATTATTTTGTGACTTATAGTCAAGGAGAAGGAGAGAGAATTACCTGGGACCATGAAAAGTTAAATAGGAATCAAGAGCTTAGCTAGAATCTTGGTCTTCCTGACTCCAAAGCCAACTTTCTATCCACAATGCCATGCTGCTTCTCTGTTTGTCAAATTAATAAATTATTGTTGAATTAACTCAACTAATACAAAAGAGGCAAGAGATAGATGGTAAAATACCTATCAATTTTATGACTTTTGGACAACAGATCTTTTAAGAATTTATGTCTGGTAGAATCAAATTTAGTCCAGCTCATGTGTTTACCTATGACATTCTCAAAACATGAGGCCATCCTTCCCCTCTTTCGGGGAGGTGTCATAGATTTCCCAATGTTAAATAACTTTGTCTTTCAATAAGTGCTTTTAAGCCTAATCCAAATCACTACTACTGCAACCTAATCCCATTTTATTTTATTCTATCAGTAGAAATGGATAACATCTGATCACTGCCCTGTGTGAAATAAACCTTTACACATTTAATAACTTTAAATTACCCTTAGAAGGTGACTCAGACTTTATTTAATAGACCAGAGTTATAAGCCTGGTAAGAGTCCAGCCTTCTCTGTCATCATCCTGGTTGATTTCTCCTATACTATTCCCACATTTTTGAAGTTCAGACTAAAATAAATATTATTACTCTTATTAAGGGTCAACAAAGTGGTGTAGTGGATAGGGCAGTGGGCTGGAGTCAAGAAGGCCTGCGTTCAAATTTGGCTTCAGACACTTACGAGCTGTGTGATAGACACTGAGCAACTCACTTATCCCTGTTTGCCTCAATTTCCTCATCTGTAAAATAATCTGGGAAAGGAAATGGAACAATCTTCCAGTATCTGTGCCAAAAAACAAAACAAACAAACAAAAAAAGCAAATGGGGTCGCAGAGAGTCGGACGCAACTGGAATGACCGAACAACAAAAACTATTGACAATAATAATAGCTAATATTTGTCTAGAACTTTAAGATTTATGGAGCATTTTACATTTGTTGTCACTTTTGGTCCTCGTAACAATCCTATAAGGTATAGTAATGGCTATTATTATTACCATTTTACAGATGAGGAAGCTAAGACAGAGCTTAAGTGACTTGCCCATGGTCACACAGCTAGTAAGTATCTCAGACATATTTGAACTCGGGATTTCCTTATTCCAAGTTCCATGCTCTATCCACTGCACTACCTCGCTGCCCCAGAATTTTAGTAAAAAAAAAATATATATATATATATGACAAATTAACAGTGCAAAATGAAACTGCTCTTTCCCCCCATTCCATTTCTCACCCCATTGTTTCAGGATTTTGTTTGAAGTATCTTGCATAGTGGAAAGACCAGTACACCTGGAGTCTAGTGAGACCTGGTTTCAAATCCAAGTGCATACTACTTAACATCATCATAAAGAAAATACAGACACATTGGATTTTTTAGTTTAAGAGATTTCACACTGACTATTTAATCCATATCTTATTTGAAAAAAAAGAATCCTTATTCTATCATATACTCTAGTTGGTAGCCCAACCTCTGCTGGATATTCTCCAATGAGAGGGACCCCATTATCTTCTAAAGTAATCAAGTGTACTTTTGGCTAACTCTTGTTTTTTTTTTAAATTAAATTTGGTTTTATTTTTAGTTCCAAATTTTCTCCTTCCCTCTCCTACCCCCATGGAGAAGGGAAGAAAAACAAAGCCCATCACAAGTATATATAGTCTTCTCCAACAAGTTCCCATATTAACCATGTCCAGGAAGGAAGGAAAGACGGGAGAGAAGCAAGGGAACAAAGATGGAAAGAAGAGAGGGAGGAATAAAGAGAAGTATGGAAGGAAGGGAGGGAGAAAGGAGGGAAGGAAAGAAGGAAGGAACGAAGGGAAGGGAAGAAAGGAAGAGGGAAGCAGGGAAGAAAAGAGGCTTTGCTCTACATTCTGACTTCATCCCTCCTCTTTCTGGAGATAGAAAGCATGTCTCATCGTGTGTCCTTTGGAATTGTTGTTGGTCATTATGTTGATCAGAGCTCTGAAGTTGTTCAGAGTTGATTCTCCTTACAGTGATGATGTTTTCATAGAAAACTGTTCCCTGGTTCAGCTCACTTCATTTAGCTCAGTTCATACAAGTCTTCCTTGGTTTTTCTGGAACCATCCACTTCATCATTTCTTACAACACAATAATATTCAAGTACATTCACACGCCCCAACTTGTTTAACTGTTCCCCAATTGATGGACATCCCCTCAGTTTCTGATTCTTTGCTGCCACAAAAGACCTGCTGTAAATATTTTTGTTCAGTCTCTTTGGAGTATAGACGTAGCAATGGAATCTGCGGGACAGAGGATGTACACAGTTTAATTATTGTTCAGTCATGTCCAACTCCTCATGACCCCATTTTGGGGGTTTTCTTGGAGAAGATATTGAAGTAACTTTCCATTTCCTTCTCCAGTTCATTTTACAGATGAGGAAACTGAGGCAAACAAGGGTAAGTGACTTGCCTAGCATCACACAGCTACTGTGTCTGAGACCAGAAAATGAGTCTTTCTGACTCCAGGCCTAACACCATGCACAACTGAATGGCTAGTTCTGTTTGTTAGGAGGGCAGCTAGGTGACTTGATGGGTAGAGTGCCAGGCCTTTCCTTTGTGAAGTGTTGGATGTGACTGAAAAACAACACCAACAGCAAAATTGTTAAGAAGTTGCTTCTGACATCAAGACTTAATTTGCTTCTGTGACTTCTAGCTCTGTCTGCTTAGTTCAAACAGAACAAATCTCATCCCATTTTCTCCCATGATAACTCTTCAAATATTTGAAGACAACTGAATCTTACACTCTCCATTCTAAAGATCCACTTAATATCTCTGAATGTCAGTTTCCTGACTTGTAAAGTGCAGATAAGACTTGTAGTACTTACTGAGGGTTTTTGTGCAGCTCTGATGAAATAATGTGTATCAAGTGCTTTGCGAACATTAAAGTGATATAAAAATCTTGGTCACTAGAGTAAATACTGGTACATAGAATCTTTTAAATTAGATCTTTTATACATAGGATAAGACTGTTAATTTACCCCAGGACTAATTAAAGTTCCATGTTTTGTCCTGTTTAACAATTACAAATTCTTCTTGTTACTTGAATATCCCATAGTTCTTCTCTACTCTACCTGGAACACAACTTAAAACTATACAGCACTTTCTCTCTAAAAATATATTGCTAGTTTGTTTCCTCCTCCCTTTAAGAGGGTCAGATATTTTAGAGTGATTTTACAACAATGCCACCTATTGCTCCTGTAGAAGACTCACTTCTGTAATGAAAACTATTTGTATATATTGAAAACATAATGTTCTTTTTCCCTTACAGACTAAAGTGAAGCATTTTCTCAGAGACTAGAATGAAGAGTGGAACTCTGAATGAATCTAGAATTGTTTTGACTATAAATATGCACCATTTGTGGGTGGAAATGAATAGTTTCTGAACAACATAAAAGGATCCCTGGGTGTTGAAACAGAAAATATGCTTATGTACCAGACCTGGTGTCATATTGGAGGGAAGTAATTGAAGCCCCATTTGGCCTGGACTCTTTATGAGGGATGGGTAACCTGCTTTGCTCACTAAAGTTATTCATCCATGAAAGTAAGCATGTGCCTAGGACTCAGGACATCAGGCAGTGGGCCAAAGAAAATCAGGCAGGAGGTCTGAAAATAAATTGACTATGCCCTACCTCTCCTTTCAGTTTACTTTTTGTTTGGTTTTAATGGGAATCTAATGTTGGTGCAACTGTAGGTATGACTGATACTGGCACAGTTGGGTTCTAGGGAACAGTTGGAATGGTTAGGAGTTTGCATCAGAAAGTATGAGAAAGGCCAGTGCAGATTGTACAGGTCAAATGTAATTGTTGGAGCCTGGATGAGTTTCAAAAGCTATTTGCAAGGCTGGTCTAGTCCGGTTCAAAATTATATATAAATCCCCTTGTTAAAATGGTTATGACATTGGATGCTAAATTCTGTCTTAGAATGCATCTAATAAAGGAGAGTGTTACAAAAGAAATAATTTGACCTTTGGTAGAACTGCATTTCCATTTTTTCTAGCCTTTTATATATGTAATTGGTTATGTAATTATAACAATAATACATAATAATATATAATACGTAATACATATATAATAATGTATATAATACATCGTAATATAAAATGCATAATAATAATACATATGTGAACATGTGTAATTATGGTTATAGTCTATGTAGGTAGTTCATCATCAGTGAAGATCACCACATATGCATGCTTTTCCATCTCCATGTCATTTTATAAATCTTTCCAAGGGGACTCACCCAAGTGGTGGAGGCCTTCATCTGAGTCTTTTAATATTTCATGAATACCATGGCAACAGTTGGAACTTCCTCATTATATTCTATTCATGATAGACGACTGGTCAACCATCTTTTCTAGTCACATACGTCCTCAGTGATTCCTATTTACTCCATTTCTTTTGTGTGGATCATTGTTGATAACTTGTTACACATATCTTATAGTGTCATTGGAAGAATATTTGTGATTTAAAAGATGGGTTTTTGTGGCAGGCAGCAGGTTGGTATCATTAAAAATACTGTATGAGTTCTCAAAGGCAATTCAGGCTGCTGTCCTCTTCCTATTCCCTTGTGGACCTAGCTCATTTGTCCAGCTACAGCATCTGTCCAAGATATAAGCAGCAATGGACAAATTCATTAAATTACCCTTCTGACTGTGTTTCAAAATTGGGGTTATAGGCATTCTTTATCCATTGGGTTTTTCTTGTTAACCTAATCTTTTTAAAGTAATCTTTAGTCTCATTGGCAAGGTCCCACAGAGTTGCAGGCTTGAAATAATTAGCAAAATGGTATTCCCTTACAGAGAGTCTTGACTTTTTTTGTATCGTGGACCCCCTTCTGCAATTTGATGAAGCCTATTTACTCTTCAGAATATTGTTTTTAAATGCATAAAATAACTTAGTTTTTAAAAAATAAATCATTTTAAATGCAATTATCAAATACTAAAAAAAAAAATGTAGTGACCCCAGGTTAAGAAAGCCTGTTTAATGGGAGCATCTTGAGAGCCTCACTATATGCAAGGAATTTTCCTTTCCTCCACACTTTGCATAAAATGTCCTTCATTGTGCTATTGAACTTCTTTGGCGAAGTGTATGTTTTCCTGTTGTTGCACTCAGAGGATCATTGAACAGAGTTACCTGTTTGGTCACATGTATCAAGAAACCTTGTATGTTCTTGCCATATACGTAGGAGACCCTTCTTGGAGGAGATTCTTTAAGATTGTATTTTTCTGCAATATGTTAGATGCTTTAAAAAAAAATCAACAAATAACAAAGGTAGCCAAGTCTCATATTCTCTGTACCTCCTGATCAAATGGCCTTTCTCCAAGGGAGTTACTTGCAAGATGAGAAGGATTAAGAAACTTACTTACAACAAGCATAGAGAACAGAGCAGGTTTCACAGGGACCTGCAAAGAGTGTGTGATGTGCCTGCTAGCCACTGCTGCCTTAGTACCATTTATGCTCAAAGTGCAGCCTGGGCTTCCTCCTAGAAGAAACAGTAAAAAGCTTTGAGAAGTACCTCTGCACTCTCCAGGTTATCTGGGAGAACTCAGTGCTCCTTTAATAAAACTGAAGAATGCCTCCAGTGGGAGAATGAAAAAGAAAATGGATCGAGTGAAGCATCCCACAAATCCTGACCTCTCAGCAGGGTGAAGGGGAGAAGAATATCACTTAGAGGAGAAAGGGGAGGAAAAGGAATTGCTGAAAATTAGGAGCAAAAAAACAAATGTGAGTCTCCTCTTGAAGAGGGGAGTTGTATATTCTAAAAAGAAATGCTCCAAGGAATGACAGCACACAGATTCAGTTGTGCTGGCAGCGAAATGCTGTTAGGGAAGGGTCAGATGAGTAGAGGGAGTTGCTGGCTCCCTGCTGATGGGGATACTGAAGAAGCTTTTGATGGTCCTGGTAATACTAGAGAAATTTGTTTCCTTTCTGGCTCTTGTATTCAAGACTGTGACAAAAAATAACCTCCTAAGACCTACTAGATCATAAAACCATTACCCACTTCTGGGATATCCTGTAGTCACAAATAAAAATGTTACAAGGAGCCTAGGAAACATTCCTAAAGATGATCAATCTTGGCCAAGAAGATAAAGATTCCTGAAACATGGAAGGTATTTTCTACACTGTTATCCTTAGAAGTTAAGGACTTTGGAAGGGAAAGGCAGATTTGAGAAATGAACAGCTATTTAAAGAAAACAGTGTCTGAAAATGAGGTTTTGGATTTCCGTCCTTAGACTTAAAATACAGGAATAACAGGCTTCTAGCCTCATTGGTTGCATCTGAAAAAAAAAAAAAGGATAACATGTGCCTGGAGTTCTGCAAATCCCATCCAAAGGTGTTAAGACTTGAAAGGTTGGGGAAAACCTATGTATCACCAAGAGTAGAATACATGGAGAAAAACAGAGATGAACAGAAATTCACAGAAGAGTAAATCCAAGAAAGGAGCCAGTAATAAAACCTATGTCTATACTAGTATGAACAAACAAATTAACTTGAGAGCCTAATGCAAAAAAAAAAGCAATTGTATTTGACAACATACATTTGTGACTTGGGATGGGATCTGTGGGATGAGACCTATGACTGGACTATAGCAATTGAGTCATAGTGTCCAGGAGTATGGTGATGATACTCATGTTGTATGTTGCCCTCATGACTAGATTATCATGCTGAGTTTAGGTTCCACCTTTTAGGAAGGACACTTTAATAAGCTGAATAATGGCCAGAAGATGTGGAGGATTTGACAGTCCTGCAGTTCTTCCACATGACAGCCTGCCAAAAGAATGTGGATGCTTAGCTCAGATAACAGGATGAGACAAGATAGATCTAAAGACTATCAGGCAGTAGAAGGATTAGACTTGTCTTGCTTGGCTCCAGGTGGAACTGGCAAAAGCACAGATCCAGGCATGACACAAAGTAAAACTTCCTAGCTGTTAGAGTGAAAATGGAATGAACTGCCTCATGAGGGAGCCGATACTCCCTCCTTGGAAGTCTTCAAGCAAAGTGATCCCATTGAATCCTCCACTACAGGGTAAGCTCCTTGAGATCAAGGGCTGTCTCACTTTTTCATTTGTAGCCCCACTGCTTAGCACAGTTCTTGGTACATAGTAAGTCCTTAATAAATGTTCACTTGGGTTGACTAAAGAAGTCACAAGGATTCTGTTTTAGATGTGTTTTGTAGTACATGGCTTCCATGGTTCCTCCCAAATGTGAGATTTTCTGCTTCCATTATTGTATGACTACAGAGATGAAGATCCATTAAGATCATCATTTTCAAAAGACTGCCTATTCTCTTCTCCTGTTTTCATCAAAGGTGACATACATGTCCTTGACATACATGTATACATTTTCACATATACACATACATATATGTGTGTGTATATGTATGTATATGTATATATTCACAAATATATTTTCATAAAGATTTTCTAGAGATGAGGCATTGCTGATTTGTTTTCAGCTGTCCTTTCAGTATAGTAAAACATATCTGTTCTGTTCTCCTCTTGGTGAATCTTTTCCCTCCCTGAGATGTTTTGAAAATCAATCCCCCAGTGTCTTCTTATCAACGACTAGCTTTCATACAATTTCTTCTCCATTTATTTGTTCAGGTTCTGACTTTATCTTAAGTGCCTAAATCACGTGTGCACTAAAATGGCGGAGCCAAGATTCAAACTCTAGTCTTCTTTCTGATTACAAATCCCGTATTCATTCTGGGATACCATTAGACTATTTGCTATACCTCACACTCAACAGACACTTCATCTGTAGAATCTTTCCTTTTACACTGCCTGTCTCCCTTCCTTGGAATACTGTCCCTCATCCCCTCCATCTCCTAGTTTCTCTAGCTTATTCCCTTAATGCCTTTTCTGTGAGACTGCCTTCCATTTATCTATCTGTATATTATTTGCTTTTAGTCTTCCCCCACCCTATTAGAATGTTAGGGCAGAGACTGCCTTTCTTTGGATCACCAGCATGTACTAAATGTTCTAGACCCACTCACATAGTTGTTGGTTAACTGAAGAGTGATTATGTTTGGCTGTACATAGCACCATATATATTTTCCCCTGCTGCCATTTTTGAGAGCCAATAACTTCTTCTCATAGGTCAAGATGGAGCTGTTGTATCTTCTCACCTACATCCTTTCTTCTTTATTATTGGTTTTGACCTTTGCTTCAGCTAATTAGCGATTTGACTGCACATAGTCTTTTCATATCTGTTAAAGTACATTCATCTTTGTTTTTTCAGGTAATGTTTGGTACTTGCCATATCTAGCCACTAAATATTGATTTTTCAGTTAACTTTTTTTGAAGTAAAGCCTTCATCGTCATGTATGACTTCTGAGCAATAGACAAGACTCTCATCTTTTTATTTATTAATTCAAATCTATATCTTTAACATGCATTTCACTTTCTCCTTGTGTCTGCCTTCACAAGGAAGTCACCATCCATCAAGGCATGTGTTGGCATGGTTTGAAGGAGCCAAACTACTTTATATCATTTTTCTACCCCTTATTTCTCCACAACAGATGTTGGTCCATAGACTTCAATTATCTTTGTGGTAGGTTTTGTTTTGCTCTGTTTGGCTTATACTAATCTTGCTTATAGGAGATAGTGTGACGTAGGAAATAGATTTCTCCATTCAGAGTCAGGAAGACCTAGTTTCAGATTTTAACTCTGGCACTTAGTGTGATTATGAGTAAATCACTTAGCTGCCTGAGTGAGCCTCAGTTTCCTCATCTGCAAAATTGAGACAATAATACTTTAAATACTTGCCTCTTGAGATCATTGTGAGATTCAAATGTCTATAAAGTGCTTTCCAACTTTGGATCACTATATAAAAGTAAAGTGAGATGACTATATGTCATGTAAATTATTTTTTTATTGTTGCTTTAGGGGACATGGTGAATGTAGTTCTGTTTTTACTTTTATCATCACTTTTGATATTATACATCTTTTTATGGCTTCTCTTTGTGGCTTCAGGTTTTAATATGCTGTTATATCTATGTGGAAGCAACTAGGTGTGTTGGTGGATAGAGTGTGGGCCTAGAGTCAAGAAGACCTAAGTTCAAATCAGACCTAAAACACTTATTAGCTGTGTGACCCTAGACGAGTCATTTAACCTCTATTTGCCTTAATCCACTGGAGAAAGAAATAGTAAACCACTGTAGTATCTTTGCCAAGAAAACTCCATGGACAGTGTTGGCATACTGTGGTCCATGGGGTCATGAAGAGTCAGATGCAACTGAATGGTTGAACAAATATTAGTATATTAATGATTCTTTTTTTTCAAAACTGTGTCAAGTCTTTGGTAAGAAAGCTATTGCATTAAGAGTACCTAACATTATTAATACCTTCTTAATACCTTCTCCTTTTCTACAATTCTCCCATTTTCACTCCATGTGACAAAGGGGGATGTCCAGAATGGAGGGCCATCTAGTAATTGTATTTGTCTCATAGATCACCATGGGCAATGAATTCATAAAACCTACTGGCCAACTTGATCATTATGAACCTCTTGCCATTCAGGTATACTGGTCCTCAAATGACAGAGTAGGCTGTTGCCTCAATTGTATTTGTAGACTTTGTAGACCTGCCAAATCTTATGGTAGCCTCAGAAAACTCACAGTCATTTTTACCCTATAATGAAATCTCAGAGTTGGACTTCTGTGGAGACCTGGGCTGGGACTAAAATAAACCACTGGGAAGTCAGTATATAAATTGATCAGGCATTATTCAGCACATGCAGTTGAGGAATATCTGTATATTGGTCTTTAAAGTAACATTTCAACTCGAGATTTATTTAGCATCTAAGCTATTTATAAGTAAGCATGTTAGTGCAATGGATGGAGTGCCAGCTCTGAAGTCAGGACAACCTGAGTTCAAATCTGGTCTCAGACACTTACTAACTGTGTGACCCTGAGCAAGTCACTTAACCCTGTTTGCCTCAGTTTCCTTATCTGTAAAATGATCTGGAGAAGAAATGGCAAACCACTCCAATATTTTCTCCAAGAAAATCCCCAAAATGAGGTCATGAGGGGTTGGACATGACTGAAATGACTGAGCAACAACAAATGTGTTGGTTAGTGATATATCACAAGTGGGCTGGGAATATATTGAAGGATCAGAGGCTTGGATCAAGTGGCAGAAAATCTTGTGGCTACAGGCTTTATGTAACAGTCACAATATATTGTGCTTGCTTCTTCCACCGTACCAAAAATGGGCAGTTTCCAGTACCAAGTGAACTGTGACATTTTGATTCTATAGCTGGGATAATGGTTATAGTAACAATAACTCATTTATCCAATACTTTGACATTTACAAATTTTGCTGTTGCTGTTATTTTTGCCCAACAATCTTGTGAAGTGGGCAATCCAAGTAGAATCGTTCCTATTTTAATGAAGAAAAAATTCAGATGAGGAGAAGTGAGTTTTCCATCTAATTCCAGTTGGGAGTTGGGGAAAGGGTGCTGTCATTTATGGCATAAATGTTTGCTTTTTTAATGATCAAGAATTCCTAAAAGCTTGGGTGATTCAGAAGTTAGGTAACCACACTCTTTTTTTCAAGTGACTTTGCAGAGGGACAAAGAAAAGTTAATATTTTGTTAGAGACCAAGACATCACCTTTGCTAGGTAGGGTGCTGGCATACATGCAGTTAGTTGTGGAAACATGTGGTCCTTACTATTTCAGAATTAATTACATAATTATCCACCACTGCAGAGGGATCCCAGGGTATCTTAATGGAAAAGCTGCACTCTGAAATGAAATAGTAATAGTAATTAGCATTTACTACATTCAGAATCTTTTGCAAACTTTCATTTAACCTCCTCACATCTCAATAATGTAAGTAAATATTCCTAGGAATATGTCCCATTTTAGTTAAGAAATTAAAAAAACCAAGGCCTTCATAAGTCTTAATTATTTATTATTAATCAACATTAGTACTGATTATTCATGATAATTTTATATTGTACTATTCTGGAAGTCAGAATGATCTGAGTTCTAATCCCATCTGAAACTTGCTATATGACCCAGGGCCAATCAGTTCTCCTCTCTCACCCTCTGATTTCCTATCTGTAAAATCAGCAAAATAATATTTCATTAAGTTGTAATGAGGATCATATATATATGCACATATATACACATACAGATGTATATATAATCTGGGTGTATGTATATATATGTAAACACACATAAAGATAACATACATATACATACATGTGTATTTGTTCAAAGATACATATACATACATACACATGTGTATATGTATGTGTTTTGTGTGTTTATTTTTATAAAGTGGTTTATAAATGTTAAAGTAATAATATCAATGTTAGCTATTAAAAGTACTACAATGATAATGCACAACAAATTAGTTATTCAATCAGAAGGAAATGATGTACTAGGGGAAGGAGTACGTTTCACTAATTACCAGCCAATGTTATTAAATCTAGTAACTTTCTTCCAAGGCCAATGATTCTTAAACTTTGTAGACCTGTTGGTTTGATTTTCTGGGCCTGGTGCAATAAACTGAACCATGACATTAGTGTTAAGGGGCCTGAGTTCAAATGAAGCTCCCCTGCTACTTATGACCTTTGTGATTTTGGCATAAGCCCTAATAAAGTGTCACCTTGACTTCCCTAGGCTTTATGACCCAGTGATCCTATCCTATACCTGAAAGAGATATATGCCATGCACCCCCACTTAAAATAAAAGTAAATTAATTTTTAATTAAAAAAAGAATTTCAGGAAGAAACCCCAATCTTTCATAAGACTATATTTGAAAATCATTGCTCAAGCCATGGAGGACATATGGAAGATTGTCACATAAGTTCCCTCAATCACTCAACTAGGAAAACTTAAGGCAGAGAAAATCTAAGTGAAGAAAGTCTAAGTGAATGACTCAGGTATTAGAGATCGTTAGGAATGTGGCCAGGATTAAACTCTGAGGACTTTTGATTGTCCAGCACTCTTTTCAGTGAAGCTATAAAAGGGGCCTCTTTGATGGGCAAGGTGAAGACCTGAATTAACCCAGACAGCACCAGTAAGCAGAAAATCAAGTGACATCTAGATATTCTGTGTTTCAAGTGGTCCTCTTGTCTAAGAGACTCCAAGCCCGATCCCCTTTGGATTGCTGTAATCGTGAAAATGCCACCCATTAGCATAGCCCTTTGCACTGTAGAAAGCTAACACTATTCGGAAAGCACTTTCTGAAAACGGCAGGGGTAGGACAAGATGGTGACTGGCTTGGACTTTAGTCCTAAATGCTACAAAGGGATTCAGCTAAGTGCCGATCTCCAAGACTGCAAAGTCTTTTGAGGCTTCACAATAGAAGATTTGTTGGACAGAGGGAAAAGGTGATGTATGCACAGTTGAGTGCAAATATAACTAGCTACCTAGACTGGGAAGCTGGCCAACTCACTCCTGTTTTGAGGAATAAGTAAGATAAATAGTAACCTTGAGATGATCCAAGGAAAGGGCTCCTACATTAGGGATATTTGGGCAATCTAAATGAAAAACTTTCAGTCTGTTTGGCTCTATGTATTCTGTAAAGGTTCAAGCAGGAGTGACCTGAGGAGGCTTCGTTGCAGCAGAATACAAATTTCAGTGGTATTATGGATAGCTGAAGGGTAGAATTTTAGGTACACCATTTCCTCTGCAATTAAATTTACTTTATGTGGTAGGAGTCTCTTTGTCTGATGTCAGTCATCGCCTGTGTTAATTGATGCACAATATATAAGTGAGTCCTAGAGTCATATGGGTAGCAGAGTTCAATTGCCTGGTACAAAATATGTATACTGAATACAATCTGCTATTATATGGATAAAGACAGTTTATCTTGATGGCAGCTATTTGAGGAAACTCTAAATGTCTCCTATTTCCTACTAGTTGAGACAGTTACTGCTTGTGACTTCATCAAGACAATGGGAATGGTTTGGGGATTTTGTCTGCATTCACACTCTGTGGTTTAGAACTTCCACTCAGACAGGTGAATCTTAGGTTTCCATTTCTTGGCAACAAATTCCTGCCACGGAAGTGATGGATAGTCTTGTGATAAACTGATACACAAAATTCTGTAAAGAGACATACCCACAAAGCCAGCTAGTATTTAGACAGATGGTGTAGTGGCTAATTCTCAGGAATACAATGATATTAATTCATAGCGTATATACTTTCCAAGGAAAAATAAAGGTGCCTAATATTAGTGAGTGACAAAAGATAAATGTTTTCACTCACTTGTTGACCTGAAACCACGTAATATACCATCTGTTGCACTCCTTTAAAATGACATGATTTTTCTTCTAGTTTGAACCATTAAAAATATATCCACATATATTTCAAATTCAAAGAACATTCGGGTTAAGTCAAATTATGTCTTGGTTACAAGGATATTCTAACAGATATTGAAAAACAAAGATATCTCCGTAGCTCTCGGATATACCCAAAACCTTTTAGGATGGAACATTCTCATCTTTTATTCAGGATCTGACATTATTTAATATTGCATTTCATTCATTTTCCATTTTCCACTTTCAAGTCTATAAAAGTTGTTTTTATGTAGGTTATTTCATTTGAGCCTCAGCAACCCTGTACATTTGGCACTGTAGAGATTATCATCTCTATTTTACAGATGGGGAAAATGAACCTCAGAAAATATAAGCAACTTAGTCACTCAGCTAGTAAGTTTCAAAGGTACAATATGGACCTAAGTCTTCCTGACTACAAATCCACTTTCTATTCTGTATTCCATGATGCTTTAGAGCAGTTTCTTTTTACTTTTCTAGCTCTTTTCATCTTTAAATACATTTTACGGGCAACTGTCCTCTAAACTTACAGGATGACTTAGTTCTTAACATAAAAGCTAAATTCTTGGTCAGCCCACTCCATTGATGTGTATGTACATAGAGAAGGCTACAGAGTTGCTGCATCTGAGACCCCATTTGTGAAGACTTGTGAGATGGAAGCAGGATGCCTGACATATTCACAAGTGATACTCTTCATCAGTCTAGCACAGGGCATAGATGGGATAGCCCCTGGTTAAGGGTACTTAACTGGACTCCTGCTGGTGCTGTCTTGCCTGGAAGTGGGTTTCTTTTCATTTGACTGTTTGTTTTGAAAAGACAGTAGTTATTCCTTTGAAGGAGGCTGAATTTAGTTTCTTATCAGTCTTTTCATCCCCTCTCTATAGAGCCTGATGATCTCCTTGTGGACCCTGCACATACTAACCAAAGGGCTCCTGTACCTCCAGGTATATATAATGCAATAGTAGATGAGCGTGGAGTTGAAAGTGTCAAAGAGCGACCCAAGGAACTCACACAAATGATGGCTGCAGGTAAATACTAGTGATTTCCAATAATACCTTAGCAACACAGTCTTAGGGCTTTCATTGGGAATGTTTGCCTAGCCATGAAAATAAGCAATGACCCATGTTCTCTGGAGCCTAAAGGAAATCAAGTGGTAGATCTCCTAAAGACTAGACTTAGGATTAAACCAAATTGAATATACCTAAGCTTCTTTTCTTTCTATTCCCCTCCTGTTTTAAATTGGTGGGGATGATAAGGGTTTGGGAGGAAGAGAAGGTGGTCATGGAAAATCTTTGCTTGTGAAGTTGAAGTTATGTGTGCTCTAGATCAGTGATCTCCAAAGTAGAAGCTGGAACCCTTGAGGATCCAAGGTAGAGCCTCAAAAGGGTTGTAACAGGACCTCAAAGGCTATGGGATCCAACAATTAGCAGGATAAAAGATGAGTTAAATTCCTCCCTGCAATGCCCAGTCATCTAATTTGTCTCCAACACAACTATACCTACTACAGTCCAACACTCCCCTATTTCACCTTCACCCATTGTTGCAATATCATGCAACCTGTCCCTATTGAAGACTAGTGTTGGTCCCTCAGGGGAGTTATAACCTAACCCAAATAGGACACCCACAACAGTAGCTTTTCAAATGCCACTAGAAAGATTCTACTTCCCTCCTTGACCCTGATGAGGGGTACAAAATGAATTTTAGAGACTACTGCTCAATATATTCCCCTGAAGTAGCAAAATGAGGAGTTTGAAGAAGAGGGAACCTTGATTTTAAAAAAATGTAAAAAAAGGTCATTGGAACCTATTCAAATGAAACATTCTGAACAGAATTTTAGTGTTGATAACTATTTGTAAACTCTTAGTCACTGAGAAGCACCCGTTCCAAAAATACGTGTCTGCAAACCAATATCTTTATTTTTAGTCTGATCCTCCAGTAGACTTTTTCAGAAAAGAGAGGAAATATCTCTGCTTTATTTATCATAATAACTCATACGCTGTATCCTACCTGGTCCTCCTAGCAACACTGAAGCAATGATGTATACGTAGGACTAGCATTGGTGTCTCCATTTTACAGGTGAGGACACTGAGCTCATAAAAGGTCAGTGATTTCCCCAACGTGGAAGATATTGGAAAGAAAGCTGGGGTTTTCTGACTTTCAAATCTACTATTTTTTTTTGTTTTGCTTCAACAGGGCTGCTTCCCTGTAACTTAACTAATGTTGTTTCACCGAGAGAAGGAAGTGCTTTTCTTCTCTTTTCCAGGGGTGCCTCAGTAATAGCTTGTTGTGTGTAATATAAACTACATGTCATTAAGTTCCTTCTCAGAACACATTCAGAAACTCTTTATGTTTATGTCTGGGGAAAGCGTTGCTGTAGATTACAGTGCTTTATTTTTTGGTGGTATGGGGATGTGGTAAATGAAGCCTCACATCTCTGGAAACATAATTTCCTTTAAAACAAACATTCTTGCCTGTTGACTCCAACTTATAATTTGTTGTTGTTATTGTTTTTTTTTCCCTGCAGCAGCTGATGGTTTGGGAAGTATAGCAATTGATACGACGCAGCTGAACATGTCCGTCACCGATCCAACCGCCTGGGCAACCGCCATGAATAACTTGGGGATGGTCCCTGTGGGCCTGGCAGGGCAGCAGCTTGTGTCAGGTAAGCCTGCTTCTGTAAGACCTGGGATGGGGGGGTGCAGAGGCCAGTAGATAGCCTTTATTGTCTCTCACTGGCATTTTAGGAGGTGATGATGGGAACTGCCAATAGCTGGGAGTACGGTTGAGGAAACTATCACTAAGTGATTATTGGCCTTGTTTACAGTGTCCCCACAACATTTAGAATGTCTTTTGGTTTATGGCTATGCTCTATTTGTTCTGGCTCTGCCTGAGAATATTGGGTTTCATTGCTACGCTGGTCTGTGCCAACCAATGTTGTTCCTCAGATAGAGGCCTTCCGTTACCATGCCCCCACCTCCCCATCCTTGATAACTGCATTGCATCCTTATCAGCCTTCCCCTGTGGGTCCGCAGTTGTCTGTCATCTGTAGGCTCATTCTTTGACGTTAGTTGCAGTAAAGAGTATCGAAGTAACGATGCTGTAGACATTCTCCATTTAGGAAGAATTCAGCATTGTGCAAGTGGATGCTAAGCTGACCTCTGAGACAGGAAGGTCTGGGTTTGCGTCTGCTTATGCCAAATGTTGGTTGTGTGACTCTGGTCAAATCATTCTGTGTTCTAGAAAACTATGATGCTAAGAGGAGAGGGTGCATATTTACATTGGTAAAAGAAGTTCCCTGCCGGATCTCTCTTTCCTGATAGGCCTGGTTAAAAAAAAAAAAATCTTGACTCAATTCATCCAGTATTTACTTGTTTTGCTCAATACTGTTCTTTGTGCCATGTGAGCTTCACAGGGCAAGGATTTTGCACATCCTCATGTAGACAAAACTAATGCATAGAAAATTGTTACTTCACTATTTAAATGTATCTGAAATATGACTATTGGCTATACCATATCAACCCAGAAATACACCATTATTCAAGTTACCAGAGGTCTTTGTTTAATTTTTTTTCGTATTTTGGGGGGACAAGTGTAACAAGGAGGCACATGTCCAGGACATGTGTTGTGTACTGATAGGAGGTCAGTTCCTCATGAGGAATTATCAGATTTTCAACCAGAAGGATTC
Source organism: Notamacropus eugenii (assembly GCF_028372415.1). NCBI lineage: Eukaryota > Metazoa > Chordata > Mammalia > Diprotodontia > Macropodidae > Notamacropus > Notamacropus eugenii. The sequence goes on along the minus strand of NC_092877.1, from coordinate 293,592,634 downwards.
CTTACTCTAAGCTGGGAATGTGGCTTGTGAGATCTTAAAAAAAAAAAAAAAGAAATACAGAACTCAAGAAAAATTTCGTTTCTTTTTTTAAAGCATTGGACTTTGGAAAGAATTCTCTAATAGTTTGGGATACCCAGAAAATGGGCATTTCTCCTTATATGTTGATGCTGTGAAATAATGTTCAGAGAAGAGAAATTATTTGAGAAAAGAGGGGAAAGGCATTAAGAGAAAAAAGATAATGAAAGAAAGAAGGATGGGAAGAAGAAAATCAGTTTATTCATCTTAGCATATCTCATAATCTATACAAAAGATAGTCTTTAGTGGCAATACAAAAAAATACCATTTGTCTGATCTGCAAAAATTACCTAAGGGTGTGTGTGTGCGTCTGTGTGTATTTGTGCACACTACCAGGTACAGGTAAATCCACAGCTTTCTTTTCTCCCCAATTCTAGTATCTACAGATGAAATTGTCCATGGTTGGATGTCCCTTCTGACACAGTACCTAGGCCCTTTAATCTTTCCAGACATATCCTTCGTTGAATTAATAAGTGGAGATTTTCTTTTTTTGCCCTCCAAATTTTTCTAGCCTCCTAATTGAAACATTAATAGGTTGGAAATTACTTTAATCTCCCAACTCCTCCTACTCCAGCTCTGTTCCTTGAATACCTTGTGTCTTCTGGAGTAAACCACATCCTCAACAATTCCTTACTTTTTCTTATGGTTCTGAGATTTCTGACGTTTTAACCATGACCAATTTATGATTTTCCCAACAACTTACCATGAAAAGAATTACAGCCCTACTCGTTATAGAAGATTTACCGTGGCTGCACTGAATTACATTCTCTATCTCCTGTATTAGCCAAACTACTTAAACTGTCTCTGAACCTTTTGAGGTCCGACTTGATTCTTTCATTAGTTCCCAGACCCAGTTTAGTTATATGTAGCCTAGCTTTCACTGATGGCATCTGACCACGTTTGTTTAAGTTTTTTAAAAAATGGACATCTTTGTGCTATCTCAGGGTGGAATTCTTTTCACATTACTTTTGGTTTAGCATTGTCTGTAGTTGGTCCCTTTCTACATAACCAGAGTTCACCTAAGCTTGTTAATTGACTCTTCAAAAACAAAATGTTAGATGAAACGACAAGGGAGTTATATCTATAGCTGGAATGTTATAGTAGAACAAGATTATAGCCGAGTTTTACCACAGATATTATGACAAATTAAGGATTTTATTGCACAATGACTTTGCATGAAGCAAGGTCATATAACTTTTGCCAATAGACCCAGAATTCTTGAGGGAGGTCACTACTTTTTATTTACAACATCCCATGATGTATTCAGTTGTCCAGTTCATGAGTCAGGAACTGGTTGATAATACTAGATAGAACAAGGGTTTTTAACCTTTTTTGTATTGTAGATTACTGTGGCAGTCTAAGGAAGCCTGCTCTTTTCAGAATAATACTTTTAAATACATAAAATAAAATACGTAGAATTAACAAGAGAAGATGATTATGTATACGTATATGAAGACATACATATAAAAATGCATGTGTATATATGTGTAAATATGTAATGCATATGGATGTGTGTGTGCCTATACATATGTATATACATGGATGTGATGTTCAAGGATCCCAAGATAAAAGCCTCTTATATAGAGGTGATTCCTGGTAACTTGCCTCAAAAGACTGTTTTTGCTGACAATCAATCACATGTCCTTATTAGTCTAAGGAAAGGACCCTCCAGACCATCCCAATTTTCTTTTGTTACTTGAGTCACTGATAGAAACCCACGTGGACGCACAGTCAGCTGTAGCTGGTTTTGTTTGAATGTCTGCAAGACTGGTTGTAGAAATTTTAAAGTGTTTTTAGAAAACCATCTTCAACATAACAAAAGCAGTTCTTAAGCTACTCAGAAATAATTCTCAATACAAAGTATTTGATAGAGGTAAAGTCCTTTAAAGGGGGCTTCTCAACCTTGAATAGCTACTGTCCATGGACGATAGCATCATTGGAAATGCTTGGCTTAAGCATTTACCATAAAGATATTCTTCATCAGATCTTTAAAAAAAAGAAAAAAGAAAAAAATACAAAAAGAATCTCTGCTTATTTTTCTTTACTGTAGGATGGAGAATAGAAATTTTTTGTGGTTCTGTATTATACTATGAATCCTTCCTGTGCTCTCCCTTCCCAGATAAACATTTTCTTTTTGTACAGTACTGACCTTTTAGTCTTACAACTTAAATGTCATCATCTCTTGTCCAGCAGATATTTAATTGTCAAATACTATGTCAGATCCTGTGTACGTCATATGTTATAAACTATAGGAATAACACTTTCTTTTCTCCCTGTCAAAATTGTCTTGCATATATACATAAATATGTATATGATATGTGCATGCATACTGCACATGTGTGTATGCACACCTATAGTTATATGCATATGTGTATTGCACATGCATATAGACATGCATGCATGTAGACCTATAAACATACACAAGTGTGAAACCAGACTAGTGAAAGGGATTCCATTCCTGGTCTTTCCTCTGTCAGATCGTCATGTATGCAGTTTGGTGCCAGTGACTAATCAATTCTAAGCGTTGCTAACCTTTTAAATACCAGTCTAATGTTATCTATACACAATTTAATCTTTTATCTATTGGAGCTATAAAATTGAATTTCTGATCTGGGCAAATGTCAAAGTCTTTCATTTGTAAAGAGAAACTCTTGTTAATAATTGTGTTATATCTTCTCTGCTTCTGTATCCTTTCTTTCCACTTGTTATTCATTGGCATTTTTTGTTCTTGTAATAACTCATTCTTGCATTATGGATTCTCTGTATTACATGCATGCATTCATACAATACAGTTGGCTGAAAATTATCCAAAAGAATGGCCTTTAATAATGCAACTTTCACATGAAGGGTTCAAGGAGAAGAGAATGTGGTCATATTTGAAAAAAAACAAATCACTTTACTTCTAAGACATGGACTTTTATTGTATTTAGACAGAACCTATTTTCTGATTAGGTGGCCTGCCTCCTTGGTAGGATGATAATGGGAAGCCCCTCTGCTAAAAAGCATTTCTCCTATTGACTCTGGAAATTTCACCACTATTGATTCATTCCTTTGAATTGCATCAGTTGCCTTCTATGATCCTTTAAAATGTTCACACACACACACACACACACACGCACACACCCCTTCATATAATTCAGTCCCATTTGTCTTACTCAGGATGAATTGGTCGAGTCCCATCTTCCCTGGGTAACTAGACAGGCAGGGCTAATAGAGCTCTTTGGGCTCTGATGGGTGGAGCGTAGGGGAGTGAACACACAGAGAAATGGTGAGGAGAAATGGAAGGGTCAAAGAAAAACCTTATATGATCACAGATTTCAACTTAGTGATTACCTTGTTTGAGGTTTGTAACTTTTTTGTGACAGACCCATTAGGCAGTCTAGGGATGTCTACAGACCTCTCCTCAGAATAATATTTTAAAATGCACAATAAAATACATAGACTTGCAAATAAGATCAGTGATACTGAATTATCAAAATATATTTTAAAAAACACACACAAGTTCACAGACCTCAGATTAAGAATCCCTGGCCATCAACTTCCACATTTTACAGATGAGAAAACTGAGCCTCAAGTCAACATAGATAGTAAGTTTCAGAAGGGAAGGCTTTGAACCCTAGCGCCAAATCCAGAGCTTTCTGCTGTTATTGGCTGACTCTCATCTCAGCATTTCTTTCACATTTTGCCATGGACCAGTGCTGGCTTCGGACTGTCTTTGAAAAATAAATTAAATATCATTAGTTAGAACTTTTTCACTTTTAGTTGTGTTTCAGAGGAGAATTTTATTATATGAAGTTGAATGCCAGAAAATGGATTTAAATATTTAATTCTTTGTGACTCTAATCTTTGTTAGAAATTCTCTTTGAAGTAGAGGGCTCTTCCAAAAGATTCCTGGGCTTAGAGTTTGGAATCCAGAGATACTGGACTCTGCTATCAAGAGAATACCCAGGAGGAGATTAGTGGTATCAGGTAGGCTGCTATGAATTAGTGATGGCTATCTGGCTTTCAAGTCCCTGAATATGATTTAGCACGGCAATAAATACAGAAAAGGGGGGGTAGGTTTCAACATCCAAAAAAAAAGAAAATCTCGCATAAAGTAGCAACCCAATGGAGCTTTCTAATCATGAAAACAGAGAAGATGAATTAGGCTCATTGCATAAATCCAATCAAGTAAAGGAGCAGAATTGGAAGCAATGACATAGAGAACTAAGAGGATTTCGGTTGGATAGAACTCCACTGTAAAATAAGACACCTACAGCTTCCCAGCAGAAACATCAGACCTCGTTTGCCTCTGGCCTCTTGCTTAAAAAGCACCTTTCTTTTTATGAACTCTCAGAAGGGGAAGGGGAGGGAAGAGAGCAAATTGAGAAGGAGAGTAAAAGGTGTCGTTTGGACGTAAGCAACATGGCAAGAGGAGGACTCAGCTTTGGTAGGTAGTCAAGCCCTCTTCATGTGGATCGGACTACCTTTCCTGTGCATGCCCAAAGTAATAAAGTAAATAAGATCCTTTCACAAGGGGTGGGGTTCCACAGAATTGTGAAGTGGTCAAAGTGGGTGTGTCCAGGACTATCCCCCTTCTCTAGTTATATTAGTGCCTTTTTCTTTACTTTCAATATTCCCTGCTTGGCCCAGTTAAATCCCACCTACCATCCCTAATTCAGACACCTTTCCTATGTCCCTTTCTTCTTCTCAGCCCACTGGTAGCGAACTAAAAAGGAGTTAATTGATGTATTAAGGGATGATTTCTCCCAGGGTCATTTGCAGTTTAAAAGAGGATTCTAGAAGCTGACAGAAAGCATCCCTCAGGGACACACAGAGCTCTGTCTCAGTTTGTGGGTTTGGTGGAGCTCATATAGGTATTTCTGGTTGGGGAAGGGGATAAGGCAAGTAGTCTGCCCTCCCACCCTTATTTTCTAGAAAATGAAGAGATTGATGCAGTACCACTGAAGGCTTGTAGGCCTCATGATGTAGATATTCACCCAGTCATGACAGATAGTGGGAAACCTGGTGAGACCCAATTTCTAGTAAGTTTAGAATTGCCCAGCTGTAGTTAGAAGCCTCATCCTCTTTATAGGAAACTGCAGTCCTTCAAGTGCTCTGTGGTTGCAGAAACACTCTTTTTTTTCATTTGGGAATGGACAGGAAACCTCGTCTTTAGCTGAACCATTTTTATGACCTTGACTATAAATGCAATGGTTCTGACAAGGTTAGTTGGACAGAAATGTCTTGAGTGTCAATACATACCATGATGGAACGCAGAGCCATTTTTTTTTGTTCTCCATTGGGAGATACTGGTTTCAAAGAATGGCAAAGTCTTTCTAGACATCATTAAGTCCAAATTTCTCATTTTTCAGATGAGGCCCAGGTTAGTTCACTTGATTCTTTTTATCGTACCATGGTACTGTCAATGTAGTGCAGTGGATAGAGCACTAGACCTGAAGTCAGGAAGACTCATCTCCCTGAGTTCAGCTCTGGCCTCAGATACTATATGACCCTGACCAAGTCACTTAACCCTGCTCACTTCAGTTTCCTCAGCTGTAAAATGAGTTGGAGAAATAACAAACCACTCCACTACCTTTGCAAAGAAAACTCCAAGTGGAGTCACAAAGAGTCAGACATGACTGAAATGACTGAACAACTGTCAGTACATAGATTTTGTCTTGTTACTTTAATAGAGAAAATCCAATCTGGGACCTATAAAAGCATACTTATGCTTTTATTGGGTGTTTTAGAGAGGGTGGGGTTTGTTCATGCTCAGGGATAAGGAGCAAACCAACTTTTTAGTCTTTGGAATCTCCACTAAGGCTTTCATGTCCCATGGGTGCACCTATGATAATGACAGCAGTGTACAACAGTATACAGCAGTATACAAATCTCTTGCAAAGTCTGCCTGATTCTACCCTCACAACTTCTCCAGCATTCATCCCTTTTTCACCACTCGCATGGAAACCCTTTACATATGTTGCCTGAATTCTCATCATAGGCTAGTATGTGGTCCGCCAGCTTTTCATTGTCCCAACAATCCTCTATCCAGCTGCCAACTTCATATTTTTCCGATGAAGTGTATACTCTCCAACTTGCCATTTGAAACCCTTCACAGTCTGACTCCAAACCTAATTTTCCTACCTTCTTTCACAAAAACTACCCTCCAGACTGTGCACATTCTAGCTAAAGGTCAACTTACATCCATGCATCTGTATAGACTATGAACCCCACATAGAATGTCCTCCCTATTTGATTCTGCCTCTTAGAAGCCTTATTCAAGGCTCAGTTCTAGTGACATTACTCTTCATTGGTTTCTTCTAGTTGTTAATATTGTCTGTCTGTTCAGTGCAGTGGATAGAGTGCTGGCTTTGAAGTCAGGAGGACTTGAGTTTGAATCCAACCTTGGGCATTTATTAGCTATGTGACCCTGAACAAGTCACTTAACCCTCAGATTCCTCATCTGTAAAACGAGCTAGAGAAGAAAATGGTTAAACCACTCCAATATCTTTGCCAAGAAAACCTTCAGTGGAGTCATGAAGAGTCAGATGTGACTAATCGATTAAATAACAACAAAAAAACACACAGTATCCATTCCCACCCCTGGTAGAATAAAGAGACTTGAAAGCAAGAAATGTTTAATTTTTGTCTTTAATTTTTGTCCATGTCTGGCACTGTGCCTTGCATATAGTAAATGCTTAAGAAAAGTTCTACTGATTGATTGGTTGACATTTCCATGGAATTCCACTGAATTTTGCTGAACATTATGTCATCTGATTCTCATAACACTGGCAACTGAGACTGGTAGTGAATGAGTTATGATCCCCATTTTACAGATGTAGAAATTTAAAAGTCCAAACAGGTCAATACAGCTTGGGCTTGAACCCGTGGCTTCTGATTCCAAGTTCAGTGTACTTTCCACTATATTCTTTCCATACTGTCTAATTTAAAAAGCTAAGCAAGCTGGGTGGCAAGCACCTTACAAGCATGAAGAGGTAATTCAACTCAGTCATTTACTCAATCTCACTAGAGACTATTTTTCAAGGATGTCTTTCTGTCTTGAAATATATTATGGAGCTGAACTGGGATTTCATTTCTCTGCAGGTTCTATGCACAGACCCTGATTTAGGCTTGTTTTTATCTGTGTGACTGAGGAAGTCACAGTCTCTTTTAGCCTGTTTCTCATTTCTAAATTGATTAGATTGGATTAAATGACCTTCAAGCTTCCTTCCAGCTGTAGATCCATGGAACTCTGACCAATTGATAAGGAATTCTAGAGAAAGTCTATAAAAAGATCAGAAGAAGTGGTAATCTGAGGTGTATAGCAACCAGAGGAGACTGTGAATGGCCTAACAGAAATGGAGTTAAATAGTATGGAATAGTGGAAAAGACAACAGGACAGAAAGTTAAGGAGTCTTGGGTTCTGTTCTTGGCTTTGGATAATTTGTCTGGGTCTTGGGCATTTTATCTGTAAAATTGAGAAGGTGAGATAGACCATGTTGAGCAATTCAGCTAGCCAAAAAAAGATAAATGAATAATTGAAAGAAGAATTCTCAAGTCAAGAATCTAAGATGTAAAAACTAAAGTTGTTCCTATAAAGGCAACACCCTGACAAAGTAATCAACATAGAAAAGAGAGACTCTCCGTAATCTGTCATATGTACTATATTAGTAACCAGCAATATGTACATCTCAGTTACTAGGATAGCCATGGGTAGATTGTTTTTTATTTCCTTACTTTGTTTTGTTTTAGTTTTGGTGTGTGCATGCGTGTGTGTGTGTGTGCGTGAATGAGAGAGAGAGTGAGAGTGTGTATATTTATTGACCCAGAAAGCCCCTGCTGACTTAATCATACATTCTGCCCTACAAGTCTTAGTCAAGGGGGATTCACAGGAAGAGAACTTTAATCTTTGAAGCCTTTGAGGAATCACGCTTAGATTACATAAGGAGAAAGGACTAGCCAAAGGGAATGAGAAACGTGACTTAGTCTCATTGTCTTTGTCATCAGACACATTGTTCCTGGTGCATGTGCTGCAGTGGGTAATAACTGAGGTCAGAGATGAAGAGGATGCAGTGTGTGGAAGCTGGACACTTTAGATGCCCCTCTGCATGAGGGAGTTTGCAGGGGATGTCTTGGGTCTTTTGCACGTTTCAAAAGGTAGTAAGTAGCTTTGCGGTTGTTCAGTTGTGTCCAACTCTTTGTGACCCCATTTGGGATTTTCTTGGCAGAGATACTGGAGCAGTTTGCCATTTCTTTCTCCAGCTCATTTTACAGATGAGGAAACTGAGGAAAACAGGGTTAAGTGACTTACTTAGGGTCACACAGCTACTAAGTGTCTGAGGCCAGATTTGGACTCAGGTCTTCTTGACTCCAGGCTTGGCCGTCTGTCCTCCATGCCACCTAGCTGTAGTGGGAGCAGGCAAGCACAATTAATCCTCAATTAAATGTACCTGGAAACGAGAACAAAAGTGAGTGTGATCTACAAATCTGTTGCCAATTAGTCTGGGGAATGTTTTATTTATTTCAATCAGTCAATCAGCAAGCATTTATTAAGGTTTTAGTATATCCATAATGCTAGGTATTTATGACAGAAAGAAAAATATAAAACAATCTCTTCCCTGAAGGACCCTACTACATTCTAATATAGTTTTGTGTGATCAGGGAATTTATAATTCTGAAAATAAAATTAACTGCAGTATTAAAAGCCTGACACATATATAATTGAAAATACCTTCCCCAGTCCTTGCTTTTTCATACTTTTCTATACTTCCTCTTCAATGCTCCAATTGGATATCACATCCTTTCAAGGACCTGGGATTTTGGCACTGTGAATAATCCAGTGTGGGAACCTCCCTCCTCTAATGCAGATAGTAAGCCTTTTACAATATGGCTACTCTTAGAAACTTACCTAAGGCTCAGAGGAAAAGTTATTTTGCCCATGGTTATGACAGGGAAATAAAAGGAAATTAAAACTGTGAGGGGAGAGCCTCTTTTTGTATCCCTTCTCCTTAGTAGAGTGCTGGGCAATTGTAGTTGTTTAATAAATGATTATGAGCTTCATTTATATAGTTGAGAACTTGAAAACAGAATTTCCCAAGAAATTTGATGATGAGTATTCAAGCACTGATTAGTGCTTTATGAAGATGACACTATTGCTACCTTATCAATAGAAATCAGAATTTTGGAGACTGAAATACCTTTGGATAGGAATATCTTCCATTTGCAGAAAGTCTCATTGAGAAAGATCTATGATTTGTCAGTGTTTGTAATGTGTTATCTTACTTGAAATCTAGAACCTAACCTTCCCATCTTACATATGAAGAAACTGAGGTTCACAAAGGTAAGTAACTTCCTCAGTAGCAGAGCCAATACCCATATCTTTTTGACCAGCACTCTTGCCATTATATCATGGGTGTTTATTATCCATTTTCTTTAGTGGAGAGTAGTGAAATGAAATTTCAGTGAAATTCAAATAATCCTTTCAGGTTTGCAAAGCACTGGACTTGAATTCGTTTAATTGACCCCAACAACAACCCTATAAAGTGGTGTTGTTATTGTCCTTGATTTACAGATGAGAATATAGTTAAGATTCTGAGAAATAAGTGGGCCATATTGCTAGCCAATATAAAAGAAACCACCACTGCCCCCTGCCCTGGATTTGGACCCAGAAGGGGGTTCACATCTTGGTTCTGCCTTTTTTTTTTTAAACATATTTTAGGACCTTTAGCAAATGACTTAATCTCTCTGGGCATCTGGCTCCAAGTTCAAAATCCCAAGACATTGCTAGGGATAAGTTTGTTCCAAGACAAGAGACAGAATAGGTGTAGTATAGACCAAGGCAGAATAGTATGATAGACTTAGGGTCCATAGAGACCCAACTTTGAATGCTAGCTCTTTAGTACTTGCTAATAGCGTGGCCTTGGGTACATTACAGTGATGATGATAATAGCTAACATTTATGTAGCGCTTACTGTATTCCAGGTGCTGTGCTAAGTGCTTTATAATTATTATCTCATTTAACCTCATAACAACCCAGGAGAGTAAGTGCTATTATCATCCTCATTTTGCATACGAAGAAACTAAGGCAGAGAGAGCTTCAATGACTTTGTCCAGGGTCATACAGCCAGCACGTGGTGAAGGCACTTGACCTGAATTGATTTCTAATTTCTTCAGCTGTATATTAGGAACAACTGCTCCTGGAGAAAATGGTGAGAAAGGCATGATGTTTCATGTGAGGTCTTATTAGTGTGACTGATGATTGGCATTCGTGAAGTGTCTGCTTGGGCTTGGATGTGCCACATGGTGGACATGGATAGAGGGTTGTCTGTGTGAGGGTAACTTACTGGAAGACTTGATCCCTAACCTTGAATTCAATAGCATCAAACTCCAACCAGATGAACTAACATAAGCATCTTTCAGAAAGCTGTATTTGTGGTTACTTGAGAATTATTGCATATTAAAATAAAATGGAAGGCAGACTTTGCCTCACTCACAGGTCCACACCAACAGATGTAAAAGCAGAGACCAAAAACAAACAAACAAAAAACTAAAAAAAAAAAATGTAACCCATTGACCTTTCATAGAAAATATAAAATACTGGCAAAATATTAATGAACTTTGTGGTGTTTGCTTCTCACTCAAAACCCTCCTTTATTTTTCCCTGACTCATTTTAAATTCTGTTCACTTCCTTTGCCTCTGAATTCTTCTTACCTTCTGTCATATGTCTCAGACAGCTTTCTCTCAAGTATGGCAGTGGTTTGCAGAACATTTTTTTGTTGTGCTACAATAACAAAACACAACAATAACAAAATGAATTTTTACCCTTACGGTAATTTAATATACTACTCATATTCTTTTAGATTTATTCATTAAGTGCTTACAATAACTACAAGGATAACTTTAGCCCGATAAAGCTCCAAATTAAAATTTACAAATCTGTAATGCTTCAAATGTGTACATGCTTGTTGTAACAGAGGAAAAATATATTTGTAACATAATTGGGCAATTATTTACTAGTTAAGTTACCATCAAAGACTTTTTAGCTCAAACTCCTTATGCTATCATGATAAATCCTTAAGGGGTTCACAAACCATTAAATGGGCATCACTGGCTTATGGTATAAACCATATACCTCGTTCCTTCCTCCCCTTCAAGAGAATAGAAATGAGCCCCCTCAAAAGGCTTGTGCCTGTAATTATCTTTAGCCAAGTCTTGGGCTTGTCCACCCTGACTGTGCCACAGCAAGCAACTCTGGGAGAGCAGTCGCTTCTGGGAATGTTACCTGTACTTAAAGCCAAATGAAGAACAAGATGGTGGTGAGGCACTATTTTTGTACTGGTGTTTCTGTTGGAGAAAAATGAATTCTTTGCCTTAAGCAATTCATAGAACACTTTGCTTTTTCTGTTCTTTTCCTTTTATCAGTGGTTTTATTTTTTTTTATTTTTGGAGCAGTACACTTTTTATATAAATTATTTGTAGTTGCTTAACAATTAGATAAAACATCTTCAAAGACATAACAGGTTCCTAGCCATAGCCAGGGCTGCCCATCTCCCCAACAGGAACCCATTTATGGTGGCACTTGTGTTTACTGCTCAAGGTTGGGCATTACTTGCCTCTCTTACATGAGTTCTTACCTGTTTTGTTTTGTTTTGAATATAGTAGAAGGCTTTCTTTCTAGCATATCATAGGATCATAGATTTAGAGCTGGAAGGGGAATCAGGGTCATCTATTTCAAACTATTTACTTAAGATCTAAACAAGTTAAGTGAATTCACCCAAGGACAATTCACTATCAAGTGTCAGAGCTGCCAAGTTCAACCTGGTTCCAAATCCAAACCTCTTTCTGCTGTTGTATGCCTCCTATATGTATTAAGCGTCACAATGGAAAAGAATTTAGAATCTTACTAAAGAAAAAAGGTAATAACAAATATATAAATAGAAAAATTAATGAAAATGTATCTGTATTGAAATACAGAAACTAAATAGCATTCTCAATAAAAATGACTTTTTTAAATCAACCTGAAGTTCATTTTTCAATCTTTTCTGAAAATTTCTGGACCATTTCTCTTTTTCTTCATTTCAGCAGAGCGGCCAGACACTCCTTCCCTGTATCTGACAGTTTTATTATTGAATCACTCCAAGGTTTCAGAAACTTAGAGTGAGGTCACACCTTGATTCCCTTATCACAGATGGTAAAACGAAGGCACACAGGAACAGGGAATTATTCACTAGGTCAAGCAGAAAGCCAGCTTTCAGGGTCATTTTCAAAAATAGAAAATATCCAAAAATTAAACTCAAACTCTCTGGGAGTTTCTACATTCAGTGGCATAGTTGAATTTTTAACCCATTTTCCATAATGATTATAATAATATCTTACTACCAAAGTTATGAGTGATCACAGGACTGATTTACAGCTTGAGAAGACTTTACATATCAAGTCTGGACCCTCATTTAGCACATGACAGATATCAGGCCCAAGGAGGTTCAGGAACTAACCTTACATTTCCTACCCGTGAGAGCAAATGATTGGTTAGAGGGACTTCTGCCTTTTTTTTTTTTTTTTTGATAATCAACACTTCTAAAAAATGTATATTGTGATATATTGATCGTATTTAAACCTGAGCTATCACAGCCTTTTCCAGTAATTCATTCAACAAACATTTATTTTCATCACTACATGAAGCTTTATGGTAGATATTTGGGATACAAAAATGATAACATAATCCCTTCCTCCAAGGAGTTTACAATCCAATGAGAAACAAAAGACACATAGGTAAGTATAGACTATGATAATGGCAGAAGAGGAGAGTTTAGATAGACTGCTATAAAAAATATGGAAGTAGGGGACCCAGGAAGGGCCATCTCATGTCCATTTTGAATTTCCACTCCACTGAACTCCACCCCCCATATCTTTTTAAAATTTCTGTCTAGCTGTGGCTTCTGCATCTTGTACTTTTGAAGCTGGTTTTTTTAAAAGTTGAATGCAAGACTTTATTTTTGTTAAAGTTCAACTTGTTAGGTCTAATCCAGTGTTCTAACCTTTCAAGATATTTTGAGATCCTGATAGAGATCTAATATATTAGCTATCCTTCCTAGTTTTGTATCATCTGAAAGTTTCATTACTTGTGTTTTCATTCTTTCCTATTCTGTTCATCATCACAGGGCAAAACACTAATTTCCCAGAATACACTAGGAGAAGAGACCTTCTTCCAAGTTTACTATTGATCAACCCAACCAGTTCCAAAGCCACCTAGCAATACTTTTATCTAGCTTATATTTCTTTATTCTGCCCCCAACATAGCATGACAAAATGTAAAATGTTTAATATCTAGGTCAGCTATATCTGTAGAATCCCACTACTCCCTCTTTCAGTCTAGAGCCGTCTCATCTGCTCCCCTTTTCCCTACAACCCCCATTATAAGGTGAGTCTTTCATGATTGGCTCCTAATAAGTCATAATGTATCTGAAATCACTCTACCTTTTTTTGAAGTTCACTGACCATACATTTTAAGTTAGCATTCTAAATAAAGCTCATAGGCTTACAGTTTGCAGACTTCATTCTTTTTTTCTTTTTTGAAAAACCATACTTCTTTAGTCCAGTGAAACTTCTTTTCTCTATAGTCTTTCAAAGATCTCTAACAATGGTTCAGCAATCAATTCCCAAAGTTCTTTCAGCACCCTAGATGTAGTTCCTTTGAGCCTGGTGTTTTGAACTCATCAAAGGCAGTTAGGTGCTCTCCTACTAGCTCCTTACTTATCTTAGAAATCAGGCTTTTGTTGGCCTTTTTCTTCTCTGTCCTTTTCAGCCTTAAGATCACTCTTCTTGGAAGAAAGAGGAAAAAAATAAAAGAGAAACAAAATAAGCTTTGAACTGAACAGCACAACCATGTCTCTAAATATGTCTTTGATTTTCATCTTTGCCTCAGTATAACTAAAGAAACCCCAAACTATTTGTTGTTCTTAGATTTCCTTGCTAGCCTCAGTTCGTTCCCTTTGGTACTACGAGCATATTTTTACACAAGAGGACTGAATCTGCCCTGTGAAGTACCCACCAGTTAGCTCCAGAGTTGGTCTCAATGTGAATCCAAAGGCAGTGGTGAATTTTTAGATTGTCCCCATGAATCAGCGACTAGCATAAGAACTTGCAGAGCCTTTCATGCCTGTCACCCTCTACCTCATTCTAAGACTCTGTGATGATGCCAAAAGAGAATGGATGCAAGAGATGTTGTGGTGGCAAAATTGATAGTATTTGGCAACTGATTGTATATAAGGAATGAGACAAAACAGTTATTTAACATGACTCTGGGATTTCAAACCTGAAAGACTGACAAGAGCGTGGGTGACACCAAACCTCATTCTAAGGCTTCCAAAGGAAATAGTCAAGGACCATTATTCCCCATTGATTTGGAAGAATAAGCCAATAAGTGGATTACAAGTTTATAATTTTCCTCTTAGGAGATAAATAAGCTTTTATATACGCATATATGTGTGAATATGTATATACACACATATAGACAAATATGTATATGTATATGTATGTATATAAACACATATTCGTGCATATAAGTATATATGTACATATATACATAAATATGTATATACATATATATTTATATAGAGATAAAATAAATATCCTCTGAGGGGGTAAATATGCTTCCTTCATACCTTGGGATTTTATTCTCACAACTTAAAAAGGCAAAAAATCTTGAATAATTTCCCAGCTCCTGAAGCAGATAGCTATTATTGTCATGTCATTTCTGTGAATAAAAAATCTCCTCGACATAGAAAGAAGACCTGGAGAATGGACATAATATTTAGATCTCCTACATTCTGATGATTTACTGAATCAAGATGAGCTTTACTGATCGTTTTCTTCTCTCCTCCCTCTTGTAGGAGGAGAGGTACAGTGTTGGCTCTCCCTCATTGTGTTTCATTTGAACTCAGCGAGAGCTCTGCCCTTACAAATTATACCCTGAGGCCAAAGAAGAGACAGTATTGTACTGACTGTGGAAGAACCATGGACAAGAAAGCTGGAGCCTTAGATTCTAGTACTAGCTCCCCCATTTATTAGGCATGTTACCTTGGGCAAGTCATAACTTATATGAGCTTCATTTTCCTCATCCATAAAACAGGGATAATAATAACTCCCCTGCCAGCCTCATAGCATTGTGAGTTACAAATGGAATCATGTAGGTGAAGGGTGTTTCAAACACTGCAAAGTGGTATTTCCAAGTACAGCATTATTATCTATCTTTAAATTGTCAGACAGGTGCTTATTACATGCCAGACTAGTATGGGGAGGCAATGTGACTTATTGGATTAAGTCCTGAACTTGGAGTCAGGAAGACCCATGTTCAAATACCACCTCAACATGCTGTCCTTAGAGGCAGCAGGATGGAGGTTCAAATACCAGCTCCTACACTTACTAGCTGAGTGACAGGTCAGTCTTTAAACCTCAGATTCCTCCTGTACAAGATGGGGGTAATGATGGCTATAGTACCTACTTCATGGTATCATCCAAAGGTTCCAGTGGGATGTAAAATGTTTTGTAAACTTTGAAACTCCGTGCAAAAGCCCATTATTAGGCTTTGTAGTGTGATTGCTTCATTTTGTATTATTCCAGAAATATATGTGTAATGGCTACACATCAAAGTCTAGTAAGAGCCTTTTTGGAGAATAGCCACACATGCTTCTGTCAGTCTGTCTGTCAATAAGCATTTATTAAGATCCACCTGTGTGCTCCATGCTAAGTGCTGGTGATATAAAGAATGGCAAAAGACACCCTAACCCTGAGGAGCTGAGAGTCTGATGGAGGAGACAACATGAAAACAACTATGTACAAATGAGCTATATACAGGATAAGTAGGAAATGAGCAAAGGAAGGAAGTCACCAGAGTTAAGACTGGGAAAGGAGTCCTGTAGAAGATGAGATTGTAGCTGGAACTTGAAGGAAGTAAAGAGGTGGAGAAAGAGGAAGAGGAGTTTAAGAATGGGCAGCAATTGGACTCTTCAATTGAATTCAACAAATATTGTCAAAATCTACTATATTCAAGGCATTGTGCTAGTTTGGATTCCATCAAAGGGCTACACTTGAGGACATAGAGGTGTCCTTGAAGCTGCAGGTTCCCCACCCCTGTGCTAGGTACTGGAGCTAAAAAATAAGTTGGTCCCTGTGCTGGGGAGCTTTCCTCAGAGGGAGAGAAATTATAAGGATTGATGGAAGCAAGTAAACAATCAACATGCTGTAGAAAAAGGGAACAGTGTAGGGTAGGGGTGGATAACCTGTGACCTTAAGGCGACATATGGCCCTCCAGGTCCTCAAGTACAGCCCTTTGACTAAATCTGATTTGTTCTGTGAAGTTTGAATTCAGTCAGAGGGAGGCATTTGAGGACCTAGAGGGCCACATGTGACCCTCTAAACCATCGCTTCCCTACCCCCGGTCTAGGGGAAAGGAATAGAGTCAGGAAGGTCAAGTAGCAGTAGTAGCTTCTGAGCTAAGGCTTGAGAGAGAAAGGTTTTGAAGGGTCTCTGTGAGGAAAAAGTAGAGGTAAGGAGGTAGATAAAGGCAGAAGATGTCATGTTGAACAAAACCTTATTAACAAATAAGCTTAGTCAAGCAAAATGTCTGCTTCTGTGTGTATTTAAGTTCAGAATAACAAAATAAAAAAATTAAATGGATGTTGAAATCAAGAAGCAACCAGTTCAGCTGGAAAGATAACTGGGTGGTACAGTGGCTATAACCCTGGGTCTGGTATCCAGGAAGACTCCAGTTCAAATGGGGCCTCAGACACTAGTTCTTGGGACTGACCAAATCACTTAATTTTTGCTTGTCTCAGTTTTCTCAACTGTAAAATGGGGAGAATGATAATGTCTGCTTCACAGAGTTGTTGTCAGGATCAGATGACATAGTCGTGCAAAGTACTTAGCACAGTGCCTAGTGTATTTTCAGTACTATATACGCGTTAGCTATTATTATGTACTGTAGAAGGGGAGCAACATGAAATGAAGACATTGGAAAGACTGACTAGAATAAGAGGGAGGGCCTTACCTGGTAGGCTGAGAAGTTTGTGTTTTTTCTTAGAGATGGCAGCAAGTCATGGAACATTTGGTAGGTATGTAAAAAAAATGGGAAGGAAAGGAAACAGTCAAGCGAAGGCAGAATGACCAATTACAATAATTACAATAATTCAGGTTATTACAATAATTCAGGAGAGATGTGAGGAGGGACTAGGATGGTGTCAGTATTCACAGAGAAGAGAGAACGAATGCAAGAGATGTTGTGGAGAAAAAACTGGCAGTCCTTAATAGCTGCTTGTATATAAAGAATGAGGGAGAAAAAAAGAGTTTAACATGACTCCAGGATTTTGAACCTGGAAAACTAGCAAAAATGTGGGTACCACTAATAGAAAAAGGTTTGGTATGAGAAAGAGGCATTTAGGGGTGAGGGAAGTGGGACAAATGATTTCTGTTTTCAGCTTGCTACATTTGAGATTCGAGGAGGACATCCAGGTGAAGATGTCTAGCTTGCACTTAGAAATGCAGGGCTGGGATTGAAGAGAAAACACAGTCTGGATATAGAGACTTTGGGGTCATCTTCACAGAGATCATAATTGAATCCATAGGAGGGACTGGGGACCAAAAATGTTGAGAGAAGAAAAAAGGGTCCAAGACTGAGTCTTGAAGGACACCTCTTGCTTGGCAGATGGGATGTGAACCAACAAAAAAGAACAGAGAAGTGGTTAGATATACATCTAAAACCAAAAAAGAAGCAGTGTTACCAAAGTCTCACAGGTTTATCACCTTTGTTCAGTCCTTGGTCACCTATCACCTCGATTGTGGACTATTTTCTTAATTGATCTTCCACAAATAAACTTCCTATACCTCAGGTCTGGCTATGCTACTTCGCAACCCCAGAATCTTCAGTAGATCCTGCCTCCAACCTAGCTCTAACTCTGTTGCCAGGAGGATAAGATGCAAATTCTTCAGCTTGGCAGCCTAACTCCAGTGTATCTTTCCAGCCTTATTTCACATTATTCTCTTCCACAAGCTATTTTGCATTCAATCCTCATTGTCTTTCATCTCAATTTGACTTCTGCATTTTAAGCATTTTTTCTGCTTAAATCTTTCTCCTATTTAGCATTCTGGCTGATTATACCAGTTAGCAAGATTAGTCTTTTGCTCTAAGCAAAGTATTCATCTCTCTCCTATAGTAGTTCGAATTTCTCCTTTATCTGGTTCAAGTCCCTTAAGTGACCCCAATCCACATAATCCTGGCAGCCTTCATCTTCATTATTGATTCAGACTTTCATTTTACCTTCATTTTCCAAGTCTGTTGTTTTCACTAAGTATATACCTACCTATGTCATTCATATGACTTTTATTATTTATCTCAAGAATACTTCATGTAAAGAACCTCTCCAAGTGGAAATAACTTCCATCTGCAGGTTGGCTTTTGTGTCTTTTCTCCTAAGTTGCTTTAATGTTGTCCAATATTTTATCATACCTCTTTTTTGATGATTTTTAGTCCATTAATTCCTGCCATAAAACATTGCCAAGTGCTTTTAAAAACCTTGTATGTGACATCCAGTAGATTCCACTTTTCAGTTATAGTAATATTATCTTGAAATGACTTCAGTGCTTAGATAAACGTGATTCCCTAGTCCTCTTTCCAAATCCAGCAGGTCTTCTCATATGACATTTCTTGTGGGAGCTTCCAAAATCTTTCCTCTAGTTAAGGTTAAAATTAGCTCGCATTTTGACATATGAACTCCAATACCTGGTCAGAATTTCATTGCATCTGGCCAGAGTCCATTATCACACATTTGCGAAACAAAGAGCTCGCAGATACATTGCCATCTTTAGAATTCTTTGCAAAATTCCAAATATAGCCAAGTTAAAATGAATTTCAGAGTATAAAAATTGATAGCATTTTGGAGTTCATTTATAATAAAGGGTCATAAGACTGACACACTGCTTTGTGATTTTTAATTGTGACATAAGAAGTAATTTTAGTTGTGATTTTTAAAGTGTTTGAAAAAAAAAGGGACCCTAAAACATGTATGTTTTTGATGGAGAGTAGGTTATATTTTAGTGTGTAGTTCCAGATCTGAAGTAAATATTATTGTAAATAATATTTAAAATGAAATTGAATCCAAGAAAATTTTGGAGTGGTTCTAAATAAGCAGAGCAAGGTCAAAGGTAATATGGAAGATCCTGAGGATAAGGACCCTATGAATATTGAGATTTGCTGAGCTAAAACTCAGTATCCTTTAATCAAAGCAGTGTTCAAAGAGGAGGAAAGTCTATTAGGCATCCTCAGAACATGGCAAGAGAAAGAAGAGTATTCAATGCTGATCCAAGCAGTTCATCAGAGTGATCAAAGTAGACATTGTCTAGATATAGTTTCCCATAAAAATTTCCCTAAGGTTGAAAAAGCTGATTTTTTTGATCTCTTGAAATGATCCTTTTCTACCAGAAGGAACTTATATGTGATTGACTACCTAATTTTTTAGCCCCAATGTGAATTTACCTCTTCTCTGATAAATAATAAAAGAAGCAACAAGAGAAACATCTATGATAGAACTGGTTAAGATAATAAAAGGAAGAGTTTATAACTAAAATAGAAATTTACCGGGACTGTGGACTCTGTTGTAGATAAAGAAAGGGATGAACAGCATAGTCTCAAACACCTCCTGTATATGAGGAGTACAAATTAGCTCATTTAAAAGCACAGCCCAAGTGTTACCTCCTACAGAAAGCCCTCCCTGATCTCTCTAGCTGTCAAAACCCTTTGTATTGGCCCCTTAAATATTTTGTATTGGAGGCAGCCTGACATGATGGATTTGGAACTGACATACCTCCAGCTCTTACTGACCATAACAACCTGGTAAAATGAAGCTAGGTGCACCAAAGCCAAGGGGGAGTTTCTCCTCTTGAATTCCATTCTTCCTGCCATGACCTGAGGATGCCCAACAGATCCTCCTTCCTTTGTTGACCCTGCCTGTCCAGGTTCTCATGGCCAGTAAGTGTTAGAGGCAGGTCTTACAGATTCCAAGGTCAGTTCCAAATCCACTATGCCACACTGCCTCCTATACAAAATATTTAAAGGGCCAATACAAAGGGTTTTCATTCATATTTTTAAAAATACACCCAAGAATATTTAACGCTACAGCTTCATTTTTTTAATGTAACGAATACCCTGGGGAAGGGGAGCAGCAGGCAGGGTCAACATGTGATACTCTGCAGCTGTTAGATCAGGGGATTGTGCCTGTCTTGGCATTTCTGTACTTACCCAATAAATCATAGAAACAAACCCTGGTTGAGACCAGAAACTGCAATCTCCAGACTCCAGGTCCTTCCCCTCCACTGTGTTGCATGCTCTTGATGATCATTCTAGAGGGGTGGTTGGCTTGAGAGAACATGTGATTGGCCACCTGTTCTATCCCTATCAAGTCCTTGGTGAGACTATCCTTGATGAGAGCTGAAAAGGACTGCTTATTCTTAGAAACTCTGTCTCTGGTTTCTGTTTTCCTTCATGGTCTGGCTCAGAAAGTTCTACTTCATTTCTGACTGCCTTGTGTAGGTAATTCCATCTGTCTCTACTTCCCAACAGTCTGGAGCTCAGTTTCATCATTTGAGGAGAGTGTTTATTTATCCTGGAAGCCTTTCTTCAAAAAAGCCCACTTGTGCTTGAGAAGTTGTATTATTTCAGGTCATTTTCTCGCGACTGCCACCGTCCTCATTCTCCACATATTTCGATGGTGGCATAGATAGCAATCTTGCTAGACCCTGAGGAAGGTGGCAAAAAAAATCCCTATTAGCATCATAGGAGATGGCAGCTCAGCTGAGTCCATCAGTAGCATACCTTCAGTTGGTGACATAATAGAGAATGCCTCAAGTAGACACACTTGAGGTGGAATGCAGAGGAGAGTGCTATAGCAATCCCACCAAGACAGAGAGAAGGGACATATGAGCATCTTCTGACTCCTGAGGTATTTTTGTTTTTTAGTTGTGTCTGACCCTGTGACCCTCATCTAGTGTTTTTTTGGCAAAGATACTAGAGTGGTTTGCCATTTCCTTCTCCAACTCATTTTACAGATGAGGAAATTAACCAGGATGGTGTGACTTGCCCGGGTCACACAGCTAGTAAATGTCTGTGGCCAGATTTGATCTCAGGAAGCTAGTCTTCCTGACTCCAGGTGTGGCATTTTATCCACTGTAACACCTCTGCTTCTGAGATACAAGCAGAACCATTGGAGAGTAGAAGCAGTGTGGTCTCTTTGAAAGAGCACTTCACTTACCATTAGGAGACCTTGGCTCAAATCCCAGCTCTGCTATTTAGTCACTATGTGGTGTTCGATAAATCACTTAACCTCTCGAGTCCTCAGCTTCTTGTAAAATGAGGGGATGGGACCAGACAATGTCCTATTTACATGTAGAACATATATTATATATATATATATAATTTATAGAACATTATATATTTATATTTATATTTATATAGAGAACATTATATGTGTATACTTATATAGAGAACATTATCTATATTTATATAGGGAACATATAGGATATATGTGCATGTATTTGTGTGAATATATATCTGTCAATCTCAAAAATGATATGTCAGCCTTCCTTATGTTTATTTCAGGGAAGAATCTTCACCATCTGCCTCTCATTCTTTATAATCAAAAGGGATCCTGCTGGTGTGGATGGTGTCATTTCCCTTTTCACCAAGCTCCCTATTTCTGCAATTGCAGCCCTATAAACATCAACAGCAGGGGCTCACTGGGGAAGACTTTGTTATTAATACCATGGGATCTGTCGCCTTTGAGTAAATAAATAGACAATCCTTCTTGAGCATGTTGAATACTTTGTTCTGGGAAATACATTAGCAAGACTTGTGGCTTTCTCCTGAAAAGGGAAGCCTAACATTTTTTGTCTAGTATTCTATTGGCATCTTGGGCATCAATTTCTCTTGCCCTGTGTCTTGGTGCATCGTTTTCTTACTCTAGATGATTCTCCTTCTTCCTGTTTCTATATGACCAGGCTGTGTTAATCGCTTCAGGTTAGTGCATATAAATCATTATTAACATAAGGATTAACCATTTGGTATGGCACTTTACTAGCTTTTTTCCTTTCAAGATGAAGAGGAAGCTTTAGAAATCTAACAAGGTAGGGAAAGAATCTTGGGGAGAATTCAGATGTGGGGAAGCTAAATGGTGCATTGGATAGAATACTGACTTGGAGTCAGGAAGACTCATCTTCATGAGTTCAAATCTGGCCTCAGGCAATTACCAAATGTGTGACCATAGGCAACTCACTTCACTCTGCCTCAGTTTCCTCATCTGTAAAATGTGCTAGAGAAGGAAATGGCAAACCACTCCAAAATAGTTGCCAAGAAGGTCACAAGTGGGGTCATCAAGGGTCAGACATGATTGAAAAATGGCTAAAACACTAGTGCTGTTTGCTGCAGTCTCCAGACAGTCATCATGCCTATAACACACAGGTTGAGTAGGAAAAACTTCTAGATAAAGTTGTTCAGTCTGGGAAGATTCAGTCATTCTAGATGAGATGATGCCTGGACAAAAACAAGCCTATGGATTCTCTGAAACATGCCTCTAACATGCTTGATGAACTTCAGATATCTATGTTATCACCAAAGTGCTACTTTGAACTTAGAATTTCTGATGAACTGCACTATTTGGAGGTCTACTTGACAGATGAATTTGCCAAAGAAAGGAAAGTAGCAGATCCCTATGAACTTTTATAGTGCACTAGAAATATTATCTCAAGACTCTGATCTAATTGTTACAGTTGGAATTGGTTATGTCAAGTCATTTCCTCAGTCCAGAAAAGATACTTTGAAAGATTTGGTAGAAATGTGCCATGGTGTACAGCATCCCTTAAGAGGTCTATTTTTTTAATTACCTTGTTCAATGTACCAGAAGCATTTTGCCAGATGAAGGAGAGCCAACAGATGAAGAAACAACTGGAGATATCAGTGATTCTATGGATTTTGTACTACCAAATATTTCAGAAATGAACAAATTCTGGGTGTGAATACATCATCAGGGACATAGCTGGGATACAGAGAAATGAGAACAGGAAAGGCAGGAACTTAGAATTCTAATGGGAACAAATTTAGTCCACCTCAGTCAGTCAGAAGGTGTAAATGTGGAGTGATATAAACAGATTGTTTTGGCTGGTACCTTGGAACAGATTGTGAATTTCAGGGATTCCTCATCTCAAGAGTATCTAATGGACTGTATCATTCAGGTCTTCCCTGATGAATTTAATCTACAGACCTTCAAACTTTTTCTTCAAGCCTGTGTTGAGTTACACTAAAATGTAAATATGAAAAACATAATCATTCCTTTAATTGATAGATTAGCTTTATTTGTTCACCATGAAGGTACACCTGGCATCCTAGCAGATATTAAATTTTTTGATATATTTTCACAGCAAGTGGCTACTGTGTGTGTATTTGTTCTTCTTTGCCGAAGAAGGCCATGCCATCAGAGAAATGATGACATGACTTGCACTTGACTTTGTTTTGAGTGAGGGAGGGCTGTGCAGGTCACCAGCCTCCCTTCTCCTCCAGAGCCATCTGAGTCCAGTGACCAGATATTCATCAGGATGACTGGAGATGACCCAGGATGAGGCAGTTGGGGTTAAGTGACTTGCCCAAGGTCACACAGCTAGTGAGTGTTAAGTATCTGAGGTGATCCACTGCACTACTAAGCTGCCCCAGCCACTGTAATACAGTCCAGACAAAACATGCCTTTAGAAGATGTGGTGTCTCTACAAGTGTGTCTCATTAACCTTGTCATGAGCTGCTATCCAGATTGTGTGGATTATATTGATAAAGTGTCAGAAACAATGGTGGAAATATTTAACAAGCTAAATCTAGAACATGTTGCTACCAGCAGTGCAGTTTTAAAGGAGCTTAAGAGGTTATTGAAGATACCTGTTGACACATATAACAACATTTTAACAGTTTTGAAATTTCATCCCATCTTTGAGTATTTTTACTATGAGTCTAGAGACAGTATGAGGTGTTAAGTGCTTAGTAATGTCCTGAATTATGACCCAAAAATTGTCTCACAAGACCAGATGGATGCAATCATGAGCCTGGTATCAGCATTGATTCAAGACCACCCAAATCAACCTGTGGAAGACCTGGACCCTGAAAACTTTTCTGATGAGCAGAGCCTTGTGGGAAGATTTATTCATCTTCTTTGGTCAGATGACCCTGATTAGCAATTCTTGATTTTAAACATGGCACAGAAACATTTTGGAGCCAGTGGGAACCAACACATTTGCTTTATATTCCCACCCTTGGTATTTGTAGCATACCAACTTGCTTTTAGTTACAAAGAAAATTCCAAAGTGGATAAGTGGGAGAAGAAGTCCCAGAAGGTTTTTTTTTCATTTGCACATCAGACTTTGAGTGCTTTAATCACAGCCGAATTGGCAGCTGCCTCTGTGACTTTGCCTTCAAGACTCTGGCTGCTGGGGAAATTGGTTTTGAAAACTATGAAACAGTGACATACAAATTTATGTTCCAGGCATTTTCTCTATATGAAGATGAAATCAGTGATTCTAAAGCCCAGCTGGCTGCCATCACTATGATCATCAGGACATTTGAGAGGATGAAGGACTTCAGTGAAGAGAACCGTGAGCCCTAAAGACTCAGTGTGCCTTGGTAGCTTCCAAACTGCTCAAAAAGCCAAACTGTGTCAGGCTGTGAGCACATTTGGCCGTATTTTCTGCTCTGGCAGAAATACAGACAAGAATGAAGAACTTCATGGAGGCAAGAGAGTAATGGAATGCTTAAAGAAAGCTCTGAAGATAGCAAATCAGTGCATGGATCCTTCGCTACAAGTTCAGCTTTTGTAGAAATTCTGAGCAGATATATCTATTTTTATAAAAAAAAAAATGATGCAGTGACAATTCAGGTTTTGAATCCACTTATCCAGAAGATAAGAGAAGACCTTCCAAATCTTGAGTCTGAAGAAACAGAACAGATTAACAAACATTTCCACAGCACTCTGGAGCATTTGTGGTTGAGGAGGGAATCACCAGAGTCTGAGGGGTCAATTTATGAAGGTCTTGTCTTTTAAAGAGTTGAAATGCAAACAAACTCTATTTCTTTCTATTTAGAGACAATATTTTTTTATAATTATGCTAGATTATTTCTCTCCCTCCCTGCTCCCGCCCCCCTCCCCCCAATAGATTGTGCCATTTCGAAATACCAAGTTAGGTTATCTTTCCAGATATGTTTTATTCAGCACCTCCAGACACTCACCTACAGGACTATAACAAATTCACTTCACAGGAATTCAAGTTAGGTCATCAAATGTCTGTCTGATCAGCAAAAGTAGTGTGAGTGAATTGTTTTTTTTTAATTCCTCCAATTTTCAGGTCTCTTATTTCAGCTAATACTTTTCTCTTTCTGTTTCTCTTCAGTGTTTCTTGTTGCTTTTGTAATTTTATTCAGTCCTAGGGAGTATTAACCAGGAAATGACTACCGCTGTCTGTCTTTGTAGTCTATAATCCATCTTGATTTTTATATAAGATTTGATATGGGGGTAGGAAGGATATTGTATGTTAAATTGTTTGTGTTTGTCTTTAAATGCAAGACAAGGCTATGTGTAATATTTTCCCCCAAACTAGAGTATAATAATGCATGTTTGAGAGTTTAAATGCACCATGGTTAAAAACAGTAGTTTATATTTTGCATTTTTAGACATCTACTAGGGGCCTATGCTTGTCTCTGGGAATGTTTATCAAGGATATTTTCTTCTAAATCATGCAAAAATAGAGAAATTGTAATCTCTATAGTTTATGTAAAGCCATCATTATTGTAAATTTAGGGGGAAATGTATTACATAAATATCATGATTTTGTTCCAGTGAAATAATAAAATTGCTATAACAAAAAATAAAAAACAACTAAAAATTCAGATGTGCAGAATCCATAAATTTGATATTACTTGAACATTACAGACACACACAGACACACTGACACACACACACACACACACACACACACACACACACACACACACACACACACACACACACACACCTTATGGACCGAGGAATAGAGAATGGGATTTGGTCTGGTTGATATGCAAACTCTTAACATTGCTTTTTGTTGACTTTAAGACTGTATAATTTGGTTCATATAATATATTTGGTTAAATTGAGTCCTATTTCTATAAGTTCATATTGGATGTGAACCAGAATGGCAGTTCTTTTATTCTTATTATTAATTTAAAGGTTACAACTGTAATATCACAGTCATCACTTATATATAGCACATAATAATATTAGTAGCATATAAGATATGAGAAAATCCATAATGAGTCAGACCCACAGGTCTATACCATCCAGCACTCTGTCTCTGACAGAGAAAGCAGTTAATGTGACAAAATACTTTTCCTGAAATCATCCTCAGAGGTTAGGGATGTACCTTTAAAAATTCATCATTAAAATAACCCATTTTTATGGGTACTTATGCTTATGAAGTTTCATCTATTATTGAAGAACCATCCTTTCTTCCCCCACCCCACCCGTCTTTATCAAGGTCAAAGTAAGGAAGTTCAGTATGTTAGGGCAAACCTCTTCTCATCCTGAAGAAATCTCTGCTCGGGGGAGAGATTAAAACCTTATTTTAATAATGATTCCCACGCAAGCAACACTGACTCTTCTGAAAGAAACAAGGAGAGGGATAATTATCTGATTATTAAATCCCTAAACTGGACCACCATGTCAGGAGGGGCCCCAGCCCTACTCACTTCACTTGGAACTCAAATCAAACCTCTGGACTTTTTCACCTCCTCAGTAGCCAAGTTTCCCCCGAGTACCCTCTTCTGTGTGTGTGTGTGTGTGTGTGTGTGTGTGTGTGTGTGTGTGTGTGTGTTTTCCCTTTATAATGAAGCTCTTTGAGATTAGAAACTGTCTCATTTGTTATATTTGTATCTCCAGCATTTAGCACAGTGCTTGGCACATAGCATGCAAGTAATAAATATCTTATTTATATAAAAGGACAGGGACAAGAGTTACATAGGATGCTTAGGAGGTGGGTGGGGTCACAGATCATTTTACACTTAAATTTTAATTCTTATCTTCCATACAACCAGGGTCATTTGTGTTGTGGATAGTCATTCAGTTGTGAGGTTTTCTTGGCAAGGATACTGGAGTAGTTTGCCCTTTCCTTCTCCAGCTCATTTGAAAGATTAGGAAACTGAAGCAAACAGGTTTAAGTGACTTGCCCAGGGTCATACAGCTATTAAATGTCTGAGGCTGCAGTTGGATTCAGGAAGATGGTCTTCCATCTCGCTGCTCCAGCTGTACATGGATACAACAATGTAAGTGGAGCCTCAGAAAAGTATGTCCTGGACCTGGTCCAGAACCAAGGTTCTGAGATTCTCAGGCTCCTTCTAGCTACAGGTAAACATAGACCAGCAACACCCCTTTCAAAGATCCCTCAGGAACATACACATGAAACACTTCTATCCAGGTCTGGACCAAAATGAATATTTCAAATAAAGACATAGACCCTTTTCATAAGAACTAAGGCAAGAAACGAGTGGGAAAGGAGAGTGATATCCTGACATAGTGAAATGAAGAAATTCCTGATTCACACAGTTCTGTGAACATTCCAGCAATAGAATTTAAAATTGATAAATAAATTTGATTTTAATGAATAAATTTAATTTTAATTAATTAGTAAAATTGATTTTAATCAAATTAATTAATAAAAATAAACAAAATAAAATTGATACAGCCCCAAGATTTCCCTTTACCAAGACTGTGACCACTGATATGCTGGCAGGCAGCTAGAAAAAAATCACTATTGATAGGCTTGGCTTCCCTGTCAATCATTCTTCTAGGCCTCCATGCAGAGATGTCAGACTCAAGGCTCTCAGAACTCCCAAGTGCTACCCGAACCAGATTAAACGTATTTGGGAAATGTTTAACAAAATAAAAACGCAGCACAGCATAGGTAATGTTAATTTATGTGTCCCACAAAGATCTGTTTTTATTTGCAATTGGCACCACTGCTTTAGCGAACGAGGCATCAGATGATAAATAACATTTTCCAATTCTGGGACTATCTTTTCCTTCTCAGCAACCTACATATATAGACTTGCTAGCAGCTCTTATGGCAAGCATATTTTCCCACATATTTTTGGATTTACCTTATGTTCTCTCCACAAACTGTGTGTACATGGCTGAAACAACCTCATCAGATTATTTTTAAATCCCCTGGGAGCATGCCTTAGGCCTATTTGTGTTCCTAGAATTTAGCCCATCATGACCCAAAGTGACAGAGCTTGTCACTCCACTGACGAAGCCTTGAGACCCAGGGTTACCTCCACACCACCATGAGACACTGGAAAAGAGCCTTGCAGAGATAAATAATGTGGTATGGCCTCCTGTGTGGTCTCCAAGACCACTTCCAACTCTAGCTTAGAAAGATTTTGAATATAATTGATCCCAGAACAGACACTTATGGTACACCACTTTTGCTCCAAGAGGATATCACACGAATGCTAACTATTCTTTGGCTTCAACTCTTATGCCAGTAGAAATGATGGATAGTAATATGGGATAGGGACTATCTATACCTGCAAATCCATTGGTATAGAGGAATTCCAAGTGAGCAAATTCTCTCCAATAATAAAGTTCAGTTTCTTTTTTTATTTTTTGTTTTACTTGCAGTCTTGACTTCCTGGAACACAGAAAAGTTAAATGACTTGACCATGGTCACATGGCCACTATGTATTACAGACCATATTTGAACCACAGGTCTTCCTTATCTCAAGGCCAGTTCCCTGTCCTCTATTCAACACAGTCTCTCAAAAGTTACACCCGAAACTCCTGAAACATTGCCATTATCATATGTCATGCAAATTAACTTGCTATGGTTTGATTGTCAAATATAACTAACTGTTTAAGTGGCCTTTTTTTTTATAATGTGAAGACCTTGCCTTTTTTTCATTTAATGTTGACTTGAAATATATGAAAGCATGGCTAAGTAATACTAACATGATCATAGTAGCCTAAATGAACATTTTTGTTCGGGCCTCTGTGACCAATGCAAATTTCTTTTCTGTATCACATTAAATATAGATTAGCCAGTCCAACACTTTGCCCAGTATGTAAACGCATGCTTTGTATCTTCACACTCTCCAGCATGGATAATATTGGCATAAACTCAGTCTGAACTTGGCTTGCTGAATACAGCTTGACTGTGTTGAGGAATGTGGAAAGATCCATAATAAAAATCTAAGAGAGCCACCCATCCAACAACACCCAATAGGTACTCAGTAGCTGATAATGCTGTAGTAAAAATAACCTTACTAGTTACAGTGTGGGCCAGTATATTGAAAAACATGGCAAAGGCTTAGGATACATATTTATATACTTTACTCTGGTTGAGTATGATTACATCATATCTCAGATGTAGCAACATTTTTATATGGGGTCTTTCTAGATTTAAAGGGTGTTAGTGTGTGTATTAGTGTCATATCCCTAGCCTTGAAGTGGCAAACCCTTAAAGGATGTGAGTAGGAATCTTAGGCTATTTGATCACATAGGACAATTTCTACTCAACTTGTAAAACAAATTTATCACAGACCTTCCCTTATCATAAGACTAAAACTAGACCCTGGGGCATCATAACAACTGTGACCTGGAGCACATGAAACCCTAGAAAGGGAACACACACTATTTATGTACTTGATCCTCTTCCTTGAGAGAGCTAGCCAACCAACAGAATATAGCCTTAGACAGAAACAAAATGCCCAGAAACCCTAAGCCACCATAATAGTCCCACTTCTCTACTCCATGAAATCCTACTGTGTGATAAATCGGTATTTTTTCAAGAAAAAGGTCACGTTGACAGAATCTGTCAAGCACAATCTATCAAAAGAAACCCTACACTTATTACAACCGTTCCTATTGCCTGCCTTCAGGTGATCTTAATTCTTCACATGATAGCAAAGACCTGAAGTAGTATCACATTCACAGAATCACTGAAAAAAAGACTCTAGAATGCTGGAGTATTTGCTGTAGCATTTATAAATGCCAATAAGTGCAAGAAAGAAATGGAGACAGAAGAGAATGTGGTGTATTGTGTTCTCAGTGATAGGAATATTCCCTCTGTCGCTATAATCAAGCAAGCAAGCCATCAGCAAATGATTTTATGTGCCTTCTGTGTGCTAGGGATACAGGGGCAAAAATCAAACAATCCTACTCTCAAGGACTTTACATTCTATCCAGGAAGATAACATATACATGTATAAGTATGCACAAAATATACCAAAAAAAACTAGTAGTGGGGAAAGGAATCAGAAAAAGGTATGCAGAAAGTACCTGAGCTGTGAAGATCACAGACTATCTGTCCCATGTCATTCTATGCAATTCTTGATCATGTTCTTACCTAAACCCTTAACAGTGGGTCTACTCAACATGCTACATGTCTTCCTTTAGGTAGTATCATATTTTGTAAGTATCAGTTCAGCCCTTGGACTGTCCAACTATTATTTCTTATTCTTACCATGTGATCAGCCCATTTTATTTTTCAGTTATGCATTTTTGTCAGTGGTGTTCCCTATGTTCTTTTTGTGCACCATTTACTATCAGAAATATTCTGCAGCCTGCTTTGAGCACCATGGATTTCTCTATTTTTTTTGTTATTGTTTAGTCATTTTTCAGTCATGTCCAATTCTGTGTAACTCTATTTGGGTTTTTCTTGGCAAAGATACTGAAGTGTTTTGCCATTTTTTTCTCCAGCTCATTTTGCAGATGAGGAAACTGAGGCAAACAAGATTAAGTGACTTGCCCAGGGTCATACAGCTAGTAAGTTTCTGAGGTCACATTTGAACTCAGGTCTTCCAGACTCTAGGCCTAGCACTCTATCCACTGTGCACTTAAATGTCCAATTTCTCCGTTACTCTTTTTTTTTTTTTCTGTAATTTTTATTCTTCAGGGATTAAAGTATGCTAAAATTTGCAGCCTTGTAGCATTGCCGAGAAAATGTTTATATTAAAAAGATTTGTCTTTAGACTGGAGTTTTGTTATTTTTCAGCCATATCTATGACCCCCTTTGGAGTTTTCTTGACAAAAATAATGAAATGGTTTGCCATTTCCTCCTACTACTCATTTTACAGATGAGGAAACTGAGGCAAACAAGATTAAGTGACTTGCCTGAGATCACACAACTACTAAGTATCTGAAGCCAAATTTGAACTGAGGTCTTTCTGACTCCAGACCTGGCACTCTATCCACTACACCACTGAGCTACCCATTGCACTGGAAAGCAATATGATATTGATTTTAGAGCTATAAAATTTCCCAAAGGCAATCCATTCCTTTCTTCCTGTTTAATTTTTTAATCAGCTCCTAGAAATATAGACATGGTGATCATTGGAATCCTAAAAAATACATATTTCTCATAATTTGACATTAGATCACATGATTGAATCAGTAAAGAAATCTTCCATATAATTTTTTCATAGGACATGTTGCTAAAATTGCTCAGGTTACGATGTATTCTTCAGGGTTACAATGATCATCCAGTTGATAATACTGGAAACTGTGTTGTAAATTTCCATCATGGCACCTTCGCTGAAGTGAAAATGTTTATCAGTGGTGGCCTAAAAGCTTCTTAGGAAAGAACCCAGTTCAAACCACTAGAAATCATTACATATGACCCTGAAATTATAAGAACAACTCAGTTACAGGATATTGTCAACACATTTCTTAGAGTGTTCTCTGATGAATTGGAAACTTACAAGAGGAAGGTAATGTCATGTTATTTGGATTCAGATACACACTCATAGCCAGTGCTCCTAATCTTGTATTCATTGTTTCCATCTCTGTTCAAATAGCCAGACCTTTGGCACATCTGCAGTTTTCAGACGCCTAGTCAGCTGTTTATAGTGTTGCGGTATCACATCTCTTAACTTAGCATCATCTCTTAGTGTCCATCATCTTTATGCCTGATGTCTTTTCACACAGTATTTTCTTCCAATACATCCGCTACCCCTAACTCCCTCTGGAGCACCTCATTTGTCATATAGTTTCACAAACTTTTGGGTATAATTCTTTCCATTGCAATCTTGGTGAATGCACCCTTCTCTTCTTTCCAAAACATTTTTGACTCTTTTCTTTTTCAATCCCCCTACTCCCAAATCTACTTTGTTGACACATTTTTTTCAATTGATCACTCTCTTGTATCCATCCCTTTGTCTCCACTCACACTGATACCATCCTAGTTCAAAACCTCATCTCCCCAATGGGTGATTGTGATACTAGCTTCTTTGTCTATAGTCTCACCATTCTGAACCATCCTTTGCATAGCTCTGAGGGGGAAAAATGCTCTTCCTAATGCACAGGTTTTTGACCTGATCAAGACCATTTAGTGATGCTCTATTGCTTCTAAGTTAGAGTACAAAATACTTGATCTGCCTGCCATTTAAAACTTCTCACAATTTGACTCCAATCTGCCTTTCTGACTTTATTTTATATTATTTTTCTCTTTGTGTTGAAGCCAAACCAAACTGTTATTTGTTGAATTTAGTATGCTATCTCCCACTCCTTTGTATCTATGAAAATCTATCTCCAGTGCCTGGAATATACTTCTTCATTATTGCCTTTCAAGTCTTTTTTTGCCTTCTAAGTGTAACAAATTTGTCATTTTCTCCACAGACTTCTCATATCTCCCCATATTAAACTGTTGTCTCCCTCTTCAAATTTTCTTTTTTCTTAAAACGAGTTTATTTTTATTTTTTCAATTAATAAACTTAAAAAAAAATTCCACTCCCTACCTGCCCTCCTTGAGCAATTAACATTTTTGATTAAAACCTTCAATGCATAGTTGCATAGACCTGTAAAGGAAATTCTTCTGTTAGCGATGTCAGAAAATCTGTTTCTTTCTGCACTTTAGTTTCACCTCTGTGTCAGGAGATGAGTCAAATGTCTTGTTTATCATTTAGATTTGTGATTAATTTTTGCATTGATCAGAGTTCTAAATTTTTCAAAGATGCTTTTCTTGATAATGTTGCCATTATATAAATTGTTCTCCTCTCCTATTTCTGCTCACTTTTCTCTCAGCACTTCATAGAGGTCTTCCCAGTTTCCTCTGAAATAGACCACTTCATCATTTCTTATGGCACAATGGCATTCCATTATATTTATATACCACCGTTTATTTAACCATTCCCCCATAGGAGAACACCTCCTTAGTTTCCACTATTTGACTATGATGAAAAGAGTTGCTATAAATATTATCGTACATACATTTCCTTTTTATCTTTCTTTAATTTTTTGAAGTACAGGCCTAGAGGTAGGATTGCTGGTCAAAAGTTATATATAGTTTACTAGCTCTCACAGCACAGTTCCAAATTGCTTTCCAGAATGATAGCCAATGCACAACTCCATCAGTAGTGTGCTGATATCCTTGTCTTCCCACAGTCCCTCCACCATTAGTCATTTTCACTTTCTTTTCCAGTCTGATAGATATGAAGGAGAACCTTAAATTTTCTTTAACTTGAATAACCAATTATTAATGGTTTAGAGCACCTTTTTATATGATTGTTGATTGATCAGATTTCTTCTGTTCAAAACAGGCTTTTCATATATTTTGATCATTTATCTATTGAGAAATTGTCTTTAGTCTTATAAATTTGAACCAGTTCCTTACATATCTTGGATATTAGACCTTTCTCAGAGAAATAATAGAAAATAATTTTCCCCAGTTATTTGTTTTCTATTAAATTTATTTGTGTGAAAACTTTTAAATTTTATGTAAGTAAAATTGTCTGTTTTATCTTTTATAATGCTCTATGATTTGTTTAGTCACGAACTCTTTCCTTAATTAAGGTAATTTATTCTT
Organism: Notamacropus eugenii; assembly: GCF_028372415.1. NCBI lineage: Eukaryota > Metazoa > Chordata > Mammalia > Diprotodontia > Macropodidae > Notamacropus > Notamacropus eugenii. Next base: position 293,558,667 of record NC_092877.1, on the reverse strand, counting down.
TGCTCCTCTAATTTGTTTATTAGGTGATTTTTATATCTGTATCATATATATTCATTTGGAGTTTATCTTGGTGTGCATTATGAGGTGCTGGTCTAAGCCAATTTCTTCCAGACTGCTGTCTATTTTTCCCAGCACTTTTTGTCAAATACTGAGTCCTTTCCCCAGCAATTGGAGTCGTTTGGTTTTTCAAACATTGTGCTACTGTGTTTGTTTCTGCATATTGTATGTCTAATTTCTACCACCACCATCACCATCCCTTCTCTCTTTATGTCTCTCTCTGTCTCTGTTTGTGTCTGTGTCTCTCAGTTTCTGTTTCTCTCTGTCTCTCTGACTCTGTCTCTGTCTGTGTGTCTACTCTGACTGTGTCTCTGTTTCTCTGTCTCTCTGCCTGTTTCTCTTTATGTCTGTCTCTGTCTCTGTCTGTCTCCCTCTCCCTCTCCGTCTCTCTCTTTCTCTCTCTGTCTGTCTCTCTCTCTGTCTGTCTCTCTCTCTCTGTCTCTGTGTCTCCTCACTAGAATGAATCACTTGAATGATTATAATAATTACTGCTTTTTGGTAAAATTTAAGATATAGTACCGATAGACCCTTTCCTTTCCACTTGTTTTCATTATTGCATTTGAGATTCTTGACCTTTTGTTCCTCCATATGAGTTTCATTATATTTTTCTAGGTCTATACAATCCCCTTTTTCCACTGAATAAGTAAATTAATTTAAGTAACATTGTGCTGTATTATATTTGCTTAGCTTATCCATGAACAATGAATGTTTCTCCAATTATTTGGGTCTGTCTTTATTTCTTCAGAGTTTTTAATGTTTAGATTCATGTAATTCCTGGAAAAAAATCTTGGCAGATAAAATCCCTATTATTTTACAGCTTCTGTAGTTATTTTGAATGGAATTTCTCTGTCTAGCTTTACCTTCTCTTTTTTGTTGGTTATATGTAGGAATACTAATGATTCATGTGAATTTATCTTATATCTTACAACTTTGCTGAAATTATTTCAATTAATTTTTAGTTTACCTTCTATGGTTTTCTAAATTCATCATTATGTGATCAGGTAAAAATGATAATTTTGTTTCCTGTTCGCCTGTGAATATTTCCTCAGTTTCTTTTTCTGGTCTTATTGCTAAAGCTAGCATTTCTAGCATTATGGTAAATAGGAATGATGATAGTGCTCATCCCTCCTTTTGCCCTTAATCTTCCTGGGAAAGGCTTTTAACTTTTCTCTATTATATAAAGTTTGTTCTTGGATCTTGCTGTATATAGTACTTAGGAAAAATCTATTTATTCCTGTGACTTCTAGAATTTTTAATAGCAATGAGTATTGGATTTTGCCAAAAAGCATTTCTAGTATCTACTGACATAATAATATTTTTATATTGTCAACATATTTTGTTATATTTATATTCTTCTTTATGTTGGTTGAACACTGCATTCATGATGGTCTAACCTCATTATGGTCCATAATTTTTCTAATATGTGATTTGGTAATTTTTTATTTTATTTTTTTGAACTAAAATGCTTATTAGGCACATTGTTCTGAAATTGTCTTTCTCTTATTTGCCCCTCCCTAGTTTATTTATCATGACCACATTTTGTATTGTAGAGAGATTGGGAGAATATTTTTTTCTTATTTTTGCAAACAATTTTATGTAGTAATTGCTATTAATTGGTCTTTGAATTTCTGATAGAATTCAATTGTAAATCCTGTTTGGTCCAGGAGGCTTTCTCCCCTACCATGGGAGTTCGTTTATGACTTGTTCTGTTTCTCTGATATCAAGCTGTTTGGTTAATTTCTTCTTTTGTTAATATTTTATATTAAGTATTCATCTATTTCCTTTCAGTTGGAAGTTGTTTTTTTTTTACCATATAATTTGGCAAAATAGTTTTTGATAATTTCTTTTATTTCCTAGAGTCTTCTGACTGTGCTTTTTCTTTTATCAAATCCTACATTGTATTAATCTTATCTTTTTTCATTTCATCCTCTGCCATCCCACCAATAAGCTCCTAAGGGCAGAAATTTAAGGAGGGAGAAGATTGTCTTAACATCCCCAGTCCCTACTTCAGTGCTTTACAATATGCAAAATATCCAGGAGGAGTCCTGGTATGGAATATCACTTGGTCATTGAAGCTATTTCTTCTTAGTACCTAAGTACTAGAGTGTTGCTTCAGTGAAGTGCCCAGGGGATACAGCCTCTGAATTTCAGAGGCATAATTTGAGCCTAATCCTCCTGACTCAACACTGCCTCTTCACATGCTTTGTATAGTAGGACCTTAATTTGGAATGTGGAATTTAATTGGACCACTATTCTGGTGCATGTCACACTGTAGGCATAGCAGTGTAGATGAACATTTCTGCTCTGATCTTCATTTTTTGTTTAATATTATATGTGTGAAATTAATCCAGGTCACTTTGTTTCCATTCACGTATACTCTATCTATGATTTTTTCTTGCCTGAGTTAGTGATGAAGGTACAAATATTCTGTTACCACCTCAGTCTCCTGGCCCTCTACGTGAACTGTGGTCAATGTTCATTTTTTATCCATTGTTTTGCTAAGGTCCCTCTCCATAGTTTTCAGCTCTAAATCTATAATCATGTTCAGCCATTATAGGATTTCACTTGACAGTTAGTTTACCTTTTGTTTAAAGGAGAAAAATTGAAGAAAAGTAATCCATAAGTAATCAAACATATCTGCAGACCAGTTTCGCCTGCCTGATGAATCACACTGGTTGTACTGGTGACAAAGCCCAGTTCTAAGGTGAGACTTTGTGGAGGCTACCATTTACTTAAGCAACTCTCATATCTGGTGTCTACAACTCAATAATTCTTTTCTTCTCTTGCTAGAGGAAATACCTTTACAAAATTGACCTTGTCCGCGTTTATCATTAGCTGATCATGGACAATACTACTGTAGAAACTCAGTTACTTATTTTCGTGCAGTCTGAGCTAAGGGTCTTTAGTTCAGAATCTTTTCTGCTTCTGGAATTTCCCAGGTGCTCATTAAGACTTCTTAATGAACTTTTGAACATGATGTCCTATTTCAGTGATGCCCTAATCATGGAAACAACAAAAGATGAATTTGCAAGTTCTTTAGCATTTCAACTCATCAGATAGTTGCATGGTAAAAAAAATGTTTAATTAGAGCTTTCAGGATCATGTATGTTGACTGCCATTTTTTATCCCACTCTAAAACAAAGTCAAAGCTTCAAGTCTTCCTGGGATTATTTAGTTTCTGCAATTTTTTTCTTCCTCAAAGGCAACTCTTTTTAAGACATTCCATGACATCAAACTCCCAAGCATGAAGAGGGTTTTCTGGGATGTCAAGCTGTCATTAACTCCTGAGCCTGTGCCACTATGTTCCAATGATTATAAACTGTGCTTTCTTTCCACATATTCTTCACCTGTGCATGGTGGAACTGTTCATCCCAGAAGAATCAAGAGACCACTTTTTTATAGCGCACGAATAATGTTACCTTTTGAATAGGGCCACAGTCAAGTTAAATAAAGATGTCCTTCTTGTTATCAGTGGGAGCTAAAATATTCCATTTTAGTTATGTCTGCACAGTTTTCAATGACCCTATGAGTCTTGTAGGAACTCTTTCTTTGGGATAAACCTACATGTTTAAGTATGTTACTCTTTATTCTGTACCCAAGGAGAAATGATTTTACTTCATGCTTCTGACTTCAAACCTGATATTTGAATCACATCACACAGTCTGCTTGGTCTACCATTTCAGAGTCTGGATTATTTTATGTCATTTCCACTGTAATTTGAAGGTTAGAAGATTTCTTTGGCTGATGAGATTATATAATTAACAGTGCAAATTCCCATATTCTTTAGAATCAGAATTTTGAAATTGGAACTCAGAGTTTACCCTTTATCTCATTTTGTACTTGGTGTGGAAGAGAGTTGTCAGTCAGCGAACTGCTTGGAGAAGTCAAGTTATCCCAAGCATTTGTCAACAAAAGGGAAACTATGCTGTTATTCTAGAAGGTAGTCACCCCACCATTTTGCTTGTAGAATTATAGTACATTTGAGAACTGTCTCTTGACCAGAAACTATTTTTTGTTGACCTGAGATCCTCATATTGTTGAACAGATTGTAAGAGGATGGCATGTCCCATGTTATTAGCATAGTGGGAAATAACTAATTATCAATAAACCACACTGAATTTATAGAACTATTTCAGGAGGAAAACTTGATTGTGGTTGCTTTCTTCCGAAAATAGTTTTAAGTTATCTTGATTTCATGAAAAATTTCTGCCACAGTAATCACTCCAAATCAGTTATTTGTAACACAAAGTCTGTCATATACTATTATTTCTGACATAGAATCTGCCTTTATTTCAATTAGATTTCAGGGATTATGAAAAGGAAATTAAATTTTTATTGTTTTACTTCATGATTGCCAAATAGTCAGGTTAAAAGGATGGTACTACCTGCTAAGGTTGACCTGAAGCAGATAGTAAGAAGAAAACTTGACCAATTTTCATTGCTCAATATGTTATTTCATGTTTAATAACACAATTCAGTGTGCCTAGATTACTAATGGGACAATATCAAAACATCCTGTGTCCATTACCACACATATTTATTAGAGAATTTACAAGAAATACATATCATAAATGCTATTTTGTCTTTCCCACAAGACAGCCTTTCCTGGGAAATATGGTACCTGAGTCACATTGGATCTGTGCCATTGGAACTGAGGCCATAAGGTGTAGGGCATAGATAGATCAACCATATTGACCAATTATGAAAGTGATTTTCTCCCTCTATCCTCTCTTGATAATGTGATAAAACCTGAACCATTAGAAGAAATATCACATCTTAAAATATATTTCTTGAATTCTTTTACCTGCTATTATTTGTGCTGTTAAAGGAAGGAAGCTGTGATTCTTCTTGGACTTTTGCAAGTGTTAAGGCAATGTTTCCACCACTGCTTGTATTAACAGAGTCAACCGTATGGAAAGGTAACTGGGGGTTGTTATTTTTTTTAATGTTAGTTAAGCAGAAAGGGTGTGTGTGTGTGTGTGTGTGTGTGTGTCTGTGTGTCTGTGTGTCTGTGTGTCTATGTGTGTGTGTTCATTTACTGGAGCACTAGTAGTGCAATATAGTGATAATTCTCCTTTCACTTTAATATTTGATGTCTTATATCCATCCCAGAGGCTGCAGTGAATAAAATTTAGTCATGTTGAAAAGTTGTCATCCCCTGTCCATCACTGCCCAATATGACAAAATGTTTGGAAGCTGATTTTTTCCCTGTGTATAAAACCATAGCTAAAGTGATAAAATGAAGAGCCATAACACCTGAATGTATAGTTTGCCCTCACAAGAATGCTTCACAAGATGAAAAGCTCCTTGCAGTTTCTGTTTTTAGAGCCTCTGATAGCAAGAACTTTGCATTTCCAGTTGTTCCTTCTCCCTGTTTTTTATACCCATGTTAAATGCTGTTCTGGCTAGTTCTTTCCTTTGTCCTGGAAGATTGTCTCCTTGCCTTTCTTTTGGTTCTGCCACATATACCAACTATAATACCTGAATGTTGTCTTGCCAACTATTTTCAATGTTATAAGATAATTTGAGGATTTTCCAAGTGAATTCATGATTTGAGACAACTCAGTCATGAAGTGCTTCTATGATGGGGAAAAAATACAGTTCTTGTTCTGTCCCAACTCAGTACCTGATCTGTGGCACATGACTACTTTGTGCCTCAGTTTACCTAAATGTAAATTTTAATGGAGAGATACTATTGAGAAGTGTGATATCTTGACCTGCTACTTGCAGGATACTGCTAAAGATAATGAAACTAAACACACTCACAGACACTCACACACTCTAGAACTGCTTAGACTTCCCTACCTGGATGCCCCTAAAGACCTCAATTCATCATGCTTAGCATATAGTCATCACTCAACAAATGCCCTGCAAACAGTAGATACTAAAAACTGTAGGTACAGGCCACAATGACAGAAGGGATCCTGATACTAATAGGATTATAAGATCCAGAGTTAAATGGGACTTTAGGGATTATGTAGCCCAACCTCCTCATTTTTATAAATGAAAAAACTAGGAACTTCCATGATTTGCTCAAGTTCACATAGCTATTAAATAGCAGAACTGGAATACAAAGCCAAGTCCTTAGGATTCATCCCTTGTTCCCTCCCTCCCCAGTGTTCTTTCTTTTCCAGAGTCTCTGTTATCAGAGATCAGTCAGAGAAGACTCCTAGACTGTAAATTCTAGCTCCTCTTCCCCTTGTTTCCTTTGGGACCATGGCCATATATAAAAATTTTGTCCCAAAGGGGCCTCAAAAATAGGTGTGAATCACATAAGAATGAAGGTAACAGTTAAAAGGTTGTAGATACAGCAGGCTGATTAGTCCCAAAGTGGTCATGAATCCGAAATGTTCCAATGTGGTTATGGCTTCGTGCGGAACTTTGAAAACAATCCTTAAGCTTTCCTTTCTCTTTTGTTAAGGCATATGGGTTAGGGCAGGAGGCCCTATGTCACAGACATTTAACAAGAAATAGAAATTAAAGTGTTGAAAAGGGATTTTCAAACATAAAATATATAAAAGCCTAGTAATAATTTAAGAAATGATGGCTAGTGACAAGAATAAGATATAAAACTGGAAATGAGTAACAGAAACCTAATTTTAAGTATAAAGTCAAGCATAAAATGCATAATTTCAAATGAAATCTCTTTTGTAACATTTTAAAAATGTTGGACTTAGACAAATATCTTTGGATCATTCATTCATTCATTTTTTATTTTAACTGGAATTGAAGCCTCTCAGTCTCTCAATATTCCACATTCCTGCACTGAAGTGGAAAGCACCATTACACAGATTCATAATAGTGAGCCATATTCAGCTCAAATATCTTATTTAGTTTTCAATGGCAATGTGTTAGCTAAATATTTTTTCTTTACCTTCTTGCTCTGAGAAATTAGCCACGGTCATTGTCCAAGGGACCGCCAAAATTGCAAGTGAAATCACAAAATCTCAGAGCTGAACAGGACCTTAGAGAGGGTCCAATATTACTCAGCCCACATCTAAACAACAGACCCCACGACGTCATACCTGGCAAGGGGTCCTCCAGTATTTCCTTAAGGATTTCCAGGAGTGAAGTTGGGCCCCATCCTACTGAGGCATCCCATTCTTCTTTGAAATAACTCAATTGTTAGAAAATGGGTAAAAGGTTTTCTGTTTTTGGTGGTGGTTTTGATAGTGTGTGTGTGTGTGTGTGTGTGTGTGTGTGTGTGTGTTCCTCTAGCTAAATTCACACTTTTACATCTTCTGCCACTGTTCAGTGTTCTGTACTGTGGGGCCAATTACTAAGCACATTATCGCTTCTTTTCCAAGTCTCCTTTTCTGACCGTGAAATTTCCAAGAGGTTATTAATAATATTGTCTGAATTAAAATATAAATGCACATGTAAAGAACAAAAACAGTGAGGATTTAGAAATGCCAGTCTCTTGTCACTGTATTTCTTTTCTTGCTTTTGGGGGGGGAACCTAATTTCCTCTGAAAGAATGACTTTTTGTGTCTTTGTCTCTCTGTCTCTATCAGATTCTATCTTTGTATCTCTATCTCCCTACCCTTCTGTCTCTATCTCTCAGTCTTTCTTTGTGTGCATCTCCCTCTTTGCCTGCTTCCCTTTTCCTTTCCCTTCTTCTTTCCCTGTTTCTCATCTTCCTCCATCTTTCTATGCTAGGATGTTTCTCTTATTTTTTTTTTCCTGTAGGAATCTTTCTCTTTTATGTATCCCAGTGTCTCTATCTTGCGTATCTCTTCTTCTGTTTCTGTCTTCCCTTCCTGACTTTGTATTTTTCCCTCTTTCTCCCCTTAACCTCTTTCCCCACTCTTCTTTCTCTCTTATCTGTCCATAATATAAAGTTTATTTATGCTTTCATTATCTATTACATGAGTAGTTCATGATTTCTTTTATAATGAATGAGTAGAAAATTTGTTTTTTTCTTTACACACAATAAAAAGTTGATTTTCATTTATATGACTCAGTTTATTATTCCCCCACTTGTAAATGAAGGACTATTTAAAAAATCTTCCATATTCTGCAAATTGGCTTAAAAGAATAATAAAATTATCCAGTGGAGACTGAAATAGGGCGGTTTTTAAAATGTCACACTATTCCCTTCACTTTCTTCATAACATGCAACATATTTGGGTACCATAAGCAGACAAATTGGGAAGACCTGCAAGATGAGGAATAATAAGCTTAAAAACATATAAGAGATAGCTCTCTCAGATTTGTTTTATGATCTTGGGCACCTTACTCCATTTTTCAATTGCAAAATGAGAATAGATTAAATAAATTGCCAGACTAAATGAATGTAAAAAAAAATGAGGGACTTGTCTCATATCACAATGATGCTATGAGGCATTGCTAATGAGATACTTTGTGATCTACAAAGTACTATCAACACCTTAGTATTTTGAAAGATCTATAATCTCATCATTGTGTAGACACCCTTGCCCACTCTTTATCTCAATCCCTCCATGAATTGCTGAATAGTTTGTCTGTGGGTTGCTTTGATCAGCCTTCTGAGGATGGATGAGACCCTGAACTCATCCAGCCTGTTTCTTGGACCAACATCCACAGAGAAGAGTTTATCCCTTGGCTTAAATGCAAAGTCTTTCCACATTTTCAGGATGTGTCAGAGCTTAGCACAGCCCAGCTGGTCCCAGAGCTCCCCCCAGCACCATGGAGAAGCATCAGAAGAGAGCTTCAAGGAAAGAATGATGATAAGATGTCAAACAGCATGATGAATTGAATAAAGTCTGAGTCATGGAGCAAAAACAACAGCTATAATAATAATACCTTACCTTTGGATGGCTCTTAACCATCTTCAAAGGGTTTTCATAGACTATGTCATTGTCTCTTTGTTGGAATGGATTTGGGAAAAGAAATGTGGTTACCGAGCCTCTTGTGTAAAGAAGACTGGATGGAGCTATTATTAAATCTTGCAATCTTTTTAAGGTTATGCCAAAGTTTTAGTGCATATCTTTTTACATGCTCTGCTTGGAATTCTTGATATATTTCATTCTCTTAAAATGGTATCTGTATACTCTTATAAAATTGCCTTCCACCTATTGATCTTATTTATTAAGCAATGTCTACAAAATTTCGATTTCTTAAAAGACTAGAAATAAAGAAGACCTATATAACTTGCTGTAAGATAAAAGGATAAGGGCATCATCTTGGAAGGTAAATATTGAACAAGATTTGTTTCTTCCCACTTAAATTTATGGAAAGTTACCTATCACCCAGCTGCCTCTGCAAACTGAACCACAGTTGACTTATAAAATCAAAACTTAATCCTCATCAAATATCCTCTGCGTACATCCAAGGATGTGGGGTTCAATTGGAAGATCCCCGTCCAGAAAGATCTTACACTTGAAAATGCCATCTGTGCTCCCCACTCACTGACTGATCATTGTTTCATTTACATGTGATTTGGCTCCCAGAATGACCTGGCATTCGCTCAACTGTTATCTTGAATTCAGACAAAGAATTAAAGTAGTTCTTTACAATGGGAGCCATTAAATGCCTGGGACAAGTGGATGTAGATAAACATTTTGGGCTTTTGATATACATTTACAGTATCTCTGCTTATCAGAGAAGTGTATGCTGTGTGACTGTTTGAGCATCCAACAAAGAAGTTTCCTAAGGCTCCCCTACCTCAGTGTGTTTTTTCCCGGTATCTGCAGTAGGCTCCTTCATCAATGATCACTTTAATCATGGGGGAAAAGAAAATATATATATATATAAAAACACATACATAACCACAGAGAACACCGAGAACCTAAGCAGTACATTTTATTATGCAAAAGCCTGACAGTACAAGGTCACATACAGCTGTACCAGATGGAAATTCATTATCAGCTAATGAGAAAGGCTATGAAAAGAAGTTAAGAAGGAAGCAAATTAGCCAGGCTTCATTCTCTGCATCTATTCTCATGGACTTCAGGTGGACAGAAGCCCACCTGAATGGAGAGGTACCTAATAGGCAGGGGAAGATAGTATCTACATTAAAGGATTGTTTTGAGGTTTAAATAAGGTAATGCATAGAAGTAGCTTTGCAAAACTTTAAAGGGCTATAGAAATGGCAGTATGGTTGTGAAATGTGGAACTCTACAACCTTTAATGAGATGAACATGAATATCACACAGAGGGCAGTGGAGAAATACATGGTGAATTTGAGTAGCTGCAATGTATGCCTAACAAGGAGCTTTGATGAACAGGAGTAAAAGATGCTCTCAGGGAATGTATGATAGGAAGAGATGGGCTGTTTATATGTCATATGTGAGGGGTAGCAGAAGGATAATGAGAAAGCTGCACTGGTAGCCTCATAACATTGGGAGAAGGGGAAGGAGACCACCAGGCACATTGGGTGGACCCCTGTGGCAAACTTCTTGGAGAAAGCAGATAAGAGTAACATCAGATGGGCAAGCATAGAAAGCTTGCCATCTACTTCCTGAAAAGAAAATGCAAAACAATGAGATCACAGATCCATTTGAGTATAAATGTCAGTAGTAGTAGTAGCAGTAGCAGCAGCAGAAGTAGTAGTAACAGTAGTAGTGGTAGCTGTAGTAGTGGTAGTTGTAGTGTAATTGTATTTGTTGTAGTAGTAGCAGCAGAAGTAGTAGTAGTAATAACAGTAGTGGTGGTAGTAGGGGGAGAAGAAGGAGTTGCTGTTGTTGTTACTGCTGTTACCACCATAAACAAATTGATCTCTATCCTCAACCTATATTTGGGAGCTCTTCTCTGGATTTCCTAGTTTTTTTTTGTTTTGTTTTATTTTATAAATTCTGAAAAATAGTTAGCAATTCCCCTCTGTGGATATCCTGGTGCTTAAGAATATCTAACACTTAGTAGATTTGAGGTCCTTTTGAACTTCCAAGGAGATTTTGCTCATATTAGGGAATAGAAAAGCAGTAATCATTCTTACAGATATCTCCAAATAGCTTTTTTTTTCTGATGCAATCTCAAGAAGTGTCTCATAAGGCCATCCCTGACTGAAGTCTCACACCAATATCTGGTCCTGTTTGGAGAAGGAAGAGAACTATAGTTTGTTGTTCTAAGAAGGTGAAGGTTCCCTTGGAATCTAAGAGCTCTCCCTTTCACTTCTCCATGTTTTGTATTGTAATGTAAGAAGGTAAACCATTAGATGGTGGAAAAAGGCGTCATGATGTCAGATTTGGAGGTGCTGAAGCAAAGATCAGGACTGTCTTTCTGGTGTCCAAAGGAGCTAAGTCTTCCATGTTGTTTGAAAGTAACATGGAAAGTTTTATTTTAGGATCTCTTGGATGACTTTGCATATATCTTATTGTCTATCAGGTTCAGTGATACTAGTTCCTATATATCTTCTGATGTTGCTGAGATTATTTTACTTGGATCTGACATAAGAACCTTTGAATGCTCTTTGACCTTCAGCTAAATTGAAATTAAAGTTTCATTAAAAATCTACTATGTGTAAGTTCTGTGTTAGATGCTTAAGACACAAAGAAGAAAAATAATACTTTCCACTGATGGCACTGCCATCTTCCAGTTAACACCCTGAAAGTCATCCTCATCTCTTCCTTCTCCCTTTCTTCTCATATCTTGTCAGAGATGTCCTGTACCCTATTTAAGTTCATCTTCCCCTCTCTCCTAGACTGCTGCAATAATCTCCTACTTAGTAATTATAGTCAGCCTGCCTCTACTTTCTTTCTTTTCCATTATATCCTCCTAACCTAAAATATGAAATAAATCCTATGGCCTATAGGACAAAAGATAAATTTTTCAGACTGGCATTTAAAACACTAAAAAATATGGTTCCCATCTTCCTTTCTAGTCTGATTTCATGTTATTCTCTCTCTCTCTCTCTCTCTCTCTCTCTCTCTCTCTCTCTCTCTCTCTCTCTCTCTCTCTCTCTCTCTCTCTCTCTCTCCTCTCTCCCTCTTTCCCCTCTCCTTCCCCCCTCCCTCCTTCCTTCTCTTCCCCCCTCCCTCCTGCTCTCCTTGCCTGCTAGGTATCTCCCATCTATAGACTCCGTGCCTTTGCCCAGGTGGTCCCCCAATTTCAGAAAAGACTTTCTCCTCACCTTTGTCTCACAGAATCTCTCCTTCAAATCACAGCTCAGATGCCCCATCCTACATGAGGTTTGTTATTGTTCTGCCTCAGCTAGTATCACTTTCTCTCTCTTGTAGTGACTTTGCATACTCTTTGTATTTAAGTAGGATCACAGACTTCCAGCTTTAAGGTTTTCCTCAGTGGTTCTCTTCATTAGCCCTTTCATCTTTACATTTGATGAAACTGAGGCTGGGGATATTGCAGTGATTTTCCCAGGATCTTAGAGTAGTAAGAAGTGGAGAATTAGACCAAGTCAAATAAGATGAAACTGAATAGATATCATGGTAAATTCAAATAATCATCATTGCAAGCATAATCTGGAGGAGGCATGATTAGATGGAATTTCATCTGGAAAAGATTGGGGGTAGGGAGAGACAGTGAACTATCAGCAATGTAATATGGCAGCCAGAAATGCAAAGGCAATATTAGGCTGCATCTAGAGACCTGGAACCTAGGAATAAGGAGGCAGGAAGCATATGAAGACAAGAAGTGATAAGGGTTGGAACTGTAGTGAAAATAGAAATGAAGTGAGGAAAGGGAAGGAATAGTTGGCTTCCAAACAGCTTAAGCTTATTACCTGTTATATGCCAGATGCTCCATTAAAAGCTTTCATGTCCCATTTGTGGTGGTCCCTCTGGTATTTCTATATTTCAGTAGGTCGATAAAACATTTTGATGATACCCTCCGAGTGGTGTGGGCTGGCTGACTGTATAGTCAGCTTTTGTAGTTCTTATCCATTCATTCACCTAACCAGCCTAGGATGAGGAGCTCTCAGAGAACTTTTGGATACTCTTAACCAGCTACCCACCCAAAACAAGCATTCTTAATGGCTTTTTCTTACTGTTTAATTTCCCACCCAGTATTCTTTGTAGACTGGGTAATAGATATGGCTGACCTAATTCAGGAACCTTTGCTCTGGGGCACTTTGCCAGTCAGGAAATATTAAGTGCCTACAGCATACCAGGCATATAGTATTGTATATATAGAATATGTCAGGCATGGTGCTTAGAAGTAGAGATATAAAGGGAGGTAAAAAGACACGACCCTGCCCTCAAGGAGCCCACAGTCTAATGGGGGAGACATGCAAACAACTATGTGCAAACAACCTATGTGCAGGATAAATACAAAATAATTAAGAGAGGGAGAGCACTGCAATTAAGAGGGAATGGGAAAGCCTTCCTGAGGAAGGAGGCATTGAGTTTAAAGTTCCCATTACTCATTGCGTTGTCATATTTTTAAACAGGGGCACAAATTGCTCACCCCAAAGTCCGTAAGCCTTGTTATCAGCTCTACAAATTCTTCATCTCTCCGAATCCTACCAGTGTTGATGAAAAGTAGACTCAGAAGATCTGAGAGATGAAATGAGGTCTTTGTTTATGAAATAAGCACAGCAGGACTTTAAGAACACATGTTCGTGATGCAACTGGTGTGTAAGTGAAAAACTTACTCCTTATGACTTTTGAATCTCTTGGCAAAGAGCACAAAAGCATTTTTTTTAAAGACAGTTTTATTTTCTTAAAGATTTTACTATGGGAATCAACTTCTCATATGAATTCAATAAGATGTTCACCTTACCTCTAATCTCCTATGGAGTTAATTTCTTTCAGTTTATATTTCATGTCCCTTATTGAATTTGGAATAAAAGAAGAACTGAAAGGCGTTCATTTCCTAAGATGGACATTTTCAGAAAAGCTTCCAAACAGGAAATTAAAAATCATCTTAAAAAAAAAATTTGATCCCAATTTGTGTGTGTGTGGATATGTGTGTAAACACATATATAGTACGTATATATGAACACATATATACACACATATGTTTATAGTTGTATATATGCATTCACACACGTGTGTGTGTGTGTGTATGTGTGTGTGTGCATTGGGGGTAGGGAATTACTTTTTGGTGTTTCTGTAAAACTGCAACATCAGTATGATTGTGGACCACAAACTGATTTGCCAGAACTCCAGAAACTGTAACTACCCTATAATATAAAAACAGATCCTTAGAAAGAGGCTTTTTCTTGCTCCTACAGTTGTGACCTCATGAGTTTGGACTTTCCTTCATTCAGCAGATTGGGTTTTAAATTACCCACTCTCCCTTTAGATTAGCAGGGCATTGTGATGCGATTGTCTCCTTTGTTTCAGAAAGAATCTTGTTCTCACTGGTGATGTGAGTCTGGGTAAGGGACCTACACAGACATGAGATGAGATCTGAAAATAAGGAAAGAGATCAAGAGTGGATAATGGGGGGAGAAGGCTGAGGATGTTGACAGTACCCTAGACAGGTATCTGTTCTCATAGCTTGCACCCAGTTCATGTCTGTGTGCCCTCAGAATCCCCATACCTTCCCCCCAGCCCCTATCCTTGCTTTAAGAATAGTGATAACAAAGGGCCATATGCTGCACTAGGAATCAGGAAATCATGAATTTGTATCATACACTTAGAGAAATTCAAAGAGGATGATAACTCATAACTCAGGATGGAAACTATCTCTGTCAGAAAGTGATTTTATGTAGACAGCTTGATATAGTTGCAAAAGCAGTGAATTTAAAATAGGAAGATGAGCTTCAAGACCTGACTCTGCCACTTAGGAGTTTTTTAAGCAATCACTAAACATCTCTGTGACTCAGTTTCCTCATCTGTAATATTTATGCTAACTACTTCACAGGATAGTTGTGTGGATCAAATGAGATAATAGAGGGGAAAGTACTTCTGTGGCTATAAAGCACAATATATAAAGACTTATGTACAAGCTATTATTATAAAAAGATCTCCAGTTCCCCTAGATTTAATTTGTCTGTTTTTCTGTGTTTGGGGCTAGCCTCCCTCATCCCTACCCCATTCTTGGTGGAGATGGAGAGCAGCATTCCTGAAGTCAACAGTTTGACGCTTCTAGGAAAGACAAGAAGCAAAACAAGTCAATAAGGCAGAGTCTGCTCTTTCCTTACCATCTGTGTCTGTTGTGTATGAAAACACTTTTTCAGGTCTTATTATATTGTAAAAAAGTTCATGGATCTTATAAAACAAAGCTCTAATCCTTTCCCACTCCCACCCCTACCACCCAGTGTCCAATCCTAGGTCCTGTGAGATCCCACAGCAGGTTATAGTGGAAAGAGAACTGGACTCAGTGCCTTGAAAGCCTTGCTTCAAATCTCATTTCTGATACTCACTAGCTGTATGATGTCTGGCCAGCTATTTAACCTTTCTGAGCCAATTTCTTCATCTGCAAAATGGGGTTACCTCACCACATTGAGGTAAATACTTTATAAACCTTAAAATACTGTAGAAAAGTGAGTTTTATCAATTGTTGGTCTTCTAAGCTCTTTTCAAAGTACTGATTTCACCAGGAATGTATCACTAAATCCCATATGTTCTGCATATGTTTTTTTGTCTTAAGAAAATTTGAATAATTCTTATTATAGGTTAAATTATTTCACTCATGAGATAAGCCAGGCTTACCCAGTAATCCATCTCTCAAGATATTTTACTTATTTCACCTTCAAATAGAGAGAGAGGGAAAAAAAGGACATTACAGCTAAAGGAAACTACAAGCACTGGGCTTTGTAGTTGTGAGAAATATCTGCTTAATATAATTCATGGACCTTTCAGGTTTGCTCTTCTGACCTGTTTCAGTTTTAGCTAATCTTTTATTGGCACATAGTGGGAAGGTTACATGACCCACCCCCTGCCCCCCCAAAAGAAACCAAACTAATGTTACATAAAGTGTGATTTTAAAGTAATGAGATTACCACTTATATTTAATCAAACATCTCAGAATTCATGTCTGAATGCATTTTGTCCCCTTCAAATCCATCAACTTGGAAGATTTTCTACATTTTTAATGATGTTGAAAACATCACTGTTCAAGACATTTCTTTCTAACTCCTCCTTTGGACACATTCTTTTAAACACATTCTTTGAGATACATTCTTTTGAATCTTCCCAGTGATAGCAAACTCCTTTGAAAACGGTTTTGATTTTTGGAAACAAGCTGAAATTTGTTTGGAGTCAAGTGTCAAGCTTGCTGAATACCATGGGTGATCAAGCTGAGATATGTGGTTTGGAAGGCAAAAAATGAAATGTGACTGTGAAATGAGACTCATTGTCATGTATGGCTCATAAAGTGCATCTGAAGGCAATTGAATTCCCAAGTAGGAGTTCTTAAAATACCTTGAGCTATATCAGCATAGAGTTACAGAATTTTCTAGTTGAAACTGAGTGTTGGAGATTTTCTTTATCCATAGAATATTAGTTTCAGATCCAGATCAAAGGTCATTTCTTTCATGAAACCTCCCCTCAGCTTAAAATGATCTTTCTCTCCTAATATTCTTGCCTTTAATTTCTATTTATATTCAGTTTTGTATTATTGTATTTTTCTAATCTTTTTAGCTCAGGGCTTGACACATAGTGCATAAATACTTTTATCTTTTTATCTAGTTAGTGGTGAGTTTTCTATCTCTCTCCATGTTTAGCACATGCATCAATTTGTTAAAAGCTTATCCTTTCATTAATGTGGACTGAGATCTCACCTTATCTATAACATAGTCTTAGAGAGTTGTTTGAGGCCCAACGAGCTGTCCAAGGTAACACAGATGTTGAATGACAGATTTGAACTTATCTTTCTGACTCCAAATCTAGCACTTTCTCCGCTAAGCCAACATGCCTAGACCTAACATTTAGTAGATCCTTAGTAAATATTTATTAAAAGAATGAATGGATGAGCCTGCCTTAGAAGTTTTGTAGTTCAACCTCCTGAATTTATTGATGAAGAAATGGAAGCCTGCCATCATTGGAATAAAGGCAGAGTGGACTGTTTTTGAGGCCAAATCTCAGGTCTCTTTAAAATCTCATGACTTCATAGTCACCCTGTGTGCATGTACTGGGAGTAGTGAGAAGTGGCCTCTCCTAGCCAAATCAATGATGTTGGAGGAGATGAGGAGGCAGATGGTTGAGGAGGATGACAAGACTCAGAGTCTTGAACCCACCAGGGTTCAACACAGAAGAATAAACAGAATAATGAAGAGTACCCGAGGGCAGATTTTCCATCATCAGAACACACAGCAGCTCCTTAGGTCTTCGCATCTCAGTCTTTATCCAACCCCCAGATGACATTTCCTGAACCCTGACCCTCAACTTGCAAATTCCTTTCCTTATCTACTTTGTGTCTCTTAATCACTTTCCTCTTGAAATTATGTTATTGATCATTCGTTCATGTGTAACATTCCTGTGGCTAAACCCTAGGCCATTACAATATGTTAATTATTCCTGAATTTCCTCCTAGTATGCTTTGTTCCCTACAAGAAATTAACATATTATTGCTGTTAAGTGAATGGTCTGGGGTGGTCATCAGCATCTTGAGCTCTGAGTGTCACCAGCAGAGTTCTTGAGTCCATGCCACTGGTAGATCCAAGGCATTATCAAGAAGAGAAAATTAAAAATAGAAAAAATGAAGGAAGGAAGGAAAACAGAGTGTGAAAGAAGGAAGAAATTGAGTGGTCAAAGGAAGAAGAAAGGGATAAGATAGAGAAAAGAAAGGTTCATACATGGAGGAAGGCAGACAGCCACCAGCAGTAACCTCCAGGGCCACCCCATTGTATTTGTGAAATAGGTGTCTTTTCCCTGTGCTAGTCCACCCCTGGAAAGATTAGCCTACTGCAAAGGAGAGTATCTTCTTTCTTTAGAAAATGAACCTCCAGGTAAAATGATTCCCATAAAGCCCTCCTTGAAAAGTCTTTCTAGAGATTAAGAACTCCATTTAGAAATGCATTTCTTATATTTAACTATTTTTTCTTATTTGGGCTGAATTGCCTTACCTAGACACTAGCTATTCATAGTTGTTTCTCTCCTCTCTCTCTGCCCCTTTCCCTCATCTTGTACTTAAGTGAAAAATCTAATTTTTCTTCATTTTTTGGAGAAAAATATGTGAAATGGTGATTCCAGCAATGACAAGTCATCTGTTAAAATGAAGTTAACCAGAATCAGAGAATCTGGCATTTGAAGGGTGCCATACTATTACCCAGTCAATGGGCCAACACAGACTAGTGATCAAGACAATCCCTGGAGCTAGGGAGGAACATTTGGTTTCAAGGGAAGAATGACAAAGTATGAATTGTAATCTAAGCATAAAACCCCAAAGGCTTGGCCAGGTCAATATCAAGGTTCTTTTGAAATACCAAAACCCAAGGATTTGTAATGGAAATAGGAAAACAGTTGCAGTAGCAAAGAATTCAGACAGAGAGATTAATACCAGATCAGGGAGCAAGATATGGAGAATGTCAGTGAATCTCACCCTTTGACTCAATCTGTTTGCCCAGACATTCATTCTTTTATGATGGCTGTTTACATTCACAAAACCATAGTTCAGATTTAAAAGGGAACTCAGGCACTGTTTAGTCTAACCTGTATCTGAACAAAAATTCCCACCAAAGCATAATTGACAGGTGGCTATCATGTCCTCAAATCTTTCCTTGAAGAGAACCATTGAGAAATCCCACCACTTCTGAAGGCATATTTCATTTTTGGATAGCTCCAGTTTTGAAGAATTCTTTTTCTTATAATTCAAGCCTAGATCTTCTACTAAATTGTTCCTATTTATCCCCTCTGAAGTAAAGCAAAGCAAGACAAATTCCTCTCCTATACAAATGCATTTTTGATATTTTTAAGATAGCTATCTCCTCTACTAAATCGGCTCTTCTCTGAAAGAATCATACCTGATTCTGTAGCTATGGTCATCAATCCTTTTACCTTCTCTCCCCACAGAGCTGTAACCAGAAATCAGATACCCAGACAAATTTGATAGCTTCCCTCTCTATTTTTAGGACAGCACTCATCCCTTCTGAGGCAACTCTACCTTTGTCCCTTGGGCCGTGAAGTACGCTTACTTTTCATATAGAAAATCATGTGAGGGACCATACCATTATCACAACTCCTGGCTGCCCAGAAGTTGCTCCTCTTCCCAAGGCCATATTTGTTTCTCCAGCAAATCCTGTATCTTCCTTTTTTTTTTAATTTTCAGGATTAACTCATCTTGAAATCTGAAGTCTTTCCCTGCCCCCTTCCTCTCCTTTTAATTGTAAACTGCTGCATGTAGGAAATACCTCCTCCCACTTCCTAATATGTCAGCACCCTGAATCAAAGCTCCCTTTGACTGAATCCCACCTTCACAGAACAAATCCCTTTAATAAAGGTTTTTTTCTGTAAAAATTGGACTTTGTCAAAAGGCCTCATTCAAGGACCTAGAAGGCCACATGTGACCTCAAGGCCGCAGGTTTCCCGCACCTACTCTAGTCGCTCTGACCTAGTTATGATTCTGGTGCCTACCGTTCTTTGAATTTACTCTAGTTTGTCAATATCTAGTTTGGAAAATGGTTGTCTCACCACTGTTTTATTGCTTGGATAATTTCTAGAAGCCTCTTGTACTTATCAATTGAAATCCTAATAAGTGCACATAATATTAGCTACATGCATCATTCAGTTCAATAAACTATTGAACTCAGGGGGTGTGAGAAAGGAGACCATATGGTCTCCAAGGGCTTCTCCCAGCTCCCAGAGTGAATGCATGTCTTGCATTCATGAATAGGGAAGATCTCCCCCAAGAGGCCCCATCTGCTATTAGAGACAGGGTTCCCACAGAGTCAGGCATCTTGGTGAGACATCGCCTTAGCATTATCAATTATTGTTGTTATTTTTCCTTGTTTTCAAAGAGGACCAGTGCCATCCCAGGCTGAGGTCTTGAATTACAAAGCCTATCTCACTTTCTGCTGTGGCCTTCTCTACCAAATAGCCCCCCTTGATAGGTAAGAGGAAGAAAAGAGAGAAGCAGGCAAATATGTATTAAGTATTAGGAACTATGCCAGGAGCTTTACGAATATCATCTTATTTGTTCCTCAGAAACTATGATTATCCCTATTTTACAGTTGAGCCAACTGAGGCAGACATAGGTGCAGTGACTTGTCCAGGGTTACCCAGCTGATAAATGACTGTGGCTGAATTTGAACTCAGGTGTTCTTGAATCCAAGCCCAATGTTCAATCCACCACATCACTTTGCTGCCATACAAGAATCCCCTGGATTATTTAGTTCATTAGTAACATTTTATTGCTCACTGGATTTACAGTCATAAGGACCTGCCTCAGACACTTCACGGTTCTGTGATCCTGAGTCATTTAATCTTTCTGTGCCTCAGTTGCCTCATCTGCAGAATGAAGATGTTGAACTCTGTGATCTATAAGGCCCTTTCTGGTTCTAAATATAGAGCCTCTGTTTCTGTGTCCCTAACTGCTCCTTAAGAAGAGGGAGTGAGATCCAAGTAAGAATCTCACTCAACCCAGAAAAAATTAGTCTAATCCTTCTGGGGAAAAATGGATATTCAACGAAATAGAGGACTTACAAGCATTCTCGATGAAAAGACCAGAGCTGAATACAACATTTGACTTTCAAATACAAAAATCAAGAGAAGCATGAAAAGTTAAACAGGAAAGAGAAACCATAAGGGACTTACTAAAGTTGAACTGTTTACATTCCTATATGGGAAGACGATATTTGTAACTCATGAGAACTTTCTGCGTTGGAGTATTTGGAGAGAATACACACACACACACACACACACACACACACACACACACACGTGTGGGTGTTTGTCCTTCATTGCCAAAGAAGACCATGCCATCAGAGAAATGATGACATGACTTGCACTTGACTTTGTTTTGAGTGAGGGAGGGCTGTGCAGGTCACCAACCTCACTTCTCCTCCAGAGTCATCTGAATCCAGTGACCGGATATTCCTCAGGATGACTGGAGATGACCCAGGATGCAGTGGGAGGCTTGGGCCCTTTAGGCCAAGGTCTTTGCCGACACTCACGTAGGGTGAGGCAACGCCCATTCACTGAATAGGCCTGTTTAAGAAGTAGCCAGGGCATGGCCCCTTTAAAGAGGTCAAGAAAAAGAAAGACATCAGGCTGTGTCACCAGCAACAGTTACTATTGATAATCACTCTAAAACTAGGAGGGTCCAGAGGAGCCCTTAGGCAGGGGCCCATTGGAGTCCCAGTTTCAGAGTGCAGTAGGTTAACATTTTAGGACAGGAAAGGACCAGACAGGAGCCAGTAAAACCCAAGTCAACTGGGCATCTTTTGGCCATTCAAATTTACCTTTCTTTGGAAAGGAGAAGGAAGGGGAGGGGGAGGCAGACAGGACAGGAGGAATACCCTGCTGTATACATATACATATATACATGCATACATACATACATACATATACATGCTTACATATAGACGTATAGACAAAGGGCATGAGGTGAGTTGAATATGAAAGGATATCTAAAAAATAAAATTAAGGGATGAGAGAGGAATGTACTGGGGGAAGGAGAAAGGGAAAGATAGAATGGGGTAAATTATCTCACATAAAAGAGGCAAGAGAAAGCTTTTACAATGGAGGGGGAAAGGAGGAGGTGAAAGGGAATGAGTGAACCTTACTCTCATCGGATTTGACTTAAGGAGGGAATAACATACACCAAATTGGGTATGAAAATTTATCTTACTCTACAGGAAAGTAGGGGGGAAAGGGATAAGGTAGGGGTGATAGAAGGGAGGGCAAATGGGAAGCAGGGAAAATCTGGAGCAAACACTTTTGAGGAGGGATAGGATCAAAGAAGAATATAGAAGAAATGGGAGCCAGGATAGGATGGAGGGAAATATAGTTACTCTTTTACAGCATGACTATTATGGAAGTGTTTTGCATGACTGTGCATGTGCAACCTATATCCAATTGCCTTCTCAATGGGCTTAAGTGGGGAGGGAGAAAGGGAGAGAATTTGAAACTCTAAAGTTTTAAAACTGAATGTTAAAAATTGGTTTTACATGAAACTGGGTAATAAGACATACAAGCAATGGGGTATAGAAATCTATCTTGCCCTACAAGAAAATAGAAGTGAAGGGGATAAGAAAAGGGGAGCTGTGTGATGGAAGGGAGGCCAGACTGAGGAAAGGGGTAATGAGAATACATGCCATCTTGGGGTTGAGGGAGGAGAGAGATGGGGAGAAAATTTGGAACTCAGAAGCTTATGGAAGTGAATGTTGAAAACTAAAAATAAATTACTGAATAGAAAAAAATAAAAATAAAAAAACAAAATACATCAATAAAATACATTTGAAAATTAAAAAAAAGAATTTCACTCTTCTCTTGAACTTTACAGCTGTCCTGGCTTTATCTTCATTATACATTTTAATTGGAGACAAATATATGGAATATACAAGCACGCTTTACTTTTCATTTCTAATTAGTTGTATCTTGATGATCATGAAGCCTTCAATAATTACTAATAAGCACTCATCCTGGTCTTTGTAAAATGGGATAAAATTTGTTGATTAGCATAATTGTGCCCCTGACCATCAGAGAGAGCTCCCTATTATCCTTCCCTGAAACATCCAAATGAAACATGGAACCCAATGATGACTATGCCTTCTTTGCATCTCCTTATCTCCCTCAGTATCCTCAGCTTAATGTAGCCTTGAACAACTTGGTAACTGATGAGATATAAGGATTGAGACATATGGAAAAATCAAGGATCAAGAATCACTCCAAGATTTCAATTCTGTGTGAATGTGTGCCATCTCTATAAATAGATAATTGGGGTAGGGAAATAATGTCAGTTTTAGAGAGAATGACAACAAGTTCAATTGGGATTTGTTGAGTTTGGGATACTGTACTGGAAGGAATATGCAGCTGGTGATATCCAACAGGTAATTGATGATGCAGTACTGGAACCTGGGGGAAAGATTGGGTTGTGTATCATCTCAGTAGATGTGGTTATTGATCCCATGAGAGTGAAACTCACCAAAGGAGAAAGTATAATCAGGAAAAAGGCCAACCCACATTTGGGGACACTCACATTTGAAGATGAACCAGTGAAAGAGGAATATTGGACTTGTGTGGTAGGCAGGGATCCAGGAGAGATCACAATCACAGAGTCCAATAGCAGGGTGGGGACAGCTGAACTGTGCTATAGAAATGACGAAGGAGCTATGAAGTGAGAAAAAAATTGGGTTTACATTTTTTAAAGCCTTGGTAACCTTGGAAAGGATCAATAATAGTAAAATGGAAGAGTCAGAAACTGAATTACTAGGATTCGAAGAATTAATGATGAGGAAATCAATAAGGGTAGATGACTTGGTCTAAAATTGAATACATGAGTGTCAAGGAGTGGTGTGAGCTAGAAGAGCTGAAGCTACTTGTTTCCAAGGTAAAAGGGTTTGGCAGCCTCTTGACTATGTTACCATGAAGCAGATGATCACAGACCAAACTCTTCCAAAATCAAGGGCATTTGGAAAAGAAGGCAACCTTGATAGAATCAGGCTGAGAAGTAAATTTAGAGGGCACTTCAGTGATCTTCCCATGTTCTGGGTCACAACGCAACATAAATTGCATATTAATGTTCTGAAACAGAAAATTGCATTCTATATAATAGCTAAACTTCATGGGGCATAGTGTTATACTTTAATAGGATGTATTCTTCTTGGACATGGTAATATTTAAATGATTTAACATTTCCTTTATGTATAGTTTGAGGTTCACCATTCTGCATGAGTGTGCATAGGGGTGAGAGGTGAGAAGTTTTTTTCTGATATCATTCCTCTGGGCTAGTTTGCAATAACTTTATATCAAGACAGATTCCTCCCTGGAAAAGAAAATTCTAAAAGTGAATGATCTTTGTTATCAAAATACTGATAAAATTCTTTTGAGTTTCATAACCCAAGATTTTGAATTGTTATTTCTATAGATTCAATCTGCGTGCCAGGCTTTGATCCCAGCCTCAACATGATGACTGGAATCACTCCAATTAACCCAATGATACCAGGCATGGGGTTAGTACCACCACCACCACCCACGGACATATCCGTCGTCAAAGAAATAATTCATTGTAAAAGTTGTACACTCTTTCCTCCAAACCCAAGTAAGTGATATTAGTGAAGAAGTATTTGCTAATGGCTTCCAAATTTTTTAAAATAAATTTAAAAATAGTTTTGTGTATGTTTCCAGGTAGTGACATATGTATCCTCCTTTTGAGCTTTATATAACATAGCTACAAGCTCATGGAGATCCTGAGTCTCCATATTAGAAGAAACATATGGTATGGAATAGCTTTCAAAGTCAAGGAGCTGACCTCATACAGCAGTGTTGCTGATACAGCAGTATTTGGAGATAGGCAGCCAGAGTTAAAAATCTTTTCAGTCAAGCTAGACTGTAGCATTGACTACAGAACAATGTGTAAACAATGTGAGCCCTTCCATACATCTTCACAAGTAGACGGGAGAACTCCAAAATGTATTTTGCTAGATGGAAAAAAAGAATTAATTCAACAGCAGTTTCTTAGTCCTCATCAGTGGACATTTCTGGCCTAAACTGTATTTAGTTGAAAGCAACAAATATTAGATGAGTCAAATGGGTCAGAATATTTTAGAATATAACTTCAGATACCATGTTTATGAACTTTAATAGTGTTTTTTGGCTTGGACAATTTTTTTATTCCTATTAATCAGTGTTGGCTTTTTTTTTAAAAAACTGGTCTTTTCGGAAGATTGCTTCAGTAATCTGCATATAAACTAGGTAAAATGTTATGACAGTATGCACTTTATCTTTTCTACAGCTTCCCCCAAATTTAATAGTTTGCTCATTTAAATGTAAGTAATAAAAAAAGTGGTTTCTTCAGGCTCTGGTGTTTCACGGCCAAGTAAGTGCTCTCTGAGCTGTTAGGGTATGTTTCCTGTGTTCTGGTTTTCTGTTCTATTATCTGGCGACCAGACAAGGTAGATAACCAGCAGAGGTTTTTCATCAGGCTTTGTACTTCTCTGCTTCCCCCTCCCCATTTCTCGGGGCTTCTGTAGTATGAAAGAGAGATGAAATCATGCTAACATTGGCTTTATCTTTGCTCACGGACAAGTGTGGCCATTCTACAAGTAAGAATGACCATAGACAGTCAAGAGTCGGGAGGAAGGGAGAGGAGCTTGAAAAAGATATAATCCCAGATAAACATAAATGGGCATCCAACTATGAAATCTCTCTTTTTAAGAAGTACTAGCGGGGCCTAGCTTTTTGCCCACTGAAACTACCAAAGGAAATGTAAGTAAATGCCAATATCTTTGTGTTTTGTTGTGATTAGATCTTCCACCACCTTCCACAAGAGAGAGACCTCCTGGGTGCAAGACCGTGTTTGTGGGAGGATTACCTGAAAATGCTACTGAGGAAATTATTCAAGAAGTCTTTGAGCAGTGTGGCGATATCACAGCCATTCGGAAAAGCAAGAAGAATTTCTGTCATATTCGTTTTGCAGAGGAGTTCATGGTTGATAAAGCCATTTACCTGTCTGGTACTCTGCATTCTATATATGGTTTGGGGGAGGGTCAGTGGGGGGCATGTCCTTGGTTGTGTTCATATGTGCTGACTCCCTTGGTTCTATAGCACCAAAAATAACATTTGGGAACTGGAAAAGAGAAAAGGGAAGGTGGAGGGGGGCCCTTCCATTTGGTCTTGTTTGCCAAAAAAGCACTATGTGAAAGCTATGAATTTATCCCCACTCCTCCAGAAATATGCCACCATGTTGTAATAATACCTCCATCTTATTCTTCCTCATTTCTGCTTCTTATTTGTCTAATGGGTCATAGGTGGAAAGCATTTTGATGTATTCTGATTCTTATTGCTGTTATTAGATGGGGTTCTCTGGGGAGCAAAGTACTTTTACTATAAATAACTCCCCTTTTAAGAAGTAATTCACTTTTTAGGATGCCAGGATACCAAAATTAGAGTAATTTAATCTTAGAAAATAGTTCATGAACTTTAGGATCAAACCTAATATTATGGGGAGGAGTCTTGTGTTGTGCATAGAATACTGGATTTGAGATCAGGAAGACCCAAGTTCAAATCCCACCTCAGACATTCACTAACTGGGTGACCCAGTACCAGTCACTTAACTGAAGATAATAAATAGCACCTACTTCCCAGAGTTGTTGTGAATATCAAATGATATAATATTTGTAAAGTGCTTTGCAAACCTTTAAGTACTGCATAGAAGACTTGACTACATACAATTGTTTGGACCCTGGGCAAGTTCTTTAATGTCCTTGGTTCTCTGTTTCTGTATCCGTTTAATAAGGACTTTGGAATATAAGATCTTTAAATTCATTGCTAGTTTTGAAGTTCTAATCTGCTTGTAATTTGATTGGGCAGGTCTATTCATCTCTGGCTTTTTGGTATCAATTTTTGCAGACTTGATGATTTTGAAATAAGATCTCATGTAGTCCTCATTGTAATGAGGTATAGGGGCTGTGTATGAGGAGGTTGGCAACAAAATGGTTCTGGTGATGACTTCAAAATATCACAATTTTTGAAATGCATATTGCTGCCACCCCTTTCTACTTATCCCTCTTTCTTTTTGTACTCTAAAAATTTTCAACTTGTTTCTCTTTTCTTTCGATTTATCCACTCTGCCCTTATACACACATACTTCTCCTTGTTCTTCTGTTTTCCCCCCTTCCCAATTTCCTATCTCTTCCTTCCTCCACCTCATTCCTTTCTTTCCCCCTCATAGGCTAAGGAAAAACAATATAATACTTTCTCTAGGCAGCTCCCCTCCCTAACTCATCAAAACCGAAGGTGAGTCAATTGAGTTGAAGTTAATGAGGAAAGAGGGGAAAGCCAGCCGAGAAGCAACATCTAAACATCATTGCCAAATTTCAGCTAATTTCTGCAGGCAGCCCCTAACGGCCGTGAAATTCCATTGCCTTGAGTTGATTCCAACACTGCAGAGACTTTCCTATGCTAAATAAAGACATAAAACAAGTCTGAGGCATACTTATTCCAATCAGTCCCTAAAAGGGGGGAAAAAGAATCTGGAGGCATTCTAAATTGTGGTGGAGAACACTGTGCCTTGGACATAGAAGGTAATTAATCAAGATCTATTGAATTTTAAAACACAAATAACCTCTGTCATTCACTTGCTATGGTTATATGGAGGTTTAAATGAGAACATTTTAAAGTATGAGGTCCTGTTGACTGGCAGGTCAGTGAAGCTTTTCATACACATTCTTTAATTTCACAAAGATTTGGGCAGCCTGA
The DNA here is from genome assembly GCF_028372415.1 of Notamacropus eugenii. Lineage (NCBI taxonomy): Eukaryota > Metazoa > Chordata > Mammalia > Diprotodontia > Macropodidae > Notamacropus > Notamacropus eugenii. The sequence continues at coordinate 293,531,431 of NC_092877.1, read as the reverse complement.
CTTGTGTAAAGAAATCGCTGCTCCACCGCCAGCAAACCATGTGACCTTGGGCACATTGTTTAACTTCTGTGGGCCTCAATTGGCTCTTCTGTAAAATGCAGGAGTTTGACTAATTGATTTCAAAGGCCCCTTTCCATATCCCAATTTTGAATCAGTTAGAAAACCAAAAAGCACAAATGAAGACAACTCAGTGCCAGATTTAGGTACCTGGCAGAGATTTCCTTCCCACCTCCATCCTGGGTATTTCTCATTTCTGAGAAGACCCACCTCAATTGCTACCCAACTCCCAATCGGCTGAGTATGGTGCCCATTTTCTTTCTGATTTGCCATCTTCTAAAGAGGGCGTGGGCAAAGTCATAATGCCTGCAGAGTTCAGCCTTTGTGACTAGATCAAGAGGGTTGTCAGGCCCCTTGCTCAGCTGGAGTTAAAGAAGCCTTGGAGGGATCGAAAAGGCAAGTTGGGGAGACAGGGAGGAAAAGGTGGTAAAGTATTCATGGGAAGTTCTACAAGCCTGAGGACAAGTGGAATGCCACGCTAAGTTTGGGAGCATTTCATATCTGAAGGCCAAGCTAATTTTAGGCTCAACATCAACAAGGGCCCTTGAAGTCTTCTAGTGACGTTTGGGTGAAGGGGAGAGCCATACTTTTTGAACCAGAGACATTTGCAAAACAATCTTCTGAACATGGGCACAGGGGAAGTTTTTTGGCTAGTAATCTAGATTGGACAGCTGGACTGCTCTTAGGGATTCTGGACTGTGCTCAGCTGCTAAGTGTGGTGTGGGAGGTGATTTAAATGGCTGACATTCTTCCTAATTGCTTTGCTTTTTTTTAAGACTCAGTTATCTACAGCAGAGAGAAACATTTTGCTCTAGTGTTACATTTTGCATTTTTGTTAACCAGATGGGAGAATCACTTTTTTTGTAATGTTACTTTTTTTCTTTCTCTCTCTCTTCCCTTTTCTTAGGCAGCAGTTGACATTGAGGGAAGAAAGAGGTTGAATTTTGTGGGAGAATTCAGTGTGTGATCTGCGTGTTGTTTAAGACTTTTGTAATTCTGGAAAGGTGTGAAATACCCTATTTGGGACTATGATTCTTACTTGAGATTTCCACCTGTGTTTGAACCCCAAAATACTTATTCAGTGTTTTGAAAAGTGTTCTGTGATGTCTCAATGTCTGGACTGAGTAGACTCCCCCTTTTTAAAGTAGGGCTTATTTGCAGCCCCATCCAAACTCCCCTTCACCCTGCCCCAAAATAATAAGAACGCTTCTCTATCACTTCACTGGTGGGCCCTAGTTGACCTGATTCAGTGGGTTCCTCAGTTTATGTTTTGAATAAGTCCAGGGATCCCAAAATCGAGTTTCCCATCTGCATTTGAAATGAGACTGCCTGACTGATTTCAGGCTTATTTGTGTTGATTTCTAAGATCAGGTTCCTGCTCTAATCCTTGTAAGTTGGGTAGCTCACAGTAAATCCTCTAAAGATTTCCAGGTCCATTTCTGGTCTTGCTCCACTCTGCAGAGCTGATCTAAGCACGGAACTCCTGTGGACTTCAAAGGTTGCAGGAGCTATTTATACTGAGTTTCATGCCAGATGATCCATTGTGGGGCCTTTTAGGAAAGCTTTTTGTTAAGCCTCCTGGTTGAAGGTAAAATATTTTTTTCAAGAACACCCCCGAGGATAAGTGGAAATAAAGCAACATTGCCTGAGAGCATTTGTAATTGTGGCTTTTGGAACTGCAGAGAGATAATTGAAGCAGAAGCAACACATGTTCTAGGGCAGTGAAGTTGTGGCTCAGGGGTCCAGGCACTATGGAATTTGTCATGGTAGATGGTTAAAAATAGAATAGGCAGTGGTTTAGGTAAACTTCTCCTTGGAAGCAAGAGGCAGCTCTACATGACCTCTGAAAATTCTTTCTGCCTGTGATGCTATTACCAACTCTGCAAGGTGCTCAGCTTGAAAATGCCTTGGTCTCACCTTCTAGAAGTGGGGAGTGTGATAATGGTTCCCCACCCATGTAGCAATGCTATATGGAGGAAATAAGCAATATGCCTGTCGTGTTTTAAGGGCCTCAGAAATAAGATTCTTTCTAATCCGTAGAGAATATTGTTTGTTGTCTAACATGTTTGTTCATTGGTTCTAGGTTACCGCATGAGATTAGGTTCCAGCACTGACAAGAAGGACTCTGGTCGCCTTCATGTGGATTTTGCTCAGGCCAGGGATGACTTTTATGAATGGGAATGTAAACAGAGGATGCTGGCCAGGGAAGAGAGGCACAGACGCAAATTGGAAGAAGACAGGCTTCGTCCGCCCTCCCCTCCGGCAATAATGCATTATTCTGAACATGAAGCCACATTATTGGCTGAAAAGCTAAAAGGTATTGACTGGCTTATTCTTTCTTCTCCTTTCTTCTTTCCCAATTGATGCCACCCAGACATGAGCCCAGTCCTGTCTTGACTCTCTGCTTTTATTCCATGCTGAGGAAGGAAGATGAGAAATTATATTTCTAACACTAGCAAATCCTATGGTTTTTGCCATCTTGATTAGCTGCAAGCATTTTCCAGACAAGAAGCACAGAGAAGAAGCAATGGTGTGCAAAGGAACCACCCCCTCTGCCATCACCACTCTGAGGGAAGCCTTACTCAGTATTCCTAGAACTCTGACCCAAATTCTTCATGAAAGTGTATGCTCAATGGGAGTTCAGTTTAGATGAGGAGGAAGCCAGGCCCATGGTGCTTAATGGCTCAGTAGAACGTTGCTATTATTTTTCCTGTTAAGCATCTCACTCATCAAGATCCAGCCCACTCCAGTGGGTCAGGTCACAGTGTTCCTGCAATTATTATAAAATTCTTCCTACTTGACGATGATTCAACAGCAAGTACTTATGGTACTAAATTCCATGCTGGGTGCTGTGGAGGAGCATGAAAGAAATGTAAAACATAGTCTAGTCCCTGCCCTCCAGAGTCTGGTGGAACAGATAGAACTAATACAAGAAATATAAAACAATACAGGCCTACAGCAGGATAAATTGAGAGGATGATCTGTGGTACTGACAGTAAGTATACAAGGAGTCTAGGAAAGAGCAGTTAGAAAAGTGATGGACAGTCTCACAGACAACAGGTTTAGCTGAACCTTGAAGGATAATGAGGATTTGAAGGGAAAAAGAAGAAAGGGAGAGGATTGGGAGAGCAAAGGGATGCCAGGAAGTATTAGTGTGGAGATAGGGGAAAGAGACCTAGATTTTAAGTCAAAAGATCAAGGTTCAGATGCAAGCTCTGCTTATTTATTCTATGACCTTGAGCAAGCTATGTCATAGGTATGGGCTTTGGTTTCCTGACCTATAAAGTGAGGAAGCTGGATAAAGCAATCTTTAATTTTCTATCCTAGGAAGCTAGGTGGTTCAGTGGCTAGAGCACTAGTCCTAGAGTTAGGAAGACCAGAGTTCAAATCCGGCCTCAGATATTTTATTAGATGTGTGACTCTGGAGAAGTTACTTCATTTCTGTTTCCCTCAGTTTCCTCAACTATAAGATAGGGGTAATAACATCACCTGCCTCTCAGAGTTACAATGAAAATCCAATGAGATATTTGTGAATTATTTGGCACAGTAACTGGTACGTATAGGTGCTTTATCGATGCATATTCTCTTCCTTGCCTTCTAGCTATAAATTTATGATCTTCCCATATTTGCATTTCTAACTCAGAAACCCAAAATGGGAAACTGCCTTTGGCTAGAGAGGATGGGGGTTGAGCCAAGGCTCAATCTTGTGCAAAACGGTGTGTGAATCCATGAATCTTAGGAGGAAAGAATGCAATGTGGAAACAAGGCACTTCTTAATTGCCAAGGAAAACTGTCTTTAACTCTGAGTGATGGTTCTTTATTATTTGGAAACCTGAGAAATTAACAGCACTAATCATTTGTCCTAAGTAGATCCTCTGATGAGGAGATTTCAGACAGTCTCTTGTTCACATGTGGATAACCCATGCACATTATTGCAGATAATATTTTCTGGCTTCATATCCATGTGTTTAGATTCACACTTGAGAAGACCAGTACATATGAGACTTTCCTAGCAAGTATCTGTGTAGATCACTTTAAAAAAATTGTTTTTACATGCAACTAAGAAATAAGACATACAGGCAGTGGGGTATAGAAATCTATCTTGTCCTACAAGAAAATAGAGGGGAAGAGCATGAGAGAAGGGAGAGGTGTGATAGAAGGGAGGACAGATTAGGGGAAGGGGTAATCTGCATGCAAGATCTCTTGTGGTGGGTAGAGGAGGGGAGAGATGGGAAGAAAATTTGGAACTCATAATCTTGTGGAAGAGAATGTTGAAAACTAAAAATAAATTTAAAATAAATTTTAAAAAGAGTTGAAAAATTTTAAATATTTTATTTGCTATAATCAACCCAAATCTGCTTTCTTACCTCCCCCTTTACCTTGATCTCCCCACCTCATTGAGAACACAAGAAAAACAAAACCTATTACAAACGTGTTATCAACACAAACAAATCTCTACATTGGCTATGTCCAAAAAAATATGTATAGATCACTTCTTAAAGAATTACTTAGTTTCAAACATCTTCTCTGTCTTTTTGGGGGGTTGGAGGAGGGAGAGCCGGGCAAAAAGGGCATGTATCCAGATGCCTCCTGTTCAAGGCTGGTGAAAGCTACAGCCATGGACAGCTGTGTTGGGTTCACACTGAAACAACAGGTTACATTCAAAGCATGTAGTTTCCAGGACTCTCTAGAACTCACTGTTCTGGCCTCAGGAACATGGTTCAAATACCAGCTTGAGTTCTTAATTACTTGTCCCCTTGCAAAAGTTACCTAACCTCCCTAAGTCTATTTCTTCAGCTGTGAAATGAGAATTGAAGTCCATGGCTTCTGGGGTCCCCTGATCCTAATAGGGGCCTTTAAGGAGACTGAAAACACAGACATTGGTTATATTAAAGACAGGAAAGAAAAGCACCACTTTTTCATTAGGGAGTCCTTCTGTATGGAGTGGAAGGAATACATGGATGGAACAAATTTATCCCAGTCAGAAATATTTCAGTGTGAGTTTTGTACACTGGGTTTTTTAAAAAGAAAAAAAACCAATGACTCGGTAGCAAACATCGGAAATTTACAGCTTCTGATGCAGTAGTTCACTCGTAATCTACACAACAGACTGTTTGTATTCATGCATGTCCACACCCAGGAGTGACAGCTTGGAAAACCACTTCTCACAACTAGATTCTTTTCATTCTCGGTTTAAGTTGCTGAAAAAAATGTCTTTTTTTCCCATGATCTCCCTCGTTTGGGTATTACATCCAAGCTGAGTGCTTCTTCTGCCCAATGACATTTTGGAAAAAGAGACCCTAAGTTTCCAAGGGAGCAGTTCTTGCTTCATCTTTTTAGGGCTTAACAAATTGGGAACTGAATTTTGGTAACGTAATTTGCAAAGCTTGCCATTACCAAACTATATATTTGTATAGATCAGTATAATTTGCAGAACTCCAAAGCTGTACCTTTGCCAAGTATGATGTGATCCCTTGAGAAGAGAACAGATTGGAAATTTAAATAGATGGAAGATACAGTAGGCTGAACTGACTAGGGATACATCTCAGGCAAGAGTCAGGTAATATCAAGCCTGACAATTTCAGCCCATGTGCCGAGCTTGGAATGAATATAAACAGCAGTTAATTACTTAGGAAATTGGCTGGATCACTGAGAGGAAACCCACCTACCTATCTTTCTTTATAACACTGCAAAACTGGGTGATGAGAGCTGGGGTAAGTGGTTCCCTAAAGATGATTTTAGTGATACGGGGATGGTTAACGTTGTCAAGATTCGAGGTGAAAAGGAGAAACCTAAATAGAATTTGCAGAGTATCTAATTGGATTTGGATTTTTACCCCCTGAAAGGAGGAAGATTTTAAACATAGTTAAAGTGGTTCACTTCTAGCACCAAGCAGCTATAAGAAGCATTTTTTCTTTTTACCACTTTTATATCAGATTTTTTTTTCAAAGCCAACTTTTGTCCATTTTCAATCTGCATTTTCCTGTTGGCATCCATTGTGACCCTGTACCCCTGGCCATAAGTGCTGACCAGTAGCAGATGTAAAAACGCAGTTTTCCAGCGGTGACAGGTGTTAAAGAATTTTCAGCACACAGTGATAGGGTAACCCAATCCAGCGACTTTGCTGACAAAAGCAAACACATTTAGTTTGAGCTTTATTAGATGTATATCTCAGAATCATTCAATCTTCCTTACATTGATACAGATTTTTAAAAATTAATGGGAACCCAGATGATTAAATTGACAATGTTTTAAGACCATTCCATTTAATGAAGACTGACTGCAAAGTAACTGCTTACGGACCTGAAAGTTTACAACATGGCTTTGAGAAAGAGAGATAGAGCTCAGTAATGGCATCATTGCACTTTATTGGAAACAGTGGTACTGGCCAGATGAGATAATGAATTTCTGTGTGTCTAGCACAGAACCTCCAGCCCTGGAGGAAGCCCCTCTTTGGAGCGTGGAAGTAAGAAAGAGATTGATTAGACAGTGAGGAAAGATTACAGTACTAATTCATGGGGGATTTTCTTTAGTAAGAGCATTTATTTCCACCCCCTCCCCCCCTTTCGAAAGCTTCAACTAATCTTTCATTACTTAAAGTGGTGAGTTTCTTTCTGAAACAGGTATAGTTCTAAGAAATCATTAAATTCTAAGCCCGGGGTCTTAAGTTTTCCTGGAAATGCCATTGGGATTACCTGATAGGTTATCTAGACTTCAGGAGGCTGGGTCAGAACCAATCGTAATCCATAGAGAATTGTTCCAATTTGCATCTCATGTGATGCAGTCTGACCCTTCCAAATTCAAGTCAGGAAGAAAATGGTGCGGGTATTTTGCTGAAAATGCTGTCTGTATTTATGTGAAAGTAAACACCCCCAAAGTTCATGCCATTCCCCTGTTCAAGAAGAAGGGAGGGAGACAAGGGAATAATCCTGCTTGAAAGACAGTGCTTCAGGCTATGTTGACTTTCATAGAAGAAGGAGCAGACCATTTTGAATGAAATACATTCATCAGCCCAAGAAGTCTAACTTATGCACAACTCCATTTTCTCATCTTTCAAAGTACAGGAATCACAACTTCTCAAAATTTGAAGAGACCTCAAAGGTCAGAAGATTATGTGATTTAGAGCTAGGAAAGACCTTAGACTAGTCCAGATTCCTACTATATAGATGAATGGACTGAGTCCCAGAAAGGAAAATGGTCAAAGTTACACAGATGTAGTAGATCCGGTATGTGAGCTTACATCTTCCAATTCCAAATCACTGTCCTTTTTCCTATACCACACTGCCCAAAATTCCCAGAGCCAACATTCAGAGGAGGCTAGCTCAAGAAGTATAGAATTAGATTTGAACCCTAAACCTCTGACTTCAAATTTGTCACCTTACCCTAAAGATGCTATAGTGCAGACAGTTCATTCCTAAAGGTGCCGAAATACAGACAGTTCCATAACTGAAGTGAGCTATCATCCTTCTTACATTCAGCTGAGAAAAGAGAAGTTGAGAGCTCAATCTACTCTCTGAATACCCAGTGAAAATTCCCTGAAGTGGTAGCAGCCTTGACCTGGCCATCACCAATATCTCCCCAATATTTTTAGGCCAGCCAGATAGGGAAGTGGCAGTGGTTCTGAGAGCCATCCCTAACCCTGCTCCTAAATTTTAAGTTCACTCCAAAGCTGGAAGGCTGGTACTTAGAAGCCTTTATGTACTTTGCAAGGGATACCTACACACACGTGATTGAAAATAGCTTACATTCACAGAAGTAGAGCTTTCAGGATGAGAAAGCTCTTCCCTCACCTCTGTCCCATAAGGTAGGTTATGTAAGTATTACCTACATAGAGATGAGGAAACTACCACCTCTGAAACTCAGGGAAGTTTGTAATTTTTCCGAAGTTACTTAAAAACTTTCATTGTTGTTCAGTTATTTTCAGCTGTGTTTGACTTCATGACCCCCTTTAGGGTTTCCTTGGCAAAGATACTGTAATGGTTTGCCATTTCCTTCTCCTGCTAATTTTACAGATGAGGAAGCTGAGGCAAATAAGTGACTTGCTCAAGGTCACCCAGCTAATAAGTGTCTGAGACCAAATTTGAACTCAGGAAGATGAGTTGAACGCAGGCTCCTTGCTCTGTGCACTGTGGTGCCACCAGCAGCCCATTTAACTGCTACGTGGCTCCATCAGATTCCACACCACCTGAATGCCCTTTCCAGATCACCAAATACCCACCTTTCTGTTGTCCACCTTCCAAAGGGATTTTTATGATGCCCCAAAGCGCATTTTTATCTTCTGTTTTTTTCCTCAGATAAACAAAGATGCTCCAAACAAACCTTAGCAGCCTTATTTTTCATGCTCAGCTCTAGTCAGGAAGACCTGAGTTTGAATCCTGCTTTATACCCTTAGTAGCTGTGGGACCAGGAGTATGGAGGACACCTTCCCTTTCCCCTTCCCCTTTCTTTTCCCTTAGCCTACTGAAGCTCAGACACCATGGGGTCCCTGCCCCCTGCCTATTCTGGACCCTCCTGGATTCAGAGTGATTATCAGTAGTAACTGTTGCTGTTTCCCTCCCAGCCCAATGTCTTTCTTTTCTTTGCCTCATTAAAGGGGCCAAACTGACTACTCCTTAAACAGACCTATTCAATGAATGGGTGTCATCTCACCCTAAGTGAGTACCTGCATAGACTTTGACCTAAAGGGGCCAAGATCTTCCAGGGCATCCTGGGTCATCTCCAGTCATCCTGATGAATATCTGGTCACTGGATTCAGATGGCTCTGGAGGAGAAGTGAGGCTGGTGACCTGCACAGCCCTCCCTCACTCAAAACAAAGTCAAGTGCAAGTCATGTCATCATTTCTGTGATGGCGTGGTCTTCTTTGGTGATGAAGGACGAACACAACAGGGTGGAGAGATCGCACTGTTAAATTCTCAGTGAGAAGATTAACACCTCAGAAATCATCGGCCTTTACATATTAATTTATTGCTTTGCTGATTGTTCAGATTATAATCAGCGTTAATAATCAGATTAAATTTAAGTGTGTGCACATTTCTCTCTCCTCTCCCCGAGTTTGGTTTTTTTAAATATTTACTAGCACACACCTGTATTGTTCTATGAATAGTGCTTGAGCTCAATAGGAGTCCAATAGAAATTGGGGTACCAGGTACCAGGTACCAGGTACTGTACTCATCAGTTTACAGATATTATCTCATTTGGTCCATGTAGATACCGTTAGATTGTAAATTCCTTGATGGCAGAGACTGTGGTTTGTCTCTTTCTGTATCCCTGGTGCATAGCACAGTGCCTGGAACACAGTAGGCACTTAATAAATGTTGATCCTTATGACACTGTAGATGATTAATAAATGCTTATATTTTTCTCTGTCTCTGTCTCTTTTTCTTTCTCTCTCTCTTTCTCCCTCTCTCTCTCTGTCTCTGTCTCTCTCTGTGTGTCTCTCTGTCTCTATCTCTCTGTCTCTCTCTCTGTCTGTCTCTCTCTCTCTTCTTCCCTCCCTCCCTCCCTCTTATCTTTTCTCCTCTCCCACAAAATGAAGTCATTATCACAGAATCACAGAGCCTGACTGTTGGAGAAGACCTCAGACCTATATAAATGCCAGTTATCGTTTTTAATGTCATCCTATAGTTACCAGGCCTCTACTCTGGTGAGGACTTTGTTTTCATCTAGTCTCACCTAACCCTCCCCCCCAAAGAATCTACAATATGATAATATAACTTTTTGTCATATGATAATATAATATAATAACCATTATAGATTATAGCATTACCCACTGTAACATTCCTGAGAAGTGGTCATCTAGACTGTGCTTGACCTCTTCTGTTTTTTGGCATTTCTCTTTTTTTATTTTTTAAATTATATGTTAATTTGCCCATCCATGACACCCTATACTTAGTTTACATTCTGTTGGCTCAGGCAGTTTCCAAACTAAGTATTGCTGACTACTCTTGAATGGAAATGTGGGGGGAAGGGAAAGAATGGGTGCCTGGATATAGACAAAGAAACTTAAAACTTAAAAAAAAAAAAGCAGGTGGGATAGAGTTGGTGAATGAACTAAAATTGTCTGTGTCTCCTCAGGCAAGAATACATTTATGTAGAATGGTGCCAAGGAATGTAGAAAGGAAGGAAGGGTTTGAAATAACAGAAGCATAGGGCTTAGAGCCAGAAAGGACTTAGAGACAGCATAGCACAACCCTCTTAATTCACAAATAAGAAAACTGAGGCCCAGATCAGGAAAACAATTTGCCTAGGATCAAACATCTAGAAAAAGGCATTTTTTTTATTGAAACTGGGGACTGAAAACCAGATTTTCTGACTTTTAAGTCTAGTGCTCTTTCCACCGTAACAATCTGGTTGTATTGATAAGAGAACCAGCACCTGGGAATAAATTCAACACACACACACACACACACACACACACACACACACACACACACGATCCCATGTATCTCAGGCTATAAGTTACCCTCGTATGACAATATGTTTTCCTACTTAAGTCTACTGCTCATCTTGCCCTGAGTCTACACTTGGCATTGTCTTGCACCTCCCTACACTTATATAATTTTGTGTGCTCTAATGAATTGCATTTCTGTCATGTGCCCCCAGTGGACTGTAAGTTCCAGAAGGGCAGGAATTGTGTCCTACTTAAACTCTGGATCTCTTGTTTCTTCCCCTGTATCTAACACAATACTCTGCTTAACAAACGAACAAATGTAAGCTTTCTGTAAAAACCAAACCAAACCAAAAAAAAAAAAACAACCAAAAAACCAAACTCTCGGCTCTATTGGTTCATTTCCAGTTAATCAGACAAAGTTGAATAATCTTTACTGATTAAATGTATTTCTTGAATTCTCAGCTTTTCCCCAGGATCATCCTAACAGGGGACGCAAAGGCATGAAGTAACCCGTAGGAATCTATGTAACAGAAACCAAGACTGCATTAGTAGAAAATGTGTGCTACCAACAAACCTTCACCTCATAAAGCCCCAACTTAGCATCATAGAATCCTTGAGTCGAAGGGAGCTTGGGAGATTCCCTAATTCAGCTCATTATTTAAGAGTGGAATCTCTTCTATTATATACCCAACTTCTGTTTTCCAAACTAAATCTATCCATTTTCTTCGATAGTTCCTTTAATATTACAAGTCCAAGTGTCTTTACTATCCTGATTGCACAACCAGGACGTAATCCAGTATGTTAATGGATCCATGGCTTCCATACATCTGTGATCTCGTCGATGGGGAGTTGGTTCAGATCACAACCAAATATTCTCATTCTGTGCTATTTTTTCTCCTTGGTCATGTACAGATCCTCTATAGCGGACATGCTTTTTTTTTCTTTACTTTTAGAAAATACCAGTGGAGTACTAGGGCCATTCATTAGTTCTCCATTCCTCATGTGACATGACCAATCCACCTCTTTTTATATTCTTATTCATGAACTATGTACTGAGATGTTCCCCAGTACATTGAAGATAGTGTTACATTCAACATGAGTTTTCTCTTGGCATGGGTTCTTAGTCTGCCCCAATCACTCTGCCCAACTTTACTCTCTTAAGCGCCATTTCTAGGTTTCCATATAGCTCAGCAGTTCCTGAAATGTTCCATCCCAGGAGTCCTTCTATTCCTCATTACAGAAATCTCGAAAACTTTGTTCCATGTTCATTCTATTTGAGCTCTTTCAATCAGTTGCATTTGTAAATGCTCTTGAGATGATATGGCTTGTTTGATTCTATTCCATGCTTTCTTTAGATCTATTTTTTCTTCCACTGCTTCACTGTTTTATAAAATGGCGTTGCTAATGATAATGATGTTGTAATTTTTCAGTATCCATCTTAAAGCTGATATTTTCCTAGCCTGTCATATCTGCCCCTGGACGAAGAAATAATCATTTGTTGGCTGACATGAGCCTTTTTTTTGTGGTGACTGTGTTAAACTGAGTAAACTTTAGTAGGAAGTGGTGATGATAAAGGTCAATAGCTTTATCCTTGGGAGTTTTTCCCGTTTCCCACCTATTATCAGTGACTTATTTAACTAGATCAGGTTGAAGATGTTGCAGTTTTTCATAATGTCTTATCAGTCTTTTCTCTAATTTGATGCTGATGTTTAGCTTTAAAAAAAACAAACTCATTGATGTATTAGTTGCATACAGATATGACTTCCAAATCAGGACCTAGTAATTTATTATCTATTAAGATATAACCCATTTCATCAGTTTTGCTTGTGTGTATATATGTTAGCTGTTGTTACTCAATCATTTCAGTCATATCTGACTTCATGACCCTGTTCAGGGTTTTATTGGCAAAGATGCTGGAGTGGTTTGCCATTTCCTTCTCCAACTCATCTGACAGATGAGGAAATGGAAGCCAACAGGGTGACTTGCCCAGGTTTACCCAGATAATAAGTATCTGAAGTCAGATTTGAATTCACAAAGATGAATTTTTCTGACTCTTAGCCCAGTGTTCTATCCAACCATACCTAACACTTTTCAGTTCTGAGAAAAAACTATTCATGGGATTGGCTTATTAACTGTTGGCTTCTTTAGTCTCACAAACTTAAGCCTTATTTTCTAGCATATATTTCTCTGTCTTCTTTTGCATTCAAGTCACTGAGTGAGTATCAAAATGTATTCTGTCAAGTTCTTGACAAGTTCTTAGACTTTCTCTACCTTTTCATTCTTTGGAACAGATGTTGATGTGTAAGATACAATTATTTTATGCTGATCTTTTTGCTTCCTGCACATGACCAAGTGTCTTATGGAAATGTGATTCTTGTGGCTTTAGGGCACATGATGAAACTAATTCCACCAATGCTTTTGTTTGCCTCTCCAAGAAGAAAACTTGTGAGCAGTCCTTTCCTTTAGTCACAACTTTCTTTTGTCAATGTGCGTCTTAAAATTAATGCGCTGGGGACCAGATACAATGCTTCCAAATGTCTCATCGGTTCAGTTCAATGATAACATCTTTCCCCTTTTTTTTGGATACAATCCTTCCTTATTAATGCTAGAACAGCAATCATTTTTTTCAGCCATATAACACAAAATACTAAAGTTAGAAGAAAAATTCAAGGTCATCTTGTCCCATCCATACCTGAGCAATTATTTTCTCTCTATTATATGTAAGAAGCCTTTGACTGGAGACATCAAAGGAGGGGAATATACTGCTTCCTAAGGAATCCCTTTCCACTTTAAGATAGCTCTAATTGTTCAAAAGTTTTTTCTTAGTCTTAAATCTGCCTCTTTGTAATTTTCATGCAATTACTTCCACTTTTGCCATCTGGATTCAAGAATAACCAGTTTAATCCTTTTTTGTTTGACTATGTGAAAGCCCTTTGCATATTTGAAAATAGCATTCATATCTCTAAGTTTTCTATTCTTCAGAATAAATACTCCCAGTTCCTTTAAATAGTCCTCATATGGCTGAAGGAAAAGGGCTTTCACCATCCTTTTTACTTTCCTTTCCAGCTTATCAATATTCTTTTTTTTTTAATATGGTGCCCACAAATGCACAAAATACTCCAGATGTTGTCTAACTAGGGTGGAGTACAGTAGGACCATCACCTCCATATTTCTGAATTCCATCTCTCTCATTGTAGAATAAGACAGATTTAATTAGCTTTCTTGGCTGCCATGTCTCACGCTCAAATCATCTTGAACAAGGACTCTACTAAGTAATAACAATTGCCATTATAGAAGTGATACTTTTATAGCACTCAAAACACCCTTTATATTATCTCTTTTGAGCCACGGGAGCTGTGGTACAATAGTTGTTATTCTCCACACTTTATAAATAAGGAAACTGAAGACCAGGGAAATTATGTAACTTTCTCATGTTCTCACAACTAGTAAGTGTCAGAGGGCAGACTCAAAATCAGATCTTCCTGACTTCTACCTCCATCATCAACTATGCCTTGCTACCTGTCATTATAGAACCCAGAGGTCTTTTATAGGTGGATGGCTACCTACCTTTGCCTCCTCTTCTTCTCCCAATCTTGTACATATGAAGTTGATTTTTAATCCAAATTTGAATCTTTATATTTATGCCTATTTTATTTCATTTGCTAGATTTGACCAGGTGCTCTGATTCACAAGACTGTGTACAAATCCAGATATTGTTATCCAATGTGATGCATATCCTTCTGTCTGTGTCATTTCCAGATTTGATTAACATATCATATATTTTTTATCAATTCATTGATAAAAATATGAAATAGAGGATAGTCTAATATATATATGTACAGATACTTCACTGGAGATTTTTTCCCCCAAGGTGACACTGATCCCTTTAATGCTAATGCTTTGAGCCCAGCTAGTCAAGTAATTCCAAATCTACCCAATGTAGCTCATATCTCTTCATTTTCTTATAAGAATAGCATGAGATAATTTTTGAAAGGCATATCTAAAATCTAGGTAATTTTTATCAACAGTATGTTCATTCTTATACTAGCTTAATGCCACTGACTATAACAATAATAAAACAGGGCTAGGATGGAATCTGTGAGAACAGTTCTCTGTTAGGAACAAAGGAGGAAGGGTGTTATCCTTACAGATACTCACTGCAACTGTAGTTGGACTGCCACCCCAGAGAGAAAATGCCTGGTTTGTTGTTGTTATTTTATCTTTCATCCTCATAAGGAACCATAACATGAGGGAGATGATGCCATGACATGCAAGTGAATTGGATTTAAGTGAGAGAGGAACTGTGCTAAGTCATCAGCCTCTCTTTCTCCTCTGCAGCCATCTGGGTCTAGTGACAAGATATATACCAAGACGAACGAGATGTGGGTGGAGATGTCTTGTCATTGTCCTTTTTATTTTGTACTTTGTCTAGCTCATATATGTGTGTGTATATAATTTATTGAAACTATTGAACTATAACAGAAATTTATTAAATACCTCCTGTGTTCAGAACATTATAGCAAGTGCTAGGACAGATATAAACTCTAGATAAAAATATTATTCCTGACCTCATGGTGCTTAATCTAGTAAGATATCAAAACCAACACCTAAGATGTATAACATCAAATCGTCAGTACTTTGGAGAGTTGCAAAATAAAGTATCAGATAAAGTCAAAGAAGGACAGTTGTTATAAACCAGATTCATGGAAGATTGTGGGGAAAAAAGTGACACTGAAGGTTTATAGGATAGACAGGAGATC
Organism: Notamacropus eugenii; assembly: GCF_028372415.1. Classification (NCBI taxonomy): domain Eukaryota; kingdom Metazoa; phylum Chordata; class Mammalia; order Diprotodontia; family Macropodidae; genus Notamacropus; species Notamacropus eugenii. Next base: position 293,516,223 of record NC_092877.1, on the reverse strand, counting down.
AATAAGAATAGGAAGAAAAAGACTATTCCAGGTGTTAGTAAAAGCTGGTGAGAAAATGTGTTTTGACATCATCGTGTACTTCATTTTGTCTAGAAATGTAGAATGCTTGCAAAGTGGGGGGAAAAAAACAGAACAAAATTCTACAGTGTTTGGTGTAGGAGGAATATCTTGACCTCACTCCCTGGCCAGAATTTTCTGCCACCTGCTTAACCACTATATCAAGAGGGAGTGAGCAAGAGAAGTGATTACTTTCCATTCCTCTCTAGAGGATGGTCAAATAAGTCAGGTCAGAATCCCTTCTGTTATCAGGCTGTAGAATTCTTTTTTTTTTTTTTTTTTTTTTGCTTTATTACATAAAGAAGAGTATGCAGACGGCAGAACCATGAAAACTGCCTCATTACAATGACAATACTCATAAGCTAGACACTGGGTTTCTATGGCAATGAAAAGAAATTTGTCTTAAATATGATGATGACAAAGTAAGTCTCGACTATTAAGCTAAAAGCCCCTCCCTAGGAAATGAAAAATAAGTAAATAAGTTAAATGAAAAAGGATCCAAATAACCAAAAATAAAAGATCATGAGGGTATATTTGGTGGGTGTATTATCAATGACTATGTTATAAATAATGGTTAGATTCATTGATCCTCACTAGTTTAAGTTGTGACCATTCCAAAATGATTTTGAAGAATGACTCCAGCCTGACTGAGGACTCCTTTTTATTCTGATTGCCATACAGCTTTTTTCCCTATTTGTAACATATCAATCACCCCCTCAAAGGCCTGAAAGGGGAAGGGGAGGAGAGAGGGAAAAAAGAACCAGCTCAGGTGAATTAATGTAATTTAACTGTGATTGTCTCAAATTTCACTCATTCATTTTTATTTAAGTCTCTTTAACCATAGAATACACATTAAGGAATTAATTGTAATAAAAAATAAAGATATAAAAAGGAAGGCCCAGTGAGCAAGGAGTAAATTTAAATTTATTCTGGGAAATCTATTTTCAAATTATTTTTTTGCACTGATGGAATATGCTTATGTCAGCTTGGGGTACTCGCTGTTTTAATTATGTCAAAACGCCTCTTTTCCCCTCACTTTTTAAATTAGTTCTTACAACTAACCACTTCTGACTAATTCAAAAAGAAAAGTATCTTGATTCAACTATCTGATTGATTTAAAAAGACATCTAAAATTCTCTATCCCCCGATCACCTGCTGGCTATCAGCTGCAGGCTGCTAGCATTTAGCTGCTTTTGATGTAACTTAAAACCCAGTGGGCCAGAGGAGCAAACCGGGGTTTGAAACAGTTGTTGCATTGTCCTCACAAGTGTAGACTTCTCTATAAAAGGTCTAGCCCAGGAAGCCAAACAGTCAACAGGCACTTAATGGCTATCTATCATATACACAGCGTTGAAGAAGCAATAGACGAGGTCCTCATTCTCAAAGAGCCTAGTGGGAGAGGCAAGGCATGGAACAATGGGCAAGAAGCTATACTATAAGAAGAATAGCATTTATAAGGCACCTAAGGTTTGCAAAGCACTTTGCATATATTCTTTCATTTGAATCTCACAATGACCTTGATGTTGGGTTGTTACCATCCCCTTTTCAGAAGTAAGAAGACTGAGGCCGAGAGAGAGATTGAGTGACTTGTCCAGGGTTACAAAATATCTCAGTTGGAATTCAAATTTACATCTTCCTGTTTCCCAGTCTCCAACACTCTTTCCACTGTACCAAAGGTTTTCAACCTTGTATGTGTGTGTGAGTGTGTGTGCATGTGTGTGTGTGTGTGAGAGAGAGAGAGAGAGAGAGAGATGAATCTCTTTGACAGATTAGTAAGGCCTATAGACTTCTGAGAATAATGTTTTTAAATGTTTAAAATAAAATACATAGTACTATAAGGGATACTATTTTGAAATACATTTATCATTTTTTCTAAGTTTACAGACCTCACAAATTTAACAATTAAGATGATGGTAATAATAACAATTATATAGCATCTTCTATGTTCTTGGTGCTCTGCTAAACACTTTGTGAATATCTCATTTGATCTTCAAAACAATCTTGGGAGATATGGGCTATTATTATTAGCCCAATCTCACAGTTGAAAAAGTGAGACTTGGGGTTAAGTGACATGCTCAGGGTCACATTATCATCATGTGTCTAAGACTGGATTTGAACTTGTCTTCCCTACTCCAGGTCTGTGCCCCTATCCCACTGCTTTCTTCTAGATGGAAAAACATCTGGGACTTGAACTGGGTACCCAAGGAAGATTGGATTTTGTTAGAAGGGGAAAGGGAAAGGCATTCTAGGAAAAAGGACAACACTGATAAAGTCAGGGAGAAGGTGGGCAGGAATAGATTAGTGTTGTATATTCCTGGGACTGAAGGGACCAGTCCAATGAGAATGGAGGGTGCATATTAGTGAATAGTGGGAAATAACATTTCATGGGTATAGCCTGTAGGCATTATCTGATATGCTGCCCTGGGCCCTTTGATTCTTCTTTCTCAGGTCCTTGAAGATTTCATTTAAATCTTCAACTCTCTATAGATCATCTCCATCTCTTTCTCTAGGTATCAACTCTCATCTGAGTTTCCACCCCACATTTCCAGTTTTCTATTTGATATTTCCACCCAGATGTCCTGCTAATTATCACAAACTCAACATTTTCCTCTATTTACCAATAGGCTTAAAATAAAACTCATTATTTTCTCCTCTAAACCATTTCTACTTTTAAAATCCCTATTTAAATGAACACAACTCATTTACTTACTCGAAACTTAGGATCCATGTATAGACAATGCTTTATTCTTTAAAAGGTAGTATGACCTAGTGAATAAAGCACTGGATTTGGATTCAGAAGGACTTGGCTTAAGATTCTAACTCAGACACTTAATAGTTGTGTGATCCTGGTTGTAGTCATATAATTTCTTTGTTCTTAAATTTTCTCATCAGCAGAATGGGGGTGGGAAGTGTATTCACTGAATTGTAAGGTCTCTTCTAGTTTTAAACTCTTGGTCCTTAGAGTCTTCTTCTCCCACTCCCATATCCAATAATTTTCCGATCATTGTATGAATTTTCCCTCTATAGTAGGAGCTGTTAACATGAGGTCTTCAGATTCAGCAGATCCATGAACATAGTTGGGAAAAATCCCCTCTTTATTTTCATTAATATCTAACTGAAATTCAGCATTTCTCACTCAATCTCTCACAATTATTAATGAAGGCAACAAACAGTTATTGAGAAGGGGTCCACAGACTTCACCAAGACTAGGAAAAATGTCCCTGACAAATACAAAAAGCTAATAACCCCTGCTTTACAATGTCTCTAATTTCCATTCCTTCTTTTCCTTTCCCATTGTCCCCCCACCCAAGTTCAAGATTTTATTTCTTCATTCATAGGCTATCACATTGGATTTCTAAGTATTCTCAGTCTTTTCATTCTCTTTCTCCTCCTCTTATCAGACCTACACAAAGTATTCAGAATTCACCAGGGCCTCCATATTGACTCTAGCGAAGAGTCAAAGGTCTGTAATTTGACATTCAAAGCCCCCTACAATTTGATGACAAACCTATCTGTCCAGCCTTATCTTCAACTACTCTTCTAAATCAAATCTTCATTATATCCAAACCAATCTACTCACCATCCTTAACACCAATCAGAGACATTTTTCTACTTCCGTGCTTTCCCTTATACTTTCTTCTTCCCCCTTTTGAGAAGAGATGCCACAATAGAAATGATGTTTAAGGAAGATTTATCTAGCAATAATGTGCATTCTGGATTGGATGGGATAAAGACTGGAGGCAGAGAGGCCAGCTGGGAGGTTGTTCTAGTAATGGTGGCTTAATGTGATGAGGCCCAGGACTAAATTATATCAAGTGTAATTCATCAAGAGAAAAATGGCTCCTAAATATTTTTTGAGAATTTAGTACAAGAAAGGACTTCTGCTTAGAATTTTTAAAGAGCTCTCATGACCAGAGTTGTACCTAAGCATGTTCAGAGAATGTATTTGGAAATTTTATGAGTGTACCTTTAACGTGATTCTTATGAGCAATATTAGTTTCTTTCTAAATGAAAATCTTTAATAAGGCTACAAGCCAATCCTATTTAAATTAGTTTATATTGTTCTCTTCTTTCTCAATTATCTTTCTACCAGATAAAAAATTAAATATACAATTGGGTATTGAAATTGGCCTCTCCTGATGTGCTCATGTAACCATCCAGAAAGTTACTGGATTTTTTTATTAATTAATATAAATTAAAACTACCCCCCATGTCCCAACAAATGTTAACTGATGTTACTTGTCATGCCTTAACTAATGCAAGTCCAATTTAATTGGAATGTCAGTATATCAATCAAAGTTCCATTTGCCAGTTAAATGTTCTAACAGTAAAATAGCATATTTGTGAATCTTATGAGAGCAAGAAAGAGACAAAATAACTACATGTAGTTGAAAGATAAGCAATATGTTCATGTATTGTTAAGTCTGTAACAAAATGCTAATAATTTTCTTTATGTATTTATGAAAGAGGAGAGAATTATAGTGAAAGAGAAAAAGAAAAGCACTTTAGAGGTAAACATATTTAAAGAATTTCTTATAAACATTTGGTTTATCTCTGCTGTCTATTCAGAGGTCCATTCTCCTAACATCTGTTGGCAGGGTGAGAGGTATAGTGTGTAAGGGAGACAGAATTTATTCTGACTGTAACTGTCATAGTGGGACTCTCCCAACATAATGCTAAATTACAATTCCCTCGACGGTCTGAACATAATGCTAAGTTTTATGATAGATTTTTTCCTTATAAGAACTATTTAACATGGAATGAGCTAAGAAATCACTACCTCCGAGTTCACCAAGGGTTGAACTTAAAACTGAATTTCTAAAGTTAAAACAAGTGATGTGAGCTACCAAATGACACTTCTTTGCCTGAGCTAGTGGGATAAGACTTTAAGAAAACTTTTCTGCTTCATTTCCAGAGTCCAGGATGGGCAATTCTAGGCCATCAGTTGATTAAAGCATGAGGTTAAAATAAGTCCCAGGTTCTGGGGTTCATACCCCAAATCACTAGTTCAATTTACATAGAGGAAACTTCTCTTCCATAACCAGGTTGCACCCTGTAAAAATCAATCCTTCCTACTGAAAGAAAAATCAAATCACATGTCTTGTGACCATGTATCAGTAATGCCACCTACCCTTGAATATAGGAAAACATGCATAATCTATGCTGCCAATACATTTTCTTAAGCAGCTTTCTTCTTAACAGCAAACAAAATCAAGCCTTTATTGGACATGACTTGTAAACCAAATCATCATTATCCACTCAAGAAGACACATGTAAAAAGAAAGATCTGATAGAGCAGAAATACTTAAATACATGTCATAGGTAAATATATCTTTTTAAGGAATAGCTTTTTAAATAGCTTAGCATTTTTCAAGTAATAGATATTGTTAATTAGTCAGTCCCTCCCACTGTCTCCTCTCAAATTAAAAAAAAAATGAACTCTGAAAAACAAATCCCTGAATACATAGCCACGTACTCTGACAAACCAAAATTTCAAATTAGCCATTTCTAAAAATATAGATCTCTTTCTCTACTTTGAGTTCATCACCTCTTTAGGAGGAATTGAGTTCTACATTTCATCTCTAATCTTTTGGACTCATGGTTTATCATTTATTGTATTAATCTGAGTTCTAAAGTTTTTCAAAGTTGTTTTTCCATATAATTTTGTTATCCTGGTATAAATTGTTCTAGTTTGATTTTGCATCACTTCATAAAAGTCTTCCTTGTTTCCTCTGAAATTGTCCATTTCATCTTTTGTTTTGGTACAACAATTTTCCATTACATTTGTATACCATAATGAGTCTAGTCATTCCCCCAACAGGAATAAAGCATCATTTTGGACTTTCATGAAAAGAGTTACCATAAATATCTTTATACATATAGGTTCTTTCTAAAATTTGCTTGTTGTCTTTGAGGGCATACACTAGTAGTAGTATAGAAGAGTCAAAGGTTATCAACAGTTTGGTCTAGTCATAGTTCCAAATTTCTGTCCAGAATGGGTAGGCCAATTTACAGCTCCATCAACTGTGTACTACTGTACTTGTTTTCCCACAATATTGGTCATTTTTCTCCATTGTTATAATTAATAGTCTGATAGATTTGCAGTGGAACTTCAAGTTACTTTAATTTGCATGCCTCTATTAATAATACAGAACATTTCTTTATGATTGTTGATAGCTTAGATTTCTTCCTTTGAAAATTCTTCTATTCCTTTAACAATTTATCTATTCTTATAGTGGAATGATTCTTAGTCTCATATATTTGACTCAGTTCCCTATATATCTTGGATATGAGACCATTGTCAAAAACATATATTACAATTGTGATATTTGATTATGATAGAATATGATTGTGCTAGAAGAATTGACAAATGACAAACAGGATGATTTCAGAAAAACCTGGAAAGACTTACATGAACTGATGCAGAATGAAGTAAGCAGAACCAGGAAAACATTGTACACAGTAACAGCAATATTATACAACAATCAACTATGAATGACTTAGCTACTCTCAGCAGTACATGATCCAAGATAATTCCAAAGGACTTATGATGAAAAATGTTATCCGTGTCCACAGAAAGAACTAATGGAGTCTGAATGTATGTTGAAGCTTACTGTTTTTCAATTTCTTTATTTTTTGTGTGTGTTGGTTTGGTTTGTTTTTTTTTTTTTTTTTGGTCTGTGTTTTCCTTCACAACATACCTAATATGGAAATATGTCTTGCATTATTGTAACATGTATAACCTATATCAAATTCTTACCATCTCAGGGAGGGGGAGGAGAAAAGAGAGAAAGTTAGGACTCAACATTTTAAAAAATTGTTTTTACATGCAATTGGGAAAACTAAAATATTATTTTTAAAAAGGCATGTTAAGATGGATACTATGGACAAATTGGAGGAGCAAGGAATAATGTATTTATCAGATTTATGGAGAAGGGAAGAATTTTTGACTAAAGAAGAGAAATAAAGCATTATGAAGTGCAAGATAGATAATTTTGATTACATTAAACTGAAAAATTTTCACACAACCAAATCCAAAGCAACCAAGATTTGGAGGGATGCAGAAAACTGGAAAAGAATTTTTGCAGCTAATGACTGTGATAAAGGCTTCATTTCTAGAATATATAGGGAACTGAGTCAAATGTATAAAAATACAAGTCATTCTCCAATTGATAAATGGTCAAAGAATATGAACAGGCAGTTTTCAGAGAAAGAAATTAAAAATATCTATAGTCATATGAAAAAATGCTCTAAATTACTACTGATTAGAGAGATGCAAATCAAAACAACTCTGAGATACCACATTACACCTATCAGATTGGCAAACATGACAGAATAGGAAGATGATACATGTTGGAGAGATGTGAGAGAATTGGAACACTAATTCATTGTTGGTGGAGCTGTGAGCTGATCCAAACATTCTGGAGAGCAATTTGAAACTATGCCGAAAGGGCTACAAAAATGTGCATACCCTTTGACCCAGGAATAGCATTTACTATGACTGTATCCCCAAGAGATCATAAAAATGGGAAAGGGTCCCACATGTACAAAAATATTTATAGCAGCATTCATCGTGGTGGCCAAAAACTGGAAATCAAGAGAATGCCCATCAATTGGGGAATGGCTGAAGAAATTGTGGTATATAAATCTAATGGAATACTATTGCACTATAAGAAATGATGAACAGGAAGACCTCAGAGAGGCCTGGAAAGACTTATATGAACTGGTGCTGAGCGAAAGGAGCAGAGCCAGGAGAACTTTGTGCACAGCAACCACAGTGTGCAAGAGTTTCTTCTGGTGGACTTAGAATGTCATTGTAATGCAAGGACTTTAAAAAATTCCCAATGATCTTTTAAGACAAAATACCTTCCACATCCAGAGAAAGAATTACAGAATTCAATCTCAGAATGTAGCAGATCTGTGTGTGTGTGTGTGTGTGTGTGTGTGTGTGTGTGTGTGTGTGTGTGTGTGTAATACATTTTGGTTTGTTATATGATTTCTCCCATTCATTTTAATTCTTCTGCACAGCATGAGTATAGTGAAAATGTATTTGATGGGACTGTATGTGTAGAACCTATATAAAATTGTAGGCCATCTCAGGAAGGGAGGGGACAGCTGGGCGGAAGGAGGGGAAAAAAATCTAAATTATATGCTAGTGATTATAGAACGCTGAAAATAAATAAAACTAATAAAATTTTTAAAAAAGACACATTACAAACTTTACCTCTTTCCCTTCAAATTTTTATTATATTAGATTTGGTTTTGCAAAAATTTGAAAATTTTATGTTATCAGAAGTCTTTGTCTTGTGTAAACCTCTTTTCAACTTACTTAATCATAAACTCTTTACCTATTTATAGATCCAAAAGTTAATTTCTTCTTTCTTTTGTAATTTCTTTGTGATGTGACCTTTTTTCTGTCTAGGTCATATAACCATTTGGAGCTTATCTTGGTATATGGTTGGTACCCAATCTATTCCACTGATCAACTTCTCTCTGTCTTTTTTTTTGAACCAGTACCAAATATTTTTAATGATTACTGCATTTCTGTAGTTCAATTTGAGATCTGGTATCGATAGATCCCATTTCTTTCCACTTTTTTGTTATTATTACCCTTGCGATTGCTGGCCTTTTGTCTCTCCATATGAATTTTGTTAGCTCTATAAAATATTCTTTTGGGAGTTTGGTACAGCACTGAATAAATATATTAATTTCAGTAATATTGTCACTTCCATTTATATTGGTTTAATCTACCCATGAGAAATTAAAGTTTCTCCAGTTGCTTAGGTCTGTCTTTATTTCTACAAAAAGTGTTTTTTAGATTCATATAGTCCCTGGGTGAATCTTGTTAGATACACCAGTTATTTTATAGCATCTGTAATAATTCTGAAGAGAATTTACTATTCTTGTTTCTAGGTTTTGTTAGTTTTATGTAGGAATACTGATAATTTATGACATCCCTTAAATCATCATCCATTATCTCACTGATATTTGGATGATAACTTTGGGTTCTTAAAGGTCCTTATCTGCAGAGCAAATATGCTGGCAGATTCTACTAAAACTGGAAAGACATTGAGTGTGAATCTAGTGACAGACCATGTGTCTATTATCTACAGAGAGCATAAGTTCATATGGGCTTATTACCCTGTCAACCAAGGGGAAATGAACTCTTCCACAAAGTCATAAAAAGAATACAGCCTTCATTAATGGAGGAATACCGATTTTGCTGAAATTCTGAATTTTCTGAAGTTTGAAATTTTTGAAGAAGTATTTCTGAATAATGGTATGTAAATCATTATTAATATAAATTATATTAGTTATTTAATGAGACAATCTTGTATATAATCACAGCAGCCTCACCCTTGCCTATTCAGAGAAATCTTCAGTGCCAAACTATATATAAAGAGATGTAGAAGGACAATGATAGTATCACTTCAGTTATCACAATTTCCTGGGAAATGTTGCAAACGTATAGTAGTCCCCTCAAAACATAGTCTCCAGAATGATAAAGCCAAATGAGCCCAGAAATCAATGTAGTGAGTGTTGTCTGGGCTCACTCTCTCAAAATCTGTCCAACTATATTTGCCATCTCAAGTTTCCAGGGTACCCTGAAGAGTTAGAGTATCCCTTCTCTAGTACCATTTTCCCAAGCCCCTATTGTTTTTTTTCTTTCTCTATCAGGTGCAGTGACGAGGACCCCACTTCCATTAAATGACTTAATGCCAATTAGCTTTTAGAAAGGGATATTTGCTTGGAAGGGAGGCAGCAAGGTGACTCAGTAGAGCACTGGGCTTGGAGTCAGGAAGACCTCAGTTCAAGTTCAGTCTCAGACACGTATGAGCTATGTGACGCTGGACAAGTTACTTAATCCATGGATCCATAGGAGAAGGAAATGACAAACCACTCCAGTATCTTTGCCAAGAAAACTCCATAGACAGTATTGGCATGTGGTCCATGGAGCCCACAAAGAGACATATGCAGTTGAAAACAACACTAACACCAAATTTACTTGGAATACGTAGTATATTAAAAGTACAGATAGTTTCCTCCTCATCTCTTCCATCTATCATCTCAATTTCTTGGGAGAGTAGGTTTGAACTTAGCTCAGTTCTTACATTACCTTGACCCTACCTTATTCATATCTAGATGCAATATTGACTCCTAGATGTGTCCTCATCTCAGCTACTTCTGGGCATCTGCTGTTCATTTAGGCCTCAATGCTGTACTAACTGCAAAACCTAGACGCTGGGAAACCTGAATGTTCTCTCTTCCTCTCTCCTGATCTTTTGAAGCTTACAAGTTCAGAAGGGCCAATCCCTTTACCTAGAATGAAAAGAAAGAAAGCAAGCATAGAGGCAAATAATCACTGCCCATTTCTCAGGACCACATGACTTCCTGCTTGTTGTGTGATGAATCTGAATTAGCCAAACATGCTAATACACTATGCACATGTGCCAGTCCCCACTACACTGCCTTAACAAGAAAATGCCTTACCTCCTTTCACTCAGAGAGACATGGCAGCCAAAGCCAATATGCATTTAAAAGACAAACTCAATTGTAAAGCACTATGGAGGAAGATGGTAGGAGATTACAAACAGTATCAATTCATAAAGCAGCAAAAAGTAACTGAGGCACAGAAGAAGCTGGACAGATCATCTACTTGAGAAACATACTCTAATAAGCATTTATAAATGAGAATGGCCGAAGCACTACAAGTAGTATAAAATGTCAGTCATGGAATTGCTCTCTTCCATTTACCCAAGGGGCTTATTCAGCTCTTACTTGAAGACATATTAAGGGGTAATCAACCTCCTTCAGAGGCTACTCATCTCACTTTTGGATTACTCAAATTGTTAGGAAGTTTTTCTTTATAGGAAGCTTAAATTTATCTCTTTTCAGTTTCTAACCATTGCTTCTGGGTCTACCTTTTGGGGCAAGAAAGGGCAAATCTTATCTATCTTCCTTGAAGAAATCCTTCAAAGGATCAAAGACTTGAATCAAACTCAAACCTTAAGTGACTATTCTTTGGATCTGGCTAGTCAACTGGTTTGAAATTCACCTAAATATACCAGTCCAAATATCATTCAATTCAGCAGAATGGGAAATTTACCTACAGAAAAATTAAAACTAATGTAATTGTGAGAGTATAGCTCTTCATATTACCTGTAATGTGAACAATACCTCATGAAGGCTACTAGTCCCCTTTGCCTCATTCTATTCTGTAATATGTGTGTATGTCTTGTATGTAGTTATGTGTGTGTTGTACATTTTATGTAATCTAGCACATATAGATGTGTGTATACATGCATACATGTATATTTGTATCTATAGGCGTATATATATAAATATATAGAGATCTGTATATATATATATACACACACACACATATGTACCTTTATGTGTATCTTATATAAGGTAGTATATATAGGTGTGTGCATTATACATGTATGTAAACAACGTTTGTCTACATATGTATATTATGTATACTTCTATGCGTACTTTGTACATTTTATGTAACCTAGTCAATATAGGACTATATATATATATATATGTGTGTGTGTCTGTGTCTGTATGTACGTATATAGACAACATGCATATATATGTGCAGACACTTGTATGTATGCCTTCATGTATATCTTATATATTTTTGTGTAATTGAGTTCATGCAGAGGTATATATGAATATACCAATATAAAGACATAGTGGTTTACAGTTGAGTTTGTATTTTAAATGTCTATTGACTTTGGCTGCCATATTTCTCTAGGTGAAAGAATGTAAGGTACTTTCTTGTTAATTCAGTATAATGGGGGCCGGGACATTTGCATAGCCCATATATATATACATGCAAACATACACACATATATACATGCATATACATATACAACATACACACATCTCATTCAAAAGAATGTAAGTTTCTTGAGGGGTAAAGACTGTTTCAATTTTGACTTTGTATCCCCAACACCTAGCACAACAAATCACACATTGTAGATGCTTAATAAATTATTTGTTGATTGATTGGTAATAAAATATGGCATTTGGGACACTCTGCTTTGTAGATAATTTACCACAAGTGGAAAAGAATGAGATAGAAAGTGGAAATCTGGTGGTGGAGAATATTTGTCCTCAGATAAAATAATTTGACAACTCTGGGTAACATACCTGGAGTGATAATACTACATCTTGTTCTCTGAAGGGAACAAAGGAAAACATGCTTTAAATTTTTGAATGTGTACGGCTGTTTTGTTTTAAATATATATTTTAAGCTATCTCTGTAAATTTTCCCTTTCTAGATGACAGCAAGTTTTCTGAAGCCATCACAGTGCTGCTCACGTGGATTGAACGAGGGGAAGTAAATCGGCGATCGGCCAACCAATTCTACTCCATGGTCCAGTCAGCCAATAGTCATGTCCGTCGCTTGATGAATGAAAAAGCCAACCATGAGCAAGAAATGGAACAAGCAAAGGAGAACTTCAAAGATGCCTTAACTGGAATTCTCACTCAATGTAAGTAGCTGTTTTGGGGCCATATCTTCTGTTGTGGTTTTGCTTTCCTTTGTTAGTGTGTTTTTGGTTTTTTGTTGTTGTGGTGGTGGTTTCTTTTGGGGGTAAGTAGCTATAATTACTTCCCATTCTACTCCATACTCAATGGCAAACTTCATAACCTACTTCATACTCTATGGCAAGTTGGAGGAGCATGGACCATCCCCTAAGAGCTTGTTTCTCAAGGTGAGCAAAGTTTCCATAGCCTTCCATCATCGTGCAGCATCTAGCCTCCATATCAAGAGTGGCCAAACACACCCGATGCCGTGACTCAGCCCATACTTCCCATTACCTGCTGTGCACTCATCTGTGTTTAAATAGAGATTTGTAGATCACACTAATGCTGACAGAATCGAAAGCACATACAGACTCAGTGGGACTTGGGCCATGCTTGGGGAGAAGTTGCAGGTAGGGCTACTTTTCATCCTCCTTGGGTCATGATACTCAGGAGGTGCAGTGTCTAAAGTCCCAGGAATTGGATACTCAGGAATAATATTGGCAACAAAGAGTTAGATCTAGCTTCTTTTATTCTATATTGCCTTTGCTCATTTAGAAGGGAAGGCAAATTGCCTGGTGATTTTTTTTTCCCATGGCCAGATATGTAATTGATGTAGGGATGTAAATGGGGCTTCCTCACAGAACAATTGTCAGGGTAATTACCCAGGGCTCTGTTCAAAAAAGAATGCGAGTGTGTGTGTGTGTGAATTTTTTTAAGTGCACTATAGCTGTGCTTGTAGTTAATGTCAAAATGCTATAATGCTTCCCAGCTGCTGATGTTCCTTTGATTTGTAAAGCCCATTTAATAGTGCTATAACAATACTCTTGTAAATTCCAAACCAGACAAGATGGTGATGCATGATTTAGGTATTAACTCCTTAAAAAGCTTTATTTTTCCTCAGATTATAGAACCACAGAAGACCTCGTAGGTACTTAATAAGTGCTTGTTGATTGATTATACCATGCTCTGAAGGAGATACAAGGTTAGATGATACACAATTCCTATCCTCATAGGGCAATAAGTTTTTGCTGTTCAGTAATTTCAGTCATGTCCGACCCTTTTTGGAGGTTTTCTTGTTAAAGATACTGGAATGATTTGCCATTTCCTTCTGCAGCTCATTTTATAGATGAGGAAACTGAGGCAAACAGAGTTAAATGACTTGCCCAGAGCCACACAGCTGGTAAGTGTCAGGGGCTGGATTTGAACTCACAAAGATGTGTCTTTCTGCCTCCAGGTCCACCTCTCCATCCACTGAGCCATGCAGCTGCCCCAGGGCAATAAGACACCAATGCAGATAGCTATAATGTTCAGTCGTACATGATAAGTGTATTTAGTATGCTGTTTGTCTGTGAGGCTGAAAAAGGAAGGTTATCACTGGCCAGAGAGATCATGGAAGTCTGATGCCTGAACTGCAGGACTGAAGAAGACTTTGTAGAAGCAGGGAGACACCCACAAATAGTCCCTTAAAGGTAACTAGCTATCTTTTATGAGATAAAGGTGAAGCATCTGGCCATATAGACTAAGAATTTGAAATCTATCACTATTGTCCCTACAGAATAGAAGGGATGGAGTCATCTGAACGCTGTTCATCTCTTAGCTTTATCTTCACCCTCTCTGAAGAGACAGCTACCTAACAGAAGGGTAGATTCACTGGCATTACGATGTAGGATACTGGAAGTGATATCCAAAATAAGAAAGGGACACAAGATATTGGCCATTAGAACATAAACAGTAGTGTAATACAGTAGTCCAATAGGAGATTAGAGAGGCAACATGGTGTCATGGGGGTAAAAACAAAACAAAACCCTAGAATTACATGATCTCATTTCAAATCCCACTCTGATAGGGGTAGTGGTTAGAGCCCTAAATAGAACCAGAGAGACCTGAATTCAAATCCTGTCTCAGGCACACAATAGGAGCATAATCCCAGGCAGGTCACTTAACCTTTATTTGCCTTATTCACCTCAACTGCCAAATCAGGATAATAATAGAATCTATCTCCCAGAGTGGTTGTGAGGATCAATTGAGATAACAATTTTAAAGTACTTAGCACAGCATAGGTACTATATAAATACTAGCTATTATTATCATTATTATTAACAAGGGCAATAGTATCATTTGCCTCGCAAGAGTATTATGAGGATCAAATAATACAACATATGTAAAATGCTTTGCAAATCTCAAAGAGCTACTTAAATGCTAACTTATTATTATTAATCATTATTTTTACCTTATGGTCTTGGGAAAGTAAATTCCCTTCTTGGACCTTCCGTTTCCTCATCTGTAAAATGAGGAGTGTGAAATTAGATGACTTCTAAAATCGTTTCCACCTATGATCTAAAGTCCTGCCTTTATTAAGTGCCTACTATATTCAAGCCAGGTAGTATGGTGGAAAGGACCTCCATCTTAAAGACTCATCTTCCTGAGTTAAAATCTGACCTCAGATTCTTACTACCTGTGTGACCTTGGGCAAGGTCTCACTTTCCTCATCTGTAGAATGAGCTGGAGAAGGAAAAGGCTAACCTCTCTAGTGTCTTAGCCAAGAAAACTCCAAATAAGGTCATGAAGAGTCAGACACAACTGAAATATGACTCAGCAACAAAAATATTCAAAGCACTTGGTTTGTCCCTGGAAATAACAAAGATGAAATAAGACTGCCCTAAAGGAGCTTAAGATCTAATTGTAAAAATAAGAGTGATCTAGTTAAGAGAATATGATAAGTGTAAAGAAGAGGTCCAGATAAAGTGTAATGAGAAATCTGAGTAGGAAGAGATCACTGTCATTTGCAGGGATTGACTGTCACAGAGAAGGAGGTATCTGACTTTGATCTTGAAGAAATGGAAATTTCATTTGACAGAGATGGAGGGAGGAAGATGTCCATTTCAGACATGAGCATGTAAAGAACAAATACATGGAGATGGGTGAGGGCAAGAAAAGAATGAGAGATGCTAAATGGTCCGCTGTCGTTAGAATGTAGTTTGAGAGAAAAGAGAGCCAGATGAAGAATGACCTTGAATTCCATGATAAGAAATTTGTACCTTCTGTTAAAATGAGAATATGGCCCCATAAATAAAGATACAGAAGTAGAGCATACTTCTCTAAAACCACCCTGACAACAACCTGGAAGTATTTCCTAGTGTACTTTCTACTTATAACGGGTAAAGATTCAACTTTGCTACTAATATTGAAGATAAGCCAGACAGTGAGTAATAGGAGTTCCTGAGGTTTGGTTTTGTCTGGCAATGTCCACTAAATGGGTAAAAGCATGTCAAAACAAAAGAGCTTAGAATGATGAATGTGTGCTTCTGGTTGGAAGAGCATCAGTGATAGCTATAGTTTGGGAGCGTGAAGCTACCAAGTGTAGAAGGCCACCTGGTTGAGTAGAAATAGTAAAGTGTAGTAGAAAGGGTCATGTCACTGTAGTCAGAGGACCTGTATCCCATTTTCAAGGTTGTATGATCTTAGGCTAATTTCTGCCTTCTAAGCGTCTTCATCTATTTTTGGTTTTTGTTTTAGAGGAGGTTGGAGTAGATGACCTCTGAGGGTTCTTTCAGTTCTGGCTCTCTGAGATCACTAACATCTGCATTCAAATTCCACTCTGGTTGTGTGGCTCTAGACAACGCACTAAACTTTAGCCTCAGTTTCTCCATTTGTAAAATGGACAGAATAAGAAAATACATCACAGCGCTGATGTGAGGATTCAAGTGAAATATCTATGCAAAAAGCCTTGGAAACCTTAAGGTGTTAGAAAAAATATGAATTATTGTTATTATTAACAGTTGTTACCTCATAGGGTGATTGTGAAAATCAGAGGAGAGAATAGATGTAAAATATTTTGCAACTATAAAGTGCCAAATTAGTATGATTCAGAAAATTCATATTGGTCAATTCCCAGCTGTGACAGATATGACAACCTGTTAATTTCCCATTCATCTACTACTTTGTGATGTTCTTTTCTAGCCTTTTAACTTGATTCTGAGTTCCTTTTCTAGCCTTTTAACTTGATTCTGAATTCCCACCTGACCCTGTTTCACCAACTTGCTAACTTCAGCAGTGACTGTGGCAGGCCCAGATGCAACCTGAAGTATATTGTTTGGCAGCATAGCCAACACATTGGCAGGGATTCCAGCAGCCTTGAGCAGGACCCAGGAGCCATAACACTCTCAAAGTGACTTTGAAATAGATGATTTACCTTAAAAGTTACAGGGAGCTTTTGGCTTTATGCCCCACTTACCAATCCTTGTTTATTGTCAGTGATGGGCTCATTCTTCTCTGCCATCTATAAATAAACTTAAAAAGTAAGGATGAACTCAACATAGAAATTCATCCAAAATGAAGAATAACATATGCTCAACCATACATATAGACAGTGTACACATTGTCTGAAACCCTTTGTGTTTGAATTGGCTTCATTTCTAATCCTGGATTTCTTTTAAGGAAGAGTCAGATCTCAGTTTCTGTAGGCACTGGTGACTTATGTGATGGTATCCACATTCTCAGCTGTGTATGTGTACTGGGAGTGACATCCCAAGGAAGCAGGGCCAGTAAGGAGTGACCTAAGAATAACTATTTGGATTATGGAAGGAAGATCTAGGGATCATTGATTTAGAGATGGAAGGGACTTCAAAGACCCCCCTTCTTCAACCCTTTCATTTTACAGATGAATAAACCAGTATCCAAAGAGATTAAAGACTTGCCCAAGGTCATAAGGTGGCAAATCTGAGTCAGGATTTGAATCCAGATTTTCTACACAAAGCCAGTGCTCTCTGTACCACGGTACCCTAGGATAAGTCCAGAGTGAGCCAGATAGCAACATTTCCATAATCTGAACAGGAACAGTCCTTTATGGTGAGCCCAATTGCCACATTTTCCAAAAGCTTCTTGTTAGCCAACTGAGCATCAGTAACATCCCTGCTTATTAACATTAATATTCCTGGCAAACACCACATGAATCACATTTTGGCTTTTTCATTTGGGAATGAGCCTGGGATTGTTAAACATGAAAATTATATGAGAAAGGCATCTCAGCTCTCTGTCTCCTAGGTGACTGGAAATATTCCAGTCATTCTAGAATGCCTCCCTGAATGCCACTTCCCAATAAAATGTCCTGATTTTGTGGTATCAATATGCTTCTCTGTAGATATCCTTACTAGCTGAAGCAAAAGAGTTGAGAACTCTCTGGGAAGTGTTTCCAGGCAATCCTAGAACAGGGCCATTAATATGGTGGTTTTGTGAACTTTGCACCAAAAAACGTGAGCAAGGTTTCTAAGCAAGAGTTTCATGATGAATAAGAAACATTCTAGGGAAAAGAAAAAGGCAGGTCCCAGAGCTACCAGAGGAGTTCCCAAGTCCACCATGTTCATCTGTCATCTGGATTTGCAGTAACGTGAAAACACATCAACCCTTGATAAAAATGTTTCTGTGGATCTGCCTCATTGAAAGAAGCGAGGGCATCTGTAACTTGACATATGATGCCATTTTATGGGCTACCTGATACATATTTAAAGATCGATTAGAATGTATTTAGTCATTGATCTGGAGCTAGAGTAGATCTCAGAGACCTCCTAACTTAGTCTTCCTCATCATTTAAACATGAATAAACTATTGAAATGACTTGTCTCAGGTCAACCAGGTGGTAACTGTTGGATCCTGGGCTAAAAGTCAGGCTGTCCACTGCAGAGATACCCTGCTGGTCTTCTCTTCATTGCCTCAGTTCCTACCTCCACAAGAGTTTTGGGTAGATAGACTAAGTACAAGATGAGACATTACTACCGCTAATTTGCAAGTCACTGTAACTTCCTTCTTCAGTCAGCCATGATGGAAATCAATTCTCCAAACAAATAAATGCCTAACAAATAAATTACAAAGAAGTTGAGTCTTCTGTACACTGTTTGCTTTCACATTAGAATTAATAAAGATTCAGCCTTTGGTAACAAATGGTACATCCCATTCTCATCCCTCCTTCTTCCATCTCTGTGCCACTGCTCAAACCATCCTATTGATCATTGGTCATAGAGGTGAGGTTAGAAAGGATCTTACTCCTCCCATTTTATAGATGAGGAAACAGAAAACCAGAGAAATAAAGTGACTTAAGGTAAGTGGCAGAGCCAGGACTTCCATGTGCGTCCTCTGGATACGGATGCACTGCTCTTTTCCACAATGCCATACTTGGCACCTCTCTCTCCGTCTGCTGAAATCTACCCATTCTTTCAATGCTCAACTCAGATACCCTTCCCTGCATGAAGCTTGTCTGGATCCCATGTATGGGTATGCTCTACCCTCATTGAATTTCTTTATTGCGCTTTATACTTCACTTATTATATCCCAACTTAATAGCTTTTTATGTACAAATTTTATTACCCTTAATGTGTTATATATTATTATATTATATTATAGTTATAATAATATATAATATATATCACTAAGGTTTGCAAAGCAAATGTGAGTGTGTACATACATATGTGTATTCATACATGTGTGTATACATGCATACGTATGTGTGTATATGTAGGTATAAATGTATATGTGTATATACGCATACATATGCATATCTACATATACACTGTGCTCTTATGTATGTGTAGATAGAAATGCATGTACTTTTATGTGAATATTGTGTATATACATCTATATGTGCATATACATATATATGTATGTATATATGTATGAAATTTGATTCTCACAACCCTTCAAGGTACGTGCTATTATTTCCACTTTACAAATAAGGAAACTGAAACTGAGAGACGTTAACTGAAACATGCCTAGGATCGAACTGCTGGTGAGTGTCTGCTGCAGAATCTGAACTCAGGTTTTCTTGACTCCAAACACCATCTTGGGGCATCATGTTTTGTCTTTACATTTCCAACACCTAACCTGTTGGCTTACATATAATAGGTGCTTCATCAGCATTTGTTGATTTGAATCAACTTCATATTTTCTTCTCATCCAGCACTAAATAAATCAGGGACTTAAGTAACAGTAACTGCCTCTTCATTCTTAGGTAATCCTTCATTTCTGGTTACAGATGAATTGTCATCAAAGCTGATAGAACAGAATATGATACTGATATTTAAAGAAAATGTGTGTCTTCTTTTCCTTTTCCAACTGGCCAGCGAACTCCTTTCTAGTGGAAATAAATACAGGTGTAGTGAACTCTTCAACACAGATGAATTATCTCATCATTATGTCATTTTGTGATATGGGGTTGTCAGTTTCATGGCATAAAACACACCATGTTTTACATCTCAAAGACTTTCATGTTGTGGTATTACCTGCTTTATATAGAGATATACTTTCCGGGAATCCCCCACAGACATTCCAAATCTCAATTTTGTTTTGAGTACAGCCTGTTATTTCATAGCTCAGAAAGGAATTGTTTCTAAAGTTCTGGAAGCATGTGCTACTGCATTGAATTATTAATGTGCACATCTTGTTACAACACTCAGAGACGTATGAAAATTTAAACATTCCATGATATTCCAACTCTGGTTCTTTCTCAACATGTTTTCTGGTATGAGAAAAGAGAGTCAGGGGAGAGCTAAGGGACTGAAAAGTATATAGGAAAGGAGGAGAATAGAAATTAGAAGAATGTTGGTTTAAGAATATGTAATTGTGTTTGTGTTTTATAAATACAACAGAGTTGTATTCAGTAGTTGTATTCAGGAGACAATCACTAATAATTAGGAGGTTTATTTTCCTTAGAATTGGCCAGTGTTTGCCCCTTTGCTGCTTCCATGCACTGTGTGGTTCCCTTTGGGACCAACCAGAACAAGTCTAAATATTTGTGTGCATGGAAGGTCTACATATAATTCAAGACAACTAAAACCACCACCTTGGATTTTGTCTTCTATGAGCTAAACATCCCAGTTCTATAACTTGATCTCCAAGCACCATGGTGTCCAGTACCCACCACTTTCCTAGGCTACCCTCCTCTAGATATTCTCCATCTTGTCCTAATCCCTGCTAGAATGTTATACTCAGAATGAAACATGCTACTTCAGGTGAATGACTAAATTAGTAGCTAAGTAAATAAATAAAAAAGATTTGGCTTATTGTCCTAGTTTGTTGAAATCATTTTTCAGTTAATATTTTTGGTTATTATATTACACTACTGACCCAAGGTGAGCTTTCAGTTAAATTAAAAACTCTAAATTTTTTTATTTTTGGTCTTGAACTTGTGAAGATGCTTTCTTGAACCTAAGTGAAGATTTTGCATCATGTTTATCTTGTTGGTATAGCCTATTAGGATGTTTTTGGATCCTGATGATGTCCTCCAGTATACTGGTTACCCCTCCCAACTACATACCATCTTCAAATTTGATAAGCACATCACTGAACTCCTCACTCAAATCGGAGACAAAAATTTTATATAGTGACTAATATACTAGGAAGTTAATAAATGTTGTTATTGTTTCATGTGTGACCACTCCTCCATTTTACATGCAGTTTAAGTTATTTTTCCATGTCCCTCAATTCACACTACATAACGTAAGAGAACCTGTCTATTGTGGGTATGGTCCTACTTCCACAGTGTTTTTCGGGGCTATGCCATGGAGCTAGGTGGTGCGGTGGATAGTGCACTTGACTTGAAATAAGGAAGACTCATCTTCATGAGTTCAAATCTGGCCTCAGACACTTACTAGCTGTGTGGTCTTGGGCAAGTCACTTAATCCTGTTTGCCTTGGTGTCCTCATCAGCAAAATAAGTCACAGAAAGAAATGGTAAGTCATTCCAGTATCTTTGTCAAGAAAACCTCAAGTGGGGTCACGAAGAGTTGGACACAACTGAAAAATGACTAAGCAACCATAACAACATGTCTGTTTATGTATTAAGAATGAGTTTGCTTAAGTATGATTTGTGAACTCACAGAACCCCTAAACAAGCCGGACTAGAGTGGAGTAAGATCATAACCCTATAACCAGTTTTAAATGTACAAAAAGTTGAATATAACCTATGTTGAGGACTTTTGGTTATATTTGTAGCACATCATTTGGCAACACTACCAAAAGATTTCCCTGTCACTCCTTCCATAGAAGATAGTAGTCATCCTAAACAAAGTTAGGAGGGACCAATAGCTTGATGATGTCTCAGAGGTTATCTAGTCCAGATGAGAAAAGCATAGAATACTTTTTGTGTTCCAGGCTTTGGAGCGATTCACCATTTACATTGGCTGAATGTTGGTACCATCACCATAAGAAGCACTGTAGTGTAGTAGATAGAGTGCTGGACATAAAATCAGAAAGATTTGGGTTGGAATCCAATCTCAGATATTTACTACTTGTCTTATCATGGGCAAATTACTCAATTTCTCAGAGCTTTTGTTTACTCACCTGTAAAATTGGGGGAATGATACTTAGAGTACATATCTAAGGAGAAGGTTGTGAGGAAAGTACTTTACATATTTTACAGTACTATATAAATGCAAATTTTTGTTGTTGCATTAATAACTATTATTATCATAGTATACCTATAGTGACATGAATATAAACCTAGATTCTACGCAGCTATACTACTATGTCTGTTTTCAAAGGACGATCACCAGTGGACTGGTTCCTTGTTATTGAATTATTTGCTCATGAGGAGCTATGGAACAAAGAAAAATGAAAAATGGACCAGAATTCAACCAGGCCTTTCTGTTTCTGCCATGACGATGCCAGATTGTACCAGAAAAAAAAGGAACAAAGGAGATAAAATTCACACCGTTTTTTCAACCATCAATAAACATCAACTTAATTTTTAGTACTATCAGTGTGATATGTTTGTCCAATGGCCAGTGAATAGTTTTGTTACTGGAAAAGTTAACAATTTTTACATACTCATTAAAAACAAAACCAGAAGAGGGAAGGAAGTAACTCAAAGGAAGGATGCTTCATGGATTCTCCTTTGAAAGTTAATAAAGGACCTGGTGGACTTGATTTTATTTTCATACAAGGTCAGTAAGAAAGGTCATTTCATGAGACATTTTTGTCATCTTATCTTTTAGTGGGTATGATAAATATTTGCAAAAAGACCACTGTGAAAATTATAAATTTAGAGCCAAAAGGAACCTTTACAGTTATCTAAAACAACTCCCTTATGGATGAAGAAACCAAGAAGCATAAAGGTTAAGTGATGTTCCCTTGGTTGCATGGGTAGCAAATAGCAGAATTAAGATGTGAACCAATGTCCAATACCTCCAAGTCCATTCTTTCTGCTGCACCAAATAAATAATTATATTTTATGCATCACCATCTGTTATAGAGGATGAAAAAGAAGAGAAATCCTATATGACCTTCCAAATTAAATGAATATACTCATTTATATTTAGTTACTTCAATGCAAAGGTGGGAACAGGTGAACATGGTGAAAATATTTTGGAAAATATGATTCAGGAATAGAGAATGAAAAAGACCAAAGATTTGTAGGCTACATATAAGCCTCATGACTATATATCATGAATACTTTCTTTGAAAAAATGAATTAAAAGGTTTTTATGTGGTGAATACCAACAACATCCAAAAAATGAAACTGATTAAATTTCACAAGCAATTAATGACTTACCGCTGATTGTAGGAGTCATTTCTGAATCATCTGTCTGTGTACAGACAGTTCACTGACTTGCAAGAACAAGGAGCAAAATTGATACAAAGCTAGAATTTATGGTGTACAATTAAATGCTCCAAAACTAAGTTATTTAAACAAGTTATTGCCACTGAAAATGCACAGAGGAAAGAATATCAACAATGATCATCGTAATTTCATGCAACATTTGAGTGATATAAATCAATCATTATGATGAAACCAAAAAAGACTAGAAACTATCTTGGTTTTTAAAATATATCTTATTTTTCCCCAATTACATGTTAAAACAATTTTTTAACATTTTTAAAGTTTTGAGTTCCAAATTCTAGCCCTCTTTCTACTCCCCCTTCCCTGAGACAGTAAGCAATCAGATATAGGTTATACATGTGCAATTATGTAAAACATTTCCATTTTAGGAATTATGTACAAGAAGACTTGAGTAAAAGAAAAAGAAAGTGAAAAATAGCTTGCTTCAGTTTGTATTCAAAAAATAGTTCTTTCTCTGGAGGCCAATAATATGCTTCATCATTAGTCCTTTGGAATTTTCTTGGATCATTATATTGCTGAGAATAGCTAAGTCATTCACAATTCTTCATCAAACTATCATTGTTACTGTGTACAACATTCTCCTGATTCTGTTCAATTCACTTTTGCATCAGTTCATGTAAGTCTTTCCAATTTTTTTTTGAAATCATGCTGCTTGTCATTTCTTCTTGCACAATAATATTCCATTACAATCATAAACTGCAGTTTGTTTAACCATTCCCCAGTTGGTTGGTTGGACATCCTTTCAATTCTTCATCAACACAAAAAGAGCTGCTTTAAATATGTTTGTACATATAGATTCTTTCCTCTTTTTTTTGATCACTTTGGAATGTAGACCTAGCAGTAGTATTGCTGAATCAATTGTATGCACAGTTTTATAGCCCTTTGGATAAAGTTCCAAATTGCCCTCCCCAAGAGTTGTATCCATTCACAACTCTACCAACAGTAGGTTAGTGTCCTAGTTCTCCCACATCCCCTCCAACATCCATCATTTTCCATTTTTGTCATGCTAGCCAACCTAATAGGTGTCAGGTGGTACTCAGAGTTGGAAAATCACCTTAATTAGCAAACATGAGTTACTTCAGTGGTGGAGAGATGTATTTAACCAAGGGCAACACCAGCTAAGAATATAAACTAATTTGTAAAATCCTACAAGGAATGATGTTGGAAGATTATTAGCAGAAACACCTCATAAATAAAAGTTAGAAAGAAAAACTAGTTTAAAGAAAGCATGATGAGCGATGCCACTAGGCAAAGTCATTCTGAGGACCTTTAAGGATGGAACTAGATGGAGACCAACAAACATAAAAATGGAAAAGATCTGTAAAGATTATTTATAACTAATTCTTCTCACCAGTAAGGACAGTGTAATCATTACATTTAAGCTATAACATAACCATCATATATGTGCTTAAGAGGAAGTAGAAATGACACTAAAACAAAACAAAGATGGGAAAAGCAATTGGATGGCTACACCATCTTTTATATTTTTGAAACCAAGTATGCATAGAATAGGTAGGTTTCTTGAAAAAATGAGCAACAGAAATAATGTTGTTTGACCATCCTTTGAACATTATCCTCCCCTGAAGAAATGAGGAAGATGTATACTCAGTGAAGGTTTTCGCCTTGGTCATGGAGAAGACCTGACTCAGAGTCCGAGTCAAGGAAGAATTTGCGCTAGATAGGGAGTATCTCCTGGACTTCAAGAGATTGTAGAAGATAGAAGTCTTGATGTGCTGTAGTCTGTGGGGTCACAGAGTCAGACATGACTGAACAACTGAACAACAACCATGAGATATTCCAGATTCTCCTCTTTGCAGCATTGTAATGATTATATCAAAACCCAGGATACTGCAAAGATTTCTAAAAGAGATCCATAATCGCTGAAGAGAATTTGACTTCTCTATCTACAGTGAAAAAAACAAATAGAAGAAGAATGCCCATTATCCACAAAATAGCCCTAGGATTCTCGCTGAAATAAAATCCTATCTTTTTTTTTTTAATGCCAATAGTCTCCATTTTTGTTTTGTGGCTGTGAGTCATGGAATACTAGACTCCATAGAATTTAAATTGACCATGTAAAAGTTGGTTAAAAGGCACACGGTAGATGTGATTGGCACATATTACAAATAAGGACATGGGAAGGAGAAGTGGTGGTACAAGATGTCATCAAAAAAAATATACACATGAAAAAGAAGATATATGGGTCTTATAGTCAGAATTTTTGATAACTGATAGCAAACTTAAGCCAGGTCATGCATAAGAATTTCCGATAAGGATAGTTGGTGATTAGAATCACTGAGATTATAAACCCATTGACATGTTTTCTTTGTTTGGAAATATCATATCACATTCATAAAGTGGTCTGTAAGATGATGACCCCTAATTCACAGTCATCATCATGCATATCAATGATCATTTCCAAACCCCAGACTTTCCCAGATATCCAGTTTGAGTAATTGGTATCACCATTAACTTCAAGGCTATTTTTGATACAATATATATATATATTTAAATTTTAGTTTATTTATTTTTAGTTTTCAACATTCACTTCCATGAGTTTTAAATTTTCTCTCCCTCCTTTCCTAAGAGAACATGTTATCTGACATAGGCTCTACAAATACTTTCTTATTAAACACATTTTCACATTAGTCATATTGAATAGAAGAATTATAACAAATGGCAGAAACCATGAGAAAGAAAACAAAACAAAACAAAACAAAACATATCCTGCTTCATTCTGCATTCTGACTCCATAGTTTTTTCTCTGGATGTGGATAGCATTTTGCCTCGAGTCTTTTGGGAATGTTGTAGGTCCTTGCATTGCTGTGAAGGGCTAAGTCTATCAGAAACGGTCCTCACATACTGTGGCTGTTACTGTGTGTAAAGTTCTCCTGATTCTGTTCAATTCACTCAGCATCAGTTCATATAAATCTTTCCAGGGTTTTCTGAAGTCCGCCTGTTCATCATTTCTTAAAGCACAATAGTAATCCGTTAGGTTCATATACCACAACTTGTTCAGCCATTCCCCAATTGATGGGCATCTCCTCAATTTCCACTTCTTGGCCACCACAAAAAGAGCTGCTAGAAATATTTTTGTACATGTGGAGCCATTTCCCATTTTTATGATCTCTTTGAGATACAGCTCTAGCACATTTTTATAGCCCTTTGGGCATAGTTCCAAATTGCTTTCCAGAATGTTTGGATCAGCTCACAGTTCCATCAACACTGAATTAGTGTTCCAACTTTTGCACATCTTCTCCAACATTTATCTGACACAAAATATTTGTAAAATGAAGGTGTTGGGGGATATCTCTATGTCCTGCAGGGGGGGTGACTCTATATTTTTCAGTTTTAACATACTATAATTTGCTGTAGTATGTAAAATCTGGTTTTTGCTAGTATTTACCAGAGCTCAGACTGTATGGTATCAAATATTTCAGTGAGATCAGGGAATAGTGTATACAACAAACTAGATGTTATTCCATGCACGTTTCTCAGGTCTGTTTTAAATAAGGCATTGCAGGCTAAAGTCACATTTCTGTTCGGAGCATTCAAGTTTGGCAACATGCAATTGAGATCAATTGGGGCCAAAATTATTGTCGATGGAGAGCAGTGAGATTCTTTGATCTTTTTCTCCATGAGCTACCTCACCTTGCTTCTTGAAGTTAGTCTGTAAAAGGATCTGGGGATGCGGAAATCAAAAGAGTGAAATGTGAGGTGTTTCCGATATCTGGGGGTATGCTGTTATCCCCTTCAGCCAGATTTGTGGCCTCTTCCACATTTCTTCTGAATGTGGAGCACTCCTTGAAATCAGTTATCTCTTAGGAACACTGCAGATAAACATTTTTATTCCCACCAAGGGAAATTTGGCTCCTCTGCTCTGCTGTCCAAAGAGAATTTTATGAAGTGTTAAAATGTTTTTTCAACATTTGTGGCCATCATCTATAAAGCTCATCCACAGAGGAAAGTTCCCATATAACTGTTGTAGCAGCTCTGCAGAGTCTTTCTTTCTCCACAAAAGTATTTTTCCCCCCAAAGATGCCTTTCTGGTCTCAGAGCAACAATGTCTGGTTTAAATAATTCTTAAAACAAAAAAGAAACCCTTTGAGACAGTGATATGAAGGCAAACGTTTCCATTTCTTGGGGTAAGCAGTCAAGATCGTTTGGATTCTGAGAGTGCCTGTCCATGGAGTATGTGCAGCCTTATTTAATTTTTAAGACTCTTGTCCTAAATGCATATTCTCAAGAAAGTCATGCCATTATAATATTAGCATTTTAAAGCTATTCTAAAAGTGCAGTGGTAGGAATAGAGAAACTAAGAGGAGAAACCAATTCACTAGCCTACTCAGTTCCAAGATTTATCTGAAGAGATGTCCATTAAAACAAAGCAATTCAGGTAAGAAATATTCAGTTCTGGGCACTGAAAACTGTCAGTGTCCTAGGTATTTGATTGTGTAAAGGATTGAAAAGGAAATGGTTGTTAACTAGAATCATAACAATAGTGGTGATGATGATGATGATGATGATGATGATGATGATGATAAACTAACATTTATATAGTGCCTTTAAAGTTTGCAAAGTGGTGGTACCACTTTGTGATAGAGCACCAGCCCTGGAAAGTTTGCAAAGTGCTTTGCAGATTTTATCATGAAGAGGCAGTGAGGTACAGTGGAATTTGACCTTTGTGCTCCTTAAGCCTCATGTATCAAATGAGAGGAAAAATAGAATATATATATATGTAGTGTGTCAGATAGTGTACTTTATAGTGATCTTGTTTAATTCTCACAACAACTCTGTGATCTAGGTTCTATTATAATTCCCATTTTATAGTAGAGGAAGCTGAAGTATACAGAAATTGATTGACTTGCCCAGAGTCACACAATTAGGGTCCAAGGTTGGATTTGAACTAAGGTCTTCCTGATTCCAGGCCTAGACCTCTACAGGGGTATCTAGTGGCCTATAAAGCCATTGCATAAGAGACTCCTCCCAACTCTATGATCCAATAATCTCACATTATAGTCCTTTGAAGTAGGTACTACAAAAAACCAGAGTTTTAACTGACCTCTTCATGATGTCATAGCTAACAAGTACTGTTGGTAGAAATGGAACGTGGACATCTCCTGATTCCCAAGCCCAAGTTAATTCTGCTCTGTTCTGCTGCAGAAAGTGGATTGAGGGAAACAGACTTAGACACATAACAAATGTTCTGGAACAAATCCAGAACTCATTTTTTTAAAAAGTTGGTTTTTAACTGGAGACAAATGAAGTGTCCTTGAAGTCACCTTAGAAAGAAAATGGTGTGTTCTTGATTCTTTGTGTCTTTTTTAATAGTTTGTTTATTTATTTTTAGATTTCGACATTCATTTCCACAAAATTTTGAGTTCCAATTTTCTCCCCATCTCTCCCCTCCCCCCACCCCATAACACCTTGCATTCTGATTACCCCTTCCCTCAATCTGCCCTTCCTTCTATCATGGCCCACCCTCCCCTTATCCCCATCTTCTCTCTTTTCCTGTAGGGCAAGATAAATTTCTATACCCCATTACCTGTATTTCTTATTTCCCAGTTATGTACAATAACAATTCTCAACATTTGTTTCTAATGCTTTGAATTCCAACTTCTCTCCCTTCCTCCCTCCCCACTCATCCCCACTGAGAAGACAAGCAATTCAGTACAGGCTGTGTATGTGTCATTTTGCAAAATACTTCCATAATAGTCATGTTATGTAAGACTAACTATATTGCCCTCTATCCTACCTTGTCCCCCTGCTTTTTTTCTGTTCTCTCATTTGACTTGTCCCTTCCCAAAAGTGTTTACTTCTCATTATTCCCTTCTCCTATTTGCCCTTCCTTCTATCATCCCCCTCACCCCACTTGTCCCCTTCTCCCCTATTTTCCTATAGTGTAAGACAGATTTTCATACAAAATTTAGTGAGCATGTTATTCCCTCCTTAAGCCGTATGTGAAGAGAGTAAGCTTCACTTTTCCCCTCTCACCCTCCTCCCTTTTCTCCTCCATTGAAAAAGCTTTTTATCTCTTTTAGGAGTGATAATTTGCCCCATTCCATTTCTACCTTTCTCCTCCCAATATTTTCCTCTCTTACCCCTTAATTTTATTTTTTTTTTATGGATATTGTCTCTTTTGATTCAACTCAATCTGTTCCCTCTCCAATACTGAGAAAAGTCTCAAGAGCTACAAATACTATCTTTCCATGTAGGAATATAAATAGTTCTACTTTAGAAAGTCTTTTATGATTTCTTTTTCATGTTTACCTTTTCATGCTTCTCTTGATTCTTGTGTTTGAAAGTCAAATTTTCTCTTCAATTCTGGTCTTTTCATCAAGAATGCTTGAAAGTCCTCTATATCATTGAATGACCATTTTTTCCCTTGAAGTATTATACTCAGTTTTGCTGGGTAGGTGATTCTTGGTTTTAACCCCAGTTCCTTTGACTTCTGGAATATCCCATTCCAAGCCCTTTTATCCCTCAATGCAGAAGCTGCCAGATCCTGTATTATCCTGATTGTATTTCCATGACACTCGAACTGCTTCTTTCAAGCTGCCCACCATATTTTCTCTTAATTCTTTGTGACACTCAAAAGGCAAGAAAAGTCCTCACATTTGAGATGAAAGGGAACTTATATGGGAGAGTACCATTTTGAAGAAAGGATGACTACAAATGAGGCAGAGTATTTCAAGATTTCCACGTTTGAAGGCAATAGGGCAACTTAGGGAGATGTTAGTCATAGACCCATTAACCTAGAAGGGATGGTGAGAAAGCCTGATCTAGCCTCCTTCAGTCCTATCACCCACTCTGCTTAATTTTATTTTATTTTTTTGATAAAGGCAAGGCAGTTGGGGTTGGGTAGAGTCACATCGTTAGCAAGTATCAGGTGTCTGAGGCCAGATTTGAACTCAAGTCCTCTTGACTTCAGGGCTAGTACTCTATTCACTAGCTGCCCCACCCCCCATTTCATTTTAGAAAGATAGAAAAAGAGAGGTGGTCATTTCTTGTAAGATCACAGAGTCAGTGGCAAAGCCCTCTAAAACCCTTGAAGAGTCAAAATCTCTGGTGACAGAACAGGACTGTCCCAAAATAGTGAGATCCTTAGGGCATGACCTCTATGCATTACTCACACTAATCATATTATCCCTTTTATCTTACTTATTTGTGTCACTTCTATTAGATTTTAAATTCCTTCAAGGCTGGCACATGCATACAGGACATTTGTATGTGTACATGTGGTTTATGCCACACACATGTGTGTTCTGTGCACATGTGTGTACACATGTGAGCACATATACATGTGTGCATATATCTGTATGCATGTATATGTGTATTGTGCATACATATACTCACACATATACCTATATTGGGAGGCAACCCTAATGAAAGAACTCCTAATGTCAGAACAAACTTTGGCAGAGACTGTGTGGGATTAAATTAACGCCCTCCCCCTCATATTTTCCACTCTTGGATATTGGAAGCATCACATGTACATGCCCCTAAGGGCAGAGAAGGGATAGTCTTAGGGCCCTGGCCTCAGTATTCATTCTTTCCCCTCTCCCCTTCCTATTCCCAGAGTGAGCCAAATATCCAGCCTCCTCATGCCTAAATTATAGTATAGCACACTGCCAGCAGCATCAGAAGTATATCTGATATTAGTCCATGTTTGGCCCACAGGTTTAACAAGGCTGTAACAAATATGAATGTCACAAGACTCTCCTTTTTACCCTCTCAAGATAATGCCACAGTATGCTTCTTTCCCGCCCAAGCTGACCTTGAAATTCTCATCTATCCCTCCATAATGCCAAGGTCTGACTTCTTTAATTCCTTGTTTACTGGGCAGCCTGCCAGACTGATTGGCAGGCTCCTGTGTTCTCAGAACCCAGAGCCAGACTGCACTTAAGTTTTGTCTGAGACTCTTTGCAGAGGCTTTCAGTAATGGGATGTCAAACTGCTTAGACCTCTCCTCTTGACTTTCACACATTCTTCTGTCTGTCCTCTCTTCATTTTAATTATTCCACTGGAACTTCTTTGTATCCTTCCAATCGCTCCATCTAAAATTCTCTGCCCCTGTTGCTGGCCTCTTTGTCCTTCTCTATCCTTCCTTGGGCTATTTGACTTCAAAACAAAACAAAAAACCCAGTAACAAACACTAGAAAACCTCAGGTGGATTCTAATTTAGTTCATTTGTTTCTTGTGTCTGACAAGCTCTTAAGAGCTCTTCCTGGGGAATTTGGAAATTTTTATCTCTCAAAGAAAAATCCCTTCTGAACCCTACAGAAGTGAGTCTCTACTCTAAGCACTGATGGTATTAAAAACAGAAATGAAGGTACTTTGTTTAAGACAGTCCTCCTGCTCGTAAAGATTTAATCCAGTTCTCCCGATATTTGGAGGGCTGAAAGGATTAAAGATATTATCCAATGAATAGATTAAGATATTTAGCTAAGGCTGGGAGTCTGGAAGGTACTGGGGGGCATGGGAGAGGAAGAAAGGGAGGATCTGTGGAATGCGAGCTTCAGTTTTTTGCAAAGCTTGTCCACTTTTTGCTATGCAGCTGGCTTCCAGGACCCCTCACTTCTCTGGGTATGAGTATTTCTTTACCTCTAAAAGAAAAAATTATTTTAATTCATCAGTCAATAAATATTTATTAAGCCCCTACTATGTGTCAAGCACTGTGTTAAGTACTATCAGATTGCCTATAAAGTTCTTTCAGTTCCAGTTCCGTGGCCCTGTATACCTCCCACAGTATCTCAAAACAACAGTTGACTTGATTTATCTGCTAAGCTTTGGTCTTATAAGGGGAACTAGAGGAAGAGGGCAAAAAATGGGATGGAGTCAAAAGAGCACTTGATTTGAAGACAGAAGACCTGACCTAGTGGTATTTGCTTTCTCTTCAGCTGTTTATAATCTCTATGACCTTTCTGAACCTATTTTCCTTCCTATTTTCCCATTTTTTGTTGTCTCTCCTCATTCCTATATATACACAAATATATATTCACTATATAAACATTTTATGTATACATATATATAAAATATTACATTAATATATAGAATATATTCTGCTGTGCCATGCCATGTAACATGTGTGCAGACATATATGCATGTGTACACATGTTTGTGTATATACAAATGATATATGTATATTATGCACATGTGTTATATTGTTGTGTGTATGTGCAACATACATGCTTATGTGTACATGTATGTGTATATGTACATGTATAGTGGAAAAAAACACTGGTTCTGGAGTCAAAGGTACTGGTTTCTAATGCCTCTGATGCTTACTGCCCATGTGACTTCAATGAGTCATTTAACCCTCAACCTCAGTCTCAGTTTCCTCATGTAAAATGAAGAGATTGGTGCAGCTAGCCCCTGAGGTCCTTTCCAGCTCTAGACTTATGATCTTATGATATAGATATAGATATGTATATATATATATATAGATATAGATATAGATATGTATATGTATATATATATATATGTAGGTATATGCATGGCATCCATTAAAATTTGGCTCTGGTGCCTCATGATGGTAGAGAGGTGACCTTAGGTTTTTAAAGATAGTACCAATGGAATCTCAGCTAGAGCAGACCCCATCAAAAATAGAAATGTTTTCCATACGACCACAGTGATAGACTAGGTGACTGCCATCTGAAGACCAGTTTTGCTTAGCTCAGAGTCTCCTCAGGTCTTTTGGCCATGAGAGCTAACAAAACTGTCTGCTAAGGCAGAGATGTGGTTGCTTGCTCTGTAAGTGGAGAAGTTTTTATACTGACTACACAAAACAATAATAATAATATAATATAATAATAATAACTCACATTTATATAGATCCTGCCAAGCACAGTACTAAATACTTTTCAGATATTCTATTCCATCATTTGATCTTTACATCAAGGTATTGTCACCATTTTATAGTTGAGGAAACTGATCCAAACAGATGTTAAGTGACTTGCCTAGGGTCATATAGGTGGATCTGAATTCAAGTCTTCCTGACTCCAGATCCAACAATCTATCTGAAACCTACAACATTCTTTCCTGAGGGCAGACTTTGAGGGATTCTCAACACACTGATGTACAATCCCAAGACAGTAATTATCAATGAATTCTTGATAGCATTCGCCACCTTTTCCTGCCCATTTGTTGTATGTTATGGTCAAGTCTGATACTTTGGGATGTTATCACCTTTGAAAGTCTACTGGAACATAAGTATCTACCAGAGTAGTGCTTTGCTGTTTAAGTGACAATTAAACTGCACTCATCTGAAACACTCTACAGGGAACATTCAGTTGTTCAGAAAGAACTCTTGCATTTTAGCAGTAATTATTTTCCTGTTTTGGAATCTAGTCATTCACCACTGGATCTGTTTGACTTCTCTGTATAACAGTTAAATTATACTATACAGGCATTCCAAGCAAAACTTAAACATCTGGGAACATCTGCTTACGGACACCAAATCAAAGGCCATTATAATCAGCCAAATCTCCACCCTTGCTCCACAGAACTCCATGAGAGGAAGATGGTATTTTTGTGAAAGAATTTAATAATTTGGACAGATTAGTTCATCCATTTAGTAAGCTAATTAGATCCATCCCTGTTGGTCTAGGAATGAAAAAGTAAATATATTTAACCTTAACACTGTCAGAAAGCCTAGGGTAAAATTCCACCTTTCTCATATCTATGAACTCGACAAAGACTTACTTTCTCAGGGCCTCACTTCCTTCATCTATAAAATCAGTTATTCAGTCAATGAACATTTATTAAACGCCTACCATGTGCAGGATGTTGTTGGTATTCAGTCTTTTGATTGAGTCTGACTTTTCGTGACCCTATAGACCATAGCATACCATATCCATGGGGTTTTCTTGGCAAAGATACTGAAAGAGTTTGCCATTTTCTTCCCCATTTTACAGATGAGGAAAATGAGGCAAACAGGGTCAAGTGACTTGCCCAGGGTCATATAGCTAGTAAATGTGTGAGCCAGATTTGAACTCAAGTCTTCTTGATTGCCGGCCCCAGGCACTCTATTCTCTGCACCACCT
Organism: Notamacropus eugenii; assembly: GCF_028372415.1. Taxonomy (NCBI): domain Eukaryota; kingdom Metazoa; phylum Chordata; class Mammalia; order Diprotodontia; family Macropodidae; genus Notamacropus; species Notamacropus eugenii. The sequence goes on along the minus strand of NC_092877.1, from coordinate 293,481,976 downwards.
ACATTTCTATAGTAGGTCCCTAATAAATGTTTACTGACTGTTGGGGTTCTTGGTAGTAGCTGTTGCTTTCCTGACCGCACAACTCCACTGCTTTTCCTTCTGATTGCAATAACAATATTTCCCTTTCTTTGACCCTTCTGTTACCCTTCTCTGCCATAAAATAGAAGGGTAACCCAGCATTTCTGAGTGTATGGACCTTTTTAAATCCTCCAAACATTATTTTATTATTGAAAACTCAAGTCAGCTTGATATCCCTAGGTGTTCTTGAGTCTTCTTGGCAAGACAGTGCCTTAGTTCTGTCTAATCCCTAAGCCTAGTCATCATTCAACTACACATAAGGGAGATGGAGTGTAATACAGCTCCTCCAGGCCATAACCTCTGCCAAGTCCATGCTTTTTAGACTCTTTGCACCTCTGTGTTGACAGGACACTATTCCTTTACAGTGTGTACTTATCCCTCTCTAAATCATAAACATCTGTGGTATTGAAAACTTAGGATTTTTTTAAAATCACATATAATATCTGTCTTCAAAGCAAAGCTGCAAACTCCATGAAACCTGGTCTTGTCTAAACTTTCTGTCTCCTCTAGCACATAACTCTGTATACAGCAGGTGCTAAATAAATGGCTCTTGAATGGAATGGAATTTTAGAGTCAGAGAGTAATTGAGATCATCTGATTTTATTAAATGAGACAAAATGAGGCCGAGATAAAAAGACTTTCCAGAGGTCACATAACTAACTGTCAAGTGACCAAACCGAGACTCAAACCCATGTCTCCTAATTCTAAGCTGGATCTCTTACCACCATACCTTTAGACCAGGTCTGCACAACCTGCAGCCTGTGGACTGCTTGTGAAATGCCTAAGGATTTTTGGTGATCCATGAAAAATGTAGAGGATATTTTCTGCCCAGAATCCTTTAGCAGGTCGGCTTTAGACTGAGCTCCATGAAGGCATGAATTTTTTTTATTTTTTATCTGGTAATGTTCTTGTCATTTACCTTTCTTTGTATCTCCAGTACATAGCTTAGTGCCTGGCACATAGTAGAAGTTAATTGACTGACTGACTCACATCCCAAATACTGTGTTCCTTAGCAGCTGTAAAATATATGTTCAATGTGGCCAAAATACACCACCCAGGAACGGGAGAACCCAAGATGAACATGAGCCAGGATAGAATCAAAACTATATATTAGTCACTAGTTCTGCCTTCACACCTATCTGTAGAATTCTGTGTTTCCTTCTAGGTAAGAACAGCTTTCATTGGTCACAGCAGACTGTCCTTGAGGCAGTCTGCCATGAATGCCCTGGCATCTGTGTAGAGAGAGGGAGCAAGACAAAAGAGGGGCCACGTCTAGCATCACAGGGGGCCCTGAGGGAAACATGGATCTGAATTGATGAGAAATTGTTCCATTAAAATTGAGTTAAGTTAATGCATTATTTGACATTATGATAAGGTTTGATAAATAAGAAGACTGGGTTTTGAGATTAGAGGCAAAAAAACCCATAGTAAATATAAAAGCTTCTATGAGAAAAACCCCAGTATTCTGAAATAATATTTGAATGAAAGAACAAGTTAAAAACTGTGTCGTATGAATGAAGACATCTTTTCCCTCATTTTCCATCCCATTCTACCTAATATTTATTTGAACATTTTTATATGCTCTGTCTCTCTGTCTCCGTCTCTCTCTGTCTCTGTCTTTCTCTCTCTCTTTTAAATTTGTGGAATTTTGCTGTGGTCATTATTTCTTTTGGTCCCTCTTTTGGGGATTATTGTATCATTGTAGACATTCTTGGCACATGACATTTTGCCAGAATGTCAGAAATCTTGTTAACATCTTGTCCTTTTACAGATGTATTCTTTTACTTATTTTTCTGAATAGAGCCTTTGAAATTACCTAATAAAGATTTACAGCAGGTTTTAGCTTCAACAGGAAGATAATAAGCTATGTCTTCACAATTAATCATTGAAAAGTTCAGATGTGCACCTCGATTCAGGGACCACATGAATCCCTTTAATTTTTAATTCTAACAGTTCATTCTGTGTCCCTTTAATTCTTAAAAAAAATCTTTAATTTCCCTTTCCTGTTAAAACCAATGGTTTTTAAAACATACGTTTGGCTTACATTTGGCTGGGCGTAATCCCTAGCACATAATACTAATGGCTCAGTCTTTTCTCTGGGTAGTGTAGTTAACGGATACTACTCGATATTTATCTTTTCAATTGCACCGTGCCTGGAAGCCACACAGGTGCTAAATGAAGTCAGGGAGACAAAGTTAGAACTTAAAGTGGTTTGGGAGCCAGAGGGAGGGGAGCTTTATGAAAGTGATAATAGAATAATAGCCAATGGTATGTAGCCCTGATGAACTATGGAGGGCTCAGAAGGTATGTAAATGAAATCTGCATGCCAATGCAATGAGTTGGGTGAGCCAGCTGGGAAAGCTTGGCTTTTTCTTGCCTTGAAGAAGAGGTATTGACTCTAATTTTTTCAATAGGATCTTTGGGTTGGGTGCATTTGGGAGCACCACAATGGGACATCAGTGGGGAACTCGAGAGTAAAAATGGAAATTGTGAATGAGAGAAGAGGTGCTTAAAAATGAATTGGCTGAATTAAATCCACCTCAGCTATGGTCCTTTCAGAACTGTCATTGGCACACTGAGGTCATAGCATGTAGGAAGTCAGAGATGTCTGCCTTCTCATTCAGCAGCTCCTCTCCCTTTCTCTACCTCCAGCTCCCAGCCTAGACATTATAAATCTCGATGTGAGGACAGATGGATGGATAGATGAGGCATTCATATCTTAAAATGTTAGCCAAAGGTACTTAGGACAGCTGCCCATGAAGTGTTTAGGCCACATTAAAAACTGATGTGAACTAAAGTTATGGAGACAGACTTGAAGGGAGACATCCCCAACCTTGATAAAATGTAAGTACAAAAGGCACGTGATTGGATGACTATCGATGATGTCGTCTCAATAATGACACCATCCATAGACTCCTTGTGTCTTTGCTTTGCCTCACTATAGTGATCACAACATAAATTACTTGTCTTGTTTGACTTCCTTGTTCACCAAAGTTGAGCAGATTGTGGCCGTATTCAACGCTTCTGCCAGACAGAAAGCTTGGGACCATTTCTCGAAAGCTCAGCGCAAGAACATAGACATTTGGCGAAAGCATTCTGAGGTTGGTGATTTTATTATTTTGTTTTAACCACCATCACACAGCTGGATTGGCCCAGAATAGTGTGGCTGCAGCTACCCCTTGCTAGTTACAGCCGGCAAGGCAAATCCACCCATCATTGTGCAATCTCATTATCTGCTCCAAAGCCAGCAAAGATTTGTTCCATATCCAGAAAAGCGGCTGAATTAACACTTGGAGAACAGAGTGATTTTCTTCTATGAAAGAGAAATATTATTATAGTTTTCAACCTTTCTGCTAGTAATTAGTTTGGAAATCAAGCAAGAACCTCTGTTCACCAAAGTATTTTAAATTAAGATATAAGTTTTCATATTTGCACCTTGTTTGTGTGTGGAGATTTTTGTTTGTTTTTTGGTCATTTTAAGTGCTGTCTCTAGTGATGGAGGTTTGTGATTTTGTCAGAGTACAAAGATGACAAGTATTTCTTTCCATCTGTGTCTCCTTTATTTATTAGTCACTTCTATTAAACACAAGTCTCTCTGGGAGAAATCCAAAGGGACTGATCAGGCTAAAAGAATGGCTCCCTCGCTCGTCCCCTGACATTTTAAACATGAGGGGAAAGATACTAAAACTCTGAGATGCCACCTCTATCACCTGGGAAGCACTGCTGTGTGTTTCTAGTCATTGGTCTTCCAGTTTCCATGTTTAATTCAGCCATGTAGTAGTGTACGCTATGAACCTGTACTTTAAAAAAAAAAGTAAGTACACTGTTTATCTTTGTTTCTTTCTTTTATCTTAACAAGAAAAAATTTCATCCAGATGCTTCTCCATTCCTAGCACAGCATGTTAATATTACGGTTCTCAAAATGATTTTTCCCCGTTTCAAAATCAAAACTTTAGAAGGTAAGGTATACTTATTTAATGATTTTGGAGCACAATTTTTTAAAGTGTAGTTTGAGAAACAACAGAGTGCTATGATATAAATTATTTGGGTAGCATTTTAAGTGCCCATTAACTAATGCTAAATTACAGTTGAATACCAATGGCACTAGATGTAACATCCACATGAATACCAAATGAATTCTTTATTATCACTGTTATTATGGGGAATACCAAATGACTTCACTATAATGGGACACTTAAAATGCTACTACAATTTATTGTTAAGGACTTCTTTTTTTTAACTTCACACATACTTTAGAAGGTGATGACTGATAAAATTATGTTCCTCTGGATTGCATTATGGGGAAAATGAAGATGGGGTTTCTTCTTTGATCTTCCAGAAACTAGAGAAGTATAAGAGATACTCTTGAATAGACATCTTGAATTCAAATCTCAAATACTGCTTTACAGGAGGGGTCAAGTAGCCATGTGCAGTGAAATAAACAGATGCAAGGATTATGAAAGACTAAGTGGGAATCCATAAAAATATTTCTTGGACTTGAAAGTAGCTAGATCATTTCCCTTACTCTAAAAACAAAACTTTTATAATGGAAGAGAAAAGCAAGGAGGTGCTGAATGATACCCTTTTTCAACTCCTGTCACTAGCTTGAGAACGTCGGCCAGAAACAGATGTTTTCTTATATCTTTTTTTTCTTGATTGTTCCCTGTGTGCTGATTTGTTCAAATGCACTTTTCCCTCCTTTCCGCCCCATTATACCCTCTCCAAATCTCAACCCCCAACAAAATCCTGATGGCTCCAGAGGAGAGGACACTCTGGGTGTCTTAGGAAGATGGCTGAGTTTTCCACCTCTGTAAGAGGGGTAGAAAAATATATATTCCCCGCCTACTGAATGCTCTTCAGTTGTGGATCATGCCAGTGTCCCATCTTTTCTTTTTTTACAGTTTTCAATTTATTTATTTTTACATTCACTTCCATAAGTTTTAAATTTTTTCTCCCTCCCTCCCCAAGACGACATGCAATCTGATATGGGCTCTACACATACATTCTTATTAAACACATTTTCGTATTAGTCATGTTGCATAAAAGAATTAAAACGAATGGGAGAAACCATGAAAAAGCAATGTCCCATCTTTTAAAGGGCCCTCGTAATATCCCAACCCTTCCCACCTACTCCCATTTGCTCTCCGTTATGAAACAGAATTAGAAATTACCTTTGATTTTTTTTCCCTGTGTGCCATTTAATTGATTAAATACCAGTTTGCAACTTACATTGTGGATAATTTCTCAGTTGCATACAAGCTTGATAATTGGCTTGATTTTTCAGCCTCCCCATGTACAGCATCTGTTAATTATCTGCAACACCTTTACAGACTTATTGGAATTTACTAGTGATTTACTGCTGAACCCAGAGGCACCCTGTGGAAACACCCTCAGGTTTTTTGTGTTTTTTTTTTTTTCATTTCTTCCTCCCTCTCCACCTCCCAGAGCAACAGCTACTGTATGACTCTTTATCATTAATTGTGGGGAATAAACAACTGGCCCTTTCTGCCCTATTTATTCTTTCTACCTGACTTTTCCTTGTTTCAAATATTTTTAAGCCACCTCTTTGGGAATTGGGCCCTTTGTCAATAGAAAAATTAGCTGTCTACCACTTATAAAGCACCAGCCTAATCATGGTGTAACATCCCTTGTTCAACACCTGGCAGCAGAATTTAGGGCAGAATAGGCCTTTCTTTCTCTGTCTCCTTGAATGATGCACGTCAGAAGGAAGTAATTTCAAAAAGGAAGGATTCAGAGAAACATGGGAAGACTTAAAGAAAGTAAGGGAGGGAGAGGAACAGTATACAACACGGTACTCAAATATCATGGTGTCTGATCATGCCATGTGATCAGAATGAGGTAATAGACCCCCTCTCCTCTGACAACAATCAATAAAGTGTTTTTAGGGATGGACTTTGAAGGAAGGTTTGTTTGGGTATTTGTTCAGAGATGTCTGTTGTGTCAAAACAAAGAGTATGAATACTTTTTAAAATTTAATGATGGAGGGAGAAGGAGAAAGGGGAAGAGAGAGATAGAGCTAGATGTGTTAAGAGTTGAAGTTGCAAGTTAACATACCAAAAAAAACCCATATGCTAAAATTATGGGGGAGTAAAAAGGAGACCCTCCTGGCTCTCTTTGAAAGAAGACAAAGAATGGGGCTTTATGCAGGCCCTGAATGGATATTCAAACTTATAGGGTCTTGCCTTTCTGAATGTGCCCTTCCTCTTCCCTCAGACACTGGATATTTCAAGAGGATACACTTAGCTCTAAGCAGTTCCCAAATTAACGTATTCCCAAAATTTTAAGTACCCTTTTATGGGTCCAGGAAAGAGACAAGAAAATGAGAGAACATTAGAGTTACCTGAAGCTTATTTTTTTAAAAATGAGCCATGGGTTCTGTGTTTTTAATCAGCTATAGGAAAGTTTAGTTTCACAAGGTTGTTATTATTATTAAAAACCATATTCACTCCTTAAAACTCATTAAAAGCATACTGAAAGTAGTGGCTTCTTAATGACTCCTGACAATATTTTGTGAACTATAAAAACTTGTGAAATTTATATGAACCTTTTTATTTATATGTAAATTGGGCAGAATACATATAGAAAGATAGTACAGGGAGTGAATTTAAGAGAAAAAATAACATCTTGCTTTAAAATAGTATTTCTGTTTAACACCCATTAATACATTGTTCTGAAAAGTCAGCAGTGATAATCAGTAAAGGAAGACATATATGTCCTCTTTTTCTCTATTTCATATCTAAAATTTAACATCACAATGGTCCCAGTGAAGGAAAGCTCCATAGAGGTTGCTTCTAGAAGAGAAGATGTAGAAGGAGGCAGGAGGAGGTGATTTCTTTTTCCATATTGACATAGATTTGTTACTTTAAGATAACCAAGGTACAGCAAAAGGGCTGTTGAGAGAATGGGTGTTGTCTTATTTTCTTTCATTGTAAAAAGCTTGTTCTTTTGTTTCTAGGAGCTCCGGAATGCTCACAGTGAACAACTCATGGGGATTCGGCGTGAGGAGGAGATGGAAATGTCCGATGATGAGAGTTCTGACACCCCTAATAAAAAAATGAGAGTAGATGAATCAGGTAATGCTGACAACACTGCCATGTGAGATGGCAGAAGGAGCGTTCTGAATCTTAGGTGGATGAGAAGGAGAAGAAAGTGGTCATAGAACACCAGGGAAGGGAAGAGCTTTTATTGGAAGTATACTTATATTTTATCTGTCAGTGGCCTTGTCTTTTGTCTGCTGAACTTGAAGATCTTTAGAAAAAGCATATTGATGTGAAAGTTCCATTTATTCTCTCTCTCTCTCTCTCTCTCTCTCTCTCTCTCTCTCTCTCTCTCTCTCTCTGTCTGTCTCTCTCTCTCTGTCTGTCTCTCTCTCTGTCTCTGTCTGTCTCTCTCTCTGTCTCTGTCTCTGTCTCTCCCCTCCCTCCTCTCCTCTCTCTCTCCCTTTCTTTACATTCTTCCCTCTCTATTTCTCTCCCCCCATATCTGGAACCATGATAGTTTTTTTTTCCAGTATTATTATCTAGGGAATGACAGCTACAGCTTTCACAGAAAGATATGTGAATTTTATTCTCACTTAAGGAATTTTCCCATTATGGCAAATTTTTTTTAACCACTAAAGAAGTATTTAAGCCTCTGTTCTAACTCCCCTGAAATTCAGACTATTGCCTACAGAATTAAGATTATCAAGATGCTGTAATAATTGTATATTATATAATAATAAATTATTAGGTCAAACAAAAAGCTCTAGATTCGGAGTTAAAGGACCTGCATTCAAATCTCAGCTGAGCTACTTACTACCTATGTGACCCTTGGCAAGAAGCATCCTACCTGTAAGCCTCAGTTTCCCCATTTGTAAAATGAAGAGGTTAGACTGAATGATCTCTAACATTACCTCCAGGTCTAATCTATAATCATATTATCCTGTTCCATGTATACATGTAATCTGTAGTCAAAGGGTTAGCTTTCTGTATATCAAGCTGGATGATTAGGTCCATTTCTTGTGCTTAATAGAATGAAGGAGCTTATATAGAGACTTGATTGGGTCAGAAATTTAAGATACATGTTTGCCTAATATAAGATGCTGGCTTGAAAACCTCCCTGGTGTTCTTTTCCCAGATGGGAATTTGAAATCAGACACAATTAGAGAGCTGCTTACTAAAACAGAAAGGGAGCTCTTTAGGAAGGTGGCTGGCTAGAGAAGGAATGGGATGCCATGCAATTACAGAAAATAAAGATGGGGGGATGGAAATCTGTTTGACCTCACTATTTTCCATATAACACAGTGCAAACCTGCCTTGAATTCTGTAACTAAAACATAACAAGGGAGCTAGGAAGAGAAAGACAGTGATATATGACTAAAAATGGGTCGTGAGTCGCCATAAACAAAAGGATTCCAGGAAGAGGGTCAGCCTGGTTAATAGCTTGCCCTATAAAGCATCCAGGTTCACCAGGGCCACAGTAAAGAACACCAGGGCCCCGGATATTGATCACAAGTAAAGCTTCTGGTACATACATCCAGGAGGAATTTTAATTTCTTCTGAGAATTCCCTTTCATCTTTAAATTGAATTCGTTAAGTACTTTCATGCACTTAGTCTTAGGTGTAGACATCATAGAAGTACTTTCTGGTGCCATGTTCTCTCTATCTGGTAATTTTTTTTTCCTTTACGTATCGATGTTTCCCTCTTATTTTTGGATTTGGCATTAGACTTTTTAGGGATGGTCATCTTTTGGTTTATTATGTGTTTTAGATTGTTTCTTCCCTAAGAAAACAATCACTATCTTCATGGCTCTTGTTAACTGTTAGATACCATATTTTAAAAGTCTAGATTCAGGAGAGAAAAAAATCTAGATTCAGGTGAAAGAACATTTTTTTTGGAGACAGAGGACCTTAGTTTGAGAATGAGTTCTTTTGTAATATTTATTACCTCACACATCTGCGTCACACTTCGGCTGGGAGATCGTTAGCAAAAAACCTCATCTCTCCGGACAGTGCTTTCTTTACCTAACTCTCCTAGTCAGTTTCATTGACTTAGCTCTCTGTCTAATCCAAGCAAGGGTTTTGGGTTGGAAGACTTAAAAAGCCTCTTCTAGCTTTGAATACCTTGATTGATCCCAGTTCTGTAACAGCTACTTCAAGAAAGTAAGGCAAATTCTTCTTCCCCTAACGAAGGTTGTATTAATGTGCTTATATACATGAAACAAGGTAAAATAAAGCTACAATTCTTAACCTAACTCTTTGTAGGGTAGACCTAGAAGGAATTGAGTACAGGAGAAGTTCTCATTTAAACATGTAAGTTTATTTATTTTTTTTTTTTTGGTGACATTTTTCTTAAGCAGCATGTCAATTTTCCAGGTAAGAAATGTGTCTAATTTTGCAGCCTGCCTAGAACATGACCAGAATAGCAACAGCTCAGAGCAGCTTAGTCCCCGCTTCTGGAAAATATCACTGAGCAAGGTATTGGTGCCCAACAGATGTTACTTAGTAATCCAGATCCAGACCCATTTTGTTTATTCAAGGCAAAGTAGATCCTCTAGAGGCCTTATCTTTTAATCCAATCCACTCAATTCTTCTTGTCTCAAAGTATCTCAGAAGCATACACACAGATGCAAAGGACATTTTGATAGTAACCAGGGACTTTCTCCATAAATCTGAAAAGCCAAGCTGGGCTCCTTTTCTATTCTCAATTCATCTGCAAGAACATGAAGGAGAATATAGATTTGGGGATGTTCTGTATGGATCCAATTCTTCTATCAACAAGTACTTACCATGGTCCATTGAAAAGGTTATCATCTGATATGTATTTCTTATATACCAAGAGTTGGAATTAGACTGGGAAAGTCAGTATAGTAGTTTAAAAGGAAAAACAAAACAGGCCCATGATTAATTGGAATAGACCCACATACTGATCTACCTACTCATGAAATGGCATATTTGGAATTGTCACAAGCTCTCTGTACCTCAGTTTACCCATTTCTAAAAGTGGGATATCAAAATATCTCCCCTATCCTTACTTCATCACAATATTGGGGGAAACCAGGTAGAAAACATACATGAAGACTTTGCTGTCTAAATGACCAACATAAGACACTATGCCTGAGGAGCCTGGATTCAAAATCTACCTGAAATTTTTAAAGAATTTGATTTCTGGAATCCTGAGCTCAGGGATCTTTCAATAGCTCAAAGTCCCCACTTTCCCTAGTTCTTTTCTTATACTGCAGCTCAGTCTCAGCCTAAAGTCTGCTGTCATTCCCTGTTTCTTACTCATACCTTGCCCAACAACTCTGGACAGAAGGCTTCTGGGCCTGAAGCTGCTTTGTCATTTTTAGCTTTATGTGCTCTGGGGCACAGGCTGACATGAATTCCCGCCTGCTCTTTTGACCAAGTAGCAGACAAATACTTGATCACTAGAGTGTGCAGTGAGGGAGTAAAGGCTTATTGCCTAAGGGGTACACATCTCCTGGTGGTAGCTCGTTAGGCTATCTATCACTCATTTTTCGATACAGGATTTACATCTGTCACTCATAAACTAGCTGCCATCTCCGAGGCTGTTGCTGTCTTTTACTAATGTTAGAAAATACTAAATCCCCAAATCCATGTGAAACTGTATGCCTATGAAAGAATCCCCAGCCCATCACTTTCGGTTGCCTCTTACCCCTGGAGACTCAGCCTTGGAGTCTGTCAGGTATTAGTAGATCTATTCTTAGAGAGCCAAGAGGGATATTGTTTGGTAGTCAGTCCAAGGAGATGAGTGAGTGTGTCATACCATAGAAAGATGCTATTTTTGATTCCATAGTCTGTGACTGGAAGGTGTTTTGTTTATTAATCTCTCTCAGCTTAGTCACAAACTTTTATTAAAGCTTGGGTCTAGTCTGCATGTTTTTCTGTTTTTGACTATTAAAGAAAGGTATGACGATTGTTTTTTTTTTAATTTCTGAATAATGCCCTTCCTCCATTTTGGATGAAATCAGGAGCCCCAACTTATCACATTTGAATATATATTTTTAGTTTTGTATTTTTTGTCCTCATCTCTGATTTCATTGAGATAAAAGAGCTCCTTGAGAGCAAGGACTGTCTTTTGCCTTTGTGTGTGTGTGTGTGTGTGTGTATGTGTGTGTGTGTGTGTGTGTCCCTAGTACTTAGCACAGTGCCTGGCACATAGTAGGCAATTAATAAATAGTTTTGATTGATAGAAAGCTGCTTGGAGTACTGAGAGGTTATGTGACTTGCCCAGAGTCATGTAACTAATGCCTTTCAGAACTCGGATTTGAATCCAGAGCTAACTGACTGTGGGTTCTGCTCTTTATCCCCTATACCACTAGAGGTGCCTCTTAGAGGCACATGGTACTTACTTATAAATTGAGGATTTCACAAAATCACTCAAAATCACAATATCAGTTGCACTTTACATTTGAATTGCACTTTTGATATGTTCTGATACAATTATAATTCTTTAACTACCCTAACTGACCTAAGAGGGGGAAAGAGAGAGAGGGAGAGAAAAGAAATGTGTTCATCATACCATTTGGAACTTGACAGGAAAATGGAAGCAACTGAAGTAAAACTGAACTGATAAAAAAAAAAGTTGGAAACCAGCTTGGTTAATAAATTTAAAACTCTAAGTGTAGCTATTGAAGCATCCATTCAAGAAGATACTATCCTGATCAGAGGCATGAGAAGGAGAGAGGAACTTTTACAAAATTGAAATTTATAGATGCTTGATCTTCCTTCTGCTAGAAACAAGTTAAAGCCCAGAAGTCAGGGTCTTAAAGATCCATTCTTGAATTAAAACTGCATCCTGCTTTTCATAAGGCATTGTATGTAATAGAATACAGTTTACACACACACACACACACACACACACACACACACACACACACACACACTTTCCTGATACCTACAGATGTGCCAGTGACTCACCTAATCCTTAAAAAACAAACAAAACCCCTTCACTTAACCCTTAACCCATAATACTCTATCTCTCTTCCCTTTCACATGTAGGTCCAAGAAAAAGTTATTTTCACTCCCTGTCTCTCCTTTTCACCCCTATTTGTTTTCTCAACCTGTTCTTGTTCACTTGTTCACTTAACGGAAACTACTCTCTCCACATTTCCCAGTGATCTCAGTTGCTAAATCTGTTTCCCTTTTCTGTCTTCCTCTGCCTTGACTTCCCTTAAAGCCTTCAATACTGTTGTCCATCCTCGCTCCTGATTGAGTCTGTCCTCCCAAGGTTTTGGAGGCAGTTCTGTCTTCCTACCTGTCTCGTTGATCCTTGAAATCTCCTTTGCTGGGTGGTTAATGTTATATCCCACATTCTAATCAAGACTCCTTGAGGCTTTGTCTTAGGTCATTTTCTCTCTCTTCTCTATCTCTCTTTCTGTCTCTCCGTATATATATATATATATATATATATATATATATATATATATATATATATATATATATATATATATATATATATATATATATATATATATATATATATATATATATACACACATAGAGAGAGAGAGATGCACATATATTCAGACACACACATAACCTTTCTCTGTTTTATTTAAGTTACTTTATTTATTTTTAGTTTCCAATATTCACTCCCCTTCCCCCTCCCCAAGAGGGCACACAGTCTGATACAGGCCATACGTATACATTCCTGTTAAACATATTTTCACATTAGTCGTGTTGTATGGAAGAATTTGAATGATTGGGAGGAACCATGAGAAAGAAAAAGCAAAGAAAAGAGAAAATAGTTTGCTTCACTCTATATTCAGACTCTGTAGTTCTTTCTCTGGAATTGGATGGCATTTTCTATCATGAGTCTTTGGAAATGTTTTAGGACCTTGCATTGCTGAGAAGGTCTGTCTATCAAAGTCAGTCCTCTCATATTGTGGCTGTTACTATGTACAGTGTTCTCCTAGTTCTGCTCCTTTCACTCAGCATCAGATCATATAAGTCTTTCCAGGTTTTAATGAAGTCTGCCTTTTCAGCATTTCTTATAGCACAGTAGGATTCCATTACATTCATATACCATAACTTGTTCAGTCATTCCCCAATTGATAGTCATCTCCTCAATTTCCGATTCTTGGTCACCACAAAAAGAGCTGCTATAAATATTTTTGTACATGTGGGACCCTTTCCCATTTTTATAATCTCTTGGGGATACAGTCCTAGAAGCAATATTGCTGAGTCAAAGGGTATGCACATTTTTGTAGCCTTTTGAGCATAATTCCAAATTTCTCTCCAGAATGGTTGGATCAATTCACAACTCCGCTAACAATGAACTGGTGTTCCAGTGTTCCAACTACGCATACTCTTTCTTAGTGACCTCATTATCTCTCAGCGACACACAGATAACTTCCAGCTCTTACATATCTTCTGAGCTCCAGTCTTACATCACCAAGTACCTATTGTACATTTCCAACTGGATGTCAACATGTACAAAATAAATTTCACATTTTCCCAATAAAACCCATCCCGATTCTGAAATTCCATATGTTTGACCACTATTCTTCCCAGGTTTACAACCTCAGAGTAATCCTTTACTCCTCACTTTCCTTTACCCTCCTTGTCCAATCAGTCACCATGTTTTATTGATTTTACCACCGCAATCTCACTTAGATGAATCAACTTTTGTCTAGCACCATAACTACCATTATTCAGACCCTCATCCTCTCTAAGCCTGGATTTTTCCAGCAGGCTTCTAATATTGGTGCTGTCCTTTAGTCGTTTCAGTCTTGACCAGCTTTTCATGATACCATTTGGGGTTTTCTTGGCAAAGATACTGAAGTGGTTTTCCATTTCCTTCTTCGAGCTTTCTAATAGTTCTCTTTGACTCAAGTCTGTCCCCTCTACAATCCATTTTTCTACACAGTTGTCAGGTTGGTATTTCTAAAACAGTCCTGACCAAGCCATTCTTAAGAAGCTCCAATGATTTCCTTTTGCCTCTAGGATATAATACAAACTCCTCATTTTGATATGTAAAGTCTTTCACAGTCTGTTGCTAGCATATATTCTGGTTTTACTGAACCTTACTGTCCCTTACACACTCAGAATTTCAGCCAAATTGGCCTTGTTGTTGTTTGCATACATCATCTACTCCCCCTGTTCTCTTTTTGGCACTACCATTATTCTAGTTCAGGCACGTATCACTTCATCATCTCATCGCCTCATGTAATAATCTGCTAGTTGGTCTTCCTACCTCAGGTCTCTCCCCATTCTAGTCTATCCTCCACTCAGGTGACAAATTAATCCTCCTAAAGCATAGATCTGACCGTGTCAACCCACCCTCCTTGCACAATAAATTCTGACTCCCTATCTCCTCCAGGATCAAATACAATGTTTTGGCATTCATAACCCTTCACAACCTGGCATCCTCCTACCATTCCAGTCCCTGACACATACTCTGAAATCCGGTGACATTTGTTTCTTTGCTATTTCTCTCACAAGACACTCCATCTCCAGACTCCAGACATTTTCTCTGGCAGTCCTCTATGCCTGAAATGCTTATCCCTCCTCTTCTTAACCTCCTGACTTCTCTGCATTTCTCTAAGTCCCAGCTAAAATCCATCTTCTATGAGAAGCTTTTCATGATTCTCCTTAATGTAGAGACCTTCCTTTTATTATCTCTTATTTAGCCTTTATATATCTAGTTTGTACATAGTTGTTTTCATGTTGTCTCTATTCCAGTATGAGCTCCCAGGGACTGTCTTTTTCTCTTTCCTTGTATGACCCATGCCTGACATGATGCCTGATATACAAGCAGGCACTTAATAAATGCTTACTGATTGACCACAAACACAAAATTCCTTCTATCTCCATGCCTTTGCATAGGCTGTTCCCATGTAGAGTGTTTTCCTAGCTCACCACTCCCTCTTTAGATATGTTAACTAAAGGATCAACTCCTACATGTAGCTTGTCTGATGCCCCCAGAATACTTTCCATTTATTTTATATTTAGCTATCTGGGTACCTTTTAGTTTTTAATAGAATAGAACAGAAGCTTTTCAAAGGCTTTGTCTTTGCATCCTTAAAGCCTAGTACAGTGTGAGGTAATAGTGTATAGTAGATGTTTAATGCATGTTTGTTGAATAAAAAAATGTAATCCCTATGCTCTCTATGAAGTGTCTCTTTTGGAGGGTGATTCAGTATCTGATAAAATGGCCCAACACCTAGCGAAGTAATAGCCCTGAGCAAATCTTTTTGGAGTGAAAACGTTTAGAAGAAGAAAAAGTACTTAAAAACAAGTATGACCCATTCTTCAAGTGAATTCAGAACTTTTATGCATAAGAAATTCAACATAATATTGCAACTAAGGCACAATGTGATGATGTTACTGGGCATTATTATTGTCATCATCAATAAATCTTTATTCTGCATCTACAATATATACTATATTAGGGGCTGGACCAAATGGTTCTGTGATTTGTAATAATTCAAATTTACATAGTGCTTCAAAGATTGTTGGAGTTAATATAGTATAAAGAATGAATGCCAGCCTTGTAGCCAGGAAGACCTGGTGGGGCCCCAAGCAAATCACTTTACTGCCAGTGTTCTGATCAGCTGGTTCCTTATACCGATAAAGTCAAAGGACTGGTCAGTTCCTTTCCTCATCCCTTCGAACTTATAAAGAAAGCTTGAAATCATGACCTCTGTCTTTGAAGAGACTGCAATCTAGTTGAGAAAATAAAAAAATTATCAGTGACAGTACAAAGTATTATGTAATAATTGCCAACTGAGTGGGATAGACAGTGTTATAGGAGACAATTAAACATACAAATTAGCCAATTTGTACTGATTTTGACAGTTTTGGGAAGACACTGATGAACCAAAAGGGTCTTTTTATGAACCTAACTCCATTCCCTCTCATTGACTCCTTGGTAAGGCCAGTTTGCAATGGACAAATATGAACAGACAGTTTGCATACTTTCTAAGTCATTAGATTGTGGTTATACTCCCAGGTGAACTTTAAGCTAACTATAGATGATGTTTTAGTATTAAAGGTATGAAAAGGTTTTTTTCAGGATGTTAGATTCTTGGAAGAAATTCATAAGGATATAGACATATACATATATATGGACATATATGTGTATGTATAATCATAAGGATGTTTTTTCTAATGAAGGTAGATATTATACAAGGAGGCATGACATCAGGTTGACCCTTAATTCTACCTTCATATTGAATTTGTGATTTTTTAATAATTCCATAACCTAAGCAATTTCATACATATCTAGACACCCTGGATTAGGTATAACAATACCTAATTAATGACTATGTAGTCATTGACTAGAGAGTTTCAAGATCACCTTAATTTTACCTTTATTCTAAAGATTGAAGCCACATTTCCATGTTGACTATAAATTATAATGCACATTTCCTATAGGTTGCATAATTCCTATCATTTATATTACTTGTTTCAGCCATCTGCTTTAGATTATATAATTATATTCTATTGCAAAAGCAAGTATAGGTTTATGCAAATGTGTATGTGGGGTGAAACTGTGAATTTCAGCCATTGTCCATTATAGTAACTCTATGGTAGCGATTCAGAGAGATTCTGAAACACCCCTACTTGACTTGTACATGGCATGCACGTGGAGATTGCCATCATGCCCAGGCATCACAATAATGATCCCTGTGGCTGGCCATGAATGGAATGGATAGAAGCTTAATGCTACAAGAGTAGTTTTGCCATGAACTGAAAGAAAATAGTGGTATGGAGGGCAGGGAGATGAAACTTTTTCAGGAAACATAGAAAGATGATCTAAGACGATGATGTATAGCATAGGAGGTCCACCACAGGAACAGAGAGGTCAAGAAACGGAGAGAGCTGTTTTAGTCTGAACTGACATACTATATTGATACCAAATCTAAGAGGATGTACTGTAACACCAGCAAACCCCAAAAACCAGCAGTTATGGGTCAAAGTGCAACTGGGATATCTGATCATATTTTGATCTTTCCACAGAAAATGACAGCATGGGCAGCAACATCCTCCAACTGAAAATACAGTAGTAATACGCAGCCATCACCCACTGCTGAAAAAAATAAAGTTTCCTATGGAGGAAAAGATCATTCTATTTCTGTCAACAACAAAATGTCATTGCAGAACCTAAGTGAAAAGTCAGTAACTTCATCAGCCTGAAACTAGCAAAGTCTTAAGCAGGGTAAAAAGAGATTTCCTACAGTGGGCTTGGTTTAGTCTTCTAAATTCCTTAATTCTTGCAGTAGATTTTCATCAATTTAAAAAAAACAACCGAGTTTCCCTCCCAACCACCATTTTTTTTAATGTTCTAAATCAACTGAAAGACCTCATGCAACCCCCCCGAATTTTCTTATACAAGCATACCTCAGTTTTTGCAGTAGAAGTTTGCCTGAAAAATTATAAATAGATCAAATTTTTGTAAATGAATTCACATGTAAAATGCAGGAGAGGAGTTACTATTTAAAGGAGCCCTTTTGTAAAGTTAAAGGTTGTTTTTTATGCAAGAAATCACCCCTAATTGATCTCTTTTGTAAATTAGGTTTTTGTTGGTTAGGTTATCAGCCCTACTTCTTATCCTTTAGCTTATATAACAAATCCACAGAGTTATTTTATGCTCTTCATAAACTGACTTAAAAAGCTTTCATAATGAAGATTGACTCCCATGAGGCCTTGACTCTGGAAAATGCAGAATCATAGGTCATGAATTTACAGATAGAAGGGCCTTGTTGATCACCTGTTCCAACAGCTTTGTGTGGTGAATGAAAGATGAAATAGCTTGTCCAAGGTGATCCAGATTAGTGCTGGAGGCAGGATCTGAATCCAGGCCCCTTCATTTCAAATTCGTTACATTTTCTTCCCCACTGAAATATGTTGCCTTTTGACTTACCAAACAAACCATTATAGTATCAAATTCTCACTTGTCCCTTTGTAATGGAAGCTGCTCCTCACAACCCACAGTTGGGATAGGATAAATAAAGAGCCACTGGCAGATGTTACACAAGGGCAAAGAAGTTAATTTTGAGAACTTTGAGGAAGAAAAATTGCTAAGATTCCAACCTAAGAAAGTTTCCAGAAAGTGTCCAGTTAACCACATGCATTAGCGGTGCTCCAGCAGTCTAAAGCCTGGAGTGCTCAGATGCCTTTCCACTGCCAGGAATGCTGTTATCTAGATGACATTTTATTATGTTTTCTGGGTATTTCATACTGATAAGGTTTTATTCAGGATCATTACATAGGAGAATAGATTTAATCCTGTTTTCTTAGTGAGCTTTAAGGACACTGAGGAATTATTTATGTAATAAGATGCAAAGTTGCTATGGCAAACACTATAGCAACCCAACATCTTCACAAAACCAAGCAGCCACTTGTGACAGCAATCTAAATTTACATTTATTTTAGTGTCATTTTATCGACACTCTTAGTATCTCATTTTGACAGGCTGTTAAAATATGTTTTCAGCTTGCGCTTGAGCAAAATTAACAGAGTGTTGTTGGAATTAAAGTGCATTTTGCAGAAATTCTGGAAGTATTATAATACTTTTTGGGGAAATGCAGACCAAAGAAGAACCCAGAAAATTTGTAAGTTTAGAGTTTGTTTTGCTTTCCCAGGTCAAGCAAAATCCCTTTCACTAAAGACGGTTTTAATTTTCCTACTTTTATTATATATAAAATATGTCATAAGTATCTAAATATGAAATGGAGACTATCAGTATAAAAGGGAGTAATATTTATAAAAACTTAACAAACTTTAAAGCACCATGTAAATCCTAGCTATTATTATTATTTAAGGATGTATGTCTTTTCCCCAGTCTTCATGGGGTAATTATTGGCAAAAATTACTTTAAATGGGTTATTAACCTCTAGTATCTCATGAACCTAATCTTGAAATCATGGAGAATAAAATTAGGATTGGGGGAGCAATCTTAGAGACCATCTAGTCTAACTCCCTTGAATGAAGATAAAGAAACTGAGGCCCAGAGAAGGGGTTACCTGCCCCAAGGTCACCCAGGTGACATAGTTGGAATTCAAACATATCTGCACTATTTACATTGTACTCCTAGGCCAACCACATTAATATTGCCCTAAATAGTTTTGTTTTCAGATAAGGCGTCCCTGTGTAAGACAAAATGTCTAAAAGCCTTGGTTTAAAAAAATATATATCTGTATAAAATTGAAAATATGGAGTAGCTTATTATGAAATCAGTCTATGTTCTTTTGGGGCCTTCATCTGTCACTCTGCCTTTAGCAATACCCAGTATAATCTTTCAGGGCATCAAGGAAGCGACCTAGCAATGTCTGTACCTAGAGTTTTCAGGCTTCCTAGCTGGGTTTAGGATTCACCTCTCTAAGAGCAGAATTTTAGGCCCCTCCAACATGAGGGTGACCAATTCTCTATAGATACGTATCCCATTTAGTAGTGGAAAGATAGAAAGTATTGATTTTCATCTCTAGCTCTTGGTCTGGGATCATGAAGTGTGACTATAACATTGTTAAAATGGGACCACTGGCAGAGAGAAAAAAATCAATATTAAGCCATATTAAAACACGTGCTGTTACCAACTTCATAGTGCTGTGATGTACTGTGTATTAACATCATTCTCCTAATTCCCCTCTGCCTTTATAAGGCTTTGTACGTCTAAACGCAGTCAATGACATGAAATTCTCATAGTCTGACTCTTAACTCTATTACCCGTAAACTTCTTTAGACCAAGCCCTGGAAAGGCTCCTCTGTCTGAAGCACATTAATGGAAAGTGCGGAAGAGATGGCATCTTATAGCATTCCAGGTCATTGAACATATTAAAGTGACACATATCTGATGTGATAAACTGGTTGGTATTCATTTCCTCTCCTTTTCTTATGCTGAAGAATGATAGTACTCACCATCAAATAATACTTGTCTAGTACTTTAAAATCCTTGAACTTAAGGTTCTATTAAAATATGTATCTTTCTTATTGTGGCAAATTCTCCCATATCCAAAAAGCTTGGGAACAAGCATCTTTGTTAAATGGACCATTCTAGGAAATGGGAGGGATCCAAGGGTTACCTCCAAGACCCTTCTTCTGGTTGGGTTCTAAGTCATAATTCCTTGAGGGATGCCTATCTACCTGTTCTATCTGGGACACATTCTGTGTGAAGTTATCAGCTTAGTCCATAGGTCAGAGCTGTCATGAATGGCTTGGAGAAATTTGTGACAGTTCCTATAGCCATCATAACTCACAGGTCCCACTTAGGAATGCAGGAGCCATGAGCTGCAATGCCCCCCAGTAGCTGAAATCGTTATTCAGCTATTCAATTTAACAAATATTTAATAAGTAAATTAATAAAATAAATAATGTATGAATGAAATAAATCTATAAAAACCATTGTTCCAGATAGCATGGTACAGTGCCTAGGTTCAAATCCTAGAACATAATTATCGTAAATATTGGCCATGCGAAAGTCAGTTTCCTCATTTGGAAAATGGGGTTAAGACCCATAATACCTACCTCACAGAGTCATTGTGATGACTAAATAAAATAATATATGCGAAGTGCTTTGCAAATATTACAGCACTGAATAAATTATTTATATTATTATATTTAATATATAAAATATAAATTATTCATATTGGTAGGTGCTCATGATGCAAAATCAGATTTACAATAATACTGACTGCTTTCAAGAAGCTTATGAATCTAAGAGAAGGGAAAGATATACAGGGGGGAAAAATAGGGTGTCCCAAAAGTCCTAGTACAGTTTTAAACTATTATAACTGTAATATCCTTTTATTTCTCATCTCGTTCCCCATTCTCTGTTAATACCTACTGCATAGAATATCCTACATAAAACTTAAAATAAGCTTTAGAAGCTTAAAATTGCACTAAGATTTTTGGGATACCCTGCAATATTCATTTTGATGTGAAGGATAGGAAAATAAATGGAAAGGAAAGAAGTAGGCCAAGTGCTATGAGACATGTGAGGAGAACTTTCACCTTGAATTGGGTACCAAGGAAGACTTCATGTAGAAACTGGTCCCTGAAATTATCTGGAAGCACTTTCACTTGCTTGAGGTATCCTATTCTGGCTATTTTCAATAATTTTATGTAACTGAAAATTAGGTCACTATTGCTGGGGTTGGGGAAATGTATTGTTATCTCACATATATGGAAAGTCAAAATTTCATCTTGCATCAAAATTCTCCCCTTCCCTAATCATGCTTTCAGTTTTTGGACCCAGTATCCCATGATTATTTGCACAAGTACCAAATGGATGCTAGACACATCACCAACATTCTAGACTAGGTGAGAGTTTGCAGGAGATTGTTGATGGTCTCTTGTCTTTTCCCTAATGGATGTGGAGTCTGTAGAATGATTCCCCTTTTTTGGAAGTGAGGAAGACAGAGAGAATTCTTCTCTATTTTTTTTTTCACTACTGCAAAAACATTTGCTTCTGTGCAGGTTATGTACAAAGTCAACTGTCTTGAAAAACCATTCCCATAGACATAAAAGTTGTTTTTGTTTTTGTAATCATTCCAGAAACTGGCGTGATCCTTTTCCAAGGAAGAGGACATTTGTTTCCTCAAAAAAGAACATGCTGTAGGAGCTAATCAAGAGAAGTGATTTAAACACAGTGCCCTGCACACTTAGGTGTTTAATAAGTTTTTCTTGGATGAACAGAAAATGAAATGTATTGGCCATGTCACATTTATCCCTGATGAGGCCACATCTGCTTTTTTGTCACACCCTACGTTCTTCATTTCTAAAATCTGTGAACAGGTAAAGAGAAAAACAAAGATGTTGTCAGAAGTACTGATAACATCTGATGGCTACATTTATGAATTTTCATTTCCCATCTTTTCTCCCATTTTCTCTGCAATACCTACTACCCAGAACATCTTCCATAAAGCAGACCAATTTATTGATTCCTCATCCACTTTCAACACTTTCCATTATAATATTTCTCCATAATTTGCTTCCCAAAGAGCAAGAGAGTCTTTGCTTCACGTGATGGGATAGAGTGCTTTTTAAAATGTCTTTAAAGAGATAGTTAATATAATACTGTGCTTTTTGACACACCAGTACTTTTTGTTGAGGTCCAGAATGTATAATGAAAGAGTGTATCAGGATTTTATTTGATTATTCGAAGTTTCCATTCACAATAACTTAAGCTATAGCATATACATGTGTGTGTGTATACATAATGTGTGTGTGTGTGTGTGTGTGTATACACACACACACACACACACACACACACACACACATATCTCTTTAGGAGATAGGAAATATGGCCAGAGATTTTTGGATAAATGTTCCTTTATTTGTCCTTTAAGTGATTGGCAGGTCAGTTGTCATGACAGCTGTGTCTACCTGCTTTACTGTAGTCTTCCTTTACATTTAACTAACTTTTAACCTTCCTAAATTGCTTTAAAACTTGCCAGTGTACTAATAAGAAGGAGTGATTCAATTAATTTTTAAAAATATTATGAGTGCCTGCAATGTGCCTTCTTTCTTGGTGGGAGTGGTACAACATGAGTGCTGGAATTGGAGTGCAGAGTATGCAGGTTCCAATCCTGCTTATGACACTGAGTAACCATGGGTAAGTCACTTCACTTGTGTGAGTCACGGTTTCCCCATCCAAGTGATGGGAATAATGGTGCCCATAGTACCTATAGGGAATTCAGGAAGGACTGAAAAATATGGTACTTTTCCCATAGAGGACTTGTTAAATCCAAATAAAATATGTAAATTTTTGTTTTTTATAATGATGCTGATACAATCAACTATTTTATATTAAAGGTCAATTAAAACTGTGAATAAAATGAGACTGAGACACAGTATTAGATCTGAAAACTTTAACATTCATCTGCCTACACTTGGTTTGGAGTGAACCAAGCAGATGACGTAATTCCCTGAAAAGATCATGCTATTATAAATTTAGGGAGACACTTCAGAGATCAGTGAATCCCATCTCCTCATTTTATAAATAAAGAAATTGAGACCCAAAATTGTGAAGTGACTTGCCCAGCTTTGTACAGCTAGTATTTTTCTAAGGTAGAATTTGTACCTAGGTCTTCCTGATTTCCAGTCCAGTGCTCTAGAACACTTGTCCCCTCATTTCTTTGGTTTGTACTGGGTCAGAGGGGAAATGTAGCCTCTGTCCTCTCTCCTGAATGTAGATATAACCAAAAAACAATACCTTTAATAAAACAGGGAAATGTGGAAGGCAAGAAGCCCTATGAAGGTTTAAGTTATTTAAGCTCAGCATCTGCTTAGTTCCAAAGAAGGTGAATCTCTTAAAAAACAGCTGATTTGACAGGCTGAGGTCCTGAACTCCATACCTGATGGGAAAGAGGGGTAAACAAGTCACTACGGGCAAATAGTGAAATGATCTTCAGTTTTAATCATTGGCATCTAGAAATAATCAGTACATATCTTTGAGGCTGAGAAAGAATTAAGGTGAGGACATTGAGGAAAAATAGTCAGTGCCCCCTCTCATCAGAAAATAACCCCAAGCATCTCTCGCTATACTCCATGGCATATACCTTCTGTAATCATACCATTAACATTTAGCGCATGCTATGAAACTATTACAACCATCCTGTTACATAAGATGTCCTATGTGGTCCTCTTCAAGAAAGGATATGATGAGTCACTGATTCACAAAGCCCTGAAACATCCACTCTATAGAAAGCACTGTACTGGGTTCCATGAGAGATATAAAAATTCCTGCCCTCAAAGCATTTTTTTTGGCTTTGAATTTTTGAACTAAGGTAAAGACTAAGGTTGAGTGGAAGATGGCAAAGGTATAATATAGAATATGTAGTTAGAGTTTTTCTTTGATAATTATCCCAAAGACATTATTTATGAAACATATGTTCAGCATTTTCAGTAATCAAAAGTTGTTAGGTTCCCTAGCTTTTTTTAAAAAATGAGTAAAATATAAAGTTTTGTAATCATATTGTAGGGGCAGGTAGGTGGCACAGTGGATAGAATGCCAGACCTAGAGTCAGGAAGACTCAATCTTCCTGGGTTCAAATCTGGCCTCAGACACTAGCTTTGTGACCCTGGGCAAATCACTTAACCCTATTTGCCTGAGCTTTCCTATCTGTAAAATGAGCTGGAGAAGGAAATGGCAAACCACTCTAGTATCTTGGTCAAGAAAACCCCAAATGTTGGGGATCATGAAGAATCCAACATGACTGAACAACAATATCAATCATATTGTATAATTACCTATGTAATGAATGTCTTACATTCATTGTTTTATGGTATAATAACATATATTATGGTTATATATAATTATATTAACATATAATTATGTAATATTCGAATCATTAGCACCTCATTTATAAAGCACTTTCACAACCACTCTGTCTCTTAAGCTGCCTCCCATTTTCAGTAACATTTCAGTTAACAAGAGAGCTTCTTTCCCAGAGGATTTCCCTTAACCTTTCCGAAACAAAATATTTCATGTTAATTTTTAGCTTAATTTGAGTTCAGTCATTCCCTTAAAAATTTGCTGAATATGGGCTGAAGTCTACTCCATCACTGACCTCCTTAATTCAATCAAGGTCACCCCCATAAACTTGCCCAAACAGCTTTATTTCTCAATTAGAAAAGAGGCAGAGCTGTTTAAAAGCATTTAGTGTTTGATTAATAGTGCTTAACCGGTGCTTCAGCACTTACTAAGATTTTTTTAAGTAGTTGCTAGTGAGAATAAAATATTGCCAGCTGCAAAATTAAACTCATCAGAAACTCAAAACAAATCATTTTAATGAGCAAAAGCAAAAACGGCTTCTTGTTGGCTCCCCAAAAAGGTTATTGTGTCCCAGTAGAGAGGTTAATACCTTAGCCTAAGTCCCCTCTTGTAGAAATGTGTACAGTTTAGCTGTAGAGATAGTTATTGAAGCTAACTGCTCTCTGAAGCTGAGCCTGAGGAATCTGCGGAGAAAAACTGTCATTTGTATGGAGCAAGATCACAGAAAGAAGAGAAGTATGACCTTCCAGAGCACAAAACATTGGGAATGAGCTATCATCTCAGTGGAGATGGGTCTAGTTTCATAGTAGGGAATGTGAGGCATCTGAAAGAATGGAAGACTTGAGACTGTTGAAAAGAAGGGAGAATGGCTGGACAAGTCACAGTCTATATAGGAGAGTGCTGGAGACAACTGGAACCAGCTCCTAAAAGGCCATTGCTAAATTTTCAGTGTGAGCATGTACACCTCAGAAATCAGCAAATAGTACAAATTAGAACTTCAGTTATTGTTCTGCTGATTGTATATGCTTAAAAGTAATGGAAAAGATCTAATAATGCAAATTAAGCTTAAAAATATGTCTTGCATTCATACCATTCAATCTCTCCCTCCCCACCGCACCCCACGCCCAAGCTGGTGGTTGAATATTTTACCAGCCTACTTCTAGGTATATGAATGGAATGGAATGTCACTGTACCATAAAAAAAAACAATGACTGTGAAGACTACAGAGAAGCAAGGGGAAATTTATATGAACTGATGCAAAGTAAATCAGGTAGAATCAGGAAAACTATATACATACACACACACACACATCTATACACATATATAATGTGTTTATACCTCTGTTTACATATTATGTATATAAAGTATTTATACTTAGGCAATAATATAGATTGGAAGATATAAACCAATACTGTACGATTGTAATTAACATGCTTGTCCCTGAAGAGGAGAGGAGAAATTGTACCTCTTCCTTTCTTTTGCAGAGGTAGGATATGAGAGATATAACATTCTATACACTTTTTTTCTTGGTTGATATGTTGGCAAGATTTTTCAAACTACTTTTTTTCACTTTTTAAAAAATTCTGTGTTATAAAAAATGGCTCTCTGGGGAGGGGAAGGATATATTTGGAAATGAAGGTGTTATTTTAGAAAATATCAGTGCCGATTTGATAAAAGAGAAATGAATCAGGCAGACAACCATTCATTTTTTCCTTGCTTCTTAGGCCTGCTCAAAGGCCAGTCTTGCAAGATAACCTAGTTCTCCTTAGAAGAGAGCCCCAGTAGAAAAGGCAAACTTCCAGGATTCAGAGTGAGGCATCTACAGAAGGAGGGATTATTTGGTGTCATCAGACAGAAGAAAGCATCTTCCGCTACATAATCTAAATTCTACCCACAATTTCCCATGTGACTGTCCTCTGAGTTTCAGCTTTCTCAGCTGTAAATTAAGGTTTCTCTAAGAGCCTTGATAGAATTATGACAGGCCACCAATCAAATGAACCTTTGAAGTCTCTTTTTAGATATCAGACGCTATATACATTATCAATAATTATTCTGGTAAGTGATCCAAGAGAATATAAACCATGGGAATAGATTAGAATAAGTTGACAAACAGAAGAGAAGAGTTTTGAGTCAAGGAAATAAAATGTGATTACAAAACGAACAACCGAAGTTATCAGGAAATTCAACTGAGAGAAGTAAAAACGGGGCCAATGATATTGAAGTATTATTACTGAGTAAAAAGAGGAAAGAAAGCCTGATGATGTTGGTGGAGAGAAGAGATACAAACAGGTTGTATGGTAGAAAGTTAAAGACAGACTTGCCACAGGCAGGGTTTAACCCTATCCTATTTGGAACAAACCATGGACCTACAAGAGACCTTTTAAAGGAAAGGGATGAGGTAGACAAATGCAGATCAACTGCTAGTGCTCAAAGAAAGAATTGCCCCATCCCCCTGATGTAAGGAGACCAGTGAACCCATTGGCTGCCTGGGCCACAGATAGATAGAGAGAAAGAACACAGGGTGAGTGACCCTGGGTCCTTGTCAAGGAGAGAAACCTTAAAGCCTTCTAGATTTGGGAACATGTACATGAAAAACCATTCTAGTCCTTTACATATGAAAGCAGCTAAATAAAACTATCATGAGCTAAGGAGGCTGGTGCTGGGTTTGGGGGTGGGGGAAGTTTCTCCCTCCTAAGAACATAGATGTTAATTCAATCCTGAATGTGTCATGAGGCCATTCTAGATAGAAACTATGCCCATATATATGCTTGCAAAGAACAATAATACAAGACAACATCTAGTAGATGAGAAAAATGTGCTCTGGAGACGTTGGGTAGAGGATTTATGAAGGCACTCAATCACAGCGTCATTATGGGAAAGACATTAAGAGGCATTCATTCAGAAAGGAAAAGGTAGGTTTTTGTTTTTTTTTTATCATGAGACCTAAAAAAGAAAAATTAGGAGGAAAGGAACAATGGTACTTCAGATGTTAGATGCTGAAAACACGGTGCTCTCCCCAGTGGAAAGACTTTTTAGAAAAGATGGAAAGAAAGCAGGAAAGCAATAAGAACAGTTAACATGTATGTGACACTTTAAGATTTGCAAAGCACTTAACATGCATTATTTCATTTATATCTCAAAGTAACCCAGAGAGGGTAGGCACCTGCAGTCTTATTTTTATTCTCCATTTTATGAATGAGGAAACTAAAATTTGAACCCAGGTTTCACCTGCTTTCTGATCCAGAATCCATGGTCTGTTTTCTAATGAACATCTAATTGAGGTAGGGAATATCCTTTAAACTGGCCCAAATCCATGAACAGAATGTTTAAAAACAGCCTTCAGTGTCATCAGAATCCAGTCATTTTTTCCATATCAGTGTCATCTTTTGTGGACTACAATTCCCAAAGGAAAGGATATTTATCCTGCTTTCTTTATTATCTACTACTAGGTACAAAACACGGATTGGATCCAGACGATGACCAGGTTCAAATCCCATGCCTGACATTCCTAAGTCTTAAGTTGTATAATCCTAGACAAGTCCTTTTACTTCTCTGGACTTCAGTTTCCTTATCCACAAAATGGAACAAATAATGTCTGGTTGTCATGAGGGTGAAATGAAGGTCAAGTTTATAAAGTGATTTACATAGTGAAATCACTGTGTAAATTCATCATGATTAGAAACAATAGAGGGGCCAGCAGAAGTGGGTGCTCATGAATAGTTGGAGAAGATGGAGGAGTGGTTTGTTGAACTGAAATGAAAATGAGTGGCAAGTCCCATTCCTTAGGATACAGGAGGAGGCAATCTTCGTACAGGCACTCCTTTGAACTTCTGTCCCCTTTTCTTCGTTGTCAATTTTCATATAAGTGGGTCCTGAGAGAACTGAGTCTACCTGACCATGAATAGAAACACTCCCTCCCCCCAATATCCTTGATAAATGGTCTTACAGGCTCTACTTAAAGAGATTTACTATTCAGTAAGCAAAACTGTCTGCCTCCTGAGGAAGCCCTCTTTATTTTCATACAGCTCTAATTGGTGGGAATTTCTCTTTTCTTTACCTTGAGCCTAAACTTGCTCCCACTTCTGTTCTGTTTCCTCTTGCACACAACAATAGTCAGATTCTTGAAGACAACTTTATTCCCCCTACCTACTCCACTTATTTTCTTCTTCCAGTCTTCCATCACAGTATCTCTGGCCCTTTCACCATGTTAGTTATCCTTCCCTGGACATTGTCCATCATACCATTATCTGAGTCTCACCCAGACTCCATCCATGTCTGAGTGGTCATCAGCACTGAACACAATTCTTATGTGAGCTGACCAGGGAAAGCATAGAGCAAAACTAACTTTTTTTCTTGTTCCAGATACTGGCTCTCATGTTCTTTTTTCGTTTCAAGTTTATAATCCAAATAAGACACTGAAATAATTTTCATGCAAGCTATTGATATTTTCTGTACTTGTGTGGTTGATTATTTTAACCTAAGAACCATTTACCATTATTAAATCCCATCTTATGAATTTCAACTCATTGTCATCTTCAAATTTGATAAACATGTCATCTACATGCCTTCATCTGAGTTGTTGATGAAAATGTTAAATAACCCAGGGCAAAGGATAGCTCATTGAGAGACTACATTGGGTAACCTCCATCCACAATGATATGGACCCATTGATAGCCCATTGTGTCCCATCATTCAACCAGTTTTATCAAATAAATTCTTGAAATCTTGGCATATTGTACTTGCAACAGTTGCCAGATCTAGCATGCTAGTAGCTTTAAAAAAATAAATCAGGTTAGTCTGGCATGTCCTATTCTTAGAGGAGCCATCTGTCTCTTAGTAATCATTACTTCCCTTTCTAAACACTCAGAAACGAGAATACTATGTTCTAGAATTGTGTCAAAAATCAATATTAAGCTTACTGACTTGTAATTTGGAAAGCTAACCTATGCCATAGGAGAGTTACAAATAGATGATAAGTGTTCATAGAGTGAATGAAGGTTTCCAGAGCATATAAAGGAAGTACATGGATGATAAATCACATCTACAACGCTAAGTTTTATCAATCGATTTCCACAGAATAACTCTTTTGAAGTAGATAGAGAAAGTGTTATTATTCCCATTTTACAGATGAGGAAATAGGCCCAGATAAGTTAAGAGAGAGTGTCCATAATTACATATCTAGAAAACAAAAACATGATTTTTTTCTAAGTCACTTGCCTGAGGTTTAAGCTATTTTGCCACTAATTGAGTCGGAGCCCTGATGATCCAGAGAGCCAGGCTTCTTTGGGGCTTAGCTGAGAGAGGAATATTTGTGTCTTTCTCTTGAGATAATTGCAGTAAAATAAATCAGAACCTAACTCAATACCTTGCATATTTTAAGCCTTAAATAATTTTTTTGATGAATGAATGAAGTGATAGTCTGAAAAATCTTAAAGTTACAAAAGCACTCCTCAGAACCTTATAAAGACATGTAGCAAGATAATATTTGGAACAGAAATAAAGCATTTTCACCTTCATAGATGGCATTGCATGACTAATGAAAGAGCAAAGTAAGCAATAGTTAAACTCTACCATATAGAATATGAGGTTTTTTTTTCTGCTATGGAAATCAGAGACATGTGATGTGGTAGAATTATGGTGATGCTGCATTGTCAGGTTGACAGATCCCATTAGTACATTCCTAGGAGAAAGGTATCAAAAGCTTAAAATGGCACCCCAATAAAGTAGGGTACTCAAGACTTATCCCTATGGCTGTCACCAAAGCAACACACATTTGTTAAGTATTATGTGCTACTGTCAAAGAACTTCCAGTATAATGGGGAAGACAACAGTTTAATAGGACTGAATGGTGCTCACTTGTTAAGAGTGCTTTCTTGAGTTTGTGGTGCTGTCTGTGATAGTTAAGTAGAACAAAAATGACTAACCCTTCTAGAGCATCCTAGCCCTCTGTTTCAGAAGGGAGAATGTGAATGCATCAGTGCAAACCTAAGACCAACCACTGTAGCTCAAAGATCATTCAAAGAGCCATCAACTCAAAGAGCATTTCCCTACTTTCTGATAGCCTGTAAGTGATGTCACTATCAAAAGCGAAGAGTTTATACATCAGTAACCAGAACCAAAGGCCAAAGGGAGAGATTTATGAGAAAGGAACTTAGTAGCAACAGGATAGTGTTCTACATATGTGGGCTAAAGAGTTAGAGGCTCTCTACCATCCTCGTTCTAAAATATGGCACTCTGATGCAAACATGTCAGAATGACAGATTTCTGTAGGCACCTGTACTGATATCAAGCATGTACACATTTTAAAAAATCCATATTTAGATAACCTACACTTCCTGATGTAAATGTTTTATAAAATTGAAACTGTCAGTTCAGAGGTGGTAAGTGAAAAAAAAAAATAAAAGGAATCACTACCTCATGCCCAATTACAGGGAGAGAGGCTTTTTGTAGGAAATAGGGTGAAAGGAGCCATCTGAGAAGGGATTAGAGGGAGGTTGGAAGAAATGGGATATATATGGGCCACCATGATACTGGGAGACACAGCATGCTGTAGTGGAAAGAATGCTGGAGTTGAGTTTGGTGCAGTGGAAGGAATGATAAATTTGAATTGAAAGGACCTGAGTTCAAATGCCAACCCTTCTACTTACTAGCTATATGACCTTAGTCAAGTCACTTTCATCTATTTAAAAAAATAAGTTAGACTAAGTAACTTCTAAAGTTCCCTTCAAATCTAGATTATGTTCCTGTGTCTAAGCAGTGGCAATACTGGCTATGTGACCATAACTGAATAACTTAATCTTAGTGAGCCTCCAATGTTTTATCTCTGAAATAAGGAGAGTAGCACCTGCATCAACTGCCTTACAAGTTGCTGAGTGGAAGGCGCTCTAAACTCGATATGCTCTTTAAGTTTAGAGGGTTTATTAATGGGAGTGATGATGGTGATGGTGGTGCTGATGATGGCGATGAGGATGTTTCAGATGGATGAGGATGGATGGGGGAAGTTTGAAGCCTTCCTCTTTTGATGAAGCTATTTGGCAGTTAAAGCAAACCTTGAGTGCCATATGAGAGGTGAAATTATACTAAGACTGAATCCTCCCGTAAAAACCTGCTAAACCTTGCTCCCTTTCTCCCTGCCCCCTATCCTTACCTCATCTCCTTTCTTACTAGAAGCAACAGTAATTACCTAAAGAATAGTCATTAAAAGCATCAGAGACTGCAGACAGGTTTCTATAAGAGATAGGAAGTTAAGATTAAAGGGAAAATTGAAATTCAGATGCTTATTCTTTGATACCTGCATGCATCAGAGGTATGGATATTCCCTTCACCAGGGCAAATCACAGTCCCTACCTGTCTTCTTGTCCTGTGTGATTCTTGTTCATGTGTGTCCATTAATTCTTCATAAAGAAGATCCCTACGGTAGCAAAAGCCTTCTTCATATGAAATTCTTTTTTGGGTTTTTTGTTTGGGGTTTTTTTTTTGAGGCACTTGGGTGAGGGTGGATTTGAACACATTTTCCTGACTCTAGGGCCAGTGTTCTTTTTGCCACTAACCTGTCCCCAAGTGAAATCCAAATAGCAGTAGTGTCGCCCTGCTTTAGGCTTGGGGCAGGGCAGGAACAAGTAAGAAGAGATGAATCTTGAGACCAATAGATTTTCAGAATTTTCCTCTCTTGCTTTCCTAAGGTCCTAAGGACAGTCGTGAGAGCCATGACTGAATCTTGCCTAAACTTTTTATTAACCCTTGCCTAGTCCAGAGTTCTTCATGTATTTATTAATTCATGTTTAGTGAATTTCATATTGCCATTCTTTTTCTATGTCTTTTTTAAATTCAAGGTTAGGCTAGTGTTGAAAAAGATGGTACTCTTAATGTCTTGATTTTCTTTTGCAAACAAGATAAAGGTTGTTGAGAGAGAGAGCTGGGGATAAAAAATGGGAAAAAAATGTTTGATGTAGATCCTCAGATAGACAGCATAAACTCAGAAGCCCAAGAGGAAAAAAAATATCACAATGAAGGAAGAAATGTTCCTTTAAGTTTGATACGTTTTTTAAAAGATGCCTACTGCAGGTTCATCTTCCAGGCTCACCTTTAAGCCGTTGAAATGACAATCCCTAGACTTGCCTGTCATCCCCCAAATACACTTATTGCCTTTGTCTCACACCAGACAGAAATAGATGCTGTTATGCCTTTGTTTAGGTCTTACTAATAACATCCTGTACACTGACTACAGAACACTCTGCAAATATAAAATGCTATTTCGGTGCTGAGTTATAAAAATAATAATAATCCAGAGAAGCTGTAGCTAAAAGGATTTCTATAAGCAATTTGGGGAAGATTGCTGCTCTATGCTCTTTACACTGCTTGCTCTATCACTTCAAGTTTTGACACAGATGTTTCATTAATTCCTTCAAGAGTACTTACTATGCTAAACATTATGAAAGACACAAAGAAGAATGATAATAGAAAGCCAACACTTATGTCGACCTTTAAGGTTTGCCAAGCTCTTCATGTGTATTATCTCATCTGATCTTCTTAACATCCCTGAGCATGATTATTCCCATTTTGCAGATAAGGATACTGAGGCTGGAAAGGATCAAGTGACTTGGCCCAGGGTTAAACAGTGAATAACTAAATGAGACAAGATTTAAGCTCAGGTATGAATCTTGAGTTGGAGTCCAGCACCCTGTCCATGGTTTCGTCCTTCATGGAATTCATAGTCTAGGATTTCTGCAAGGTCGTCTGGTTAACTAGACCCTCCCCAAGCAGAAGTCTCGTAACTTTTGTAATTGTGAGTGATCACTAACTGTGAATGATAGAGCCGTTCAGTTCCTGATAGCCCCAGTTTCCTTATCTAGAAAATGGATATTATACTTGTCTTGGGTTTTATATTTTGTTATGAGCAGCAGAATCAAACATAGCCCACGATACTCAAACAAAGCTAACAACATTCCAGAGTGTAGCCTTGGCTCAAGATTAAAATATAATTGGGAAATATTGAACAAAATAAATAGAAATACAACAGAACATAGATAATAATGTAATATATAGTTTTCTAAGTCAATAGAATGCGAGATGGAGATCCTTACATATGGTTTAGTGGCCTCTGTTTCCATTTAAATTGATACCACTGCTTATAAGGACTGATGAATGGATATTTAAACAATAATTTGTAATGCAGTGGGTAATTATGTTGTTTTTAGTTGACTTTTCAAACTTTCCTCGGTGAACATTTCTCTTGTATATTTAGTATGTATTAGAGCTGAGGAGAATGCCAAGGAAGTGGTATTTAGTCACCGCCCTCAGGAGTTTGCTATCTGGTGGAGAAGACACGATGCATGGGGGAAAAACATTCAGCAGCACTTATTAAGCAACATATAAACAGCTATTTTTAAGAGAATGGAAAAATATAACACTATTTCTATGGACCTTTTGTTTCTTCAGGCTCTTAATGTGATTCTTACCCATTAAACTCAAATCTCTTGACACTGACTCATTAATCTTTTCCAAGTTTAAATGATAAGCACTGGGCATATCTCAAAATCACCTTCTTAGAGGAGGGAAAAGCCAGGCACAGAGGATGATGTTAGGTGGTTTATCAGTGTCAGAGAGGCATAAAGCCTAGTCTTCAAGACTACACGCTATTCCCAAGACGGTAACCAAGAGTGTTCTAAAAGGGACCTTCTGGGGCATCTGACTAAATTTGGAGATCCACTTATCCTAGGTTCTGGAACTCAGACATGAAAAAAGAGAAGTAGACTCTTTGGGACCTTTTGTTAATATAATATATGGAAATGTAACATATGAACAGAGAAGTATTATACAAGGTAGGGTGTGATGGGCCAGCAGAAGAAAGCAGACAAAGCTCACTAAGAAAAATTGAGGTATGTATTTAATAGGAATGTTTATGTAGAACCTATATAAAACTGTATGCCTTCTCAGGGAGGTAGTAGGGAGGCAGGGGGAAATGGGGAAAGGGAGGGGGAAAATCTAAAATATATGGAAGTGATTGTAGAACACTGAAAACAAATAAAATTAAAAAAATAAAATGTTCACAGGAAAAAATTTGAGGTAACATGGAGAGAACATTTAAAGTCAAGGAATCAAGGAAGACTTCCTGGAATAGGTAGCCGCTAGAGTGAAGTGGCCACACAAATTACCCTTGAAATTTTGAATAGCTTCCTACGCCTGCACTGAGACCAGCCTTGACAAACTAGTACACACCAATGTTCTTCTCTCCAAATTGAAATCCCTTCATTTTGTCGATGAGAAAACTGAAGTTCCAAGAGCTTAAATAACTTGCCCAAAGTCACATAACAAATGAGTGATGGAGGCAGTATCTGAACCCAGATCTTCCTATTTCAGAGCCAAAGATCTTGTCAACGTCCCCAAAACAATGCCCCTCTAGCTTAGCAAAGGTGAAGGAGACCTTGAAAGCACTTTGAGTAAGAAAATGAAGAATAAACAATAAGTCTATTGTCTCAGCCTCCTAGAAGCTCTAACACCATGAAGAGAAGTTTAAATATACATATTTCCCCAGTGTCACAAAGATTTACAGTTCTTGATAGCTACAGACAGAGTTGGAAACAATATGTTACAGTGTTCTCTTATTTAGTTATATCTTGCCTGAGCATGAAAAAGATATTAACATATTGTCAGGATACTGGGACAAAGCCCAAAATAACTTGCATTTTTCATATAGTGCTAATTATTTTTCAGAAGCCAGCTCTAGCTGATAACTTAGAAATTTCAGTGTTTTCACCAGATCATTTACTTAAAAGAAGTAAAACGTGGCGCCATCTTCATCCAAGGAAACTTTGATGGTTGCTAGCTTCTCAGGAGGCAGAGATCGTATTAATGTAGAGAATAGGGGGCCATACATTCTGTCCAACCCAAAAGCAAATAAACATTTTCCCTAACAAAATTTCATCTGAAAATTCATCAAATTTTATGTTCTTGTCAGTGGTAGTTATCTTAGTTCCCCAGTGCTAATTTAAAAAACAAACAAACAACAAACCTGTCTTTATTTGGTTAACAAAATTATATAATAAGCTTCCATTTATCAAGGATCTCAGAAATTTAATGATCCCAGTGTCATTGTATTAACAGTGATATTTAAAGCATGGTTGCCTTGTTCTTTTCTACTCCGTAGCACCAAGGACAATATGGTAGGCTCATAGTGCTCATTGAACAAATGCTTAGGCAGCTAGGTGGTGCAGTGGATAGAGCACCGGTGCAGGAGTCAGGAGGACCTGAATTCAAATCTCACCTCAGACACTTGATACTCAGTAGGTGTGTGACCTTGGGCAAGTCACTTAACCCCAACTGCCTCATCCTGGGTCATCTCCAGTCATCCTGATGAATACCTGGTAGCTGGATTCAGATGACTCTGGAGGAGAAATGAGGCTGATGACCTGCACAGCTCTCCCTCACTCAAAACAAAGTCAAGTGCAAGTCATACATCATTATTTCTCTGATGGCATGGTCTTCTTCAGCATCAAAGGATGAACACACACCAGCTGATTGATTGATGACATCAAAGGTCATCACTCTCCTAGTCCTTACTCTGCTTTCTGAAACATCAAAGATTAAATTGTGTTCAGTGTAGTTTTGTGGATAGTCTATGGTACTCTAATTCTTTAAAAATTTGTAAACATTATGTAATTCCAGGCCCAACTTATCCACTAGTAACTAGGTCCTTGGACAAATCACTTTATATCTCTCATCTGCAAAATGAAGGGTTTGAACCAAGGTCTCTATCTGCCCTAACATTCTGTACTCTATTCTAACTCTCAGTTAACCAGACTATTCTGTAAAACAGAGTGTCTTTTGGCACTCCAAACAAGCAGTTTACTATCATTATTCTCTGCATTTCAGAAAGAAAAAAACTAGAATTTATCACACATTCATTTGCCCATTCATCCATTACACAGTCACTCAGGAGTTACATTTCATCAAGATAGCTTTGATTTTTATGCTTTTCAAATCTTTTAAATTGAAATAACAATATAGTTTCTGCCAGATGTTCCACGGGAGGCTGTAAAAGAAAAAAAAAGCTGAGCTAAAGAGATGTTCCCAAGTTTTAATTTTCAGTCCCTTTGGAATTTTCAGGTCCTATAAATGTCACTGGGTGCAAATTTATTAGTATTTCTTTTTTCTGCCATTTCTCCTGTCCAGAAAGCCTAATATTGTCTTAAGCAAATAGCTTTGCTATGGTGAATAGCCTCAGGACTGTGGTCCGATTCTGATTCATGTTTACAAACAGGTGGCTTGAAGTTAAGTGGAGTCAATATATGATTTCTCACCCTTTAGAATATTACCACATGGGTAGCAAAAAAAATCTGTAAATATCAAGCTTGAAATCATTTAATCAGGAACATGAATCATTTATACACCCCAATTATAAAAATGTTGATAGCATTGGCTATGGTGTTGATTTTTTTTTTTATATTACAGCTGTTTTCTTATAATGATATCACATCCTTCTTCCAGGAATGCAGATGCCGCTATGTCTTGCTTGGCAAGCTTGCTGGTCATTTGGCTCAGGCAAGAATAAGAGCTATCAGTGGTACCATTCCATAGGATTGTGAGAAAGGCCCCAAAAGAATGGATAGCCCTTTTCTCTCTATGTATTTATGCTCAGCTAATTTATTTAAATAATGGTGCTGGCACATTTTGCTACACAGATTTCAGCTTATATTGCAGACTCTGCAATTCATTTGGAAAATGTAATTTCCACCCCTGCATACTAATCGATTTCTTCACAAACACCTGCTATCAGTTATGATAATAAAAATGCCATTCTAAATTGAAAAAGAGCCAAATAGAGCTTGCTAAGGAAATGACTTAAGTGTCTTTCAGTGTTGCTAATGTAGTAATGTGCTTGTACAGCCAATACTTTTTCTTCAGTCTTTGCATTTTCAGTAATTTTGCCCTGTTACATCATCCCCTGTCAAATGAAACCTCCTTACAGTAAGTCAGACCAAGGTAGAAGTGATTGCTATCTGAGGTTGTGAGAAGGTGACTGAAGGATGCTATAAAGGGTTAAGATGTCTAGTCTCACATCTCAGATCTATCCTGGTTCTCTTTCTGCCCTTGTAGGTTAATCTCCAAAGAACTGTAATATTGCCTGCTCCTTTGCTGTACACACCCAGAAAATAAACTTTTGTTTATCCAGTTGCTCTAGTCTGCGATCCATTCAGCATAGCATTGCCAGACTAATCTTCCTAAATCACAAATTTTATCTGTCCTCCCCAGCTCAAGAATCTATCAGAGCTCACAACTGGCTAACACATCAAGTCTGCATTCAATCTGATGTTCCAGATCCTCCACTTATTAATCCAGTCCTCTCTCCTCCTCTCCAACATGAACACTCTACTTCAAGCATTCTCCTTATCAGAAAATCATTTCAGCCCCATAAAGGTCAAGTGACATATTCAGGGTCTAATCGAGAGTAAGGAGAAGAGCTGGTGTTGAAACCTAGGTCCTCTGACCCCAGACCCAATTCTCATTCCAGTATGCCACCCTGACAATATTCTTAGTTTGCTCTTCTCTTTCACCCAACATCAGCCTCAAAAGAAACATGGACAACACATGCCAACTGGAGGTATCTTTACTGATTCCTTATCTATCTATAAAAGTTACTAATAAGTTTTGTGTCAGGAGAGATTATTAAATAAAAATCCAGGATCATGGAGAATGTTAAAAAAAAAAAAAAACCTGCTGGCCAGAGAAAGAGCTGATGGTAATATATATAGAATAATTTTACACATATTATACATATTTTTGTCTGATGGTTATCATCTCTAGGGTGGAGAGGGAAGAAAGAAATTTACATAACTTTATTATATATTTAAGCAAGTTTTACATACTAGATTTGCAGTTTCATGTGTAAAATCATTTTTATTATACTGTGTTATAGAAATGTTTGTTTTATTCTATACATTAAAGCAAAATAAGTAAATAAATTTTAAAAATAGAAAGTTGAACAATATTTTTTTTTAAAAAAAGGGGGCAAGGTACTATCATACTTACCTTTGTATGCTTGGTGCCTTGCACATATTAGGCATCTAATAAATGTTTACTGATATGGAGGGAAAAAAAACTGCTGGCCAAGCAGAGGAAACTCAGTTACCGCTCTGGTGGGAAGAAAAGATCATTTTTGTCTCAATAAATATAAGCTCTCTGAAAGAAGGGATTACTTTATTTGTCTTTATGTCCCCAACACCTTGCACATAGTAGGTATTTAATAAATGTTTATGGAAGGAATAGGATGTGAGAAAATGTGTAGGGTCGCTCAGCTACAGATTAATTTCTCTTTTGCCCTTAGATGTCACTTTGTCCCTAAGACTATGCCATTTCTCTTGATGTGTTAAGAAGCTTGGCCAGCCAAGATCCTAAACAGGAATAATAAGAAAGGAATCAGAATACAGATGAATATTGCCTTTTGTGCAAAATTCAGTACTTTAACAACCTCAATCTGGGGTTCCTGTTCTGTTTGGCACTGTACCATTCATTCATTCATTCATTCATTCCTTCATTCCTTCATTCATTCATTCATTCAGCAAGCCTTTTGTGTGTGCTTGCTCTGTGTCCAGCACTGTGCTATACAAAGGCAAAAACAAAAGTCTCCACCTTCGGGGAGTTTATATTCTGTTGAACACATCAGGTCTAAAGAAAGAGGTTATGGGCATAGAACACTGTGGTAATGGGAGGAAAGGTCACTGTCTCTAGAGTCAGAGAATCCAGCCTCTGTGAGATACAGGACAGGTCATTCAAGGGCCTTAGTTTCCCCATCTGTAAAAGGAGAGAATTGGTCTAGATGCTCTCTAAAATCCCATTTAGCTCTAAACCTTTTATCTTGTGGACTCTTCTTCATAAGAACTGAGGAGTCACAGTACTGCATATTTGAAAAATGCTTTAGAGGTTACTCAGCTCTTTCAAATCTACTAAACTGAATTCTAACGACAGTTCTGTGAGGAAGGCAAGATAGATGATGGGTGAAGAAACTGAGCATTAGAGTGACCAAGTGGTTGACCCATAGTCACAGAACTATCAAGTCCTGGTCCCAAAGTCTACTAGATAGTGATCCGCCTCTATACTGGCCATGTCCAATAAAGAGTGTCCTGATGAAGCAGGGTTTCCCTAAAGGCTTGGTGCAGTTTTAAGCTCTTAAAGGTTGAATGTAGAGTGTCCCCAAAGTCTCAGTGCAGATTTAACTCTTAATAGATCAAAACTGCACACAAGTTTTTGGGACATTTGTCCAATGAGTCACCATAAAAGATTATGGGTTTTTTTTTAATTTTCATTTCTCTGCTTGCATTATAGCCCCAAGTTGGCAGGGTGTTGCTCTTCTCAGGTAGATAAATCACTTTCTCAGCAAGAAGTCCTCCAGTATCAGCCCCACCTAGGTTCATTGATCCCCACCAGAGACTTCATGGAGCCCTGTTCCTGATGCTGCTGTCTGTCCTTTCCGCAGCCCTGGCTGCTCAGGCCTATGCCCTCAAGGAAGAGAATGACAGTCTCCGGTGGCAGCTGGATGCCTACAGGAACGAGGTGGAGCTGCTGAAGCAGGAGAAAGGGCAACTTTTCCGCCCGGAAGAAAACCTCCCCAAGGACCAGCAGCTGCAGTTCCTTCAACAGACGATGCAAGGCATGCAGCAGGTATGTTGGTCCCACACTCACTTGGTTAAAGAAGAAAAAAAGTGGCAACTCCAGATCTTGGAGATTACCACTTCCCAGAGGGGAGTCAGAAACCCCCTTAAGTGGGTTACAGGCCAAGATGGAAGGGGTGGGGTGAAAAAGAGCACAGAGATGTGCCTTTGGTTGGGGGGAGGGGATTGGGTGTCTGTCCTTGAGGTGAAATGAAAAGAGCAAGGGAAGAGTCTGGATGTGACTGGGTAAGACACACTGCATCAAGAGATAGATGTGTACTATAGATGTACATCATATGTATGTGTGTGTATTTATATGTGTGCGTATACATGTGTGTATATGCATATATGCATATAGAGACTAAACTATCTAGGAGGTTTGAGGACAAGGCTTTATTGGTCATTTGACATAGATATTTGCATAAATTTCAAACAACTTACATCTTATATATGTATATATACACACACATATGTGTGCATATGTA
Source organism: Notamacropus eugenii (assembly GCF_028372415.1). Taxonomy (NCBI): domain Eukaryota; kingdom Metazoa; phylum Chordata; class Mammalia; order Diprotodontia; family Macropodidae; genus Notamacropus; species Notamacropus eugenii. The sequence continues at coordinate 293,441,526 of NC_092877.1, read as the reverse complement.
TATATATGTGTGTATCTGTATATATATATATATGTACATACCTAGTAAACTATCTAGGAGGGTTGATGACAAGGCTTTATTGATCATTTGACTTTGATATTTGCTTAAATTTCAAACAACTGACATCTTATTATATATATATACATATATAAAATATACACAGATACACATACATACATCTACATGCATACATGTGTGTAGATGTATGTATGTGTGCATATATATAATATAAAATTAGGGCTAATTCAAGAGAGCCCCTTGATTTTCTGTATGCCTGGCAACATGTCCTGGATGACTTCTTGGGGGTAGGGCTACAAGATCAGGAAGGCTCCCCTAATCAACAGCCTCACAACAATACACACACACACATTATAACAAGAGATAGATAGATACATGCACACATATAGAAACATGTATGTGTTCATGTGTAATTATATTATCATATTATATGATATACTGTATATTATATAATATATTATATATCATATATATGTATAAATGAATGAATATCTTAAATTTAACCTAGTTTCAGTGTCAAATGGGCAATAAAACCTTGTTAATCTGCCTTGTAGGTAGAAAAATTTGTAAAGCAAAAATACCCTAAATTGGTTTTGCAAAAGTGTTTACTCATGATTTCATGCTTCACTATTGTATTTCTTTGCTCATTGTTGGTTAAAATCATGCCTTCTTCCTCCTTTGTGTATCCACATCACCTGGGACAGTTCAGGGAACATAACAGGCACTTACTAAGTGCTTGCTGACAAATGGAAATGTCAGTGGATAGCTGCTACCGATGTTGCCATTGCCAGCCTCCCTAGAAAGATGGGGCTATTGCATGACTTGGTTTGATGGATTGTATTGGAGGGTTCCTGTTGCCTAGCTGTTATCCGAAAGGAACAGAGGTGGGCACTTTGAGGGAGAGAGAAAGGAACATAGATTGTGGGACGCATGAATTGGGAGAGGAGAAGGCAAGCATAGTGGGTGTCCAAGGAATGTAATGAAAAATTCTGGTCAGGATCTGGATCCAAAGTTGAGGGATTCAGAGAATTGGCAAAAATTGATCTTTACGATGTCTCTAATCAAAAATTAAATGGACTGCCTTGACAGCAAGTGGGTTCTCTCTCACTTGAGGTCTTCAAGTCAAGGCTGAATGACCACTCAATGGGTATTATAGTATGGAATTATTTCCTGTTGGACTACGTTGCCTTGCAACTAATTGTGAGATTTGTTATGATTTCGATATTCTAGGATTAGGTATTTTGAAATCTTAAAGTATCTTTCCAGACAGTTAATTGGCTCATTTTCCTAGTTTCGTGATCTTTATTCTATGACTCAGAGATAAAGGTCACAACTATGGCCATCCATTTCTTTCCCTGCCTCCATAGTAAAATATGTGTTCCTTTATGTGACGATCATAGCTCGCTTTTTATCTAATATTTGAAAGTTTTCAAAGTGTTTTTCATGTATTATCTCACTTGATAATTATTTAAGTAATAATAGGAATCTAATCAGTTCCCCAGCAACCCCAAAGGGGGAATGCTCGGTCCTCATCTCCTTGCTCACTCACATGTGGACTTACCCCACCTGCCATCCAAACATATCCTGGGTTCCTTAGAGCCAAGTCTATACAGCCTGGTGCACACATAGATGACAGGCAGGCCATTTTGTGTTGGAACAGAATAGGAAAAGCAGTACTTTAGTAGCAGATGGAATAAGTGAAGGTGATAGATCCCCAAAGAGAATTTGAAAAGTCATGATAAAAAATTTAGCTTGTAAATTGCCTTGTGAATAGATTATAGCTAAAGCAAATTCTAAGGTAATTTTAAAATGCAAATATACCTAGGTACCTACTTACTATTTCATAACTTGAACATGGAATGCAGTCAGATCCTAGGGGAGACTACTGTATTAGCTTCCTTCTGGAAGCAAGATTTCCCCTTCTATGATGGTGCTAGAGTATAGAGCTTTAGAGATTTTAGGTAATGATTTCTGATTTCAAGTCTCAAGTTATAATACAGAATAGACAAATTCTCACGATGTAAGAATATTTTCTGAAAGAAGGTGGTTTTCATTTAAGATGGGGGCAGATGAAGAACATCTAGTAACACTTTCATTTTTAGAACTACTTAGTGGCATCCTCAGGGAGAGCCTCTCATTTAGAAAGAGCTTATGGAGTCAAAAAAACAGCAGGTAAATTATTCCCTGACATACATGGATGAAAGTCCGTTCTCATGGATGGAAATGAGACTCCACATCTAAACAGAGGAGCTGTTTTATTTGTAAATTTCCAGGTTAGTGCTGCCATTCACATGGATGGCTCTGTAAGTTCAAGACCATGAATTGCCTACAGATGCGTTCAAATGATTTAGAGAGGTAACTATCATGGGAACATCAGCCAAGCAGAGAGGAGATAATTGAGAAGAAGGGAAATAAAATGAATCAGTGGTTTGTAACAATAATAATAAAAGCCCCCATTCATTGAACACTGTCTAGTTCAAGAAACACTTCAATCACTTTTCCTCATAACAAGATGGTAAGAAAAGGTTAATGATAATTCATATTTCTATAACCCAGCACTTTCCTCATAGTCCCTTGAGATGGGTAGTATAAGCATTAGTGCCTCCATTTTGCAGAAAATAAAGCAGATGCTTCTTGGTCCTTGTGTGGGGAAAGTGCTTTGTAAATGATATTCATCAACAGCCCTTTGATATCATTTCTATAGAAGTCTCCTATATAACAAGGAATTTTCCCTACTCATGCAGGTAGGCACCTCCTTGGCAACTTACAGGCTTAGAGAGTAGCTTGGGGCTTTGAGAGATTGCATGATTTCCCCAGGGTCACTAGCTCTAATACCAGTTGCATATTCAATATGTTATACTGCTCCTGAGGACATCCACAGTGCCATGCCTTCTCTAAATCATAGAGTATTATACAAGATGTCCCAAAAGTCTTAGTGAGATTTTAAAGCTTCCAACCTGCACTAAGACTTTTGGGACATCCTTAATAATGGCAGGTTTTCATTATTGTTGCCTCTTGGGAATTCTTTCCATCTCCCTACTTTCACTGGTGTTTCCTCTCTTCTTGTCTAATGGTCTTGTCTAACCCTATGTTATCATGTGTTTAGAGTTTTTATTTTTGTCCCTACTTGGTGGATAATAAAACAGAGGCTCATCCTAGAGTTTAAATGACGTGCCACAGTGACTAGGTCACACAGTGCTGTATAACTTGAGCCCCAGACCTTCTGATTTCAAGATCTACTGGGCTATGTTGCTTGCTTTACAATCTAAGGACAATTCACCAACCAAGCCACAGAAATTACGTACTGATATATGCTTCCTTCAAGAATTTTTGAATCTTGGCTTTGAACACTAACTGGTTGATATTCTCAATATGTGTGGAACAGATCAGTGAGTTTCAGAGGCCAGCCAGAAAATGGCATTCAAATGACTTCTCAGGTTCCTCTACTTGGAAATAGATATGACAGCTGCTATGTGGGTGGAGTTCCTGGGGATGTCCATCTGGTCAGGACATGGGATGTCTGTCTCTGCCCCATGCCAGGATTAGGGTCTGTTGATTTCCCCAAAGGCATTAATATCACACCTCAGTCTGCAAGCTGCCATGTAACAGCAGGGCCCTTTTTTCTCCCCTGGGAGCTCTTTCCTGTTCCTCCCACCATTGATAAGTTCAAGAAATTTTTGTCTGAGGAAGCAGCAGCTAAAAATCAATGCCTTGAAATCATTAGGTGCCAGTACAATGGAAAAAGATATGGGGCCAGGTTCTTCAGGAATCAGGAAGGAAAAAAGATGAATTCTATGACTTTTCATCAGGGATAGTGACTTGGAGAAGAGATTCCAATTCAGGTTGAGTTTGGATTAGGGGGTCTCTAAGGTTCCATCCAATTCTGATTCTGTGTGACTAAGGCAGAGCTGCCTACTGATGCCTACTGATGCTTTTTAACAACCCATGAACAATTAGTTAAAATATTGATCTTTGACGAAGTTAGAACCAATTTTCCAATTAGTAAATGAAAGGCAACTGTGGTAGAGTGGGTCCATAATGTGGGAGTTTCCTGGGTGTTCTCTATGTTAAAGAAAATATAGATCTAAACTCAACCTCCTCCCCTCCCTCCAAAAAAAAATTAAAATTAATTCTTGGACATTTAAAAAAAAACCACTCATAATAATATCTTTTTGTTTTATGGCATTTCTAAACATAGCCCTGCCTCCACCTCTCCCCTCTCCAATAAGTCACTTATTAAAACAAAGAAAAAGGAAAGGCAAAAAAACTGAGAGAATTCTTTGGCCAAATCAACCAGTACATCAGCCACATCTGACAGCAAATGCAGTGTTTATTTTTTATGTTAATTTAATAAATATACAATAAACATTTACCAAGTACCTACTCTGTGCAAGGTCCAAGTGTGTTGGAGAAAGAGAAGAGAGTGGATCCAATAATGAGAAGTTCCTGCTGTCCATCCTCTGGAGAATACCTTACTGTTTAGCAGTTTCTATTAGGTGACATTTTCATATAGTATTAAGAGGCTTCACTCAAGACATCAGAGGACACAAGAGCTGATTCACCTCTGCATCCTAAAGATAATTTTTCCAGATGTAATATATTTATATACATTAAAGGGGGAAAAATCAAGAAACTGTTCAAAAATATCTATTCATTCTTAATTTTTTTGTTTTGTTTTGAAAGCTATTTTTCTAATATGTTATATATTCTTCAAGGTGCTCTGTCTGTCTGAACAATGTGGCACTCAGATAGATAGTTTATTTCCATGTAGTTGAAGCAACCACTTTTAACCACTTCGCAAAACAGCAAGATATAACAAGAAAAATGGCCTCCAGCCTGACTCTCCAGTAGGAAGATGTTTCACTAGATACCCACAGCTAGGACAGCGAAGACAACTTGGTTTTCCATTCAGAAAACAATAATATGGAATTCAGCTCAATTGCTTTTGTAACCCACACATATTCAGAAGAATTTCAGTCAATTTTACTTTCATTTATCAGAAATGTTGACTATTGTGTCCCTACTTGCGAGTCTAAGACTCAGGCTTCTCTAAGGATTCATATCTGTGACATCTTTCATTTTAGGGAATCTTTGCTGGGTACTGCAGAAGGATACAGTAGTATACTATAACATAGTTGATAATCTGCATCAATAGCTATATACATTATACTGTATGTACTGTACTGTAGTGTAATATGTACTAGAATATCCAGTTTTCCTGTTCTGTATCTGGCCATTGGACCCAGATGGCTCCAGAGGAGAAAGTGAGGCCGGTGACTTAGCAGAGCCCTCCCTCCCTTAAATCCAATTCATTTGCATGTCATGGCATCACCTCCCTGATGTCATGGTCCTCTTTGAAAACAAAGGACAAACAGCAAGCAAGTCACATAGTAATATGTAAAGTCACATTTCTAACTTTAATTCATAAAATTACTAGGATATCTGGGAGATTAAATTAAGCAAAGAAAATTCCTGTCACTTCCTGATTTGCATCCTTCCCCCACCTCCCAACCCTCCATGAATTTCATGATATTAAAATCCATCATTTCATAATACCTACTGATTCAGCAAGATAAAAGTTCACTGTCTCCCAAGAAAACAGAGAATTTCTCTCTTTAAAAAGTCCAATATCATTCTGGAAACCATTCCCTTGCCAAGCCAAAGCTACCTGGTACATCTTAGCACCCTCCTAACAAGCTAGATAATTTTTTTGGATTATTTTTATACTTAAGAAAAACCCTCCCTTGGCCTCTCTCTTTTTCTCATTTCTCAAAGAAATCCTCTGCAGATCACACAATTCCCCTCCTATTTGTGAAGTAAAAGGTATGGTCTGAAGTAATCTAGCAATTTGTGTTCCTGAAAATGAAAGCCTGTTGGGTTATTGCATTAAAGTTAGATCCTTCCAAGTTCACTGCTGGCACTAAATGTGTGTCACAGTTTAATATCAGGCCCACTCAGAGGTCTCAAACAAAGGAGAAATAATAGCTTGTATCCATGGCAACACATGATAGCCTCTACCTGATCTTAAGATGGCAATGAAATTAACTTGTATCTCTGCCACACAGGTGGTGGTGGTGGCTTCCATTTATATCTCTATGTGCACAGATGGAGAACAGACAAAACTGAAATTGTTCTATATCTTATGATCACTCCACTGAAGTTTAAGCATAAGTTCAGTCTCAAGATGTGCTTTCAGAATATTTTTTTAATTCTTCCTCAAGGATGAATAGCCATTTCTTGTTAAATAATAACTGATTTTTAAAGTATAAGTTTCTTTTTAAACTCACATAATTCTGATTTCTGAAGTGGCTGGTAATGTTCAGATAACAACAGGATATAATTGTAAGTGCTGATCATAAAATTGTATGTGACTAATGATGATTATGCCAGCAGGCCATGCTCCCCTTTAGGTAAGATACAGAGGATTTCATAAATACTTTAAGGTAATATATTATAATAGCATTAGCAAAGCTAGCCTGCAGACCAACTGTCTCATGCTGGTAAATCACTGGTCTGTGTAAAACAGTCTTTTTTTTTTTTTTGGCTTTTTATTTAATATTTTTGTTTTCCCCAGTTGCATGTAAAAACAATTTTTAGCATTAGTTTTTTTAATACTGAGTTCCAAAATCTCCCACTTATTCCCTCCTTTTCTCCCCCTCCTCATTGAGAAGGCAAGCAATTTGATGTAGGTTATACATGTGAAGTTATGCAAAACATATTTCCATATTAGTCATGTTGTGAAAGACACCACAGACCAAGAAAAAATGGAAATATAAAGTTTGAAAAAAGTACACTTCAGTCTGCCTTCAGACTCCACTGGTAGGACAGTCTTTCTAGCACTGTTTGACTTTAGATTAATAAGGATTAGGTCTAGTTAGCTGTTTTGATCACCGTCAGGAAGCAACGGTCAGAAATAAATTAGGATAAGTGGACCCAGTACCAGCACATAAATGCTTCAAGAATCCATGAGTTCCATACTTTACCTGTGTAGATGGTAACCTCTCAGCGTCTTGGTAGATGGTCTTTGAGAGTTGCCAGAGTACAAAAGTTCATCGTCCTGAAATCAACTTGATTGTATCTTTCTGAATTTTACTTTTGCATGAACATATATGTATATAAATAAAAATGCGCATATGGTCCATCGCTAAGCTACATATGAAGTCACTGTCATTGACTAACTTTTCAAAAAGTAAGCAAAACACATTTTTACACACAAAATGAAAATCAATATCTGCATATGTATATTGGACACAGTGTATTCTGTGTACTACGCAACACAACTTCATTATTTGTAGTGTCTGAAAAGCTAATCTGAATTGGGAAATATCCAAATTATGGGACATTGGAAAAGAAATATATTTTTATAGCTTTCTAGTATATAAAGTAACTCTAAGCTAATCCGATGTTGGGCAATAGAGATCTTTGGGGACCTGCATTAATGAATAAGTGTTCTATTAATTAGTATAGCAATTATTTCTATGTAAACGAGTGCTTTTAAAGTCCTTGAAAACAGTAAGATTTCAAAAGTTAAAAGTACTTGGCTTAAAAGATGCATAGGACAAAAGCAAACTTCAATCTAAATTATTCTAGTGTAGAAAGATCTGAATCATAGGGATGAAGATTTATTGGAGACAGCTGGTAGCTTTGTGACATGAAGTCACAACCTCTTTTAGCCTCACTTTCTTCATCTGCAAAATGGGGATAAAAGTAGTTCTTATATCACAGTGATGTTATGAGGATCAAATTAGATGACATGTCCAAAGCACTTTGCAAATCTTAAAAAGACCATTATGTCATATAAAATGCTATTATATTAATTACTATTTAAAATATTAAATTTTAATTAAATTATTAATTCGAATATTAAATACTACATAAAATGTTATTATATTATATAAAAATACTAATTACATTACTTTGTTTAGTGGTGCAGTGGATAGAATGCCAGATCTGAAGTCAGGAAGATGAGCCTTCCTGAATTCAAATCTACCTTCAAACACTTACTAGCTGTGTGACCCTGAGCAATGCATTTAACTTGTTTGCCTCAGTTTCCTCATGTGTAAAAAAGAGCTGGAGAAGGAAATGGTAAGTCACTACAACATCTCTGCCAAGAAAACCCAAAAAGGGGTCACTAAGAGTTGGACGGTACTGAAATAACTATAAACAGCAACAAAACAACACAAAGGAACTTATTTCCGTTATGCTTGAGTTCTTTATTACTTAGAGAATTGCTTAGAGCATTGAGAGGCTTAGTGACACTCAAAATCATATGGCTGGTACTTGAACCCCAGGTCTTGTAGGCTTTGAGGTCTCTCCTGAAAAGGGAATATTTTGTGGGGAAAAGGCTAGCTTGGTAGATTGGAGTCAGATTGTAAAAGACCCAAATTGGTGAGGAGCTCATAGTTTATTTATCCTTTATTCACTGTAAAACCACTTAAGGCTTCTAAGCAGGAAAATTATATGTTCTGACCTTATCATTAGGAAGATGGTTTTGGTAATTTGGTAAAGGTCTCACAGGAAAGGGGAGAAATAGGAGGGAAGGAAAACAACAGGATGCTTTTGCAGAAAGGTGATGAGATGAAAATAGCACTAGAGAAGCAGACGGTTAATCTACAGGAAGAGTTCAGAAATACAACAGGCAGTAAGGACAATTGATTTAAGGAAACAGAAATAAGCGAAGCACAAAAATCAAACCGGTGTCAATTGTTAGATGGTGTTTTGATGTATATAAAGAATTAAAATGAGTGAGAGTATGTGGGCAGCAGGGCTCATTGAGAGCTGTCTTAAAAGAGGTCAGTGCTGGTCATGAAAAATTTAATGCAAATACTTAGAAATATAAGCCAGCCAATCAACATTAACAGGAATTCATCCTTCTCTGCAACATTCATCAAGATGGTTCCTGAAACTCCAATATGTTCAAACCAGAGAAGAAAGATAAAGAGCATGTGTGCTGATAGATAGAGCATGCCAATGGAAAGAGGAAAACAATCGGTCTTTCTCTTACTCTGGAAATCTTCTGATAGGCTGTGTGTGTTATGTAACATATGTGAAATACTGTACAATCATGTAATTATTATTCCAGCCTTATAAAATTGGACTGGGAAAGAAAATAGTATAATTAGAGAAAGAAGAGAGGGCTTGCCATCCATCCCTTACTTTATGAGCCAGTACTAAAACCTTGGTTTAATAAAAAAAAAAGTTACAGAATGCCTGGAATCTTTCCAAAGCATAAAAGATGGAAAGGATAAAAACACATGTTCAATGAATCCAATCTTGCTTATAGTCATGATATTTCTTTGTTATTAACATGTACCATACACACAAATAAAACATGAAAGACATTTGCACATCTTTGCAAAAAGCCACTGATATTTCCCCCACAGCAGAAAAAAACATAGAATATGTTGACTCTTGTGGTTGATAATTTATTTAAACAAATGTTTGAAAGATAAAACTCTAAGATTTGTAAGTGCTGGAATCCTACTACAGCCTCCCTTTCCAATCATCTGCATGGGTGAATGTATGTTGACTGCAAAAGAGATTTTCATTCCTTTTTGCTGCCCAGTCATCACTAAGCCACCCTCAACTGATGTATTCTAAAAGAAGTATTTATAATAATAGTATCATTTATATGTATGCGGCACCTTCCATCTAGACAGCTCAAAGTCATTTCTGGGTACTTCTAGAACATATGCATGGTATAAGATATTTGTCAGGCAGATCCTCTGCAGGAGAGTTGCTGATGTATGATGTTAACCTGGATTCTACTCCAGAGCATACCAGCAAAATTGGGCAGCTTCTGCCTTGGTTTAGGAATTCGCAGAGTTTTCCTGAGGATGTGAATCATTCATTTATTCATTCAGAGAAAGCACGTATTAAGCTCCTACTATGTGCCAGACACTGTGCTCAGTGAGGGATTTCAAAGACAAAATAAAAAATCTCTGCCTTTAAGAAATTAATATTTTACTTTGGAGAAATAATTTGTGCATAGAAAATTAAATGCAAAATATGTAAGAAGGCATTTCGTGGTGGAAGACTCCATCAACTGGGCGTGATCAAGATAGGTTTTCTGTAGATGGTACCACTTGAAAGGAGTTTCCCAAAGGAGCCAGTTCCTTAGCCAGAGGGAAAAGGAGGCAAGGAGAGAGAATTAGTGGCACAGGTATTTGCAGGAAGAGTCAGTTCTCCAACTCTGATACTGGAAAAGGACCAATAGAGTGAGTGATGGGATTGAGATGAGTTAGGGAGATGAGGATGCTCATGATGGAGCATCTCAATTTTTCCAGTAAAATATTTCCCAAGGTCTTCTGCTCTGTAGGAAGATAGGGGATAGGGAGCTGACCTAGTTGTCAGGAAGACAACGCTACCTCTGACACATTGACTTGTGACAGCAAGTCACTTACCATCGTCTTAGTGTCCCCAACCAACTCTCTAAATCAGTTGCAAAGAAAGTTGCTCATCTGCATGAGGAGAGGAATTTCTTCTGCCAATGAAACTAAAGTTCCTGTTCCCCAATCTTATTTCTGCTGAGAAGGAGGAGGAATGATTGGGGTAGGCGGCTTGAAGAGAGGTTTGGAATAGATGCTGAAGAGAGTGGGATATATATGCAGAAATGAGAAAAAGTGTTGTCATGCATCAGGGAGGGCCCAGGGGAGATTATAAAACATGAAGTTAAAAACATTTTTTAAACCAATCATTTTTAACTTAAAAGATCTTATTGCTTTCAAGCACTTTTCAGGCCTGCACATAGACTCCTCTATCAGTACACATTTAGGAGTAGAGAAAGGAAGACGGTGGGAATGACCTAGCACTGCGACATAACCCTGCTCGCTGCAGTTTGCCTAACTATTCTGTCCCTGCTTCCTCATCTGTTAAAAGAAGATATTGAACTGAGTGATGCCCAGGGATCCTTCCCACTCCAAATGCTGTGATCATATGACCCATTGCTGCCTCGGAAGATAGAAGCTTACTCCAAGAAGGGAAGGGTGATCCACAGGGTATCCAGAAGCCAGGATGCTTTGGGTACCCAGTTTAACATCTCCTTTTTGAAAGGTGTAGGAAGATTTTTTTAAGACAGACCAGATCCCAAAGTAGCATCGATCTAAGGCTTTGTTTACAAGCCATATGGCCTTGTATAAGGTAATTCACTTTTTTTGAAACTCAATTTCCTCATCTGTAAAATGGGGACAATGATATCTGCCCTGTCTACCTCACTGAGTTGCTGTGAGCATTGAAAAATGAAGTAATTTTCATGAAAATGCTTTAGAAAGCTATAAAGAGCTGTATAAAGGCAAGGTTTTTATATTTTAATGGCTATAGTTTTTAGACATTAGATGTCTAATTCTTCATCATATCACTCTGAAGTACACAGGGACCATAAAATGAGATCACCATTTTTTTTTTCCCAAGTGAGGCTATGGCCATAGCCAGGACCTGTAGAATAAGCAATCCAGAGAGAACCAGTGAGTAACTTTCATTCTGAAGCAGTCTCTATTCTCTTTCCACCTAGGCAATCTAATATACACATGAACAGATATAGAAAAGTACTTTTTTTTTGAGATAATCAAGGTTAAATGACTTGCCCAGGGTCACACAGCTAGTATCTGAGGCTGGTGGTACTGACTCCAGGGCCAGTGTACATCCAGTGTACCACCTAGCTGCCCCTAGAAAAGTGCTTCTTAACTGTTAAAACAAATTAAGTGTAGACATTTCCTAATTAATGCCTCAGTCACTTAACTGGCTGTGTGGCCTTGGTCTTGAAGATGCATGGTCTCAGTTTCCTCGTCTCTGAAATGGGGATGATGATAATACTTGCCGCCTAAGGATGTTGTTAAGATCAAATGAAATTACATTACTAAATTGCATGACACACCTCTAAATGATATATAAATCTTAATTATTATCATAGCTATTGTTCAAAAAACTGAATTTGTACTTTCCCCTATGCCAGGCCTAGAGTCCTGTGTGGGCTACCCAAGTCTTCTTACCTCACCTCCGAGGTCTTTGGTTGGCCAAAACCGGATGCTCATATGAGAGAAAGGACGTTCCAGAGTCGAACAAGGGTTGAGCTTTATTTCAGGGTCTCGGTTACAAGTGCAGGGGGGTCTTCCTTAGGAGGAAGAGGGGGAGATTTCCTAAGGAGGCTAAGATCTTAAGGGATTGGAAGTAGAAGTACAAGCGGGGAGAGAGGGGGAGGGGAGAGAGGAAAGAAGAGAAGCGGAGCCTACTGTCCTCTTGGCTCCTCACGTGCTAAGAGAGCTTTCAGGCTTCCTCAATCCTACTTAACCTTCAGCCGCACAGTTTGCATCTGAATACCGTGCTGTTAGATAACAATAGTGTGCCCAGATCCGGGACCATCTCGAGGGCGGGGAGATCTCTCTCCCATCACGTTTCTCACGGGAAGAGGCGGAATTACTCGAGATAGCTCGGTTCACCTCGATTCCCTGCCGTTTCCTGGGGGGGTCTCGTGAGAGCTCTAAGATTTAGAAGCTCCCACCTTTACCCGTCCGAGACTGTCCACACGGAATTGAGCTTCCAATCCCAACACCCCTATCCCAAATCTTCTGAATATTTCTCACCCTATTTCCCATGGGATGGTATTGCTTTCCATTTATTCAGCACCAATTTTCATTTAACAAATCACTTGTGTGCAAAACCTTGATGTTTTTCTAAGCATTTTCCTCTCTTGCCCTCCCATATCCAATCAACTCATCCCAGTTCTCATGGCTGTTTGTTTGTCTTTCGTTCTCAAAGAGGATCATGACATCAGGAAGGTGATATCATGACTTGCAAGTGAATTGGCTTACAGTGAGGAAGGGCTGTGCAAAGTCACCAGCCTCACTCTCTCCTCCAGAGCCATCTGGGTTCAGTGGTCAGATGTTGATCAGGACAACTGATCATAGAGTATTGAAAGGGCCTCTCAACAGATTTTCCCATTTCTACTCTTTTCTTTGTAATTCATCCATTCGTCATATCATTGCCAATTAACCTTACATTGCCAATTAAACAAATCTGATCATGGGTTCCTATGCTTCAAACTCTTCAGTGGTTTCTTCTTGCCTCCTTGGTATAGACTGGACACTCAGTTTGGCATTTAAGGCTCTTTATGATTTGATATTACCTCCTTTCCAGCTTTATCTCATACTACTCCTTCCATATACTCAGTGTAGACTGAATGAGCTCTAATATTCCTCCTATTTCCAGTGCCCATGCCACAGCACTTTGCCAATTCCATGCCTTTGTTACAGTTCCTCATACTAGAATCCCTCCTCCTTATTGAATCCTAACTCATCCATCAATGCCTATATGCTGTAGGAAGCCTTCTCTATTCATCATTTACTTAATTTTTAACTGAAGAATGTTGATTCTCATGTCCACCCACATTCCCTCACTATTATGGAAAATTTTACTTACTTCCCTTCTTAGACCCCCACAAATAACCTTGACTGTCTGTACATAGTAGGTGTTTAATAGGTTCTTATAGAAGTCATTGAAAATCAGTTCAATTTGGTGAGGCTTCTCAGGTTATATGACCTAAATTCCTTTTTTTTCATTTGCATAGAGTAAAACCTAATAGAAAGAGTGGGGAAAATACAGCATTTATTTATTGACATTTTAGCTCTAAAAACAAATTTTCAAGCTTCTGGGAGGAGAAAGAGAAAAAATAGGAAAGAGACCCTAATAAAAATTAAGTAGGGAAAAATTCATATCCTCACAAACTATATTTGAGATACTATTAATTTACTTTATCACCAAACACAGCCTCACTAGTTAATATTCCTTCAAAAAATAATGAGGCTATCAGAAGGTTCGAATGAGAGGAAGGAAAATATCATAGTCAAAATATGGCATTCACCTTGTAGACCTCAAGAAAGTTTTGCTTGCTACTTTTAGCTGTATTCTTCTAGATCTTGGCAGAGAAGGCATGCAGTTATGATGAAGAAAGAGGGTATTATGAGTGTCACCTCTCAACACCTTCTAATGATGTCACTGTGGTCAAATTCACCTCTCAGTTTCAGTTTCTTCATCTGCAAAATGGGGATGGTCTTATACTGCATCCCTTCCAGAATTACTGTGAGGGTCAAATGAACTCCATTCTGGGTGCCAGATTTTAAGAAAGCTCTTGATGAGTTGGAGAGTTGGCAGAGAAGACTGGGGAAGAGAGGAATACTAGGTAGGGAATGAGCTCTGTCTTTAAGCATCTGAACAGCTATTATGTAAAATTAGACTTATTCTCCTTATCTTCAGAAGGCAGAGCCATAAGAAATGGGTCCAAGTAGGAGAGACAAATTTAGGTTTAATATTAAAGAAACTGTCTGACCCTTAGATCATCCTTGAGAGTGGTGGGTTCCCCTCCTTGTACTTCTCATGTTAGAGTTAGATGACCTTCAATTCTGATTGAACTTTGTTATAGAGGGAATTCTTTTCAGACAGAGATTGGACCCACTGACCTCCCAGGTCCCTTCCAAGTCCATATTCTGCAATTCTATAAAGTGTACCTTAAATATTTTGACTTCCTAAAGTATTGTAGAAATGTAAACTTTTATGTGGAAGTCCTAAATTAATCTTGCAGTGACTCTGGGAGAGGTCAGGTACCCCCAACTAAGGGTAGATAGAATACATAATTTCTTTTCCCCAAAAGGGGACACTGCCAAGGAAGAGTTATGAGAAGATACTTCCTTATACTACTTTTCAGAGATAGAATATTGTGTATATTGTCAAATTATTTTAAAATGTTTTGTTCAGTTTTGCTGATTTTTTTTCTCTTTTTTTCTTTAAGAAAATTTCTTTGCTCTATAGAATGGTTCTCTGGGAGAAAGAAGGGGAAGGAATATAGCAGGGAATTTGAATGATGTAAAAATGAAAAATATCAATTAAATATATAAGCATGTTAGAAACTAAAAACACATGCTAGACTTTCACACTATGATCATTAGGCAATCTAAACCTTCAAACATAGAAATATGATTAATTCTAATTCAACAACCATTATTAATTGGCTACATGGTGCTAGGTTCAGAAAGTATAAGGATGAAAAATGTCATAATTCTGGTCCTCAAGGAGCTTATACAGTTATAGAATCATAGAGATGCAAGAAATCTCTGAGACCACCTAATTCAATCTGTTGCTGTAAAGGAAACCCATCTTAAACATCCCTGCCAAAGGATCATCACCTCTCTGCTCCAAGATCCCTATTAAGGGAGAGAACCCTAAAAGTACCTCCCACTAAAAGCAGCTCTTTTCACTTCCAAATTGTTTGAAAGTTTCTCCTTACACCAAACCTTTGCAACACCTACCCATTCAATGAGATTCTAATCATGATAATAGCTAATCACTACCATTTATTTATGCAGGAATTTAAGGTTTGCAAACTACTTTTATACATGTTTTCTCATTTTGATGCTCACAACAACCCCAGGAGGTCTGTGCAATTATTGTCTCTTTTTTACAGATGAGGACACGTAGGCTTCTGAGAGGTTAAGTAACTTGCCCAGGGTCAGAGTTAGTATTTGAGGCAATATTTGAATTCAGGTCTTCTTCCCAATTATAGGAACAATGCTCTAACCATTGTGCCATCTGGCTACCTCTAGTTGCTTACTGAATTGGATTACTAAGCACCTGCTGTGTGCCAGGCATTATTCTAGGTGCTGGAGATACAAAGTCAAAAGCAGAAACCCCTTTGCTCCTTGAACAAAGATCATTCGTCTTTCTCTGGACAGCGCTTCCAGGACAGCAATCCCAGCCAGCTTCCATTTTCTTGATTGGCCAAATCTCTTGGCTCCCTTCAACCAGCCTTTGTATGGCATGCGTAACAACTTGGTCAACCTCCTTCAAGCACACTCCAACTTAGCAATGTCTTTGTTAAAATATAGCCCCCAGAAATGGGAGCAGTAATTCTGACATGGTCTGACTGAGGGAGGATAGAGCAAGACAGCCTCCAAGCTTCTGAATATATGACTTTTCCCAAGGTAGCCTAAGGTCACATTCATTTTGTTTTGTTTTATTTTCTTTTTTGGGAGTGTTGCCTTTTTACATTGTTAATTTTGACTGAACTTGCCAAACAATGCACTCTCCCTCGTTCCCCCCATCCCCCCCACCCCCCCTCTGATTTCATAAGCATGCTTCATCTTTGCCCTTGACAAAAAATAATAATAAAGATGACCCAGGACGGATCTGTGAGGTACTCTACTAGAAACAACTCATCAATAACTCTTCTTTGGGTCTCCCAAGATGGAAAAGTCGTCAGTGTAGATGAGGGAAATACAGAGGATGGAACACTTCAAGGCAGCCCCTTATCAGGGCCTTAAAAGAAAGGAAAGGACTTCAGGATGGAGAGATTGAAAGATAGGAGTATGTTTTCTGATTCAGGGAACAAGGTAGATAAAGGCAAGGAAAGAGAATTGAGCATAAAAAAGGTGGAGGGATGGATTCCAGTCTAACTTGGACAGATGGAACCCTGGATACATGAAAGAGAGTAATGAGAGATAAGGATGGAAAAGTATATTTTAGCCATATTGTCAAGGGACCTGTTAAATTTATTGGGTAAGGAATAGTAAAGTCTCTTAAGGTTTTTAAATGGAGGGATGATGCAATTAGACTGCATCAGGACAATTATGCAGGTCAAAGATATAAAAATATGACTGTAGTAGGGATATGCTAGAGACAGGAAGACCAAGTAAGAGCCCATTTCAGAAGCTTAGGTGAGAAGGAAAGAAGGCCTAGAGTAGAGTGGTAACAGTGGGAGTTGAAAGATAGAAATTAATTCAGAAGTTAAGGTGTTAAGTAGAATTAACTAGATTTGGAAGATGGTTGGTTAAAGGAAGAGTTAGAGAAACAGAAGAAGATGGAAGAGAGGGAGAGGGGAGAGAGAGGGAGGGGACTAGGGAAAGGAAGAGGGAGAGAGGCATAGTCTATGATGACTTCAGAGTTTAAGGCTAAGTGACTTGGTTTGGTAAAATGGTGGTATCATCAGCAGAAGATGGAAAATTAGGAAGAGATGGTTTGTTTATTTTCGGGAAAGATGATTAATTCATTTTGGGGACCAGCTTAATGAATCCATGTGCTCTGGCCTTGAGTCCACAGCATTGTGGTTTGGCAACTCAACATTGTCCCCCAGTTCTGTCTTAAACCCTGAGTTATTGCAGAAGGCATTTCTGTATGTATATAACAGGTGTCAGACTCTCAACCAGACTGCGTAATTACCCATCCCTCAGCTGGGCTGTATAGTTGGTAGTGGGCCAGGGTTTTCTATACACAGCTGGTTAGATAAAGGAAACATGAGTATCATGAAGGACTAGCCAGTTTCCTATGAAAGCAAAAAACTGTGGCTATAGAGAATCATCTTTGGTAGGGGAAATGAGTTAGAAGATGTACAAGAAGAACAAGTTGGAAGTACCAGGTTAAGTAATAAGAAAAGTGAGGACATAAGGGTAATATTTTCTTAGGTACCAATACCATATCCAACCAGGAGAAGAGGCAGAGAGGATAAGAAGCAATCCAGAGAAGACAGAAACCAGTCTTAACAAGTTTCCCAAGGCCTTCTATATAGAATTTTGAAATGTTGACTGATACATTAACTAACTTTTGAGAGTTAATGTTAAAATTGAATGTTCAGAATTGAAAATTGAGCCCAAATATATATGGTATTTACCCAAGGGCTAGACTTCCTTTGTTGAATAAATAGTCATCAAGGGCAGCCATATTGGTCAATGCCTAACTGGCTCTGCTGTTCATCAATCTGATTGGTCAGTTAAGACACAGTCTCTGGAGGGGCAGCTTCTTTAGTTTGAATGTTAATTTTTTTTCTTATCTTTTTGTGCCTTCAATATGTACTAGCTTCTTGGAAGAGGAAGGGGAGAGAGAGAAGAGAATATGAATTTTTCTTCCTAATTCATCAGAACTAAAACCTAATTTTATGAAAGTCCAAGGAAAGGAAGGATAAAAAAGATTATATATTATATAGGTTATGATATTAAAGGTTATGATATATTACATGATCCTTTGTCCAAAGAGAAGGCATTTATACAATGAATAAATATATAATAAGATTACTTCTAGTCTCCTACTCACTTACTATTAGGTTTTTAGACTAGTGGATCCAATAAAGGGATGCTCTTGATCTCTCTCTTACCCCACACCTCACACATAGTTATTCAGTTCATTTATTTCCTACCTGATATATTTTAGTTTTGAGTCAAGTAATACTCAATCACAGTTGGTTCCATTGGCCAGCACAGCTTCAGGGATGTATATTTTCATCTAAGATTTACATTCTAGCTTGAGTAAGTCATTTATCGAACCAGTGCATTACATATTTTCAATCATTTAAACACAGACAGAGAGGTATTCCATGATTTTGTCCTTCACTAATTCTCTGCATCTCTTGTCTTCTTTCCTCCAGGTTTATATTTCTTCCCTAGGGGTTCGTAATTCTTATCTTCAATGCTCCTCACAATTTATTTCAGAAAGGTTTTGGTAATAGCCTAACTGCAAAGTCCATAAAAATGCTGGCATGCTGAGTTTCTTTTTACTATATAATTTTTTTTCCTGGTAATCCTCCCATTTATCACTCCAAGTCATTGGGAGGAGGGGGTACAGAGTAATTTAGGGACTAGACATCTGTTAATGTAAGCTCAGTTTCATTTCAAAGAATTTCGAGAGTATTCAAGATCTCCCAACGCTTGTCTTTCATAGACCTCTGTTTCCTTATTGAATAGACTGGTCTCTGGATATTGTACTTCCTTCATTCAAATCTGCAATGTTCTGACCATTCCTGATATTACATCCAGATCTCTCCTCACAACAAACATGACGAATTAGCTGTGCATTCTTACCTATGAAATGACATTGAGCCTAATGTGAAGATGCCTAGGATTTTTCTTTATTGATTTTTTTTCCTAGTCTCACATTCATTTTCTCACTTTTGTTAACAAACAAGGATTTAGCATCATAAAATATTAGAGATGGAAAATGTGGCAGAAATATTCTAGTTTAACCCTTCCTCATGTATGAATGAGGAAAGTGAAGGATGAGAGAATTAACTGTCTACAAGTTTGTACCTAGTTAGTAGCACAGCTAGGAATAAACAGAAGTCTCCTGATGCCTAAATCCAGCATATCTTTAAAACTATCACATGAAATTGCCTCCTCAAATTGTTTTTCATTCTAGAATACTTTTTAAAATTTCCATTATTTCAAATCACTTTCCAAAAAAAGTGATTTTCCAAGTCACTAGAGGAATTGTTGATTTTTTCCACAGATATTGGGCAGACATTTATTATTTAGAATCTTACCCATGGCTGATTACTGAATGTCTGGACTCACACAAATCCAAATTTATATTGGAAGGTTTTCCCATGATTTCTTTTGCTTGTGTCCCTACCTAGGAGCTTTCCCTTGAGATCCTCTGCATTTGGCTCATTCCTAGCTCTCATCTAGGGGTCTTCAGTTCCTTTGCAGGTATGAGTTGAACAAAACACGGAACATAAAACAAGTGTGTTTTACATATCATAAAGCATGCGGAGAGTACTGCTCATGACCTTACTGGAAGTTCATACCTGCTACAGGAATCAGGTTGATGTAACTCTGCATGCCACACCGAGATAGAGAACTGCCTGAGTAAGAGAAGAAGAGCCCAGAGATTTGGGGCAACCCTTCTCCCAGACACTGATATAGTTTCAATAGTCTAATTGTGCCACTCTAGGACTGAGGCTTGTCCAAGAAGGGGAAAGAATTCAGGGTAACCAAAGAGCTGACTCTCCCTGTTCTGTATAGTTTGCAGTTCCAGTGAATTGGAATATAAGGTCTCTGATCTTTGAGTTCATGCTTCTCTTCCATGCTGATCTTGCATTCTGCCTTCAGTGCTCCATTTTCTCTTGGAAAAGGCTACTACCTCCAAGTACTCCAGGCCTGCCCAGCATCGCTGTAGCTCTAATCATCATTCATTGTGATGTTACTGGATCCTGTTATTCCCCATTAAGGTTTGAAGGCTCAGATCTTCTACTGCTGCTAGCCCCCTCAGTGGCTGCCTTCCGTCTTCTCCAGTGTTATCACCAGCACCATTGTAGCTCATTCACTTCCTTTGCAAAGTATTAGTTCTTTCAGAATGAGATAGCCAAGGCCAGTACACTGCAAGGTGAACATTTCCCATTCTATAATTAGTCAGATCTGTTCTCCAAATTCCTGAGATCAGAGAAGGCTAACAAGACCATCTAACTCACCCTTATCAAACCAAAAAGTCTTAGCTCTTATTTTAGCTGAGGAAGGAGGACTGAATTCCATTCACATCTTCCATGTCTCTGGGTATAGGGAGTTTCTCTTTACCTTCCCCACTCTCATTTGCCATTTTCTGTTGAAGCTTATTTGGTAAAGAGGCTGTGGATAGGAGAAAAATCCTTCATCTTTCTAATTCCCTTCCACCTTGCCCACCCAACATTACCTGTAAGGCCACTCTGTACAATTACCTTAAGGCTTGGAGAGCCTTCAAGAAAAAAATGAAAGTGGAAGGCTCAAAGCTGGCTGCCACTTCCAACAACCATGTGTCAGTTGTAAAGGTTTGGAGCTAGAGTCCCCTATGCAGAATTGCAGACTCTCAGAGCAGGCAGAGCTCACTGATCCTCTAGTCTAATTCTAGCCTTTTGCAGATGGGGAGACCGAGGCTCAGATGGGTAAGGTGACTTGTATGAATTCATACTGCCAGGAAGGTCTAAGCTGAGATTTGAATTCAGATATTCTGGTTTTTTACTCAATACTCTGTCTACTATGTGGTCATGACATAGTTTTGGTTGTTTTTAGTTGTATCCAACTTTTTGTGACCTCATTTGGGTTTTCTTGGCAGAGATACTGTAGTGGCTTGCCACTTCCTTCTCCAGCTCATTTACAGCTGAGGAAACTGAGGCAAACAGGGTTAAGTGATTTACCCAGGGTCACACAGCTAGGAAGTGTCTGAGGCCAGATTGAATTCCAGATTTATCTTTCTGACTTTCAGCCCAGCACACTATCCACTGCACTGCCTGGCTGCCCTAACTGTCCACTATGCCCTACCATAAAAACAAGGCCCTTGTTGCAGCCCACATTTGAGTGGGATCATTATAAGCAGCTGAATGGTATGGTGAATAGACCACTGGGTCTGAATTCAAATCTGATCTCAGACACTTATTAGCTGTTTGTCCCTGAGCAAGTTACTTAATCTCCTTCTGCCTCAGTTTTCTCATCAACAAAATAAGAGTTTATAAATTACCTACCTCCCAGGGGTTTTGTGGGATAAAGTGCCATAATTTTTGTAAAAGTACTTTGTAATCTTTGAAGTGATGTATAAATAATAATTATTAATATTGTTATTGTCACGTCATCATGTTAATTCTGATGAGAAAACTAGCTTTTAGGATTTCAGAGAAGCCTTTAAAAATAGTTTAATTCAATAGGACAGTAATAACTTTCATTATAACAATAATGCTGTACTGTCCTGAAAGAGTGATAGACAAAATGAGGTAACCAGCCTCCAAAAAACAGCAGTGTCTGTGTGCCTCCCAGGCACGTCTGCTTTAGCATTTTGGTCTCTAGGTCATGTAGGAAGTCTGGGAAATGTGGGGGCTCATAACCTTCCCTGGGAGTTTCCTTAAAAATTGCATCAGGAGTCTTTATGTTCACACAGCACAATTATCCTGCACAGCCATCTGAGCACTGCAGAAGCCTTAGCTCATCTTGGGAAATAATTCAGTTTTTATTTGTCTCCATTTTACTTAGGGAACAACTGAGACCCAGAAAGGTTCCAGAGCCTACCTGGAACCTTTCCATTAGGAATATTTGAAGTGTGTAACCAGAACAGTAGACAAAGCACCAGGACTCAACTTTCATTCCTATGGATTATTATATTGGGGACATGAGGACACTAAATGAGACTCCAGTGGGAATCAGGGAATAAGCCACAATGCCATTGCTGGTATCTTGCTTGGCCAGTGCCCACAAAGATGACTTCTGGGCAGGAGAATCCATGCTGTTGCCCCACTCCAAATGCAAATGAGTGGTTATGGCCCAGAAAAGGAAGCCCAAAGACTCCAGTTGTCAAGGAAATGATACTATGAGCCCTCATAGTATTGTTTGTCCATCAACCTGCTTTGATGATGCTGTCTATAATAGTAACAACAACTCATCTGTCCATCTATCTATTTATGTGTCTGTCTATGTATATGTATTTATAAAGGGCCATAAGGTTCGCAAAACACCTTCCCTGCACCAATCATGTCAAGTAAATAGTACAAGTATTATTATCTTCATTTTACATACAGATAAACTGAGGTTTGAAGGAGATAAGTTGCTTGGTGTCATACCTTTGGTAAATCTAGGAGCTAGAATTGGAACCCATGGTTCTCCATTCTTTTCATCATGCCACTCAATATCTGGTGTGCCCACCACATGCACACACTCATCTATCTATCTGTCTGTCTGTCTATCTATATTATATATAGACACATACATATATACAAATATATGCATGTGTGTATATGCATGTGTGCATGCATATATACATACACGTATTTGTTGTAGATCACCTCTTCATCGTGAGTCACATCCATAGCTAGGTTGGGTTTTCCCAAAAGACAATGATGTTAACTCTCTTTGTCCTCTAAATCTTTTTTAGAATCATTTGCATTGTGATGGTATTCCTGTTGTTACCAGCTAGCCAGAATACAGCTTAGTATGCCTACTCCTGCTAAGAACATTTCCTCCATTAAAAAAAATAAGAAAAGATAATGGAAGCAGATTATCAACCTTCTCCCTCCCCTGAAAAAAGTGAGAGAAGGGCATAAAAATATTTCTCTTATTCTTTTCCTTTTAAAGAATTCAGTCATCAATACAGATCCTGCCATTTTCTTCTGTCCCTAGAACATGAGCTTGGGAAACACTGGGAAACCAAATGTCGTATGTGGCTTTTTCATCAAGATGCTGATGTTCGGAAGCTGGGCTTTTAGCTGATTTCAGCAAATGTGCTTTGGCAGAAATGTTCATTAAAAAAGACATTAGTTAGTCTCTCATATATAATGTTAAAATGCCTTCACTTACTGCTCATGGGAAAAATTAATAAGTGTTTGGGGTGTCTTCCTTCGCAGGATGTATTGAGGTTGGTATTAAAGTACGAGGAAACAGCTCCAATTTCTCTGAATTTTAACACTTGGAGAGTTTCAGGAGTTTGGTGGATTTGTTTGCTTGCTTTTTATTTTGGGTTGGTTTTTTATTTGCTTATTTTTTATAATAAACTTGTTAGCATTTCTGGTCATACGGGCATCATTCTTTGTACTGGGTCTGTGTAATTCAGCTCACTTCTATAATGTTTTCTATATTTAATGTTTCAGAGGTAGAGAAGATTGGTTTAAAATAATAATTTTCTTTCTGCACTTTCTAGATCTGTGCATAGTGGGTGGTATATATTCAGTAGATTTCAGCTCCAGAGATGAGAAATGTGTAAGCTCTTTTAACTCCTTTTTCAATACAACTGATCAAGTTTATTTTTCTTTCTTCTTAAAATGACTTTAGTCACTTTTAAGAAAGCTACCAGCTTGAAACTGTTACAGGATCCCCTGCTTTTAACCACAGGCAGGCTCCTTAGAGAATCTATTCTTTCCAGCAGTGTCCCTTGGCCATCCATTATGGATTAGAAAACCAACGTGTCCTTGAATGTTTAGAAGAGGACAGCATGTGACATCCAAGAGTAGTTTTAAGCTCTGCAGTACAATCCATTGGAAAAAGGTTCCTCAACAAGGCTGTAAAGTTCTTTGCTTTAAGGATAGGAACTATTTCATCCTGGTCCTTTTATTTATAGCACATTTCACAGGGCCTGATAAATAACAGGCACTTAATGAGTGCTTATTGACTTATCAATTAATTAATAGATTTGCTTAAAACTGATTAGCATGTTTTGGAACCCGCCAAGTATGGCACAAACCCAGTAGGGGGCTACTAGTCCTTGAATGTGGCAAAGGGCTCCTGGTGCTTGCTACAGACCCAGGCACCCAGAAACTGCAGGGACATAGTAGGTTTTGGAATCATCTATAGGTCAATTTAGAAATTAAAAATTTAGAAACTTGTTAACATTGAATTAGTTCCAATAAAAATTCGCCTTTAATAAGGCTTTAAGAGTGTGTATATGTTAAAAATTGTCTTTCCATCTAATTGAGAAAAAAATATTATTTTAAAAAGTGTACATGATAATACCCTTCTAAGCTCAATTAATGGGAAAATATTGTTCTGTTTATTTTTACATAATTATCATTTACATTTACATAATTAACATAACCATTAGACATATAACTAATATTGAGATTAATCAAATAACCTTGACATTACTCAGGGTCTTGATTTCCCTTGATATTTCCTCCTGCAGAATTAGTTGTGATCATTTCTGCTTTTCCGCTATTGTAATCCAGCAAGCATAGCATTTTCTACATCCATAACTGCTTTCTTGAAACTATAATCAAGACAACCCTGATGTCTTAAAAGCTCAGGGTGGATGAGGCCAGGTACAACGGGCTTGTGGTGGGATAGCAAGCTTCTGAGCTGAACGCAGCCAAATTTGTTTTCCACAAATGATCAACGATAGCTCTACATTCTTATAGCCTGGGCAGGATTAGTCAGTCGGTGATGGAAAGCTTGCTAGCTTCAGATGTTCTATGATAACTGAATCATAGCCACTGAGAAGAGAGAACAGTATCTGTTGGCCTTGGGAGCACAATTCAAGACACATCTGTTCAATCAGGTTCTTGCTTGATTGAAGTCAATGAGCTCACCTGGCTGGGGATCTACTGTCATGTTAATATTCTACATTTCTATATTAACAGAAGTACATGTGCCCAGAGGCTGGGCTGGTGACCATGTTGTAGAAAAAATAAGGAAAAAAATAAATTATTCCAGACAAATTGGATTACTCTTTTTGATGGAGTTGCCAGCTTAGATAGTGGAAGGAATTCAGCTAGCACAGTACATAATCATTTGACTAACACACTGGCTCTCTCTCTCTCTCTCTCTCTCTCTCTCTTTGTGTGTGTGTGTGTGTCAGTCTGTCACTCTCTCTCTCTCCATCTTTCTCTCTGTGTCTCTGTCTCTCTCTACCTCTGTCTCTCTGTCTGTCTCTGTCTTTCCCTATCTCTATCTGTCTCTCTGTGCCTCTGCGTGTGTGTGTATGTGTGTGTGTGTGTGTGTGTGTGTGTGTGTGTGTGTCTCAATTGTATGGATAGTGTTAGTCCAAACTGACTTGGCCATGAACACTATTACGTCAGTGGAAAACTAGCCAAAGGATAGGAGGGACAACATGACCATGGAGACTTGAGTATGAAGCACTCTGAATTTTAATCTCAACTCTGTGACAGCCCATTCAGTAGTGGCCAAATCATTTGACCTTACTTATCCTTAGCCTCCACATCTGTCCAAAGAGGATAATGATATCACTTTCATTTTATGTGGCCCTTTTGACATTGAAAAAACTCTGTATACATCTTGGATGTTCTTGCTTCCCATACATCTCAGTAGCACTGGGATATGGAGCCAAACTGAGGTTAAGGATGCTGCCCATCATCCTACAGGGAGTCAGTGGCTGAGTACAATCCAGGCCCATGAATTTCTCAGGACCACTGCCGGAATCTGTCATATCTCTGTTCACCATTCCAGAAGAAAATCAAGTCATTGCTTTGCAATAATTTAGAACTTATTCTTCATCAAATACTCATGGGGGAGACTTATGACAGGAATGATAATGATTCTTTTTTTTTTGCAAATGAGGAAACTGAAACTCAGAGGGTAAAATGACCTGCTCCCAGTCACAGAGTGTGTCCGTACCACCTTTCTGAATCTTTGAACTCTGCATGTCGTTGGATTTCTCTGATCCAGACTACTTGTCATGTTCATTTTCTCCCTCTAATAATGCTGTAGTAGCATCTTGAGAGTATAGTGTTAGTTGTGTAACTGTCAACTATAAATAGTATTCAGATACCCAGAATTATTCATTAATACTGAAGAATTTGTAAATAAAGAAAAAGTGGTCTGTTGACACATCCATTGAAATGGAAAATGGGGAGAATGGGTGGAGGGTGTCAGTACATGGTAAAAGTTCCTGTAGCCTTCTGTCATTTACCCCTTCCATACTTTCCTGTACAAAGATAAGGCAGCGTGATATAAAGGAATGATCTATGGATTTAGAGTCAGAGAACCTAGATTTCAACTTCAGCCCTATTATTTTCTTATTCATGTGACCTTCAAAAAAGTTGCATGTGTAAACAACTGTCTGGGCCTCAGTTTCCTCATCTGTAAAATAAGGGGATTGAAATAGGTGATTTCTGAGGTCCAGATCTCTGATCCTATAATTCATGACCAAAGCAAAGGCTTTGAGATAGTACTGAAAGACCCTAAGTGCCCTTGAATAGAAAGATTTTGTTGGAAAAGTGGTTATCTATGCATGGCACATCAATCTAATCACTTCTCTTAAACAGAATATTTTACATCCCTCAGTTGTACCAGGCAAAGGAAAGTTTACTTAGGAAGGGGATAATACAAAAATAACTGGTCAGGACAAGTGATTGTTAGGAGCCTGCACACTCAGGCATCCTTAGTAATTTCTTAATTATCAAGTGACAAAAACTCTGCTACTTGGAATGAGATGGAGAGAGAGACATAATAACTCATCCCTTCTCCATTCAGCTTCAGCGGGAACAAGAGGCATCTGGAAAGTGAGCTCCAGGGAGCTAGATAGAAAATGTTTTCTATTGCTAAAAGAAGGTTGGACTTCCTTGGTTCAAAACTTGAGGAGCCTATTTGTAAAGGACCGGCACTGCCACTGGCCTTTAGACCTAAGAGGCGGTAGAAGGCACAGCATTGCCTCCAGACCTTGTGGTGTGCTGGCAAATGACTTAAAAATTCTAGCTGGAAGGAAGGTAATTGGATGGGGCCCAAGTTGACCAGGAGTTGTGTGAAGCTCAGGTCTTCCAGATGGCCCTTTCACAAACCTTCTATTGAACAAGTATTTATTATGCATGTGCCAGGTACTCTTCTAAACTCAATGAATCTACAAATCAGAAACAAAACGGTCTCTGTCCTCAGGGAAGTTACATTCTCTTTGGGGGAAGCAACACATTTCACAGATAAGTAAATCACCAAATAGTGATTAATAGTGATTAAAAAAAAATCACTGAATTTGGAGTCACTGGTTCAGTTCTTTGTTGTTACTGTTCAGTTGTTTTTAGGTGTGTCTGACTCTTCATCACCTCATTTGGTGTTTTCTAGGCAAAGATGCTAAAGTGCTTTGCCATTTCCTTCTCCAGCTCATTTCAGAGATGAGGAGACTGGGGCAAACAGGGTTAAGTGACTTGCCCAGGGTCACCTAGCTAGAAAGTGTCCCAGGCCAGATTGAAACTCATGATGGTGGGTCTTCCTGACTCCAGGACCAGCACTGTACCCACTGCACCACCTTGTAACCCTTGAAGTCACTGAATCTGACTTGGAATCTCAGTTCTGCCCCTTGTTTTCTATGTGACCTTGGACAAATCACTCTCTTAATCTGTCTGTTCTTCATTTAAAATGAAAGATTTTGATTTGATGACCTCTAAGGTCCTTTCTAGTTTTAAAACCTAGTTATGAAGTCATTGGAAGAGAGAGATGACACTAGCGAACTTGGGGATCAGGAAAAGTTTCCTGGAGGGAATTTTGTGTGAACTGGGCCTGGAAGAAAGGTAGGAATTCGAAGAGGAAAAAAAAGAGCATTTTCCAACCATGCCAACCTATGATAAGAAATGGAATGTCTTGTAAGGAGAGGTATAGCAAGCATACACATTTGGCTGAAAGTACAGTAAATCCTGGACAAGTTGGTTGGAGCCAAATTTTGAAGAATAAACAAGAGAATGTATTTTATAGGTTGGAGGCAATAAGGAGCTACCAGAGGTTCTTGAGATGTAGCGTAACCTGTGCTTTAGAAGCATCCATCTGACAGCACCACTTTTTAGTCCACGCACACCTCTCTTCATCAGTCCAATTTCTCTTTCATCTTGTTGGGCTTGGCACTGAGACATCTCACCTGGGACTGTCCTCACGTCAAGGATCGCCCTGTTGAGATCTCTTAATGTCAGCAACCCTTGTGTGCCGTCTTTAGGAGCACCATAATGAATGGGCACCATCTGGATGGTTTTACAGTTTGTTGGGGCCAGAAATGCACCTCTGTTGATGTGCTTTCAAGTCCTTCTTAAATCTCTCTCTCTCTCTCTCTCTCTCTCTCTCTCTCTCTCTCTCTCTCTCCCTCTCTCTCTCTCTCTCTCTCTCTCCCCCCTCCCTCTTTCTCTCTCTGTGTCTCTCAGTGTGTGCATGTCTCTCTGTCTCTCTCTGCCTCTCAGTGTCTCTCTCTGTGTCTTTGTCTCTCTTTGTCTTTTTCTCCCTTCTCCCTCTCCTTTATCTCTCTTTTCCCTCCCTCCTTCCCTTTCTCTCTCTTTCTCTGTCTCTCTCCTTTCTTTCCCTCCCTCTCACTGTTTCTCCCTCTGCTTTTCTCCCCCTTCCTTCTTCCCTTCCTTCCTTTGTCTCTCCCTCCCTCCCTCTCCCTTCTCCTTCTCCCTCTTGCCTCTTGCTCTCCTTCTCCATCCTTTCCCTCCCTCCATCCTTTTCCCTCTCTCTCTTTGCCTCTGTCTTTGTCTCCTCTCCCTCCCTCTCACTGTTTCTCCCTCTATCTTTCTCCCCCTTTTCTCTGCCTCCCTCCCTTCCTCTCACTTTTCCCTCTCCCTTCTCCCTCTTTCCTCTCTTTCTCCTCCCTCCTCTCCCTCCCTCTCACTGTTTCTCCCTCTTTCTTCACTTTCCTTCTTCTGTTCCTTCCCCCCCATTAATGACACTGTTATATGATTTTACTTGTAAATGAACAAGTTTCCTTAAGGTCAAAAGCACCCCACCCTATTTTAGTCTTGATATCAGTAAGTACTTGATAAATGGACTAAAAAATGCACTGTTCAAAGCCTGATACCTTGGCTGTCCCTATCTAAAGGGGTTTGCACGAAGCATATAACAATTCATCAAGTAAGACACAAGGTGAACTTTTGAGGTACCTATAAAAAGCCCAAATGGCAGAAAATGAAATTCTTGGAACTGTGTCAGTGGTTCTGGCAGTCTTCTGCCTTTTTTTCCCCTGCTGTAAATAAAGCTGAATCCCATCAGAGGGAGAAGATTGCCTTTCTGCCTAGAAATGAGAATGGCATTTAAAACTCAATATCAGAAAAACTATTGATGAGATTAAGGGCCTAGAAGAATTGATTTAGGAAGAAAGAGCAAAGAAATTAAATATGTATAGCCCAGGATAATAGGATATTAGTCCCTAAACACAATTTCATTTTTGTTATCCAGTGTTCCTATTATCAGTGATCTGAATGGTCTAGTTCCCCCACAGAGACAGCTTTTCCCTATGCGTGTGAGGCATTGCATGGCCCAGAGAGTGAAACACCAGGATCAATGCAGTGGTTCCAGAAGCTTCGTTGCTGTAACATAGAACTAGACGTGCAGGAGGCCTGATTTCGTCCCTTTGGATGCATCCTCTGCCATGCTTTTCAACACTTACAGTAGCTGAAAAATTTTACCTCCTAGTGGCCCAACCTGCTGAATCTCTCAGAACTAATTGAGGCTGCTTCTCCAATGACAAGTGTCCAGTCAATTGGTCACTAGGCCTTTCTAGCTTTAAGAACAGCCAGACTTTGCCACCCATTGACATCATCTTAGAGAACTTACTTCAATGATAAGAGGAGGCACTGAAATAGGACTTCAGTGAAGGGACTGTTCTATAGATATCTTAAAACAAAGCAGTTCTCCACTCCCATTCCCCATCCCCTATGGAAGGTGGTTACAATTTTCAGTACAGCTGGGTTCCAAACAGTCATTAGAAATAAGTATGTATAGAATATTTTTACATGTACATGCCAATTTGTGTCTAATGGTAGCCATCTGGGGGTGTGGGAAGGGAGGAAAAGAAAGAAAAAATGTATACGATGTTTATATATATTTGAAAGGAACAGCAGCTTGTGTTTAGTTGATTTGCAGTTTCATGTACTATGTCTTTTTTGTCACACTATGTTATGAAAATGCTTTTTTATTCCGTAAATTAAAAAAAGAATGAAAGAATACTAGAATTAAAGTCATTGGACCAGGATTCAAATCTCAATTCAGATCCCAATGGCTCTCCCATTGACTGTGTGACAAGTGCTTACCTTTTGGGGTCACAGCTTCCTTTTCTATAAAGTGAGGAGGGGTCAGACCAGAGAACTAGCACAAGATTTCCTTCCTTCCTTCGAAAATCCTGTGATGAATAGTTTCAAACCAGTTCAACTCAACATTCAAATTATAATAATTTTCAGGGACGAAAATTAATTTAATTTTAAAAAATCAAATGATTACCACTCAACAATTAAAATTCTGCCCCCCCCCCCATAATCCAAGGTTTCTGGGAGTGTATTAAGCATAGTTGCCAAATATTTCTATTTCTCTGATGAAACCCTTGCCCCATAGGTTGTAATCACATGAGTCCATACATTCTCACACCCCTTGGTTAGTGTGGTAAGCCAACAACACATGCACCTTGTTCATTAAAATGTGGGTGGTTCCTGTTTATAATTACATATCAGCTGATAAGAGTAGTAGAAAGAATGTGTAACTGGGAGTCAGAAAGACCTGGGATTTTAGTTTAGTTCCACCATTACCTAGCTGTATGCCCTTGGGAAAATGACTTAAGTTTCCTAGGCTTTAGTTTCCTCATCTGTAAATGCGAGGGCTAGGCCAGATGAACACTAACTAACATCTCTTCTAGTTTTAAGATCTTGCATTTCTGTCATTGAATTTAGAAGGGAAGAGAGTTGATGGTTAGAGAAGAATTTTACCAAGAAGAAAAGGAAACACAGGACGCATGCACCCCAGTGTGTGTGAGAGACGTTGGACTAACGTAGGATACAGAGCAGTGTTTGGATAAACTAAACAAAAGGAGAAAGTAAAATTGGCGCAGCTGCCAAATTGCTATTCCATGTTTCTCTCCTGTTCAGGAAACCACAGAGACTCCCCATTGCCTCTAGATTAGAAAGCAATCTTTTCTGGATGGCGTTTGAAGCACATTACAATCTGATTCCAGCCTTGTCTTATCCAGACTTTGCCTGGAATGCATTTCCTTCTACTTTGACTCCTAGAATACTCTGCCTCTTTCAAAACTCACCTCTCATCTCACCTCCTATATGAGGTCTTTATTTTTAACAGATTTTTATTGGTATCTTTTTTTAATCACCTAGATTTCCCTCCCCCTTCTTTTCCCTGTGAGTCATCTCTTATAACAAAGAAGTTTTTGTTTTTCAAGAAAGAAAAAAACAACCAGCATTCTGAAAAAAAGCAACATTATTTGCAATGTTTCACACCCACAGATCTCAATTTTTGCAAAGAAGGTGGGAAAGGAAGATGTCTCCCCTATTTCTCCTTCAAGGTCAAGTTTGTTCTTTATACATTGGTTCCTATTTTTATTGTTTTGTTGTTATACTTTCTTTTTGCGGTGTTGTAGTCATTGCATATGTTGTTTTTCCTGGATCTTCTCACTTTACTTCTCATCAATCCATATGGCTTTCCATGTTCTCTGTATTCATTTGCTTATTGTTTCATACAGCACAATAATATTTTTTGAACCATAATTTGTTTAGCCATTTCCCATTCAATAGGCATCTGTTTTCTCTACTTCTTTCCTACACAAAAAGTAATGCTATAAATATTTTTGATGTATCTGGAGCCTTTCTTTCTTTGACTTACTTGGGCCATATGCCTAATGGTAGAATGTCCAGGCCAAAGGGTATAACCATTCTAGCCACTTTATTTATATAATTCCAACTTGCAGAATGGTTGTCCTTATTCACAGTTCTACCAACAATGCCTTAGTATGCCTGCTTTTCCATAACCCCTCCAACATTGACTGCGTCTTTTGTCATTTGTGCCTGTTTGTTGGAGGCGACATCAAACCTCAAGGCTGCTTTGATTCATGTTGTGTGCTTCTTATTATTAATGACTTGGAACATTCTGTCATGTGATTGTTGATAGTTTACACTTCTTTTGAGAATTCTTTGTTCATGCTCTTTGATTACTCCTCTACTGCGGAACAACTTTTGGTTTTATACCTTTCTCTTAGTTTTCTGTATATCTTGCGTGTAAACCCTTTATCAGACATACTTGATATAAAACTTTATTTTTCCCCGTAGCTGACCACTTTCTTATCCTAGATGTGTTCATTTCATTTTGCAAAAGTGTCTCAGTTTCAAGTAATGAAAACTATCTGTTTTATCTTTTATAATTGCCTCTGTCCCTTGCTTGGTTAAGGATTCATCCCCTACCCATAGATGTGAAAATTATGTGATCAGCTTCTCTTCTAATTTGCAGATCACAGTATGATTTTGAGTCTCTTATAGAATATAGTATAAAATGTTGTTCTAATCTCTGTTGAACTGCTTTCTAGTTTTTTCCAGCTGTTCTTATCAAATACGTTCTTTTCTAGGTAATTTATGTTTTCAGATTCATCAAACATGGATTTGTAGAATAAATTATTTCTGATCCTCCCTTCTCTAGCCTGTTTCGATGATCTACTTTTCTCTTTTTCTCACTGCCACTGAATGGTTTTGATGATCTCTGCTTTATAATATAATTTGTAGTCTAGAATTGCTGTTGCCCCTCCTGAGTCAATTCTTGATCCCCAGAGTTGTCAGGGGCATTCCTTAACTTCCTATCATTTTGCATTTATTTTGAACATCTTTTATATTTGCTCATGTGTGAATCTTATTTTCTTATTCCCAAAAGAATATAAGCTCCTTGAGGGTAGGAACTTGTTTGTTTGTTTGTTTTTGTCTTTCTATCTCAGTGCCTGCCTGGAATATAGGAGATACTTAATAAATGTTTGTTGAGTAAATGAAACTGCTTAGGATGAAATACCTTTAGGAAAAGAATAAGTTTTTATCAAGTACCTAGGCACTTATGCTAGACTTTATATGCTAGGCATTGTGTTAAGCACTTTACAAGTATCTCATCTGATCTTCACAATAACCATAGAGGGTAGGTTCTATTATTTCCATTTTACAGTTGAAGAAACTGAGGCAAACAGGTTAAGTGATGTGTCCAGGGTGGCACAGCTGGTTGTGTTTGAAGCCATATTTGAATTCGAGTCTTCCTGACTCCAGACCCAACTATACCCATCCATTATGCCAACTAGTTGCTTCTAGGTTTAGTTGCATAGACTTGTATATATAGTATTTCATTGCCATATCATGTAACAGGTTTCTTTGCAGCCAATTCTAAAAGCACATATTGTTCCTCAAAATAAACAAGACTTCTGGAAATTACAATGACTTTTTATAGCCCTTGGAGCATGATCAAGATCTTCAAAGAAATAAAAATAATTGTAGTAGCATAGATACCATGAAGAGTTAATATTAATATCCTCCACTCAGTTTTCAACTTCTCAAGAGAAAGGACTGGTGTACACTGTAGGTACTCAAGTGAAGGAGAAGGAGCAAAAACGAAAGCCCTTCTTCTCTAATCCTACCAGGTTACTTGGGTGGTAGCCTCACCTTTGTGGGAATATTTCTTTGTGAGGAAATCTAGCTGACATATTTCACATAGTGAGAATTTGCACTGCTGGTTACGACCTTCATGAAATGTAACCCTCTTTAATCTGTTGGATAGATAAAAGCCTCACCCTGGTAACATAGTGTTTAGAATGAAAATATGAAATTAAAGGGAAAAAAGGAAAATGAAGGGGTTGTCGTTTCTCCCAGGAAAGTGAAATCGCCCACACGGCTCACAATGTATACACAAAAAAGCATGCTCCAAGCAGCCTGGCTAGTCATTGAAAGCGATGAATACCCAGATAGATGATGTTGCTCCAAGGACCTTGAGCTTGGCATGCCCTGATTTCCATTTCAAACTGACAAGTGCCATTTGGTTGCTAGGGCACTGACTAAAGGTAGAACCAGGAAATTTGGGTAGTAGAGGTAGAAGGTCAGTTCCTGGGAGAATGACCTGGATTGGGTTACTTAACCTTTATATGTGCCTATAATTTTCTCATCTGGAAAAAGCTGACAACAACAACAAAAAAAAAGAGCCATATTCTACTAAGCTTTCAAATAGCACATGCAATGCGTTTTGCATTCATAAAAGAGAAAGGCCCATTACCCATCTGACTCTGTCTCCCCAAAGAGTATTACAGAATGCTCCCATTAAGTCTATGGCCTGGAAAAATCATGATATGTCAGGTCTACTGTTTTATTTACCTGTTTGTTGACCACCAGAGCGTTTACATCTTGATTGACATATGAATAATTATCTGATTGGTACCCACTCATTTACAACCACCCAAAATGTAATG
The DNA here is from genome assembly GCF_028372415.1 of Notamacropus eugenii. NCBI lineage: Eukaryota > Metazoa > Chordata > Mammalia > Diprotodontia > Macropodidae > Notamacropus > Notamacropus eugenii. The sequence goes on along the minus strand of NC_092877.1, from coordinate 293,407,128 downwards.
CTGCATCTGTTTAAGGCTGTATTCTCAAATGTTAAATTGAAATCACCCTGCAGTCAACCAATACAGCAAGGCAGTCATCCGAACTAAGTTCTGATTGCTCTCACTGACCTTGAACTTTTGTCACCTGGAGCACTTCGATACCTGACAATTCAACTCCACCTCTCCCCACAAACTGTAAAGCTTCATATATTTCAAATGCAAGTAACCAAAGGCAGTGACTTTTTCAATTACCAGGTTTAGATTATCTCACTGTTTTCCCAACTCATCCACATGAATGGAAAATTGCAGCTACTTGACTCAGACCCTATTTGGAATAGACAAATACTAGATTCATGAGCTTTTGCTATAGAAATAAATTAGTAGTCATTAATGATATTGAATATAGAGACATTCCAGATGGTAGCTATTTTTTAAATCATTAATAGTATTGCTCCTTCTGTGGATGGGGAACAGGAAAGATGACAAAACACTGACTTACTGAATGGATTTTCATGACCTTATTCAGAAACACTTTCTTCTAGGTTAAAAAAAGAAAATAGCAACTTCTTCATTTTATCACAAGTGAACCAAAAAGATTTTAAATGAAATAGCGTCTTCCTTTAATAGCATTCATGTATACTCATGTATGCAGAAATTGGTGGTATTTTTACTTCCCTTTCTAGACTTTGGATCAATCCCCCAGAGTAATAGGAAAACCCAAGATTTATACCCAGATGTGTGCAATCCCAATAAATGAAGCCCCTAGAGGCTGTATCCACTATGCAGTTCTTAGGGGTCCCTTAATTCATTTGACCTGCAACTAGACTTCGTAGTTTCTACCATTTTAGGGAGCTGGCTATAAATATACTGTCTAGCACTGACATCATTAGCACAACGCTGAGGTCATCCCATCCATCCTTGAACCGCAGTCCAGGTAATTACAGAATTGAATAATAGACTTGGATTAAGGATATTAAACATGATGTAATAGGCATGACATAACTAAGGCAGTATGGACTATGTTGGCCATAGGTCTCTCTGAACCTCCATTCTGATCTGTAAAATGGTGAAGATATTTCCATTACCCATCTCACAAGATCATTTCAAGGAAAATATTGTGTAAACCTTGGATTACTAGGTAATTATGAGTTATTATGTAGGTAATACTAGAGGGAATCCACCAAGGAAGTCCTTGAGAATGAACCCCTTCTAAATTCTCAAACCACCACCAGTGAGCTTCACAACTGGTACGTCTACCCATAGGACTTGGTGATAGCTCTAGGAAGCAGTAAGAAAATAAATTGCACCATGCCTGGCATGTGTTCACAGATATTCCAGGGTGGCATTTCAAAACTTCATCATGTTGAAAGCCTGTGCTGATTGAGACATACCATACATATTCCATACATAGCTGAGAAACCATTTTCAGTCAAAGCATTTAACTCTAGTGACTGAGGTCCTAAAGTTAAAGGTCATTAACTTCCTCGAGTTTACCACTAGTTGATGAGCTCACAGATCTACAGTAAGGAAGACACTCAGAAGCCATCTAGCCCATCCCCCTCATTTTACAGGCTTACCTTAAGTCACTTAAAGAGTAAATGTTGGTAGTAAGATTTGAACCCACATTATTTCTGAAATCTGTATTATGCTTTTACTGGCACCAAGGATGTGGAGCCAATCTGGCATAGTTAATAGAATTCTGGACTTGTAGTCAGAAAGACCTGGGTTCAGATAACACTGCCAACTCATACTAACTTTGTAACCCTGGGTAAATTCAGTTATTCTCTCTGCGATCTTCAGTCTTAGGCAGGGGTAGAAGGAATTCTCCATGCTGAGGCAATCACAGATTCCTGCTGTATTCAATCACTGATCCTTCTTGTATTTGTGCATTAACAAGGACAGAAGGATTTTTTTTAAAAAAATAATAAATCATCTCAACAGTAATCAGGCTATCAAATTTTTATGAATTCAGTCAATCAATAAGTATTTTTGAGAGCCTGCTTTATGTCTGACCTTGTGCTAAGGACTGCGAATAAGATTACCATGTGAGAAAACTCCCATTCTTGATAAGCTTTCATATGGTTTGGTGCTATTAGGAATTACACATTGGATTCAAGGATACCCAACTTGAACATACAATTTTCCCACCCTTCATTTAGTTAATTTTTTGACAGGGATTCAAACCCTGCTTTTATAAGGGTCCCATGAACTGAAAACTAATCTTGTATTTGGTGAGCTGGGTATTCAAACTCCCTCAGAATGGTTCTGGGAATCATGAAAAAAATGGAAAAAAGGAAATGTATCTTCTCCCATTGGTTGTCCATTCATTATTTGTAGGCTTTTGACTCAGTGTCAAAGTACTCAATAAACTTTGTAGATCCTATTCTTTAATCGGTTGTCATGTAGATTGTTATATGAACACATGAGCTGAGAGGGATATGGTGTGGTGGGTGGTAAGACAGTAGATTGAAGTGAGAAACTCTTAGACACAAGCACACAAAATTTGTTACTGGGGCGAAAAATGAAGAATGATAAACGTCTAACTAGCACCCAACTGGGTTAAAGAGGTCTATTCACTGAATGGGCATTAACTCCCGTTAAGTGAGTACCTGAAAAGGCCAACATCTCCCATGGCATCCTGGGTCATCTCCAGTCATCCTAATGAATATCTGGTCACTGGATCCAGATGGCTCAGGAGGAGAAAGTGAGGCTGGTGACCTTGCACAGCCCTCCCTCACTCAAATCAAAGTCAAGTGCAAGTCATGTCATCATTTCTCTGATGTCATGGTCCTCTTCAAAAACAAAGGATGAACTCAACAAGCACATGATGGGACTCGGTATTTTTTCTGGATGCCTTTTTTTCTGGCCTGATAAGTTTTTGAAAGTTTCTTCAAATCCCTCCAGTTGGTTGTTTTCAACATCAATAATTCAGCATCCACAATCATTCAAGTCTTGCCAGTTCAGGCTTTGCCATGTGACTCAGCAGCCAAACTTGATGAGACGCTGAAGAAGCCTCCTTGATGCCTGAGACAGCTAACTCCGTGTCATGAATGCTTGAATGTTTTCATGTTATTAATGGAGGGTTCATGATGGGTAATTGCAAAAGAAATAGAACTTGTTTTTTTCAAAGCACTCATCCTTTATTTTCAAAGGAAATCGTTGTTTTCCAAAGCTCATGAAGAGGTTATGTTTTTTCCTAGACTACATATATATATAACATTTTTCCAAGTGGGAGTCAGCATGGTGGGAAAAATATTGGCTCTGGAGTCAGAGGAGCTGAGTTCAAATTGGGCACTTGGGCACTTTTAACCTGTGTGACCTTGAGCTAGTCATTTAATCTCCTTAGGTCTCAGTTTATCTTTAAAATGGAAAAGTTGGAACTGCATGGCCTCTGAGATCCTAGTTATAGGATCCCAAATGAAGCAGAGCTGGTGACTACTGACTTTCAGGCAGCTGCCCTTAGCCTGCCGGCACACGAGTTACAGTTCAGAGGGTGAGGAGAAGCCCAGAGTTTACAAACATCCTCAATCCCAGCAATACTTTGAGTGTTCCTGCTTAAAGATAGCCATGCAGGTCAAAGCTTAGTGTTTTGATGGCTTATATCAGCAGTTTTCTTGGCTGATCTATGGATTGCTGTTGGACTCTGGTCACCATCAAAACAGAATCAGAAGAAAGATCTTTACCATTCCCCAGCAGCTTAGTATAGTAACTTCACAGAATATAATTTTACAGAGAATGGAATGTCTTTAGGCCAGTGACTAATTATATTAAAGGTCTGAGCTTTTAAAATTATGTCTGCCCAGTATGTGCCTTGGTCTTTTAAAACCACAGAGTACGTTTCTACAAATAAGAATTTGTTCAAAAGGATATGACAGTTCTTCCATGGAAGATATAGTACCCCAGAGTTTGGTGCTTTAATATAACAAATAACTTAGCCATGTATTAAGAAATGCAGCCCTCCTAGAGCTCTGCAGTAGAGGGGAAAATACACAGAAAATAGATAATCATTCTCTAACGATTGAGTGAACGTTGTGACTATTTGAAAAACCCCTGGCCTCCGAACTCCCTAATCATAAATGTCCTTTATATTCACAGCAATTATTGACCATTCAAGAAGAGCTGAAAAACAAAAAGTCTGAACTGGAGCATGCAAAGGAGGAGCAGAGTCACACACAAGCATTATTGAAAGTTCTGCAGGAACAAGTAAGCTGCTAAATGAATGGGACAACTCTAATTTATCCATCAATTCAGACATACAAAGTGTGTCTCCCTTGTGCTTCATGTATGCAAATACTGGCAGAAGTTAATCTATGGTGTAATTTGCTTATACCTTGTCAACCCCCTCCTGTCTTGGCTGGTTAGAATTTGCAATCCAAGGGCCGCTGCCTTTGTTCTCCATTCAATACCTCAGTAGGCAACACACACCAATGATGTGTGAAGGTGTTCTCCCAGAAGACAAATAAATTTTGATAAAGTTTAAAAAATATTGGGAAAGTAAACATATTTCAAAGTAAGCAGTTGTTTTCTGTTAAGTCTAATTGTGAGGGAAATGAGTTTTGCATAGCCTATGGTATTTCTGCAGACACATGTATACAAAAGACTGATTCATGGTGACATTAAAAAAAAAAAATGCCCCGTGTATCAGGGTACTTATCTAACCATAGGGAGAAGCAAACCTTTTCTATAAAGTCAGTAAATCTGATCATTACATTTGGGCTTTCTTTGATACTGAAGTGTGGCCTGACATTGATAAGGGGATTTGGAAGTATTGTCTTACAGCAGGGGAAGATGGATTGTTCAGCAGCACAGGGAAATCTGAACCCTTCATCTGTAGAACCGGAGAAGAAGGGGAGTCAACTGTGGGGAGTCAGGGAGAGCTCTTGAAATGTATTTCCAGCACTGATCTTTGTTCACTACTACAGACCTAATGGGTCTTAATTAGGTTAAAGGAAATTTCAGAGAGCAAGCCCAATCTTTTGGGTCTTATCAAATTTAGGGTTATTATTATTTTAATGTAACTATTGGTTCTAAAGAGTAAAATCAAGAAGCATTTATTAAATATCTACTGTGTGCCAAGCTCTAGGCTAAGCACTGGAGATACAAAGAAGGACAAAAAATTAAATACCTTAAAAGAATTCACAATATAATGCTGTGGTGAGAGAGAATTAGAGTGAACCAAAAATATGTAATGAACCCCATTCATCACAACCTATCAAAATATAAAGTAGCCCTGGAAACCATACCTGAAAGTCTCAGCCTCACCTCTTGCATGGTACAAAAAGAGATGGTCAGTAAATGCATCTAGCAAACATTATTAAACACCTACTATGTGTTTCTTGCTTTGTTTTGTTCCCTCCAACTAGTCCATTTTTGTAGCTTATAGGACTTCTTTACCCTAAAACAATAGTAATAATAAAGAACCTTTATTTCCTTCCTAATGACAAAGGTTATCTAAGTTCTTCAGTTTAATTAGAAAGTTTCAACTCCAATCATTAAGGTAGATTCTGAGTGTTGAAGTAGTCCAAATTCTGAAATACATTAGATGGAACAAAGAGGAAAGAAAATGTAGAGAAATTATACTCAAATGGGAACTGCAAAAATAAATAAAGGGATAGAAAATAAGGTCTTCAAGGAAAATCTCAGGGAAGTTACTTACATACATGCATACATATGAGATTATAGCTAGGGAAAAGAAGGCCAAGGACAAGTAGCTAATGGTCTTCAAGTATGTGAGAGGTTGTTCATTATGTAGATGAGGCTCAGGACCAGCTGTTCAGTTGCTCCATGAATGGTTTAGATTAAAAGAATATCCTTGTGCTGGAGATTGTTGGAATCATTTCTCCAAAAAAAAGATCTTGCTAAAGATGTTCAAAAAAGGTAGATTTAGTCATCTACCTAGGATAGGTTAAGTAAAGGTAATCAGAAGACTTTTGAAAATTCCTCCTCAATATCCCTTAGCTTAATGATTCCCCACCATAACTCCCCTCCAAAGGCTAAGCCTCTGATAAAATGGTGAATTTATGAACACGAATTTTCCAGATTATAACACTGACCTATAAGTCAGAAGACTAGGATTTGCTTCTTAGTCCACAGTCATTGTCTCCTGTATATACATTCTAGATTCCATAAAAAATAAGCTCAGTGGTAGAGAACTCTTCTTAAAAAACAATTCAAGAATGGCCTATTCATCAAATTGAGGGTAGTGATTTTCAAGCAAAAGGCATCGACAAGGCATAAATCTAAGCTGTAGCGTGACCATCCGTGACAGACCACCAGTGACATCAATACCACAAAGAAATCCAACTTTACAGTGTATGAGATGCTAGTCATACACCTTGAGGTCCAGACCCCAGTCTTCCTCACTGATAAAATGACACATGAGGAACTGAGGCTTTGAGAAGCAAAATATTCTATGGACATATAAATCCTAGGGACTGCCATTAATGGCATTTCCACAGCTATGGCTCTTGGAAGCAGATTTCTGTCACTCTCTCCCGTTGCACACTGGGAATTTGGGAGCTAAGGTCCCTGTTCAAACTTGTTCCACAATAGACTCTCAGAGGTTATTTATATGGAAGAGAAAAAAAAATCAATGTTTCCTCATCAAAAGTGGGACAGGAGAAAATATGAACTGGAAATGAATATGCAAATGAATTCAGTATAGTCTTTAATGGAGTGCATAAACAGCTTCCTAAAGGCCTGATGAATGACTATTGGATACAGTCTTCATCATCAATAAATACTTCTTCGTTGCCTGCTTACCTAATCTTTCTGTAGCCTCTTCATCTTACTGCTGTAGACACCAGGTACTCAAGGAATGATTTTAGATGATATTAATGAAGAGAATGATCTTTCATGAAAAAGATATGATGCTTATCCTCAAGGAACTTTACAGGCAATACTGTGTTTTGATATATTTTATTGATTTTTCTATTAAATACATGGTCACAAGTTGGAAATTGACACCTGAATGACTAGGTTAGCAGGTAGACTCTGACACAGGCAGTGGTCTCCTTGAGAATTTGCTCTTAATTCAGTTTCTCCCTTGAATTGTTTAGGTATTACTGTTGCTTACACTTTGACTCCTGTGTCTTATTGGCCTGTACTTATCTTAATAATAACAGTAGTTTCCCACCACTCAGGTTATTCCTTATCTTTCCTTCTCCACTCTCATAAACACACACACACACACACACACACACACACTCACACACACACACACACACACACACACACACACACACACACACACACACACACACACAGTAATATCAGCCAGAAGTACCAACCCCATCTTCTGGGAGAGGAATAGGCACTCTAACCAGCCAAAGATGTCTTAGAGTGTTACCTGTTCTAAGGGAGGGGTTTTCAGGGCAGAATCCATACCTTAAAGGCAGGTGAGGATGGTAAGAATACATATAGGCCTTTTCCTCCTGGAAGCTATGACAGATGTGATAAGAGTACCCAAGCAAGAAGAAAGGTGTTGGAGCAAAGGGAAATGAGTGATAAGAATGTATGTAGTGGTATGAGTGATATTGGTTTGGGTAGATAATTTGCCTGTGGAGGAGTCAGGGAAAGTAATACATGTTAAGAAGTTGGGTAGAATAAATGGAAGGAAGGAGAAATAAGAAAGACAAGAAGAAGACACAAGGAATGTGTGATATGGGAATATGGGAAATGGCACAGGGATTACCACGTTCACAGTCACAGACTTCTAACACAACCTAACTAGAGTCTCTCTCTATAGCCAAAGATTCTGGATTTGAAGTTAGGGACATCCAGCTTCAAATACAGCCACTGAGGCTTACCTTATCTTATCAGTTTTAATGTAGGGTTTGGCATAAAAGGATTTCCTCCACATTGAGGAAATCAACAATCATTTATTAAGTGCCTACTCTGTACGTAGGGGAGGCAGCATGACCTGAATTCATTAGAACACCAGATTTCCAATCCTGCCTCTGATACATCCTGGCTTAGGATTCAGGGCAAATCACTTAATCTTCCAGTATCCTCTGGCAACTGCTTAAGATTCTTAGGTTGAAAACCAGGTGGTGAACTGCATTGGAAGGAGTTCCTCATCCAGGCACTTCCTGCAAAAATGAAAATGTAGGACCTGTTGAAATACACACACACACGTGTGTGTATACATATACATACATGTATATATGTATGTGTATTTGTGTGTAAATATGTGTATATACATATATACATGTACATACCTATATACATACATATATATGCATATATATATGTATATATATATATACATGCTAGGGATAGAAAGAAAAGTAAAACAGTCCCTGCCTTTAGACAGCTTACACTTTATTGGGGTGGGGAATATGTACATGTAAGAATATGTGTGTATGTGTGTACATATATATATATTATATATACATATACAGAATAAAAATATAATGAGGGTAGGGAGAGCATTAACATTTAAGGAGATCAGAAAGGGCCTTATATAGAAGGGCATGCTTGAGTTGAGCTGTAAAGAAAACTAAGGATTATCTTCCAGTTTTTCCCCCACATGCCCTTGAGTTTGTAAAAGTCGGACACCCTATTAGACTCTTGTCATGCTGCTACAAGAGCAGTTAAAATGTGCCCTCATTGGTGGATTTTATTGTTCAGTCATTTTCAGTCATGTCCAATTCCTTGTGACCCCATTTGGGGCTTTCTTGGCAAAGATAACCAGAGTGGTTTGCCATTTCTTGCCCAAGCTCATTTTACAGATGAGGAAACTGAGGCAGACAGGATTAGGTAATTTACCCAGGATCACACATCTAGGAAGTATCTGAGGCTGGATTTGAACTCATAAAGAAGGAGAAGGTAGGGGGCTCAGTGGTGAGCCAGGCAAACCAAGAAGGTTTTTTGGTCTGGAAATCAGCTGTCCCTAACCACCATCACATTCTTTGAAAGCCTTTTCCTGCTTCGAGTCAAGTGGGTGTGACTTTCAGGCTATGACTATGGATCTGCTTTAAGGAAACTGGAATGGTTTAAAGTACATGAAGAACCAGAAACAGCAGATGTTTAAATCTGACACAGTGGTGATATGTATGCAAGGGTGTTGTCATTTTCTTTTTTTTTTTCCCATCCAAGCTTTGAGCATTTATCTCTCACCATGAAGCATTTATATTGGGTATAAAAGATGACAGACCTGCATAAAGCAGAAGGAAATGTAGTCAGACAGCTGGAAGGATGGCCTACCCCTCCCTTGTTCCTTACACCCAAATATCTGCTTTCAGTCAGACTAGGGTGAAATGCCAATTAAAGGGTTTCTGAAAACTCTTGATAACTGATTATTTGTGAGCCTTCCAGAAGGAAGACTGGTATTTCCAAATGTTCACTGTTAAAAATCTCATCTGAAAAATAGCTTTTCTCTAAATGCACCAATGACCAAATCTTCCCAGTTCTTCCTCCCAACAAAGAAACATAAGATCTCGTCCTCCTCTATACCCCTGGAAGCAATGGCTTTGCATTGTGATACTCTCAAAGAAGACCTGTATGGTAACACTTGGGTATTTTGAACAACCCAAAACAGATCTATCATTCAAAAATAATCATTAGTACAACACCATTGAGCTAGTGGCAACTTGCAAACACTGCAGAGTTTAAATTAATAGTAATAAGAATAACAAATTGAGCCATTTATTATTCTTGAGAGCTAATTTTTTATGCTTTATGCCTTTCAAACCACTTACTAACATTATTATTAAAAACAATATGTCTACGACGTGTGTGTGTTTGTGTGTGTGTGTGTGTGTGTGTGTGTGTGTGTGTGTGTGTGTGTGTGTGTGTGTGTACACCAGCTCATCAACCTTCAGAACATGTTGGTTTCAAACTGGTTTCAGAAAGACTCATCAGAATTATGTGTCCCATCTGCTTCTTCTCTTTGGAAGCCTTATAAAATGCAACCTCAAATAAATCAGAGTTAACCGTCAGTGTAGCACACTCTCAAGTCATGTGCCTGCTTGTTTATTTGTGTTTCTCCTTACCCTTTGCAGTTAAAAAGTGCCAAGGAATTAGCCGAGACCAATGGCCACAGCCATGAGGATGCAAATGTAGGTACAGCAAGTTTGTTTACCACTTGTCATTTGATATTGGTTGAGTGTCCATCTGCATGTGATATTTTATGGATAATATAAAAGGAGATACTATTCCTGTCTGTTGGTGACTTCCTGAGACTGCTGCTTATGTCTGACTGTTATATTGGTAGATGAGCATTCATGCTGTTAGTTTAGATGCCTAAATGCTGGAATGAAAAATCTTCTAACCAACCCAGAGCCTCACATATTCAAATCACCAGGAGTCCTAATTTTCATGTCTATAAACAGCAGAGTCTAAGAAGGCCAAAGGGAGATGGGACATTGTAAGATGATAGAATATCTTGTATTATGCACGTTATCACGATTGTTATTTTAGATAGTAATAGTGGCCTTATTGACCATTATACTTAATTTATGATAACTTAGGTTTCTCTAGTGTAGGTGTTCTTAAACAGGAACCCATGAACTTATATTTTTTAATTTTGACAAGAATATTTCAGTATATTTGGTTTCCTTTGTAATGCATATACAATGTATTATTCTGAGAAGGCTTCACCAAAATGCCAAAGGAGTCCATGGTACAAAACAGGGGTCAGAACCCCTGGGCTGGTGTTTCTACTTTCCTAAAGGTAAGATCTCTGTTCTCAAGGTTCTTAATGGTTTTGGATATATAATCACCACTTAATCAATCAGAATGTGTCTATTAAGCACTTACTACCTGTAGGGCTACAAATACAAAAGAAATATTCCCTACATTCATTCTGTACTTGTTTATTTATTTTTCCCTCTCAGCAGTCCTTTTTCCTTTCACATGTGTGTATGTACTAATGCTATTCTTAGCTTCAAAAACTATTTGCTGAGTACTTTGTTTATCTGGCACAGAGTCAGAATATAGAATTTCTGAGTGAGCAGAGTGCCAGGTAGGAGGGATTTTCTATCTCGTGTGCATTCTATTTAATTATTTACAATGTAGACCCTAGCATCAGTAGCATGTCTCCCTCTCCATTTTGCATCATCTGCAAATTTAATAAGCATGCATCTAAGCTTTCATCTAAGTCATTGTCAAAAATGTTGAACAGCACAGGGCCAAAGACAGAACTTGGGAGTGCTCACTAGAGATCCACTTCTAAACTGACATTGAAATATAACAATTTGGATCTGGACTTAGTGAATCTTCTTGTACTGTCATCTAGCCCACGTCACTCCCATCTTGCCCACAAGGATAGATAGCATGACTTTATAAAATGCTTTGACAAAATGTAGATATTTTATATCTAGAGAATCACAGTCATTCTCCTCCTGATTAATACCCTAGGAATCTTCGTAAAATGAAAGATTAATTTGATGTGACCTGTTCTTTATGAAACTAATGCTGGCTGTGAGTGATTGCAGTTTCCCTTTCTAAATGTTCACAAACCATCCCTTTGATAATACATTCCAGCATTTTATCACAAATCAAAGTCAAGTTCACGGCTTATTTTTTTCCGAGTTTACCTTCTTTTCTTTTTGGAAAATCAGAACAATCACCTGTTTCCAGTCTTAGAGTATCACTTCCATTTTCTAAGAGCTTTCAGAAATCACTGACATTTATCCAGCAAGCATCCCCAACAGATTTCTCAGTACCTTGGGATTCAGTTCATTTCAGCTTGGCTATTTGAAATGATTCAGGACAATTAGATGTTCTCTTACAATCTCTTCTTATTTATATAGAATTGTTTTTGTCCTTGTTGTCATTCCAACTTACAGTAGTGATACTAAAGAAAAATCTCAGGCCATGTAGGAAGAAGGGAAAAGAGGGAATGAAAGACATGTAAGCGATCATTTAGTTTCCCCTTATTTTCACATAAGGAAATGGAGCCCGAGAGAAGTGCTGAGAGACAGGGTCAGGAATTGTCTGTAAATTCATTATTTGTTTGTTCTTCTATTACAACTTAGTAACTTAAGAGAAGATAGTTGAGGGCCTACAAGACCTTGTGTCATGAAAAGTATTAGAATCTAATGGTCCAGTATAGTGAGCCTATCTATGCTACTTATTATTAATTGTATGGCCTTCAGCAAGACATATCTGTTACTTCTTTAGATCTCACACTGAATTAAATTGTCTTTTAAGATCCTTGCCCACTCTTAATCCTATTATGTAATCATAAATGATTGAGCTAAAAGAATCTTTAAAGTTCATCTAGTTCAACCCCTTTTTACAAATGAAGAAACTGAGTAGCCACCTATCAAATTTAGTTGTAATTACTGTTGTTGTTTTGTCATTTTTCAGTCATATCTGACTCTTCATGACCTTACTTGGGGTTTTCTTAGCAAAGATATTGGAATGGTTTGCCATTTCTTTCTCCAGCTCCTTTGACAGATGAGGAAACTGAGGCAAACAGGGTTAAGAGACTTGCCCAGAGTCGCACAGCTAGTAAATGTCTGAGGCCAGATTTGAACTCAAGCATCCATCTCACATTGTCATATTGTCTCATATTGTCTCCCTTTATGTATTTCATTTCTTGCCCAGGAAGCCATGGTAGGTAAGGGAAATTTAAAAAATCAGTCATTTTTGCTATTTGTTAGAGTTGCTGTTAAAAGGTCTTATGAAGGAATATTTGGGGGAAAAAAGTCTGAAATAAAGTTGTTTTTTTTTTTCTCTCTGAAGATTTTGTCTTACCTCTGTACTGATAATTTGAAGCAAGGTACTTTAATAGGCTATTACATTAAAAGCCTGTATTTAAAATATTATTGACTGAAACAAATAGATTTTTGCTACTGCCATTCACATCAGAGGCTGGTGCACAGTGAACCTGTTCTGACTGAGCATATCATGCTTGGGATAGCTCATACTGGCTTTTTTGGGTAACATCCATGACCACTTACCGTGACAGCTTCTGGCATTCTGTTTTGGCCTTCTAAAATTGCATTGGCACTCACGTGTCCGATGTGCACCTGAAAGATTTCATCAGTAATTCTGAAGGGTGTCTTCTGTAAAACATTTCCATCCTTGCAGTTTACTAACTTCTTTCCCAAGTGCCAAGGAGCTCCCAGACTCCAGCATATTATTTACACGTGGAAACATTATAGATCCCATTACATTATTGCCATATGGCCATAATTATTGTTATTTTCCTGGAGTATATTTTTTCAGCATCATAGTTAACACCATATTTTTATTTGTTTAGCTCCATATTTAACATAGAACTAGATACGAATCCTACCCAGCAGTCTCATGGGCTTACAGGCTCACTGAATGTGGCAACATAAATGTTAGAGACAGAAAATTGTACAGATAAAGAAAGTGAGGCCCAGAGTCCTGCAGTGACTTAGCCAGCATCACAGTCCAGCAAATGACAGAGCCAGGGTTCAGACTCGGGTGTTTTAACACCAAATCCAGTAGCCCCTTAAATAAACTACATCCTTTCCCTCTTTCCTGGATATTCCAAAATCCTTTGCCAGAATCAACTTTTTTCTGGAGGAAAGGATAAATGTATCACTGTTGGGAAAATGGAACAACTCTGTCAGGTCCTGATCTTGGTCAGGGCCCAAATTGCTGAGGGCAAGCATTTTATTTGCATGTGAAATTTTGGATATTAACACCAGCTAGAACAAATCACATCTTTTAATCTAAAATTAGCCTTTGTCCCAGGGCCTTCTGTCTCAATCCTATCCCCCTCCTCATTTTAAATGTATACCCTGTATTTTTGTTCTTTGGAGAAACAATATTGCATTGATGCCATACTGATAGAAATGATTTTTTCTCACAATAAAGGAAAGCTTCTGAATGATCATATTTACACATTAGCACAGTACAGTTATAATTACTTCAAACATGTAAAGATATCCTTCGCAATTTTAAAACGTGGCTTTCTACCTTCACTAACCAAAGGACAGATACATATATATGTGTGTATGTGTATATATGCACATACCTACACATATATGTGTATATGTGTACATGTGTGTAAATGTATATTGTGTATACATGCATGTGTGTATATATGTATATGTTTATATATACATATATATATATATATACACACAGAGGGAGAGATGGGAGAAAGATGTATAAGAGACCCCAAAGTAAAAAGGGTCATACCATCAAAGACAAAGTAAAGCCCAAATAACTGTTCTTATGTAGCTTTTTCTCTTCATTTAACAAACAGCACAAAGGACCATTGGTCTAAAGTCAGAAGTCCTGGATTCAGATTCTTTCACTAACACTCAGTACCTTTGTGACTTTCAACAAATCACTTACTTATGGAATCTTAATTTCCTTAGCTGTAAAAGGACAAGGTTGGAAGAGATGGGTTTTGTAGGCTTTAGATCTATGATCCTAAAGATTCCTAACACCCTTCAATAGACAATATTCCCTTTCCTTCTCCTCCACTGGCCCTACTACCAAGGGACAGAGTGAGATCATCAAGCATCTACCCCTGAACCATCACCACCACCACCCCGCCCCCCCCCCCCCCCCCCCCCCCGCCCACATTGGGTCTGGTCTTTAGTAAAACTCAACACCTGCAATTCCTTTGGAAGGAAAAAAAAAGTCTGAAATAAAGCTTTTGTTTAATTTGATGATTTTGTCTCAGATCTGTATCAACAATTTGAAGGAAGGTACTTCAACAGGTCATTAGACTAAAAGCCTGTATTTAAAACATTATTGACCAAAATAAATATTCCTTCATAAATATATCATCTTTTTTGTGTACTTTTATCTTCCCTTCTGCCCCACCCCCTGTTGCATTGGCATTGCCCTTTCTTTCCCATGGCGCTCATTCTTTCCTTCTTACTCCAGGGCTTCTCAGTCGATCAACCAGCAAGTATTTGCTGAGTGCTTTCTCTGATCCCAGTACTGAAGATAGAAAAGTCTCTATTCAAAAAGAGTTTGCATTCTACCAGGGGAGGCAAGGACATATATAAATATAGGTAACAACATTTAGAAATATAAACATATACAATAAATAATGTTAAACGCAAGGTAGTTTGAAAGGCAAAGCACTAGCATTTGAGTAAGGATCAGGAAAGGCTTCATGCTGAGGCCTGTGGAAAAAAAGGAGCCACTTCCCTAATATCTGTTGATTGATTGATCCTATTAGAGATTGTTCTGTTCCTGACAGCCATGCCCTTACTTCATAACAAACTGATCTGTCATGTATGTTATCCTATCAGGCCCTTGCTCTGTGCTAGGAAATTGATAAATAGTGAGTTATAGCCCAGAGGATACTGAGTCTGAAGTTAGAGGATACGGTTGGAATCCCACTTCCCTTACTCAATACCTGGGTGACCTTGGGGAAAATACTTCACCTCCAAGCCTTGGTTTCCTCATCTGTAAAATAAAAAGTTTGGCCATATGGTTTGTATGGTCTTTCCAGCTCCAAATCATGTGTTTCCCCATTAGTCCAAGCCAAAGTGATAATGAATCAATGGTTCACACCTATTCTTTCTCCATGTAGGCTTTGTTCCAGAAGTGTCATTTAAGCCTTTGCATGGGATCACTTTTTCCTTTCCTCAGAAGGACCGTGCTGTCTTTCGTCTACTCTCATATTAACACCTCCCTCCCAAAACCTGTGTCTTTCCTCTCCGGTGCCTTGAATCATCATCTTTAGTTTTCTTACGCTGAGGCTGCACTTCTCTCTGATTTTGCTACCTTCTCCCAGACTTGTTTACCACTTCATCATGAGTTAACCACATCCCCTGCTGCCTGCCAAGGAATCCACAATCCATCTGAGCAAACCCACAGAGAAATTCCATCCCAGTGTCCCTGACAGCTGTTGATGGTAATTGGGGCCCTTCCATGAACCTTGACCCTCCCAGCCTCTAGGGGAGAATCAGGGAGAGAATTTCTCTCCAAGATAAAGAAGGTAGCTTCATGCAAGCTTTGCTTAACCTTGTTTTGTTTTTTTAATACTCAAGAAAGGAAATATTATAGAGTGTTATTAGCAAACAAGAAGCTGTTAGGAAAATACAACCTTGTGGTTTTGTTCTGACTGCAAGCTGGGAGTGGGTGGTTCTTGTTTGGTTACTAGAAAATTCTGGTGCATCTACCTCCCCTAATATCCAAAATTTAATTGTCATAGGAAGGTGACACTTAGCCTTTCTAAGGGGACACAAACTCTGAACCAGGAGTCAGAAAAACCGGAGTTCATTTACTTACCTTAGTCATTTACTAGCTGTACAACCCTGAGCAAGTCACTTAACCTCTGCTGGCCTCAATTTCCTCAGCTATAAAATAAGAATAATAATATCACATTCTTCCCAGA
Organism: Notamacropus eugenii; assembly: GCF_028372415.1. Taxonomy (NCBI): domain Eukaryota; kingdom Metazoa; phylum Chordata; class Mammalia; order Diprotodontia; family Macropodidae; genus Notamacropus; species Notamacropus eugenii. Next base: position 293,390,858 of record NC_092877.1, on the reverse strand, counting down.
GTTGTTGTGAAGATCAAATGAGAAAGCATTTGTAAAGTGCTTAGCAAAATGATTGACAAATAGTAGGTGCTTAATAAATACTTAGCCCCTCCCCTTCCTTTCAGCATCAGATTAGCCACAGAGTGATGAATTCTTCAGTCATCATAATGCTGGAGGTCAGCTACTAAGCTACAAAGGGTTCTGTGATCTGTATGAGTAGGAAAAATACTCAGACTAATGAAATTAAAAATTTTAACATATGTAAAATGTAGGATCCATATAACAGGATTAGTACACACTTGATAATTCTGACAGGTTTTGTTCAGAGAACTAAAATGCCTTGTTGTTCCAAACCAGATAGAAGGAATATTCAAGGGAAACGAGACCATCAGCTCTAGGCCAAAGAATTCTATGACCATATTATTCACCTAAACCAGAACAGACCCAAAGAGTATTTATCCATTTTGAAGATCATAACTCTACTTCCCTAAACAGTCTTGAGCAATATTCTTATGGGTGTTAACCCCACATATAATCATTTAGACCATTAGACATGTTTCTGTATCCATCTATGAATACTTTTCAGCAAAAGTGGGCCCTATGTGTTGCCCTGGGATGGTAGAACAGAGAGAAATCTAGCATCTCTTTTCAAAAACAAAGCCCAGTTTCCAAAAGGTAAATAATTATAAGTAATGAAGTAGCAATACTTAAATACCTAACTGTAATAATACCGTCTGTCTGTCAAGAGTCAGCATGGTGTAATGGATGATGACTAACCTTGGAAGACCTGGACTCAAAGTCCTGATTCTGACAGATACTATGTGACCATGACCAAGTCACTAACTCCTGATGGCCCCAGGCAATTCTGTAAGACTAAAAGTCACAGATGCATTGCTGACCTATATAAGTGTAGGGAATTTCCATACTTAGATGCATTGATAAAATCACAATTCTGGGTCTTCTCAAAAAAATGCCACCAACTTAAGAATCTGGGAGCATTTGACAGGAAAGAATAAGAAAATGGCCATTCTTGAGTACTTTTGTAAAGCAGAATGAAGCATACTCTGTAGGAGATTCTAGAGGAACATGGTTTTAGGTCTCCATGTAGGAATAAAAAACTTAGAAATTTGAACATGGGATCTTGAAATGAAGTATTTAAGGTTGTGAGAGCCTAGATCTTAAGTATTCTGCTTTCTGCCCACATCAGAACTCACGGGGAATAGTCACTCCTTGTTTAGTATCCCAGCTTCCCAATGAGATCAGCTAAGTTTTCAATTTATGAGCCTGAGAACACTAGGAAAGTTAAGAGAATAAAATGGATTACATCTCTGAATAGTAATTAAGCCATTTTAAGTGATTGAATCAAAGATATCCACAATATCCAAGCCAAGCTCAATTTAATCAACAAAGGCGAATACCAGAGGTTCAGCTCTTTAGGATAAATCACGTTAGGAGACACAAGCAGTCTGATTTTACAATTATGAAAAGAAAGTACAGAGATCTTATTCCTGGGCATACTGCCCAGTAAATGGCAGCCTGTTATGACCTCACATGAGAGAGAGGGAGAGAGTGAAAGAGAGAAGGATTTGGGGGGAGGGGGAAGGGAGGGAGGGAGAGAGAGAGAGGGAGAGGGGGCGCACTTAGTCACATGAGTACATGAAAAGATTCACCTCTAGAAGGAATGTCAGAAGCAGAAATTTTGCCCAAAAGCCCTGACAGAAAATGGAAGGGAAAATGATCACCTCTGGCTTTTAGCATGGGTTGGGGGAAAAAAAGCAGAAAGGGAGGCAAGGAGCCAAAAATATACTGACTGGCCTGTGAGCACCGAGCTAAAATGATACTTGGAATGGAGAGCAGATTTTGTAGGTAAACTTCCCTTTCTTTTTGTCACTCATATACTGATAAGAAGTGTTTAAATTTTCTAGAATTTGCAAATGTGTTGAATACTGCAACAATGATGTCCATACAATACAACCTGTACCATCATAAATTGAAAGAGAAGACAGGAGATGGCAGAGTAGAGATGTATGAACTTTACTGACCTGAAGTGTATCTAGGCCAGTCTTCCTTGGGTAGAATTGGAAACCAGTGATTTGTTCTACTGTTATATAAGGATTTCATAGCCCTGCACTCCTTTGACTTTTGTCATATCTTTCTGTAGCCTTGGGAAAGGGAAAACTCATTCTCTTTTCCTACATGCATAGTTCATTTACTGCCTGATCCAATTACTTCTCCAACACAAGGGAATCCTCTACTCTGTTGCACTGGGGGTTGCTAGGAAGATGCTGGATTATGCTTGACTGCAGGGATGGAGATGGGAGTAGAGGAAGGAAATTTGCATAAATTTCACTCTTCTCAATACAGCCAGCTCATTCTAATCAACCCTGGCGATTAGCGGGTGACAGATGTCACAGTCAAATCTCCCTCACAGCCCATTCCTTCTTAAAAAACCTTTGCCAAAGGTGTTTTTCTGATTAGAATTAAAACTCATGCATATGATTGTAGAAAAGCTTGTCCTGAAATAGATTATGCAATCAAATCAAGCAGTTCTCATCACCCATGGGACATATTGCAAATAGATTGATTAATATTGGTAGACTGTACAGCAATACTTCCTCATGGAAAGGGTATGATTGCTCTCAAGTTGGGTGTAGCAACAAACATTTTTAAACATTTTGGGAGTGTCCCAAATCATCTCCAGTCTCACCTTTCCTGTTCTTCTTTTCTCTCTCTCCATCCCTTCCTTTCTCACACTGGGTACCATCACTGGTTTTGGAGTAGTAACTAAAACACCACTCAAAAAGATGAAATGACCAAAGGCTCATTAGGAAATATATGCAGTAGTTCCTCAAAACCTCTAGTAGCAGAGACCTCCACTTATCCCCACTTACCTCCTGACCTATGTGAACTCAGTGAATAGAGAAGGAACAGGGCTGCCCAGCCTGATGCATGAGGACCTCTACCCAAGTAATTTCCAGGCAGCCAGGTGTGATTTTCAGAACCCGTGGTGCCTAGGATGTTGTTTGCTTCTGTGATTTTGTTAGAATTGTCCTCAAGGTAAAGTAGTTCGGTTCCATTCATATTTAAAACTTAATTAGAAAAATCCCTGATCTTATATAGACGATGAAACACCTAAATTGACCCAGGGTGAAATGAAGATCGTTTCCGTTTTCTTTAGGATCTTGGTATCAATTTTCCTTCCAGGACAGTGAGAGCTAAGGATCTTCCTCAGAACCAGAACACTGGTCGTAAGCAACTCCTTGTGCGGTAGTGGAAAGCATGGGACTGGATTTAGTCACAAAATCTAGGCTTGAATTCTGAATTGGCCATTTCCTGAAGCCTCTGTGACCCAAGGGGAGTCACATCATCTCTCTAGGCTATAATATCTTCATCTGAAAAACGTGGGGACTCACTACATGACCTCTAAATGGCCTTTTTTAGCTCCAGATTCTATGATTATATAAACTTTTTTCCTTCTGCCCTTTCCTTCTCCCTAAAGTGTTGAATTCATTAAATTATTGAACTCAGAAGAAACATCTTAGGATAGTCACATCAATCCCTTCTTTCCAAACATGGAAACTCCCCTATGTAGGGGTGAAAAGTTGCAGTTACTATGAAAGGAGTCATCGTGATCCCATCCTGTGTCTGGAATGTACAGCTGAAATATCTCTGTGTCAGTACCATCAAAGGTTCCAAGCTTCTCTGTCCCCCAATAGACCCATTCCCTTCCAGGGTTAATCTTACCTTTGCACGGGGATAAATGTGTACCTCTTTTCTTTTCCACATTAATATACATTAAGGATATCTGGGACATTCTCATACATCCTTGAGATGGTCTATTCCCTTCCACCCCCTCTTTGGCACATGCTCAGTATTTCAGGAGACATATGCTCCATACTGATCTTTATCTTGAACCAATTTAGTTAATTCCTAAAAGTAACTGAGTAGTGCAAAAGTAGTCAAATTATTTTTAGCACTAAGGCTGTCCTGGGCATCCTTGATCAAAGCATTGCCTCAAAGGAGGTTGCATGTTTCACTTTGGGGGAGCTTTGCATAGAGCTATTTAGCTAGGGATACTGCATTTATTCATAAGTTCAGTGAATCTCTTTAACCCCAAGTCAAAGCCTTAGAAGTAGTTTTAAGTCCATTGGAGCATGAGGAGAAATCAGAAGAAACTTGTTTCCAAAAAGAGGTAGTAGTGGAGCCTGTATCTCTGATTTAGCAATATTGGACCTTCCCTCTAGTTAAACCACCAGCAGAATGATGGGATCTTGGCCACCTCAGGCTACCAAAACACCACGTTGCCATGCAGGCTGAACATCTTGGCCACAGAAGAGTCTGTCCCCCTGAGCCACAGAAATCTTTGTGCATTGATTTCAGCTGGCATCAGTCTGTTTGGTAAATACCCACAGTTACTGGAAGGCACAGGAAATCAGGCCCTTGCCAGGTAATGCCAATTATTCCCTGAATCCTGGAGGGCTTTTGGGGGGGAGGGGAAAGAAGGGCAGACTTGCTAGTTTTAGAACACTTAATGGTTTTGCAGATTTCTGTTCATTTAATTTGTTCAAGAAAATCCTGTCAGTCTCAGCTTTCCTTAGCCCAGAAATTGCCCTTATAGGAGAGATGCTATGATGTTCACCATCACTGTCATTATATATGTGTGTGTTTGTGTGTGTATGTGTGGAAGTGTGTGTGTGTGGCAGCATTCCATTAGATCATAGAGGGTGAGTGATGGACATTTTTATTTGGAACATTTCCATAGTGCTCTGGGGATGCTGATGAGCCGCTTGTTTTTATGAGACTTTCAGATTTTAATTAGCACAGGCAATTTCTTTATAGTCCTAACTTTCAGGAAGAAGACCTGAAAGTGTGAGAAGTGGTTGTGAGTACAAATGTGCGTGAAAAGCAACTTTCCCCATTTATTATGTGAATTTACCTTTTCTTTTTTCTGCCCATACACATTTGCAGTGAAGAGGCAATCTCTTTCAGATTGGCATCCATTTATGAAAAAAATGGTACCCATTTTATAGTGTAAGCCTTAAATTAGCACCTTCAGAATAAATGTAGTCACTGTGCACTGAACTGGTAACCAGGAGAGCCAGTAAATGGCAGTTGTCCCCAAATTTGATCCAGTGTCAGGCATAGAAAAAAGTCATCTTTTATTATTTTTCATTCCTACATAAAAATAGAATTATTCACAATCTTTTTTTGAAACCAGTTTATTCTCCTTGCCTACATGCCCAGTCCTTTTTCTTCTACCTGTGTAAGTAAAAATAATAGCTAACATTTGCAGAGCATTTACTCTGTACCAGAAAGGCAGCTAGGTGTCTCAGTGAATAGAGCTCTGGGTCTCGAGATGGGAAGACCTGAGTTCAAATGTGGCCTCTGACACTTACTAGCTATGTGACCCTTGGCAAGTCACTTAACCACTGTTTGCTTTAATCCAGGAAATGGCAAACCACTCCAGTATCTTTGCTGAGAAAACCCCATAGACAGTATGGTCCGTAGGGACAGGAAAGGCGGACACAACTGAACAGCCATAACTAGAATGTGCCAGGCTGTAAGCTGAGTACTTTACAATTATTATTTCATTTAATCCTAACAATCCCAGGAAGTAGGTGTTTGTATTATCACCAACCCCATTTTACAGATAAGGAAACTGAGGCCCAGGGAGGCTAAGTGACTTCCCCAAGGATCCAATGCTTGAAATAATAATAATGAGAATAGTTAGCTCTTTTGTGCTGAGCGCTTTACAATTTATATCTCGTTTGATCCTCATAACAGCCCTAGAAGGTAGCATTTTAAAGATGAGGATACGGGCAAGGACTGGCTTGAGTTCTACCCAGGATCTGGTCCAATACCCTCATTTTGTAAATGAGGAGATTAAGGTCCACAAAGGTTAAATGACTTGCCTAAAATCACACAGGTGAATCCTCAGAGACAGGATTCAATTTCAATTTCAATGCAGATTTCTGATTCCAGAGCTATTTTTTTCTTACTGTACTACACTGCCTTCTATATTTCTTCTGGTGTTCTCCCATGAGTCTTCTCATTCCTCTTGAATCTCTTCCTCTGTTCTGAAATCTTGTAGCACTTAGATGACATAATTTAGTACCTAATATTATACCACTTAGTGTTGTTCATTGGGATAATAGAATCTTAGAACTTCAAGGGAAAACTTTAAGCCTCATCTAGTCTAATGGTGTCAAACTCACATAGAATTTGGAACCACTAAAGAATCCCTGCACTCTGTGTATTAGCAACCACTTAATTAGAAAGCCACATTTAGAAATAGGTAGTTAGAAAGCCACATATTAGCATTATTTATGTTCTATTGTATATTTACTTTGTAAATATTCTCCAGTTACACTTTAATCTGGCGGCCCATACTGACCACAGAGTGGCCTGCAGGTTGCATGTTTGACACCTCTGATTTTGTCTCACCTCCTCATTTTAACAGAAAAAGTGGAAAGAGTGCTGGATTCAGAATCAGAAATTCTGGGTTCAGATCCTGGTTCTGCTATCTTTACACTCATGTGACCTGGAGTGAGTAGGTCGCTTAAACTCTGTGGGCCTTAGTTTCCTCATCTGTAAAATGAGGGTTCTAGGTGACCTCTGAGGCTCTGTTGAGTCTATGATCCTATGATCTGTTGCCAGGGGTGGGGAACCTGTGACCTTGAGATCACATGTAGCCCTCAACTTTGGCTCTTTGACTGAATCCAAACATGACAGAATTCTTCTTTTAAATAAAACTTGGACTCAGTCAAAAGGCTGCACTAGGACACTAGGCTCCTTACCCATTCTATTCCAGCCCCTTTCGTTTTATTTGTTGTTCTTGCTCAGTCATGTTCGGTAACATCCAGTTCTTTGTGACCCCTTTTTGGAGTTTTCTTGGCAAAGGTACTGGAGTGGTTTGCCATTCCTTCTTCAGTCATTTAGAGATGTGGAAAGTGAGGCCAACAGTGTTTAGTGACTTGCCAGGATCACACAGCTAGTAAATGTCTGAGTCCAAACTTGAACTCAGGTCTTCCTAACTCCAGACCTGGTGTTCTGTCCCACTGTGTGATCTAGCTGCCACTTTATTTTACTGATGAAGAAACTGAGATCTGAAGAGATACCACAGTGATTTGCTCAGTATAAAAAAAAAAAGTGTTTAGAGGCAAGATGTGAGGCAGTGCCTCTGACCACAAATCACATGCTCTTCCCATAGTACCTTTCTGGGGGAAATATAAAGTTTAAATGAAACCATGGTCCCTGCCTTTATTCCCATATGGTCTAGTCCTATCCCCGCCCAATATAAAATGTGGACTTCCTGAGAAAATTATGTGTCATACTTCTCTATCATTCCCAGCAGTTGGCGCACCCTTAAGCCCTAACAAGGACTAAATACATACAATTGATTGATTAAATTGAAGAGTTCCCAAAGCTCTGGGACCTGATCAGGCAGGATATGGCAAGATGGAGAATTTAAGGAAGAGATGTTTCCTTTAGGGCGGTGATTGGTGTATTGTTTTTTGTTTTTTTGACTTTGTGTACCTAGCCTATCCCTCTTAGTAGGTGTTTAATACAGGTTTATTGAACTGAATTGCATTAAATTTAAAGTAATGGAGTCAAGAAAAGTCAGAAACCTATATAACTATGGGCCTTTAATACTAAAGGAAGGAACTATGGTATTCAACTCCCTCATTCAATACATGCAGAATCTGCTAATTTGTTGATTTTTTATGTATTAATATTATGTTATAATCTTATCTAATTGTTTCATGTGTGCATCTTGTCTGTCCAATAATAGCTTACCTTTATTGGTTTGGTAAGTACTCACAAACCAATTTTTGCCTTCCCAATAATAACATATTTATTGGTTTACCCATGGAGTGGGTAGGGCAAATATAAATGTGTTCCCATTTTTCAGATGAGGAAATTGAAGTTCTGGAATTACAGAGACAGTGAATGTCCGAGCCAAGATTTGAACCCAGTTTTTCCATCTCCACTGTTCCTACCACACCATACCACCTCCTGTCATCTCCTTAAAGGCAGAGGCTGGCCTGCGTTTTAACTCCAAACCGCTTCTCATATCATGTCAGGCAAACAGTAGGCATTGCAGAAATGAATGAACTGACCTGAACAATCCCATTTGTTTGGTCTCTCCTATCTATTGCAGCAGGTGGGGAGAAGGAAAGAAAGAGAGGAATTTGATCAACACCACTCAGCTGATAGGACATTTAGGATGTTTTCTTTGCACAACCCCCAGATTGCTAGCCATGACCCAGATCATGCTTTAGTAATGTCTAGGGCACCCAGTTCTTCCTGTTCTATATGAGGAGACAAGAGGTGATGATAGAGAATTGGTCTTAGCAAGAAAACTGTTTAATATTTACCAAGCACCCACAGAGAGCCGGGCAAACCTGGTGGGGCTTGATTTTACTTTAGTAATCATCCAATGACTTTTTTGTCCTGTTCATCGGTTCACATCTCATCTATTCTGGTGGCCTATATTTGCCATTAGAAAGGTCAAATGTAACCTCTAAATTTTCATATTATCAGTAGTAACCTAAACTCAGCAGGTGAAAATTATGATAGAGAGTGCTTTGTAGTGGAAAAAAATAAGAGGTGTCTTTCTGAGAAATGAACTGGGAAACCAACGTGCCAAGAGTACCATAATACAATTAATCTTTACCCACAATAGAGTTAGCATCATATGAGATAAAGCAAAGAGACTAATTCTGGATGCACACACATGCATTTACAGGGATTTCTCTGTGCATTCTTCTGTTTCTTAAATTTTATTGGCTGGGGAAATTGTTCGTGTTCATACTTTTCCAAGCAATGAAAGGGGGTGGGGAAGTCTGTTAAGTGAATGGAGAATGAAAAGCATAGGGAAGTAGAGAATTTATTACTTATTTTCTTTAAATATGACTCAGAAATACAGTGGCATGTTGCAGATTAAAAACATTTTTGCTTAAGTTGGCAAACTGGGAAGAATGCTATATTCAGAAAACCTTTGTTCTACTTCTTAACTCCATCACCTTGGAGAAGTCATCTAACTTGCTTGAGACTCGTTTTTTTTTTCTCAACACTAACATGAGAAGATTGGATTTTAAAAAAGGGTAGAATGGAAAGATCACTGGACTTGAGGGTCAGAAAAAATGTGTCCACATCTCATCTGTTCCACTTACCAGTTGTGTGATAATGAACAAGTCACTTCAGTCTCTGAGCATCAGTTTCCACTTCTGTAAGATGCTGGTAATACAAACCCCACAAGGTTTTGTAAAGAAAGTACTTTATAAACAGCAGGTGTAATTTCTTATTATCCCTAAGAATCCTTTCCAGCTAGGTGTGAAAAATAAAGTGATATTCCCCAATTAAACTACGATTCAGGCAGCAATAGACTTACTATTTAATAAGGCAACATTTAAGAAATGGAAATGACATTATCCTCTGGAATTGAATATAGCCGTGATCTGTAATAACTTCAAAAAAAAGCTCAACATATCTTACATCTAAGATAATAAAGACACCATTATTTTAAAATATTATATATAAAAAGCTCAGCATACCTCATACCTAAGTTAATAAAGAAATTAATTTTAAAATAATGGTTATGATACCATATGTTTTTATAAAGTTATACCTACATGACAATAAACATTTTCACATACTAAAATGGTGAACAGCACCCAGTGGATTCCATTATTTGTTCTTCTCCATTTCCAAACATTGATTCTTTTATCGTGGAGGATTATTCTAGATAAATGTCTGCAAATTGATTGACTAATTGATAGACAATTAGTGAGTATTGTTTAAATACCTACCATGTGCAGGTACCTGTGGTAGGCTCTGGGATACAAAAACAAAAACAAAAAAAGAAACAATCTTGCCTTCAGAAAACTTACTGTCTTTAGGAGGAAACAAAATGAACATATATAAATGTGTGCACCTATACATATGTGTATTTGTATATATGTGTATATATACATGTATATGTATGTATTTTGTATTGATATATAACACAGGGTAATTTTATGAGGGAGGCACTAGTAGCTGGGAGATTATGGGACAAGGCCCTTCCTAGGAGGTCCTATATGAAGTGTTTGTATGTTTGTGTGTATACACCAAGCTAATAAAGGAATTATTTTAAAATAACAATTATACTGCATGACTTTATACACCTCTAATATATGTGTGTATATGTATATATGTATGTATATGTGTATATGTATATATATGTATATGTGTCTATGTCTGTGTATCTATATACATGTGTATCTATGTATGTGTCCATATATGTTGTATGTATATCCATTCATACATATAGTCTTTGCTGAGGAGGTATATGAAGTCATAGTGTATAATCATGATCTTAAAATAATTCATATATATTCATTTTGAAATTTTATGCTTTAAAATAATTTCTAAGATATGGTATTTGGACTACGCTTTAAAGAAATGTGCACTTCCTCCATGCAGAGGAGAGGAGGGTGTACATCTCATGCCTGACACAGAGACATGGAAAAGGGACATAGAATGTCATAGGTGAAGAACAAATAGGAGGCCTATTTGGCTCAACTCTAGTGTTTGAAAAAGGGAACCAGGTATGTAACAAGGCTGGAAAGGTTGATTAGAACCAGGTTTTAAAAGGACTTTAAACGTGCATACATACATACATACACACACATATATACATACACACGGAGTTCATCCTGGGTCTCCAAAGTAATGGGGAGCCATTAGAGTTCATTGAGCATGAGAATGATATGGTCAGACCTGTCACTGTTTACTGTGTGGTAACAGACTAAAGCTTTCTGCTTCACAGTCAGTTTCACCCATTCTTGTATGTTAGCGTCACCTCCTCTATGAAGCCTTCCCTGATCACCCCGTCTCACCGAACTCCATCCTCTGAACACTTGAAGCAGAGGAGTCAAACATATCAACCACAGCACTCCTGAGTGGGCCAACTAAAACGTAATTAGGCAATATTTAATCAAATAAACAAAATACAATAAAACACAAATATGATATTTTAAAACTAAGTTAATATGCAGACTGCAGAGATCCTTATCTTTTGTTTGACCCCATTGTCCTAAAGCACATTTTATAGACTTCATGGTAGTTATTTCATGCCTTGTATATGGAACTTCAGTCCCCAACTCTGTTAAGGTGTCTCTGATAATGGGGAGCTTTGGGAGGTCAGGGACAACATCTGGTGCATCTCTAGATCTCTCCCCCTCTAGGGCCCAGCACAATGCCTAGTATTTACTAAATGTTCACTAGATTTTTGTTGAATGAAATTATTTTCTTTCTCTGCCCTCTCTTTAAAATATTCCACCTTCAAGAAGACAAAAACAATACACAGAAGCAGAAGGAGGGTTATGGCCATGCATGGACCCAGCCTAGAAATTTATTAGTCTAAGCGGGAGTGTATTAGTCTAACCAGCTTTTCCCCTGGAAAAGTCTAACACTACAAACATGAAATTCATTTTTCATAATGCTGCCACCTTATTCTCTGGTACTGGTCTTTTATTTCTTCTTAGTAAGTATGGTACCTGCATCTTTCACTCAGACCACGGGCACTGCAGATAATACTTCTCTGAAAGAGATCTCTTTCTTCTCTCTGTCTCTTTCTCTGCTTCTCTGTCTCTCTCTTCTCCCTTTCTCTCCCCCTGTCCCTCTTCCTCTCTTTTTTTGCCATTCCCCTCTCTTCTCCCCTGTCTATCTATCTCTGTTTCTGTCTGTCTGTCTCCCCTCCTCCTCCTCCTTCTTCTCTTTCTCTCTCTCTCTCTCTCTCTCTCTCTCTCTCTCTCTCTCTCTCTCTCTCTCTCTCTCTCCCTCTCTCTCTGTCTCTCTCTCTCTCCCCTCCCCCCCCACCATTATAATCAGGCGACTCTGAGATACCTGGTCCTTGATCCATCATCCCCTAGATAGCTTCCTGGTCTGTTTCCCTCCTACTGCCTTCATAATTGTATGACAACAATTGCTAATCAGACTCAGCTGGAGACTCTGCTGTCTCCCAAGTATGCTGGGAATCCAGACAGCTCTGGGAATATGGGAGTGTGTGTTCTCAGTGTTCAGCATCATCTTGCTGAAACCAGAGCTCATCCATTCTGTGCACATGAACCATACTGGGGCAAAGGTATTTTGGAATATATTAGAATATCCACTCTCCAGTACCCCCTGAAAGACCCAAGCTAGCTTGACCTTCGAAACCAGAAACTTTCTAAGCCCAGTTCTTAGAACAATCTTAAGACATAACAAATACTCCACATGGCTCAGGGGTCTAGCAATTGAACACCAATGAGGTGGAAAGTCTCAGCATGTAGGATGTGATAGCATCGTGATGAATGACTACACCCATGCTGAGGAACACGGGCCCGTAGACTTCTCCCATTAAACAGCCTCTGTAGAGCTCAGGCGTGACCAGCATGCCTCCAGATGCCTCCCCAATGCAAACACTGAGCACTAATACCCCCCTCCAAGAGGTCACCTGTGAGTGGCAGCCCACCCTACCAGGAGGGCTGGCAGTCCCATGCTTAAGTGATTGCTCAGATTAAAGAGCCCTTAGATACTCTAACCCCATAATTCCTAAGGCCCTCTGGTCCCTGCTGAGGATTTGGTAACCAAACTCTGGAGTTTTTTTTGTTTGTTTGTTTTTGTTAAAGGTTCCAGAACTCACTTCCACTCCTCATCTTATTCTCATCTTGTCTTCTTGCAAACTTTTTCTTCCTCTTCCCTCTTGGTTTCTTCCTAACAGTAATAATAATTCATGCGGTATTCTTCCTACCAATCCCAGGAGAGAGGTAGTATGAAGTGTTATTGTCCCTATTTTACAAATGAGGGAACCGTGATCTAGACAAGTGAAGTGACTTCAGAGCTAGTAACTATTAGACCTCAGATCCAGAAGTATGCCTTGCCTCCACGTCCAGGATTCTTTCTACTATAGCATTCTACCTTTTTTAGATTACAAGCTTCATCAGGGCAGAGATTATATTTCGTGTAAACCTTACATCACCACCACTACAGCCCCCCCCCCCCACTTGCCTAGCACAAATGCTCTGCTTGAAGGAACCATTATTGAAATTAATCCAATTGGAAACTCAAAATAAATGTCCTATTTTCTCTCTCTTCTCACCCACCTTTTTAATCTGAGGGGGAAATCAAGGTAGAGAAGGAGTTTATTACAGAATTCCAACTCATAACTGAGGAAAGGAAATTCCTCTCTAAAACATAAATAGCTAGTCATTCAACTTTGGTGTGAAGATTTCTAAAGAGAAGGAATGTACTCCCTCCCATTCTTATTTTAGACAGATCTAATGGATAGGATTTTTTTTCTGCCATCAAAGTTAGATTTTCCTCTTTGCAATTTAGGTCATTATTCCTAGTTCTGGGGCAAAGAGAACTATTTAATCAACATGATATCCCTTCATATGAATGAAAATAGCTACCTTTGGCTCCTTTCTCTCACTCTGCCTCCTAACTCGCCCTGAGCTCTTCTCTTCTCCAAATTAAAGACCCTCAGTTACTGCAAGACATCCTCACATGGCATGAACTTGAGTACTATCATGATTCTAGTGGGCCACCTCTGGATATCCCACACCTTATCAATGTTTTTCCTAAGCTTTGGTGCCTAGACCCAAACAAAATTCTCCAAATGTGATGACCACTTTGGCAGCACAATTACCTCCTTATTACTGGAACCTGTAACTCTCATTAGGACAGGCAGGTAGCACAGTAGATAGAGTGCCAGACTGGGAGTCAGGAAGGCTCCTCTTTCTGAGTTCAAATCTGACCTCAGATACTTGCTAGCTGTGTGACCCTGGGTAAGTCACTTAACCTTGTTTGCCTCAGTTTCCTCATCTGTAAAGTGAGCAGGGAAAAGAAATGGCAAAGCACTCCAGGATCTTTGCCAAGAAAATCCCAAAGGGAGACACAAAGAGTCAGCCACAACTCAACAACATGACTCTTATTGTAATGATCAATGGATTGCATTACCTTTGTTGGTGACCCTATCACACTACTGCCTAGAATCTTAGATCTTTTTCAAATTGCTATTCAGCTATACCTCCTCCTTCACCTTATACTTAGGAAGGCTTTTTGTGGAGGTAAATGTGTGACTTTACAGTTATCTTCGTTAACTTCCATCCTATTCAGTTAATCCAATTTAATTAGCTTATCTAGATCTTATTGGATCTTGGATCTGCCATCCAGTGTGTAACCTATCCCTCCCAGGCTTGTGTCATCAGCAAATAAAAAGTATATTATCCATACTTTTATATGCCATTGATGAAATGTCAAGCAGCATGGGGTCAAGGGTTGATGCTCAGGCACTCCACTGGAAACATCCTTCCCAAATGAGAAAAAGCAATGATTACTATGAATCCCATGGTTCATTTTATAATTCATATATTTCTATCTAACCCCCATCTCTATATCATTTATATAAGAACAGCATAAAATACCTTATCACAACTTAGCTAATGTCTAGGTAAATTATTTCAAAGTATTTCCCTTATTTACCAGGTTGGTAAAACTTTTAAAAATAAGAAAAAGGAAATATGATTATTCTGATGTGATGAAGCCATGCTAGCTAAATAATCATACTTCTTTTCTGCACCTCTTTATTTTTAATTTTTCTTGATGTGTTTTGTTTTTGTATTAAAAACATTTATAGATTAGTCCCAGTTTGTGAGATGTATCTTGTTATGAAGTAAAATAGTTAAATAAAACTAATACACAGTGAGTAACCTCATCTGAAACATTTCACATCTATAACACTCCCTCATCTCTGTTTTTTAAAAAATGGACAGAAATCTATTTTCTCTCCTTTCCATCCTCTCTCTCAATGGGGGAAAAAAAGAAAGACAGATTTCTTGTAACAAATATGCATAGTTAAACAAAACAAATTTCCTAAATGCCTATATATATATGCATATATATGAGTGTGTATACACATATATATGTGGTTTGTAAATTTGTGTGTGTGTGTGTGTGTGTGTGTGTGTGTGTGTGTGTGTGTGTGTGTAAACCTGCATCAATCACTTGTCTGTAATAGATACCATATTTCATCATCGGTTCTTTGGAATTACAAATATGGTCAATGCACTGATCATACTTGTTATAGCTTTCGAATGTATATTTTTATAGTGTTATTATTGTATAATTTGTTCCACTGGTTCTGTCCATGGTTATCCCCATCCACAGGTCCACCAACAGTACATCAATATGCCTGTTTTCCCCTAAGTCCCACCAACATTTATCATTTTTCTTCTTTTTTGTCATCTCTGCCTCTCTGATGGGTATATGGTGACATCTCAAAATTGCTTTAATTTTTATTTCTCAAGTTAGTATTAATTCAAAGCATTTTATTTTTCTTTTGGCTACGTATGGCTTAGGGTTTCTTCCCTGGAGAACTGTCTATTCTTATCCTCAGGCATCTGTCAACTGAGAAATAGTTCTTATTCTTATGAAAATGAATGATTTCCTTATATACCTTGGAAATGAGATCTTTATTAGAGAAACCTTCTGTAAAGATTTTTCCCAGTTATTTGTTTCTATATTGGCTTTATGAGGTTTGTGTAAAAATTTCTTCATTTTTGTAATCAAAATCATCTTTTATTTTCTCTAATCTTCTCTATTCCTTGTTTGGTCATGAACTTTTCTCCTATCCATAAATTTGATAGGTAATGTTTTCTGCATTTTTCTCATTTATGATCTAACCTTTTTAATATCTAGGTCATGTAGTCATTGGAGCTTATCTTTGTATATAAGGTATGAGTTGTTGGTATAGATTCAGTTTTTTTCCACATAGTGCCCAATTTTCCCAGTAGTTTTTGTTATACACTGAGTTCTTGTCCCAGGAATGATACCCAGGGTGCTTGTGTTTATTGAATAGTTTGGTATTAGATACATTGCTTCAGAATATATCAGAAACGCCTAATGTGTTCCAATGATTTTTCTCCCTATTTTTTAACCAGTATCCAATTTTTTTAAAAAATACTCTTTTGTAGTAGTTTGCAATCTCTTGCTGCTAGATCCCCTTTATTTTCATTTCTTTTCATGATTTATCCTTAGACTTTTGACCTATCTTTCCTCCATGTGAATTTCATAGTTGTTTTTTTATAGTTCTGTAAAGCAATCCTTTGGTAGGTTGATTAGTATGGCATTGAATAAGAAAATCAATTTAGGTAGTATTGTCATTTTTATTATATTGCCTTATCCTACCTTGAGCAATTAGAAGTTTTCCAATTTTTATTTGCGTCTGTCTTCATGTAGTTGTATTGATGTTTTTGTGTGTATTTTGGGAGGTCACTCCCAAGTACTTTATACATTCTGTAAGTATTTTAAATGGAATTTCACTTTCTAACTGTTCTCACTAAGGTCTGTTGGTTTTATATAGAAATGCTGATGATTTGTGTTGATTTATTTTGTATTCTGCAAGTTTGCTTAGGTTATTGTTTCAATTAATTTTCATTGACATTCTTTAAATATACTGTCGTTGTCTGCAAAAGTTATAATTTTGTTTCCTCTTTACTTATGATTATTCTCAATTTTTTTCTTATCTTACCTCTGTAGTCAGCATTTTGAGTAAATAATATGTTAAATAGAAGTGGTGACAGTGGGAATCCTTGTTTTGCTCCTGACCTTATTAGAAAGGACTCTCATTTATCTCCATTACATATATTTGGTTCTTGGTTTTAGATGTAAACTATCATTTTAAGGAAAGCTCCAGTTTTCCCCATGTTTTATAGTATTTTTTAATGCTAATACTAGAAATAGACATTGCATTTTGTCAAAAGTTTTTATAATCATATGGTTTGTTTTTGTTTTTATGTTAATGTGGTTAATTAAGTTTATGATTTTCCTATTATTAAACCAACTTTGTATTCTTAGTCTAAATCTAACCTTGCAATAGTTTGTAATCTATGTGACGTTTCAGGTGACGATGAATAACCTAGGTTTCTTCCCTTGAGCGCTGCTTATTCATATCATTAGACAATTTATTAATTGAGGAATGGCTAATATTTTCTTTAAAATGTTTTCATCTGTGTTCATTGGGGATATTAGTTTATAGCTGTTTTTACTGTTTTGATTTTCCCTGATTTAGGTATCAAGGTAATATCTGTTATAGAAGGAGTTTGATAGGATCCCTTCTTTTGCCGTTTTTGCAACCAATTTATATAATGCTGTAATTAATTAGTTTTTGAATATTTCATGAAATTCACTTGTGAATCCATCTGGTCTTGGAAGTTTTTTTTACCTCCTTTGGAAGTTCATTTCTACATCTCTTAGGAAGACATTCTAGAATTTTGGCAGAATTGAAGTCAAGCTTGCTCACCTATAGTTTTCATATTCTAGTTGCTTCTTTAAATAATATTCTTATTATTTAAAAAATAATCTGGACATTTACTCTCCTCCAGTGTAATGGTTTTTATTCAG